>NC_071387.1:101689358-102947033 GCF_022682495.2 Desmodus rotundus | reverse complement strand
GTGTTGTTGGGAATGCAGATTAGTGCAGCCACTGTAGAAAACAGTGTGGAGTTTCCTCAAAATATTAAAAATGGAATTGCCTTATAACCCAGCAATTCCACTTCTGAATATACATACAAAAAACCTGAAATCATATATGCACCCATATATTTATTGTAGTATCGTTTACATAGCCAAGATTTTTAACCAGCCCAAGTGCCTATAGTAGACAAGTGGATAAAAAGACTGTGATACATTTACATGATGAAATACTACTCCGCTATAAAAAAGAAAGAAATCTTTCCATTTGAGACAGCATGGATGGACCTGAAGAATATAATGCTCAGTGAAACAAGTCAGAGAAAACAAGTACCACACAATTTCACTTATACATGGAGTCTAATGAACAAAATAAACTAATAAAATAGAAACAGACTCAAAAATACATAGAACAGATTGATAGCTGTCAGAGGGGAGAGTGTTTGAAGTTCTAGTTGAAAAAAGTAAAAGGATTAAGGAAAAACAACAAAACAAACCCCAAAATAGACAACAATATGGTGATTGCCAGAGGGAAAGAGAGGTGGGGCAGGTGGAAGAGGGCAAAGGGGGGACTAAATGTTGGTGCAAATTGCCTTGACTTTGTGTGGCGAGCACACGGCGCAGTGTGCAGACGATGAGTTATAGAGCTTTACACTTGAGAACTGTATGGTTTTGTTAAACAATGTCACCCCAATAAATTCAATAAAGAAGAGAAAAGGAAAAGATTCTTGTGTACACCAATGTAACTAGCAGTAAAGTCAATCATTTTCCTTTTGTTTTGTCACTGAGGGACACTCATAAATTCACCATGGAGATCTAGAGCAGTGTTGCTCATCACTGCCCCCAGTGCCTTCCCCTACAGATGACAAGAACTTGAGGTAACAAAATAAAATTTCCTCCTTTTTTTTTATCTCCATAAACCTCTAAATTCTTTGGGTTGGAAATCTTATTAATCATTCTGTTCTTTGAGGTATTGGAAAACAATAAGCAAAAGTTTTGGAGCTATCCAAGGCTACCTGACAACTGGCCCACCACTCACATTACTCTTCTCATAGGAAATGTGATTTTCATTACTCTTCTCATAGGAAATGTGATTTTCTGCTTAACTGTCATTGTTAATGCTAGGTTTACCCTCCAGAGACAAAGGTGTGTTCTCTATCAGACTGCACCTGTACCCTGTGTGATCGGGAAATGGAATTTTAGGAATATTAGTATTATCCTGGTAAACTATTCAAAATAGTTTACCATTCATTAATGATATATGCCAAGCAGTGAGCTTTTCTAAGGGTTTGATTTCAAAATTTTTTGAACAGTTTGTGCTTTGAATTCATCCTCATTATTTTAATGGTGCGGGGTCACTTTCCCAACATCATGGTTTACAATCATTTAAAGTTTCCAATGTATATTATTTCACTACAATTTTCACATCTTCTAGGTTTTCTTTTTATCCATTACCCAAAATATGAAACGCAGAAGAGATAGTAAATGTGACTTTGCCTGGCTTTTATCTGATAAAACTTCAGAGAGGAAATATGTCACTGTCCTTATCGGCCAAGTGAATCCCACACTCAACGGGCATTGGCAAGGTAGGGAATGACAAAAGTTTTATCAGCTTTAAGTCCTGAAGGGCATTCTCCTGCTTTATTCTGGATGCTCTAAGTCTGTCTAAAATTCAGCTCCAAATAAGGATGCATTTGGTTCAGCCTCAGAGAGATACATGCTACTTCAGATAGGAATTTGAAAAAGACACCATCAATCCATGACATAGCACCAGCTATCTATGCCAACTGTTATTCTTTCCAGGAAGAAACCTGCTGTGAGACCCTGATAAAATCAGAGGCCAAATATCAAGATAAGAATCCCTTTCAAGTGCTTGATTAACAGATACAAGCAAATCTGCCTCTTCCCATCTCTATGGCCTCAATAAACCATACAACTAAAATCCCTTCTTCCTTATCCTCCTGCTCACAGGGCTTGAGTAGAGCTACAGCAGGGCAGGGAGCCCCCCTAACATGAGGGCAGCACCTGCTACATACAGCGTGTCAACTTATTCTAGTGTCTGTATTAAATGCTTTTCATTGAAATATGTCATTTACTCATTCAAAAACATATGGTATTTTTGATATCACCTCTCTTTTACAGATGGGGCAAGTGGGCAAGAAAGAGTTAAATAATATGGCCAAATTTGCACAGCTTGTGAACATTGTACCTACAATTTGAACATACAGAGTCTGATCCCATGCATGCTCTATATTTTATCACAAACAATCTCATCACCAGAGATACTCAAAGCAAAGAGCAAACACCTGAAATCACATACAGCAATTCACATAAGCTATAACCTCACTCAGAGAGCTTCCTGATCTTCCCTCTTCCCTAGTCCCCATACTTGGGATAGTTAAAAATCCATCAACTGGTATGAACAGGCTGGGTTTTCTCCATTCTGATCTTTAGGTATGACCCCCTGAGACACTTTCCCCTACTTTCTTGCATTCAGGAATGGGATAGGTTGGGATGCAAACTGTTTTCCATCTAACTTCTGTATGCTTTGCATAAGCAAATGAGCTGTTGGAGGTCACTGAGGAACTAAACAGTGCTGATTAATTCAACATTCGCTCATTCTTTCAACAAACAATTGCTATTTAGTTAAAGGAATGGGCCAAACAATTGCTGATGGAGTGTGTCAATTTGGATGACTCCAAACACTGTCACTGTGTACTATTAATATATCTTAGGATAATATTTGTGCCAACTTGTGTGTGAACACTGGGATGTAATATTTATTGATATATAGGGAAATTTTGTTTCTACTTGCTCTTAAGATAAAGTTCAGTCTCCTTCATCCAACCCTCTCCTTGCACCTCTACCAGCTAGCATCTATGTATGTGCAAGAAACTTCTTACCAGACACCCCAGACCATCCTAAGGCCCTCTGGTTTCATTACACCATCACAGCAAGCAATGTGTTTTGCATTTATTTCCACGGGTTGACTATAAACTACATGAGAAAGAAGAAACAAACCTATGTGTTCACAGCTGTATCTATAGTACCAAGAATATAATTCACCATATACCTCATACTTTATACTTCACTGAAGTATCTCATTTAATTCTTTAGCAAATATCCTTCGATATACCTTTAATCTACCCTTCAATAAATAATAAAACAAATTGAAGCCCTCAATCACATTAGCAGATAATAATGATAATGATGGTTGAGAGGTAGTGCCATCTATGCTCATTGTGACTTTACTATTTCACTGTCTTTCTTGCAAAACTTTACTATTCCAAAAAACTTTTGTCCAGGGAGTTAAAATTTAAATAACTTTATCACTCATTTCAAAAACCCATCGATTTTTCAGCAGAAAACATCAACTGTTTCTATTCCAAAACCCTTTGAACTCCTCATGCCCCTATCCTTGCCTTGTACACTGTTAGCCTTACTAAATTCTAAACCAGTCCCTATGTGAGAAGACCTACTTTGAACACACTTCTAAATCTCAGTAAATATTCTGACTTTGCCAATCCCCAAAATGCTACTAAGCTACTAAGACCCTGTTGAGGTAGTTTGTATTCTCCATTAATTCAGTAAGCAGTAAACTCATTTTCATTATACCAAGAGCCTGCTTCGGTCAGAGGTGGAAGAAGGCAGCATTCAACACGATTAATATCAACCATCTCAAGACAAGCCTCCGTGATGAAGTTATTCAGCTCTCTGCTCAAACACCATATCCTCAGAGGCCTTTCTTGAAACTGTCTAAAATAATGCCTTATGGCCACTGCTATCCTCTCACCCTGATTTCTTACTCTTCAGGGCCCATCTGACTATTTGCCCTTATAATAAATATCCACTTGCTTATTTGTTACAGTCTGATTCCTCTTCTAGTGTGTGAGCTGCATGAAGGCAGGGACTCAGTGTTGTTCTCTCATACATCCTCACTCCCGGGATTACGTCTGCCACATTGTTGGGACTCAGACTGTGTGAAGAATATGACAGAATCTGTTTGTCTGGTCTGTTTAAGGAGGGGCATAGGGGGAGGCAACCAGGTGAATATTTCACATGTTTATAGTGTCTTCATTATTCAAATACCTTATTTCATTTTATCATCACACTCTAAATGTTGGTATATATTGTCCCTATTTCACAGATGAACAATGGAGCCCCAGAAAGACTGCTTAAGACAGGCAGAGCCTGCCCAGGAGTAGGTCCTCCAATGACGGTTTGCACATCTATGTCACCACTCCCTGGCACTGGGAATTGGAACCGAAGTTCAAGAACGACTGATGGCTGCTTTCACAGTAGTCACGACTACTCAGGAGCAGCCACTCTGCAAAGATTAGACTTTGAGTCTGCTCAGTGGACATTTGTAACAGCCAAAGATACACTGAAAAACCCCCTTAATTTACATTAGAATAAGCATCTTTAATTCTTTTGGGGCATTGTGAGTCTTAAGAATGAAAAAAGTTCAAGTTCAGAGTACTCATCAATCCAAAGGGAATTTTAGGTATGGAAACAGAGAATTAATCCCCTGAAATGACTGAGAAAGATGCCCAATTTAAATTGCCCAATTAAATTCTGCTTTAAAATGTAGCATTAGAAGTTTGATATGCCTTTTAAAAAGTAGCTAGCACTTCAAAAACCATTTTTTTTAAACTTGCTATATTTTGTAGACACATGAAAACATTAGAGCCTTTCCTTGGCAAAGATAACCCATAAGAGATGAAAGAGGAAGGAAAGAAAGAGAGGTTGAGAAATATATCCCATTTCAGGAGAGATAACTGGAGGCTGAATTATCTAGATAATTATCTCAATCCCCACTTCACTTTTTCAAATGTGGGAAGAACTTCACTGGAGACCATCTTGCTTTAAAAACCCTGAGCATAATTTAGGGGGGGAAAAATCTACTAACGACCTTCCATTCAAAAGGTTTTAGAAGGAGCAGTGGGTGACATATTTAAATGATAATGAAATACCACCAGGCTAGAGGAAGACACAGATTACCAAATAGGCAGTTTTCTTCATTAATAATGACTTTTAGAGTGAGAATGTCAGAAAATGGGAATAAGAATGAAAAGCCACTGAATTTCTGATGAGATGATCTTTTATGAAAAGAACAGAGTGAAAGGGGTTTAAGACCTCAAACCAGACCAAGACTCATTGTCCCCTCTTCTCAATGGAAAATGCTACTTCTCCCCTTTGACTGATTTCAAAGTAAAATCCTTACCGGATATAAATCACTATCAGATGTAGTTTCGCATCAAAACCAACCAGGGTCTTCTCCCAAAGGAGACAAACTTTGGAAGAATTATAAAACTACAAAAGTTGGCACATGTTCTGTATTCAAAGCACCTGATTTCATCAGATTTCTCATTAGAAACAAGTGTCCCCATCAATGCAGAATAAAGTGTTCCTCTCACACTGAATGAATACAAAATGTCAAGATGATTAGCATAGACTCTTCTATGAGTGGCACATAACAGAAACAGCCCTGATAAGGTTCCTATCTCCAAATTTGAAGATATGCATGGGACAGACTTAGCAAATACCAAACACTAAAGCATTTGGAGGAATAAATGTTCTATTTGGAGGAAATAATGGGAATGTGTTTTCTGAAGTCCAGAGGTGTCTACCACATCTGAATTCATTACCTTCTCCACAACAAGGTGGCAAACCTGCCCCTCAAACCAGCCCCCTTTTTTAAGAAGAGTGGTCTTCTTAAAAAAAAAAAAAAAGGCAAAGGAATTAACAAGTGCAAATTTTACATCACAGGAATGCAAAGTATAACATGGGAAATGTAATCAATATTATTGTAATAACTATGTATAGTGCTGGGTGGTTACTAGACTTGTGACAGGCAGTTAGAGATGAGCAGAGCAAGGACAATGGGCCAGCTACCGAGGGTCAACAGGGTGGAAAGCCCTGGGTACCTATCAATGGGCAAAACTGGGAAAACAAGGACCTCATCCCCAGGGTAACCTTTCCTCCCCTAGCATATCACTGGTCATATGAATTAAACCCCCTGACCTTTCATATCGCTGGTCATTCAGTTTGGCCCCTCCCCTGACTTTTCCTCACCTGGCACGCTGCTGGTCATGAGGGTTAGATTCCCTTGAGGGGGCCAGAGAGTAGCCCTTAAGCATTAAGCCCCAAGGACAATGAAGTTCTGACCCGAATCAAATACATCTAGGCCTCAGTTGTGTTTCAGCTCCAGATCTAGAAAAGCAGCAAAACCAGACAAGCGACAGCACAGCTGACCTTAGGACCAGCTGCAATGACGAATGACCCCCTGGCCTGGTGCTAACCAATCAGTAGAGACCAGGACCCTGAAAGGACACATGTGGAAAGCTAATGGATATTCCACTGAGATCCCGCCTTGGGAGTTCCCCTATAATCTCCACCCTTTAAAGCCCTTAGGACAGAGGACTTGGTATGCTCTTCCTCTTAGGAGCATGTCCAGCCTCTTTTCCCCTCCCTCTATCCTTTGCCCCAGGTGAATTACCTTTACCTTTCTCTCTCCTCAGCTCCAAAGGCCCTTCCTTTGCCTCTGTAACTTGTTTCTTGGGCTCATTTCTTGTACAGCTTACTTCTACTTCTGTGACTTTCTAAATAAATTTTCTCTTATAGTTTTGTAATGGGATGAAGAATGGTGGTCCCTGAAAATAGGAAGAAAGCCCCCATAAACCTAGGTTGGTAGAAGGGGGAAGTGCACAATATGACTTTTAAGATACTTTGCATAACAATGGCAAGTTAAAAGCTGTGCTGCTGCCCCAGGCAAGCATGTACATGACTTTGGAGCATTCAGGGACTCATGACATAGCTGGGAGAGCTTAAACAGCACCTGCTTGAGAGGCAGAAGCTAGATGCCCCTGCCTGCATCACTGAGAACTCTTGTCCTGACTAAATATGGCAGCTAAAAGAAGGTAAAAAATATGGGGGAACTGGCAAAAGTAGCACATCATAGGAGGGGCCAGATATGAAGTCACATAGGAAGTTCCATGATGAACATTTAAAATAAAGGCTGGTTAAAGGAGAAGGGGGAAACAGTCATTGATTTGAAAGGGTATAGAGAAGGGGACCCAGTCCATCATGAGGTCTGGTGTGTAAGGACATGCCATGTGGGCTGGAGTGCGAAATGCTATGTGGTTTGGAGTAAGAACTGGAGTAAGAAAGAGGAGACCTGCTGGGAAACCTGCCTGGAGAGGATAGCAGCAGAGCTGATGGAGCTGTGCAGAGACCTGCCTAACCAAGCGTGGATTCATGGGAGATGCCTGGAGCTGAACTGAACTGTGACCGGGAATGCTGAGCCACAGACCTGGGCTTGTCTGAAAGATAGTACGTACCTCTGACTGGGGTATTCTGAAATCGGCCTGGTTTGGCAAAGGGAGGCTGGACTATGTGTTTTGGGGGTTTTAAAGGGAGTGGGACTTAATGGCAAAAATCTGCCATTATTCTAAACCTGTATAACCCTTAAGAAACAACCCCTTTCCCTTTTCACCAAACTCTTGCACTGGGAGTCATGCATCTTGGTACTGTGCAATCAAATATTCAATAAAATAATAATGAATAAATGAATTTAATTTCCTGTTGTCTTTTACTGCATGCACCACATTTCTAGTCATATTCCCGTCCACTCTTGACCCTTCTAACTAATCATCTAAGGTTACCCCTGGCTACTACATCCTGCATATTACTCAATTCTAGGATTACGCAAGTCTCTTCGAGCTATGTGCGTGCACCCTTCCCAGTTATCTTCCTTCTTTCCCCTGTGTTGCAAGAATAAGCTCTTAACTCAATCATTCAATGAAAAAAATCTTTATTGTGTACCTACCTCAAAAGCAAATAGTACATCCTTTTTGATAAGTTTATACAGGGTTTGAAATGTCCTATGCTCTCAAAAATGAACATAAGTGATAATAATGGTCATCATCTTTGAAAAGTTGGTTCTTCAAAGCAGAATTAACTTTTTCAGGACTCATGGGTGCTATTTTGTTTCTTAAAAGATCAGTGAACTCAGAATTACATAGCTATGTATTCTCTATTGGGGATGTCTAATCTTTGAAGTATTCTTTAAAGGAAAGCAAGAACTTAAATTTCATTCAGTGACCAAGTTTTACAGTTGTTTTTTATCCTAATGTTCAATTGTATGAGAATTAGTCCTCATATAAGTCTATGATCTTCAAACTTTAATTTTAATACAAGTAATGTGCCTGCTAACAACTTAGACTTCTGCCCATGCATATCCTGTAGTTTGTGTTTTAAAAAAATAAACTGGTTTTCTAGTAAATAAATTCAGGAATTGCCATGGACAGCACCTTAATAGACTTTAAAGCACAGTAAATTGTCAAAGTAATGACATATATAGGAGATAGGTAATCTTCATACAATCCACTCAAAAGCTTACAATTATGGAACAAAGAGTAATCTCTATGTGTGTATGGGAGTGGGAAGACATTCAAGAGAATGGGTGGAGATAATAAAATATTTATAAAATATTGTGTTCAATAGAAAATGAAGAATCCTCATTATTATCACTGATAGATAATATTATCCAAATATATCTGGTATGTATAATATAGACTTCTTGGATAAAAATATCCAGTGTTGCCTGCACCTCACATAGCATAAAAAACAAAGTTTGAGAATTAAAAAATCTGACTTTTCTGACCCTTTATGAAAATACTACCTAGTCAGTTTTTATAAGTTACTTTAAAACATTTTTTTTAAAGAGATTGTCTTGTAAAGATGCACGGTGCCAAGTAGTTGTTTAGTCCTAACTATGACATTCATAAATTAGAAGGAAAATAGAAATAATAAATGGTAAAGGCTGCTTTACAGCCTTGTCCTTTTAGCCTACACACCTGCCTCTTCTGGGCTGCAGGTATATGCTCTATTTAAAGAAATTACTTCTGAATCACTCACATTCACCAATTCATACACTTCAACTCCCTTATGATCTTGACACTCAGCCCACGACATACATTCATATCCTCACGCTACCATCTGCTCACGTTTTACGTTTGTTTCAGTTTGGGTCACCCTTGTGCAACCTTGGCTTTTCACAAAAGTGGCAGCGATTCATATCCCTCACCCCAGGGTCATTTCTCAGAAGCCATTCATGTTGGGAGAGCAGGATATAGACAAGACTTGGCATTACCTTTTTGACTCTAAATGCATCACTGAAGGAGAACATTAGACATCACAAGGTCTTCCTTCTTTGGTATTTCAGGGAGTGAGAGAAAAAGAGATCAATGTGCCAGAAGGTATATTTCCTGAGAAATGAACAAGTTCAAACTATAGATAAGTGTAAAGCATTTCTAGAATATCCCCATAGAAAGAAATTGTTGAGTAATAAGAAATGCCATAAAATTTGGTTTTTTTTCAAAAATAGGTCACATTGAAAAATACTCTACTCAATACAATATTAAGTTCCTTTAGGATAGGGATTGTTTTGTAAGCTGACCTTAAACACAAAAGAAAACTGAAATAACAATTTGCACATAGTAGACTTTCAATAAATAATATTTATTTAATATGACATTATCGAATATGATAACTAACTAGGCTCTAAGCAGCTTTTGAAATCATTTGTGATAGATCATTTTCACTCATGGGCTAAAAGATTTCCTATGTCCTCTCTGACTTTCTTTTTTTTTTTTAATATATTTATTGATTATGCTATTACAGTTGTCCCATTTCCCACCCCCAACTCCACTCCATCCTGACCACCCCATCCCTCCCACATTCCCCCCTATAGTTCATGTCCATGGGTCATACTTATAAGTTCTTTGGCTTCTACA
Source organism: Desmodus rotundus (assembly GCF_022682495.2). Lineage (NCBI taxonomy): Eukaryota > Metazoa > Chordata > Mammalia > Chiroptera > Phyllostomidae > Desmodus > Desmodus rotundus. Next base: position 102,937,218 of record NC_071387.1, on the reverse strand, counting down.
TGTCCTACACTATTCTTACCTCCCCCTGTCTATTTTCCACCTATCATCTATGCTACTTATTCTCTGTACCTTTCCGCCGCCCCTCCCTCTCCCACTCCCCTATTGCCACCCCTCCATGTGATCTCCATCTCTATGGTTCTGTTCCTGTTCTAGTTGTTTGACTAGTTTGCTCTTGTTTTTGTTTTAGGTGTGGTTGTTAATAACTGTGAGTTTGCTGTCATTTTTACTGTTCCTATTTTTGATCTTCTTTTTCTTAGGTAACTCCCTTTAACATTTCATATAATAAGGGCTTGGTGATGATGAACTTCTTTAACTTGACCTTATCTGAGAAGCACTTTATCTTCCCTTCCATTCTAAATGATAGCTTTGCTGGATACAGTAATCTTGGATGTAGGTCCTTGCGTTTAATCTTGGGTAATGTAATTATGATGTGCCTTGGTGTGTTCCTCCTTGGGTCCAGCTTCTTTGGGACTCTCTGAGCTTCCTGGACTTCCTGGAAGTCTATTTCCTTTGCCAGATTGGGGAAGTTCTCCTTCATTATTTGTGCAGATAAGTTTTCAATTTTTTGTTCTTCCTCTTCTCCTTCTGGTACCCCTATAATTCGGATGTTGGAACGTTTCGAGATGTGCTGGAGGTTCCTATGCCTCTCCTCATTTTTCCGAGTTCTTGTTTCTTCATTCTTTTCTGGTTGGATGTTTGTTTCTTCCTTCTGGTCCACACCGTTGATCTGAGTCCCAGTTTCCTTTGCATCACTATTGGTTCCCTGTACATTTTCCTTTGTTTCTATTTGCATAGGCTTCATTTTTTCATCTACTTTTCGAACAGATTCAACCAAGTCTGTGAGCATATTGATAACCAGTGCTTTGAACTGTGCATCCAATAGGTTGGCTATCTCTTCCTCGCTTAGTTGTATTTTTTCTGGAGCTTTGAAGTGTTCTGTCATTTGGGCCATTTTTTTTTTTTTTTGGTCTTGGCGCTTCTGTTACTTTAAGGGGTGGAGCCTTAGGTGTTCACCGGGGCGGGGTAATGCTGATCGCTGCGCTGTGATGCTGTACGTGGGGGAGGGGCCGAGAGGGAGCAATGGCGCCCGCCTCACTCTCCTCGGGATTTCAATCTTTCACTCCGATATCCACAATCAAACTGGGCCCCTCTGGTGTTGGTTCCCCAGTGGGTGGGCTCGTGCACACTCCAGGCCCCTGTGGGTCTCTCCAACGACCCCTCCCGTGAGGCTGGGAGTCTCTCCTGCTGCAGCCCCAACCCCCAGGGGCGCTTTCAATCAGAGGTTTGAGGCTTTATTTCCCGGAGCTGGAGCCCTGGGTTGCGCAGTTTGCTTCGCTCCCGGCCATTCGCCGGGTTTATCTGTGTGCGAATGTGGGGCCCCGGGGTGCTACCCACTGCTCTGCCTGCCCCGCTCTCCGCCACTCCGAGTCCAGCCCTCTCCGTTTATCTGCACAAATGTAGGGTTGCAGAGTCTGCTAGTGCTCGGACTGCCTGCCCCGTTCGTCCCACACTCCGCCAGTCTCAGTCCCACCATGGCCACGTGAGTCCTCTCCACCCCGGTGCCTATCTCCGCCCCTCCTACCGGTCTGGATGAATGTTTATTTTGTATTTTCTTGGTGTTGGACCCCCTTGCCATTCGATTTTCTGTCAGTTCTGGTTGTGCGAGGAGGCGCAGTGTGTCTACCTACGCCGCCATCTTGGTTCTCCCCCTCTCTGACTTTCTGAAGCTACACATCTGGTCTTGCTTATGTTGAGTAAGGCTAGTAAGAAACTAGGAAAATCCCTTGGCAAGTGGAATGGGAAACAAATAGTTGATTTAAACTGGCCTCATCCAGCACCCTGACTCACCTGCCTCCTTTTCTCTGGCTCAACCACTCCCTTAAACATTCAGCCCTCAGGACAATGAGGTTGTGATTAGCATCAGACAATCTTAGGAACAAAGCCTCTTGTTTGGTTTGTTGACCACAGAGACAGACTTTTGGTCAAACTAGAGATAACATCTAGGCTTCAGTTGTGTTTTAGCTCCAGGCCCAGAAAAGCAGAAAAACCAGATGAAGTGCTGCGTGGCAGGAATCAGGACCAGATGCAATCACCAATGACCCCATACCCTACCACTAACTAATCAGCAGAGACCACAACTCTGATACAGAGAGATCTGATGAGATTACTGAGGAGTAGGAGGGAAAGGCAGTTAGAGGAGATTGCCGGAGACAATGATAAACAGTCTAGGATTGGATTGGCTGAGAAGCTGAATACCTCCTAGAGCAAGGGTGCCAAACTCATTTTCACCTGGGGCCACATCAGCCTCAAAGTTGCCTTCAAAGGGCCCAATGTAATTTTAGGACTAGATAAATATGACTACTCCTTAACAGTTAAGGGAGAGCTCAGCACTGCCACAGGGTAGAAATGAGGTGCTGGGCCAGATAATGCAAGGTGGAGGGCCAGATTCGGCCTGCGGGCCTTGTGTTTGCCACCTGTGTCCTAGGGTGCATGGAATTAATGGGCCAGATGATTTAAAATAAAAAGAGGGCAGAAACTGGCTCTGAGTCTCTTCTTCCTCGAGGATAAATGGATGATCATGCTGCAGTTGTCTTCATTTCCCAACAGACAGTATTTTGGATGGGAAGGAACTCCAGGTACAGCCTAGAATCAAGCTGGCCTAGCAGAAGGTGACAAGGTTATTCTTTGGGTGTCCTTGAGGGGATGAGCTCTGAGGCCAAAGCCTGCCATCCTTCCAAAATTGTGTAGCTTTTGTGTCTTATGTTGTTTTAGTTTATAAAATGACCCTATAGAAATAAAATAATTAAAAACAGGGTGAATGATAGGAGAACTCAAGTGTTAAAGAGTTTAGCCTTAATCAATAGTTTTAAGTGATTAAGGCTGTCACTAAACAGTTAAAAAGTTTAGCCTTAATTGATAGGCTTAAGTGACTAATGCATGTGCAAAGTTTTATTCCAAAACTATGTAGCTTTTGAAAAAAGACTCTGTTCCTTCATCACCAAACCTTTGCCTCCAGGATTTTGCCTAGAGGGGGGTGGTGGGCTGCAGGACCCTACTTGCTGTTTGGTGACAACCCTATATGCTCATTTTGATGAATCATCATATTAAAGGACACACTTAGAAAGCTGACGAACATTCTATTGAGATATTCCCAAAGACCTCCCCTAAAATGCCTGCCTTTAGAAAACAAATAAAAACTCTTAAGACAAAGGACCAATGTGCACACTCTCTAGAGCATGCCTGAGACTTTCTTCTTCAGATGTATATCTTTGCTTTCTTTCTCCTTGTTTCTAAGGGTCCCCACAAGACTTATGACCGGGGACAACAAGCAGCAAGTCATCCCAGTCTAACCCTCTGAAACCTGTCTTCAAGGGCCCTTCTTTTGCCTCTAACTTTTTTCCTGAGTCCACACAGTTCAGCTATCTCACTTCTAACTCTGTGACTCTGTCTAAAAAGCCAAAGCAGCTCTCTGAACAGCCAGCTTGATTCTTCTCTTCAAGCCTGCTTTCATTTTCCTTGCTAAATAAACTTTCTCTTGTGCTAGAGTTTTTGCCTCTGAATCTTTCCTCTGCTGAACTCAAGAACTGAGGTCCCGCATCAGTAGCAATGTTGCTGCCTTATATTTGCATGATATGTTTTGCTATGAAAACCGTTGTCACATTTTTCATGTCATTCAATTTTCAGCAGCTCTTTAAAGAATCGTGTGGCTTCTACAGATGAGGAGACTGAAGGTGAGGAATGTTTGGAACTGGAAAAGGTTTTACAGACAGTGTGTGAAGAGGCTGAAACTGACTTTTAGACTCAAAATCCAGCCCTTTGTACATTATAAATCCAGTCCTCTGTACAGCATATCATGATGTATTAGCTCTTCAAGAGAAACTCTGAAGGTTAAATCCTGCTCTAACATATTACCCATGGGCCTTAACTTCTCTGAGTCACAATGTCCTCACCTTCAAGTGAGACTAAGGATAGATCACAGTTATTGAGCCTTCTGATGTATTGATCCATTTTCCCGAGAAGTCAAGAAGCTGCCAACTGTCAGAGTTTGGCTTTAAAGATGGCAACTTCATTCTACTGTCCATCGGCTGCTTTCCCCTGGCTCACTGCTTCTCTATCCACTTATTCTGTGCCTGGACACCAGGCAATGCACATAATGATAGACACATAAACTCTCAGAGTGCAGGTTACAGATTTTGTGGCATAGTTTTCATTTTTACTTATTTTAAACTGTTTACATTTATTGCATTTTTATTATGATTAATAGGGTTGGTTAAGGAAATGTCACTCTCTCTAGATGCATTTACCAAGACCACATCTCTACAACTACCCTCCTCTGCTAGCTCTCTTTTCAGATAAGGCATCTGCTTAGAGAGATACATGAAGGATAAAAAAGCACATAGTGCTAAGACTTTCCACCTGGGGACCATACAAATTCAAAAATGGGAATGTCAACTCAAAACCATCATATTCCATTTTGAGTTGCTGTCCATGAAACTGATTGAATCTAGTCTCCTGATCTGCCCTGCGTGTTTAACAGTGTAATCTGCAGCAAAATCCAATAGCATAAATTGATTAAACCCCATCAAATAATATTCCCTAAACATTTTTCCAACCAATGTGTTGAAAAGGAATTTGGTTAGAAATAATAATAGGTATCCCAACTGAACTGTAACATTACTCATGAGACTCTAGAATGATATTACTCCCCCTTGCGTGACAGTAATATGAAACAAAATCATCTTAATATTTATTCACCAACTCGAGTAGATACAGTCTCCAGAAGCAAACAGCTACCCCTCTGTGACCACAAGGAAAAATGTTCTCCTGTCTAAGGTAGAAAGGTAAGACTTGACACATGTGCTATCACTCCCCCTTCCTGTACCCCTGGAAGACTTTTTAAATCAATCACAGCACTCTCCTGCTGAGTTCCGATGCATTGTTCTCAACAAAACTACAGGGAGCCTTTACTAATCAGACTTGGCAAGCAAGCAATCTATTTGCCTACCCTCTTCTAGACTCTCACTTCACTAAGCATAGACACAAAACTCCATGTGACCCAATCTAGATACCCAGATTTGAAAGTGCCAACACCCAAGGGATAGTGAATCTTATTTCTTGGTATATAATGACTGTTCTGGCATATTCAGTGGACTTTTAATAAAACTACTTCTCTTGAGTGGCCAAGAAGCCAGAATATTTCCCAATAACTTTAAAATAATAATTGCATTTTCTGAGTTATTTCCTTCTTTAATCAAGGCTAATCTGTTCAAATGTTAAAATATATCTCTAGAAAAATCCTCTGAGTTTTACCATTCTGCTTCCTGCTTTATAAATAATTTTAATTCACTGTTATTGTTCTTTAGCCCTCTGGGTATTCAGTAGTTATGTCCTCCTAAGGGTTAGCATAGGTGGTTTTTCTTTTTTTCTCCAGCAGGTGAGGAAGTAGAAAAGCATCTAGTTATATGGAAAATTCACTTTTCTATACATTGACAAATAATAAAACTCACAGGTGATGTGCAGTATTTTTAAAGAAAAACAAGTTATGGAGTATATTCTAAAAACCAAGTTATAATGCTTATGAGATATGAAATTAAACATGTATCACCTATTTTAAACAATGCAACATACAAAAAAGTCTACCTATTTCTGATTTTTTTAATTTAAAATTTTGAGTTTTCTGATGTGAAGAAATGACTAGACCATTCCATAAACAGAACTCTAAAAAATAAAGAATCAAAAGCTAATGAAATTTTAGGCACATGATATGAAACAATGTAATACAAAAGGGAAGTTATGATAATAAAATTTTTATTTTATTCTCTAATTTTATTTTTATTATTGTTATTCTATTATAGTTGTCCCAATTTCTCCCCCTTTGACCTCCTCTGCCCAGCCCACCTCCCCCACTCCCACTCCCATAGTCAATCCCCACACCTTTGTCCATGTCCATGGGTTAATCATACATGTTCTTTCAAGAGTCAATTCTCCTTCTTTCTACCATTATCCCCCAAGCCCCTCCCCTCTGGCCATTGTCAGTCTGTTCCATGTTTCCATACCTCTGGTTCTATTTTGCTCATTGGTTTATTTTGTTCATTAGATTCCTCTTATAAGTGAGATCATATGGTATTTTCCTTCAACAGCTGGCTTAAATCACCTAGCATAATATTCTCCAATTCCATCCATGCTGTCACAAAAGGTAGGAGTTCCTCCTTTCTTTCTGTTGAATTGTATGCCATTGTGTAAATGTACCATAGTTTTTTGATCCACTTATTTACTAATGGGTACTTAGGCTGTTTCCAGCATTTGGCTGTTGTAAATAGCCCTGCTATAAACATAGGGATGTATAAGCTCTTTTGAAGTGGTGTTATAGGATTCTTAAGGCATATTCCCAGCAATGGAATCACTGGGTCAAAAGGCAGCTCCATTTTTAATTTTTAAGGAAATTCCACATTTTTTTTCCAGTGCCAGCACCAGTCTGCATTCCCACCAACGGTGCACTAGGGTTCCCTTTTCTCCACACCCTTGCCAAAACTTGCTGTTTGTTATTCATTCATGATAACCATTCTGACAGGTGTGAGGTGGTATCTCATTGCGGTTTTAATTTGCATCTCCCTCATAGATAGTGATGTTCAGCATTTTTTTTCATATGTCTATGGTCTTCCTTGGAGAAGTGTCTATTCAGGTCTGTTGCCCATTTTTTAATTGGGTTGTTTGTCTTCCTGTAGTGGAGTTGTGTGAGTTTTTTATATATTTTGGAGATTAAACCCTTGTCCACTGTTATCATTGGAAAATATGTTCTCCCATACAGTCAGTTCCCTTTTCATTTTGGTGTACAGAATTTCTTTAGCTATGCAGAATCTTTTTAGTTTAATGTGGTCCCATTTGTTTATTTTTCCTTTATTTCCCTTCCATAGGAGATATATTGGCAAAAATATTGCTATGTGAGATATCTAAAATGTTACTGTCAATGTTTTCCTCTAGGACTATTATGGTATCGCAACTTACATTTAAGTCTTCTATCCATTTCGAATTTATTCTGGTGTATAGTGTAAGTTGGTGGTATAGTTTCATTTTTTTGCATGCACCAGTCCAGTTCTCACAATACCATTTCTTGAAGAGAGTATTTTTACTCCATTGTATGCTCATGCCCCTTTTGTTTGATATTAATTGACCATAGAGACATGGGTTTATTTCTGGGCTCTCTACTCTACTCCATTGATCTGTGTGTCTGTCCTTATGCCAGTGCCAGGCTGTATGGATTACAGTGGCCTTGTATTATAGTTTTATATCAGGTATTGTGATCCCTTCAACTTTACTCTTCCTTTTCAAGAATGCTGAGTCTATTTGTGGTCTTTCTTGGTCCATATAAATTTTTGGAGTAATTGTTCAGATTAGTGAAATATGTCATTGGTATTTTAATGGAATTGTGTTGAATCTATAGATTGCTTTGGGTAGTATGCACATTTAAATGATGCTAATTCTTCCAATCCATGAACACTATGTATGCTTCCATTTATTTGTATCTTCCTCAATTTATTTCTTCAGTGTTCTATAGTTTTCCAAGTACAGGTCTTTTACCTTCTTGGTTAAATTTATTACTGTGTACTTTATTCTTCTTGTTGCTGTAGTAAATGGTATTTTTTCCCAGTTTCTCTTTCTCTTTTTAAAAATATTTTTTCAATTACAATTGTTCCAATTTTTCCTGTATTTCTCTTTTCTGCCCCACCTAACTCCCTTTCCCTCAGTCCATCCCCACCCTGTTGTCCATTACCCAGTTTCTCTTTCTGATAGTTCATTCTGGGTGTACAAAAAGTCCATCAATTTCTTAATACTGACTTTGTATCCTGCTACTTTGCCAACTTTACTTATAAGGTCGAGTAGTTTTTTTTTTTGTGGAATCTATAGGGTTTTCTATGTACATGATCATGTCATTTTGCTTCCTCGTTTCCAATTTGGATGCCTTTTTATCCCTTTTTCTTGTCTGATTACTGCAGCTAGAACTTCCAGTATTATGTTGAATAAGAGAGGTGAAAATGGACAGCCTTGCCTTGCTCCTGATCTTAAGGGAAATGCTTTTAGTTTTTGCCCAATGAGTATGGTGTTGGCAGTAGATTTCTCATATATGGCCTTTATTTTGGCGATGTATGCTCCCTCTATTCCCACTTTGCTGACTCATTCAATTTTACCTAAATGTATTTTCAACCTTTTTCTATAATTCAAACAAAAATATTATGAGTTACAGGTAAAAAAAAATCATGCTCTTTGCAACAGACAAATGTGCCCTCAAATCGCAATTCTACATAAATTCACTCACTGTAATCTACTGAAAAAAAATGGGTATAGAAGAAGGAGTTTCTTAAAAAATTGAGCAACATCAATAAAATTAAAAGGTATTTTCTGAGATTAATGATCTGGAGAAAATTTTGTTATAAATTTCTGGGGTAATTCTTGTTTTTTCTTTGAGCCTACTAATAAATTTGACTGCTTTTTAGCAGATTTTTTTAAATGAAGATATGTTAGCTAGTTATGATAATTTTACCTGAACTCTGGAAAGAGAAGAGAGTCTTAAATATGATCACCTGAACAAAAGAAGTACAGTAGGGCCTCTTTATAATTGTTAATTGTCAAGTAAAAATGTCCATCTTCACTAAATAAGTAAATAGCATATTTTAGAAAGCTTAAACATGAAGATTTGTTCAGTACTTAATAAATATGAAAGATTTTTATTAACATGGAACTCAAACACACCTGTAAGTATTATCTACAGTAATACTTTAAGGCAGAAACTACTGTGGGCAGGGGGTAAGACTTAATGTGGCATCACTTCCTATCAAATGTCTCAGTAATTCTACTACTAAGACTTTGGCAGTCTACACTTACATCCTTTAACTTTGAAATAGCTTCCTTTTAAACTAATTTATTTATTTTTTTAAAGATTTTATTTATTTATTTTTAGATAGAGGGGAAGGTAGAGAGGGAAGGAGAGAAAAATCAGTGTGTGGTTGCATCTCGCATGCCCCTCACTGGGGACCTAGCCCACAACCCAGGCATGTGCCCCGAGTGGGAATCAAACCAGAGACCTTTTGGTTCACAGGCTGGAGCTCAATCCACTGAGCCACACCAGCCAGGGCATAAACTAATTTTTTTATATATATACTTTAAATATAAAAACTGTGAATCTAGCACTAAGATTTCCAACCTGCTATTTTAGTCATATATCCAATAGCTATAAAATATGTCTTTAATAAATAAGCTGGATATACTCTTAGAACTGAAGCTATGACTCCATTATCTAAGACTTTAAATTTTAGTGAGTGATACATATCAGGTAAGTAAATAAGTAAGCAAAAGATAGCACTTAAGTTAGGATGTACTGACATGAAAGGAAATAAAAATGGAGAGTAAAGGAGGTGAGCAGATTTGACCTATTTTTAAAAATCACAGAATACCTATTTTAGAAGGTGACATTGGACTAAAGACCTGAATAAAATAAGAAACAGAGAACTGAAAAAGGAAGGAAAAGGAAGGAAGCAAAATGAAAAGTAAGAGAGGGCAAAAACCTTGAACTTAGTGTGTTATTCTCTCACACAGAAAGGAAACTAGACACAGGCGAGACAAGAGTAAACAAAGGGCCCTGGCTGGTGTGGCTCAGTTGGTTGGAGCAGTGTCCTGTAAACCAAAAGTTTGAGGGCTCAGTTCCTGGTTAGGGCACATGCCTAGGTTTCAGGGTCAGTCCCAGTCAAGGTACATGCCAGAGGCAAGCAATTGAAGTTTCTCTTCCTCTTTTTCTCCCTTCTTAACCCTCTTCTCTAAAATCAGCAAGCATGTTCTCATGAGAGGGTAAAAAAATAATTTTATGAATTATTTTATTTATGAATTATTTATTTTATGAATGAACAAGGGGATAGATAAGCAGGAAATTGAGCTCTGAGAGGTGCACAAAGTTGGAATCAAGTAGGGAAGTGAGAACAACTATATCCAAGAGTTTGGATTTTATGAATTATTGAGGAGATTACAGAATTTGAACAGGAGAGTGATATATATTTTTTAAACTTCTGGCCAGGTTAAATTTTGTTATTATTAGTTTCCAAGTATAATATTGTAATAAATAAGAAAATCTCAGTCTTAGAATAGTTTCACAAAACCTCATCTAAGTAGTTAAAAAAAATAAATTTGAGTTAAAAACCGCCATATTGGATTAAGCAGCATGTTTTACAAATTTGAAGCAAGTTTATTTTGCTCTATTTCCAAATGATCCTGGAGGGCCTAGGTCTTCTGACTATTCTCATTGATACTAAAATCATGAATGAGTTTCAACATTGTGGTTTCATTTATTGTGTTTCACAGCCTTTTGTTGTTGTTGTTGTTGTTCTATATCAGGGGTGTCAAACTCATTTTCAGCCACATCAGCTTCACGGTTGCCTGCAAAGGGCTGAATGTAATTTTAGGACTGTATAAATGTAACTACTCCATAACAGTTACACAAGAGCTCAGCGCTGCTGCTGGGTAGAAACAAGGTGGAGGGCTGGATTCGGTCTGCAGGCCTTGTGTTTGCCACCTGTGTTCTATATAATTCTTTACCCACTTTTGTTCCTCTTCTTTTCTTTTGTTTTATTTGTTTGTTTGTATGTTTGTTATTCAAGTACAGTTGTCTCCATTTCCACGCCACCACACCCCCCCACCCCCCATCCCCACCTCCCACCCTTGAACCTACCCCCTTTGGCTTTGTCTATGGGTCCTTTATAGATGTTCCTTAAGGGCCCTTTCCCTATTTTCCCCCGTTATCCCTCTCCCCTTCCCCTCTGGTTACTGTCAGTTTGTTCTTTGTTTCAATGTCTCTGGTTATATTTTGTTTACTTGTTTGCTTTGTTGGTTATGTTCCACTTATAGGTAAGATCATATGGTATTTGTCTTTTACTACCTGGCTTATTTTACTTAGCATAATGCTCTCCAGTTCCATCCATGCTGCCCTAAAGGGTAGAAGCTCCTGCTTTCTTTCGGTTGCATAGTATTCCATTATGTAAATGTACCATAGTTTTTCGATCCCCCTCATTTACTGATGTGTACCTAGGTTGCTTCCAGCACTTGGCTGTTGTAAATTGTGCTGCTATGAACATTGGGGTGCATAGGTTCTTTTGAATTAGTGTTTCAGGATTCTTAGGGTATAGTCCCAGCAGTGGAATTGCCGGCTCAAAAGGCAGTTCCATTTTTAGTTGTTTGGAAATTCCATACTGTTGATAATAAAATTTTTAAAAAGACACTGAATGAAAAATCTGACTAGAAATACAGAAATCTTAAAACTAAAATAAGAAATAGCAGATGCAAAAGAAAACCAAACAAACCCAGCTTTAAACAACACCAAGAACCAGACATAAGAAAGAGGTGCTAGAACACTGAGAACATTGGTGCATGACGCTGGAGTCAGTAATAACATACAATGAATACTTTTAGTATGATTTCAAATAACTGCTAAGATCTACTAGAATGGCCCATGCTTTGTAAGATATAGTAATGTATTGATTTGTATATGCTTTTTAACTTTTATCATAACAGCTAGGTATATTCAAAAAAAGATTTATCTTTACATGTTTTTCAATACCTGTCTATTCTTCTAGTCCATGCCGTGGTTTATGCTGACTTTCTCTTTTCTGAACATCTAGAAGGGTCCAGATAATTCATCGAAATAACAGACTCCTAAAATCCAAAGGGCATTTTCCCCACCCACCTTCCTGACATACCAACGCAACCCTGAAGAGCCCTGACCAGCATCTGTGTACCTGTGTGTGTATCTGTGTATGTGTTTCTGTATGAAGATGCAATGTCACTCTGCATTCTGTTATGAACATTTTATAAAGGAGAGAACTGACAATGAGAGAAGATAACTAAATTAACTATAGTCACAGATTTACTCGTGTCTCATGTATTCAATGTTATCCTGCTATTTCTAACAGTTTTGCCTATTAATGTAGCATACAATGCTACTCGGCCTTTTAAATATATGCTTAAAGCATTCATATGTTCTCAAATCTTGACTCTCCATGCAGAATATAAAGTCTCATGTATGTCTTGCAATTATTGTCCCTTTCTGTTTGGATAAAATGCCTCACACAGTGACAGGTACATAATAAGCACTCAGTAAGTGCATGTTGATTGAATTTAGTTCTTCCTGCCTTATAGGTCGCCATAAAAGTCTCTTAATATTGCTTTCATTTTCATTGTTATTGATTCAATTATTCCTTCTCAAATCTTAAATGAAGCAGGCCACCCCTCCTCCCAGGCATGCACATATTAGCGGTGTCTTCATTTGTCTTCCATTTACATCTAACTAAACTAATTATTTTCCTGCTATCTCACACCCCATTGGTGTTACACAAACTGCTGAGATGGCCCTATCTCCTGCAGGCATCACTTGTAACTTTTCAGCAGTCTGTTGTAACACGGGTGACAGAACTATTAAGAACATCAGCCTTCAATGCATGAGGAAATTATATAAAGCAAACGATGTCATATGAGGTAAAAACTGGTGACAAGAACAAAGGGAAATTCAGGAGCCAAGAGGACTGCATCAAAGCAAACTTTAATAGGGAAAGTAGAAACGATTTACCTATTTCTGGAGCAAAACAAGAAAAAAACAAACCCAAACCAAACAAAACAAAAACAGCTTTGTGATTTCTGCAAGACTTAGAATATACTGCTGGTGGTGACTGGTGCAGTAAGTATTGAGCAAATGGTTGGGTTTTAAGCAACATTGAATAGACTGATAATGATGATGGATAAATGGATGGATGGATAGATAGATAGATAGATAGATAGATAGATAGATAGATAGATAGATAGACAGACAGACAGACAGGTGACAGACGGGAAGGATCCTTGAAGTTTCTCTATCCCTACAGCTACAACTCTACTCCAAGCCAATGTCATTCCTCCCTCCCAGACTATTTCAATATATCTATTGTTCTCCTTGCTTTCAGTTCACTTCTATTCAATCTTTCTTCAATACAGTAGCCAGAATAATATTTTTGAAAACAGAAATATAGGCCCAGGAGGGGTAGCTTAGCTGGCTGGAATGTGGTCCTGATGTGCCAGGGATGAGGGTTTGATTCCTGATGAGAACACATACAAGAATCAACCAATGAATGCATAAATAAGTGGGACACAAAATTATGTTTCTCTCTCTCTCTCTCTCTCTCTCTCTCTCTCTCAAAGAATAATAAAAACTATAAAAACATGTTCCATGGACAAAGCCAAAAGGGGGTAGGATCAAAGGTGGGGATGGCTGGTGTGGGGGGGGGAGAGGGGAGGGAATGGAGACAACTGTACTTAAACAACAAAAAATATGGAAAACAATTTGAAAAAAACTATAAAAATACAAATATAATCATGGTGCTTACTTTTTCAGATCCTTTAATTTCAGATCCCATGGAATTTGGGATAAAATCTAAAATCTTTACTTTGATAGTTATGCTCCCTTGTCCACTCTTTCAACACAATCATATGCATCCATTCCAGTGTTCTGTTCCAACTACACTATCTTTTAATTTTTTAAAAGCCCTAAGTATTTTGTCCTACCCTCAAAGACTTTTCCCTAGAATGTCTCATAGCACTTACTGCAACTTATCTTGCAGCACTTACTACAATTTGTAGTTACATATATCTTTGTGTGACTGTTTGTCTAATATCTGTTTCCTCTGGAGACTATAAGCCTCATATGTCTAGGTGACTTGTTTGTCTTATTTGTCACTGTGTCCCCAGAGGCTAGGACCATGACTGGGGTAGAAGAGCATTTGCTGTGTATTTGTTGAGTAAATGAAAGAATGGCTACAGCCACCTGCTTGATACAGTGAGAGAGTGATACCTGCAGGGAAGAGATGAGGAAGAGGATCACAGGAATGGTGGGGTGCCGGTTCTGATTCCTCACTTTTGACCACATCCCTGATCAAAGCTCTCACAAGGGGAATAGGGGCTTGGTAAGTACTGTCAGTGACTTTGAGCTCACCACTGTGAGGGTTGCTGAGGAGGATGTAAAGATGCATAAGGCTTCTTAGGAGCTCCGTACAGGTGTGTCCCTTCCAGGCTCTTCAAAACATGTTTACAGAGTCAGCCTTAGGAAAGAAGCTGGCAAACTGTGTGGACCACCACCATGCAGTATAGGACTATGGGCTCTGAATAACGTCTTTTTAGTTTAGACTGAAATAATTGTACTCCTTCCTTTATCTTCTCACCCCATAATTCTTTATTAAAATATTTGAATATGCAGATTATTAAAACATATATACTTGCAGAACATATACATGTACATATGCACATAGATTATATGTATATAATCAGAGGCACAATTAAGCTCCTTGCTTATTAGTCCTTTACTTTTTTTTCCTAAGAATGCAACTTCAGTTGCAACCCAGTTAAAACTTGATGGAGTGTCAAACCACAGTGAGGCTACAGCATGTTGGACACCAGAAGGACCTAGAGCTGTGGTTCCAGGTGGCTCTCCACTTTGCTTTCTAGTGCACAGTCCCTGGTAACTACAGAGAAATGTTTCAACCAGCAATTTCATGTTCCTCACTCTTTCTTGGCATGAAGAGGAAGAGAAAGAAGAAAGAAAGATCTGTTTTTTAAAATCATACCAGTCATCAACTTCATCCACTTTTGGGAGAAGCAGAGTTAAAAATATTCATGTAACCTAGACATGAGCTGAGATCTTCAAGCACCACCATCCTCAAATCCCTGTTGAAACCAAAATTCCTCACCACTCTTCCTTGATGAAATGTACAGCCCCACTGGCACTTTTGAACCACATTCCTGCATTTAGAAAGAATTTAGTGTAGTGGTCAAGATTGTTCAAACCCAGCTCCTCCTCTTACATGTCTTCTGACTTTGAGCAATCCATTCAACCTCTGTCAGTTCCTCATCTATAAAATAGCAATAACTAGCAGAATGTACCTCACTAGGTCATGAAGAGGATGAAATGATGTGATGCAATATAAAATGCTTGGCCCAAGACCTGGCCCATAAGCAAACTTCCAACACATTAGCTTGTATCTTCAGAATTGTTAAGGACAACACCCGTTCTCCACTGCATGAACCCAGGCAGGAACTCAGCACTTCACATAACTTCCACTGAAAGCTCACTCTCAAAACATTTTAAGTAAAAGCATTTTGAAGGAAGAGGTTAATGTCATTATCAAATGGAGAGGAGAATGGGTCAGATAGAGTGGAGGATTGGATTATGACAAAGCAAATGACTTCAAATGACTTCAGTTTACAGCAACACTGATTCCCCAACATAGATATTAGATTCCCACTCACTTTCTGGTGGGATCCTAGTGCCTCATTTCTTCTCTTCACATTTCCTCATCAGAACTACAATAATCAAGTTCTTTTCTAACTAAAACCGAGCACTGTTTTTGCTACTATCTTCTGCTGAATTGATCGCTGTCAAAACGATACTCTTGGGCTCCCAATTCTCCTTTCCTAAAAGCTTTCCCCAAACAGACACCCTCTGCTCCTGAAATATTTTTATTTAATTGTCACAAGAAACCTATCGCTTACTATTGTAATCCTCATTACAGGAAAGGAAACTGGAGCTGAGGAAATTTAAGTAACTTTACCAAGTTTGCAGAAAAGGTCAATAGAGAGCCAAGATTGGAATCCCCACTTGTGTTTTTTTTTTAATTTATTTTTTATTGTTATTCAATTAAAGTTGTATGCCTTTTCTCCCCTTACCTCCCCCCCACCCCAGCTGAACCCACCTCCCTCCCCCACCCCCACCATCCCCCCAATTTTGTCCATGTGTCCTTTATAATAGCTCCTGCAATCCCCTCTTCCCACTGTCCCCACCCCACTCCCCCCTGGCCACTGCTAGACTGTTCCCCCCCTCAATGTCTCTGGTTGTATTTTGCTTGCTCTTTTCCTTTGTTGATTATGTTCCAGTTAAAGGTGAGATCATATGGTATCTGTCCCTCACCGCCTGGCTTATTTCACTTAGCATAATGCTCTCCAGTTTCATCCATACTTGTCTTAAAGTCTATGTTTTTCCCACTAGGCCAGTTGCTTCCTTTATTTGAATTTCAATGAATGACTAGATGGGAGCCGTTGTGTCTACTGAGCACACAAAAGCAAAAGACTCACAGCTCATTGGCTTAGCCATATGCATTTATGAACTTCTACCAACACAATTTTTAGAGTGTGTTGAAGCATATAGCCCACAAAACTAGACTGAGAACAATGCATTTAACAAAGTTCCTATACATTGTGTATATATATATATATATATATATATAATATATATATTATATATATTATGTATGTATGTATATATTTATGTATGTGTGTATATATTTTATATATATTATGTATATGTGTGTGTGTGTGTGACCATGATACATGGCACATGAGACTAGAGAACCATCACACCCTTGATTTCCAGAATCTCTAAACCCTTGTCAAGAAATAGGATGACATCCACCTCAGAAAAGTCAAAGGTTGAGGCTCTTGAATTATATTAGTCTCAGAAATAATGTCTGTGACAGAATCCATGAGTTCTGAAGCTCCTTTTTCCTTAGGGCATCGTCACATCAAAGGGCAATGGGTTATCTTGTAATGTGACGACTTCTTCTATTCTATCAGTTCTTTGGAAGTAAAGATCCAATCTGACCCATATTTCCTATCCCATTGCCTAGTTCCTCTTAAATATAATCTGAATCATCATTATGGGGGGAAAAAAACATAGGCAGCCAAGAGCAGAAAGTGCACAGGGCAATGAGCTGGCTGCAAATTAACACCATCCATTTAAAAAATGATTTAGCAAAGTGTATCCAAATCATAAAGATCTTATATCCTTTGACTGAATACTGTATTTTTGCAGTATATAATGTGTATTTTTTGCCCAAATTTTTGAGGGAAAAATAAGGATGCACATTATACATGGGTAGCACTAATTCTGTATCTATATAAATGTTTTTAATTCTTTTATTTATGCTTATGCATTAAAAGTGTAACTCTAGAAAGCAATAATGATATCCATATGCAAAATAATACCCTGGAATATGATAATCAGTTTTGTTTCTAAATATAAACAAATTTTAAAAATTGAATTAAAAAGTAAAGCAAAAGATTTTTTCCTGAAAATGTGGGCCAAAAACATGGGTGTGCATTATACACGGGGCACATTATACATGGCAAAATATGGGTAATTCCTCTTGGGGCTATTTATCCTCAAGAAGTTATCACAAGGAAGTAACTCTGTAGATTCTGAGTTAACTCTGGCAATAATGGTGAAGAAGCAGGAGCTTCTCAGGTATTGCTGATGATATATTGAGTAACATTCAAAATTATGATTGTATGGAGTGATATAGCAACAATAAATGCTCAAGCTAAAACCAAAAGGAAGAAATTTTAATGTCCAATTACAAGCCCTGATGACCACAGCTTTGGACCACATATCTGGACAGGGATTACACAGAAAAGTGGGAAATGAATTACACTGGCTTCAGGCATATTAGAATGATTCAGATGCAGGTAAACCTCATCTTCTCGATGTCTTTAGAGAATTATTTCTGCGATGTTTTAAATAGGCACAAAGAAGGTCAGTGAGAGCTTGCATTCTGTTCCAAAATGAAAGGCGGGTACTTGGAACACAGCCCTTAGGTGAGAGAGATCAGTTTTGCATGCAAGACATAGAGACTCCGTCCTGGAGCCAGACCCGCACCGGCTGTACTGTGTGATTATGCTCTCGGGCCATCTGCTCAGGGGCTGTGAAGGCAGCCGTGTGTCCTCCTGCCTGGACGCTGGGGAGGACACCGATCACCAGTCAATCTGCTCGAAATTGCCTCTGATGATTAGTGTGTAATGACTCAGGTAGGTCATGGCCAGGGACATTTCTGTTATTAACGCATTAGCAGATATAAATGGGCATTGATTCTTCACAGAGACAAGGTTTATGGACTTGGTGGAGACAGGCTAGCCCTGTGCAGTGTAAATGGTCACTGTAAAGGGAGGAAATACCTTGCAAGGGCAAGGCCAATCAGGGAAGGGTGGGGACAGTCCAGGAGGAAGGCTAACCAACTCAAAAAGGACAAAACCTGGCCCAGGAAGATGGAAGAGAAAAATTGACCTGTATGAGGGATGAATCTCAGCCCTTCCACATCAGAGATGAATATAATCATATCCTTGCATTCTGAGACCAGCATATATTCCTGTCTGAGATTGGCTAGTCCATGATAATGAATACAACTTAGACTGTTTTATTTATTTTAAATTTTATCTTACAATTTTATCATGAATTCAGGGTTCTAGGTCTGTTAACTATACCATAGGTATTTGTGAATGAATGAAGGAATGATGACATTACCAGGGTAAGAATATTGACTTATACGTCAGTGTCTTAGTGCCCTGTGCTGGAATGTACCACAATAATTTTTCAACAAATTTATCCTTTTTAAGTAGAGGGAATGAGATCCAATGAGTTAACCAACTTGCCAAATCATACACACACACACAGGTCAGTCAGCAGGAGAGAAGTTATGTAATTGTTCTGAATAATAGTAGTCATTATTACCACTTATTTAGCACTGGCTATATGCAAGGCACAGATTTGGGTTTGACACATTCTGAGGCAAGAATCCTCATCTGTGAAAACAATTACCTGAATTCAAAAGAAACTAGGCACATGGTCTCTAAAAAATATTCTGGCTGTCAGCACTTTTTTTCTTTTTTTTGCTTTGGAACTTCTGAAAAGTTGAAATCTGAAGCCTCCTCCACTAGGAAAAACCAAATTCTTTGTTTCTATAACTTAACAGGCCATTTCAACTAAAATTTGTGTTTTTCCTTTGTAATTTCCATCCATTCTATGGGTTTGCCAATGTTTTCAATAAATAGCCTCACATTACAATGTTGAATAGAAACAGCTAGTAGATCTAATCTTTGGTTAAGTGAAGAGATTTATCAGAAACCACACATCACTGTTTTCCTTAGGTCGTTCAATTAGAAACTGAGTAATTAGGATGAATAGAAAGATTACACATTTTTGGTGCTCAAGCAAATATAAGAGGTTGCAGGCAAACCCTGCTTTCATTTCTTTTAATTCTCTCATGCAACCAAAAGGGTAGATGAAATCATATAAATATCCATTTATTAATAATACACTAAAGAGAAAGCAGAATATCAGTACTGTATTCCTGAACCTATTTGGTGAGTTTTCTTGTCCAGGAGACAATGGGCTCAGTTCTGCCCACAGGAGGGATGCAGAGAGGCCACTGCTGGTCATAGCTCATCAATCTCTGCCTCACTGGGATAAGGATACTTTCCTTCAACCTTCTCTTCTGTGGCCTAGTTTCTGTCTTTCTTGTTTATTCACTGAATTCCAAGTTGGAAGGGGCCCTACATACAGACAATACTAGTTCTATTCTTCTTCTTATTATTATTATTATTATTGTTATTTAAATGAGGAAATTGAGACAAGATTGGTCTCATCTGTTGTTAAGATCATATAGTCAGTTCATACAGCCAGGACAGAAGCCTGGCTCTCTTGATTTTTCAAAGACTAATCTAGATTGGGAGGTGGGGTGGGGGAATCTGGATGAGAGAGGAAGAGTTTCAACATACAAAGAGTGCAATCACCTTTCACAGCCCTAATCCAGGCAACTGAACTAGTCATCCATAATATAAATATACTGTCTTTGGGATGTTAGAGCCAGAGCAGTAACTGAGACAGCCGTGCATCCTGCCTTCAGAGACCCTCAGTCCCTGGAGGAGACACATAGTATGTAAGGGATGAGCAGGGTGATTAGCATGCATGACGAGTGCATGGCCCATCTAATCTGGGTGAAGTAGAGAACACCAGGCAGGCAGTGGGCTGCCATTGCAGGCTTCACCTTCTTTTTTTTTTGTATTTTATTTAATCTTTATTATATTTTATTCCATTACCTTTTAGTCCTCTTATTCCCCCCTTCCCCCAGCAATCACCACACTGTTGTCCATGTCCATGAGTCCTTTTTCCTCTTTGCTCACTCCCTCTCCCCTCTAACCTCCCTGCTACCATTAGCTGTATCCTGCTCTCCATCTATAAGCCTGTCTCTGTTTTCCTTGTTAGTGCATTTTGTTCATTAGATTCCATATATGAGTGAAATCATATGGTATGGTGCTTGAATCCTACTATCAAACAAACCATCCTTATAACTTCCACTCTTTCTGATTGTTCTCTTTTCAAACAATAACAAAGCAGAAGGAAATGTTTGTCTTCTTTCACTCCTCTGCCTACACTCTCTTGCCTCCCGCTTTCATAAATTCATGGAAGCAAAAACGTCCCCTGCACTCTTACTCCTCATCTAATACAGGGGTGTAAGCAGATAAAGAAAGATTTAACAGATCTCTCCTATGCAGCAGCTTAAGAGAGAAAAGAGATACATGTATGAAATGTGTGGACAAGAATGTATCATGTGGTTTGTAGTTGGTCAAGTATCAGAGCAAATGGGAAGGTCAGTGAAAGTTACCAAATGAGCATCATTTTGTCTACACACTAGACCCTGTGTAGACAAAATGTAACTGGCATGAAACCCACCCTGTGCTTGGTAATCGATTAAATTAACACTCTTACATCACTCCTCTCTTGTTCTCCCTTCCTCTTGTATGCCAACTGATACATGACCTCTCCCATTTCCAGGCAATCTGAACTTTCAACTTGAGAGAATTCTACCTCCTTGGATGATAATCATTGATCTTTCTCTTTCCATTCACCCTTACACTCTCCTATCTTGCTGGCTCTACTGAGCTTCAGATTCTTAAAAATAAATTATCATGGGATCAAAGGTCTATATCAAAAACAGACTTAGTATTTTCTTTATCCTACAAGGGGAAATCAAGAAACTGAATACACAGAAAAAAGTTGATTCATCAGGAGGGTCTTAACAGAGATCCACACACAAGTGTGGACTAAGAGACTGAGAAAGGGTTTCTCTGCTGGTGAGACCAAGGATAGCAAATGTTTGGAGCTGGGAAATAAATATCTTTAGTAGTCAAGAGTCCAACTTGCCTAGTTAGAATAGAAGGCATTTAGGGATTCTCAAAGAGAAGGCAAAGTGTTAGAAAGGGACTAGATTATTGAGCAAGCAACTAAAAGCAACTAGATGATATTCATGTTACAGGAATGTTAGTCCTTTCATATGTAAGATGGAATCAGGGGATGATGGCTTTAGGCATGAAGACTTCACATCCATGTGGGAAAGGAGCACCAGGAAGGATATGCCAACAGAGGGAATGGCAACAAGGCTTTTTAAACACCCAGATCAAAGATTTACTCTTTTCTTGGTGGTGAATAAAAAACAAGGATAAGTTAGTGTTGACAGAAACTGGGACTGGGGCATCTGGGGAGAGAATAGTGGGTGTTCATAGGTGAGTGAGTGGGATTCAGTCTGATTTTAGGCACTCTGGGACAAAAGTGACATCCAGAAGGAGGTGTGGCAATCTGTGCTGCAAAAGGCACTGGAATTCAGTGACCAATTTGGAGCCTGTTGCTCTAGGCCCATCAGTTGACAAAGCAGAAGTAAAAGTTTAAAAGAATATTGAATGGTAACTAGGGGACAAAAAAATAGTCATCAGGGAGACCCAGACTGGTCTCAATTCTGTTCAGTTCTGTTCCTCTCTCTTATATAATACTCCATTTGGAGGTGAGATGTATCCATCATCCATTCATCCCCTACCCCTCCATGTGTTTGCCCATCACTATACAACAACATTATTGATTGTCCACTGTTAGTCAGTACTGCAGTAGATGCTGTGGATATATATAATTAGAGGTTGTATGCTACTTAACAACCAGCATAGGACAAGATCCAGACAGTTAGATGGATACATGCCGTGGCATTGGAGGATGATTAACCCTTTAGTTCTGGGTCAAGGGTCCATGTGGTGAGAGACAAAATATGGAATTGCTGGACTTAGAAGACACTTAGGCAATTGAGACAGCAGCAGTGCACCAACCAATGACCACCTTGATGGATACTGGCTGACTATCAATCTAGATGCAAGGATGGAAAATTAAGACCTGGCCCCTGTATTTATGGGGCCTCTAGTCTAGAGCTGCCCTGTCCAGTAAGGTAGGTGTTACTAGACACATAATATTGTTTAAATTTAAAATAATTAAAAATAAATAAAGATTTAAAACTTAGTTCCTCAAATGAAGTAGCCACATTTCAAGTGCTCAATGGTCATATGTGCTCAGTAGTTACCTTGCTGGACAAGCACAGATAAAGAACATCCCTGTCATCACAGAAAGTTCTATTGGACAATGCCAAACTAAAGAAAAAGAGAAATATTAAATTACATTTTCTTCAATTAGTTAATCAATACTAATCTTGATATAACATTCTGTGAGAGTATAACCTGACAGGAGATACAGATCAAAGAAAAGATTCCACTGGAAGTTAAAAAGTTGAAGAATATAATTCTGAGGATAAAGACCAACAAATGACTCTGCTACCACCAGCTTCCTGGAGCTTTCATTTCTACAAACAAGTCATAAAAAGATGTGGAGAACCATAATCCAACAAAGGTATTGGTTCTGGTGAGCAAACTCTCTGCATCATGTACACCAGCCAATCTGTGTCCAAAGAGGCCCAATGCAAATAGGGCCCTTTTTGCATTCTACAAAAATACTAAACAATGAGAGATAACCAGACTTTGGAAGTAGTAAATGGACACTAATTTTCTAAAACCAATGAAGACATCAAAACCCTGACTGAGAGCAAGGAAAACTATTGCCCACAACATTAGTCCAGGCATAATGTTAGATATGAGCAAATGCTGAGCGTAGGTAAATGTGGTACTTGAATCATCCTACAACCACATCAAAATTACAACTAAACTACGGGACAATCATCATTCAGAACAACCTGAAATCTACCCATACAGATGTCCTATAACTAAGGATATAGAGAAGCTATATCCAGACTGGCAGGAAGTGTGGAGATGCAGAGCAAGCTGGTCCCTGACCCACATGTGGCAGATAAAAATCAGGAGGGATATCTCAGCTGCAAATGACACCCTGAGGAGTGAGGGATCCCAGTCCCACACCAGGCCCCATAGCCCAGAGTTCCAGTGCCAGGAAGAGAAGTCCCCATAACTGCTGGCTGTAAATACCAGTGGGGAATGTGGTTAAGTGAGATGAATGGCTTCTAGAGTGCCAGGCATTCCTCTTAAAGGGTCTGAACATAGACTTACTCTGACTCACTTATTCTAAGCTCCATAGCTGGGGAAGCAGCTCAAAAGACACCATGGACATTTAGGGGAGGAACATAATTCCTCTCTAGGGCATCAGAAAGCTGGAGGGGCAGCTTTCTCCGGGACAGGAGTGCTGGCAGAGACCACTGTTCCTTTTCTGAGCCCTTCCTGAGCAAGCAGGCAGGTGCCATATCTGAGTCTCCATCAATCCGGCTAACACATTCCCCCTATCCTGAGACCCCACCCCACGCAACTTTCAAGCCCACCCAATCCATTTCCAGTGGCTTTGACATGCAAACTGCTCATCTTGGCTCATGCTTCAGACTTCCCTACAATCTCTCAAACAAGCAGCATTTGGCCTTGGCATGCCCTGTACCCCTTGCTAAGTGGCCCCAGGCTCAGCACTAGTGATGGCCAGACTTCGTTTGTAGCTTGGCCGCTCTGGGGCAGCTTGAGCCCAGCACAAGTAGCAGCCATCTGCAGATTGGTTTGTAGGCATGCTGGATGGCCTTAGGCAGGTCATAGGTAGCAATTGACCTTGGCCTGCACCTTCAAAGATGCCCCAGAGCCAGAGCACCTGGTAGGCAGCTTCAGATCATGTCAAACACTACTCAACCACTTCCACAAGTGACACACTCAAGAGGCAGATTCAGTGGGCACCATAGCCCTGCTGAATTAAGTCCTTTCCAAGGTAGCCCCCTGAACAGCTGATCGGGGTTAGTACTTGCAGCCAACCAGCCTGGGGATAAATACCTCCAATTGAGGTGCCAATAGCAAACAAGGCTCAACTACAACAGGAAGATGTGCACAACCCACATGGGGGCACACCCAGAGTGCCCAGATTAGGTAACTGGGGAGCCTGCACCACTGGATCCTACAGGACACCTACTACGTAAGGTCACTCTATCAAGCCCTGAATACATAGCAACTCTACCTAATACATAGAAAAACATGGAGGCAACTGAAAGAGGAAACAAATAAGTGTGTCCCGAATTTAAAAAAAAAAAACACAAAAAAACCCAGACCATAGCTCCAGAAAAAGAACTAAACAAAAACCACCCAAACAGAACAGCAAAAAGAGAAAGGAATCCCCTACAAAGTGAAGATAGTATAAAGAACCTCTGGGACAACTTCAAGTACACCAACATTTTCATCATAGGGGTGCCAGAAGGAGAGGAAAGAGCACAAGGAATTGAAAACCTATGTGAAAAAATAATGGTGAAAAATTTCCTTAACATAGTCAAGAAATGGACATACAAGTCCAGAAAGCACAGAGAATCCCAAACAAGATGAACTCAAAAAGGCCCACGCCAAGATTCATCATAATTACAATGCCAAAAGTTGAAGACAAAGAGAGAATCTTAAAAGCAGCAAGAGAAAAACAGTTAGCTGACTTCTCAACAAAAACATTTCAGGCCAGAAGTGATTGGCAAGAAATATTCAAAGTTATGAAAAGCAAGGACCTATAACCAAGATTATTCTACCCAGCAAAGTTATCATTTTGATTTGAAAGACAGATAAAGAGCTTCCCATACCAAAAAGAGCTAAAGGAGTTTATCACCACCAAACTAGTATTACACAAAATGTTAAAAAGATAAAAAATATGAATAATGAAATGGCAATGAATACATTTCTATCAACAATTAGTTGCAAATGGGTTAAGTGCTCCAATCAAAAGACATATGGAGGCTGAATGGATAACAAAATAAGACCCTTACATATACTGTCTACAAAAGACTCACTTCAGTTTGAAAGATATATACAGACTAAAGGAAAGGAATGGAAAAAATGTATTTCATTAAAATGTAAATTTAAAAAATACAGAATTTGGGGTGGCAATACTTATACCAGACAAACCAGACTATAAAACAAAGGCTATATAATGAGAGACAATGGACCCAGCAATTCCACTTCTAGGTTTTTATCCAAAGAAACCCAAAACACCAAATCGAAAAGACAAATACCTCTGTACCTTCACTGTATTATTAATTACAATAGCCAAGATATGGAAGCAACCTAAGTGATAATTAATAGATGTATATGTACATACACATATATGAACATATACATACAATAAATATAGTATGTGTGTATATTATAGAATATGACTCAGCCATAAAAAAGGTTAAAATCTTGCCATCTGAAACATGGAAGGACCTAGAGGGTATTGTGCTGAGTGAAATAAGTCAGAGAGAGGAAGGCAAATGCCATATGGTTTCACTTGTATGTGGAACTTAAAAAACAAAATAAATAAGCAAGCAGAACAGAAACAGGCTTATAGAAACAGAGAACATCTTGAAGTTTGCCAATGGGAGGGTTTTGGAGAGATGGATGAAAAGGTAAAGGGATTAATAAGTACAAATTGGTAGTTACAGAATAGTCACCCATATATAAAATACAGTGTAAGGAATATAGTCAATAATATTACAGTAACTATGTATGGTATCAGATGGGTATCAGACTTATTGGGGAGATCACTTAGCAGGTTAATGTCTAATCACTGTGTTGTACACCTGAAACTAATATTGTACTGTATGTCAACTATAACTGAAAAATTAAAAAAAAACATTAACATTAGAAAAAGAAATATAGCCCAGGCTGGTGTGGCTTAGTGGATTGAATGCCAGCCTTCGAACCAAAGGGTCACTGGTCCGATTCCCAGGTAGGGCACATGCTGGGTCTCCAGTGGGGAGATGTGCAAGAGGCAACCACACACTGATGTTTATTTCCCTCTCTTTCTCCTTCCCTTCCCCTCTCTCTAAAAATAAATAAATAAAATCTTCAAACATAAGACAAAGAAATATAAATTATAGTTATAAAATAGTCATGGGGATATAAATTATAGCATAGGGAATATGGAGACCCCCAGAAAACAAAATTTATTTATAAAAAATTATGTATTTATTCTACATGTTTAACTTCAGTCACCTTCAAAGTACTCTCCATTTGATGCAAAACACTTATTGAGATGTATTTTTCCACTGCTCAAAGCAGTTTTTGAACTTGTTGATTTTGATGCCTTTTAGTGCTTTTGCCATTTTTTTAAATTATATTTTATTGATTACATTATTACAGTTGTCCTGATTTTTCCCCTGTTGCCCCCCTGCACCCAGGACCCTCCACTCCCTCAGGCAGTCCCTCCACCATTGTTCTTGTCCATGGGTCATGGGTATAAGTTCTTTGTCTGCCATTTTTTGTTTCACCTCTTCCACATCAGCAAAATGTTTCTCTTTGAGGACATTTTACATCGGGGGAAACAAACAAAAAAAAGTCAGTCAGGATGAGATCCAGTGAATAGGGAGTGTGGGACTTGAGGGTGCCTCACCTTTTTTTGTCAAAAAATGCTGAACACTCAGCATGGTGTGGACTGCTGTGTTCATAAATCACCCATCATGAAAGGGGCAAATGTGTTAAAATAGTCTTCTAAATAAAATTCACTGGAGCCAAACACAGCCTCTCACAATAATACCAGCTACTACACTGGTACAGATGGGTTCCTAGAACCCCCACCTAGCAGGAGAAACAAGGGGCCTGACCTCCAGAAGATAATTCCAGTTTTGGGGGGGTGTCTCCTCATATAGTCAATAATTTGTAATAACTCAGTATGAAGAGTTTTTACAGAGTTAAATAGATTTATCCACTGATCACTTCATAAGTTATTTAACTGTGTAATCACTATGTTGTACACTTGAAATTACTATAACATTGTATTGCAACTACAATTGCACATTTAAAACTTGTTTAAAAAATTAATATAAAGGGATATTTAGATGACCAAGTTGAGAACTATAACTCTAGACCAAATCTGAAATTATCTGTCTATGCTTGTTAGAGAAGGTTGGTGGTCAACTATGTTCTTCATTGATGTTATTCTGAATCAGTCTCCTTGAAAGTCCTGAACTTCAATCCTCATGGAGAACTTAGATGGGTGAAAATGGGGAAGGGGAATGTGCTCAATAATATTGTGATAAGTTTTCATAGTGACAGATGATTACTAGAATTAGTGGGGTGATCACAGTGTAAGGTATACAAATGTCAAATCACAACATTGTACCTAAAACTAACATAGCCAATCTAATATTGTATACCAACTATACTTAAGTGAAATAAAAAGAGTAAATAAAAATGAGCTCATTCCAACTGCAAATGCATCGATTTCAGTAAAGTGGCCTGAAAGACTGGAGCAGTTTCCTACTGCGATGTACCACACATTGTTGCTGAAGAGGGCACAAGGCCCAAGCGTATGGTCCACACAGATGCCAAATCATCTGTCTTTCTGATAACCAAGCAACCTTCCAAAACCCCATCTTTGTTCTGGGCAAAGTGACCTCTTGGGGCCAACCCGGAAGTTGATTGAGGTGTACTATGCCAGAGAAGCTTGGACCACAAGGAAAGTATCAAAATCCATTAGGCCCACAGAAACTGAGCAACTGCTCTAAATATTCCCAATGAGGAGTTTTTCCATTTCTTTCTTTTGAATTTTTTTCAAATCCTGGGATATCTGCACACTGGTTTAGAGCAGCAAATTAATAATTATTTTCTCTTTAGACTGCAATGATAGATAGGGAAATACCGTATCGAAAGACAAATTAGCACGAGTTCCTTGCAACATTGTACTAATTATCTCAGAGACCAGAGCCTCCCCTAGGTTAGAAACTTCAGGCCCAATTCAGGGTAGAAACATGAATTTCTTTCTGAGAAGCAGTAATTTGTACTATTTTTTTCTTTTTTTTTCAATTTTTAAATTATTTTATTGTTGTTCAGTTACAGTTGTGTCTGCATTTTCTCCCCACCCCTCTACCCCACCCCAGCCAAAACCACCTCCCTCCCCTGCTTCCACCCTCCCCCTTGGTTTTGTCCATGTGTCCTTTATAGTAGTTCCTGAAAACCCTTCTCCCGGATATCCCTTCCCCCCTCCCCTCTGTCTATTGTTAGATTGTTCTTAACTCCAATTGAGAGGGTAGAGACAAGGGTGAGAGGGTCATGCACAATCTCAAAATCCAAAAATCTTGAAACCTTCCTTCCTCCATCCTTTCCCTGCCCTAGCAACACAAAGGTGGCTAGGATAGTGCTTGAAACAGAAAAAAGATAAAGTAACATGCATATTTAGTGCTACACCCAATAGATGTGAACAGAATGCATGCCAAACAGCCCCTTCCTTTTCATTTATAAGATCTAGCAATTTTCAGGAAATGCTGTAGCCTGAACTTCAAAGGCATTACAAGAGAGATGTAGCATGTAGGGAATTAGACATAAAATTTCCTTTATTATTGGGAACAAAAGCTGTGGGTCTAATCTCCTGTGTGATACAAGCTTTAGCTGATCAGGGTTACACTAAGTCATTCTGATGTGGCGAACACCATTTTTTAATTTCTTTCTGTCCTCTCCTCCTCCTTCTCTCTGTTCACATATGCAAATTCCATAGCAATGATCAGAGTCAGGCAGTACCAGTAAGGGCAAAGAATTTCCTTTAATCAGCCTCTTCCAGGCCCGGAGTCCCGCAGTCTTTATTTCTACCTGTCCCTTTATGGTATTTGATATATCAAATTATACACCCCCACTCTCAGAAGTAGAATACATTTCAAAATTCTGGAACCTATGAGGAAGCTACATCTTTTAAAAATAAATATTTCCTTTAGTTAGCCTTTTAAATTTCAACAGTTGTTAAATTATCATTGATTTATTCACAAAACAAGTTGTTTGCCAACAAATCTATTGTCGGGAGAGCTGATGTCAGAGATTATGTGAAGGTTATGTGCACCACCATCACTAATGCTAACAAATGATAAAAAAAAAAATGAGAGTTGGGAAATTGGACAAAATACTGCTGGCTTCACCAAAAATAAAGCCCTTATGTGCAATGAGAAAGGCAGATGGCTGAAAGTGCTTACTTGCTAAAAACAAGTGAAATTTCTAAAATGTACCCCAGCATTTTAAAGTAAAGAATTTCTCTTTTGCAGTAATTTTCATATACCAGTAACATATTCTGGCTCAAAAAGAGCAAAATGAATTGTTCAAAATACCTCAAGAAATGTGTGGACTAAGTGGTCTGGGCCTCCTTGCATTTTTTCCTACTGTGCATGGTCCTGTGACTGGGAGAGGAGAAGAAAAAGTCTCCTAATGAAGAAAACTTAGGTGACCATAGGAAAACAAACACACAGTTAATTTAATCCCCAGCCAGTAATGAGAAGGTGAACCCATCTACACTCTCACCCGTGTCCTGTGTTCATTGCGGAGGCTCTGCTACCAAACCCTCCTCCCCTCTCTGAATCCAGTGCAGTCCTGCAGAAAAGAAAGACCCAGGCAGGCAGCAAAGTGTTTGTGGCAACTACAGGCTGGCTGAAGACAGCTTTTCATAGAGAAGACGATCAAAGAAACGGATGCATTTATGTAATGAATGTTCAAAAGTGGTTGCACTTACTGAATGCTGAGCCAGATCAAGGAAGCTGTAAGTTCCACTTGCATGAGTTCTTTGAGCAGTTTCCTAGGGAAGAAGAGAAGGAACACTTTAGTACTGAGAAATATATTCTTAAATTGTGTCTGCATCTTTTTTGTCATAATAATCTCTGGTTAACCTCTTAAACAGATTCTTGACCATACAGTGAATTTAACAATGAGTGATGATGACGATAAAAGCGATTAAGACCAAGTCAGCACACAGATTTTCATGGAATCTTTTTACACTTCACTTAGAGGTATGACTGTTTTCTTTACTGCAGAACAGAGAACTGATGCTCAGATAACTCAAGTAAGTTGCCCAAAATATGCATGTAGGTAGTGAAGCCTGGATTTGAACTTGAGCAACTGGACACCAAGTTTAGAAACACTCTGTTATACTCTTGTCTTACACAGTGAGCTCTTTGTCATAAGATGTGTTTGAGGAAAACTGGAGGTCAACTTTCAGAAATAGTATTGTGGATTTTCCTGCATAGAATTAGGTGGGAGGAAATCAACTCTAAATTTTGTTTTAACTCTGGAACTCCAAGATTCTGTAATATTCAATCCAATGATAGTTAAAGTTCAAAGTGACTCCATTTATAATGAATAAAACTGTGATATAAGTGCCCCATCAATAATAAATTTCATAAACATGGCTATCATCACCCAATCAGGAGCAAGATTCTCTTTCACTAATATTTAAATTAACCAAATATCGCTTGAACTGCAAATGGCCACTATAATCTCATATAATTCAGTGAATTGGGGGAAGGTTCATCTCCAACAAGAAAAAAATCAAGATTTACCAATAGATCTGAAGACATAGATAGCATTCTGTACCCAAGAGAGTTGACCTGCTTCCTCCCTGGTTGGCAGCATTCTGGGATCTTGACCAAGTGTACTTTCAGTTACTCCTACAAAGTAGTGATACATCTTATACCACAACTCAATGCAAGGCAAAAGTTTCGGAATCTAATTATTAACATTATTTGCAGATATCTGTTTAGAAAATATGCTCCTCTTTCTTAATATGATGGGCCTTTTTCTATACTTCACATAAGGTGAGCTCACTATTTAATAAAATAGAACATCTGAGAACATCAAGGAGTTCTAAAATATTAGAAAGTGAAACCTGGGTCTGGAGAGGCCACTATAGAGTCATTAGGATGGAACTGACAATGCTTTTCCTTCCTTCTTTCTTTCCTTTCTTCCTTCCTTCCTCTCTCCCTCCCTCCCTCCCTTCCTTCCTCCCTGCCTTCTTCCCTCCTTTCCTTCCTTCCTTCCTTTCTTCTTTCCTTCTTTCCATTCACTCATTCATCCCACTTATCCATGGCTCTACTACCTACTAACTCTGTGTCTACAGACAAGTCATTCAACCTTGCTTGTCTCAGCCTCCTCCTCTGTAAAATGGAAATATACATAGTATCTACCTCAATGAATTGAGGTGAGTATTAAGAGTTAATATATGTGAAGTACTTTGCATTGTGCCTATCACAAAGTCAATGCTGTTTAGAAGTTTATTATTTCTTAAACCTTTTTTTAATTAATTTTTATTGTTATTCAATGGAGGGGACAGTGGGGAAAGGGGATTACAGAAGCCTTTTTTTTTTTAATGCCAGGCACTGTTCTCTTGGTGCCTACAGTCTAGTGGGAAGATAGAGCTTGGTCAGGGATGTTGGTATAGGCTTTGCCAAGGAAGTAGCAATAAAGCTGAGATTGTAACAATGAAAAGAATGCAACCAGACAAAGTGGAAGAACATGATTTGGGAAGAAGAGTTAGGACAGTTAGGAAGTGAACAAAGTATATGTTTATCTTCTATAAATTCTTAGCATGCTTCAGCTGGAGAATTATCTGTACCATCCTAATCATCATCACTGAAATATAATAGCAGTAAATAACAGTTCTATTAAACCCATAGTATATCCCAGATTTTGTATCAAAATCTACATGTATCCTCTTATTTATTAATAATAATGATAGATCCTAGGGTCAGGTTCAACCTTCTTAACCCCTGTTGCTACTCACCCCCAGTCATTTCCTCCACCCACTAGCTCTCATACTCCAAGATCTACCCAAATTTAACTACTTAAAAGACACAGGCACAGTTACACCTCTATCCCTTTGGCCACATCTTTCTTTCTGAATTGCCCTTTATTTGGGCCAATCAGAAATCATTCTTCAAGGTTCATCCAACTGTGAACTTATCTCTACAACTTTCATTGACCTTTCTATATCTGCTGGACAGAATTTTGTTCAGAGGCCCCGTGGCCTTTCATACAACCTAATAAGAATCATATGCTCTCTTGTCCTGACCGGTGTGGCTCTGTGGGTTAGGCGTTATCTTACAAACCGAAAGGTCACTGGTTCGATTTCCAGTCCAGGGCACATGCCTGTGTTTTGGGCCAGGACCCAGGTTGGGGGCATGTGAGAGGCAAGTGATCCATGTTTCTTTTGCACACATCAATGTTTCTCTCCCTCCCTTTCTTCTTCTCTTTCCCTCCCTCTAAAAATAAATAAACAAAACCTTAAAAAAAAAAAAGAATCATATCCTCTCTCTAACCCATTGTAGACTTAGCCTGCCCAGGCTGTGAACTGCTAGAGGGCAAGGACAATGTTTTATTCAACTCAGTAGCCTTATCCTCTGGCACAGTGCCCAGCCACTTAGCAGCTGCTCACTACACTGGGTGGCATAAGAAGCATTCCTCATTGACACACACGTTACAGCACAAGGAAGGGCATGGAACTTCATTCTAGAAAGAGATTTTCTCTGACACCATGGCCTTCTCTAGCGCTCTCATACATAGCGTCCAGATAATAACGTCAATTTCATGTCCATGTCAGCTTTATGCCCACACCTTTATATGTATTTTTAATCCATCCTGCAGTTGCAATGAATTTTATAACCCCCTGTTTACATTAATAAGAATCTGTCATATCCTCCAGGTAGATTGTTTTATAAAAACAAAGACTGAGAACCATTGTTACAAGGTGAGAATAGAAACGGTCATTAGCAATGCACCAGACAGCAAAAAAAAAAAAAAAAAAAAAAAAAAAAAAATCAAAGATGCTCTCTAGAGTTCCAGAGGAGTGATACAGTTTCAACAAAAATACTAAGATTGTCCTGAGTTTGCAATTACTCTTGCAAACTACCAAACAGCAGTTTGCAACCAGGAACAATCTTGAGCCCCGGTGGAAATGAAAGGAATTTTCACCTGAGACTGTGCTGGAGCTAAAGAGCTGCAAGTGAAGGAAACGCAGCAGGACCTGGGAACAAAGCCCAGCAGAATGGAGGGGAACCCTCCCATCCTGCATTAGTTGCAGTCACCTCTGCACTCCATCTAAATGGATGCACAAAATAGCCAACCATTTAACTTCCAAATCACTGAAGTTGAGGACCCTGGGCAGGCAGTGTATCGTTTAAGTCAGTAACTTGAACTGTAAATAGGGCTGGCTACTTCCCTGGATTCTGCCATCAATGGCTTCCCCCTGCAGATGTCCCCGAAACTGGCTGTTAAGATGCCTTCCTGTCTTCAGGCTGCACCTCTTGTCCCTCCATGGAGCGGGCACAGTAGTCTTCACAGAATGTGAATGCACCCATGTAACTTGGTTGTTTAACCCCTACATCAGCGGCTTCCCATTCTGTGCAGGATGAAGCCCTTGTGCTGTGACAGCCTGACATCCTGCATTCTGTGCTCCTGGTCACAGCTCCAGCCTTATTTATTTATTAGTGAGCAGGCATCCCCTTCCTCAAGCCCCAGTGACTTTCCATTTCTGAATCACCCTATAGTGCCCACCAGCCAAAAGAAAGCTGTATAGGCTGTATCTCTGACCTGGGATGGTCTTAACACCCAATTAACTCACATTCATCCTCACTTCCTGATGAAAACCCCTACTACCACTCTCAAGAGCCCATTATCTTTCCCTCAGAGCACATATCACCGCTATCATTTAATAGTCAGTTACAAATGATTTGATTAAAGTCTGCCTGTTTCACTAGTATGTTAGCTCTGTAGGGGCAGGGGCTGTGTCTGTCTGGTCACCATTTTAACTGTAGCTCTGACCCCATTGCTATGGACAAGAAGCATTTGATAAATATTTGCCTAAAGAAGGAAAAGTGGAAGGGAAGGAGGGAGAGGGGAGAGAAGGGAGGAAGAAAGGAAGGAAGGAAGGTAGGCTTTCTTGCCTCACTGCTAACTTCAGACACACTTGGGGGACTATGCAGCTTCTCTAAGAGGTATCCCTCCCTCTGTCCAATCATTCCAGAGATCATGTCTGTGGTACATGATCCTGGCTCCATAAGAGCTTTGCTGAGCAGGGATGAAACCTTCTCGGATCTAAGTTTAATTTCTCCCAGGAATTTGAAAGGCACTGTTAAGTTCCTAGAACTGAGAACTCAGTAATTGTGGGGTCACTGTTCTGTGCCATGTGCTCACAGAAAGAAACAAAAGCCAGGCTTTCGGAGCAAGAAAAATGTCAGAGTCAATAGGCAGAGTGGAGGAGCCATGGGGAAGGAAGGTTTCCGAACGGGTTGGGGACCACATTGTTGCTGGGTCGCTAAGCAGCTCAAGATGCCTTGAGGGACTGACCTCACCCCCTGCCTCTCCCTCTCAGTACTGAGACTCACTCCTTGTTATGTAATAAATATGCATTTTTGAGCTACTTTGAATGGGCTTCTGTTTCTTGTCAAAAAAGAAAGCAGCAAGTAAGACACTGGTGGTCTCAAATGTGGCATCTCACCCATTTGGGGCAGGGCGGGGAGGTTTCTCTACCATCCCTGCGTTCAGAAAAGCCAGCTGTATCTTGATCACATAGACGACTATGATGGGATACACTCTCTCCAAGCTTCTCAAGAGCCCTTGACCTTATCTGGGGGTCTGGAGTTTAACTTTCCTTGAAGGGGGTATAAAGTCACATCAGCGCAGTAAAGCAGCCACTACCATATGGGCTTATTACCTGCTATATGACAATGATGGAGCATGGAAAAGTTAGTGCCATTCATACCTGGGGTAGGAGGAGAGTGAGCTATGGTGGAAGGTGTATGCAGCCCCCTCAGTCTGAAGACAGAGACCCTCCCCAAGGAAATCCAGTGGCTCTCAGCACATAACACGAGGTGCTGACCAGTGGTCACAACTGCAATTGGATGTTCAGATCAGCAGCACATGGCCATGAACTTGACTCAGTGTGTCCCTGAATTCGCTGCAGGATCTAAGTACCCTGTGCTCCAGACTCAGAACCAGTAGGTCACTTCACTGTATGTATGGTTTGTTTTCTAAGGAGAGCTGCCAGTGACAGCACCATCCCCCACTCAACTATGCAAAGGCATTCCATGCAGCAAGGGCAGCTCAGGAGACTCATCTCCCACATCATCTCTTCTTACATCCTACCCATTCCCACATCCGATGTCTGGCCTCTGGTTTCAGTATTGCTAAAATATTCTCTCCTTCCCCTGCCCCCACTTGTATTGGTTGAATATAAGTGACTGAGCTGAACAAGAGCAAAATCCAGGAGTCAATGGTTTTAAACTGAAACTGAATGTCCTATGCTTTCTAATATCAGCACACATTTGCACCAGCTGATACCCATGTCTGGGACTCTGTTCCTTCCTTGTCTGGCTGATAAACATATATCTATTCTCCATGTCTTTGGGGAGCCCTCTCTGATACCTCTCTGAGCCCCCCAAGTACAGTGAACAACCCCCACTACCCCAAGCCCAGAATTCCAGTCATGTCTCTGAGCACTCATCACTGGTAGACCTCTGTCTCTATGTCCTTCCTCTTCATTGGACTGTCACCACTCCAGAGCCCCAGGCTGGGCTTCATCTTACACATGAGTGACAGTACCACATACATTTTGAATGCAGACTTGGGTTCAAACCCGATGCTCCCATTCATTGAGATGTGTGACTTTGGGCAAGCTTCTCGACCTTTGTTTTCTTATCTATCAGGAGGGATAATAATGACCTTCTGAGAGGAGTGGTGTGAAGATTACACAACATAATTGCCTGGCGTTGCTACTCAATAAATGTTTATCATGCCAGATGCCAACAACAATGCCTACCTGGTCAACAGCAGTCCTTCTAATAAACAAAGTCAGAGTGCCCTATACAAAATGTTGCCATATAGGTAAAATTAGTCAGATAACTGTGACAGCAGAGCCCAAGCATACCAGTGGCCAAGAAACCCCTGGCACATAGTAGGTTTAAGATTTATCAGAAATTTTAGATCTTTGAAAATAAAGACCTAATGAGGCTCTTTCCTTACTGATGAACTACAGGTTGTAGCTGCTACTCCAAGGCTTATATTTGACTTATCATAGTGTTTAAATGCAATAAGCACTCATTAGTCTGCCCGCTGCATTTAATTTGGCTGTACTCAGCCATCCAGCAAGGGCTCAGGTACAGTGGCTGTGCCTGTTCCATGGAAAAGAGTCTTCCCAGTCTCCCTCCCTAGGGAAACAAACTTCTACTCGAAGCTCCAGGGACCTTGGAGAGACTAATGATAATACACCCCACACACCACCCCCCTCTGAGGTTTATTGTTGGTGTGTTTAATTTCCTGTCTTGGCCTTACAGGAGATTTCTAATGTTTGGGCTGTAGGGTATGTTCTGATTAAAAATAATCCTCCCAATTATGGGTTGGCATGAGCCTCCTGTCACACGCACTCTGCCACCAGCCTCTGCTTCCCTGTCAGCAATAATTGTGTCTGCAGTGCCTAACTGTAAATGAAAACCCAAGGGCCAAGTTTGGGTCCCCGGTTCCTGGGCTGTACTGGATCTTTTAATTTGCACTGTCTGTCAAAAAGATGCAGCTGTGTGTACTCCAAAGAAATCCTGAGACTCTCAGATTCAAGGCCAGAAAGAGCAAAGGCACCACAGCCTTCTCAGAGAAATTGTATTTGAACCCGCCGGAGATAACAGGGTTTGTGGAAGGCAACGAGGCTCTTTTTATTCTGCTCCAAACTTTAGCTAGACCCAGTATGAAAAGAGAGGCTGAACTCTAGGGAAATTTCAAGGTGTATTTATATTATTTTTTTTTCCAGCAAGTACATAAGACAGGACATGGAATTCAAAGTATGTGATAGTAACTCTGTGAAAGGAAATATACACATGAGACCTGATTATTTCAATTGCTATAAATGAAAAACTTTCTGGATATAGGGTGCAGGGAAAGAGGTATGTGCTTTCAGCTGGGAAATAATATTAAGTTTCCCTTGTGTAACCAAAGAGGAGGTGAACCTATGGCTAGGCCCAGTCTAGGGACTTGGAATATGGTGTAGAGTCAAAAAAAAAAAAAAAAGTGTCTTTTGGAAACCCACACAGAGTGAAGGGGAGTGAGCATGCCCAACTTGACCCCTGGGTTTCAGACAGCCTTCCTGTTACCCACCACTCCTGATGCCCTGCTGAACCTCCTGCACTGAGGATGAGCACAAGATACTGGTATCTTCCCAAGAAAGTGCCTTATTGGCTGAGCCTAGCTTTAGTGGCTTTTGTTAATTATAGCATTTGTTTGGTGACTTATTCACAACCAT
The DNA here is from genome assembly GCF_022682495.2 of Desmodus rotundus. NCBI lineage: Eukaryota > Metazoa > Chordata > Mammalia > Chiroptera > Phyllostomidae > Desmodus > Desmodus rotundus. The sequence goes on along the minus strand of NC_071387.1, from coordinate 102,900,035 downwards.
GCTGGCAGGTTGCTCAAGCCCAGCCAACTGTGCCAATGAAAACTGCCATGTGGATCAAGGGCAAAATATGGACCATGGACCAAATCCAACACATGGCCTGGTTTTGTCAATGAAGTTTTATTGGAACACAGTCATGACCATTCACCTATGCATTATCTATGGCTGCATTCTTGCCACAATACAGTTGAGTAGTTGTGACAGATTCTATGGCTCACAAACCCAAAAATATTTACTACTTTATCCTTTACAGAAAAAGATTGCTGTCCCCTGATAAAAAAGCTGACATACAAGCTCACAAAGACCTAAATAAATACATAATAACTATTGTGATCATTATCCAATGCTAAGCATTTGCCATGTGCCAGGCATTTTATTTACCAAATACCCTCCAGGCACAGCATCCTTCCATTATTTCCTTTTGATGATGATGATGAACTAGGCATTTAAGAACCTGCAAGAACTTGCCCCAGGTCTTAGCACTGGTAATCAGCAAAGCCAGGATCCAAATTCTGTTCTGTTTTGCTCTAGAGCTCATGCTTTTAACCAATATTTGGTGTACCCATCTTCAAAATAGAGAAGTTGTCCAGTTTGGCCTCTTTGATGAGACCCTGGGGCTCCTTTCTAGCTGAGGGGGAAAGTGTGAGTACCAGCTGCACATAGCAGCTCCCCTGGAATAGTTTCTTTCCTTTACCAACCCCACCATGAACTTAAGGAAGTTCACAATTCCACTGTTTAAAGAGGGGAACTTCCTGTGACCTGTCACGTTTCTTTAGAGGTACCACAGGGCAGGGTAAAGTAAATCAGAGAAAAAGATTTTTAATTCCTACAGACAGATTCTTAGATTGATCAATAAAAAAAACTGGCAGAAATGTGTAGGAACTCTTTGCTGATTATTGGCATTGCACAAAATCACTTGAAAGATGAAAATGCTCCTTGTCATAGAAATGGTCAATGAGTTCTTCCCATTGAGAAGGATGAATGAGGCTTCTGAGCAAATGTTCCTGAGTTCAGATGAACTAAGTTTACTCACATCCATCAGTGTCTGGAGCTGGCCTGGCACAAACTTGGTATTAAGGAGACCAAAGGATCTCATCCATGAGGAAACCACCCAACTTCTCACATAAAAAACTCAGGATGGAAAGAGAGCCAACCTCCGCAGAAATTTGACACAGGAAGCTCTGCTACTTCAAAGGCATGAAATAAGATAATGGAGAGGACTCAGTGTCACCTGCAACTCACCAGGCTCCAGGAGCAAAACTTGAAGAGAAAGTAGACACCCCCATGGCTTTTACCCTGTGTGGTTTCAACTCTGAGCTCAAATATTGCTTCCTTAGCAAAGTCTCCAGATCTCTCCCTGCTGCAAATATAGAACAGGCTCCTTCTCAATGCATTTATCTCAGCTGTAACTACACAACAGAACATAACCATGTGATTAGCATCTGCTTCTCCTGCTAGACAGAACACTCCATGAGGGCTCAGACATTGAGGGTTTTGTTCCACACCAAGTGCCTTGCACCTAACATGGTATCTGGCATGAAAACAGTGCTCATTAAATATTTGCCGAATGAATAAATAAATGAGTGAACAATTCTAGAATGAAACCACGTTTTCCTCTGGCATCCCAAGGGCTTTCATCTGTGACCTAGGTATTCATCACTAACCACCCTGCTCTGAATGCCTTTCTTCAAGCCCAACTTCCCTATCTACCCCATATCCAGCTTCTTATGGATCAGTAGAAGACAGAACACAATATTTGAAGAGATGAGTTTACACATGAAGGAAGTGCTTTGACCTTGGGGGTTGTACCCACCTGGGTGCAAATCCTGGCTTCAGCACTCCCAGCTGTGTGACCCTGAGGAAATTATTTTACATCTCTGGACCTCAATTCTTGCATGTATTAGGTGGAAGTAAAAATTACTTAGTGGATTCTTACAATGACTAAATGAGATAATATAGGAAACAGGCTTAGAGTATGTCTAAAGTGGGTGTTCAAAGAGTTGTACCTACTTTAATCATATTTAAGTACTCCGAAGTTGAAGATGATCTTAAAAACAAAACGAAGTGATGAAAAATATTGTGATTTAAAGGAACTCAGTAAGTACTATTTGGAACAAATAGGGACATATGTATGTGAGTGGTATAAGATAGTAACAATAACAGAAGCATAGTAATAATGATGATAAAATAATAATTATAAGCCCTGGCTGGCATGGCTCAGTGGACTGAGTGCCAGCCTGCGAACCAAAGGGTCACCGGTTCAATTCCCAGTCTAGGGCATATGCCTGGGTTGCAGGCCAGGTCCCCGGGGGGCGGGGCGGGGGGGGACAATGAGAGGCAATCACACATTGATGTTTCTCTCCCTCTCTTTCTCCCTCCCTTCCCTTCTCTAAAAATAAATAAGTAAAATCTTTAAAAAATAATAAGCATCAAATTCTTCCTCTGTCATGCATTGTCATAAACAATTTTCATGCAGCATTCCACTGACTTCTCATTTAATTCCTATGCTGTGGGCACCATTATCTAATTTTTATTTATTTATTTTTTCCAATTTTTAAATTTTTTATTGTTGTTCAATTACAGTTGTCTGCATTTTCTCCCCACCCCTCTACCCCACCCCAGCCTCGATGTTCATAGCAGCACCATTATCTAATTTTTAGATAAAGCATGATACTCAGAGTGGTTAAATATTTGTACAAGGTCCCACAAAGATACTAGAACTTAAACTCTGATCCGATTGGTGATTAGGTTAGACTCTATTAGCTCTCAGAGAAAATGCTCCCATTCCAGGTAGATATCATTTGCTTGTGACTGCCCAGAGGAGGACATGGGGTGGCCTAAGAGGCAACAATGTGCTTTTACGAGAGTTCAGATGTGCCATGGGGCCAGGATCTGTTCTCACACACAGAGGAACCTTCTAATGGGTCATCCCTTCCCAAGCAATTCACTTTGGCTATTATCCATCATCTCACTAGGTCTGTTGATGTTTTTCATTGAAGAGAGAAATTGTACAGGTGTGAGCAACATGCTTACAAAGAGCGATCTCTCAAACATAGTGATTCTAAGTAATAATCTCTTCCCTGAACAGCAAGTCTTGCTCAGAGCTCAGATGCTCCTTGTCAGGCACATAGCACCATGAGGAAGATCCTTCCTGTGACTCTAACTGTCCTCGTTCCATGACACATAGTCAGTTGGGGAATAAACCAACCAGTTCCACTGACGAGAAATGGAGAAAGGACACAGTAATCCCAAAGCTTGCCAGAGATTAAGATATAGACAGATTTATAGAGCCGGGACACAAAGCACATCATTGGGAATGCAAGATACTTTTGTTCATTAATCATCTCTTACTTTGAAGCTATTTCTCAATGAAAAGTAGTTTTCCACTTCTGTTACCAAGATTAATGTGTCAATAATACACAGGAGCATAAGCCAGACTGTAGTGGAGAAGGGGGGAAAAAGAGACAAAAAAGAAAAAGGAAAGAAAAGGGGAAAAAACCCTCAGTACATAGTGTGATGTATTTTGCTCAGATTACTGCTTTATTTACACCACTGAGAACACTTTATTTTTGAGCTTCATAACTCATTGCTCTATAAAGCAAAGGAAACTAGCTAGCAATGCCTACTTCAACATGGAGAAAGAAAATGGATCATAAAGTAAACCCGTCCTCTACCCTGTAGGTCTCAATTCTTTAAAAAAGTTCTATTTAATATGTGTTGGACTCCAAAGCTCCTTATTACCTTATTTAATTCAGACCAGGGGAGAGGTCTCAGAATAAAGATGGCACTAAAATGATAGGAACTAAGCTATGAAATGTGGACATCATATTTTCTTCAGAGAGATAGTCAGCTTATCAGAATTCATTTCAACCTAAGAAAAGTCTCATGACTATACTGAAAATTCAAGTTGGTCTCATCATCTCAAGAATGTTAATCTCAAGGAAATGGTAAAACTCTCAAGGCAAGCTTGGTGCAGTTATCTTTATGTATAAAAACCATAAGCATCAGACCCCAACAGAACCACTGTGGCTGGGTCTGTTCCCAAGGGTGAGAGAGAACTCCGTATAAAATACATAAAGAGCCTTTGCTAACAATACCATTATTTTTTTTCTTAGTCACCAAGGATACTTTTCAAAGATACATTGCTACATTCTTTACATCTAAAGATTCACTATTCTGAAGAATATAAGGCTTAAAAATGGTTTCCTAAATAGCCACTAGTAAGCAGTAAAATTTTTTAATCCCATTCTTGCTATTAACTAACTTCTTGGCCTTGATTAGGATACTCGACTCTCCCTGAGCCTATTTCCTTGTTTGGACTGGATCTTCTTGTTTTAAACTGCTCTTTTCTTCTATTTTCTCCAGATGATCTGAGTTATGTGCATTCTCATAAGAAGGAAAATCAATGACAGCAATAGCCAAAGACACCCCAAAAGTGTGTGTACAAGTCTCAACAGGAGTCAAGGCCAAGATAAAATATATTTTGTGCCTCTTGGTATGAAACTCCCCCAAACAATTCCCCCTAAAAAAAGAGGGAAAAAAAGAACAAAAATAGATAAAACCCATCTAGTCAGAAGGGAATATCTAATTTTAAAATAAATTCAATAGATTTCAGGAGATGAAAGAAAGTTCTTGATAGTCAATCCTTCATGTTCAGCAAAAAATCATCAAGCCATTTGGTACAAGCTTCCAGAGAAACAAAGACAATAAAATGAAGGCAAGATAGCTTGGCAGAAAGGCAGATCAATATAGCACTCAACATCTCCGCGTGGCAGAAAGTCATAAAACTAAACCAAAGTTATGAAAAGTTTGGTAAATGTTCCAAGGGCCACATCAGGTAATCATCAAAAGTTGCACGTTTAATGTGGGATCTCATCCAAACATATTTTTGTTGATCTTTCCTTTACAAATGATTTCAAGCAAGTAATAAATATTATAGATTTAGCCACAAGAAATACAGTAAGTTTTGAGACAAAAATCATTGCTTCTCTGGTGTTGTCATGAGAGACAATAACACAATGGTAAGAACTCGAGACCTACAATAAGGAAAACGGGTTCAGGTTTTTTCTGTGTTTGCCATTGGGATTATGTGTGGCCCTCTCTGAACCTCAGCATCTTCCTCTGGCAAGTGGCTAGCAGTACCTATACCATAGGATTGCTCTGAGGATTAAATAAAGTAATGCATATAAAGTGTTTAATATTTACATGCAAGCATTTGATATAAATGCCCTTTGATAAATTTTAGCAACTTCTATTATTCGAAGCCTTATGTTTTGGTCCCAGATGGAGTAGACACTGGCACTTACTGAGCATTTACTGAGTTCCAGGCACTCTCCTAAACTTTCTCTGCAATATTTTTTAATTGAAAAATCTTCACATCAACATTACCAGTTCCTTTTATTCACTTTTCTGAGAACTAGATCTCATAATGCTCCAAAAAAAAAAAGAGTATCATGTTAATAAAGATTCATACTTTAATGGGACCACATTGCTTAAGACAATAGTCCTTCACCCTAGAGCAAACTCTTACCCAGGAAATTGGAAAAAATGAAATAAATAAATACATTCACTTAATTTCCCCCATGGTCTACATCCTTTGATACCATGTGACACCATCAAAAATACAGAACTCATGCGTATGCAACTGAGTTCTTGGACATGGATTTAGAGTCTGGATGTGCATAATTTCTTTCAGATTTAAAATATGTAGGCATCTTTATAAGTCTACAACTTTAATTAAGGAAGCAAAAGAAAAACAAATCCTATATTCCAAAGTTACCAGGTTCTATTTTTAATCCTCAGAGATTTTTTCAGTAACAATTCAGAGGAAGTAAATATTTTTTTAAGTACATAAGTTACTTTTGTTCATTTTAATGTGTGCATCCCCTCATTAATCCATGGGACACTTTTTGAGCTTCCACTTTGTGAAAACCATCAAAGCATGGTGCCAGGTACAGTTCAAGTTCAGAAATGAATGCAGCACTCCAATTTTTAAACAAGCTCATGTTAATAAGGGCTGATATAAAGCAACTGTAACACCAGGTTCCAAGCAGGGAAACTGAGAGGGGCACATTCTGACTTGGGGGAAGGGTGGTGGTAGAGGAAACGTATATGGTAAAGTGACAAACTGAGATGGTTCATGGAGAATAATCAGGTTTTGTTTGTTCAGCAGTCAGAGAAGGGGAGCATGAAGAAGTGGACAAATTGCTGCTCAAAGAAAACATATGGCTAAGCAAGAGAAAGCATGAGACTCCATGGCATATCAGGGAATCCTGAGCAATCTTCCAGAGCCAGAAGTAGGAAGGTTATTGAGACAAACAATCTTGGAAAGATGAGACCAGACAGAGGAGCTTCATGGGCCGTTCCTAATAACAGCACCAATATAAGGAACACTTACATTGTGCGTAACGCTTTACATACACTAACCAAGAGCTGAGTCTCCCTAATAACTCGGGGAGGTAGTCATTGTTACTGCCAGCTTTGTAGCTGAGGAAACTGAGCTCAGAGAGACTGGTGGCCGAACGACACCTCAGTGACATGAAACAGAACCATGCCCTTGATAGAAACCCATCAGACTCCAAAGGCCATGTTCTGAGTCACAGTAAATAACTGAGTTCAGACTTTGGCCAGTAGTCATTAAGGATCCATCAAGGATGTCTGAGAAAAGAAATGACATGTTCTGACCTGTATGTTAAGAGAATAATTGGCCACAGGGTAGGAAATGGACCGAAAGTGAGAGAGATGGACAGAGGCTCAGAAACTATTGTAAAATGCAGTCTCTGAAGCCATGTTGTCTGATTGCTTATTTGCTCTTCAACATTTTTTGGGTTTGTGACTCTGAGCCTCAATTTTTAAATCTGTACTGTGGAGGTCATAATAATACCACTCATTTCAAGAGGGTTGTTTTGAGGAATAAATGTATTTAGAATCTCTAGATCTGCCTGGGTAACTGTAGCCACTTAACAATAATATTAGTTTGCCATCTCCAAAGGAAGGTAGCCTGAAGAGAAAAAACGGTAAATGGGTCAGCCCATTCAGATCCGTCCCTGGGGATGTCAAGTGCATCAGGCACTTGCATATCTTCTTCCTGTTGTTACTACTCAGCCTGACCCTCCCATTTGAAGGTACACCACCTACGCCATTACCCAGGCTGCTTTCATTCCAAATCAAACTGTGAGTTGCAACAGCAGATGCTCCTTACCTGGGCACAAAGACAGATGTGCCAGAGATGAGGACCAATACAGCACGGGGGATGGGTCAAGGTTCCCATATTGCCCCCCAGCCACTACTGCCAATGCTGTATTGTGCCCTCCCAGTACAACCCTTTGGGCTCTTAAGCTCCCACGTAATGTGTGGGAAATGCCAGGTCATCCACAAACCCAAACAGATTGTAATTCCAAATTATCCATTAACACCCAAAGGGCAAGGTGATCCACTTAAATATTGGGCTGCATTTGCACCCAACAAATATGTGGGTGCATGGACTGCTCCATGATTCATTTCATTTCAATGGCTCAGCTTTGGGAAGTTCTGTCTAGAGATGGCTCTTCGTTCTTGAACCCTGCTTGGTCCACGAACACTAAGGGTATTTTTTTTTCTTTTTAATAAGCACTGTTGCCAGCCCAGAAGGAAGGTCTAGGTGAACCACATGTGTATACAAAGTTATCTGAACCCATTAGGATCTGCTTAGCGAGAGGCCAAGTTCAGACACTTTGCAGCTGCATTCAATGTGATTTGAAAAGAAATCATCAAGCCTCACCAGCTGTTACACTCTGATTATTCTGGAAACCTGAAGACAAAACAAAAATTTGTCAAATAAATTGACAATTGTTTTCTACATCTTAGGGATGCGCTGCTTACCTGAGGTGCAGAATAATGGGAGGCACCTGGGGAGCAATGATTCTTTGAGGCATGTATAATAGCATCAGTTCCATCAGTGTGATGGAAAAGAACAAGCAATGGCCTGTATGAGCACACTGAGCAGTGGAACTGGGCTAACAAACACTAGCTTAACCATTCTCATTTTATAGATGAGGAAATCAAGGTTCAGAGAAGTTTTATAATATGCCCAAGGTCACAGTAATGGCAAGGTAACCAGTAAGTGGTGATGAGGAAGAACAGTTAGAATAGGGAACAGAGGCCTGAAGATCTGTCCCTCCCCTTTTCCATCCCGGCTGGAACATCACAGATGTGATTTTTACTGACCACCTGTTCCCCCACTTCTCCCTCCCCAATTTCCTGTGGTCGAGACAAACAAAATCTGGTCTCAATGAGATTCAGCAGCCATATTGACCTAAAGTTGACCAACACGCCCATTATAATACCTTTATAATATATTTGCAATGCTCAGGACCACTCCACCTCCACCACTACTGCTCTCCCCACCCCCTGAATCTCCATGACAGTTCCAGGGGACCAAAAAAGCAATCACTATCTGGAGAGGAGGTACAAGGAGGAGCCATGTCCGCAGTCACCCCACCAGTGTCAGAAGCTGAGGACCACCTTATACCCCTTGCCTACATTTAATAAAAACCTTGCACCCACACTCCATCAGGGCATCTCATTCTCCAAGGTCGCCCACTGTCACTTCTGGAGCATGTACTATTGCTTTAATTAATGTACTGTTCTTTGCTAAATCTTTCTATCCCATTCTGGAGTCCTTTCTTGTGCTGCGACAAGAACCTAGATCCATGTATCAGAGTGAGGCCTCCTTTGGTCTCCCTGGGTGCTGCCCGGCTCAGTGAAGGTGGAGCTGAAGCTAACATCTGACAGCAAATCCACGGATGTTCCCTCTCTTCTCTCTTAGTGGCCCACAATTATGGCCTCCCTCTGGAGAGTAAGCTTATGGCACTCTATTCACCAACATTTAGAGCTGTGCAATGTGCTAAGTGTTCCTAAAATATCATCCCTCATGTAATCTCCACAGTGATCTAGAAGGCGGGAACTGCTTTAATACCCATTTTCCAGATAAGCAAAGTGAGGCTCTGAAGAAAAGGTTACCCAAATCTTAGTGATAAAGCCAGGATTCTGTTTCTGGAGCCAAACTTTTACCTTCTTTCTTGCATATCAAGCACTGAACCTGGCACGAAGGTAACAACCAGGGCTTACTGATTGAATGAGTACATGGATGACTAGATCCATGGATGGAATCCCTGTGGATCCAGGTACCTTCACAACTGTGCCCATGGCATCTTGAAAGGTGCTTAGCACACATTAGGTGATGAACAAACATTTGTGTAAAGAATGGCTGCTGTTATGGCTAAGTGCATGCAGAGCCAGAGCTCTGATTGCTTTGCAAAAGGGGGAAAGATGTTGCCTGATGACTATCTCCTAAGCCTTTTCATTCCATTCCTGCCCTCCATGATAACCACACAGAAATGTGTGAATAAAATGGCTGTGTTACATCTGGTGTCCTGCTGGATTAGCTTGTGGCCCAGGGGATATTATCAGTGCCAAGAATCATAATCCTTCACTCCCTATCTCTTTGCAAACAAAACTGACAAAACATTCCCAGGGCTCTCTGAAGTAACCTTCACATTGGTGAACAGCCAGCTCTACACATTTTCCTCCTGACTGGGTGTCCCTGTCCCCTCCTCACTGCACGAAAGAGGCCAGCTGCAGGTAACGGCACCTTCAGCACCACTCGATGTATCAGCAGCTTCATTCTGGTAATCTGACATGTGTGAAATGAGACCGCTTATCAATAAAGAAGAGTGCCCAGCAGCTTTCAGGGACTGGGAGGGACCTGCTGGTCGCTGCAAATCTCTCACCAGTGCATTGGAGTTTGACACTTAATATTCAAACCCAACTACAGGCTATGTACTCAGAGGATAAAACTCAGTAATAACACATGGATCCACAGGCTGATGGGCTGAGCATACAAACCTCCAGTGTAAAGACTCACTTAGGAGCTTTCTGTCACAAATGGAGCTGGAGCAGGGTGTGAGAGAGAGAAAGAGAAGCACGGTCATGGTGAAAACAACTAAAGCCAAAATCGGCATGAAAGCCCACAAGTATAACCCAGCGATTGGACGGTGGGAGTGGGGGTTAGGGAAGAAATTAACATACATTTTGCTTATGTTTGTTTCTTTAAATGACAGGGAATAACTTAAAAATATTGCACAACAGCGCATCCTCTTATTTAAATTCATTGTGTTGATGCTAGTTATTTTCCCTATCAGGGACTCAAATAAGAGAAACATTTCTGGAAATATACGTCATAATAGAGATCCAAAAAGACAATCTGGTATTTATGTGCCAATTGCCAACACACTATTTTCTAAACATGCATTAACCTAAAAATTCCCCACCCTGTCTAGCTAATTTTATAGCCTCTTTGTAATATCATACAGGGCTTAGCATAAAGTGGACAAGTAGGCACTAAATAATTGTAAGTAGATTGAAGTTAGTCTTCAAGAAAGCACATTCATATTTAGTTTTGCACATTTTACAGACATTCTGAACCAAGCCTGTTTGGTCTAAATCAGATACCATAGCTGGAAGTTAAGGGGTCTAAATGGCCTACATGTTTGAACCACTCACCACTTAAAACAATTTACAAAAAAGTTGGCAAAACTTAAAAATCAACATTAATTATCTATAAAGCTGACACTTGATAAACCAAAGCGTCCAACCATACTGAGATTATATTTCTCCCTAGCAAAAATCCAATGAGCTGAGTAGCGGATGCTTTCATTAGTGAGACTGTGTGCTCTCTCCTGTCTCCACCCAGCTCTATTACCTCTAGCCACTTCAGGCAAATATGTTACCTACTTGGTCCCCCTGTAGGCATTTGGGGTTTTGATCTTTGGCTTAACTATCTAGAGTGAAAGACAAATATTATACCTTCATTTTATTCACTGAAATGATTTTCTTTTACCCTTAGGGCAAAATACATGTAATTCCCCCCCTAGAATTCTGAAATGGTACAAACCAATATAGACGTATTGGTCAGAAGAAGAGAATGAAAGGTTGACTTTTTGAAGAAATTCTAACCTACTAAAGTGATGAGCTCATTTAGCTTTTTCATTTTAACTGCAGAAATATTCCAAGGGGGAAGGAATCTCATCTGACACACGGGACTCTATAAACCATAGCAACGATGATCACATCACTCATGTGCATGTACAGCTTTCAGGGGCTCCCCACCACTTGCAGAATGCTGGTAAGCTCCTTAGCACCTATAGAACAAGCTGACCTCACCCAGCCATTCTGGACTTCGTGTCCCTGGACCATCTCATGGTGTCCTCTACAATCTAGCCAGCACATCTCCTAGGTTGTCACCTGGTGTATCTCACTTCCCCTGGTATCTGAGGTTTTACTCACCCTATTTCCTTTGCCTGGAATCCCCGTCCTTCACCTTCTGTACAGGAAAAACATACTCATGCTTCAAGGTCTAGCTCAAGTATCATTTTCCAAGTGATAATGTTCCAAGAGTTGAGCCTTCCCTGCCCATGTAGGCTCAATGGGCATCTATTCTCTTGGGTTTCCATGATCCTATATCTTAGTGATGCCTCTACTAAGATAAACTAAGATTGAGTGCACCTAACTTATCTTAAAGTTATCTATCTCATAGTTATTATCTCATATATATTTATTGCTTGCCTCTCTCCAAACCTAGAATTGTGAGTTTCTTGAAGGGAGGAAATTACCCAAATTTGGATTTTATCAAAGAACCTGACCGGCAGGAAATGAATGTTTAATGACTGAATTTCCAACAAATATTCAAAGCAGGAAATGATGTATACAGACAGAGTGATAAGAATGTTTAAAGAGGGAAAGCTTAAATCTTGCTGAGGAGAATCATGAATAGTTTGATGGAAGATGATTTGGGTTGGCCAAAAAGCTTGTTCCCTTTTTAAAAAACATTTTATTTATTTATTTTTTTCAGAGAGAGGGAGAGAAACATCGATTGGTTTCCCCTCACTGCCCCCAACTGAGGACCTGCCCTGCAATCCAGGTACATTCCCTGACTGGGAATCAAACCAGTGACCTTTCAGTTCAAAGGCCAGCACTCAATCCACTGAGCCACACCAGCCAGGCCAGTTAATTCCTTTTTAAAGTAAAAATAAAAGATATTTTTCATTTTAACCAATAACTTTATTGAACAACATACTCATCATTTTGTTCCACTACCTTCTGCTATCTTTCAGGCAACTTCATAATTTTATCTTCCCAAAACTTTTTATCTTTTTGAGCAAAGAACTGTTCCATGTGTCTTTTGCAGTCTTTCAGGGAATGGAATTTTTTCCCTTTAAGAGAATTTTGTAAAGACTGAAATAATGTACATCTGAAGGTGCAATGGCTGATGAGTTCGGCGGATGAATCCGAACTTCCCAGCCACGCTGTAACAGTTTTTGCCTGGTCACTAAAGAAACATGTAGTCTTGCATTATCCTGATGGAAGATTATGTGTTTTCTGTTGACTAATCCCCAGCGCTTTTTGTCTAGTGCCGCTTCTAGATGGTCTAATTAGGACCAGTACTTGTTGGAATTAATTGTTTGGTGGACTTCCTTCCAATCCCACCATATCCACAATATCATCTTCTTTGGATGAAGACCGGCCTTTGGTGTGGCTGGTGGTGGTTCATTTCACTTGCTCCACAATCTCTTCCCTCCCACGTTATTGCAGAGTATCCACTTTTCATTGCCTGTCACAATTTGTTTTAAAAATGGAACATTTTTGTTACATTTAAGTAGAGAGTCTCATGTGGAAATATGGTCAAGAAGGTTTTTTTTCACTTAACTTATGTGGAACCCAAATGTCAAAGCGATTAATAAAACCAAGGTGGTGCAAATTATTTTCAGCACTTGATTTAGATATTTTGAGTGTGTTGGCTGTCTTCCATGTGGTATAACATTGATTGTTCTCAATTAATGTCTCAATTTGATTGCTATCAACTTCAATTGATCTATCTGACCATGGAACATCATCATATAGCAAGAAATCTCCAGCACAAAACTTCGCAAACCACTTTTGACACATTCCATCGGTCACAGCACCTTCTCCACACTCTGCACAATTCTTTTTTTTTTGCATTTCACTTGCATTTTTACCTTTCTTGAGATAATAAAGCATAATATGTTGAAAATGTTTATTTTCTTCCATCTTCAATATTAAAATGGCTAAAAAATTCACCAGTTTTGATAAGTTTTTTTAAATGCATGCTGATATGACAGCTATCACAATACAATCTAACAAAATTGTTTCTAATGAAGTTAAAGACAACTAAGTGCTACCAGAGCCATCTTATGGGAAAACAGTGAAAGAACCTTTTGGCCAATCCAATAAGTTTTGACAGGCAGTCTGATGTAGTAACTAGGAATGCAGACTCTGAAGCCAGAGTGTCTAGGTTTAATCCTAGATCCAGTACCTCCTACCTATGTGATTTGGTACAAATTACTTAACTCTCTGGGTCTGCCTTTCCCCATCTGTAAAATGATACTATCAATATTGCCTGCTAAATAGGATATTATTAAATGAAAATTTCTACATATGTAAAGCACATAGAATGTATATAGATAGTAGCAAATATTACCTGGGCTGGGCTATGAAGAGTGAGTATGATTTGGACTTGAGGGTGCAAGTGTACCCCAGGTGAGTGAAACAGCAAAAATAAAGTCAGGAAGGAAAGGAACTGAAGGTACCCAGAGGCAACAACACTGTATGCTTTCGTATGTGACTGTGGTAGCAAAGAACAGCAGGAACACGGCAGAAGCCAGATCAAATAGGCCTTTCAGTGTCAGTCTAGAGTTTTGGAACTGTGTTTTGTAAGTAGTAGAGAACACGGGCGTTCAGGGATGCAGCTCTCAGGCTGAATTTTAGTTAACTCTTTATTTCAGGCCACTTTTTTCATACCCAAATCTGGAACACCACAAAACTGGTAACAGAGATGTTCCAAGTCACGAAACAGACAGTTCAGTGACTTTTTGACAATGTACAAATAAAACCATTGTTAGGGAAGGGGCAAAATTCAGTCTGACTATAGGAATTTCCTGGACTGAATAACAAATTGACTATGTGATATCCCCTCTCCCACCCCTTTTGTGGTTTTGTTTAGACATTATCTAAGACTTGACAAGACAAAGCACATCTTAAGGCCAATGAAAACATGGATATTTTGACTTTAAATATCTTTTTTATTTTTAAGTTACAGTTGACATAGAATATTATATTAGTTTCAGGTGTGCAACAGTGATTAGACATTATATAACTTATAAGTGATATTTTCAATAAATGTAGTACACATCTGACACCATACATAGTTACCACAATATTATCGACTATATTCCCTATGCTGTACAGGCCTTATATCCCCATGGTTATTTTGTAACTACCAATTTGTTCTTCCTAATCCCTTCCTTTTTAACCCACCCCCCAAACTCTCTCCCATATGGCAACCATCAAACATTTTCCGTATCTGTGGGTCTGTTTTGCTTGTTTGTTTATTTTGTTTTTTTGATTCCACTTATAAGTAAAGTCATATGGCATTTGTCTTCCTCTGTCTGACTTATTTTACTCAGCACAGTACTTTTTAGGTCCAACCATGTTGTTGCAGACGGCAAGATTTCAGTCATTTCTATGGCTGAGTCATATGCCATTGTGTGTGCATGTGTGAATCATTTCTTTATCCATTCATCTATTGATTATTACATGTTGCTTCTATATCTTGGCTATTTTGAATGATGCTGCAATGAACATATAAATGTACATGTCTTTTTGATTTAGTGTTTTGGATTTCTTCAGATAATATCCAAAAGTAGAATGCCTGGGTCCTTCTCTGTCTCTTGTTATATAGCTGTTGTTTAAAAAATCTATTTTGTCTGGTATAAGTATTGCTACCCCAAATTTTGTTTGTTTGTTTCCATTTTCATGAAATATTTTTTCCACCCCTATATATCTTTCAGTCTGTGTGTATACTTTGATCCGAAATAGGTCTCTTGTAGACAGCATAAGTAAGAGTTACAATTTGTTATCCAGTCAACCTCCATATGACTTTTGACTAGAGCATTCAATCCATTTGCATTTAAAGCAATTGTTGAGGTCCTGGCTGGCGTGGCTCAGTGGATTGTGCTCAGCCTACGAACCAAAGGGTCACTGGTTCAATTCCCAGTCAGGGCACATGCCTGGGTTGTGGGCCAGGCCCCCAGTAGGAGGATCACGAGAGGTAACCGCACATTGATGTTTCTCTCACTCTCTTCCTCCCTCCCTTCCCCTTTGTCTAAAAATAAATAAATTCTTTTTTAAAAAACGTTAAAAAAATAAACTGTTGATAGATAGGTATTTATTGTTATTTTACTATTCATATTTTTTACTTTTCTTCTTTTACTTCTTATAGAAGACCTTTTAGTATTTCATATAATACTGGTTTTTGGTGATGATGAACACCTTTAGCTTCTTCTGGTCTGGGAAGTTCTTTACCTTTCCTCCGATTATAAGTGATAGCTTTGCTGGGTAGAGTAATCTTGATTTTAAGTTCTTGTTTTGCATCACTTTAAATGGTTCTAGCCACTCTCTTGTGGCCTGCAAAGACTCTGTTGAGAAATCAGCTGATAGTCTTATGGGAGCTCTCTTATAGATAACTAACTCTTTTTCTCTCTTTTTTAAAGTTTTTATTTATTTATTTTTAGAGAAAGGGGAAGGGAGGCAGAAAGAGAGGGAGAGGAACATTGATATGAGAGAGGAATATCGATCAGTTGCCTCTTGCACACTCCCCGATTAAGGACTGAGCCTTCAACCCAGGCATATGCCCTGACCAGGAGTTGAACCAGCCGCCTTTCCCTTTGTGAAATGATGTCCAAACAACTGAACCATACCAGTCAGGGCTAACTGATTTTCTCTTGCTACTTTTAAGATTCTCTCTTTTTCTTTAACCTTAGGCATTTGAATTATAGGGTGTCTTGTTGGGAGCCTCTTTGGATTCATCTTGTTTGGGACTGTCGGCATTTCCTGGACTTGTACATCTATTTCCTTCACCAGGTTAGGGAAATGTCCCATCATTGTTTTTTTACATAGATTTTCAATATCTTGCTCTCTCTCTTTCCTTTAGGCACTTCCATCATGTGAATGTTGGTATGCTTAAAATTGTCCAAGAGACTCCTTATACTATCCTCATTTTTCTGGATTCTTTTCTTCTTTTTCTGTTCTGATTGGGTGGTTTCTGCTCTTTGTCTTCCAAACTGCTGATTTGATCATCTGCTTCATCTACTCTACTATTGATTCCTTGTAATGTATTTTTCATTTTAGTTACTTTATTCTTCATTTCTGAGTGGTTCTTTTTCATATATTCTATCTTCATTTTTATGTTTCTTATCTCTTGGTTGAAGTTCTCACTTTCATCTACTTTTCCCCAAAGTTCACTGGGCATTTTTTATAACCAGGGTTTTGAACTCTGCATCTGATAGAGTTCTTGTCTCCATTTTGTTTAGTTCTTTTTCTGGAGTTTTGTTATATACTTTCATTTGGGAAATGTGTCCTTTTTTCCTCATTTTGGCTGCCTACTTGTATTTGTTTCTATGTATTAGGTAGACCTACTATGTCTCCTTGGTAGAGTGGTCTTATGTAGTAGGTATCATGTAGGCTCCATTGGCACAGCCTCCTTAGTCACCTAAGCTGGGCACTCCAGGTATGCCCCCTATGTGAGCTGTGTGCACCCTCTTATTGGAACTGAGCTTTGATTGCTGTCAGCACCTTACTGGTTGTGAGCCCATTGGCTGTGACCACCATGGAGGATCGGTTGTGCAGGAGCTGAATACACAGAATAGGACTTACTTCCCTAGGGCTCTGGGCCCCCTGAGTCTGCATCTTGAGTATGCCATTTGTGCAGGTGGTTGGTTGGGTGGTATTTTGACATGATCTGAAGTTGTCCACCAGGGCCTCTGACTCTGGAGCCTATGGAAAGTGCAGGCCAAGATCACTGCTATCTGTGCCCTGGCCTAGGCCATCCAGCATGAGCAACAGAGCAATCTACAGATGGCTGCTACTTGTGTGGGGCTGGAGGCACCGTGGAAAGGCCAAGCTGTAAATGGAGGCTGGCTGCTGCTAGTGCTGTCCTGGGGCAACTTAGCAAGAGGTATAGGGCAAGCTGAGGCCAGTTGCTGCTTATTTGAGAGATTTTAGGAAAGTCTGAAGGATGAGCCAAGACATGCATTTTGTATGCAAAAACCATTAGAAAGATTTTGGGTGGAGTAACATCTCAGGGAATCACCAGGGCAGGGAGAACAATGTTAGCCAGGTTGATGAAGACTTAAATATGGTTCCCTCCTCCAGGTTCTTTAGGGGGATGGTTCAGAAAATGAACAATGGCCTCTACCAGGACTTCTGTCTGGGAGAAAGCTGCCCCTCCAGCTCTTGCCTGGTGCCAGACAATTCCGTTCACCCCCATATGTCCCTGATGACTTTTCAGGTGCTGCCCCAGTGCTGGAGCTCAGAGTCAGTGAGTCGAAGTCCATGCATGAGCCATTTAAGAGGAAAGCCTGAGACTTCAGCAGCCCTCTATCTCACTCAGCCACAATCCTGCCTGCACCTCCCCCTCCCTGCTTTTTACAGCAGAAGTTATGGGGACTTTTCTTCCTGGCACTGGAACCCTGGGCTGGGGGTGTCTTGTATGGACTGGGACCCCTCACTCCTCAGGACAGATGTCTGCAGCTGATATATATCCTGATTTTTGCCCACTACACATGGGTGTGAGGCCAACCTGTTCTAAGTCTCTACCCTTCCTACCAATCTCAATGTGGCTTTTTCTTTATATCCTTAGTTGTAAGACTTCAATTCAGCTAGAGTTCAGACAGTTCTAAATGATCATTGTCTTTTGGTTTAGTTGTTATTCTGATGTGGTTGTGAGAGGATTCAAGTACTGCATTTACCTATGACACTGTCTTGACCAAAACTCTCGAAACGTGGCTATTAATAGTCTGGTTTTAATGTTTGAAGGTCTCTGTTTGACATTGAATTATTTAGCAATTTTCATTTCTGGGAAGTTCTCAGAGCTACCTTGCACCAAAGAAAAATTTACATGCAATTAGATTTTCCTTAAAAACAAACAAACAACAACATAAAAACCCTGTGGAATTATGTCCTCCAATGAGAAACCGTTGGATGTATGTCCACTTCACTGTTCTACATGAGACTTTATCAGAAACAAATACCATTTCTTTATTAACTGCACCTTAGTTAGTTTAATGCCAAAGTCCATAGGCTCACCAGGACTCACTAATGATGGTCATAAAGAAAAAGGCATTTTTATCTTATACTGTGTATATCTGAATGAACACACAAGTATACACAACATGAAGCCTATAGTTTTTAAGCAATCCTACGAAAGGAAAAAAGAAAGTGAGGGAGGCAGGAAGGAGAAAAAAAATCATATCCCTGAAGTTTCAACTACTTCCTGTGTGATCTTATCCTGTCAAGCAAATTCATGACCCTCATCTAGAGGAATACTTTCCCATGTATTCTAGAGTGGAAAGTATAATGTTCTTCATTTACAGTAGCACATTTTATTTTTTAAAGATTTTCTTTATTTGTTTTTAGAGAGGGGAAGGGAGGGAGAAAGAGAGGGAGAGAAACATCAATGTGTGGTTGCCTCTCAAGCACCCCCTATCAGGGACCCGGCCCACAACCCAGGCATGTGCCCTGACTGGGAATCAAATCCACGACCCTTTGGTTCACAGGCCAGCGCTTAATCCACTGAGCCACACACACCAGCCAAGGCTATACAATAGCACATTTTATACAATAACAAAAACTACCATCTCATCCCAATCAACACTAACTGAACACCCAATAGGTAGTAAATCCTTTTTTGTCCATATGTGTTAAATTCACTTTAACCACAATAAGAACACTGCTATGTGGTCCTTTCCTTTTCTTTTTTAATTCCTCATATTACTCATATTTAAATTACTACTGCTTATCATTACAACCCATGCTGGTCCTTATTACACATGTGACTAATTATTACTTTCAAGTATGGTGGCAGGATTTGTGAAAAGGTAGTTTCTAAATGCAAGAATCCAAGCTGCATTTCCCCCCATGAAAAATGCGGTGGTCACAATTTTTCACATTTCTAAACCTCTTCCCTCATTTTGCTTAAAAGCATTGCTTATCTCTTATGATGTTGTTTCCTCTTCTGTCCATTCCCGCCTTTAAGCTGTTAAATTTCCATTTCATTCTCAACTATCAAAGGTATTCAGATGCCCTGTTCCCTCTTCTCTTTCTACACAGCTTCATAAAATCATTATTCTATTATTGTGGACTGATTCTTCATATTACTCATTCAATTTTCTCTCTTTACCAATGGCCTCAAATCCTGACTACATTCAGAAGACATGTGCATTATTTTGTTCCTTATATTGCCTGGGAAGGCATTTTTCCTCAGGATGCAACTATCCCTCCCTTTCCATTTTACAACTCTTATTCATTGCATGTTCTTGTACTAGAGCATTCTATGTTTTGACTCAAAATTAGCATTGCTTGTGGATGAGACAGATGCTGGACAATGCCGGACATGCTAGAAGGTGGAAAGATGCTCACTTAAAATGGCATTAAAAAGTAGCATTTTAGCAATTGCCGATGAACAGCTATAGTTCTGTAACATAGGCATTAGCAGGCTCACAAATGTCTTTCTTCCTCCCACTGCTGTGATTAAAATGGGAGCTGATTAGGATGGTGCCAGCCAGCATCCAAGTTAAAATGAGTGACTTCCTCACTTCCTATTGATTATACAAAAGGTACACTGGTGGGATTTTATTCTTTGCAGCACCAATCAGAGGTAGAAGACCTACTTACTCCATCAATCTATATCTACCCTTTCCAACAAATCAATGAAATGATATCTCTGTGACATCTGCAAAGAAAAATTCTATTGTTCAGAAATTGCTCAACAGTGTAATCTGAAGGAAAGATCATTCTCATTACTAAACAGATCAGTACATTTCTTTATTATTCTAAAAATAACTTGTGCACAAATAAAGGGCATAGTTGGTAAAAATGATAAAAGCTCATTCTGTTCAAAGTCCAGACCTGCATGTAATGACTACTTACCTTTCTCATGCTGCAGGAAGCTAAAGGGGTTGCTTCTGTACCCTCCTGGGGGTGACAGAGTACTAATGAGAAGAATCAACTTAAAAACAAATGTCCAAGAATTACTGATGGTTCCAATAGACCTTAAAGCTCCAGGACTACAACTCAGCCATTCCAAGAGAGACTACCAAAACCATGTTCTAAAATTTACCGTAGCACACAGGCATAAAGAGAATTTCTGCCAGGATCTGATTACAGACCTAAGATTTTGCTTCAGCTATTGAAGTGGTGAGGACAGGCAGTGGACAGAGTGCTTAGTAGCATGAGCTTGAAGTCAGAGTTCCTCAGTTCAAATCCCAGCTTTTCTTTTTCCTAGGAGTGCAACTTTAAATCAGTTCTCTTACTGCACTGGGTTTTTTTTTTCAGTCTATGAAAGAGAAATAATAAAAAACTATAACAGTTCCTGCTAAAGGGTTTTCATATGAGTGGGAATGGAATAATGCATGGACAGTAGTAAGTTTGTTACATGCTCAAAACCCTTGCTACTCAGCATGTCTATGGGTTGGCAACATCCAATCACTGGGAGTTCAGTAGAAATTCAGAATCTCAGAATCCAACCTAGATATGCTGAACCAGAATCTGCATTTAAACATGATCTCCTAGCACAGTGCAGCTTGAGAAACACTGCTATAAATACATTTTTATATCATTCTAATAAGCATTGTTGACCACAAACATTTTCTCTATAAATTTTAACAACTTGGAGATATTTTAAGGAGTATAATTTTCTCATTTGTACACTAAATTGGAGCATTCACATCTCATCTGGGTCCCCACACAGTTAAGAATTACATCAAGTCACAAAGTGGAATATGAGTCACTTTAGTGTTGTCTCAAATGCCTTAGAGATGCTTGTACAGACACAAAAGTTTAGAGTGTGCAAAATGCACTAATGCTTAGCATGCCTCTTTTTTTAGCAAGAAGTTGAAGCTTAACTTTTTTAGCTTTTTTTATTGTTGTTCAAGTACAGTTGTCTCCATTTCCCTCCACCACTCCCCCCACCCCAGCCATCCCCACTTCCCACCCTTGATCCTACCCCTCAACACATGTCACCTAAATTGGAAAGCTCATATTAAGATATTAAGTTCTACCAGATTTCCTAAAGATGTTTGTAGCTGAGAAACAATAGCTTGATAATTTTAGAGTTTCTTTTTACATTTAAGTAAATATTCTTAAGCTTAGACATTTAGATGATGATAAGTGAAAAAAATTTTAATATGCATTTTATGATATGTGCCTGTGCAGATAAGTGTATATACATATATACTGTGAAATAGCAATCAGCAAGCCTTTCATTTCCTTCTTCCTATTAAACACTTAGTCATTAAGCAAATGTTTATCAAAGGCCAGCTGTATGCCAGGTATTGCACTGTGCTAGCAATGGTGCAAACGATGCTGGATGAGACCCACTGTGAATGCTGTAGTATCTGGTATTGTAGCCATACACCTAGCTCCATGTCTGACACACAGTAGGCACTCAAAATACATCCATTGGCTAATCTAATAAACACCATATTGGCATATACCAATTACAATATATAACTGTTGACATGTTTGATTTCTACTGAAAATACAACAAGCATAATTTCAAGGCTGAGCAGATGGACAAGAAGGAGAAGGGGAGCGACACCATGACTGTTTTGGTGGCATTCCTTGGCATTTTTAAGTCTGGAGCGGCCACTTTACCCTCTCAGCCATCCATTTCCACTGGAGAATGGTAAATCACTGAGTTCACTCTTAGAGGCTAAATCTTTGTCATTTTATACTCAACCCATTTGTCATTTTATACTCAGTCCATTTTGTTTAGTTCTTTTTTTGGAGTTTTGTCCTGTACTTTCATTTGGCCAATATTTCATTATTGATTCATTCATTCAAATACATCTTGCCAGTCAGGTCTGTGCCAGACACCATCCTATCTCCTTGAATGGAACAAATATTGCCATGACTGGAAAAGTTACAATCCTTGCTCTCACAGGCTTTGAATACTAGCACAGGGAGATAGAGAAAGAACTAGGAAATAAACAATATCATTTAGAGTGATCATGTCCTAGGTCCAGTCTTCCTTTATCAAAGCCTACTGGATGGGACACATGGGGAGATATCTGCCACCAAGGCATGCGCCCCCAGATGCAGACTCTGCTACTCAGGTGAGCCTATGCAGTACCTGGGGACTTGCCTTTCCTCCTTCGGAGCAGCCTCAGAAGGTTCCAGATTATTCTCTAGCCCAGTGGGCAAATGAGAGAAACTCTAAAGGAAATTACCTAGCACTGAAGAAATCCTTTCAGAGTCCATGCAGGGCTTCCTAAGGATTTGATTGCTATCTCCCAGAACTCAAAAACATACATTTACTTTACTCAGTTAGAAGGTCAGCTCTGAGAACCCCACATTCTATGTATAGTCAGTGTATTCTGTCCAATCCCTACTACAACTGTGAAAGACAGGTGGTGGCATCTTCCATTTATTAAGGAGAAATGGAAGCAACCAGGACTCACCCCAAGGTCAGTCCTTTCAAAAGTTCTCACACATCTAAGCAAGACTTCTGAACTCTCCCAAGCTATTGACCCTGGGGATGTGTCTTTAAGGGTACACTTTAAGACACAAGGAGACTTGGCCCTCAGAGTCCATCAGAGAGGAAAGGGAAACTGGTGGAAGTTGAAAATGGACACCATAACTGCAACGTCAGCCGAGCCCTCCTGCTGAGACTCAGGCTCTCTTGAATTATTCAGAGTGTTGCTTTGTAACATATTTCGGCATTCCCCCCAGAGAGAAGGCCATATGTGAACATTTATTATCAGGTCCAGGACAGTGTGTAATTAATATTTTGATGCAGTACATCCACCTGCCTTAATGTTTACTCTCACAATATTAGTTTGGTTTGAAATAAATAATGCTTGGCTAACTGTACGTTATCCCACTTTCAGACAAGCCTCAATTTATTTAATTATGTGACTGGTGATTTATTGTTGCATTCCTACTTGGGTTACATGTTGTGTTAATGGGCCATCAATGTAAATAAGGGGGTGCTTGGTAAAAACCCAATGCCTCCAATGCTACTAGGGCTTTCATAAAAAAGAGAGTGAAGGAGTGTGATCTGCCTAGAATCCAAGTCTCCTCTGATGTCGCTAATAGGCTCTGTTCTCCTTTCCTGACCATGGAGACTGCAGAAATACAAAGATTGATGAGCTAGTACTGGAGACAGGACAAGCAGGGAGAAGATACCTGCCAAGGTGATGGTCATTTACACCCCTAAACACAAACCTCTCACCAGAAGGAAAAGTAGAAGCTATTATGCATTTTAGAATGTGTGAGGTGAAGAACAATGACACATCTTTCATTGTGCATAGAGTCAGCCCTTAGCAATACCCAAGAGGTCTTTGGGGGATGAAAACCTTTATTCATATATTGCAATGTGGGATTTCAGGGCTCTTGGCTCCTGTGGATTGGGAAATATACTGTCACTATGAAAGCTGTACTTATCTCCACCAAAACGAGTGGTCCCCATCCCTTTTACTCAACTCGCATGCACCTCAAATTCATACTTCCAGAAATAGCCTTAAACTTTCCATTCTATGGTTCTTTCCCTATTTCTAATATAATGCTTTTGTCATGGTGGCTTCTGCAGAATTTACTTCCTACTTAATATATTTCATATCTGGAATTCCAAGTCTGAATTCCCCACTTCTGTATCATTGTGACAGATTCCTCAATATTTTTTAGCCATTATTTCTAGTTTTCCTTTTCCTTGATTCCCTATAGTAGCACTGAAATGAAACTACAATGGTAAAATCAAAATTTCTGAAGTTTCCTTGCCTTTCTCAATGTGAGCCTACCTAATTCTGAATGTTTCTTTTATACCCTTGTTTCTGTACATTTCCCCTGTGCCCTAGGGTTTTAAGTGTCAGCCGAGGGAATAACAAACATGCTAGCCATTTGGAAGTGCATTTGGTTTTTTTTCCCCATTTCACACACTGCAGTTAATAAGCCTTTAATAAGAAGAACAATGTGTTCACCATGTATGCATACATAATGCGAAAGGGGTCTGGTGCCTCTAAAACAACTCAGCACCAATACCAGTTCAGTGAATACCAGTGACTGATCAGGGGAAATAATTTCCACTCCCACCAGATCCTCCGAGGTCAGGGGCATTCTTCTCCATGATTGAACAGTTGTTGAGTTTACAAGGCAACCTCCCCACCTTTTAGAGTCATGTTGGACTTGTCCTGACTCAAGGAAAACACTAACACCATATTAAAAGCTGTAAAACATTGTTTTGTGGTTTCTTCCTCAGGCATACAGGGGGAACTGGCATTAAATAAATGGAAACATTTCCCTTAACTCCAGAGCACACCTGCTTGTAGTTCCTCCAGTCAGCATCTCCAATGTCACGTTTCATCTAGACAGGACAGTCTACGTGAGGGCCTCGTTAGCCCGGTGACTTCCAAATATTGGCAGCTTACCCGCAAATGTCACTGGTGTTTACTTTAGGGACAGGTGACAACTTGTTGAAAGTTGATTTCTGAACTATACCCAGAGCTGTGCAGATGGCAGAGACCAAGAGTTTGGGTGGGTCTGTCCTGCCGTCGCACCTGCTGGCACGAGCTCTATGCAGTTCAACAAGGGGCCCTCATATGGGCTTCAGGCCAAGGTCAAGAACTGGCTCCTATCCAAATATGACCTCAGATGGAGGCAAGACTCTGCAGCTGGATCTAGTGACTCACAGGCCTATCAGTCCCGACTTCCAGAAGGGTCTGAAGGATAGGGTTATCCTGTGTACACTCATGAATAAGCCGCAGCCAGGCTTGGTCCCCGAGATCAACAGCTCCATGAAAAACTGACACCAGCTAGAAAATCTTTCCAACTTCATCAAGGCTATGGTGGAGCTACAGTATGAACTCCGCGGACCTGTTCCAGGCCAGTGACCTGTTTGAGAGTGGAAACATGGCGTGGGTGCAGGTGTCTCTTCTGGCTCTGGCAGGGAGGGCCAGGACGAAGGGGCTGCAGAATGGCATGGACACAGGCATCAAGTACTCTGAGAAGCAGGAGCACAACTTCAATGGCACTATGCACGATGAAGGTGGGCCAGTGCATCACTGGGCTCCAGATGGGCACCAGTAAGTGTGCCAGCCAGTTAGGCATCATGGCATATGGCACAAGCAGGCATATGTTTGACCCCAAGAACCATATCCTGCCACTCATGAACCACTCAACCATCAGCCTGAAAAATGGGCACCAATAAGTGTGCCAACCAGGTCGGCACAACTGCTCCTGGGATCCAGCGGCACACCTATGACACCAAGCTGGGGGCCAACGAGTGTGACAACTCCATCTCTCCACAGATGAGCTACAGGCAGGGCACCAGCCAAGATGACCAGGTCTTTGGCCTGAACTGACACATATAGGACCCCAAGTACTGCCCACAAGGCCCAGTGGCCAAGAGGGCTCCAGGGTCAGCCAATGACTGACTGCCCAAGCCCAGGGAGGGCCCTGAAGTATCCCCAAAATTACCAAGAGGAGGCAGGCTACTGAGGCTCCCCTTGTGTGGTGTTTCCCCACATCATCACTTCATCTGGGATTTTGGGTTTTTCTGTGTTTTCATCTTTTTTTTTCTACGTGTTCATGTGCTTTCAAGTGAGGGTCTGTGAAAGTCAGATATAGATGTGTGTGGGGTGGCGGACCCTGCCAGGGCACAACCAGGTAACAAATTTCCCAACAGACTCCAGGCCAAGCTGTAGGGGAAGAAGAGATCTGCGCAGGGAGGAAAACTGGCTCAAATGGCTTCCAGTTGCTTCTGTCCCTCTTCCCTTTCCTCTGATGATATGTTTGTGGTTTCTGTACCTACAGAAGTTTCAGGCAGTTTTATAAAAACAAAAATGATTTTTGCGGGTGGGGATGGTGTAGGAGGATACGGGGAAGGAAACCCCTGGGAGGGGGCCAGGCCACAGTCCACAGGTATTTTAGGCATCATTAGGGACTGCATTTCTCTACAACCCTCCCAGGGGCCCAGAGAGGAAGCTGAGGCCTCAGCATCACGATGGAGTTCTGAGTGGCTAAGGGAAAGCCAACCCCCCCTCCACTCTTGTCCCCTCTCCCTCAACAAGCACTGAACAGAAACCCTGGCCAGGAGGTACTCCCTGGGACCAGCCCCACCCAGGAGCCCAGGGACCGACAGATAATGTGAAACACCAACTGTGGAGCAAAGGCAATAAAAACCTCTTTTTAGGAAAAAGAGAGAGAGAGAGAGAGAGAGATTGGGTGAACTAATTACTTTCAGTGCCATTAGCAAAGCCAAAGAATGAAAAGAAATAAAATTGCAAGAGGAATTATGTTTTCTAGCTGCTAAGTAGATAATATGAATAATGAGGTAAAATGATTACCATCCACCATTTGAGCACCAATGGCCTAGATGTTATATGAGTCTAATTAATGGCCAATGCTCTTCAGAGAATAGCATTAAAAACAAGCACACATAAAGGTCTTTCCCTCCACCCATCCCAGTGCCACCCATGCCCTACTTGGACCAACACAAAGAACTGCCTTTCTGCATTGTAGTCTTGTACTAGGAAAACCTTCACTTTCTCTAGCCCTCCAAATAAGAACAGCTTCAGGAGCAAAGTTGGTTTTGCATTAAAGGAACCAGGAGTTGACAATAAATTTAAAATATCATTGTAGGTAATTTGGCCATAACTCTGCCAGTCACTGTCAAACCACAGTGGGCTTACCAGAGATACGAAATTTCTAGTTAGAGGATTTTGGGGGAAAGAAGGAAAGAGAGAGAGTGTGTGCGTACACATACATGTGTTCACTGTAGATCCTTCTGCAGTGTGTCACTGTGAATCTCTGTCACTCCTAGACTAATGACATGTAGAGACACTTGGAATAAATGGTACAATACTTAGGCAGTTAGTCATCCTTCCTGGTATTAAAATTAACCAACTTTTGGAGGAATGTTCATTTTCCTCCTGCTCTTGAGGCTAGATGACACCTATGTGTACTATTTGAAGTTCAGACAGTACAACCAAACCCAAAAAATGGACCTCTGATTGTTGATGTTTTCACTTCAATTGCAGAGTGTGCTTGAGAAGAATGGGATAAACCAGAATAAACAGAAGGCTTAACATATTCTCTGCAATGTAAAATAGTTGTTAGGAGTGAGGATTTTAGCGTTAGCTAGATGCTGGATCATACCCTGGCTTAGTCACTGCACCAGTGTGACAATGTGCACAAACTTCCCAGTCTCTTGCAGTGTGGATTCTTTAAATTGTGAATGGAAGGTACGTGTACCTACCTGACACGAAGGTTGTAAAGATGGAATAAATTAGACAATGCGTGCAAAATGCCAATGAAGTATTTGGCACATAGGACATGCTCAATAAATGAGTAGATCTTGTTATTATGCAAAGCTCACTCTCCATGATTCTGAAGACTTTCAGTTTGTAAGAATCTGAGAGAATGCTTAAATATCCCTTAAGAGAAGGCACAGAGTGAAAGGAGTGGAGAAGGCCCTGAAGTCTCAGCCGGATGTCAAATTCACTGTTCAGAAAAAGAGTCAGAAATTACCTTGTTAAAATTTCCCATAGGTTTTTCAATTTTAGATTATACTATGTCCATCTGTCTCTGGGATCAGACATGCTGCTCTATGCAAAGTCTGGGACTTTTCCCAAGAACTAGTCAATACTTGTGAATTTAGATGAAGATAGCTTCATCTAAAATTAAAGCTTAGAAGTGATACCTTCATTTCAGAACTTTTACTTCTTGGCATATGTAGATAATATTCTTTCTCTGCTCAGAAGCAGGTAATAATGTACTACTGCATAAACAATATATGTTTGTTTTGCCTGATAATAAATGCTTAACCATTTCTGTCCCTGTATGCCCAGGTTGGCCTAATTTCTGTCCACTGTCTCTCTACTCAGGACAGGGAAGAGGGCTGTCAAAATGCCTGAGTTCAAACCTGGATCAGTTCATAGAGCAGCAGTGAGATCTTGGGCAGGTCATTTAGTCACTCTCATTTTCATGCTACTCCAATGCTTTCTGTGAGGACTCAGTGAGAAATACATATGAAGCATCGACACTTTTATTGGTACTCAGTGAACACTCGAGGAATTCAACTGCTACTGTTTGTACTATTGTTATTACTATTAACACCATAGCTGCTATTCCTTACTCGATGTTGCCATATTAAATGGTGCAAGGGCCCCACTCCACGCCTACTTCTTTAACTGTGAGTACTACTCTTTCTTCCATGCTATAAGTTCTAAAGCAAAGCCCTTCAAGGCCCACACCATTAGTGAAGCTGTTTCTCCCCAACAATTCATAGTGATTCTCTCAATCAATCACCTGTTTAACAACATGACTTTATTCATTCATTCATTCATTCTTTCATTCATTCATTTGATTTATATTGATTTTTTTTTAAGAGAGAGAAAGGAAGGGGGAAAGGGCGAGACAGAGAGAAAGACAGAGAGAGAGACGGAGAGAGAGATTTTTTTGTTCCACTTATTGATGCATTCATTGGTTGATTCTTGTATGTGCCCTGACCAGGGATCGAACTTGCAATCTTGGTTTATCAGGATGACACTGTAACCAACTGAGCTACCTGGCTAGGGCCAACATAACATATCATTTAGAAGCATGGACTCTGGAGTCATTTTATAATGTCCTAGCTCTACCACTCCCATGCTGAATGACACTGGCCATTCTAATAACCTCTCTGAGATTTACTTTCCTCATCTATAAAATGGGATCATAACAGTGCCCATTTCATAAAGTTATGGCAACAATTCAGTTGGATAATATGTGTAGTATGCCGCCCCGGCATCTGGCACAGAGTCATCACCTCTGAAGGTTAGCTGCTCAATACAAATGCAATTTATATCTCATTACATCTCCGTCCATCTACTCAATAGATGTCAGCCCAGTGCCTTCTTGTCTTATAGTATGTCAATGGGTTATCAATATGCAGATCTGCTTATAGATGTTAGGCTGCGAGCTCTCCTTGACAGCCACATTTGTCAAAAAGAAAAAAATCAAAGCAAAAAGAAATATCCACCTACTTCACACACAAAGGTTTAGGCATGTGGGCTTATTCCTGGGGGTTCCTGTTCAGGAGCCACTACACGTTCAGTGCAGTCAAAGCCCTTCAGTGTGCCTGGGTTAGCTGTCGACTGGGATGGACACACAGACCACTGTGTTTCAACCCTCATTTTTTCCTGCTATGAATTTTGATTATATAATTTCCCTATCTTAATTACTTCTGCAGGTACCCCTGCTCATGGGGCCAAATAATGTCACAACCACCTTCCTGTTTACATCACCTAAGTGCCTGTGCATTTGTGTCCTCCTTTAGATGCTGCTGGGATGAGCTACACAACTATGCAAATTCAACGCTCTTAATCTCCTCTCATAAATCAAACCTTCCCTTCCCTTAATCTGTCTCCCTCTCCATTGCCAA
The DNA here is from genome assembly GCF_022682495.2 of Desmodus rotundus. NCBI lineage: Eukaryota > Metazoa > Chordata > Mammalia > Chiroptera > Phyllostomidae > Desmodus > Desmodus rotundus. The sequence continues at coordinate 102,870,505 of NC_071387.1, read as the reverse complement.
CATTTCTCCGATCTGTCTCCATCTTTCTCCTACTACAAGTACCAGAAATAAATACTACAGATTAGAGGTGGGTGAGCTGATGGATACAAAGAACAGAAAAAGAGGAGAGAGGAAAATGAAGAGAGAGAGCTGAGAGGCAGCCCCAGGAGTTGTGAGAATGGAGGCGGGAGGTAGGCTGCTGTCTCTGTAGCTGGGAGACTATGGCTGGTCTCATTCAGGCCAGGGAACAGGGAGGTATCTGCAACATCACCACACTGAAACCTTACCTCTCTGGTCAATATATTTGTTCTGAGTTTTCCCAGCACCTCCAATTCAGGATTCATTTTATTCCCCTCTATCATTCCCCAAAAAGGAATTAGCCTGTCTTTTCCAAAGTTAATCTCATTTTAATCTTTTTTTTCTCTTCATATTTCTAGCCTGTTTAGGGTAGGTTTGTAGAACATCCTCAGTCCACACTCCTGTTTGCAACACCTTCCAATTTAATACTGTCTGCAAATTTCATTAGCATGCAATTTACTTTCTCTTCCAGATCATTAAAAAAAAAAAAATAGCCTCACCTAGACCAAGCTATTATGAATCTTGCTTCCACTCTCCCTAGATCCCAGCCAAGTGGGAACATTACCATTTATCATTATCTTTTGTTTATAATCTTTCAGCCAGGTTTCATCTAAGCCCGTTAGAACTAATCTTGATGAGAAAAGAAAATGCAGATAAATAAAACTGAACTCTGACATCCAGAGCCTCACTCAAGATAAAACATATAGCCTGGTTAATGGTCAACATTTTGTTCATGTACTGCTTCTCTATGATAATCTCCCATACAGTGACTCTCAGCATTCTTTCTTCAAGGCCAATATGGAGTCAGATTCATTACTTACTGAGAATTTCTAAAGTACATAAAAGGGATTGAATCTATTAGTCCTAGTTGTTTAAAACTTCCGTGGAATCTTCATTTCCTACAGTATTTTCAAACTCCAAAGGGGCAGGATCACTTTTCTATGGAGAAAGCTCTCTACGAAATGTCCAAGGCTTATTTATTTCACTTCTGATGCTCAGAAAGCCATGGTCTTCAACAAAGTGGAATGAGTTTTTACCGCCAGTCTTGGTACTTGACGTGTGCTAGTTAATGAAGTTCTATTTATGGCTTTAATGAGGATAAAACAGCCATTTCTTAGCTAGGTGCCAGATACAGAGATTGATAACAAGACTAATCCTAATATAATTCCCTTAATAATGGTGAAAAACCACTCAAGTACCTCAATACATCAAGATGTAAATGTTTTATAATACCCATAAACATCCTCAGAACCTAATAGAGTTAATTCCACTAAGATTGAAACAAGTGAGAGGTGGTACAAAAATCAATTTGGCTTCACCTCCAATGATTTATCATCACCACTCCAGGATCAATTAATTTTTCACCAAGAAAATGTCTAATGAAATTTTAGACCTAAGAAATGGCAAAGAAAACACCAACTTTGCTTCAGACTCACATAATGGGCTAGACAGATTTTAACCTTCACAATGATGAAACAAATCTAAATGAAAATTACCAATTGTTTAAGATTTAATATCCAGACTAGTTTATTGATCTTTGGATAAAAACCAAAATAATTCCACCTGCTCTGTTTTAAGCTATTTGCAAGTTTCTACTACTTCTCAATATTTTTGATTACAGATAAAGGATTATGAGGAGAAAAAAGGGTACTTCTTTCTCAACCTAAAAATAAAAGTAAAAGAAAATCTTTGTAAAGACTCAAGGCAGCAAGAGAAAGCACAAAAGAGAATTCATGGATGATGATGAAATGTCACCCTTTCACTACTGGGCCCCATTTAGACTCACCAACCCTGAAACTGAAATGCAGTTTATTAAGGTATGAAGTGATGCATAGATTTATGCTTTATACAATCAAGTTAAACTCTGCTTGGGTTGTGCCTTCATTTTTTGCTGAGCCCTATAATTTCGCTTGTTTGGAGTAAAAAAATAGAGCATGGAGAAACTTGCAGGGCAAGGAATGATTCTTAAAGAAAAGGCTTTTAAGGTGAACAGTTACTGTCTGGCACTGGGGCAGGAAATTGGCTTCAACGACTCATCCCTGCAAAGAAAGGGGTGATGTGGTCACAAAATATGTGCCAACAAATTTACTGTTCCTCTTTATGGCTTTCCATAAAGTCCCTTCATGCACAATGGCAAAAACGACATCCCATTTATACAGCATAAAAATTAAGTGACTAATGGGCTATGTCCAATGAACTCCTGCCCACTTACAAAGTAAGAGAACTTCAAATTTTAATTCGTTCAGCTCAAGGAGGCAATGGGACATCATCACCTATGCAATGATTACTTGAAATTAAATTTCTGGCCAAGTAAAAGTGACCGTGAAAGACTGTGTCATAAGGGTAACTATTTCTTCGAGGGCTTTACAACACCATGACTCAATCTGTGCAAATCAAGTTTCTAACATAACTTCAATCAGGGTTTTTCACATCTCCATCACAGGTCTTGAATCACCATCCCTATTTCCTATACACCACAATGAAGGATATGAGACACAAGAAGTTATAGGCAGCATTCAGAATCCAAAAGTCAGTATGTCTTTCCAGAAGTACATGATAATCGATGTTTTGATTATGTAATTTATGGCTCATTATAAAACTTGAATTATTTTCTTAATCTCTCAGAGGTGAGCTACACATGTAGTAAAGTTCTGTTGAGATCGGATTATTTTGGTTTTAAAAAGTGACAACCCTTGCTCTGGCTGGATTGCTCAGTTGGTTGGAGCATCATCCCATACACCAAAAGGTTGCAGGTTTGATTCCCAGTCAGGACACAAACCTAGGTAGTGGGTTCAATCCTCAGGTGGGGCACATATAGGAGGCAACCAATCAATACTTCTCTCTAACACTGATGTTTCTCTCTCACACTCTCTCTCCCTAAAAATCAATAAGCACATCCTTGGGTGAGAATTTTTCAAAGAATGATGACACTTGCCCAGGTCTGTTTCCCAATGCTGCTGGAAAAAAATAAAATTCATTCAACAAAATTTTCAACAAATGGTTATTGAACACCTGTCATGTGTCAAACATTGTTTTAGAAACTAAAGATAAAGTATAAAATAAGATGAGAATGGCCCTTATCTTTATGGAGTTTACATTCCAGTAAGGAGCAGAGATAATAAGTAAATAAAGGAAATAATTGCAGACTGTATTAAGCATTAGGAGAAAGATGGACAGGATGCGCTGATAAGCAATAACAGACAGAACAGTACTCTTTGGAGACTTAATGTGTCATATCTGAATGACCAATTAATGCATGGAGTAAAGTTAAATCCAGCCTTATGAAAGGATAGCCAGTCATCCAACAGATAGGCTTTGCCTCATTAGCATGTACCCAAAACTGAGAGGACATGGGAGAGCCTAGTGTGTGGTATTCCACACGTTTGACATGTTTATCGAATGAGATTCTGACCACAGTCCTGAAGACTACAATGTAATGACTCTTTTCTTTTAAATTTATCTACACTTACTTTTTTCTTCAGTGCATATGAAAAGGTATTCATTTAATGAGAGGTAAAGTTTTAAAGAAAAAATATTTTAAAACTCTTCTATATCCTCCACCAATGAGAAAAGACTAACTACATGCAAAATTAAAACACACTATACAATTATAATAATCAAAAGTGTGTGGCACCAGCATCAATACATAAATAGAATAGAAGATATAGGAACATGTGATAATTTAGGATATAATAAAGCCACCATCACAAACAAGTTGGGTGAAGAAGAGAATAAAGTTTTTTTTTTTTTTTAGCAAATGGGGCTGAGAAACTTGTTGAAATAGTTCTTGGAAATTATTAAATTGTTTTAATTTAATTGTTTTAATTGTTCTATATTTCAGTGTCAATTACCTTACCATATTAATTTTCAGCAAGAAGTGTTTTTATTTCTTCCTAATATTTTCTATGCCACTTATGTCTCCATAGTAAATTGTTCTTTATGCAAAAGCAGGTTTTTATTTGAATTATTATTATAATAGTACTACACTAATATAGTAAATAATATAGAACCATCATGAGCACACAATGGAAAGAAAGATGGACTTTAGAATCACAGGTACCAGATCTGAGTCCCAGGTCTGCTGTAGAGAGCACGCTTGAACATACCACTTAACCTTTTTTCCATTTCAATGTCCTCATATGCAAAAGGAAATTAAAGGTGTTAATAATTCCTATCCCTCAGGGTAGTTTCGAGATTCAAATGAGATAAGACGCCTGACAAAATTGGAAGAGAAGTAAAGCCCTGCATAGGTATCAGCAGTCATTATTACTGGAAGTGTTCAATAAATGTGTTTTGGTTGAACAATGTTAACTTTGCAACCCTGAAGCTTGACCGAGATGGTCCTGTGGATGTCGGTATGTGGACACACTTGGGTTGTGTTCCGGTAGAATGAGTTCTCAGGTAGTATCGCCACCCTCACTGCAGCGGCCTGAGGAGGGCACACTGGGGCGGCAAGGCTGGGTATCTCCATTTCCCCCCCCAAAACCAGAGGGATATAACACCTCTTGTCTAAGAGCTTTTACAACACAGGGTCTCAAAACATTTTAATCTATCTGCCTGCTATGCTGTCCTGCCTATATGGCTGGCTCCTTCTCATTATTCATGGATTAATTTAAATGTCACCTCTTCAGAAAGGCTTTCTCTGAATATCCTATCTAGCTAATTCCAGTTGTCCTCCATCTGCTCATTCCCTTCACAGCACTCACCATTTTTTATTAACTTGATAAATGTTCTTTTTTAGGTAAGCATTTTATTTTGACATAATTGTAGATTCACGTACAGTTGTAAAAAGTAATACAGAGAGATCCTGTGTGCCCTTTACCTGCTTTCCTCCCAATGGGGTGAGTTATGAAATCACAGTACAATGTCAGGATTTTGTAGTACCGTAATATTAGTACAGTCAGGATAAAGAATACTTCCAGAGATAGAAGGATCCCTCATGCCACCCTTTCTTTTTTCCCTTTTGCATTGAATTTATTAGAGTGACACTGGTTAACAAAATTACACAGGTTTCAGGGGCTCAACTCCACAACACATCACCTGTACACTGTGTTGTGTGTTCACCACCCCAAGTCAAGTCTGTCCCATCACCATTTCTCCCCCTTTACCCTTCTCTACACCCCTGCACCCCTTCCTTCCCCGAGCAGTCATCACACATGCCCATGGGCTTTTTCTTTTTTTTTTTTCTTTTTGCTCAATCCTGCCACACTCCCAACAGCTGTCAGCCTATTCTCTATATCTATGAGTCTGTCTCTGTCTTGCTTGTTAGTTCATTTTGTTCATTAGATTCTACATATGGGGGAAATCATGTGGTATTTGTTTTTCTCTGACTGGTTTATCTCACTTAGCCTCATGTTCTGCAGGTCCATCCATGCCACTCTTTCATAATTACAACTACTTCCCTCCCTCTTCCACTTAATCCCTGGCAATGAATAATCTGTTCTTCATTTCTGTAATTTTGAAATTTCAAGATTTTAATACAAATTGCATCACACATTATATACCTTTTGAGATAGATTTTTTTTTAATTTAGCATAATTCTCTGGAGAAGCATCCAGGTTGTTGCATGTGTAAATAGTTCATTACTTTTTATTGCTGAGTAGAATTTTCTGGTATGGATGTATGGCTAGTGGGTATACATTCACCCACTGAAACATATCTGGTTATTTCAAGTTTCTGGCTATTATTAAAATAGCTGCTGTAAACATTTATGTACAGGCTTTTGGTGAATGTAAGTTTTAATATATTTTGGATAAATGCCTAGGAGGATCATCATTAGGTTATATGATAGTGGCATGTTTAGTTTTTAAAGAAACTAAAGTGATTTCCTAAAGTGGGTATACCATTGTGCAATGTGTGAGTAATCCAAATTCTCCATGTTCTTGCCCGTTTTAGTGTTCAGTATTTTTTGATTTCATCCATTCTGATAGGTGCATGCTGATATCATACTGCAGTTTTAACCCACATTTCCCTAATGGTTAATGATGTTGAAAAATCTTTTAATGTGCTTACTCGACATCTATATCTTCTCTTCAGTAAAATATCTCTTCTTGTCTTATTTCACTTTCCCATTGAATTGCTTGATGTTTTCTTGTTGAGTTCTGAGAGTTCTTTATATGTTCTGGAACTGGTCCTTTGCAAAAGTTTTCTCCAAGTGTATAGTTTGTCTTTTCATCCTCATAGAAGGGTGTTTTGCAGAGAAAAAAAAAGATCTTTTTATATTGAAATCTATTTTCTTTCTTTTATGGATTGTCTTTTGGTATCAATTCTAAGAACTCTTTGACTAGCTCAAAATATCAAAGGTTTTATCCTCTTTTTTCTAAAAAGCGTATAGTTTTATGTTTTGCATTGAAGTTCAGAATCCATTTTGAGTAAATTTCTATATAAAATGTGAAATTTAGGCTAAGGATGTCCAATTGCATTCTGAATTGTTCCAAGAATATCATTACACTAAAATAATATCATTCCTAAATTGAATTCTTTTTGCCTCTGTCAAAAATCAGCTGGATGTATTTATGAAGACCTATTTCTGGGTGTTATATTTTGTTTTATTGACCAGTGTGTCTAAACTTCTGCCAATAACACATTCTTGATTGCTGTCACTAAACAAATAAATCTTGAAATGAGATAGACTCATTTGTCCCACTTTACACTTGTTCAGCTACTTCAATTTCATTGCTTTCCCAGAAACATTTGAAAATAATCTTACCTATCTCTATAAAATCTCTTACTGGGATTTGATAAGCATGGTATTAAGCCTGTTTGTCAACTTGGAAAAAAATGTCATCTTTACTGTGTTGAGTCTTCCAATACATGAACACAGTAAGTCTCTTTGATTTTTTTAGAAAAAAATTATTGTTGTCAACATTTTGTAGCTTTGACCATTAAAGTTGTACGCATTTTGTAAATTTTTATTCACTACTTTTTGAATCATTTTAATGGTATTGTATTTTTAATTTCCATGTCCACAGGATAACTGCAGGAATTTTTGTAGATGTTCTTTATCAAATTGAATAAGATTCCTTCTATGCCTATTTTTCAGATAGCTTTTTCTTCTTTGTCATGAATGGGTGTTGAACTTTATCAAATATATTTTATACTGATTATATGATCAAGTAATTTTCTTCTTCAGTCTGTTGATAAGGTTGATTACATTGATTTAATTGTGAATACTGAGTAAGTCTTGTATCCCTGGAATAAATACCACTTGGTCAAAGTATATAATTCTTTTTATATATTGCTGAATTCTACTTTCTAATATTTTGATACAGACAAAAAATACATCTTTGCCTGTGTTCATAAGAGATATCAATCTAGTTTCATTGTGTGTGTGTGCTGACTTTACCTGGTTTTGGAAGCAGAGTAATCTAGCTTCATAAAATGAACTAGGAAATGTTCCCTTCCCTTCTGTTTTTCTGGAAGAGATTACATATAATTATTGTTAATTCTTCTTCAAACATTTGATATAATTCTCTGATGAAAACTTCTAAGTCTGGAGATTTCTTTGTGGGGGTTAAATTAGAAATTCAATTTCTTTAATAGTTGAAAGGACATTCAAATGATCTATTTCAATTATGGCAGTTTATGTTTTACAAGGAAAAAGTCATTCAGGCAAGTTGTCAAATGTATGTGTGGAGAGTTATTATTACCTTCCTGACATCTGCAAGGTCTGTAGTTATGCTCTTTGTTCATTCTTAATACTGATAATTTGTGTCCTGTCTTTTTTCTTTGTCAATTTTTCTAGAGGTTTGTCAATTTTATTGATCTTTTTCAAAGAGACAGCTCTTCCTTTCATTGATTTTTCTCTGTTGTGTTACTGGTTTCAATTTAATTGATTTCTGCTCTTATCTTTATTGCTTCCTTATTTGCTATGGGTTGATTTTGCCATTCTTTCCCTAGGTTTTTAAGGCGGGAGCTTACATTGTTGATTTGAGGCTTATCCTCCCTTCTAATGTATTCATTTATTGCTATAAATTTCACTCTCAGCACTACTTTAGCTCTGTCCCACAAGTTTTCATGATGAGTTTTTTATTTTCATTCAGTTCAATGTAATTATTTCCCTTGAAACTTCTTTTTTAACCCATGGAATTTTTAGAAGAGTGTTGTTTAGTTTCCAAATGTTCAGAAATTTTCCTGTTATCTTTCTGTTATCGATTTCTAGATTGATTCCATTGTGGTCAAAGAACACACTCCATATGATTTTGATTATTTTTAACTTGTTGAAGTTTATTTCATGATGTGATCTATCTTGTTATATGTTGGAGGACACTTCAACAGCACATATTCTGCTGGTGGTGGTGGAATATTCTACAATACTGAGTAGATATTGTTGATTGATTGTGGTCGACTTCTTTTTTATCCTTTTTTCAGTCTAGTTTTCCTAGTAATTGCTAGAAGATTAGTGTTTAAGTCCTCAACTTTTTTTATAAATTATTTTATTGTTGTTCAATTACAGTTGTCTGCATTTACCCCCCACAACTTCCCCCAACCCCAATCATCCCTACCTCCCTCCCCTGCTTCCACCCCCACCCTTGGTTTTGTCCATGTGTCCTTTATAGTTGTTCCTGAAAACACTTCCCCTCTTCCCCCCATTATCCCTTCCCACCTCCCCTCTGGTTACTGTCAGATCGTTCTTAATTTCAATGTCTCTGGATATATTTTGTTTGCTTTTTTCTTTTGTTGATTATATTCCAGTTAAAGGTGAGATCATATGGTATTTGTCTTTCACTGCCTGGCTTATTTCACTTAGCATAATGCTCTCCAGTTCCACCCATGCTGTTGCAAAGGGTAGGTGCTCCTTCTTTCTCTCTGCTGCATAGTATTCCATTGTGTAAATTCACTATAATTTTTTGATCCACTCATTTACTGATGGGCACTTAGGTTGCTTCCAGCACTTGGGTCTTGTAAATTGTGCTGTTATGATCAATGGGGTGCATAGGTTCTTTTGGATTGGTGTTTCAGGGTTCTTAGGATATAATCCCAGCAGTGGAATTGCTGGGTCAAAAGGCAGTTCCATTTTTAGTTTTCTGAGGAAATTCCCTACTGTTTTCCACAGTGGCTGCATCAGTCTGCATTCCCAACAACAATGTACTAGGGTTCCCTTTTCTCCGCATCCTCTCCAACATTTGTTTGTTGATTTGTTTATGTTGGCCACTCTGACTGGTGTGAGATGGTACCTCATTGTGGTTTTAATTTGCATCTCTCTGATGGCTAGTGATGCTGAGCATCTTTTCATATGTCTCGGGACCCTCTTTAAGTCCTGCTTGGAGATGTGTCTGTTCAAGTCTTTTGCCCATTTTTTAATTGGATTGTTTGTCTTCCTGGAGTGGAGTCATGTGAGTTCTTTATATATTTTGGAGATCAAGCCCTTGTCCAAGGTATCATTGGCAAATATGTTTTCCCATATAGTTGGTTCTCTTTTCATTTTAATGCTGTTTTCTTTAGCCATGCAGAAGCTTTTTAATTTGATGTGGTCCCATTTGTTTATTCTTTCTTTTATGTCCCTTGCTCTAGGGGACATATCAATGAAAATATTGTTGTGCGGAATATCTGATATTTTCCTGACTATATTTCCTCTAGGTAAGTCCTCAACTTTGTCAATTTTCCTGTCTCACCTTTTATTTCTATAATTTTTTTGCTTCACATATTTTGCAGCTTTGTTGTTTAATGCATGCACACTTAGGATTGGTATATTCCTTGTTGGACTGACACTTTCATATTTTATAGTACATTGATTATATTCATAATATTCTGTGTGTGTGTGTGTCTCTCTCTCTGGTAATTTTCTTTGTTCTTAAATCTACTTTACTTAATATTAATATACCTCTCTTACTTTCTTTTGATTTCTGTTTGTATGATATCTCTTTTCCCATCATCATATATTTTTTCTTTTTTTCTTTCCTTTTAATCCTCACATGAGAACATGCTTATTGATTTTAGAGAGAGGGGAAGGGAGGGAGAGAGAGAGGGAAAGTACCATCAGTGTGACAGAGAAACATGTATTGGCCGCCTTTCATATGCACCCTGACTGGGGACTGAACTAGCAACCGAGGCATGTGCCCTGATCAGAATAGAACCCACGATCTTTCAGTTTATGGGATGACATTCTAACCAACTGAGCCACATCAGCCAGGGCCATCTTTATATTTTCAATCTACCTACCTATATAGTTAAGCTTGAAAGTTGTTTCTTCTAGACAGCATAGAGTTAGGTCATAAAGTAAAAATTTGAAAACAACTAGAGAAGAAAAGTTACTGGCATTTACCCTTATTTTTGTAATTCTTCCTTTCCAGTATTCAAAGGTTCCTGCTTTTATTATTTCCTTTCTCTTTAGAAAACTTCCTTTGACAATGTCTTTATTCTGCTTTCATGTCTGAAGGATATTTACATTGGAAATAGAATTCTGAGTTCACAAGTATTTCTTTCCATGCTTGAAAAATACCATGCCATTTTCTCCTTGCCTCCATGGCTTTGGCTAAAGAATCAGCTGGCCTTAAAATTGTTTTCCTCCCCTGGGTACAGTATCCTTTTTCTCTCTACTTTCAAGAGTTTTTGCCTTCATTTTGATTTTCATACATTTGGCTATGATGTGCCTCTTGTGTAGATTTTTTTGAATTTACACTGTTTAGAGTGGGTCCACTTCATTTTCCCAGAAGCATGATTGCACTTGTTAATATTTGTAGTTATTTATTTCCTCCTTTATTTTGTGTTTCTTTAATGAATAGTAAGATCCATAAGGACAAGTATAAGGCTCTTCCATTCCCACTGTATCCCTAAGGTCCAGCACCTAATAGCTGAGTAATGCCTATCTTGAATGATTGAATTAACAAACTGAACTCTTGCAAGGTTCACAGTAAGATTCACTACAGTAAACCCCTCAAGAATTTAGTTTATACAGCAGATTTAGGAAAGTCTCATCTCTGCCAATTCTGATTTAGGAGGTCTAGGGTAAGTTTCCTAAATCTACACTTTTAAGCACATTTCACAGGTGACACACAGGCATTTTGGACCACCTAAAAGAACAATCTTCCCATGTAAAAGAAAACTCACAAGTCATGTTCCCCACAAGAAGATTAGAGTCTGAGCACTCTCTGGGAGGTAACAATTTAAAGTGATGGGAGCAGGGGTTATTACAGGTGCTCTGCCGCATAACTGCTAGCAGTTAAATGAGTTCCCTCATAAATAGATGTAAATCCAGAGACACAAATTTAAAATGGAAACATTTGAACAAATATGAGGGGGAAATTGTCACAAAAGGCATAATGTCCTGCTAAAGAGGAGGTAGCTGGAAGTGCAGGCTCTGCCATCAACCCATGCATTTTAAAACACCGTGCTGAGTGTTTGTGTTTACCCAGTGCAAGGCCGCTAATACATTCAGCCCAAGAGTGAAGCAATTTTAATATTAATAGGCTCTTTATGAGAATTTAATAACAAAGTCATAGCTTCCTTGTGTTTCAAGACACAGGGGTTAATTACTTCAAACGAGTTGGCAGGGAAAAGGTCAAATTTTAATGCTGACCGTAACAGTTTGGGATAAATATAAAAAAGGTAATGGCCCATTTAAAGCTATCATGCCCAGTGTTCTTTTCAGGCTGAGAAACGGTCATTTGTCCAACCTGTTGTTTCTACCTACAGATGCTCAGACGTGCCACACACCTGTTTATTACATCTGGTAAGTCTAAGTCACCCGTAACTGAATTCAGTCAAATCTTTCATGGCAAGAGGGACAAAGAGACTTTATTTGTTTTAAGTATGGATCTATTCTAGCATCTGTAGGACTGAAGCCTCATGATGTCCAGGGTCTGGAAGACTAGAAGTCTTCCACTAGTGGCTTCAGACAAATTGGAGGTGAAAAATGAAATCTGTCATTTGAGACTCTGACTTCTCTGCTATATAAAAGAACATTGAGAGTTTTAATGAAATAATCCAAGTAGTCTGCTACTGACTATTTCAATGGTATGCTGCTCTCAGCCTACAGTGGAAAAATTATGAGCTCCTGAAAACCCTCTCATGTAATAGCAGAGAAGGGACACGTAGATGGATACTAGGGCTTGGGGGTTATCAGGAGGGAGATGTAAAACTGTGAATGGTGCAACAAATCACCAAAAATCTGAGTTCAATTTGTTGGTCTGGGAAACATGACCCTATATTGTCAGAGTATGAGTTGTGAATTTAAATAACTATAGCTAATAGGTTTTGTTCAGTTTTGTTTTTCTGCCCAAACACTTCAAATGTATTGTTTCCTTTTATCATCGCTCCAGATAGTCTCCCCTTGTTCCGTTTTCTGTCCAGGATCAAGATCAGGGTTTGCCATCAGCAATCAATATCAGGCAGGTGTCCACACTTTCCAGGGCACTTTGGGACTCCCTGACACCACCATGTTTAGATGGACATGGCCACCCTTTTTACTAAAATCCATCCCACCCAAAACATTCATGATGGTGGCAAAGAAGTGGATCTTTTTGAATATTTATCAAAGAACAGATACTCTGCTGAGAGTTGGGAATTCACAGTAAATCAAACAAGTTCCCTGCCTGCATAAAATTCACAGTCTAATGGGGGTGGCAGATGAAAAACTAATTATAACATCATGTGATGATGACTATGGGGGAATGTCTTGGGAACAGACCCAATCTTAGAAAGTCTAAGGAAGCTTCTGTAAAGAAATGGCTTCTGAGATAAAACTTGGTATTAGTCAGGCTAGGCTAGGTATGCTGCTATAACAAATGACCTCAAAATCTCAGTAGCTTACAACAACAAAGTCTTATTTCTTACTCAGGCAATGTGTTGTCTATGGTTTATCTGTGACACTGCTCTATGTCATCTCTTAAGATCTCAGGCTTATAGAGAAATGGCTCAGCTATCTCTTAGCAGATGAAAAAGAGAACAGGATAAATCAATCACACGCTGACTCTTAAAGCTTCTGCCCAGTGACACATCTCACTTTGACCACATTTCATTGGCTGAAGCAAGTCGCATGGCCATTCCATATTTTTTTTAATGTGGGATATAAAATTCTCCTTCAATGAGAAATCCACCAGGGGAGAACTCAGAACATTTTGTAAGGAATATTAAATCTATCATGCATCTACAGCATGGATTGGAACTGTGTGTATGCAGAAAGAAGATGGCATAAGTGTTCTAAAACAAAATATTCAAAAGCACGAAAAAAAGAGAGAAGAGTGGGCTAGAATGGGAGAGAGAGAAGGGAGAGACAGAAGGATATGAAAAATTCCAAGTCACTACTTAAATAAGGCTGAAACAAGAGTGCCAGGAAGGGACTGGAGAGAACATGAGAAGAAAAGCTCCTTTGCCCACCCAGCTGCACCACAGCAAATGTGATGGTTGACACACATGCCCCCATCAAATGGGCCTGGGAAGTACTGATTTAAAGGAGGCTCCAGGTATTTAAAACTAAACCCCTCCCAGTGAAGTAATAAATGTTTTGAGCTCTTCAAAATGTCAGAATAAATGGAGACATAAGGAAGGACAATAGGGTAACCAGACAAACATGAATGTGCAAATGACATAATGTTCACTTCAGAGTTCCTGGTGCCTAACTCCTAGACCACAGCCCCAAGTACACTCACTGAGTGACTCATAGGAAAAAAATTGAATGAGGGCATCTTTGGACCATCAATCCACAATTCACTTGCAATATCTGAGATATAATAATATGAAATGGGTGGTAGGACAAGGTTGAATGCTGTATATTGATTGTCACTTATGAATTCACATTGGGTCAGAGTAGATCCCCGACACAGAACTTAGAATTCTTACACTCAACCACCCAACAAATTTTCATTGAACACTTACTATGTGTTGGGGGTTCTGCTAGATTCTATTGATTCAGTGATAATAGATAGATAGGTAGATAGACAGACAGACAGACAAGCCCCTGGGGAGATACAAAAATCAAACCAGTAAACCAACCAAATAATTAAAAGTTTTTGGTGCCATGATAAGAAGGAAAAACAATACACATTCTGCTACAGAACAGCATCGCCTGGCACTTACAGTCAGGAAGCCCTCCCTAGAGAGGTGTATCTACCTGTGTTCTAAATCACGGACGAGGTAAGGACAGCATGTGCAAAGTACCTGAGGAGGAAAAGAGAATGGCATGTCTGAGGATTTCAGAGAAGGCTCCTGTAACTGAGGTGATCTGAGCAAGGAGGTGAGCAGTGGGCAATAGGACTGGACAAGTCTGAATGCCATCACTCAGGGTCTTGTAGGTCACTGAGAAGGTTTGAATTTCATTTTAAGACTATTTGATAGGTTTTCAACAAGAGAACAGTATAACTCCAATGACCATGTAAGGGCAACCACCACTTCAATGGCCTCACAACTGATCGCCTACATAGTACAACTTTGCCAAGAGAAAATCAAGCTAATTTCCTGCAGAGGATATAGTTCAGTAAGGAGGGAGTTGCCTACTCCCTTGGACCTCAGCTTTTCTCCCTTCATAATATGAAACTGCAAAGTGGAGATTCAAAGAGTGATCCACATGGATTATTCAACAGAACATTGGAAAAAATTACAATGTACAGTAAAAGGACCAAAAAGCAATGTGTGTGCAGTTGCAGAAGTATAACTGTAAGTTTCAAAATTTATATAAGATTACAGTTACTGAGCTTCCAATGCAAGTTCACCACCAGTCAAAATAAGGTCAAGAATAGTCTAGGACAATTGTCCTAATGTAAATCCTTTTTTTTCTTTCTTTCTTTCTTAGCTCCACTTGCTAGTAAAGTGCTGGCTCAATTCACAGCTCAAGCAGACTTAATTCCCATTAATCCTGTAATAGTGGATGTTGCTGATACGGTCACTGTTGCTAATCTTTTCATTTCCAACTTTCTCCTTCAGAATGGCGTTTTGGGATGAAGACATACAGTTCGCAGATGGAGTGGCACTCTTAACATGAAGATATCACGATATTTACCAAACTATAGCAGAAAGGTTTGGGGGGAGATAATGACAAATTTACAAATAAAAAGAAAATTCCTCAAATTATCAAAACAAATGGAGAGATGAGATGCCAACCAGGCAGCAAGCCAACACTAGCAGGAGCTCCAAGTCCAATGAGAGGAGAAAGGAGGGGAGAAAGGAGAGAGGAGAGAGCAGAGGGGAGAGAGCAGAGGGGAGAGGGGAGAGAGGAGAGAAGAGAGAGGGGGAGAGAGAGAGAGAGAGAGAGAAACTAGTTCTTTTTGAATTAGGCACAAGATAAGCCACATCTGTCAGAGTGAAAGACAGACTGGGGAAAAAAACACTTGAGGGAAACGGTTTCATAACCGGAGGCTATACTGCTCAGTCCAAATCATGCAATTTCAGAAATGTTATTTTTCCCCAACCAACTAAATGTCTTCATCAAAGTCTCTCTCTTCATACTTTTACTTATAAATGTCCTTCTCCCTGCCATTCCACACTGGCAAAATAGTTTTAGCATGGCCATTCTATGCTGGAATTATTCCAGGAAAGACTGGGTTACCAAGGATTTGTACATGCAAATGGATCCAAATAAAATTCCTGAAGGAGTGGAAAATCCGTCTCCCCAAACCTGAGCAGCATCTAGGGCATCCTCTTTGTAGGAGGCATTCCTCTCCTCCAACCCTTGTGGCACAGGTACACTGCCCGCCCCTGTATTCTTGAACACTGAACACGCCCAACTTTTCCTCACTCCAGGCTCTGGCACATGCCAGTCCTCCTGACTGCAACCCCTTCCCTGGCTCTTTGATTGGGTGACTTTTTCTCATCCCCTAGGCCACAAGTCAGATGTTCTCTATGGGGAACCGTTCCAAGTGTGGGAAATATGACCCAGCCCCCACTCAGAAAAGCCAGTGGGGAGCGATGTTTGGAGGGCAGGATCCACACCCACTGTTAGGTTCCCCCCTTGGGAAATCAGGCCCTCATTGTGCCTAGACTTCTATGAGGCTTGCTCTTGCTAAAACTCCCTCACCCTGAATTGAGGCAGCAAACGTTTACTGCACATCTTTAAAGTAACTTCCTAAAATCTATGCTGAACCTTCCAAGGACCAGTGTAACCAGCTTAACCACTTTCCCCTTTACATTTGCAAATATCCTTCCTCTTTTATGTAACTAGCAACACCCTTTCCTTTGTTTTCTGTAACCACCTAAAGGGAACCTGTGCATAGTAAATGAGGATCATCCTCAATGTAATGTGCCCAGAAAAGCAATAAAAGCCTGTCAAGGCCAGGGTCGGGGTGCTCTCTTCCTGAGAAAGTGGCCACGCCATCCCCTTTTCCTCCACAGGACTCGGTAGTCCATGTGTATTTGTCTTTTGCCGCCACAACACAGGATCCTGCCAGCCAGGATCCGCATCAGTTCTCTCTTCAAAGTTGTCTTCCCCAACTACCTCACATCCAAACAGGCTCACTGCCAGACTCAATGGCTCTCTGCAACTTCATCCTATTTATTCCCTTCCTAGTGCCAGTCTCAATTTGTGATTCTCATGAGGACAAGGTACCGACCTGCCTCATGTCCCACTGTAACACTGGTGTTTAAATCGAGGAGGGATTTTTTGGATGAAGGAATATTGAGGAAAAAAGAATAACTAAAGTTGGCGGGCTATGAGGATATGATTCCTGTTCTCAAAGACATAAGCAGACTTCCTATACTCTCCACCTAAGACTGAAATAATGAAAGAATCACACTCCTCTGCCCTGTCTTCTGATTATTCCCAGAACTCAAGATAACCCAGGCCTAATAAAAGGGTGAAAATAAGTGTGAGTACGTAATTGTGGGGAAAGACTTTGAGATCCAGTTCATAGTAAAATAGCTACAAACAAGTATGTGCAACCAGTGCTCAGGGGATGTGGCTTCAACAGCTCTGTCAACATAGATGTGACAAAGAGTGCTCATGCTTTCCCAAATCCCCCTTATTTTTTCAGAAAAAGACCCACTACTTCAGCAGAGCATGTGGCTACTCATGATAAATTCCACTTTTACCATCTCCCTTTGTGGATCAGTGCAGCCATGTAGCTAACTTCTGGCTAATTCAAGGTAAGCAACATCACTATGAGAAACTTCCAGAAAGTGCCCTTAAAAAGAGGAAATGTGATCTGATTCCTCCAGTTGTCTTTGGAATGAAGATATAATGGTGGAAGATCAAGCCACTCTCTTGCATCCGGAGGTGGAGGTCAAATGTTGAGGATGGTGGAATATCTTGATAGATTGGTGATCCAGGAGTCTCTGCACCAGCTCTGTCCTTCTCATCTCTGGATTTCATTTCATGTAAGAGAAAAGTAAACTTCCAACCTTTCAAAACCACTGTCTTCCATCACTTGTGACCTAACCTAAGCCTAGCTGATTCAATGGGCTAAGAAAAAAATTAAATATAGGCATTTATATAAATGAAATCGGTAAAGCTCGGTGGAATTGCCGAGAATTGAAGCCTGAGTCCTAGGATAAGGATGACCCAGCAAATAGCTCATCTGCCCATTTCTGTTTGTCTGCTCTGCGGTCAGAATGACTCTCACACTGCACATATGAGCCACAGAAACAATCACACTCATCATCTGACATCTGGGAGAGGCGAGGACAGCCAGTTGTTTGAAAGCAGCTTTCACTTTGACCTACTATTTTGGCAGTAGGTACTCAGAGAGAAAAACAATTCTGTTCAAGATGAAAAAACTCAAAGATGGAAATAACACCAGGACCCACAGGCATCAATTTTGGTAAAACACAAGCTATAGGAATATGCTAGGGTATTTCTGCCTTTTGGAAGGGAAGTGACAGCTGCCAATTTTTCTCTCATCCCCTGGAAATGTTTTCTCTCCAGTTGTCTGTTCACAAGCCTGTGCAGAAACTGACTGTAATTTGTGTGTGTGTGTACCTTTTAAATCCTCTGCTGTATATCCCAGATAATTTCTACCTCTGGTACAGGGGTTTGAAACATCACAAGTTGATGACAGCAATGTAAGGAGAGGATATTTTTCATAATTCTAATACATATACAGATACATATTTTGTCCCTGGCCAAAGGGAGAATTAACATCACCCCTATTGTAGGCAATATCATCTTCACTTTCTCAAAAGATGCATGCTTTCTTATATGGATATGTGACATAGGTTTAATTAAAAGCCAAAGGGAGAGAAACTATGAACAGACTTCTCCCTGACATTCGGTTCCACTCCATGTCATGCCAATCCATTCTACTGCATCCTAATTCACTCTACTCTATTCCACTCATCCCATCCCATATAATTCGACTGCACTTTACTCCACCCCATAAATTCTACTAAACTCCATTCCACTCCACTCTACCCCATTGCACTCCACTCCATTACACTGTACTCTACCACATTCCACTGTACCCATTCACTCACCTCCACCCCATTCCATTCCACTCCACCCCATTCCACCACACACTACCATATTCCACCCATTCCACTCTACTCTAACCCATTCTACTCCACTACACTCCATTATGCTCCACCTACCCCATTCCACTGCACTCCACCACATTCTACTCTACCCAATACCACTCCACCCTATTCCAATCCACTCCATTCCACTCCAATGTATCCCATTTCACTCCACCCCTTTCTACTTCACTCCACCCCATTCCAGTCCATGCCAAACCAATCCATCCACTCTACCTCATTTCTCTCTACTCCATTCCACTCCACCCTAACCCATTCCACTGCACTCTACCACATTCCAGTCCACCCATTCTACTCCACCCTATGCCATTTGACTCCACTCTGTTCTACTCTACTATACCCCATCTCATTCCATTATATTCCACTCCATTCCACTGCACTCACTCCTTTCTACTCCACTCAACCCCATTCCACTCCATCCATTCCCTTGTACTCTACCACATTCCACTCCACCCATTCCACCCTACAACATTCCACTCAACTCCACTCCATTCCACTCCACTCCACCACACTTCATTATACCCCATTCCAGGCACTCTACCATATCCTGTCCACTCATTCCAACCACTCTACCCCATTCCACTCCACTCCATTCCACTCCACTCTACCCTATTCCATTCTACTTCAACCCATTCCATGCCACTCCATTCTACTCCACTCCATTCCAATTCCACTGTACTCTACCACATTCCACTCCATTTTACCCCATTCCACTCTACCCTATTCCACTGTACTATACCCATTCCACTACTCCATACCACTCCATTCCATCCCTCCCACCCCACTCCATTCCAAACCACTCCACTCCATTCCACTCCTTGCACTGCACTCCACCCCATTCCACCTACTCAATTCCACTCTACTCCACCCCTTTCATTCTGCTCCACCCTATTTCACTCCATTCCACTCTATTCCACTCTACTCCACCCCATTCTACTCCACTTCATTGCACTCAACTCTTTCTTCTCTATTCTACTTCACTCATTCCATGACTGCTCAGTTTGGATTGGAGTTCTGTGACTTGACAAAAGAGTTGGACCTCTGTGAAGGTACATATTTACCAACTATGGATGTGCTAACTGTAAGTCCATGAACCATTTACCCTGTGTTCAGTATTTTAATCAGCACTTTGTATGTGTCATCCCTTTTAATCTCCACAAGGCCCTGTGATGTTCATCCTTTAGCATCTTCCTTATGCTGATGAGTAAACAGGCATGCACAGTGATTAGGTGATATGCACATAGTCACAAGACTAATAGGTTGCAGGTATGTGATTTCAACTCAGGAGTTGTGACTCATGCATTTCCTTTGACATAAAAAACAAAAAAAGGGTCCTCATGCTGCCCGTAAGACCTCCCAGGGGAGTATTTCCAGAAAGAGTCTATTATGCCAAGGCAGATATACTGTGAGGGAATAGAAGTCTGGGTCCCTGTGTGTCCCAGGTCTTCAAATATATAAAAATGTATTGGCAACAACCTGCAGTCAATGACGTGTCATTTAAAATCAAATGGAGGAGCTTGGTCATGAAACTTCTCTGCTCAACTGGGAGAGGCAGGTAAAAAGTTCTCTACCTCCATAAACCAGTTGCCACTGCCCAGCAATGACAAAGAAAAATCTGTGTAATCCCATGGCAATCTATCAGTTGTCATGGAGTACAGGCTTCATAGAAAGTAAAGCATTATTTTCAATGGTAGAACTTTGTTCCAGCTCAACAGATTGTAGGAGGCAATGGGTATCTTAGGTCAAAAGCCTGCAGATTTATGGTGGTGGCTGTTGATTAGAATTGAAAATCTCAAATGTCACTTCTCACAAAGATAAAGGAATTATTTAAACAGGACCATGCAGAGAGATTTGAAAGGGGAAAACAAACTTATTTTCACTAGATAGTTTTTAGCCACCAATTCCCTTGTATTTTTTTCTTCTACTTGCAGGCCAAAGATATTCTGAAAGGGAAGGAGTGGAAGTGAATCAGAAAGGCAAAGGGATTTTTCCAGAAAAAGAAGATATTTTGCCTCATTCTTACACAAGTTTATTTAAGAGAAGAAGGTGGACATGGACACATGGGTATGTCTATATACATTTATCAAGAAAGCAGCACGTTTACTTATTTGGGGATGTGAGATGTGTTGAACTTTTCACTAGATCAGTTATTGAATTCTGCATAAAGGATAGAAGGGGTAGGAAAGATAGTCAAGCAAATTATTTGCAAGTGAAATAAGCAAAGCAAAGGAATAATGATAGATTTAATTGGATAGTAGGTGACCTGGATAACAAACCGAATATATAAACAATGGGTGATCTTCTAAGCTAAGCTTGTATCCAATTTCAGTCAGAATAATTAATGAGAAAGTCATAAACACACACTCAGAATTTGCTGCTCTAGATTTCCTGTTTGACATAGTGAAATTAAATACTGGATGTTCTAATGGAAGCAAATAAAAATTTTGATTTGGAAAGTGAATATGAGAAAATCTGTGTCTTACTTAGTCCATATTATTCATCTAATGTAAACGGACTTGGAATCTTGTTGATTCATTTCTTTCTTTTTTTCAATAAATGTTTTAGCCCTGACTGGTGTAGCTCAATGGATTGAGCACAAGCTGTGAACCAAAGGGTCGCCCGTTTGATTCCCAGTCAGGGCAAATGCCTTGGTTACAGAACAGGTCCCCCATACGGGGTGCTCAAAAGGCAACCACACACTTATTTCTCTGCCTCTCTTTCTCCTTCTCTTCCCCTCTGTCTAAAAATTAATAAATAAAATCTAAATAAATAAATAAATATTTTTAAACTTGCCTTAATTAAAAAGCAAAATGCACAAAGCAGAATAGGAAAAGATAAGACTGGAAAAGAGAGGGCTGGGATCATGAAAGGCATTCAGTCTACACTAGATGGCTTAAACTTGATCTGATTAGCAATAGGGATCCACTGAGTAGAGATGTGACTGAGGAAGATTTATTTGGAAACAGAATTTAAAAATAACCTGTAGACATACATGCGCACAATCAAAAGCACATTTATGTGAAAGCCCTTGCATTAGGCAGATAATAAAATTTAAGTAAATGATAAAGAGTTCTAAAACGGGATCAAGGTGAATGACATCTTTGCCATCACTGTAACTTCAAATATAATCACTTCTGGACCTAGTTTAGTTGATTATACAAGACAAACAGGAGCAGAGTCACTTCAGCAATTTCCTTTCTAAATTTTTTAATGGTCAGTTGACTGTGAGGGGCTGAGTGAACCTCGACAAAAATGTACAATTCTAAGGAGTTTTAAAAATAAATGAAATGTCACAAAAGATGCCAGGATAAGGGTAGTGTGACTCTTACTCAGAAACTCAACACCAAATGTAGCTAATGTTGTCTTTCAGTTTGGGTGGTAAAAAGAGAGACTTGACTAGCATCTCTGCTGAGAGTGAATTTACAGTTCCTTTGACTGTGGGACCATGCTCATAAAGTCAGAAAATAAAATATATCAGAAAATGAAACATGTACTTCCTTTTAGTCCCCCAAATCCCATGGCTCTTTCTCAGAGTTCCTATAGATATTACATGTGCTCACAGCAATCCTTCTCATAACAGAGGTGCTGGGTCCTGTTTTGGGATGCCTACATCCTTACCACTTTTCTCTCCAACTTCTCCTTCAGCCTTCTAAGGGGTCTCCTTGCTCTGATCCCATATGCCTCCTATCCATGCCACACACTTCTGTTAGCAATACCTTTCTAAACAAGAGTTTCTCAGCCAAAGGTGATTTTTCTCCCCCAGGTGACATTTGGGGACACTTTTGATTGTCATAATTGAGAGGAAGTAATGGCATCTAGTGAGCAGAGGCCAGAAAGGCTGCTCAGCATCCTGACACACACAGGACAGTGTCTCACAACAAAGAATTGTCTGGTAGACAGGTGAATAGTGCCAAGGTTGAGAAACCTTGCCCTAAACACATGTTGATTATATTGGTTTATACACCTTTCAAACTTCACAACAGCAACTGGTGGGAAGTTCAAAGCCTGAGACTGGCTTTCAACACCCATATAATCTGGCCTCATCCACTTCCTTGACTGACTTCTGTGTCCCACATGAACTCCCTACCATCAAATGCCTAGTGACTTCAGCCTATCTTAAGCACACCTGACTCCTCCTACCTCAGTCCTTTTACTCACCCTCTTCCTCTTATTAGATGATCTTTCTACATGACCTCCATATGTTTTCCATCCTTCCGAATGCCTTTCCCTGCGGACCTGAAGCCAACATGGTTGCTAACTTTATAGGACATTGAGCAGCACATTCTCCTCCCACCTGTACCCACATGTGTGATGAGCCGCCCTCCTTAGTCTTTTAGTCAAAATCATAACCTGTTCACATGCCTCACACACTAGCCTTACCAGAGCAACAACTTCACACCAACTTGTGTTTCTTCCATGCTTCTTGTAATGCCATGTGTCTTTTCACCTCCTAGCCTACCAAATCTGAAGCCCTCCTTCCACAGCCAGCCTGTCCTATCAGCCCAGGCTGAGGGAGGAGAGTGGCGGTAGGGTGGACATAGCCAATGAAAGGTTGTGACACAGGAAAATGCAAGAGGACAGGGAAGAAAGAGGACATGAGGAATGTTGCTGAAGATTATGAATTAAGTTCCCTTTAATACATTTTTTTTTCCAGGAGAAATCAGTAAATTGTTTTAAATCATTTTAATTTTTCAAAAATTATTCTAACATTATTCATAGCTCTACCCCATTGACTGGAGTTCAGTAACAAGACTGGATCACATGGGTCAAACATTTATGAGGGGCACACAGATATTAAAGAACCCCTTTTCTATGGAAAGAGAAACTGAAGATAAGAGAGGTCATTCAATTTGCCCCAAATCATATGACTTTGGGATCAAATTTTAAACTGAGCTAGGATTATGACTAAGCCTGCACTCAACCACTTCAGTATTCTGGCTCTGAAAATAAATGGTTTAATTTCATGTCAGTTTTTAATTATTCAGAAAGGTCTTACTTCCAATGATAGGACTGTATATTCTCTTTTAATGACTACCTCCATGATTTTTTTATCCTCACTTAAGGAATGCTTATTGGTTTTAGAGAGAGGGGAAGGGAGGGAGAGAGAAGGACAAAAACATTGATGTGAGGGAGAAACATTGATCCGTTGCTTCTCTTATGTTCCCCAACTGGGGACTGAACTGCAACCTAGGCAATCCCTAGCTCTGGCTGGGGATTGAGCCCCCAGTTTTTCAGTTTATGGGATGATGCTCCAACCAATGGAGCAACAACTGGCCAGGGTAACTACCTCCATGACTTTGACAGAAAAACTAAAACACAGTAGATAGATAACAGTTTTCTATGAATATATTTGTTTAGATCCTATATATCCATGCTTTTGAATCCTAATTTTATATAGATAGGTGACATACAATAGTTTTGCTTAGAGGGTAGATATTCAATAAATGCTATTGATATTGATGCATAATTACAAATGCACAGGACCACTTACCCCCATCAAAGAAGGCAACATATAATTCTCATTGGAATTCCTTTTATACTGTTTCTTTTTCCATTATGTCTCACAGGCTGTACAAGAGAGAGCTAAAGTCCCTTGGTGTATGTTTGTCACGGAACCTTTGTTCGCTGGTTCTTTATGAGAGTTTTGTCCCACTCAGAGTTGAAGAGAAAAATAACCCATTTATATTCTCTGCACTACCCTTTGGGTTTTATTCCAATTGCTATTGTGACAGGGGCTGCTATGAAGAGGAATACCAATGTAAGCAAGTAAACTGGTCAGATGACTCAGAAGAAGGAAATGCAGCACAGTCTCAAAATCTAAATTTAGATAGAGAGAGAGATGTATATACCTATGTGGATCTTTACAGATCTATTTACCTATCTACTCCCAAATCATTTATGTGACTTTGTCTTGGAAACAAACTAGCATATGGTTAAAAGTGCAAATTTAGAGCTCAGAGAGACAAAAGTACTGGTACAACTTCTATGTATGTGATTTTGGAAAATGAATCTCAGCTTTCCCATCTGAGTCATAGGTATTATAATAGCAGTGCCTGTCTCAGAGGTTTGCTGTGAATCCCCACGAGTTAGTGCATGTAAGTTGTGCAGCCCCCCTCACATTCCAAGTAGGTGGTAAGCCAAAGACAGATGTGATTGCTTTGGGGAGTGCTAAAATGATGGGGATTGTGAGGGATGGTGGAAAAGAAATTAGATTGTTTTTTTAAAAGTAGCCTCTCTGTTCAGACCCCTAATGTTGGCCTCTAAGAATATGATTTGGAGTTAGATGAGACTTGAGTTCAAATCCTAGCTTTGCCATTTACCAGAAGGGCATATGTGTAATAGAGAGGGAGGGAGAAAGAGAGCAAAAGAAGGATGGAGGGAGGAAGGGAGAGAGAGATGGGGGGGGAGAGAGGGAGGGAAAGAGAGAGAGAAAGTAGAGGAGGGATGAGAGAATAAGAGTAGTCATGTCACAATAATGAGAGACTTAATTCCCTTATCTGTAAAAGGGTATTAATAATAGTACTTACGTCACAGGATTATTGCGAGGAATAAATTATTTAATATATGTATGTAGTCTAGCATATTATTTGTCACATTGTGAGCACACAATAAATTGCTATTTTTGAACAATCCATTCTATTAATAACTATCTGGATGGGCTATGCCTACATTTCCCTTTCACACCCATCTAAAGCAACAGATTTGGAAAATTGTTATCAGGAACCATTTGCTAACTCCCTATGCAGAATTTAAATCTTGCAGACTATGTCATCTGCTGTTCCACGCTAATTATGTACTTATCTTATTTGAATATCTGTTGCAAATTTACAAAGCCACTGTTGTCCTTCTGGCTCCTAGTTACATGCAGTCAAGGATAGAAGTTTGCAAACACAAAAATAACCAAAAAAGAATCCCACCTTGCATGAAAGAGAAAACAAACCAAGAACATCCTATAAAATCCTCTTCTTCTGACCAACTGGGGCTTTTGGAGTTTCTTCAGATTGACTTCACCACAGGAATGCAGGACTGCACAAATCCTCACACTTGCCCTGCCATGATATTCATTGCAAAATTACACTTTAATAAAAATCTGGAAGATGATTTGTCTATCAGAGTGTCAAGCACCCCAAAACCAATGATAATAAATATCTGGCTTCTGGTTCTCAGTAACTATAATTAAAAGAAAACAAGGAATGTAGAAATAAAAAATAGGTTCAATCCTGAACCCCTCTACATACTGGCTGTGTGACCTTGGGTAAATGACTTAACCTTTCTCAGCTCCCTGTAATGAGAAAATGATAACAGTACCTACATCATAGTCAGGGCTTCCACCTGGTTCAATGCCAAGTACAGGATTCAGTTCTTAGTCCACATGACTCTCATTCCCTGGCATTGGAGTTACTGCTTCGTAGGTTTTGAAGATTAAATAAGTTAATACATGGCAGCACTTAGAACATCACTCAGCACACAGTGAGTGCCAAATAAGTGCTAATGGTTATTATTATTGTAGAATAATACTGGGACTGAATGTGATAATCCTGGTAAAGGTCTGAGCACACCGGGTAGAACATGGGAAGCTCTCATTAAGTGACGGCTAGACTTGCTGTTGCTTGTAAACTATTCCAGTTCTCTTATGAAAGAGAGCAAGTAGGAAGAGACTATCTCACACTCCCTACCCCACCCAAAATGCCATAAGGACATCAAATTGGGTGAGAAAATACAAAAGCAGGTATAGTTCAATTATCTGCATTAATGGAAGGGTTCAGAGGCAAGGATAATCAACCAGAGTGGATAATCCAAAAACCACTTTCACTTGGCCGTGAAATACGCTGTCAGTTCACATTCAAATATACTATGTCTGCCATTCTGTGGCTTAATTTCCAACAAAATAATGAATCCACACAAGACAGGCCTGACTCAAGCTGGGAAGTGCCCTGGTTCTTTGGTCTGTTTCCTGCTCATCTCCTCTCAGCAACATACTCCATGCTGAGAACAGCCAGCAGGCTGCCCCGACTGGTGCAGAGAACCAATCTAAACAGGGTTGACCCCTCTCAAGTCTTCCCAGAGCATGAAAGAGGCCTGGGTTTCAAAGGCTTCCTGTGCATGAAAATTAACTAGGGCTCCTGGTTGATATGCCACAGACAAGGAGCTAAGGGGACATCTTGCTGCAGAAAATACAGAGCCAAGCCATGTGTTGTTTTTGCCCTGTCCAAGATCCACAACACAGTGTTGCTCATTTCCTTTGACATAAAGATCTCCAGCATCCCATCTCCCCACCACAAACACTGCAAGTCAAAAAGGAATGACTTTCCTATTCATGAAGTAGATTAGTTGATGTTCTAATAATTTGAGATTGTAAAATTAAACAGTGCAATGAACACTAAAATTCACAGATTCATCCATTAAACAAATATCAAGCATTTATTAAGAGTTCGGCATCAGATAAGGAAGTAAGCAAATAAAGCAGTGGAAAGAAGACACAGGGTTCCAGTCCTTATAGCTTAATGAAAACAAATAATTAAATAAACAATTGTAGGTGAAAGTAATAGAGTTAGCATGGTGGTGAGAACACATAGCTAGAGCACCAGGGCTTGTCTGTGGGAGCTGTAGGCCATGATCTGGCCCTGACACTTCCTGAGAAGTCAACACCACCTCCTGCCCATTCAGCTGCAGCAGTCTCCTTTTGGCCTTTCTGTCCCAACCTACAAGCCTATATTTTCTTCCATAGCCACAGTGATCTTAAAATATGAATCCCATCAGGCCACTCTTCAAACCTCCCAGTAGCTGCCCACTGCTTCTAAGATGAAAGTCACATCCTCATTTTGACATGGAAGCTCTTGCCTCATCTAGCCCTTTTTCACCTGCCTCTCCTCAACTCAGGCTATTCTCTGCCCTGCTCACTATACCTCTGGCACCTAGTTTCTTTCAGCTCCTCTGTAAAAGCGATTTCTTTTTCTTTCCCTCAGAACCTAGTCACCTTCTGTTTACTTCAATTGCAATACTAATCGCACAGCTCATTCTATCTGTGCCCAAATGCCACCTCCTTATAAAGACCTTTCCTACCAACCTCAAGTAGGAGATATTGGTTGGGAGGGGAATAAATCTCAACTGAATTTCCTTCACAGCAGTCTCAAAATGTGGAATGACTCTCAAAAAATATAGAATAGCCCTGGCTGGTTTAGCTCAGCAGATTGAGTGTGGGCCTGTGAACCAAAGGGTCACTGGTTTAATTCTCACTCAGGGCACATGCCTGGGTTGCAGGCCAGGTCCCTATAGGGGGCATGTGAGAGGCAAACATTGATGTTTCTCTCCCTCTCTTTCTCCTTCCCTTCCCCTCTCTCTAAAAATAAATAAATAAAATATTTTTTAAATGTGGAACAATTTTTGTTTGTTACCTTATTTATGTCTATGAACCCATAAGATATAAATAACAAGAACAAATGTTGGCTGAGCCTTTACTATGTGTCAGGCACTCTTCTAAGCTCTTCTCATGCATCAACTCATTTAATCTTCACAGCTAATGTGTATGGCTATAGTTATGCAGACAGGCAGAGAGGGAGGTAAAGACAAGAGCACACTAGTTGTATGTCTAGTACATAACAAAGGCTATATTTGAACCGGGGAAGCCTGGTTGCAAAACCCACATTCTTAACTTCTGTACTGAGTCTCTTCTCAATTACAAGCATCTTTATTTTTTGTTGTTGTTGTTTTCTTTCAATTAAAATGAAATCACCTCCCCAAAAGTCATTAAAAAGTGGTAAAGACCTTGGAGAAAGTTTGTTCAGTAGAACTTTACTCATTGCATCCCTTTGAGATATTTTTCCCCTTTTGCTCCTTCCCTGCTTTCCCATGAGAATGAACATCCTGCCCTATCCTTTCAGAATACACTCTACCCATAATCACTCTCAGCAGCTGTGACTATATAAAGCTTATTTATACCCATGTTCCATAACTGAAAGAGATGTTTAGGCAGTCCACAACCCTGTCCAAAGAGTATACATATATATCACCAGGAGACAGGTTGTGAAATAGACTGTGTTGATTTAACTAAAAATGCCCATTAACCAAAAGCAAAGAAAACCCAAGGCCACCTCTGCATTCTGCTATCTTGCCTTCAATCCCCTCCTACCCTCAACTCCATTCTAATTCTATGCCTTCAATTTTAAACACATTAAAAATGTAATGTATTATATTTCTTTTTTTTTAAACTAAACAGGCTCAACTTAAGGTCAGTCTCTTCTGGTACACTGGGTCTTATTATGAAGGGAATAAAGGAGAGATAGCTTTTAAAAAGAGACAGGCTGCTTTTAATGACAGTTTCTGAACAGTGGCCTTTTGTACTTGAAGGGATTGATGATAAAGCTCACTGTCAACTGACAGTAACATCAATGTCAGAGCACAAAGGGATGGATGTCCCTCAATATGGGATCATCCCAGAGCCATTAACCAGTGCTGTTCCATTCTGCCATCTTGGAGGACGGCTGCTCCTCATGACAACCTGGCTGTTGCTTTCCTCTGAGAAATCAGAAAAATAAGGGAGTTGGAAAAGAAAAAAAGAAAATTCATATTCTCTCTCTCTTTCTCTCTCTCTCTGTCCTCCCCCGCCCCATCCATGTTGGTAAAGTAATTCAACATTGCCCAGTGATAAGCATTTGGTACTTCAACCATTTTACAGATGAGGCTCATATTGGTGTCATGATGGGTTAAAAATTACACAAGCGACCAACTAGCAGAGCCAGATCTAGAGAAGTGACCATCTGATTCCAGATCAATGCTTGGTTCACTATTCCAGGTTGTTTCATTACCTGTTGAAGACTGCGTGACCATTACATGTCTGGAATGATCCTAGGAGACAAGAGGATGAAGGCCATTCCTTAAGTTTTCCAAGACAATCACAATTTTAAATATTTCATCTTATTGTTAAAGTGGCCATATAATTTATCTTAGAAATCTAGACATTTTGGAGAGTTACAAATGCTATACTGAAGGAGATTCCAGGAAAGGAAACATACACTGAGGCTGTACCAGACAGACTGGGAAAAATACCCCCTATGTACTGTCAATGTAAATATGCTACAATAAATCTCAACTTTTTTTAAATTAAATATTTTATTTATTTTTTGACAGAAGGCAAAGGAGGGAGAAAGAGAGGTAGAAAAACATCAATGTGTGAATATCTCTTGAGTGCCCCCTACTGGAGACCTGGCCCACAACCCAGGCATGTGCCCTGACTGGGAATCGAACCAGTGACCCTTTGGTTCTCAAGCCGATGCTCAATCCACTGAGCCACAGCAGCCAGGGTGATATAAATATCAACTTTTCTTTCAATAGTCTACTATGCCATCTAACATTTCCTTCTTTTATATTTTCTTATTCCTTCTCGTCTGGTGGAATCACCTTTCCTTCTTTTGGCCAATTACTTCTACAACCATGACTGCTAAATATAGTATCACTTTTCTTCCCAGCTTCACAGATGAGGTAAAGGGTGAGCTCAAAGCCAAGTCAACTGAGGCTCCTCCCAGGGAATTCTCTGGTATAGCTGGCAAAGATGGTCTTTGCATTTGGGGGAGGGAGAGATCATGATGCTCAACAGATCGTTTCTCCTTGGCTGCTTAGAGGAACTTTGTCTTTAGCAGGAAAAGCTGACAACCCACCAAAAGGTAGAGACAGTGAAGATGAGAGGTGAACACAAAAAGATCATCCTTGTAGTACTGAGGCATTGGTTCCAGTCACAAAGTCGAGGTCCAGTCTCTGACACCTCATTCCTGTAGTCATTGATTTGATTCTGTAGGCTAACACAATATCTTCTCCCAAACCATTATCCAATATATTCTATGGTCATTGTTTTGGCTCATTTGTTAAAAGTAGTGTGAATAGGGTTTATGTTATTTGCAGTCAGTAAAAATAATCTTGATTATATAGGTATCAAAATATATGGGTATTGATGAGGACATCTAAGAAAACTAAAATATTTAAATGAAAGGAGAATTGAAAAAGAGATAAGTCAAGGTAAGGAACACATTTTTATTGAAATAATCATTTGAGTGGACATGAGAGAGCTTAAAGTTATGAATAAGAAAAGAAGGGAGATATGTTCCATATCCTAAGAGATATTGTTGAAAGAAGGACGTGACCATGGGTAGGCATTGTGGTGTAGTGGCTTTAGGACCAAATAAATCATGGTTCAAATGCCAGGTCCAGTGCTGAGTCACTTCGGCTCTCTGAGTTTCTATTTCCTCTTCCATGAAATAATGATTCTAATACCTCTCAGAGTTATTAAGAGAATCAGCAAGAGTGCACATAAAGCACCCACTATTACTCTTGGCACACGCAGAAGGTTGCTAATAAATAGTAATTAGTATTAGTGTGTGGAGGGGAGTAAAGAGACATCCAACTTTAAAATCTGATGGGTGTTGGGTTGGATACCATGGTATCCCTAAAAATAGAAAGTGTCCCTTAGTTTTCTTTGGTCTGTTGTGGCCTGGCACAGAGTCTGGACTCTATGAAGTGCTTAATAAAAATTAATGAATAGATAAAGAAAAATGAAATCATTGATGTGTATACATAGCCTTAGAGGAATCATAAATAACCACAAAAATACATTATCAATATCCTTAAGGAAAATGTCTTTGGCAAGGTATTTAGTGACAGATTGCATTACAGGAATCCTTGTGGCGTATATATATATAGTGAAAACCTGCAGATAGTACAAATAAATAAAAATTAAAGCAATCATTTCTGCTTTTATTCATAAACCCATGTGACTTGCTTACAAGGAAATAAAGGTAAAATGCATCATTTATTCAATCATTCATTTATTTGTGACTTTATTCACATGCATTAGCTCCTGCTATGATTCAGCAATGCTATGCATTCTAGGGATCCAAAGATGAAAATACAGTTATTGCCAAGGCAACCTCAGACAAGGGACATGAAGAACACATACTAACAACTAACTGATCAAATACAATAAAGGCAATACTGTGAAAGGCACTAAGGGCTCCAGAACTCCTGAACACTAAACACTCACTTAAGCAAGAAGATTGGAATGTGCAAGGCCGACTAGGAAGAACCACAATCCCTGAAGGAGGGATCAGCACACCAAAGGCATAAAGTTATGAAGACACGTGCCATCTTTGTGGAGGGGACAATGGATCCTCTGATCTCCCTGGAACAAAGTCAGCATGGGGTGAATGAGGAACCTGAGACTTCAAGGCTGGTTGACCAGATGCCCATAGGTCTTGAATTCTAACTTAAAACATAGATTTTATTCTATAGACATGATATATCACCAACATTTTTTGATAAAGGGAGGGACAGAATAAAATCAGAATTTTTGTAAATCAATACTGAAAGTATCAGGAGAGAGAGTGGGATGACAGATTTTATTTATTTTACATCAAATAGTCAAAAAATTTCCAAGGATGACTATATATATGGAAATACTGCTAACTGTAGGAGAGAAGGCTAAGTCAGGACTGTAAGAACAAAGTACAAGAAAACCCAGTTCAAACTGCATTAAGGGATTGGGGAGGGGAGTTCACTGCCTTATATAACTTAAACACCAGTGGTAGATACAGCTCAACACAGGTGTTTGTGCAATGTCACCTGGACTTGTTCTCTCTCTATCTCTTGGATCTGCTTTCCTCTGCATTGCCTTTCATCTTAATCAGGGTTTCCCATCACAGAGGCCATTAGCTCCTCTAAGCTCTCATTTGCACAACTCCTAATCAGACAAATCAAAGTGCTATTTCTCCCAGCGATCTCTAAATGGAGTTTCACTCAATTCCGAGCACCTGCCCGGACCAGGTGCTCATCCTTAAGCCATTCACTGAGGTCAGGGTTTGGGATGCCGTGATGGGTCAGGCCTGAGTTATGGCACACATTTGAATCTGGGGTGGGTCCACCCATGCAACTGCATATGGACTGCCATTAAAGGAAGGGAATGCTGCTACTTGCTGAAGGAGACATGACTGCTAAGCAGGCAAACAACAGATGCCTTCTCTGGGAACATGGGAAAAGGAAGGGAGATGGGGGCTGCAAAGCACATTCAGTTGTAAACCTTAAGCTTAAATAGCAATGCCCTTACTGTAAATACACTTATAACCAATATTATCAGAACTTTCAAATATGCTTGCAAACCTCCAAGACTACTTCAAATTTTATAAATCAAAATGCTTTTATCTCTCCCAAATCAACTGAAGTTCCTTGAAAGTACAAAGAACAAACTCTCTTCAAAGATGTGAAGATGTACAGTGAAAATGAAAGGACAAACAGAACATTTCAAACTCACCTGATGTTTTCAAATGAAAAAGCTACCTTGTAGAAATGTATATATAAGTTTCTCCAAGCACAGCTACTAATAAGAGTGTCATAAGACCCTTACATAAGCAAGAATATTCACGTTTACTTTCTGTTAACACTGATATTAACCCTCACAATTCAGACATTCCTTCAGACTGAAATAAAAATGAACTTGGCTTTCTCTCTGGGGAGAAAGCAAGCAAACAAAAAAGATATTTTTTCCAATACTTCTAGGTACACACGTTCTTTGAAGTATCTACAATTATATTACTACTTTGACAGTTCTAACATTGGTCAGAAACTAAGTGATTAAAGATGATTACAGTCAAAATGAAAAGGAGACCTAAGTACCTAAAAAAGGTCATGTGTTTATTATCTGCATGGCTTCTAGTTAATTACTTAACCTCTCTGTTCCTCAGTTTCACAGTCAGAAAAATAGATGCAATACAATTACTGAAATGAGAATCTGATAAAATAATACACATAAAATGGAAAACCATGAGTGTGTGTTGTATGTGCTGTAGGTATGTGTGTACACTTGGAAACAGAATACGTATTTAGAATCCCAGTATTTTGGCTTCTAAAATCCCAAATAATACCAACTTTATATTCAAATGTTTTATACATATTTGTGTGTGTGTTCAATAAAGTATAGTTCCTCTGATTGGACATAATCTAAATGCCTTACAAAGGAATTGTTACATAGATGGGGAAAGACTCATAGAGCAATACTATGTAACCCTTAATCAGAATGCTGTAATAGGGAGATCTTCATGATATATAGGATTAAATACCAAAAGCAAGATACAAAACAGCAGGTTGAGGGACATAAAGGAAAGAATAAATAAATGGGACCTCATCAAATTAAAAAGCTTCTGCATGGCTAAAGAAAACAGCATTAAAATGAAAAGAGAACCAACTATATGGGAAAACATATTTGCCAATGATACCTTGGACAAGGGTTTGATCTCCAAAATATATAAAGAACTCACATGACTCCACTCCAGGAAGACAAACAATCCAGTTAAAAAATGGGCAAAAGACTTGAACAGACACTTCTCCAAGGAGGACTTAAAAAGGTCTCAGAGACATATGAAAAGATGCTAGCCATCAGAGAGATGCAAATTAAAACCACAATGAGGTACCACTTCACACCAGTCAGAATGGCCATCATAAACAAATCAACAAACAAGTGTTGGAGAGGATGTGGATAAAAGGGAACTCTAGTATACTGTTGGTGGGAATGCAGACTGGTGCAGCCACTGTGGAAAACAGTAGGGAATTTCCTCAGAAAACTAAAAATGGAACTGCCTTTTGACCCAGCAATTCCACTGCTGGGATTATACCCTAAGAACCTTGAAACACCAATCCAAAAGAACCTATGCACCCCAATGTTCATAACAGCACAATTTACAATAGCCAAGTACTGGAAGCAACCTAAGTGCCCATCAGTAAATGAATGGATCAAAAAACGATGGTACATTTACACAATGGAATACTATGCAGCAGAGAGAAAGAAGGAGCTCCTACCCTTTGCAATGGCATGGATGGAACTGGAGAACATTATGCTGAGTGAAATAAGCCAGGTAGTGAAATCCCATACGATCTCACCTATAACTGGAACATAATCAACA
The DNA here is from genome assembly GCF_022682495.2 of Desmodus rotundus. Classification (NCBI taxonomy): domain Eukaryota; kingdom Metazoa; phylum Chordata; class Mammalia; order Chiroptera; family Phyllostomidae; genus Desmodus; species Desmodus rotundus. The sequence goes on along the minus strand of NC_071387.1, from coordinate 102,836,114 downwards.
AAAGAAAAAAGCAAACAAAATATACCCAGAGACATTGAAATTAAGAACAATCTAACAATAGCCAGGGGGGAGGGGATAATGGGGGGAAGTGTTTTCAGGAACTACTATAAAGGACACATGGACAAAACCAAGGGGAAGGGTGGAAGCAAGGGAGGGAGGTGGGGATGGTTGGGGTCGGGGGGAGTGGTGGGAGGAAAATGCAGACAACTGTAATTGAATAACAATAAAATAATTTTTAAAAACTAGCAGGTTGAGTCTGTCCCTATTTAAACAAACAACACACATATACACATACACATGTACATACATGTACACAAATACATAAATCACAGAAATATGATATAAATCATATGTATGATGTATGTACTTGCATATATTATAGTATTGAACTTTATGTACTTGTAAGTATTACAGCATTGATAATTATATAGGCATATATATACCCATACTAAAGGTACACCTACAAGAACTTGTACATGACTAAAGTTTCTGTAAAAAGATGCATAAGAAAACAAAAATGGTTGCCTCTGGGAAGTGAATTGGCTACCTAGAATTAGATCTCAAGTTTTATTCTATGTTTGAAATATTTTTAACAAGTACAAAGTAATATTAATGCCTTTGTTCTAAAACTGACTTTCACTGATGTTTCCGTATGCATATGCTATTGTTCACACTATCTGTGAAAAACGTATGCAGAATTTCCATCCTAACAGTGCTTGTGTGTGAATGGACTGTCCAGCCTTTTAGAGATCACCATATTTACATGCATGGGCCACATTGTTGAGAATGATGCTAGCTGATTAAGAGAGTTTGTGGAAAAGTACCCACTGTGATTGAAACACTCATTTAATACATTTTAAGTGCCTGAAATGCTCAGCTTCCTTGATTGGTGTTGATTGTTTGCATTTGATTTATTTCCTCAGTATCAGTATTCATTAAATTACTTAATACAATGGACACCCTGTAGTTGCAACTCTATTTAACTTCTAGTCTTTGGAAGCATTCTAATTCACAGACTAATTCACCTCAGGAGCTAGGAATGGAGATTTTTACCATCTAAGAATGGTGTATTGCTCATAGAATTACTTACAAGGAAAATTATGTTTCAAAAGAATCCACAGCAGCTTGTCTGTTTTGGTTTTGGTTTTGGGGTTTTTTTTGGTGGGTTGGTTGATTGATTTTTTGCTATTTATAGCTTCTGTTTTTAGCAGCAATCTTATTCTGACAATTATTAACTACCATGGTTACACCTGTAAAGTGATATTCAGTGCTTGCAACAGTATGTTTGATCTTCAACATTTTACAGTTGACATTCAATATTTTCTTAGTTTCAGGTATACAACACAGTGATTACACATTTATACAATTTATGAAGTGATTCCCCTGGTAAGCCTAGTACCCACCTGGCACCATGTACAGTTACTACAATATTGTTGACTATATCCCTGTGCTGTACTTTACATCCCCATGACTATTTTTAACTGCCAATTTGTACTACTTTTTTTCAGATGACAAATATGGTTTATTCAGTTATGAAAGCTTAGAAACATAAGCCTATCAATTTATAAAAGATATGAAATAAACACATTAACAACAATGTAGTCCTTAAGAATGTCCTAAGAGCAGAGCTTTTTGGATTATTGATAAGGACATATTTCTCATTGATTTGGGGTAGTTATAGATAAATACATTGAGTAATCAAAAAACCAGTACAATGCTATATGTTAATTATATCTGAATAAAAATACACTTAATTTATAAAAGAAGGCAATATGCAGGGTACATTTCTCTTTTTGTTCCATTTTTTTATTGTTGTTCAAGTACAGTTGTCTCCATTTTCTCCCCACCACTCCCCCACTCACCCCACCCATCCCCACCTCCCACCCTCAATCCTACCCTCCTTTGGCTTTGTCCATGGGTCCTTTATACATGTTCCTTGATGGCCCTTTCCTATTTCCCCATTATCCCCTACCCCCTTCCCTCTGGTTACTGTCAGTTTGTTCTTTTTAATCCTTTCCTCTTTTTCACCCATCCCCCCAAATCCTCTCCCATCTGGCAACTATCTGTTCTCTGTATCTATGAGTTGGTTTCTGTTTTGTTTGTTTGTTTCATTTTTTACATTGCACATATAAATGAAATCATATGATATTTATCTTTCTCTGTCTAACTTATTTCACTTAGCATAATACCCTCTAGGTCCATCCAGGAGGAGAAAAGTAACTTATTCTTAACAGGTGGACTCCCTAAATCTTTATGTCATGTGGCAGTTATTTATTCATTATAAATCTTTCCCTTATGTGACAGGTGTTTACTAAGTATGTACTCTCTCTAAGGCACCATGCAGGGTGCTGTGAGGTCCACAGAAATACCCTGACACAGATTTTAAGACGGATCTTAAGTCTATTAGTGGCAATTGAACATCAACGCAAAATGCAAGATGACCATTACTTAGTAAACTGGGTGGAGGGTATTCATTGATTCATCTTATTCATTCATTCATTCCAATCAACAAATAAGAAATCCAGTAGTTGAAAGCAGTATACCCTCATATGGCTGAGTGTGGGTACAGGGTGGAGTTTAGGATAAGCTTCATTTGTTTACATCAGAGGTTCTTACCCCTAAATGTGTATTAGAATCTCCCACTTAGGGAACTTTTAAAAATGAGGATGCTTGGGCATGAAACTCCTGGGACTCTAATGTAATTGGTGTAAAGTGGGGCCCAGTTTTGATCATTTTTAAAACTCTCCCTGCTTGATTCTAATTTGAAGTCAAGGATGAGAACCTGTAATATACTCATAGACTTAGTAACACTTGACCTGAGTCTTGAAAGCTATGGATAGGACTTGGAAATATGGAGAAAACAAAACAAAGCACAGTTAAAAATCTTCTTTCATCTCTGTCAGTTTTCACTAAGCCAGGTGGCATCCTGCAAGGTGAGTCACTATATAAATTCCCCAGCATCAGGAAGGAAGTCAATTCTTAGCTAAGATGTGCTGCTGGATACTTGTAATGTGCAAAGGGTTGCTGGATTAAGGGTAAATCAGAAGAGGGAGTTTCCAGAAAAAGTTAAAACCTTCACTATAAGACACCTTGCCATACTAAAGTTTCGTTTTGGGCACAGACCTAATGCCATCACCATAGAAGCAATATTCTAAGTTCAAGGTACTTCATAGACATTTCTAACACCTGACAACTCTGTAAGGCAAGTATTTATATTCTGTTTTCACAACTGATGAAAGTGGGACTGAGAGGTAAAGGACCTGCTTCAGCTTACTTAGCTAGTAACCGAATAAATCAGACCTTAACTGGATGAGCCAGACCTGACTCAGACCTGGTCAGAGCATTGCCCACGCTCTTTCTCACAAGTGTCTGCCATGGGCAGTAGGTAGGGTGTACTTCCACCTTCTAACACCATAATTTCATGAAGTCACTTCTCAAAACAACACCCTTCTGTTTTAGCAAAATAACAAAGAGGGAATACTTAATAAAATCTATGGAAAAATATGTTTATAATGAAAGCAGTCATTAAAATCTTAATGACTGCCAATTATTACAGTTCAGGCATAACAGACAGAGATCCAAAGCACTGTGTAGACATTTCCTGTGTTTGGGGAATGATCTGGATAAGCCACCCTTTTGCAGTTATAATGTTTGGATGCCCTGAGTTTGTTTGGAGATAAAATGGAATGCTTTAGATGTTACCTTCTACTCACCCAGGTAGAACCTGATTATTCTCCATATCATTTAAGAAATCAAAATTACCATTCCCATAAATCCATCACATTTCTTTGGTACTCTTCTTAACAGCTTTATCTAGCTTTCCAGTGTCTCTTATCCATTCACTCAAAAATATTTCTGAATGTTACTGTTATAAGACAGTTATTGCACTGTTTTACTATGTGATGAGGAGAATAATAAATGATAAATCAATAAAAATAGCCCTTACTCTCATGGAACTTACAATTTTGATAGAAAAAAATAGATGGCAATCAAAGAATCATATGAATAAATGTAAACCTACAACTCAGATAAATGCAAGAAAGGAGAGATACTTGGTATTTTGGTAGACAGCAAAAAAGGAGGGACATAGATGGCATCACTCCCAAGAAAGTGACACTGGGCGGGAAATGGTAATTAACCCAGCTAAATAAGAACATGATGAAGGTTGCTGGGGGCATAAAAGGGTTTAGGGAAGTTCCAGTGAGAGTGAATAACATGTGTGCAGGAAGAACCGAAACAAAGATCAAGATGGTGGGTACAGCATGAGTAGGCAATGGAAAAGCTGACAAGGTCTAAATCCTGCAAGGTCTTGTTATTGCATTAAGGAATTCCATCTCCCTCGGGAGAGCAATGCAGACTTCTAATCACTGATGGATGTCATATGGGGTGACATGATCAGATCACTCAAGTGGCATTGTGGAGAACTGGGTGGGGGGGCAAGTGGGAAGCATGGGGTTCATTCAGAGCTCATTGTAATGAACACAGGGGTTTGGTGATTTGGCCCAGGGTGGTGCTAACCACGGATGTGAGAGAAGTCAATGGAAAGAAAACCTTACTTCAATACAGTAGCTCCCCTGTAACCAAGGAGGATTTGTTCTAAGACCCAGTGGCTGCCTGAAACCACAGATAGTACAAAACCCTATATACACTATGTTTTTTTCCTATTCACACACACCTATGGTAAAGTTGAATTCATAAATTAGGCACAGGAAGAGATTAACAGGAATAACTAATCATAAAGTACTTATAGCAATCATTTTTTTTAAAAGTTATATAAATGTGTTCTCTCTCTCTCTCTCTCTCTCTCTCTCTCTCTCTCTCTCTCTCTCTCAAAATATCATACTACACTCACCCTCTTCTGGTGATGCATCAATGGAACCATTTCATAAACAAGATGGCTGTCACCCATACTTTCTGATTATGCGGCTAGAACACAGTAGATAATTTTTGTTTTTGTCTCTGAGAGTGTATGAGTCCCTTGCCCTGGACACTATGCTTGGCTTTGTCGTGTGCCCAGCATTGTTGCCACATAGTATCAGAGCTAATCCGTCCTTCTGTGTTTTATGCTTTGGTGCCTCCTCTGCACCTTTGTGAATATAGGTTTTATGAAATGTCTTCTTCCAGAAGAGTCTGGTTTCATCATAACTGAAGACTCGCGTGGGTAGTAGTATCCTTTCTCCTTACTCAACTTGAACTTGGCCAGAAGTGTGGCAGCAGCATCTTCATATGCAGACACAGACTCTCCAGTAATTTTTGTATATTTTAGTCTAAACCTATGTCTGAATCCATGTAACCATCTCTTACTTGCAGTAAATGGCTTGGTGTCACGTCTTTCTGGGGATCCTTTCCTGAAGTCTTTGTATAGATAAACTCAATGCTTTCTGGTGCAACACATTGTCCATTGGAACACATTTTCTGTTCATGCCTTCCCCTCAAAAATTAACTGCCTTTTCCATTTAACTAAGCACTTAATCAGGCACTGTGGTCATAATTTCTGCAGTTTGAGGTGTGACAGAAAAAACGGCATGAATTTCTTTTTCCTCTCTAATTTCACAGATAGAAGATCCATTCTTGTCACAGATCTTAGCAACCTCAGCATACGATTTTTTTCTCATTTCTTATTAAGTTGAGAACTTTCACCTTTTAACTTACAGAAAGCACTTTATGGCTTTCTCTGGCATGTTGGAATTGCCAGCAACACTACTGTTGCGATTTGGGGCCACTATTAAGTAAAACAAGGGTTACTTGAACACAAGCACTGAGATACCAAGACAGTGAATCTGATAGCTCAGAAGGTTACTAAGCAACTAACTGGTACAGTGTGGACTTGCTGGACACGTGGATGTTTCACCAGGATGGTGCAGGACGGTGTAAAATTTTATCACACTACTCAGAACAGTGTGCAATTTAAAAACTTTGAGTTGTTTCTGAAATTTTCCATTTAATGCTTTTGGAATGTAGTTGACTACAGATAACTAAAACAGAGAGAGAAACAGTGGATAAGGGGGAACTATTGTAATTTCTTTTAATTTGTCTTCCCTCCAGTTTTGGCCTTCACCAACTTACTCTCTAAGCTGAGACTAAAAAGGCCTTTCTGAAATGCCACTGATGTTGGGTAAATTCAGGATAGAATTCCTACTCCATCATGATAACCTAATGTACTTTGTCATCTGGCCCATACCTACTCTCCAGCTCCATCTCTTTCTATTTTAATCCTCTCCCCAACCTCAGTAAACTATGCAAATTTCCCTGGTGGGTGTCTATCAGGGCCCTTGCATATGCTAAACAGGCTATGCAAAATTCAATGTGAATGGCACCCCCCCCCATCTGTGTGGCATGAGAGATTTTCCAAAGCCAAGTTCCCTGGAAAGGGTATTGATGTTGTCCTAAACTCACAGAAGAGGCTATGGGTATTGAATATGCAGAAGTCCTGTTCCATGTTTAGCACTGCCAACATGTAACATGTTGATCTCAGACGTTCCCTATCAATCCAGGAGGAAGCAACCCTGACGAGACCCTAAGGTCACTGCATTAATGAATTGTTTTGGACAAAGAGAACAGGATTGAAAGACACACAGAAAAACACAGGCACACTGCAGACACATAGCAGAGCATAAACCTTAAATGTTTTAACCTAAATACACTGATCTTCCTCCTTTGTTCCAGTTCCAAAAGCTAAAATTACAGGGCTGCTTTCCTGGACACTTGTATAACAACAGAGCCAATCACAAAGGTAAGGTAGAGATGTTTACAAGAGGCTACTGAAGAGGCAGGTGAGTAGAAACAATCATACACACACGGATTTCATGAAGATGAAATCCAGTTGTAAAATCACCAGGATCACCAAAGAGCTGTCTTGTTGAGAAAGAGAGAGAGAAGAAAAATTCTACTCCCATTTCGTCTCATTATTTAAAAGAACCTACATTTTATTGTATAATCCAGAGAAGCCCTCCATTCATCTGAGAATTAGCTGCTGTCCTCTAGCCCTAATTCCATAAACAGCATTTAAGCATTCTGCTCAGTGAGGTGGTGCAGAAATGGGGCCCCTCCTGGTGTGACATTCCATCCATGGGGACTCACAGCCACATCTCCTTTCCTTAGGAAGCAAACTGCTTCTCTGCTGTTTCCCCACTGTGTCCAATTATGCTGCAGCCCTTGCAAAATGAGCACTTAGGCATTCAATACATTTTTAAGGAAATGGATCAGCATGATTATTCTGGGAAACACAAAACTCACAGAGGAATGGGGTAAATTATGAATTTCAGGAAATATTGGTCTTTGTATATTAATCACACTAATAAATTACAAATGAGAGAAGTACAAACCCACCTCCCGCCCATGCTCCATTTGTTTTGCTTGATCCCTCTGAAGCAAGGGTGCAGAGTATTGTTTTGATGTATTTAGTCCCTTCTTGATTGTTTTCCATTATTGCTGCATTTTTAAAAATTGGAACAAAAGGCTAGAAAGCTACAAAATTTTTCCAATTAGCAGTAAAAGCCATAGAAAACAGTGTGTTGGAAAATGGTAAGTCTGTCAGAAAATGGAGAATATAGAACATACACAGTACTGCTTCCTCATTCCGAGTCCAGGGTAGACATCTTCAATCAATCACAGAGTTCTGGCCCACAGAGATCACAAGGGGCCTCAGACCCCTTTACCTACAGAGCAGGTCGCCACCAATTGGAAGACATCATTAGGACCTAGGTCAGCTCACTCATTTTACAGAAGAGGCAAATAAATTCTGGTAGGCAGAGTGCCAAGAACACATAGTAAATAAGTATCAAAGCCAAGATGTGAAGACAAATTTTATTCCCCATCTGGTACCCTTAAACTATACCTACAATTGGCACCCCTCCTTATCTTTATAGAGCACCCAGGTAGAATTCCTTCCATGTTTATGAGATTCTTTAGGTAACATTTAAGAAAATAAGAAGAGCTAAAGGTGAGTCTCATCACTGAGTTTGATCATGGAAACCTCTATTTATAACTTTCATATCTGCATATTTCTTGTAAGCCTGTACTAGACACAATATTTGCCATTCACTCTTAACCACACACACACACACACACACACACACACACACCTCCATTTCCCATCCCCAAACCCATTCCCCTTTGTTTTTGCCCTATTCTCTTCAACATTCCAATTTCAGCTTAATTATCACTTTTCCAAACTATCTTTCCAGGCCAACTTATCTAGATAGACCCTCCACTAATTAGTTTCTCTCTTAATATTCTATTTCATGCCTCACATGGACCACAAGTGGTAATTGGTGTAACTGTTTACTGGCTCAGTATTGCTTCCCCCAGATGACATGCCCCAAAAGGTCAGATGACCACATCTGCTTGTTCTCCACCAACAGCCAGCCCTGCTTGGATTGAGGTCAGCACACAATAAAGTCACTGAATGAATTATAAACAACACACTTTATATGAGTATCCTGCCTTCGTGTTTTTATTCCATCTCTGTGTTCTTTGCACATCCACACCTAAGGATGTCCTTGGGTATCATCTGCCAGAAGGTCACTGCTTGGGTGTGTGGCATTTTCCTTGAGATGCTGCACAAGGCATATGTTCAGACAAATCAAGTTCCCTTTAGGTTGTTAAAAGTGAAGAAATTAAGCTTCTAAATTCAGCTCTGTCATCAGACCTCCCTATGCTTCTACCCACTTCATCTACCCAGCTAATCCTAGTCCAAACTGTCACGCCACAGAACTGTGAGCTGAACAAATGGTTGTTTTAAGCCTCTCGGTTTAGGGGTAGTTCGATGTAGCAGAAGCTAACACTACTATGTTAAGATCAAAAGTTCTAGATTGGAGTGTCCTGAGCTTCAGTTCTGAGCTCTCCACTGAATGGCAGTGTGATCAGAGACACCATTTGTTGACTCTTCAATTGTCTCTGAGTAGAATGGAAATAATAAGGGTATTTTCCTGACAATGTTGTTACAATTATTAAATGAGTTAATACACATAAAGTATCAGGTACATAGTAAGTGTCCAATAGATATTAGTGATTATTGTTATATTTTTAAGAGTTAAAGAGATTCATTCTAATCAGTAATTTCTTGAATTTATCTCTTCTATGCTCTCACCGTCTTGTTTATGCAAAGGGAAAAGCTATTTGCATGCTCCCACAAAGTCTTTTACATAGAAGATAGGGTAAAATATATTTATTATTATCTACAATTTCCTCTTATTCTTTCCATCATATAAATGCAATCTAGACTTAAAAGGAGATTTGTAGTCAAGTACACGTTAGATAAAGGGGAATTTTTTATTGTGCTGAATCACAAAAGGAGAATCATGCTTTTTATTTTTCTTTAAAATAAGAAACTTGGATCATAAGAACTAATAATACTCCAAAATGTACAATATTCTACACACCAGGTTCACTCAAAAGAAAAATTCCACTCTTAATTTTAAAGACCACCAAGCTTAAAATGAATATATTCTATATTTTAAACCATTCAGTTTTAATAGTGGAAAGGTATTTTCCATCAGCAGAATTACAACAAGTAATGAAAATCATCTTTCTGCTTTTTTCCTGAAGTCCTAAAAATCTGGAAAGAAACCAATATTTACATTTGGGTTTATATTTTGCATTAAATTCCTATACATACTGAACGTCTCCTGGCTCCTCTACAGAAAGTACTATTAGCTCATGCTCTATTTTCCTACATGCGTAAAAAGCAAATAACAACTTATCTCTTTTTATGAGCTGCTCATAAAGCAAAATCCATTCTTGTGTGTGTGACTTAACCCTTACCATCACCAGTATGAGTTGTTCCCATTCTCATCTCAGAGCACACGGAGCAAAGGTGACGGTAAAATGTTAAGACAACACACGAGGGGAAAACAAGTCGCAGGAAAATCTGCAGGGTGCCGGGAGAGATCTATTCTCCTCAAAATGTGTATAGCAAGAGTTTTACAATCATAGAAGCACACGGAGACCATCCAGGTTAATGTTGTTTCCTTAGAGAAAGAGCTTAGCTGTCGATTTTTGTTCTTTTTTTTTTTTTTTTTTTTTAATAGCTAAGGCAATTCTGCAAGCTTTACAAATGGCCTTTCAGACTGGAGAATGACACTGTGGTCTCGTGGGTAAAAGGTAAGGAGACGTCATTTATCTTAACTACCTCTCAGACATTGATAATGCAGCAAGGGATGGCTTATCAATACAATGGGCTAAGGGGGCATCTGTTCTGCATATCACTTCTACTCACTGCCCTCAAAGAACTTTGGGGCACGTGATAGGTACATCATTGAAAACACATGCCAATCACCTTTTTCTTTACCTCTACTTTTATTAAATACAGTCCAAAAGGTTTGTGTGTATGATTGAAAAATAAATCAGTTAAGGATGGCTATAGTTGGTAAACACATAGCTATTTTGTCTCACAAAGCAGAAGATTGGAGGTGGATGCTGTAAAACTCCTATAGCTACTTTTATAGAAAAACTGCAGCTACTTTTACAGAACCCAGGCTTTTTCTATATTCCTGTGCCTTGAACCAAAATAGCTTCCTGATTCATGATCGTGAAATGGCTGCTCCGTTTTCTAATGAGAAAACTCCTTCCAGGCGAGGAGAGGCGTGAAGGGGAATGAGCAAGTGGCCAAAAGGCATGTGCAAGCTGAGTAAAACTTCCCAGGATCCCGAAGTGTAGGCTTTTATTAGTCCCACGGCCACCCCATGTTGCAGAAAATCCTGCGGAATGAGAGTTTGCTGCTATTGTATGTTTTGTTTTAAAAGGACACATTGTCAGACCTTACAAAAATAAAAAATGGAGAATGGGCACAAGTTCTCAAGAAAACAGTGGTTCTCAAATTGTGGTTCTGCAGACAGCAGAATCAGCAGCACCTGAGAACTTTTTAAAAATTCAGACTCTCCAGCCCATTGCAGACTTTACTGAGTCAAAAACTCCGGGTGTGTTTTAAGAGAGGCTCCAGGGAACTCTGATTGACAGTCAAATTAGAGGAATGATGGGATTGAAAACCAAGTGTCTGCAACAGAAAAGTGAGATCATAATAATATTATTATTGTTTTATCTGTTAATTCTTACAAGAAACCCATGAGGAATATATGTTATCTTCCTTATTTATTTATTTTATTTTTTAAATACTTTATTTATTTATTTTTAGACAGAGGGGAAGGGAGGGAGAAAGAGGGAAAGAAACATCAATGTGTGGTTGCCTCTTGCGTGCCCCCTACCGGGGACCTGGCCTGCAACCCAGGCATGTGCTCCAGACTGGGAATCGAACCGGCAACCCCTTGATTCGCACGCAGGCAAGCACTCAACCACTGAGCCACACCAGCCAGGACTGTCATCCTTATTTAAAGATAATGAAAGCAAGGGCCAAAACCGTAGCTGGCCAGTAAATAGAAAATGGCAACATTTAACTTTATGCAAACCACTTCAGAGGCTAATGAAGAAAATTCCTTTTGAAGCCAATGCCCTCAACGAGTGGTTCTTCCAGACTTTTATATTCTCACTATTGATGAATGAACTAATTCATATGACATGCTTCCAAAACTGCACTCTTGAATTCTACCAACCCTTCAATATGTGGTCTTGGGCAAGTCATTCATCCCATTCCTGAGCACCACTTCCAATATCTGCACAGTGGGAACTCCCTCAGCAGCTTCCCTCCACATGACTGAAAATGTATTTGAAGTACTAATTACAAGAAGAATTTTGTGCTCTTTGGAAAGAATGAGTTACAGGAATTTAAGTCATTTTTGACATGCTTAGAATAATGATTACTCAATGATCTTCAGAATTCTAGCAAAAGATTGTCTTAAAGTCCCAATTGGTTAATTGTTCCATTCAATATGAAAAAAAAAGTGTGGCCTAAATGTTTCAGCGAAGTCCAAAAGTCCTTTGCATTAAATCACAAGGCAAACTTTCTTAGAAACGTGGTACACTGGAGTCACACTTGGTTATAATGTGTCCTGGGCTAACAGGAAATTTTGCTTTCTGACATTATCCATTTTGTTAAAGCTGGTTATGATTCCCCACACATTACTTGAAAACCAATTTCATTCAAGACAAAAGAGTGTGAGCAGGGTATTACATTTTATGCCTAAATTATGCAAATTTGGTGGAGTTATATTGTATTGTGAGCAATTCCCTTTCTTCCAGTTTTCATTGTAGCATGAGTTAAAGTAAATTTCACTATCCTCATTTGCAAAAGGTGAATACTTTCTATTTTAAAACCCTGGAGGAAAGGATTGACTTTTAATGAGCAGTTATCTAATATAAAAATCTCTTACATATATTACTGACATCATTCCCAAGTATTAAATGTACATTGCGGATAGGGCTGATCTTGATTCAATTAATCCTAGGAGAAAGGGCTTCAAAACCAAGCTCCGCATGTTCCAAAGACAAACCAAGGGGTAAGGTAGAAGATGTAGATACATATTTTTAGAAGACGTAAGTCATATCCAACACTTTGTTGTTGGACATCAAACTCTGCAGTTTTGATATCAAGCCTTCAGAATAGTATTTTATATGTGTAAAACACTCTCCTAGTTCAGTAGCGGGCGATGTGTTTGTAGTTGTCATCTCTTCTGTTTTTAAAGATCACCTTCAAACTCTTCCACTGTTCTCTTGTCATGTAGCCCATCATTTCCAAGAAGGGAAGTGGCATACAGAGGGGGCTGGGGACAGGCCAACATTCCTGGAGTGAGAGACTCTTGATCACTCTTGAGCATCTGACCAATGCTGCTGTCCTCGTATGTCTATTCAGTTACACTGATCCTTGCATCTCTTTCTAAACTAAGTGATGCACAAGAAGTAGACATAACTGGACCTAGCAGGTGAATCAGTTAATATTTCCTAAGGGTACAACCACCCCAACTGCACTGGCTTAAAAAAAATAGAGCTTTATTTTTGCCACAAAGTCTAACACCTTCCTACTCCCAGTGTGGTCTGTTGACAAGTAGCTTCAGCACCACCTCAGACATTGTTAGAAACACAAAGTCATGTATCCCACTTCAGACCTACTGAACCAGAATCTCTGGGACTTGGGCCCAGCAATCTGTGTTTTAAAAACTCTTCAGGTAATTTTTCTGTTCAGTAAAGTCAGAGAAGATTTCCTCTGTGTCAGAGTTGTTGTAGCTGTGATTGCCTTCACATCTCCTCACGGTCAGGAGACGGTTGGCACACCTCCTCCAGGCATCCCTTGCACGGGCCAGGCAGGAAGGAGGAGGAATACCTCTTTGGTCTAACCCTTTTTATCTTGCTTTTGTCTCAAGGAAATTTCAAGACAGTTTAAGATAGGAAAAAATATTGGCTTTTCAGCCTCTACAGTGAGAGACAGCAAGATAGAAGGAGGTTGGAAATAACTTTTGAGTTGGAAACTAACAGTGTTTGCTACATCAGGGCCCCAAGATTTGGAAGAGTTCTTTTACAGAACTGACAATGATATTTTAAAAAAGAAATATCTCTCTACTCTAAAACATTCATTCCCACTAGGGTAAATATTTGGTTTACTGGTTGGAAACAAATCTTGCTAGATGTAAATGTCTTCAGTCACAACTTGCCTTTATCTGTATGCCCTTTTGTACCTCCTAAATTCGACACCATGTGCATGAATTATTTAAAAATTAAAAGAAGGGAGTAAGGGAAGTAAATCAATTCTTATGTGTTGATTCAGCCTTTTAAGATCGTATTAGTAAATAATAGAAATATTCTGAATAGCACGCTGGAATACTGACTGAGATTATACAATACAATATTTGAAAACACATGTGTTTTTGTTTTGTTTAATGCACCAAACTTTTCATCATGACTCTTTAAGTATTACCCAGACAGCTGAATTGTTAAAACACAAGGCAGATCTCTATTAGGAAAATGTTCCCAGAGATTAAGCATATAAAAATAATCAACTTCACTGGTAATCAGAGAAAGCCAAATTAAACAATAATGTTATGGTTTCTATTTAAAAAATGTTAAAATAATTACAATACCCAAGAGTGGAAGGGATGTAGAAAAACTATCACTTACATCCATTGCTGGTGACTATAGAAATTGGCATAACCCTTTTGAAAAGTGAGTTGGAAATATGTATATATCAAGAGCCATAGAAAATAATCTCTTTTCCCTGATCCTGTAATTGCATTTCTGGGAATCTGGCCTAAAGGAATCACCTTAAATATAGAAAAAGATGCCCACTAAACATTATTTAGAATAAAAATAGAAAATTTTAATTCTCCCTAATAGAATGACAATTAAATCTTTTATTATTTTACACACACACACACATTCAAAGTATTTGGTAGCTATTTAAAATTATGGTTATAGGAACTAGATCACAACATACCTATAGGACAATAATTCATTTTTTAGAAAATCAAAATTTCATGCTTATTATGATCAAAACCACACAAATTAAAGACAATTTGGGGGGGAATATACCACAAAAAAATGCTGATTATATTATAATAACTTTTTATTTTCTTTTTTCATTAAGAAGTTAGTAATAATATCTTACTTCTTAATGAAAATTAATCTATAATAAAAACACACTACAAACCATTTTGAATCTCTTGGGAGAAATAGCTCTTTAAACATAGATTATGACTATAATGAAACAGTCTTTTCAGAATTTTTTTTGATTAATCAAAAGATCTTATTGGTTGAGAGGTATAATGCTAACAACACAAATTACAAATTATCAAAGAATCACAAGTCAATATAATCTCCATGACTGATGGACAGCAGGAGAAGGTCCGCTGATGTCAGCTTTAAGTTCTCTTTTTGTCTCTCTTCAGTCCCTCTAATGTCAATAGAGATTTCTCAACTCAGTAGATTTGAGTCTTAAAAAATAAAGAAACAGCCTTAATATCTATGTTGGGGATGGGGTGTAGATTGCACTCCTCAGCACAATTCTTTTAGTCACATAAAGACAAGGGAAGAAAGTGCTCATGAACTTGCACCAATTAATCAGCACTTCAAAAAACAGAAACTAAATGTATGCCTGCTGTGTTTGTGTTGTGTGTGCATGTGCTGTGTGTATGTGGAGAGACCTTAGAGATAGACGATAAACAGATGTATAGATAAATACATTTATATACAGATACATACAACATTTACATAGATACATTTATATATAACACAGATACATACATATCTATAAGCTATATACAAATATAGATAGATATACATACATATAAATATACAGCTGACCCTTGAACAACATGGAAGTGAGGGGTGCTGACCCCTCATAAAGTTGAAAATCCACATATAACTTTTGATTCCCCCAAAACTTAACAATAGCCTACTGTTGACTGGAAGCTTTACTGATAACACAGACAGTTGATTAACATATATTTTCTATGTTATATGTATTTATACTCTTAAGCTAGAGAAAAGAAAATGTTATTAAGAAAACCATAAGAAAGAGAAAATGCATTTACAATATTTACTGAAAAAAATCTGTGAATAAGTGGACCCACACAGTTCAAACCCACATTATTCAGGGGTCAGCTGTACCTATCTATTGGATAGATTAGAGATGATAGATAGATAGATAGATAGATAGATAGATAGATAGATAGATGAAAGATTTCTATAAATAAATGTAGTGGTAGATATATAGCTTAATAGATAACTGATACTTATGTGTTTTGACTTTACACTAAGAGCTTTCCATCCATTATCTCAATTGATCCTTTATAAGGAATAATTTATCCCCATTTTACAGAAAGAAATTTAGAGGGTAGTAAATTGCTCAAGATGATTCCATAGCATAATTCCCATTTGAGAGAGCATCACTTGATCATTGGAACATAAAAGCCCAGATTTTACCAATGCACATTTTCTCAAGAAAAAGTAACAAAGGCTGGTCATAACTTGTGATCTTTGTTCCAACCTAACATTTGATTTTTTTATTGCCTCCTCTCACTGACTCACATTCTCAGCATAAATATGTACTTGTGTCACAGATGTGCTCCTTAGTCACCTAACAGTTCCCTAGTATTCTTCAGTTTTGACATACACACAGTTGACCTTTATGCTTTCATATCTAACTCCCTGTTAATACCCCATTCGTGCTTCCATGCTGCACTTAAGAAGAAAAGGTATAATTAGGTTTTTTCTTCTTTCTTGCTCACTTGCTTTCTTGCCTTCTTTCTTTTTCTTTCTTCTTCAACTGGCTCCATTTGGGACTTACTAATAAGTTTAATGGAGAGTCTGGCTGTGGTGTGAGCAGATGAACTATATAAAGAGAATTCTGAGAACCTGTGGAAGTTTCAAGGGATGACATTATTAATTCCATCGACACAGATCTTTCATTTGAAACCATGATATCTTGCATGTTATAAAGTAGATGTAGCAAAAGCAGATTCTTCTCTTATTAAAACCAAACCAAGACAGCCAGCTAGTCTTATTCACATACTTATGTCGATTAATGACTCTAGAATTCACCCGGTATGCCAAAGAAGAATGGATGGACATTCAAAAATATTATTCTAGTGAAAATGTGTGTAGGTTCAACAAATAAACTTACAAAAATAACATATATTGGACCCACACTAATAGCATAAAAGGGAAGGTCACATTCCTTTTGAAATTTCTTTTGTCATTGATTATCCAACTTCTCATTCATGGGTGTATTCATTCAACATATATGGCAGGTGCCTGTGTAATACTGAAGCCAGAGAGGAAAAGGATAGTCCATGCCCTCAAAGAGACAAGCAGGTTACTCAGACATTGCTAAGGTGCAGTGTGAAGTGTCATCATGGGGAGATGCCCAGAGTCCACACCTGAGTGATACCCAGTCAGCTTTTGCAGGTGAAGGGACAGGGAAGGGAGTCAAGTTGCAAATTTCAAATCAACTTCTTATGCAACTATTTACCTGGTATTCTCCTAAATAAGAACTCAATCCTAGCAGTGTTCTATTAATACTTAAATGTTCTATTATCACATTGTCTAGTTCTAAGAGCACAGAGATTGGACAAAACATCAACTTTATAACAGCTTCCTCTGTTTCAGAAAAGTTAAAATAAGAGGAAGGCATGCATGTTCAAATAAAGAAATACAGTAGTAGTGTTCAGACTTCTCTGGCAACAATTTTATTCTCCAATATACCTCTGAAAGGGGGACATTCAATAAAATAACACTTGTTTCTAGATTCAGACAAATTCTGTTAAAAAAAATCTCCCAAATGAATACACAGAACGCCACCCTTATACACAAAGGTGAACATGACTGAAGCAAAGAGATGTTTCTAGTCAACCTATTAATCCAGCAAAGCTTTGTGTTAAGATGCAGATATGTCATAAGAGGTTACCTCAAGAGGGCTTTCTTTTGAACTTGAACTGCCAAAATTCCAAGCAGACACCAAAGGGCTTCAGTTTAAGTGGGCAAAGGGTGAATAATCGGAAGGATAATAGAAAGAACAGAAGACCAAGCTGGTTATCAAAGAAATACTTCCCAAGAGAGGAAAAAAAGTGAAATAGAAAAAGTTTTCAGAAAGTCAACATTCAAGTAAAACTACATTTAAAAATATAAATCATTCAGAGGCACGTATGTAGAAAAAAGACAGAACTTGCTTTTCAGTTTTCAAGCTGTACTAGGTAAAGGAAATAAAGACATGCAAACAAAAGCTGGATCAGTGATTATAACCAGGAGTGAGAGTCTGCCTAGGCTAGTAAAAAGAGAAAATAAAAGCCAAAGTTATAAAATTCCAGTTACCATTTGAGTTTGTTGAATACTTGGCCTCTGCTCACTCAAGAGTTGGAAACTGTAGCTCATCAACATTTCTAGCAAAGGCTAATCAGGAAAAAAGAAGAAGCCAAATAAAGCAGGTAGTTCTCAATGCAGCAGCAGCTCAGATGAAGAGATGGCACTGATGGGGTTGGAAAATATGGAAACTATCAATTAGAAGCTATTCTTTCAACAACTCTGATCATTTGTGTCTATTTCCTTTCAAGGATGCACAGAGAAGTTACAAACACAAGAAAGATGTCATCTCTGCCTTCTAGATGCTTGAAATCTTTATGGTTTTGATTTTTAAAGTTTGAGAATGATCCACATTTTATTCTGCTGTGATCATTTTATAAATCCCATCAATGGTCATAATAGCAAGTGGATTGATCCTGGGTTATAAATGCAGTTGACTGGAGTATTGATGAGGCCCTTCCTACATGCAAGAAAGCACACCAGGTTGAATAAGACAGAATCCTTGCTTTCAAAGAGGTTGTGAGCACCTGGGGACTGAAGTGTGCCCACATCATCATCACACAGGATATAGTCCATAAGAAGGGAGTGACAACAGCATGATAAAAAAAAGTCCAGAGAAGGAAAAAAAATCCCTTTCTAACCTAACACTTTATGGAGGAGGCAGCGTCTTTAAGGAAAGAAAGGAATGGAATGATAGTATGTTTATAACTGTTAGTATCAAGAGGTGTTTCATGCATGGAAGTTGGGTAAGTTCATGATCAAGTAAATAAATTTAGGAAGGTATGCACTCTCACTATCACTTGATCTCTCTAAACCATCTCTCTCATCCCTGGAGATTCCTAATGCACATTAGCATATTAAAGATTCTGAGGATAAAGCATGGAAGTGGGTAAGGGAAAAGGAGGAGACACAGACAGAGATACACACACAGACAGAGAGGGGAGGTGAAATAGCACTTGAAATGTCTCAGTGATAAGAAGGAGTCTGCCCATTTGAGGAACTGTGTTGTTAGGGTACAATAAACACATCTAGGATTGGCTGGTGAAAAGGTCTGAGAGCAGAATAGGATGTATATGTAGAGCAATGATTCTCCACCAGTGGTGATTTTGCTTCCCAGGGGACATTTGGCAATATGCAGGGACATTTTGCTTACCAGAGCTAGGGACCTGGGTACTGAGGGCATCTAGTGAGTAGAAAGCAGGGATGAGCTAAGGAGCTTATGATGCACAGGACAGCATCTGCCCTTACCTCCTCTCACCCCTAACAAAGAATTATCCAGCCCAAAATGTCAATAATGCTGAGTGTGAAAAATTGGCTGTGAGAGAGAGAATGAGTATGGTGAATGGTCCTCAGAGTAGGAAAAGCTTAGGTCAGTGGACAAAAGGGCAGGGAGAGATCAAAGTCAATGAGATTGACACTAGACTTGAAATGGCTTTCCATGGCAGCAAAGTATTTACCCATCCAATATTATTTCTTCTCTTCGTCGAGTTGAAATAAGAGCACAGTCCAATGGCTCTGAGGTTCAGCTATGATTTAGATATGCATTATAAACAATTGACATGATTTGTGGAACTCTTCACTATCAACACATAGGCAGAGGGCTGATAACATCACCATCATGAGTATTAGAATGTCAAAACAGCAAGGGAATCTATCATGAAAGTTCAAATGCAGCTGAGCAGGTTTTGACCATCAGTATAGCAGCCCCCCCCTTATTCATAGAGGATACATTCCAAAATCCCTAAGGGATGCTTGAAAACTACAGATAGTACTGAACTACAGATAGTACTGAACTCTATTTATACTATGTTTTTACCTATACATACATATCATAATTTACAAATTAGGCACAGTAATATTAATAAAATAGAACAATTAAAACAATTACTATAATAAACGTTATGCAAATGGCTTTAGGTGGCATTATTAAGTAAAATAAGGGGGACTTGAACACAAACATTTTGATACTGGGACAGTCAGTCTTATAACCAAGACGACTATTAGGTGGCTAACAGGTAATGAGAGTGGAGATACTGGACAAAGGGATGATTCACGTCCCAGGCAGGACAGAGTGGGACGACTGAGTTTTCATCATGCTACTCAAAACACCATGAAATTTAAAACTGATGAATTATTTACTTCTGGAATTTTCTTTTTAATATTTTTCAGACCATAATTGGAAACTTCAGAGGTCTCATTTACCCACTTAAGTCACCAAAATAATACAGTCAAAACATGAAAGCATTTTACAAGGCCACCTAGAAAAAAATAATTTTAAGGTTCAACACAGGGTTGATTGAGTTACCTCTCCCCCCACAAAAAAGACACATTTTGTAATAAAAGAGAAAAATCGATATATAAAGTTTCTGTATTAAAGGCTCATACACAGTGATAAATAGAAATTATAGCCAGTGACAAGACACATTTTGAGGATTATAGTTCAAAATGAGGTACTTATTGGCTCATAGGAGGTGACAACTCTTTAAAAGGCTGCAAGGTCATTACTCAGAGATGTCTTCGGTTGACCAGAGCAGTGAATAGAAAATCAGCATATTTCACTCTTAACAGGAAAGGCCTTTCAGGTCTACTTCATTATGTAAAATTATTATTCTAAGTAGTTGGCTCTTCAATTCCCCATTAATGACAGAGGGATTTCTTTACTACTGACCTCTTTTTCTTACCTTTTTTTCCAGATTAAAAATACGAAGCTTTTTTCTTTGGGGGAAAAGGTGTTTGAAAGTATGTGTTCTATGTGGAAATCTTATAAAAACCCATTAAATTATTCCATTATCATGCAAGTGAATATTTTATTTTATAAATGCATACATGCACATATACATATCTATACATCCATATAATTTGAAATACTGTGTGGTATATATATCCTGCATATTTTTAGAATATTTTTAGAATGCATGTATTTAGAATTCAGAATTTGTTCTATATTCTGAGAAATAGGAATACCTGTACCTATGTCAGCTTGTTTTGAGAAAGATCAGTTTATCATTGAAGTCACTGTGTTCAAGTTTTCTGTCACTTTCAGCGAAAATATAGAAGCTCAACCATTCCTAGAATTGAAGAATCAATCAAAGGAAGACACTTGATCCCAGGGACACAGAATAAAGCACACTCCTCATGTATGCCATTAGGCCACATTTCCTGAAGCAAGAGTCTAGATCTTCACTGAACAGTAATATGAACAGGTTGTCCAGGTATCATGTAAGTCTTTCTTCAGTGTCAAAAGGGGTGATCTTCCTGCTGCTTGGTTCCATTTCTTTTGTAACAGTAAGTTTCTCCACTGTGGGGCTGGAATACGAGGTCTTGTAAAAGAAAAAAATACAGGCCTTGTCCTCTCCTCAGAGAAGGTGAAGCCGTTTCACTGACCCCAGTCCAACTAGAGCTGTTGCATACTTATGGGGTTCAGGACATGCTGCCCCCAACTACTGCACTGTGGCCGATTGAATATTTCAAGCTGAAGAAATCAGAAATGACATGTGCAGAAAGGACTTTCTGACCCTCGCCTGAAGTAGGTCCCATAACCCTCATGGGAGAGGTGCCCTCCCTTTGCACAGAGGAAAGGAGCAGCCTTACCCCTGAAGGAAGAGGGACTCTGAGAGGAATGTGGACAGACAGTCCTGGCTAAGTTTCCCCATTTACTACACTTACTTTATACCCTTTGTCTTATCATATCTCTCCGTGACTTTCTACTTTTCATCAAGCCAATACTACTTGGCTATAAAAAAAAAGAAGAAGAAAAAGAAAATGGTATCCCTTACAACAGCATAAGTGGAGCTGGAGAACATTACGTTAAGTGAAATAAGACAGTCATAGAAAAACAAATACCATATGATTTCATTTATATGTGGAATCTAATGAACAAACTGAACTAACAAGCAAAATAGACACAGACTCATGAATAGAGGGCAAGATGACAGCTCAGGGTGGGGGGAGTTTAGTGGGTAAAAGGTTTGAGCAAAAAGGAAACAGGACTTATGGATATGGACAAGAGTGTGGTGATTGTGGGGAGGGAGGCAGAAAGGGGTAAAAGGGAACTAAACGGTAATAGAAAAATACAATTAAAAAAAAAAAACCCACTCAGGTTTAACTACTTTGGGGGGTTTTCATTTACTTATGAAGGATCTCTTGTCATGTAAAACATGTATTAAATAAATCTGTATGTTTATCTCTTATTAATCTATTGTTACATGTATCATGGTTGAAAACTTAGAAGGGTAGAAGAAAAGATCTCTTTCCTCCTTTACAATACTGAGTTTCAGGACTTGCTGAAATTGAGAAGTCTATGCCTACATTATTGAAAAATCAAGGATCATTATTGGACCTTTGTAAAATTTCTAACTTTGCAGCATTGCTATCCAGAGAAATAAAATAAAATAATTTAAATAATAATTTTTTAAAAGCCCAAAGGGACAGAAATGCAGGCTCTTGCTTCCCAAAGCATCAGGTGTGTTAGCCCTCATGAGTATAGCCCAACAGGAATTATATACACCAAGCAGGAATCAGGCAGCAGAGCTAAGAAGAAACTATGCAGACTTTCAGACTGTGTCTACGGATTCTCTTTATCCAACTATAGGAAGCGCAACTAAAACATAATCTTAGGCTGGAAGGATCTGACATCATTTGGTTGACACCCTGCTTCTAGGCAAGAGAATCACTACATCACCCAGGGTCCATGGCTTGCTCCTCCTTTCTGTTCTCAGCTTCCTCGATATTTAAGAAGAGCTAGGGAGGGAATTGGGTTAAATCATAAGGCAGGAAGAAGGTGAGGATTTCAGTATTGATGAAGGCATTCTGTACACCTAAGTGGGAATTTTCAAAGCTTAATAATGCCTGGCTTTATCTGCAAATTGCTTACTTTGCCCTCCCTCTCATACCAGAAAGGTTGCATATACTAGATGAGATGGCATTAAGCTCAATTTACACTAAGAAAATAGACTTACTGATAGAAAGTCTGGAAATGATTTGCATTATAAATTAAAAATTAATTTAACTTAAAAAATTTTCTTGTTAATTTTCTCTACAGGTAAGCAAGGGTCTTTATTGATAAGATACCCATAGAATCCATGGGAACATAATGCACACTCTAAGTGCTAACTGTGAGTGAATAGCTTGGCAAGACCACAAAACATGACCCATTTCACAAGCACTTTGCATTGTTTGTGAAAATGCTTTCACATTGTCCTGCATTTTCACACCAATCTAATTCCCTATAAGAAGAGGAATTGTTCACTTTGTGATTTAAACACTAATATGTCTCCTGCACTCAGTTTATCCCACACTGTGCAGGAAGAAACATTGTCTACACTGTCCACACTCCTTCTCAAAAACTTTGGAAGTTTTCCACTTTTATATTGCAAGCATTTTCAAAATTCCCCTTTAGGCGATGAGATTAAGAGCAAAAACTACAAATGCTTATAGGCCCAGTCAAGTCACAAAAATATGAAAAATTTGTACATTATGTTAGTGCTTCAATGACCTAATGATAAATATACTGTAAGCCTCAATATACAGGAAACACTTTAGGGAGTGGTGAGGACTGGGGAAAACAAAATAGGACATGACCCAAGCAAAGGAGGCAGCCACTACTCCACATCAACCATTATCTTAATAGGATGAAAATCCAGTTTTGCCACTTAATAGAAAGAGATTCCACTTTTTCCAAAGAAGCTAGGAATGCAGGGCTTTTTTTTTTTTCCTGTGAAAAGTCTCAATTCATTAAAGCTGTACCAATTAACTTAAATTTTAAAAATTTTAAATGCAGGCCCAATAAAGCATGCCCACCATGCAAAACTGTGTGAGCATTTCCTCATGATACAGTCAGTTGATTGACTTATTCCAGGCACTTTGTCAGATGAAGGGAAGAACATTGTGTCTGTAAGGGGTCCCTAGTTCCAGGATGGAAACAGGTAAGTAAAGAGATGTGGTCCAAAGGAGCAGGGACCAGGTGAATTTCATCTTCCACTCAATGTCTAGTCAAGTATCAGGCACACCATAGGCACAAAATAAATGGTCCTTGAATGCATAAACAAATGAAGATGCCATCTATGTTCACCTCTACCCTTGATGTAACATTCTTCTTAATGATTATAATATTTTCTTTCAATGTGATAATTTGTTTTCACAAGAAAATTAAGCAAAACACAAGTATGAAAAAAAATTTAATTCCATGTCCCATCATACCAAACATACAAGATCAGTCCAGAAAAAGTTGAGCCATTGTTAATATAATGAGAATGGTTTGCACAACAGTGATGTAATCTGGCAGCCAAGGAGAGTAGACTGGAATGCACTTGTATGAACAAGGATGACTTCACTGTAATAGTCAGTGGGGGCATAGACACTGTTAAGTGAGCATGTGCACTGTGTGGCCATTGCATTTAAAATGACTGAGTAGAGCAACAAATCTGCATCAAATTTTGTATTAAGCTTGAACATTCCTCTGCAGAAACAATTCAGATGATTCAGAAGACCACAGCTGTGGGCAACAGTGTTGACAGCTTCATGGTGATGATGTGCCCGCTCATGCATCACACCTTATGCAGAGTTTTTTGGTGAAACATCAAATCACCCATGTGACTCGGCCCCCTTACAGCCTAGATTTGGTGTCCTGAAACTTCTGGATTTTCCCAAAACTAAAATCACCTCTCAAAGGGAAGAGATTTCAGACCGTAAATGAGATTCAGGAAAATATGATGGGGCAGCTGATGGCGATTGAGAGAACTGTGTGAGGTCACAAGGTGCCTGGGGACTGAGGCATCATTGTCCCACATACAATGTTTCCTGTATCTTGTATCTTCTTCAATAAATGTCTCTATTTTTCATATTGCTTTGCTGGATACTTTCTGAAAAGACCGAAGCATACACAAAGTGGGGCAAAAGTAGGTTTACAGAGTTTATTCTTGTATTATTATTTATTAATTATTCTATTATTTTTCATATGAACAACTGTAAACCTACTTTTGCCCAATTCTGTACCACTATGTGTGTGTGTGTGTGTGTGTGTGTGTGTATGAGATTAATGACCACAATATCCTTCTAAAGTTAAAAAAATATTATGGCATAATCTAAGAATTCAGACTTAGTCTTTTAACTTTCACCTCCATTGTCACCTTTCTATAATCTATACATCAAATGGAAAGGAGACTATCATTCAATGAGGCAAAAGTAAATAATCATATCAATATAAAGCAATATATTTCATAGAGACGCTTTGACCTCAGGAGAATAATTTCATAAAGTAATTCCTCCTGAACCACCTCCTATTCAACCCTTTCTTAACCACTCCCTCCAAAAACTGAAGAAAAAACACCACCTTGATTTTGATCATTCCAGGTAACATCTCCTATCCAAAGGATTACCTCTCCCTAATCTTCTCATTTAGCTTACATATTATGTGGAGATAAATGAATGCAGCAACCTTTTGACTGCTAGATAATTTCATCAGCCTCATTTATGGCTTTCTATAGATTGCATTAGCTGTCATTTCTTGGGAGATCAAAAATAAAATGTGCCTCATGCAAAATGCCCCACTGAACACCATGAGCCTTAGAAGGCCCTAACGGCATTAGAAGGCTGAAGGGAAAAGGTGAGGACACTAAATAAGCAATCAGTATCAGGGTTAATTTTGATCAGTGTCATGGGCAACTCAAGCCAGAAACCTGTTTGGCAGGTATGTGTTGAACCACAGCTAAAATCTATCCTGGGAAAACTCCTAAGCTACTCCAAACAGAGCTTGAGGCAAGGCTTGTGTACTTTTTTATTTTTTTAAACAAATGTACCTGTGGAAAGATTGTAAGAAGCCTGGAAAATTCCATGACAAGTGGAATAAGGTAAACAGAAAAATAATTAAACAAGACTAAAGGATTTGAGCATTTACAGTCAGCTAATGAATCACCCACCCAGGTGAATCCTTGATGCCCAGCCCCACCCAGCTTTCAGGCCCACCCAAGCTGTGTCCACTGGTTTTTCTATGTGAATGGCTTATCTTGGCCCATGCTTCAGATTTTCCTAAATTCTCCTAAAGAAGCAGCATCTGGCTTCAGCAAGCCCTGTACTTCTAAGTTTCCCCAGGCCTGGCACTAGCAGTTGTTGGCCTTTGTTCACACCTTGGCCTCTCTCGGGCACCTCCAAACCCAGCACATGTAGTTGCCATCTGAAAATCGCTTTGTAGGTAATGCTGTGTGACCCTGGACAGAACACTGGTAGTAGCTGACCTTGGACATGGCAACAGCAATCAAGGCTCAACTACAGGAGAAAGGTATACACAGCATACAGAGTGGGTACACCTTCAGTACCCAAGTAGAGTAATGGAGAGGCTGTGCCACTGTACCCTACAGGACACCTACTACATTAAGCCACTCTATCAAGCCTGGGAAACATAGTAGCTCTACCTAATACATAAAAACAAGCACAGAGAGTCTGCCAAAATGAAGAGACAAAGAAACATATCCCAGATGAAATAACAGAACAGAATTCCAGAAAAATAACTAAACAAAATGGAGATAAGCAATCTACTAAATTCAGGGTTCAAAACACTGATTATAAGGATGCTCAAGGAACTTAATGAGGACCTCAACAGCATAAAAAAAGATCCAGTCAGAAACAAAGGGTATACTAATTGAAATAAAGAAAAATTTACAAGAAATCAACAGTAGAGTAGATGAAGCCAAGAATCAAATCAGCAATTTGGAACATAAGGAAGCAAAAAGCAAGCAATCAGAACAGCAAAAAAAAAAAAATTAGGATAGTGTAGGGAGCCTCTGAGACAACTTCAAGCTTTCCAACATTCGAATCATAGTGATGCTGGAAAGAGAAGAGGAAGTATTCTTGAGAATCTACATTATTTCAAAATAAAAAGTTAAAAAAGGCATTGTGGCTGAAATTGGGGGAAAGTTTATGAATACATCCAACAAAAATATTTATTGTCTAATATTGTCATCTGCTAGAGATATAGCAGCAAGTAAAGCAGATAGTAGTACCTCTGAATCCACGGACCCTACATTCTAGAGAGGACAGCATATGAAGAAAAGAATGGAAATGAACTCAAAAGAATATATGTACCCTATGTTCATAGCAGCATTATTTATAGTAGCCAAGATCTGGAAACAGCCCAAGGGCCCATCAGTAGATTAGTGGATAAAAAAAAAAGCTGTGATACATTTACACAATGGAATACTATGCAGCAGTAAAAAAGAAGGAACTGTTATCTTTTGTGACAACATGGATGGATCTGCAGACTATTCTACTAAGTAAAATAAGCTAGCTAGTGAAAGAGAAATACCATATGATTTCACTTATATGTGGAATCTAATGAACAAAATAAACTAATAAGCAAAATAGAAACAGAGGCATAGATACATGGGAAAGACTGAGAGCTGTTGGTAGGGTGGGGGGTGGAGGAACTGGATGAAAAAAAGTGAAAAGATTAACTAAAGAACATATATCCATGACCGAATGGACATGAAGAACAGTTTGGGGATTGCCTGAGGGAGTGGAGGGGGGTGCTGGGTAGAGGTGGGTAAAGGGGGGAAAGTGGGGACAGCTGTAATAGCATAAACAATAAAATATAATTTAAAATAAAAAAGAAAAGAAAAGAACATCGGAAAAAATATGATAACCCTCAGTTGAAAGGAAAGGAGGAATCCCCAGAAAAAAAGCTAAATGAAACTGAGGCAAGCAATCTATCAGACATAGAATTCAAAATAATGGCTATAAAGATACTCAAGGAACTCAGTGAGAACTACAAGGAACTTTATGGGAGCTACAAGGAACTTAGTGGGAACTACAGTAACATGAGAAATGACAAAAACTATGAACAAGAACCAGGAAGAAATGAAGAATACAATACCTGAAATGAAAAATACACTAAAAGGAATTAAAAACAGGTTAACTGAAGCAGAGGACCGAAGCAGCAAGCTGGAAGACAAGGCAGAAAGAAATACCCAGAACAATAAAATGAAAAAGACTAAAAGGAATGAGGATAGTTTATGGGAGCTTCAGGACAGCATAAAACATAACAACATTCACATTATAGGAATATCACAAGGAGAAGTAAAGGAGCAATGGATAAAAAATAATTAGTTTGGAAAAATAATGACAGAAAACCTCCCTAACTTGGTGAGGGAAAAAGTCATGCTGCAAGTTCAAGAAGTACAGAGGGTCTCAATCAAGATGAACCCAAAGAGGCCCACTCAAAGACACACCATAATTTAAATGGCAAATTTGAAAGCCAACAAGAAAACCTTAAAGGCAGCAAGGGAGAAACAGCTAGTATTATACAAGGGTCTGATAAGGCTATCAGCTGATTTCTCAACAGAAACACTATAAGCCAGAAAGGATTGGTGCAAAATATTCCAGGTAATGAAAAGCAAGGACCTACAACCAAGACTATTCTATCCAGCAAGGCTCTCATTGAAAATGGAAAGTGAAATAACTAGCCTCCCAGACAAAAAAGACTAAAAGAACACATGTCCACCAAGCCAGGACTGCAAGAGATGCTAAAGGGACTACTATAAAAAGGAGGAGGAGGAGGTGGAGGAGGGAGAGAAAGAGAGAGCGAGAGAGAGAGAGAGAGAGAGACCAAATAAATAAAATCAGAAATGAAAGAAGGAAAAGTTACAACCAACACCAAAGAAATACAAAGGATTATAAGAAATTACTATGACAATTATATGCCAAGAAATTGGACAACATAAATGAAATAGGCAACTTTCTAGAAAAATACAATCTTCTAAAAATGAATCAAGAAGAAGCAGAAAGCCTGAATAGACTGATAACAATTAGTGAAATTGAAGCAGTAATCAAAAGCCTTGGACCAGATGGCTTCACAGGTAAATTTTATCAAACATTTAAGGAAGAAATAACACCTATCATCAAACTATTCCAAAAAATTCAAAAAGAGGGAAGATTCCCAAAATCTTTTTATGAGACTAGTATCACCATAATTCCAAAATGAGGTAAAGACACAACACAGAAAGAAAGCTACAGGCCAATATACCTGATGAACATAGATGCTAAAATCCTCAACAAAATATTGGCAATCCAGATTCAGGAACGCATTAAAAATATCATACGACTTGATCAAGTGTGATTCATCCCAGGGATGTAAGGTTGGTACAATACTCACAAATCAATAAATGTAATACATGACATAAACAAAATGAAGAACAAAAATCACATGACCATACCAGTAGATGCTGGAAAAGCACTAGATAAAATCCAGCACCCATTTATGATAAAAACACTCAGCAAAGTGGGAGTAGAGGGAGCATGTCTCAACATAATAAAAGCCGTATGTGAGAAACCTACAGCCAAAATTATACTTAACAGGCAAAAACTAAAAGTTTTCTCCTTAAGATCAGGAATGAGACAAAGGTGCCTGCTTTCACCACTCTTATTAAACATGGTATTGGAAGTTCTAGCCACAGTGATAAGGGAAAAAAAAAGACATCCAAATTGGAAAGAAGGAAGTAAAACTCATTATTTGCAGACAACATTATAGTGTACATAGAAAATCCTGTAGTCTCCACCAAACAATGACTCAACCTAACAAGTGAATCTGACAAAATAGCAGGATACAAAGTCAATATTCACAAATTGATGACATTTTTATACACCGACAATGAAATATCAGAAAGAGAAACTAGGGACAAAAATCCCATTTAGTATAGCACAAAAAAAATAAAGTACCTAGGAATAAATTTAACCAAGGAAGTAAAAGACATGTACTCAGAAAACTATAGAACACTGAAGAAAGAAATCAAATAAGATAAAAATAAATGGAAGCAATATACTGTGTTCATGGATTGGAATAATTAACATCATTAAAATGTCCATACTACCCAAAGCAGTCTATAGACTTAATGCAATTCCTATTAAAATACCAATGGCATATTTCACAGATCTAGAACAAATATTTCAAAAATTTACGTGGAATCAAAAAACACCCCAAATAGCCTCAGCAATCTTGAGAAAGAAGAATAAAGTAGGAGGGATCACAATACCTAATATCAAACAATATTAAAAGGCCACTGTAATCAAAACAGTCTGGTACTGGCATAAGAACAGACACATAGATCAAAGGAAGAGAATAGAGAAACTAGAAATAAACCCAAGTCTCTATGGTTGAATAATAACAAAGGGGGAATGAGCATACAATGTAGTAAAGATAGCCTCTTCAATAAATGGTGTTAGGAGAACTGGACTAGTGCATGAAAAAAAAAATGAAACTAGATCACCAACTTATGCCATACACCAGAGTAAAATCAAAATGGATAAAAGACTTAAATATAAGTCATGACACCATAGAAGTCCTAGAGGAAAACATAGGCAGGAAAATTTCAGATATTCCATGTAACAATATTGTTGCCAATATATCTTCAAGGGCAAGGGAAATAAAGGAAAAAATTAATAAATGGGACTACATCAAACTAAAAAGCTTCTGCATAGCTAAATAAACCATCATCAAAATGAAAAGAGAACCAACTGTATGGGAGAACATATTTGCCAATGATACATTGGAAAGGGTTTGATTTCCAAAATATATAAAGAACTCATACTACTCAACACCAAGGAGACAATTCAAATAAAAATTGGGCAAAGGCCTGAATAGATACTTCTCCAAGGAGGACATACAGATGGCCCATAGACATATAAAAAAAAATGCTCAACATCACTCATCATAGGAGAGATGCAAATTAAAACCACAATGAGGTATCACCTCATACCTGTCAGAATGGCCATTAATAAATCAACAAACAAGTAGTGCTGGCAAGGATGTGGAGAGAAGGGAACCCTACTGCACTGTTGGTGGGAATGCAGATTGGTACAACCACTGTGGAAAACAGTATGGAATTTCCTCAAAAAAATAAAAATGGAACTGCCTTTTGACTCAGCAATTCCACTGCAGGGAATATACCCTAAAAACCCCAAATCACCAATTTAAAAGAACTTATGCACCCCCATGTTCAAAGCAGTGCTATTTACAATAGCCAAGTGCTGGAAACAGCCTAAGTGCCCATCAATAAATGAGTGGATCCAAAAACTGTGGTACATTTACACAATGGAATACTACACAGCAGAAAGAAAGAAGGAATTCCTATCTTTTATGACAGCATGGATAGAACTGTAATAAGCCAGGTGGTGAAAGACAAATACCATATGATCTCACATATAAGAGGAATCTAATGAACAAAATAAACCAAGGAACAAAATAGAATCACAGACATGGAAACATGGAACAGACTGAAAGTGACCAGTGGGGAGGGGGAAGGGGGAAAACTGTGGAAAGAAGGGGAAGGGACTAGTCAAAGAACATGTATGAATGACCTATGGACATGGACAACAGTGTGGGAATTGACAGTGTTTGCAGGGGGTAGGATGGGTGGAGGAGGGCAATGGGGACAACTGTAATAGAGTAACAATAAAAATGATTTTAAAAAAGAGTCATGAAGGAAGCCATGAAGCTGAGATGGAGAGTAACTGGAACAGAGCAGGAGCCAACAGAGAGGGCCCTTTGAAGAGGTGACGTTTTAGTGGATCTCTAATGGATGAGAGGAAACAAGCTTGGCAGAGTGCAGGAAAGAGTGGTCCAGGCAGAAGGAACAGCACACATATTGTCCTAGCAGCAGGAAGGATCTTGGCTTTCTCATGGAACTGAAAGGAAGCCAGCAACCCTGGAGTAGAGAGAGCCAGGGGACAGAGACAAAGAGGAGATCGAAGGGCCAGGCAAGTAGTGTTTTCCAAGGTAGACTTGGCCCATGTCTTAAAATAGAAATATCAATTTTTGAATACTTTTGAGATTCACCTTCTGTTCTCAAATTAAGGGAAATGATGACTGGCCACTTCTATTTTCTGTTATTTATATTACTAGACTCTATTCTCGACATGTGAAAGAAACCTGTTACTCTCAGGTCAATTGGCTATAGGGGCGAATACTTGGTTGATTCAG
Organism: Desmodus rotundus; assembly: GCF_022682495.2. Taxonomy (NCBI): domain Eukaryota; kingdom Metazoa; phylum Chordata; class Mammalia; order Chiroptera; family Phyllostomidae; genus Desmodus; species Desmodus rotundus. The sequence goes on along the minus strand of NC_071387.1, from coordinate 102,804,466 downwards.
GTATATCTGCCATCTTGTCAAAGACTGGGATGATCCTGAGGCTCTTCCTCAAAGACAAATGCAGAATATTGGTTAATACCCATTACTTTCTTCTTAAACAAACCAAAAACTGGTAGGCAGAAAAAATGCATAAAGAAACAGGAGAACCAAGGCACACTGTTTTCCATTTTTATTCAAAGAAAAACACAAAGAGAACTGCCTATCAATGATGTGTGGTGTCAAAAGAAGCAATACAAATGAAATATTATGGAAAGTCACTGCCTTTCGTGTCAATGCCAGATCAGAACTGTATACCAAGGGTACCTGGTGCTATTTAATTCAGAGTAACCATAAATCTGGAGACTGCAGAAACATCTGACAACAGTTAAAGATGTTTTGTAAATGTGCATACATATTTATAAACATGGCAGCAGACGCCAAGGAACAGAATAAGTGTGCTTCCCCTAAAGTCATCTGAAAGTCAAAAAATACCATTAATTACTTTGTCACGACAACCTTGTTCAATTTCATCTCAGGTGACTTATCAGCTTTGATACAGAACTGAAATTTTAATACCAAATTGCAACCAGCGACGGAGGCAGCATACCTTAAAACCGAGCTTCTTCCCTTTCTTCTAGGCAACATTAAGCTAATCTGCCCTGACAGAAGAGGACTCTTCGGAACTAGCTAGCAAGTCGCCCAAATATGAAGCAGTAACCCAAATGTCAATTACTTTTCCAGTAGTAGACAAATTGCTAGCACACTAATGCAATTTAAGCCCAATAATTAGATAACAGGACTACAGAGAGGGCCTGGTGACAGAGCTTCTGAGATAATAGAATCTAGTGTCCTACTTCTTAAATATTAACATCATTCTGTCTCAGTCAATCGGTTTATGGTAATTTAAAAAAAGGGCAAAGCAAATTCCTTTTATTGCTAATAATATTGTGCTACTGCAGAGTTAGCTTTGAAGGTTAACAATCTATGGGGTCAAAACTTAATCATGTGTTATTGTGCCTTTATGCATTTTACTTTCATCTCTTTCTTTTGGAATGCTCTCTTTATGGGAAGCCAAGGGTTTATGAGAAACACACGTGTATGTGTGAACCCACATGCACAAGCACACACACAATGCACTGACAATAGGCATCCATTGCCAAATGACACCATCCAACTCAATTAACAAGACTACTATAAATAAATCAACCCCTGATAGCACATACATTCCACAATCTCAACTTGATCACCTTTGTTTCCCCCTATAAATGCCTTATTTTAAGGACATTGTATGTATGCCTACAAATTAGTTTCAGAAGTCACATACTCTGCCCTCCCATCACTGTGATGCTCATACTTTAAGAAAATATATGTTTATTGATTTTAGAGAGAGAGGCAGGTGGAGGGAGGGAGGGAGGCAGCGGGGAGAGAGAGAATGAGAGAGAGAGAGATCAATGTGAGAGAGAAACATTGATTGGTTGACTCCCATACCTTCTCCAATTGAGGACTGAACCTGCAACCTAGGTATGTGCCCTAACTGGGAATCAAACCCAAAACCTTTTGGTGTACAGGACAATGCTCCTATCAAGCCACCTGGACAAGGCTGTAATGCTCACATTATTATGCTTAGATTTAAATACTTCCTAGAATTTTAGTTCCAATTTCAGTTAAACGGTGACTTGGTCTGTTTTGGGTAGTTGGATGGATTTTGTTATTTTTATTAAATGGATTTTTTAAAGTGCCTTATGGGTTCTGAAGCTTCTGGAATGTTATAGAATAAGCCAGAATGAAAGTGAATTCCCCAAGACATACTCTTTAGTGTTTTCAGTAAAATGTCTGAATGTGTGTTCAGATGAGCTGATGTTGAACTGGTTACAACACAAAATCACAGAATGACTCAATTCAAGACCAAAATTCTGTTTCCATATTTTCTCAACTGTATAAAGAGAGAAATTAAAGCTTTTAAAACTTCCTTTGAGGAGAATTCAATATTAAATGAGGTAGGTGGCTAGGGAGGAGATCTACAGGTTGAGTATCACCAGCATTAGTAGTAATAGAAATAACTGGGGTTACCCCATGTCTACTAAAAGCTTTATACACTATAAGAAAAAACAAACAACCGGATACAAAAATAAAATTATATATGTCATTTTGGATGGTGGCATGGCAGCCATTCAGGACAAAAATAGAAATAGCAGTTGATGCCACGTGGAGAGTTAAACTGACCTCTCTGAGTGTGTATGCACAGATCAAGTACAGGCAGGTATCACAGTAGGTAAAATAAACTGATCCAACAGAAAGACCATTAGGCTTTACCTCAAGAAAACTCTGGAGTTGTAGGCTGACTTATTTGTGAAACTACCTTTGTCTTACATTCTTGAGCAAAGTCCTTCCCCAAGCAACCAGGGTCCTCCTTTGTAAACCAAGGAGAATGAATTAATAACCTCAAAACTTCCTTTAAGACTGACAATAAGATCACGGGTCAACATGGAGGACCAGGAATAACTGAATCAGAAGACAGATGTCTAAGAGCAATCCAATATGCCCAGACAATTTTTGATTATTAGAATGAATTACCTCAGGAATAGATACAAGAGGTAGGAGACCAGTGGAGACACAGCTCTTAGAAAAGTTAGGCTCTGAATAAATGTGTAAGTCAAAAATATCCAAAGAAATCAAACTTATCTTTTGTTAACAAGAGGCCACTTTGGAAACAATGTGATATCCAACACAGCCATGTTTTTCTTCCAACTCAGAACATGTTGTTTTTTATTCACTTGAGCACAAGATGAAGTGGTTGGCTCGTGTTTAAGGTCATGGGGAAAGCATATGCATTCTTGGTCACATGGGATACTCTTAAGATGCTCACAATGGGGAACTGAACCTCCAGCACTTACTTCCCATCTCATGCTCACTCTGAGCCATAGTCAGGTGTACTATAAGGCTTGTTTTGAAAACAAGAATGCATTCCAATGAGTGGATATAGCAGGAAACAATTTGAGTAAAATGTGGACTTCACATTTACATATACTTGATTTCATCTGTGAAAAACACTAAGTTAGCACCAAAAACTCCACTCAGATGAAATGAGCTGTGCAGAAATACACACACAAGCACACACCTCAAACACTTACCTGCTACCTCAATTCAGTATGTGTTATGAGTTCCACACATCCACAACCGGTGTCACTCTCTCCTTTTGTCTTTTCACAATAACTCACAAGCCATAAGCCTTCTGACGCCCACCTCCACAAGAAAATTTCTGGTCTTCTTCAAGGTAAAGTTACATATTTTTGTAGCATTTACGGATTTCAATCATTTAACATATATAAAACTATGCTGGTTTGTGTTTGTGCCATTTTGTGTCATTGATTAAGTTGCCTATGCCCCATTTATCCCACAAGCCCAGTTTCTGTTGTATGATTTTAGCATTGTGCAGTGATTTTTAGAACACAGATGTCTGTTATAGCATAACTGATGGTATATATGCTCTCACGGAGAGAAAGGGCAGGTGGAGTCACCACATCATTTGATTTTCTTCTCTCTCTTTCTCACATCTGATGAATCTACCCTAGAGGTTTTTAAAACTGCCCTCTGTGGGAGCATGCAAAGACAAGATCAAGCAAAAGGCTTCAGCAAAGGAATGTGGAAAGATCAACCAAACCCTTGAGGGGATTCTGACTGTTCTTGAGGCAGCTGATCATATATATATATATGGTATTCATTTTTCCACAACTATCTTGTAGCCTCATGCTTATTCACCATCTATAAGAATCAAGGTGTTCCCTGAGATAATAGAAATAATTTGTCTTCCCTTCACATCGTACCCTCACAGCATTCACAAGGCATCCCAAAATACCTTCATTTGTATTTTCCAAATGGTGCCATCTCTGGCCCTGGACATCGGAACTGACCCATGTTATTCGTCCAAGATCAAGACTCCTGGGCAGCTGGGAATGGGTGGACATTCAAGCTGCAGTTTATGGCTATGCTCAAGAGTGTTTGCACAGTCCAGGACATAACTGATGTGTTTTTTTCTAGCCTTGATAACCTTCTGAAAGGTAGCTGTGTCTAAGGGTGTTGGCAGAGCAGTGTACAAATTTGTTGTGCTAGCAAGCATCCCACACAGGAAAAGAAATGTGCAGGGAGCCCGAAGTCTCTATTTACTTCTTTGCTAGTTATCACAGAAGAAACACATCCGGGCCACATCTCTCCCCACAACACTTTGAAATGCACAGTGCCAGGTGAATATGTAGACAACTTAAGTGATCTGCATCAGGTGAGTTTTATTTAGTTAATTCAAATCCATTACATTATTACAGAGATTAAAGACCTTTTGGTCCAACATGCTAGAAAAGCAATAAATCTGAATTAGATCTACCATTTTAGTCACTCAGGATTAGACCTTTTGATGATGTGATCCATTAACGTGCTTTAAATCTATTGATTCATCCTCGAAAGACACAATTTAAACTCAGAAGTCACAAAATGAACTTTCCATTAAGTTTGGAAGACTATGGTCACAGCTCATTTGACTTTTATGAACTAGAAAATGTGATGTAGACCACAATGGCATTCTATTAGGGGAAATCATGCATTTAACCATGTAGCAAAATACTGTAGTCAATTATGTGAACACACACCTATTTTACACATGGCTGGTTCTCTGACTTCAAATTATCAAGGATGGGCATTTAGCTTGTTTTAAGGAGTATTTACTCCCAAGTAAAAGATCTGTGATAAAACTTACTTGAAAAAGTAAAAGAATATTTTTCATTTATATTAATTTTTTAAATAAGAAAGTGGAATTGAGCATAGAAACCTTTACTGTATTTACTTCTTTCCCTCAGAAGAGAAAACATGTGATCCATTTGTGCTTTATAAATGAATATGGATATATGTATGTATGTATGTATTTTATATATACACATTTATATTTATGTATGTATATGTATTATTCTATCAAGGCGAGAAGAAAAAACTCAATCAGAAGCAAACTTTGAGATTCATCTGCCAGCCTGGAAAAGATAATGATAATATAAAAAGAGGGTGACAATAGAGAAAAATAAAGACTATTTAGATAAGGTTTAGTTTCCCTTTTCTAGTGTTCATCTTGATGGGGCACTCTATAGACATTATTTTCTCTCAATATAATTTTATTTATATTAGTATTATACTTAAGCCAGACTATATTAATACCAGACTCATTATTATTCAATATTTCACCAAGGGTATACTTTAGTACCAAATATAATTCAACAAAGTTCTACATTGAATCCATCATAACCAGCTTTTAACTGTGATAGTTTTCTCCCAAGTTCCTAGTCATAAAACCTTGACTATTTAAAAGCCTGAAATGCTACAAGTTAACTAGTCCAAATGCCTCATTTTCAGAAGGTAAGTCCCACAAGAGTAAAGTGACATGCTCAAGGTCACACAGTTCCACAAAGACAGCCCACCATGAAAGCATTCAATGTCCTCTATTTCAACTTCTTTAAACGTCTCCCTCTATTTTTTTAGAACAAGATCTCCCTTGGGCTTCATTCATAAAGGCATGAACAAAACAAGTAACCTTGTGAACATGTTTGGAGATGGTTTTATCTATATCTTCTCTCCTTCAATTTATCATGTTAGGCCTTGCTTATTCTTCTTTTATCTACTCAAGTTAACTTTTTTTCCTTCTGCACAGTTCATGCCCTTTCCTTGGCTCTCACCCCGAATGTGTGTCTAATGCCCAAAGAAAATCGGTGCTGTAACTTTTAGTTCCACTATCACCCTGCATCAACCAAACAGGTTGATTCTGCTTTTCCATCACTGCTACTACTATTTTATCTTTGCAGGAAATAGAGAGGCCAGGTTAAGTTCAAGAAAAATAAAGTGGTTTATAGGAATGGACTAAGAATTGTGCTCCAGTGGGGCAGGGATAATAGAGAGGTCTCCAACATGGGTAAGCCAAGTGCATGTGTGATTTTCCAAGACGGCGGAGCCAGGACAGATTTAGGTGGTGCAGTCAGGGGGGGATTGTTGGTTTCATTTTCAGACATAATGAATGAGCTGTGTCCATAAGGTATGCATGACAATGGAGCCATTGTAGAAATGTTCAAAGAACTATGAGTCTCAAGCTCAGAAGAAACATTAGGTGGTAGAAATACTATTTTGGGAAGCCATCTAGAAATACTTCGGGTTGAAGACATGGATTGTGTGAAGTAAAATGAAGTGAAACATAAAGAATGTCCGCATCTTTAAACGTGCATTCATTTACTTGACACTATTTCTGAATTTCCCAATGCAAAGCTTTATGGTTGGTCTTAAATCATTGTTCAGGTGTATTTTTTTAATTAATGAATTTAATTTATAGCTGGGATGAGTAAATATGTTATTTTTTTCCTTTGACTCCACTCCAATACACAACAATGTCAAGAAAAGCATATGGTATATGCTTTTAAAAATGCTGCTGGACAGTGTTAAACATGATTTTAGCTTTGGGAATCCAGTCTAGGCAGTAAACAAAGATGACTTCAATGTAGAAAATGCAATAAAAGACAGGACAGGGTAGGAAATCAATGTTTCCAATTGTAAGGAGAGAGAAAAAAAAAAGATGAACCAGACATTATTAGCATGATATATAAGCACTGCATAGCCCCATTTATTTCACTTGTATTAAGGATAAATTGCCTGAATAAATTCTATTATTCTAAGAAATAGCACAAATAACAAGCTGACAGCATCAGGAAAAAAAGTGAAAATAATAATGTTGATATTGCTGGAATTGTATGTTATTTCTCTATTTCCAGTTGCATGGATCTAGTTAGGCAATAATTCAAATTTGGCAGTGGGTTCAGCTTTTAAAGTCACATTCATGTATCCAAATTGAAATCTTTAAGAATGGGAAACTAATTATTTATTATTAATAATAGCCTGGACTTATTTTCTACTGCATTTCATGCAGTATGCTGAATACTTCACATAAATTATTTGAAGGACTCACAAAAAATGAAAGATAGCTGTTGTCATGCTTATATTATAAATTACAGAACTGGAGCCACACTAGGTCACATACTCCAAATAACACACTAGTAATTTGGAAGAAACAAAAATTTAAAACATAGCTTCCTTTAATGCAGTGGCAATAAAGTATGAGCTTTGGAATCTTGGCTTCAAACTTCTGATCTATCATCTAGAGCTATGTTACCTTAAATGGCTTAATCAATTCTTTTGAGGCTCAGTTTCCTCATCTGAAGGAGGGGACAATAATTTCTACCACACAGAGCTTTTTTGAGTATTAAATGAGAATGTATGCAAGGTACTTAATACAGTATCAGGGCCAAGTAAGTGCTCAAAAAATGGTAGCTGGTGGTCATGAGAAGAGATGAAAGAAACCCAGACAGTGGTCAGGACCTTGGAAAGTGACTTTGCTTACTCAAGAACACCAGAGGAATCAACAGAGGATAGAGCATTGAGAACAAGGGAGGGATTTGGAAGGTCAAACCTAATAGGGAGGATAAAAAAGAAAAGGACTCCAATTTAAAGGAATATGCACTTAAAATTGTAAAAGTTAAGGTAAATCTCAGATGGTTGTTGGTCAAGGGTTGACTACAATTCAAAATGTTTTTAAATCATTTTTATCGTTATTCTATTGCATTGTCTCAATTTTCCCCGCTTTGCCCTTCTCCGCCCAGCCCACCACCTGCTTCCACAGTCAATTCCCACACTGTTGTCCATGTCTGTGGGTCATTCATACATGTTCTTTGACTAGCCCCTTCCCCTTCTTTCCACTGAACACTTGCTGTGTGCCCAAGTCACTGCTAAATGCTTTACCTGCCTTATCATGTTCCTTCTTCATTTCCTGAGGCAGAGTATATGACCATCCTTGCTTTGCAAATAATGAAATTGAAGCTCTCTGTGTTAAGCGACTTGTTCTGGGTCACTCGACCAATGATGGTGATGTCTGCCTGCCCTCCTGATCTTACATGGCTCCATTTTCTAGACTACATTTCCTATTACCCTTCTCACTGAAATTCTTTTAAAGAATATGAACATTGAGCTGTGTCAAAATTCTTAACTCCCAGGAAGAGATCATCTGATTAACCAGCCACATTCCTGGCTTTCCTCAGTCTAACCAGCTATAGTCGGCGAGGAGAACTTCAACCTATCGGGAGACTCAGTAAAGCCTTGGATGAGGCTTTCTAAGAGGTGAGAAGGTGAGCTGGATGTATTTCCTCACCAAGAGTATCCAATAGCATTGAAATCATTCAATCCATTACAGAGAGGTGAATTTTAAGGATGTATATAAAAATGGCTTTAATTACACATTTCCTCATTGAATAAAGATAAACATTTCACATTTCAGATGATAAGATAAACATTTCATAGCCATCAGATGAATGGAACTTTTCCTAGCTATCAGTTCCAAAGAACCAAGTGGGGACCTTTAATTGAATTTAGGTAAGACATATTGTTTAAAGATTGCTTTTCTCTTATAAAATATGAGATGAAGCCTAATGAAAATGCTTTCTATTAATGATAACAAACAATGTTCAGAAAGCTTTCAATGCATCAGACCCTGGCTAAACACTTCATATATATAATCTAATTTACTAGTCCCAGCTACCTCACAAGATAGGTAGTATTATCATCCCTGATTTATATGTGACAAAACAGAGTCTGGAACACATATCCAGAGTTACCCAGTTAGTACATGGTAGATCTGAGACATGGATTTGGGTCTCTACCATCATGTGTCTAAAATTTGGGTACCAGACAGTTACTACTATTAATTATAGTAGATGTAGAAGATGTTTAATGGTAGTTTTCACTACAGATACCAGTTACTCATCTTATTGGTTGTTCCTACAGAAAACAAAATGCCAAGCTTATTGCCAGCCTGCTCATCAGTCAGCTACCAACAATTTGACATGACATGAGTAAGAGCAGAGCCGTACCTCAGCTAACAGAGTAGAGTGTCCCAGAGGCTGGTCTTGAGACGTGTTCTGGGAAAATCTCACTGCATTAAATAGGACTAACATCATTTAACTTAAATTGCAATGGGGAAGAAAACATGGAGACTCAGTAGTGATTGATATGGGAGAGGGAGCAGGAAGTAGATTCAGTAAATGTTGAATTCTTCAATGCTGGAGAGCATGCCTGGAAGTAATACAAATGTTATCATCCATTGCCCTTCTTCCTCAATCCACTGGATGCTATTTAATGCCAGTTTGCCTCAATAAGCATTTACAGGATTCCATGTCTGAGACTAATTCTTTTACTAGCTACCACTTACTAGTTAGCTCAGCAACAGCCTGATTATAAAAGCATATTCTTCCTCCCCACATCATGAGGTCTTGTCATAAGGTTATAATATGATACAGCAGAACATTCTCAGAACCAAGAGTCATGATACTTGTGTACCAGGTACAGCTCCGTCATGGACTTCCATAACAATTTTGCTAAGTTGTGAACATTCTTTAGCATGAGTTTCCCTTTGTTAAAGAAATGAAAACATCTTTACCAACCTCTAAAGCACTGTAAAGGCATCAGAAACTACATTTTGGACTGTGTAAAATGTTACAGATTATTCATGTTTTCTTACCCTTATTTCCAGCAACCATGTATTTTTCTGAACAATATTAGCTTTTATTCTATCCAACGAAGTATGTGTTAAGTGGTACATCCGTAACTTTACAACATAGAGATGATCTTAAAGTAGAGCACAGTTAATATCTTCTACCATGATATACTTGCTGTAATGCTGTGCCGTGTGCCGCCCCTAAATTCTCAAGAGTGACTCAAAGTCAAAGCCTGCCCTCATTTGCCAGTGAACGTAAATGTCATCCCTCCCCCTCCTCTGGTAATAAATTCTTCTGCAATAGAAAAGTTGAAACAGTAGGTTATCATAATTACAGGCACCATAGTAGCAGGAAGACAACATTAACGGCTAATTAATAGGATATTTTCAGGTAATGCTCCACTTGAAAATCCTGCCCGGTATTCAAGCTCACCAGTGGAGGTGACTCCAGTTTAACTCATGCTTGTATCAGATGAGAAAACACAGGCACATTTTTCAATCCAACCAGGCTGTCTGTTTAGAAGATGCTACAGAACTGATTAATGACAGAAAGCAAAAAGGAACTGCTCCTACTGTGGCTGTCAAGGTCAAATGCACAATCAGACAAAACCAAGAGAGCCAGGGAAGTTGCCCAGTCTGGATTTAGGCTGCTGGCCTCCCATTTTGGCTGAAGCCACCGATGTGTTGTCATTCCCTCTTGTTTCCAGTCGTACCACACACAAGATGGAGAGGCATATGGCACCTTCTCCCACTTGGAGTAAATGTGGGCTTTAATTTAAGCTTTAAGCCTTTGAGAGTCCTTTGCCAGCAAGATAAAATATATAAGCCATGCTATTCTGAGCAACATATTTTCTGCAATATGCCTTGCATCCATGGTCCAATAAGTTTGAGGGTAGGACCAATAGCAACTAAGTCAAGCCACATCTTTGATAGAGAAGAATGAAAGGTGTGTGTTCCCCCAAATGTTAGGCAAATAACAACAACAACAACTATTCACCAAGTGCTTGTATGTTACAGGCACAGTACTGAGAGCTTCATACACATTTTCTCCTTTAAGCTTCATTACAACTCTATGGGGTAAGTCCTTTGTAATATTCTAATTTTTTGGAAGAAGAAACAAAGGCTTAGAAAATTAAGTCATTTGCTCCAGGTCTGCCTGTCAGTTGCACAAAGCCAGATTCAAACAAAGGCAATAGGACTCCAGAGTCTTCACACCCGACACTAGCATATACTATGATACTATATACTGTATAGTATATATACTATATATACACACTATACACACTATACGGCATATACACCTTGCTGTATATATATTGGGTACTGTGCATTACTCTTTAGTTTTGGCTGTGGCAGACTAACTTGTGAACTCAATGCCACTAAATGAGACATCAGAGCAAGGCAGACTCATTCAAATGACTGCCCTCATTCATTCATTTATGCAAACACTTACTGAACATCTGTAGAACCTGAAGAGCAGCAGTATGGACGGGGGACTTCACAAACATGTATTACAGGTCTGGAGATAAAGAATAAACAGATCCATATACTAGAACTGTGGTAATGGCTCTTACATGCTCCTTTGAGTTTGAGCAAAAAAATAATGAAAGTACACAAATACACATACACTTATACACATACACATATATCAACTCACAAAATATTACTCTCAATGACTTCACAGGAAAAAGGTCATGAAATATCACGTTTTTGGTGAAATGTATGAACTCTAGGAGTGAGATTTTCTTAATCACGACTAGAGAGACAAAATCCTGGGGAACAAGTGAAATAAGCCTCCAATAAATGCAAGCTGTTCTTTGTAGCTACTTCTAAGAGTACTGGTCATGGTTTAAAACGCCCCCAGCACTTGGAGCAGGTAGGGAAGCCACCTCCCTGTGCTTGGAGTGCTCTGATGCCTAAGCCCTCTCGCCAGCTTTGGCAAGTGTGATGGGTGCAGATAGATGAATGGCCACAGAGCCCTGGATGCAAGGTCAGAACCACTGGCACCACCACGTGTCACTCTGCTTGCCTAGTCCCCCTCCCTCAGGGCCCACGCATGCCCTTCTGCTGGCAAGGGTAGCAGACGCTATTTGGAAGTGGTTGAGAGAATGGACTGTGCTAACTGCACTTTTCCCTGTGGGCAATTCAACAATAAGTAAGCAATGAAGGGAAGGAGGGGAAGACAGAGAGCGCACACACACTAAAGCAAGGTTTCCTCCAAATTCGGTCTCGCCGTAGGGGCATCAGAGCATTTTGGGGAGATGATTATTAAACTCTCATGTTCCTAAATCCCACACAGACTTGTGTGCCAGAATGAGATGGGGGCCTAGAATACGCAGTTTAGCACATGCGAAAAGTGATTCATTTACACATGAAAATACGAGCATAACTGGCTAATTGACGCACATAATTCTCCTGAAAGGGCTAAACCACAATTACCCTGAGCAACCAAAGAGACTGTGGTAACTCTGCATTAGCAACTGAGAAGTTTATTTTAAGTTGGCAAAATAGGCACTTGTGAACCGGCACATGAGATGGTTTCCTGGTGCAGACGGCAGAGACCCATTTCCAGCTTCCTTGCAGGCACCGTGTATCACCTCTGCTATCAGTTTCATCCCCAGTGCCTGTTATATTTGGTTTTATAACATTTGCTATAAAAGCATTCATTACAATACCCATCTGACAGCTGCCGGTAAACAAAACAACTGCATGACAACAGATGGAAAATGGCACCATTCGGTGGCGCTGAATGTCGCAGGTAGTTTTCGGAGGTCATCTACAACCACAGAGGATGCAGAAGACTCCTAGATTCTGTGCCAAGGTCCACAGTAGGTTAGATAAATAAAGGCGTTTAATTATTTCAGAACTGACTAGTTTCATTTTGCATTGTGCTTGGGGTCTCATTTGGTTTTGGCTCACCAAATTTCCTCTCAATCTCTTTTATTCTGGATCCCTCAGTAAAAGAAAATCAAACTGCTCTTTTTGCCCAATAATGTTTGGTAATGCAAAATTGATATTTTTGGCTAAAAATGAACTGTATGTGCTTCTAGTCTTGGCATTGGGAAAGTTTGCAACATTCTGATTTGCATTTAAAGATAAGAATGATGCAGGCAGACCATAATACTATGTTCCTTATATATATAATGTCCTCCACTTCATGCCGTGTGGTCTCATTACTTCCAAGATTTCTTCGTTCACAGCTTCATAGTTTTTAATTTAGTTACTGAAGTTCATAGCACTCTGATAGCTGAGAAACAAGGAGTGAGCAGAAAATATAAGTAGGGACAAAATATATTGATCTTTATTTTGTTTTCCTCGTAGCCAAAGATTTCTGAGATCATATACCTCTTTTCTTTGTCTGAAATACACAATAACATCACGGAAAGAATCGCCAGCCAGGTTTATAAGGACTGTGTTTTGTGTTTAACCATCTTTTCTATTTTTATTTTTATTTTTTTGGCTAAAATCAATAGTGGCAGATACATTTGTTCTCAAACCTTTAATTGGTTCTTGGTCTTTGGGAGTAAAAACTTTATTTCTTATTGCAGAAAATTAGACAAATAGAAGGAAGCATAAAAATAAATCACCCACAGTCTGCCTCCTTGAGATAAACACTGTTGGTGTATTTCATTCTGGATGTCTGTGTGTGTGTATAAAAAAATACATATAATCTGAACTATTCCTAGTAAGCCATAAAAATATTTTCAACATATGTGGGCCTGATATATATATATATATATATATATATATATATATATATATATCCATCCATACGCACCTACAGGAACACACACAAAACCCTTAATATGAGTAACATCATACGAGGTTCCACACCCAGACAAGGAAAGCTGCTCACTCTGGGCGTCTGCCAAACATTAGTTAATGTTATCCCCCTCTTTCCCTCCCTATCTGCACCTTCCACTACTACCCACTACACCATCATAGCCAAGCAAGGTCGATCTTGCCTCCTTCCCTCTCAGTTCCCAGTGGTACCTTCTGTGTCCTGACCCATAGCTCCGATTAATATAAACAGTGCCTAACTAACCTACTTTGTTTCCATTTGGTATCCTCCAATCTGTTTTCCACAGTGCAGCCAGAGGGTGGTCTAAATGTGTGTGGAATCAAGTTATCCCTCTCTTTAGATACTCCTAAGCCCTCCCCACCCTACCACCACTATTTAAGGTGGCTGAGAATATGCTGGGCCTCTGACTCCTGCCTTTCCTTTCCTACTTTCACTCCTTTCACCCCCAGACAGGGCCTTTCTCCAGCATCTCAGCTTGCTTGCATCTGGATTGTTGTATATGCTATCACCCTAGCCAAAGCCATCATTCTTCTTCTCCTCTTTCCTCTTGTCATTGACTAAACCAACTCCTCTCTCCACTAGAACTCCTGCTCCAATCCCAAGTTACTTCCTTAAAAATGCAGAATGCTTTCTTTGACCTCCTATAGGTAGCCCAACAGCATCCTGTTTCTCCCTTCAAAGCAGTTACGGAGAAAGTATGAGAATGGTTTTTTACTTTATTTTTTTAACATTTTATTTATTTATTTTTAGAGAGAGGTAAAAGGAGGGAGAAAAAGGGAGAGAAACATCAGTGTATGGTTGCCTCTTGAGCATCCCCTACCGGAGACCTGGCCTGCAACCCAGGCATGTGCCCTGAATAGGAACTGAACCGGCAACCCTCTGGTTTGCAGGCCAGCTCTCAATCCACTGAGCCACACCAGCCAGGACAAGGATGGCTTTTTTGATTGTGAATTTGTCATAGAGGTGTCTCTCTGATATGCCACCACACCCTCCCAACCTGGTCCATAATAACTAACATTTAAAAACATGCTAAATGGATATTAAATCAATATAGTTCACCTGTATCACTTAATAGAGAAGTAGAACTGCAAAATAATCAATGACTTGCTAGGACCTTGAATCATAATTTAAAAACTAGATTTTCCCAACTCGGGGCCCATTGCGCACCAGTGCTACCCCGCATTCACTGGGATATTCTGCCCTAACCTAATACTGAGCACCTGGAACACTGACCCGTTCCTCCATTTACTTCCACTCCCCACCAGCACCAATAGTGCCACATTTACTGCCCTCATTCTTGAGACAAGGTGAGCATCATCTCCAGATACACACTTGCTATGGCAGCTTCCATCATCTCTCCTGACTTCAGTCTTTCCTCACACTGACCCATAATCCATCCAAACATAACCTTATGACAGGGTCCACATCAAGACCCATCTCTCCATAGCTCTGCCTTCAACATCAAACTAGATGCAAGCTCCAGTTCTGTTCCTGGACCTCCCAATTCTCTACTTACCTTCTCCACCAGAATCATATCTGTCCTCTTTTACCGAGCAAATATCTTTAGAGACCCGCATGGATAATGCCTTTGTTCTTGAGCCCGTGCCTCTGCACGTAACAGCCCCTGCATGCACACTTCCCTTTAGATTTCTCTTTGACAGTTCATACCCTCTGCTTCTTCAAACTCGGTCCAAGTATTTCCCTTGTACAGAAAAATTATCCCCTAACATCACAATCTAGCCCCGATCCATCACTCAATGTGCTGTGTAATGAATTAATCTATAAACGAGTGGATTTTAGACCTACCATGATAACCAATAAACTATAAAAAGCATTTCAGCACATTTGATTTCTAAGGCATTGTTCTGTCCTGGCTACTAGATCTCAGACAAAATGAGTGCATATAAAAACACAATCATGTCAGAACAAATATTTTTCAAGTCCTCTGGGAGACCCTCTTCCTTCCACTGCAAGGAAGACATAGAATTAATAATGCTAGAGCAATACAACATCGACTTTAAGTCACAGCTATTTAGGCCAGAAAGGAGATGTGGGGCTGCTCTCCACAGCTCTCAGGATAACACATCCTATCACCCCACCTGAAAGGCACCTGTCTTCCGTTCTTTAGGATGTCAAGGGAAGACCCCAACCTTCTCCTGCCCCCACTCTCGTGTTCACCAACCATCCCATTATTATATATTTTTAAAAGATTAAGTTATATCTATAAATTTATGTTTTAAACTAGTAGCTAGCAATAGCTCACAGTCTTTCCACAAGTTTTATTTCTTATGAAAATATAGACATAAGCAATATAAACATGTACATTGATCAGGGAGAGATAATATATTTTATTTATATAATTATTAGGAAGTTTTAAAATGTTCAGCCTAGTGTGGCCCAGGCTGTTGTGATTCAGTTGGTTGGAGCATCATCCTGTTAAATTGAAAGGTTACGGGTTGGATTCCCAATCAGGGCACATGCCTAGGTTGTCAGTCTGATCCCCAGTTGGTGTGCAAATGGAAGGCTGGTGTTTCTCTCTCACATCAATGTTTCTCTTTCTCTCTGTCTCCCCCTTCTTCTCTCTAAAATCAATAAATCTATTTTTTTCAATTAAAATGTTCAGTGTGAATTGCCACTTGAGACGATCATCCCCAAGCCCCTGTTTGCAAACACTACCTTATTTTGTTGAGAACTAGGATGTGATGGAAAGAGGCAGGTTGAGGCTAGAAAAACAAGGTGCAGGTTTGCATTGTGCTGTTGAGTACTCAAGTGGCCTTAACCTCTTTGAACTTCAGTTTCTCCATTGTAAAATGGGGATAATCAGCTCATTGTCAGTATTGAATGCCTTGTGACAGGGGAAGATCACCCAGAATGTGGGCAGAAGGGAAGGCTCAATAAAGTGAATTTAGCAGAAAAATGGAAGGAGAAAAAATGATAGCAAGTATAGGCAAGTTTTATTTCAGGGTTTTGTATAAAGAAGATTAGAGAAACAGGGTGACAGATGGAGGGGAAGTGGAGTCACAGAAGATTTTTTTCCCTTCACTTTGCATATATTATAGCATGTGCACATGGTGATGGGTGTGATCGTGTCCTGTCTAAAGGTGTCAGATACCGTCTCTAAGATGGAGAGTCCTAAATGTGTACCTTTATATGAAACATCTTCCTTATCCTCCAGACTCAAAGAACCTACTGTCTCCTTGACATCTCTCCTTAGAACTCCAATGGGCACCTCATGCTGAATCAGTCCAAACATGAACCCCCAGTTCCTCCCCCTTCTTCAACTCTCTCTTCTTCCTTCTTTCCCTCCCTGACAATCTGCTCCTCTTGCAACTCATCTTGGAAATAGCACTTCCATTTTTGAAATGCTCAGGCTGAAATTCTTGTAGTAACCATTGGCTCCTCTATCTTTGGTACATCACAGTCAATCCACTACCTAAGTACCCTGTCTTAGCTTTTGAAATACATCAAACTCTGACCAGTTCTTACTCCTGCATTGCTACCAACCTGCCCATATCTCACCTGGATGTCTGTAATGCTCCCTGCTTTGACCTTACCCCACATCTCTTCTCCACCCAACAGCCAGAGTGTTCCTTTAAAAATGTGCATCATGTCATGCTGTCCCTCTGCTCAGTAGCCTCCAATGGCTTGCTGTCTCACTCAAAGCAAAATCCTAGGTCCATCCCATGACCTTGAGAGCCCTACGTGATCTAGCTCCTGCTAACTCTGATGTCATATACTACCATTCTCACCTCTCTCATAACCCCCACTCTAGCCATACCAAACTCCTTACTGTGAATGTGACAAACAATATCCAGCCAAGTGCCTTTGCCCTAGCTGTCCCTCTTTCTGGTCCTCCCAGATATCCACATGGAACTAACTCTTCCTCACCACTTCCAGGTTTCTACTCAAATGTCACATCTCAGAGAGGCAATCCCAGAGCTCCATGCAAAAAAAAGCATCCCTCACCCATTGTATCATGTCCTGTTCTCCTTACCTTGTTTTCTTTTTTTCTTTTTTGAAGATTTTATTTATTTATTTTTAGAGAGAGGGGAAAGGAGGGAGAAAGAGGAGAGAAACATCAATGTGTGGTTGCCTCTCACGCACCCCCTACTGGGGACCTGGCCTGCAACCCGTGCGTGTGCCCCAACTGGGAATTGAACTGGAGACCCTTTGGTTCACAGGATGGCACTCAATCCACTGAGCCACACCAGCCAGGGCTGTTTTATTTTTCTTCATGTCCATTGCATTATATGTCATTTCTTTTTATGTATATGTCTGGGTCCCCCCCATATCCCCATCCCTGGCAGAACATAAGTTTCTTGAAAGAATTTTGTTTATGCTTGCTTTTATGTTACACATTAAGTTTCTAAAAGACTGCCAAGAATTTAGTAAGTGCTTAATAATATTTGCCAGTGAATTAATATATATAATCTGATATTTCTGGCTTTCTTTCCCTGCACCCCTCACCAATAAATTAATATAAACAAATTTCAATAAAATAGTATGTTCCATGGCTAAATAAAAGTACATTAAGAGGTTTATTCAGATATTTTTTTAGAATTCACTCTATTTTTAACAAGCTAAATATTTTCATTAAAAAAGAATCATGTAAAAATAGGGCCTCACTATATTCACATGTTTCCATAGGAATATAGAAGAAATAAGTTAAAGGCTGTGCTATTTAACTACAACCTTTCCTAAATGCCCATAGGTGATAAGAAAATCCAATGTAATCAGCCTTTGTTACAATAAACATTACTTTAAAGTAATAAAGTCATGCTGTGATATTTAGGTTTAAATGAGTTGAAAAAACTTATATGTTTAATGATAAAAGGAATGGCTAAGTAAACATTAGATCAATTCAATACAATGTTATGCAACAATCAAAATAATAATTGGAAGAAGGTAGACTTATGAAGAATATTTATAGGTTGAAAACAATAAAAAATGAATGCATGTTATTATTTGAGTATGTAAACATATATCCATAAAGATATAAGTATACCTTTAAAAAATCATTGCAGGTTGGTGGTATTACAAGTGGGCCTTTCCACTTATTCTAAAATGACTGTGCTATATTGTCTTATTATGTCAATTAAGAAGTGATATTTTGTAAAAGTGAAAGAGAATACAGCAGGGAAAAAGAACAACACTGAATTAAAAGCCAATAAATATTCCAGTCCCTAATCTTCCAATCACTTACTTAAAACAACATCTTAGCAAGTTATTCATCACTTCTGTGTCTAAGTGTTCTTTTCCAGAGAGTACGGATAATAACGTAATGCAATTTCCAAAGAGTATGAGTGGCAAAAGCAATGCTCCAGGGTCATCAAATGTTCTCATATTCCTCCTGAGCATAGGAGGTCTGCATTACCCAGCCTCCCTTGCATCCGATGGGACCCTGTGACTGAGCTCGAGCCAATGCAATGTGATCAAAAATGGTAGAAAGCACTTCCAGGAAACATTCCACATTAAGTGTTAATGTTCTCTTCCCCCTATTCATGGGGCTTGAACTGGAATATTCCAAGATAATGGAGTCACAGCTAGAGAGAGCCTAGACCCAGAGAAAAACCCAATTCTCATCAGACCACTATGAAAAGAAGAAATAAGTCTTAATTACGTGACACCATTAACATATTGTGGGTTTGCTGCATGCTGCTGATGTTGGCTCCTGTCTTAGCCTGTTTGGGCTGCTTTAACAAAAATACCATAAACTGGGTAGCTCATAAACAACAGAAATTTATGTATCACAATTCAACAGGCTGGGCAGTCCAAGATCACGGTGCTGGCAGATCCAGTGTCTGGTGAGAGCCTGCGTCCTCTTTGACGACCATTTTTTCACTGTAACCTCACCATGCTGGAAGGGAAGGGAGGTTTCTCAGGCCTCTTTTTATAAGAGCTCCAGGCTCATGACTTAAGCACCTCCCACAGGTCCCACCTCCTCATACCATGACCTCAGGAAAACTTTGAAGAAAGCCCAAAATGCTCCCCGATGAAACTGCTAACATAAACATATGGGGGGTTTTCTTGCTTGCAGGAATAAATAAATTTGAGACTATGATGATGATTTTACATGAGGCCTTCCATTGAGTTGTGCCCTTGGCTGGATGACAAGATGCAAATGTACATTAGCAGTGGTTGGGACTACCAGCTATGGCTCAGTGAGGAGGCCAGCAAATCCTCCCTCTAAAAACACCACACTACAAAGCTAGAAAAAATCAACCCTCCATCCAATTTCTCAGCACTCTAAAAATCAACCAAATGCATCCAACACTCTGGAAGTATTTACTTGAAAAACTACTGGGCTTCGGGTAAGAAGGGTAGGAATCTTTGGTGTCCCAGACGGGGAGGACTCCCATTCCTAGCGAGCATGAAGGCTCAGCCCAGGTGGGCTGGCTGTGAGTCCCGGCAGCTTTGCTGCCATAGTCAGAAGGGTTCATTTGATTTGAAGTGGAAAGCGGTGACTATCCAGCAGCATCATTAGTAGAAGTGATATTCTACTTGCTGGTGGAAAAGTGGGGAGAGCCCATGGCATAACTGACCTGAGCTTGTGGTTGGGCAAGCATATTCCAAATTGAGATCATGTACAGGTTCAGTGGAGAGTGGAAAGGTCCTAAGCCATCTACACATTTCTGACCGATCCTAAGACAGCGCACAGATGAAAATGTGATCCCGAAGGGCCCAGCAAGTGTAAATACTTGGGAAGACTTGCAAATGGCCTGAACACTGGATACACTTCCCTACACATACATAGACCCATTGACAGAAAACAGGAGCCTTCTTACTAAGTGTTCAAACATAGGCTTAGTTCCCTTTTTGGTTGGCCATTCATCTACATAGACAATGGAGAAAGCCCTTGGAAACCAAGATTAAAAACAAAAGAAAACATAGAAAAATGACAGTAACAATAAGAACTGAACAAAGGCATGAGTGGCCACCTACCAGGGGGAAACAGATTTCACAGTTCTAGCCCAGACAAGTTTACAAACAAAGATACAAACAACAAAGGCAGAAACAACAGTAACCACCTGGGGGAAATGTTGCCTAAATATCTACCTTTCAACAACAACAAAAATTATGAAACATGCAAAAAAATAACAAATTGTGGCCAATACTCAAGGAAAAGAGCTGTCACTATATATACATCATCTCTGTATGTCAGCAGATATTGGATTTAGCAGACAAAGCCTTCAAAAATTATTACAAGTATGCTCAAAGAACTAAAGAAAAATGTTAAGAATCAAAATATGCAACTGATGAATACAAAAGTAGCAAATTTAAATAAAGAATACAATTAAAAGTTTTATAGGAATACTGAGTGCAATTGTGCAGTTCAAGAATTACACATCCTAGGTTTCCTCTTTTGCCAGGGACCCACCAAGATGGGCCGTGTTCGCACCAAGACCACGAGGAAGGCAGCCCGGTTCATCATGGAGAAGTACTACACGTGCCGGGCCATGACTTCCACACCAACAAGCATTGCATGCGAGGAGATCACCATAATCCCCAGCAGGAAGCTCTGAAACAAGGTAGTGGGCTGTGTCACACATCTGATGAGGGGGATTCCCAGAGGCCCCATGAAAGGAATCTAGATCCAACAAGCTGCAGGAAGAGGAGAGGGCAGGGAGAGACAATTACGCTCCTGAGGTCTCAGTCCTGGGTCAGGAGATCATTGAAGGTGATCCTGACACTAAGGAGATGCTGAAGCTCTTGGACTTTGGCAGCCTGTCCAACCTGCAGGTCACTCAACCTACATTCGGAATGAATTTCAAAACACCATGTGGGGCTGTTTGAATCCTTCTGCTGTGCTGTAATATTATCAATAAACCACTGACAACCAAAAAAATTAGATAACTTATGTAAAAATGAAAAATTCCTGGAGAGACACAAACTATAAAATCAAGGAAAAATAGAAAACCTGAATAGACCAATACCAAAAAAAGAAATTGTTAGTGAACACAAAACTTCCCACAAAGAAACACCCAGGACCAGATGGCTGCACTGATGAACTTTACCAAAATTTTAAAGAAGAATTAACATCAACACTTCTAAATCTCTTAAGAAAGAATAGAAAAAGAAGTAATACAGCTTAACTCACTTAGTAGCCCAGTATTACCCTGACATCAAACCAGGAAAAAAGTATTATAAGAAAAGAATACTACAGACCAACATCCGTTATAAATACGGATGCAAAGAAATTCTCAAGAAAATAAGAGCAAACCCAATCCAGCAACACGGGAAAAGATTTTCAACCATGACATACAAAAATCTGTCAATGTAACATGTGATAATCATAGAGTTAAAGACAAAACCACACAATCACCTCAACAGACACAAAAAAGATTTTGACAAACACCTACAGCTGGTATCATACAAAATGGTGAAACCCAATAAGCTGCTCCCAAACTCCTGACCCACAGAAACTATGAATGATAACAAATGTCTCTGATTTAATACATTAAGTTTTGAGTTAATTTACTTCACAACAATAGATATCTATAAATAATAGTAACAATAGCACCATAAGAAGGAGGGAAAGTGGAGGAGGAGCAGTAGCAGCAGTAGCAGCAGTAGTAGTAATAGCTGTTGTTGTAGAAGTAGTTGCTGTCATACAGGCTGTTGTCATACAGCCTCTGTGCCAGCAGGGCTCTGAGTCAGGGCTCCAGAGTGACATGAGGGCTGATGCAGAGCTCAGCCAGTAAAGGGTGTCCAAGCCCGTGATGCCCATGTCCAAGGCATCAGAGGGTCCCAGCATGGGGTCAGGTCTCTAACACTTAAATTCTTCCTAAGGTCACAATTTATCCTACACAGGACCAAGCCTACCTGGAAAGATTAAATGGCCCTAGCTGTGGGCACAAGTAACATGGAGAGGGGATCCGGCATCCCAGGAAGTGAAGTGGAAGGACCACCAAAATCAACACCTGTTCTCAAGAAGATGTCTGTATCATAATTACAGAGTCTGGGAACCTCAGGCTTGAACAGTTGAAGGAGGAAACAACCCCCATGTAGCCCCCACCTCATCTAACACATCCAGGAGTTATCCGACAATTGCTTTAGGGGGCACCTTGCTGTCTCCAGGTCCCTAGATTCCTGACCACTTGCACCCTCTTTGTAGTAAGACAGCTGCTCTCCGGTGCTCCTCTCACCCGCCCACCCTTCTGTCTCACCAGAGCCAGCCCTTGAGGCCCTCCAAATGGCTTGTTGGCACAGTCTACCTATATTTCCTCTTTCCTTCCCAACATGAGAAATTTATGTTCTAAATGAGATATTTTGGCCCCTAATTTGTTGTAGATTTTTTCCTCTTTTTGTGAAGGTGTTCAGCTGTAGGAGCTCAGGGCTCCTCATGACAGAAAATGTCGATCTGTATCTACTTTACTTTTAGTCACAAGTGAAAATAGACAAACCGTTGCTAAAGATATAAAGTAAGGTTAAATTTAGAAGTTATATAAGTAAACACAGATATATTAATCTGATAAAAGTCTTAAAGGACTACACAAAAAGGGAGACAAGATGACCATTAGGATCCCCCTGATTCAAAGATTCGAGATTCAATAAGAACCTTGTGTTTAATACAAGGACATCTGAGATAAATACATTCCCTCTGTTACATTGTTTCAAAAGTATGCTTTTATTTGCAGAAAGCCATCAGTAATGGGAATTCTAAACATATTTGGAAAATACTTAGTAAATACTTAATTTCCTGAATCCATAGACATGGAGAGCAAAAGGTAAATAGGAGAAAGTGACCTCTGTAAGTGTGGGCAAGGTCATAGGCTAGTGTCCATGTTCCCATAACCATAACCAAATATTCATAATATTCTTCTTTCTGTTGGATAGAAAGCAATCGTCATGTTTAAGGGAAGAATGAGATTCTAAAACATGACTGTTTCAAAACAAAGTCAATTTAAAGTTCTAAATTTTAAAATCACAAAGTATCCAAAGTGTTAAATGGCTCCATCTTCAGGGTAAATGTGAAAAGTCTCTATTTTCCTCAGCCCTGAAAATGCAGGAGCTATTTCAAGTCTTTCCTGAATTAGACAAATGTAGCTGTGGACTCAAATCCCCCCCCGGCTCCAGCAACCATAGCTACACAATCAGCTTTGCCTGTGATCAGTGTCCACAAGGAGTCGGAAAGTGTCCTTACCCCAGAGTGGGCTTGGGTGCACGCATTCGTAATTCAAACTCTCATGATATTCAAAACACTGGTGAGTAGAGTAATGCTTTCTCTC
This sequence comes from Desmodus rotundus, assembly GCF_022682495.2. Taxonomy (NCBI): domain Eukaryota; kingdom Metazoa; phylum Chordata; class Mammalia; order Chiroptera; family Phyllostomidae; genus Desmodus; species Desmodus rotundus. The sequence goes on along the minus strand of NC_071387.1, from coordinate 102,780,894 downwards.
CAAGGGCATCTGGAAAGTTCTCCCACAAATGTCCTCTCGAGTGCCTTTGTATCTTATTGGGATGACAGTGGTGGGAGCAGGTCTTACTTTTCTCCTTTCCCAGAAAAAAGAAATAGGGTAGGAATCTAATTCCCTACATTTTGTAAGACCACTATTGAACTTGAAAACAATTTGTATTTTTTATGGAACAATAGAAAAATTAACAAGCAACTTCTATTCACATGATATTATAAGAAGACAAAAACATATAGACCACTCCTTCAGTCCCCCAAATCACAAGCTAATAGTTCAATGTGAAAGAGATCAATTAAATTTAGAGCTGGGAATTACATAAGTAAACTGATATTGGCCACAGACCACAGTGGGAGGAAGAAAGCTGGATGGAGGGCAAAGGGAGAAGGAACCAAGACAGGGCAGGGACACGAAAAGCTCTGTAATGTTAGGCAGTATATGAGTAGGATGGTGGAAGAGGGCAGAGAGCACAGCCAATAGCTGGCTTTAGAGAAAACAAGAAAAGAGGTTCAGTTGTCTAATTCTGCAATGAAGAAAAAGGAGATCAACACAATAAAATTACCAGAGTAAATAATGCAAATTTTGGCCGCGCTCATTTCTTTAGTATGACCATCTTGTTATTTTCAGTCACTAACATAAACTAGTGGGTGCAGCCAGAAGTTGACACATCTCCACTTGCAAGAGTTACCATCCTTTCTTCAATGCATACAACAAAGGCACTGGGAATACCACAGTTAAAAAACATACCAGTGGGTTGCCTACTCTCATGGAGACTGCAGCCTATGTGGACACTTGTCGCAGGCAGTTCAGGCCAAAAGTGGGCTTCCCCCGGGTAAGGACACATGTGCCTCATAGACATATAATACTGTTCTCCATTTATTCATAAAATTAAATATATGCTTATCTGGTTTTAGCTTGTAACCAGTGCAATATCTCAGATTTAAAAAACAAGAAAATGACCTAGGAATCTCTGTTACCAAATAATAACAATGATAATAGTTACAGTAATCATTATGATAGGTACTATTTATTGAGCTCTTACCAGATGTTAGAAACTAGGCTTTTAGTTTACTAACGTGTCGTTCATTCTTCACAAAGTTTCTTCGAGGTTACATATCATTATTGCCCTCTTTTACAACTGGGGAGATGGAGGTGCAGAGAACTTAACTAAATTATTTAGAGCCCCATGTCTAATTTGGAGCTGAGATTTAGAACTGGGCTCTCTGACTCCAGAGACAGCCCCTCCCCACTAAACCAGTGGTTCTCCCACGTGGCTGTTCAGTAGACTCACCTGGTAGACTTGTGAAAAACCACCAACACTGGGGACCCAGCTCCAAACCTGTGAAATCAGAATCCCTGGGGATGGAGTCCAAACAGTGTTTTTTATTTCTGAATGACCCCATGTGATTCTCACATGTAGTCAAAAGTTGAGAGTCTCTGCATGAGGCAGTCTTCTCTTCCCACGACATAACTATGAAATTTTCTGATGGTCCCCACACACTTCCTCTTCTGGTCACCGAGAGAGAGTGCTTCGAAAGCGCTGCTAAGCAACATGCTGCCTGCAGAGCAGCAGCGGCGCCCGCGGGAACTGGTGATAAGCACGGCCTCGCAGGCTTCATCCCAGACCTACTGACTCAGAAACCGGTCATTTTATTCAGATCCTGATATACACGTTAAATGAGTATCATCACAAAGTGTGCCCTAGAGAGGACACACTCGTTCCTGGAGTGATGAATAGGTGTAAGAACAACTAATGCACAGCAATAACCATCACCTTCGCTGCCCAGCCTCCCAACACCCACCAGAAAGACAGCCATCCCCACCAAGCATTCTGTGGTCAAACACACCGGGGACAGACTGGATTAAACCAAGTCAAATTACTTTCTCTACTCCAGACTCTAGCAAAACCTATAATGTTGAAGTACTAATGTGTACCATAAATCTCCAAGAGGAGAAATTTCCCAAATATTTATAGCTGTGGTACCCTGTAACTCAGAAATCCTATTAACATCTTTTGCAGACAATGTGTTTCTAGGGACATATTATGGAAAATATATATTCAGAAGAGATGACCATTTTTCTTACCTCGATGGCTACCCTGCACACCTTTTCATAGTTAGGTGCTGGCTATTTGCTTATTACAATGAATATTGGTAGTAGCCATAAAATTGTAGCAAACTTTTATCAAGCACTTGCTTTGTATATCAGGCATAGTTCTAAGTGCTTATACTGTGTTAACTCATTTTATCTTCATAACTACTCTGTTAGATAGGTATGGCTCGTATCACCACTTCATGGTAAAGGAAACAGGAATAGATGAGTTAAGTAACTAGTCCAAGGTCATACAGCTCGTAAATGGTGGGTGCAAGATTTTAACCCAGGCCATCTAGCTCCAGAGCCTTTCTTTTAATCGCTGGATTATTGGAAAAGGGATTGCTTGCATTCCAGCTACTCTCAAAGGTATCCTGAGATACCTCTCTAAGGTATCCTTAGAGTTTCTAAGCTTAGCCCCTCAGTCTGAACTTTTATAAGAGAGCATAAAACCTTCACTCAAACACTCAAGTGCACTCATCTACCATGAGATCTCAATGCTGATATTTCCAATCACGTGATGCTCACGTGATGCTCGTTAAGGGAATGAGCACCACAGCATGTGTTCAAAGCTGATGCTCCTATGGCTGAGTGTCTAAGTTTTGCATTCTTAACATGTGACACACTTTGCTCTCTGATGGAGCATACCAGTGGGGGCCGCAGGGTACTGATCTTTCATCCCTTCCACCACTCAGTCTGAAGCACAAACCAGCAAGTCTGGGGAATCAAGGCCCAGCCATCAATAAGATGATGCCACCTCATAGATGTTCAAACCAAGCCAGAATATTCCAGGGGCTGGTCGTGTTGTTCCCCAACTACAGGTAAATGAACTCAAGTGAATGTGAAAAAAAGAAGCATAGTCTTGGGAGCTCACTGCTGCAGAGTCAAGAATTTGCATTGTTTTTTAAGCTGCCCTATGTTTGGGGCTCACTGAGAATCACTCAGTGGAAGATTCATGTCTGAAAAAGGGGCAGAGCTATCCGCAGGCACATAGTTAGTAAAAATCAGGCTCTGAAATGAAGGCTAGTGAGGGTCCACTCTATACAACCAAAATAATTCTGCCTCTTTCTTCCACAGCAGGAACACTGGATCTGGAAGGCCAAGGAGTAATCATCCAGAAAAAAAGAACAGTCACTAGTGAGCAGGGAAAGAGGGTTGTTCATGTTTGTTGTTCTTGTTGTTTTGGTTTTTTAGTTTTCCCTTGAGTGCTGGGCATGTGTCTATAAATAATGCATAACACTAACTAAGGTCTTGTCTGTGTGCTGGGTATCTGCTGTGTACTTTAAAGACGTTTGATCTTTAAATACTCAGTTCAGTCTTTTGACAAATTTTTAAGAGTTTACTTTGTGTCAGGCACTATTCTGGGTATTGGCAGCTATAGTGGTCAGAATCATGCCCCCACCCACCCCTCAAATGTCCACATTCTAATCCCCAGGACCAGGGAATACATTAATTTACATACTCAAAAGGGACTCTGAATTGTGGTTAAGGACTTGGCAGCAGAGGGATTATCTTGGATTGTCCAGGTAAATACAACGTTCTTAAAATCACATGAGTCCTTCAAAGTGGAGAACCTTTCCTGGCTGAGATCAGAGGGAAATGCGAATAGTGAAAAAAGGCATGGACAGTTGCTATGTCCCTGGCTTTGAAAGTGGAGGAAGCAGTCCAGAGACAAGGAGTGTGGGTGGGCTCTAGAAGCTGGAAGAAACAAAAAGAGGATTCTCTCCTGGGGCCTCCAGAATGGAAAGCAGCCCTGCCTACAGCTTGATGTTCACTCAGTGAGACCCATGTTGGACCTTGGATCTACAGAACTATACACCAACAAATTTTGTGTTGTTTCAGTTACCAAGTTTGTAGCAACTTTTTAATGATTTTTTAAATCCTCTCCTGAGGACATGCTTATTGACTTTAGAGAGAAAAGAAGGGAAGGAAGGAGGGAGGGAGAGAGAGAGAGAGAGAGAGATACATTGATGTGAGAAACATTAATGGGTTGTCTCTTGCACTCAACGTGACCAAGGATTGGACCCACAACCTAGGTATGTGCCCCAACTGGGAATCAAATCTGCAATCTTTTGGTGCATGGATGACATTCCAACCAACTGAGCCACCCATCCAGGGGTGCAGCAATTTTTTATGTCAGTGATAGAAAACAAATACAACGTTGAGCTGGGTGGTTCAGTTGGTTGGAGCATCATCCTGTGCACCAAAAAAAGGTTGCAGGTATGGGAGACAGCTGATGGATGTTTCACTCTCATGTGATGTTTCTCTCTCTCTCCCTTCCTCTCTAAACTCAGTAAAAACAAGCAGTAAACAAAACAAATAAAGCATTGAAAAGAACCCCGCTCTCATAGAGGTTACAGGTTTGTGAAGCACCCTGTAAATATTACCCTCCTGATTTTAAAGAACAGCAAACAGGTATAGGAGAGCTAAACAACTTGACTCCATTCATACAGTTAATAACCCAGAGAGGCAGGACTTGAACTCAGGAAGTCCAACTCCAAAGGCTACGTCATACCCATTATCCTATGCTGTGTGTCACAAACAGTTGTGGGGCCTGCCTATCAGAGGACATGGAGTTGGGTGGCCCAAGGTGCTGCCACAGAGACTCTTGTTTCACTGGAAGGTGGTCAGGGGAGATGTAGGATGACAGTTATGCCCTCCAGAAACCAGAGTTTGCTCACATGACTGGACCTCAGGTGGGTTTTGACTTCAGAACTCACCTTCCTGTTTCTCTGACTCATTCCTGCTTCCTCTTCCTTCCCGCTGAAGTGACTGGGAGAAGATGAAGACACTGCATCTCCCTGTTGTCCAGGTGTCACTGTCCCTGCACAAGGGTCCTCTTAGCGCTTACTGCTGAAGTGTTAGCCACAGGGCCTTGTTTTCAGGACTATTTGTCCACAAAGAGGTGTGACATCCTTTACCAATAATAAGGGTGACCAAATTATCCACTTTCTTCAGTTCTCAGTCATTTTTACCTTTCATCTTAAGACACATGCAACTTCTCTGCTATTCTAAAGGATGGGGTCCCCCCCCCCAATTTCCACAAGCTATTTATACCCTAGACCAGGCTGGGACCTGAAATCCAGGATATGCTTGTCCCCTTGCTCCTGAGTTACAGCATTATACAGTATGTTTTACAGCAAGACATTTCCAGAAGTACTTCAGATTTAACTGCTGGTCAAACAAGTCCAGTAACAAAGTACCCCACCAGAAGTCAGCTATGTTTTTTTCTAAGTTTTCGCTACTGAACTACTACTGCCTTGCCAAACCATGTTTCTAGATCTGGCCCAAAGATATTACTGAGGCAGTTTCTAAATAAGGTCTTGAACCACTTATGGTAGCAAAGAACTAGACCAAGAGGGAACGCTTTAAATACAGTGGGGGGCAACTGGACTAGGAAGCCTTGAAATGGATGTTAGAGATTGATATGTTGTCATGGAAGATGTTCACACTATGTGTCATTACAATGGTTAGATACAGAATAACACCCCCCTTTTGCTTACTAAAGTGAGAGAGAGAGAGTAAGCATGAGAGCCTAAGTACCTCAGCATCATAGTTAATAGCACCATGAGTGCTAGTATAATGATATTTATTTCACTTTTTTAAATTTGTGCTTTCACATAGCTAATGCAATCAGCACATGTTCATTTCACACCTACTGTGCCTAGGAATGCATGAAAGGGACTCAGCAGAGAAGAAAGGCCATAATTCCTTGGTAACTTTATTAACCCTTCACTCAGTGGCTATTTACTGCAGGTTTTTCACTTGCCGAGCACTGGTACAGGCACTGGAGAAACAGCGAGGAGCAAGGCTGACATGCCTTGGCTCTCAAGGAGCTTATAGTGTGATGGAAGTCAGAGGAAACGCAATAAGCAAACGGCAAAGTCTCTCTCATCATCTTGTAACCCACCCCACCATTATTTTAACATTATTTCTGTAAATGATGACCTGTTAACTAATGTGTGACTGCCGATAAATAGCCCGTTTGCTTGAGAATCCTAGAAACTACCTTCAAAAGAAGCAGACTCTGACCTGCAGACATTCCAGCTTCAGGAGATTTGCTGATCTTCGTTCAACCACTTATCTGAACAGACTGTGTTGGCTTCCACGAAGTCCCCTCAGCGGAGAACTCTCAACCCCCTCCTTTTGATTCCTCTGTTCGGTTTTTTTCCTCCTCCCTCCTTACAAAAACCCCTGCCCTTGTCCAATTGTTAATATGGTCTCTGTGATGTAGGTCTACCATCTTCTCAAGCTGCCGCTCTTAAATAAACCGACTTTCCTTCCACCAGACCTTGTCTCTTGATTATTGGCTTTCAAGCAACAGGCAGTTGAGCCTGGGTTTGGTATCAATCTCATGGGCTCCAGCTCCATGATTATATCCTTCCTGGTGCCCTGTCCTGACACACTGGTTTCGGCAGCATGCAGTCTATCTCAGCCTCCCACTGACATAGCCCCTCCAAACTCTTTCATTTGTAAGACTTCAAACTCTAAAATCATCTTTCTCTATACTCATTTCTTACCACAATAACACTAAAGTATGTTAGTCCTTAGTGATCTATTCAGACACATCAGTCTTTTCCATTGTCAAGTTCAACTCTTGCATTCATTCCACTTCTCTCCCTAACTCTCCTACAGCTAAGAATCAGCCCCAATTATCACATTTCCCTCTGACCTTGGCCCCAGGACCAATGGTCACCTTGGCTTTACTACTCTGCCTTCAGTCATATCTGCTATCCATTTTCTTCTTATATAGTTAATAAAATGATGAGCATGGTTTTACGAAGTCCATTATAACATCAGCAGACCTTCACTGTTCAGGCACCTTTCCCCAAGTCTAAGTCCATGCTTCGGCACACAGCAGGGTTCCCAACCTTTTCTGTCATCCAGACCTTCATCCCCTTCTTGATGCTCCAATGTCATCAGATGCCCCAGCCATCCACAAAAATCTTCAAGGACATCTGATCCCAGAGAGCATCTGTGGGGGAGGGAGTTGAAACAAAGAAGTGACAGGGCCAGTGGAAAGTCAGAACACCAAGCCAGGTAACAGGAATCTCCTGGTTAAACACCTCTCCCCCCAATATTTAATAAGCTCTGCAAAGAAAGGACTTCCCCCCAGCCCCCAGGAGTGACAGAGAGTGAGAAAAACAACCTACAGAGTTGCAAGTATCAGAAAGACATAAAGACCTTAGCAGATAGCTTAGTTCCAGGAAGATAAAGATATCATTATCTATTATCTGACAGGTCCTCTGGGCAATTTTTACACATAATCTGTAATGATCAAAATGCATTTTCAAGGTTGTATTGTTATACACTTATTATAGATAATGAAACTGGGCTCAAGTTAAGTAATTTGCACAGAACCAATATGTTTGGGAGCCAGACTTTTGAACTCAAGCCTGTCTGAGCCTAAGTGTAAGACATACCCTCTCCCTTAGTAGTTAATATTTTAGTTAGAAGGAGAAAAATAAACAGAAATTAGAACGAATTGTTATGGGAATTCCTCAGGGTGGGTGTGGGGTGGGGGTGGAGACCTGATTGGCCCTGAAAACTTCTGCATCATGCAATGAACCTTTTTTTCCCTGCTCATGTGAACAGATTAAACTAATAGATTATGAGCATTATTCTTAAGCAACTTATATCAGGGTTGATAGGAGCCTGTTCTTGAAAGATAAGCTGCATATCAGCACTGAGAGAAAATGAATTAAAATGCAAATCTGAGTGTGCCCCCATTGTTAGGCTATCTTTAATAGATATGTCTTCCTGAATACATCACAGGCAAAAACTGTCAGTTTGCATCCCAAATAAAGCAAAACCAACCTCTAATGGCATTTTGCTAAGGGTAAAGTTTATAATTGGATTTTTCCAGGGGCGGAGTTTGTAGTTGACCTTCACCTGGACCTGTTATCTTTGCCTCATGGAAGAGAAAAAAAAAAGGACAACAACTTCTTCTCCCTGACCCTTTTCTGGAGCAGTGGTTTGACCAAGCACCAAAGCCTCAGCTGCAAGGAAGAAAACCCTACATCTTCTGCTCCCCAGTCCCAAAGGGAGCAGCACCTACTCTGAGGCCCCAAGACTGTGCCCATCATGGCTCAGACCTACCTTCAGGCAGGTAGCTGACAACAGTTCCATGTGCAGAAGACTGGGCACTGCACTTAAACACGACTAAAGGGTAGGTGAAAATCTTTGAATGTGCTCTGTCTTTTGGTACCCCCAAGTCCCCATTTCATTAGGGTCCAGAGTCAGCACTGTCTGTGCTAGAGAAGATAACGCAACCAAAATTTGTCAGATCCCAAACAAACAGCAATGCAGCATTTAAATACCAGCAAAAAGGAATGTCCAAAAACATCATTAAGCTGTAGTAATATTGGAAATAACAATAATGGCAATAACAGCTAACATCTGCACTTAAAAAAAAAAAAAGCTGAATGAGGAATACAGGTGAGTGATGCAGACTTAGAATGGGAGGGAAGTAGAAATCAGGCTGGTAGAAAAAGTAAACAGCTCCCCTCCCCATCATAATGGCCCTGCCTCCCAAAACGCAGGGTTGGGCATATGACTGTTCAGAGTAGCCTATTTCCACCCAGAGTGGTAACTGTTCTAAGACCAGCCCTGTGAGACAGGCAGAAAGACACCTCTTGTATTTAGGGATTGACAGGGTGCCAAGAGTGAAGAGTTCTTCTTGTCTTGAAAGCAAAGACACTGATGAAGATAGAGTCTAGAGTTCAGGGTCATCCTAGTCACCACTTGAAGACTGTCTACCTAAGAATAAAATCAAAATAAGAAAAAGAATCAGAGATGAGAGATAGAAAAAGGAAAAGACAGAGAAAGAAAGAGACCCTGATGACATTTTTTGAGCCCCTGAATCTGACCACCTACAACTTGGTGAACCAATGGAACTTCCAGTTAGGTGACACAACCTATATTCTCTATATTATTTGTTTGAGTTGGGTCCCTGTCTAGAGAACCCTGAAGCACACAGAGTCAATTTCAGCAGGAGAGGAAGGGCCGTGAGACGGAGTGGGTGGGTGCTATAGGTCAAAGTCAGATACTTCATTGTATTGTCAACTAAAATGTTTTCTACTTTGAGAACCGGAAGCCACTGGAAGACAAACAACTCAATTACGTATTCATTTATTTAGCACCAATGTGAATAGATAACATCCTATGGAAGAAGTGCATAATTTTCACACACACCATCTGTGTGTGTGTGTGCGTGTGTGTGTGTGACAAGGGTGCATGCACACACCTCATTGAAGAAACATTAAACACCCCTTTCTCATCAAATGCAGTTACTGCGGGGGACCGGGGGGTGTCCCAGCAGTTCCAGCATGTGAGTTTGACATTCTCCTTTTTCTCATGCATGTTCCACTTTACCACTGGGCTCTCCTTTTCCCTACATCTCAAAAATCTCATTTACCTTGCACGGTTGAGTGATCAGACACCTCAGAGTTCTTGTAAATAACCCTTAGCATTGCTGAGTCCTGACGGGGCTGAACGAAAGAGGAAGAGTTTCTCTGTAGCCATAAAAAATTTCATTTCCCCATGTGTCTTGTGAATGTATATGTTCATCTGCATATTTATCAGACACACAACTCTGGCTTTTTAGGGAGATTGAAAATCTAGCTCAGAAGATTTCAACTAGCTGAAATTAATATCCACCAGAGGGCAGACTTGTTATCTTTACTGGGTTTGGAACTCAAATTTGAACTCTTCGGGAGCGAGACCTCTGCAAAATGCAGCTGCTTGCTAAGTACAGTTTCCTCTGGTTTTTACTGTCTTCAGATAATGAATGCTGTAACTTACATCACATGGAGAGTAGGATTGAATGATTGCTTGTTTGGCAGCTGTAAAGGTAGTTCAGAAGATTATCATTTTCTACCAGTAAATATAAAAAACAATGATGCCTCATTCTTTGCTGAGCACCTACTATATATCATGACCTTCATCAGCCCTTTACTTCATCACATTCAGAATAACCTCATCAGGTGGGTACTAAAGTTATTATTATCTCCATTTAAAAACTAAAGAAACTGAGGCTTACCCATTTCATTAATTTACCTAAACTCACCTGACTAATCTGTGAATGATAATTCCATGCTTGTAGCCTAAATAATCACAAGCCAAGTCCTTAAATTACAGCAAAAAAAGTATGACATAATTAATATATAGATAAATTATAGTATTAATCTTTTACATACTTAGAACTATTTAGCTATTACATACTTCCCCCCCAAAATGTAAGGTCTTTGAATAAAAAGATTCAACTTTATAGGACTCTGATTTTGTTAGATGGTATATAGCAATACAGGGAAGTAAGCACTTCAGACCCATTGACAGTCTTCTTGTGATGAGCTTCAGTGAGTGTGTTTAGATGCAAACATTTAAGATAATGGGGAGGGGAAGGGGGAAGTGTTTTTAGGAACAACTATAAAGGACACATGGACCAAACCAAGTGGGGGGGGGTGGAATCAGGGGAGGAAAGTGGGGATGGCTGGGGTGGTGGGGAGGGGTGGGGGATAAATGTAGACAACTGTACTTGAACAACAATAAATAATTTGAAAAAGAAAAAGAAAATACAAAGAGGAATCTTGTGGAAAATGTCACCTCTACCTGATGTATGAAGTTTATAAATGTAATGTTCCCAGAATAGAAATAGATATGCAAAGAACCATACCATTACCTAAAGAGATAATTTTTAGAAGTCTGGTTTAATTTATAATTATTGAAAGTTTACCAAGCTTATAACACAAAAGAAATCTAGTAATTGGCATTAACTATAGTTCAAAAATGTGTAAGTACAAGTATCTGCCTGATTTTGAATGCATAGGCATAATAACACAGTAAACAACTCCCTTTGGAGCTTACAGACTTCAGATGGTGATTAAAATCACAAAATCTTTAGTCGCAGAATTTAAAGCACAATAAAGCAGGCAATGTTTGACAGGCAGGAATTGTACAATACTTCCCACTCCTTCCCTAAATTGGCACTTCTTTCATACCTGCTTCTCTTCTTTAAATGCACTGCATTTTATTAAGGTTTAGGTAAAAATATTCCCACAGGCACCCATTGACTCATAAACACGGCAGATTTAGGTTAAAATGTCAGATGGACACAGCATTTTTACATATCAGTGGTTCTTTAAATCATTTAAAAGTGTGTTCTACTCAAACATTTAGAAAGAAACTAATAATTACCAATAAAGGCTTCCCAATCTTGAGGCTAAGATACCAAGACACTATTCAAGCTTAAAGAACATCCAGCATTTACATGAAAACTCCCATGTCAATGAAAACAAATTAACATACCAATTCCACTGAAAAAAAATAATAACCCTCTAGGGTTTATCTGATTTTTCAAGCCCTGGAAACCTTTCAGCTGCTAAGGTGGTTAATACAATCAAGGGTTGGGACAACAATGTACTCACCCTTTGGTTATGCACAGACAGGGGTCCTTCATGCACAGTGAAATGCCTACGTGGAATTTTGTTTTAACGTGCTACCAAAAGCTGTTTAGTTTACAACATCCCCCCCCCAGAATAGATCTGCTTTGACAATTATTTCATGGTGAGTGGTCTTATCACTCCCCCAAAGCAATTTCAAAAGAGTCCATTGACCAAGAGAGTCCCCTTGGCCTGTCCCCACCCTCTCACCACTTCCAGAAATTCTCCTTTTAAGCAGGAGGCCTTTCATTCTAGGGATCCACTTCCACAGCACCCTTTTCTGCAGTCTTGTGTCCCAAGGACAATTCATAATCAATCTTCCCTGAGCCTCCTTTTGCTGAGTTATTGCTGACACTGCAAAGCACGTCGTACTCCAGTCCTCTGTCCATGGTTTCCCAACAGCCCAGAATATATAGACCCTGAACTGGATGTGGGCATTGCATTCCTCCCCAAGCCTGTTTTTCCTTAAAAAACATCAGTACTGTTGTTCTTGGAAGAAGGAAGAGAGACAACCTCTTGAAACCCTTGCCCCTTGTGTCTGGGAGTGATTAGTGTGTCACTGCCCTTCCTCACCCAGAAAGTAGTTGGTGCTCCTTGAAGATGGACCTTGCGCTCACACATGAAGCCTTGCGCACACCCAGCACTTCCTGTCTACAGCACACATTCTGGTCTTTAGAAATCTGCATTGTTTGATTCTGACACTCATATCAAAGAAGTTTTCTTTTGTGTAATGTTTTTGCAGCTAAGAAAAATAAAGTCAGACTTTCAAAGAGGAACAAAATTAGGTGGTTGTGAAGGACTGACAGTGCTTTGTAGCTCCCCCAGCTCCTGAATTTGGTTCAACCTACTGGAAGTTTACTCCCAGTGGTTGGGAGGCTGGCTAGATTCTTCACAAAGGAAAAGTATCAGTTGGTAATAGTAACACAAAGCATGGCAATTTCAGTCTTGGAACAAGACAGAAGTCAGAGCTTGGTTTCTCTAAGTGTGAGGCAGGCATGCACAGAGGCCAATGACTCGTTCTGGGCGTGACGGAACTGATCGGCTCCAACACTTTCACAGGCACACTGTACAATCCTAAATGATGTTGGGCTTTGTCATTTGAGAATTTCCCTGGAGTGAAGTGCGTGACTTTCCATTCCTTTCTGGCATATTGTTGCCAAGTGTTTATGTTTTGACTTGGATCTCACTTCTATATTGTTTTCTCTGCAGTGCACAATCCCTTCTCAACTCAAGTGTGATATTTCACCAGCCAACTTCTCCAGCCAATTGGATAGATAGAAAATAAGAAGATTCATTAATAGATTGAGCACTTATTCGTTTTTTAAAAATTACTTAAGGCCTGATCAAGGGGCAGGGCTGCAAAATGAAGTTAGCCAAGGCTCTGTTCTTATAGAGCTGACGTTCCAGTTGCCACTGGGAAGCAGAGGGACAAACACAGATATGCAAGGGGTAAATGTCCTACTAATAATAAAACAGGACCATGGGGGAGCATGATGTGGGCACCCTCCCAGGGAATGAGTGGTCAGAGAAAGTCTTTTTAGGGATGTGACACGAGATGAAAGCATTCATGGAACAATGATGGCATTGATCTTGAGAAGGCTGGCACAGAGTATCCAGGAAGGGACCAGCAAACACAAGTCCTGTGATGGGTACAAGGTTTGCTCATGGAGAGCTGACTAGAGTGGTAAGAAGATGAGATCGGAATGGCATCAGGAACCAGATAATGGAGAGCCTTGCAGATTAGGCTAAGGACTTCGTGTTTCATTCTAACCACACTGTAAAGCATTTACAGCATCACTCTGACTGGATGTGGGAGAATAAAGATGCAGGAGCTCAGTTATGACACTCTACTAGGAATGTGCCAAGGATGGAGGTGTCGGTCCTGTGATGGCGGCACCAGGAGGCAGAGAACTGGCTGGATTTGAGACACAATTTGGAGGAAGAGACAATAGGACGTGTTAAAGGAGGACTCAGTGTGGCAGATGCAGGGAAGTCTGAATGCATAGCCACAATAGCACAGTAAACAACTGCAGTGTGAACACTGTACACATCATCTGTGAGGATAAGGAAACTCCCAAGGTTATTTTATTGACCTGTGGTGGGTTTAAGCAAGTCTCAGATTGTTATTAAGCACCAGGCCACTACTCCCCAAAGTTACTACAGTATCCCTAGACCAGGGGTGTCAAACTCATTTTCACGGGGGGCTACATCAGCCACTTCATCAGCAGTTGCCTTCAAAGGACCGAATATAATTTTAGGACTGTATAAATGTAACTACTGCTTAACAGTTAAGTGAGAGCTCGGTGCTGCCGCTGGGTAGAAACAAGGTGCCAGGCTGCATAAAACAAGGTGGAGGGCCGATTTGGCCCATGGGCCTTGTGTTTGCCACCTTGTGTCCTAGACTGATGAGAAAAGAGACCAGCACAAACCTGAAGAGATATTGATTCAATGCTTAATATCCTTTTCTTGGCACACTTTGAAGGAGCCATTTTCCTTTCTATGACCACATCATGTTAGCCTTCTATTTGTCTTTTTTGTTTGTGTAGGCAACAGGTGGAACCAAATCATATCCCTGCTAAATTGGTAAAGAAATACAGGAAGCATCCTTAATAAGGGAACTCTCTAGACCTACTGAAAATTGAGGTTAAGAGCACAATCACTGTACTTAGTTCTTAATATTAACCTGACATTTCATCATCTGTATGAGACCTAGGAAAGTCAATGGACACAGTGAAAAAGCAGGGGAGGAGGCAATCCTTTCATTCACTCCACGAGTATTTATTGGGCACCCAGTGTATGGCAGGCACTCTGCTGGGCACTGGGATATGGTGGTTTCTGCCTTCAGAAGCCAATAACCCAGTGGCAGACACAAATATTCCTCCAAGAACCCCCACAGCAGAAGTAAAATTACAACCATGGCAAGAACTGAAAAGAGAGAACCTTGTCCTCTGCAAAGCTTATGACAGAGAAATGTGACCTGGGCATAAATGACTAGATAACCAACTTAACTTTTGGTAGATTCCTAAATTAATTCTCTTATGATTCAGGGTCTCAGACCCCCGTTTCCCATAGCTATATAATTACAGAGAGCACAGTATTTGAATGAAAAAATAGGAACTTTTACTAATACAGCACATACAGCAAAATGTTTTCAAGTAAAAGCCTGAAGATGGGAACTTTTGTCAGATTTTTCTTTGTCATCCACAATGGAAGTCATAGGAACTACTCAATAAACATTTGTTTAATGAAACTAACAATTTGAAAGGAAGTAAAAAAAAAAAAAACATACCACTCCATTTGCTAGAACATTAAAGCTGAAATGACAATAAAATCACTGAGAGGTAATCATGTATAAGTATTCCAATAAAATTCAAATTTGGGTTTATATAAAAATCAAATGAGACTCTTTATGACTGAAAATCAAAGGAAGCCTCACAGACATGGAGAGACTGGTTTGAACACCATTATTTCTGTCACTATTGACTAACAAGCTGAACTTCATTGAACTTCTGAAAGAGAACTAAACAGCCTTATTCACAATCATCTGATTGCTCTGAGGTACATTACCTGTGATTCACAGTCTCCAGTTCAATCACCACTTTCAGCAAAACCCTGACTCAGAGGTGGCCAGGGTCCCTCCCACATAGTTGTAAGCAGAGTGTTCTTTCAGACCAGCATTTTGTCTGATGTCTAGTGACTAGGGTGGACACTACTGTTGGTTGTCCACAATTCATTCCATCTTTTTTCTCAGTTTTACTCCCCTTTCCTAGTTCCCATGTGGTTTGAATATAGCTTACTACAAAGTTAAGCTCCACCTTCAAATGTGGTCACATGACCAGTTTTGGACAATCAGTGTATCCTATTATTCTGTCCATGGTGGTTAGTTTAAGGATTGATAAGCACTTAGGTCCCTCCACCAGGGTCTAACCTTGGTGTGATTATGTAGGCTACTGAGAAAAGTAGCTTTCTTTTCACTGGGGGTCACAAAGATGACGGGCCTTAGTCTGAAGTTGCTGGTGGTCACATTTATAATCCACAGAAAAATCTACTTGGCAATAAGCATAACACAAAGAAAAGCAGAGTTATGTGAGCCTATAAATTAGCCCCTTGGCTTAAATCAGCTGAAGTCAATATCTGGTATTTTCAAATCAGAGTCCACAATGAGAAAGGACAAATGTTAAAACACATATAGTCCTGGCCAAGTAGCATTGCCAGAATTAGCAAGTGGGAATACAGAATGCCCAGCTAAATTTGAATTTCAGATAAGCAACAAAAAATATTATGATAAGTTTATTCCATGTGATGTTTGGGGCATACTGGTAATGAAAAAAAAGTTACTCATTGTCTATTTAAAATTCAAATATAACTGGATATCTTATGTTTTATCTGCCAAATGTGTGGGAAATCCAGGGAAGTAGGAAACTTGGTTTCTGGACCTGACTTGGACACCCCCTTACCGGGCACCCTGAAGTTGTATTATCACCTGAAAGATTTATGTCTTTCCTTGTACACTTCATAGGGGACACAACTAAACTGTCACTATAAAAATAACTTTAAAACTTCTGGCCAAGATGGAGGTATAGGTAGATATACTTTGCTTCCTCTCACAACCAAAAGAAAGACAACAAAAAATTTAAAACCAAAATCCAACAAGAAATGCCAGAAAATCAAATTGTATGGAAGTCCGAAGACTGAGGAGTTGAAGAAACATTCATCCAGACTGGTAGAAGGGGCAGAGACAGGCAGCCGGGGTGGAGAGGACATATGGCAAGGCAGTGGCTGTCAGACCAGGCAGTCCCACATTTGAGTGCAGATAAACCAGGAGGAACAACTGTGGAGCAAGACAGGCTGCACAACTGAGGGTTCCAGCATGGGAAAAGAAAGCCTCAAAACCTCTGACTGTAAAAACCTGTGGGCGTTGAGGCAGCAGGAGAAACTCCCAAACTCACAGGAGAGTTTGTTGGAGAGACCCACAGGGTCCTAAAATGTACCCAAACCCACCCACCCAGGAATCAGTACCAGAAGGGCTCAATTTGCTTGTGGGTAGTGAGGGAAGTCACTGAAAGCCAGCTGAGAGCCAAGCAAGAGGCACTGTTCCCTCTCTGACACCTCCCCCACATATGGCGCCACAACACAGTGACTTGGGTTGCCCCACCCTGGTGAATACCTAAGGCTCTGCACCTTACCATGTAACAGGCATGCAGAAACAAAGAAATATGGCCTATATTAAGAACAGATCAAACTCCAAAAAATAGAACTAAGCGATGATAGCCAACCTATCAGATGCAGAGTTCAAATCACTGGTAATCAGGATGCTCACAGAAATGCTTGAGTATGGTTGCAAAATAGAGGAAAAAGTGAAGGCCATGAAGAAGGAAATAAAGAAAAATATACAGGGAGCCAACAGTGAAGGGAAGAAAACTGGGACTCACATCAACAATTTGGAGAAGGAAGAAAGAAAGAAACATTCAACTGGAACGAAGAAAACAAGAATTCAGAAAAATGAGGAGAGACTCAGGAACCTCAGGGACAACTTTAAATGTTCCAACATCCAATCACAGGGGTGCCAGTAGGAGAAGAGGAAGAGCAAGAAATGGAAAACTTATTTGAAAAAATAATGAGGGAGAACTTCCCCAACCTGGCAAAGGAAATAGACTTCCAGCAAGTCCAGGAATCTCAGAGAGTCCCAAAGAAGTTGGACCCAAGGAAGCACACACCAAGGCACATCATAATTACATTACTGGAGACTAAAGACAAGGAGAGAATCTTAAAAGCAGCAAGAGAAAAGGAGATAGTTACCTACAAAGGAGTTTCCATAGACTATCAGCTGATTTCTCAAAAGCAACCTTGCAGGCAAGAAGGGACTGGAAGAAAATATTCAAAGTCATGAAAAGCAAGGATATCCAAGATTACTCTATCTAGCAAAGCTATCATTTAGAATGCAAGGGCAGATAAAGTGCTTCCCAGATGAGGTAAAGTTGAAGGAGTTCATCATCACCAGGACCTTATTATATGAAATGTTAAAGGGACTTATATAAGAGAAAGAAGAAGATCATAGCTATGAACAGTAAAATGACAACAAACTCACAACTATAGACAACTGAACCTAAAAAAATAAAAAACAAAAGCAAACTAAGCAAACAACTAGAACAGGAACAGATTCACAGAAATGGAGATCACATGGAGGGTATCAGTGTGGAGAAGGAGAGGAGAGAATGGGGAAAAAGGTACAGGGAATAAGAAGCATAAATAGTAGATGCAAAATAGACAGGGGGAGGTTAAAAATAGTATAGGAAATGGAGAAGCCAAAGAACTTGTATATCCAACCCATGGACATGAACTAAGGGGGGGAAATGCTAAAGAGGGGGTGCAGGGTGGAGGGGAATAAAGGGGAGAAAAAATGGGATAACTGTAATACCATAATCAATAAAATATACTTAGAAATAACTTTAAATGAATCTATTATATAGACTGCCTATTTCAGCAACAATGCTCAGTTGCAAGTAACAAAAGAGCCCCCACATGGATTTATGAGTAAGTCCATCTGTAATCTCATACACTCCAATGTAAGGAGGTCAGGCAATTCAGGTTAGATAGGTGATTGGCAACAACTGGGCTGTTCTCTCTCTCACCCCTCAAACCTCCTCAGCACATGCCTTGCTTGTTTGGCTGGCTATTCTCACAGCTACCCGTGTGTCTCTCAAGTGAAGGACACGACAGCTTCCCACACAACCATGTCAAGAGTCAAAAAGTAAGTATTCTCTTTTGCATGTGTCTACTAAGATCTAAGAAACTTCCCAGGCAACCTCCAGCAGAAATCCTTACATCCCATGACAAAGAATGAGGTCACATGTCCACCTCATCAAATTACCAGCAAGGAAGTGTTCTACAACTGGTCAAAGCTAACCATGATTCCCTTTCCAAAGCCAGTAGAGGCTCCTATAAAACATATAGCTTCACCGTCATTTAATAAATCGGTGATCTATGAGCTAGGTGGTGGGGGTGGCAGTTGGAAAGGTTATCTACAGCATCTGAACACTCCTGCTTTAGTTCACATGTCCCAAGAAGTAACAGAAACTTCTTTGGGGCATGATGTAACAGAATGTCAATTTTAAAAGATATTTTAGCAACTTAGAATAATGGACTGAGCACCCTAGTTAATGAAAGAGCTGACTTGAAGCCTACGTGGGTTACTACTTCTATGACCTCAGACAAATCAATTCATTTTGATCAGTCCCAGTCTCCTACGCTGCAAAATAGGGAACCAAGTCCCTGTCTTAAGGGCAGTGGAGAAGATAAAATGACACCATGCAGGTAAAGCATTTATCAGAGTGCCTGGCAGAATGGATTTCAAATGTCAGTTGCTAATATCATCTTAAAATGCTCAGCAAAAGAAATAATTAAAAACTTTCTCAAGTGAAACATAAAGTGGATTCTTTTAAACTGGTGAGTTCCAAAGGAAGGTTGGCATTGTTGACTCCCACATGGACAACTCCACTCTTAACCACTTGTCATCTTCCAATCAGACTCAGGGGGATCGCTTTAAGGGGTCTGATTCTGGGTCATTGTACAAGAAGTTACAGTCAGTACAACAGAGGTGCCTGCCCATAATGGTTTGCTTTGAGACCTCCATGTCATTTCATAGAGAGGCCACTGAGCATCTGGCAGATGCCTTCTAGTCACTACCGACTTGGGATATTTCTTAACCAGTAACCTGGAGGTTAAAAGCTCCTTCTTTCATTACTAAATCTTTCAAGTGTTTTACATGAACAAGGGGAAATCTACCTTCTGGACCACAAAACACATGCTATGTGTTCCAAGGTCTCCAGTAACTCAGCAGATGGTCCTTCTGGTCTCACTCCATTTCTAAATTTGCAGGCCAGGCTACCATGATAAATTCCTCAATAGTCCCAACTCCAAAATATTTGACCCTGAATCACACTGTTGTCTTCTGTTTCAAATGAAATCACCATTCCATGTCTTAGTTTCCTATGGCTAGTCTCCTAGACAACTAAGTGGGAGCCCTGGCCAATTTCATTGTCTAAAGAGACATCAGGCAAGACTCATCCACTCTTACTTTAAAACAAACGGGCAACCATTTAACACTAGATAGGACCAGTGGTTACATAAGAATGAGAAAGAGATTCACCCTCCATACATTCCAAATTCCTAAAAGATTATTTGACTAACATTTGCTCAACCCCATGTCACATTTCTCCTTTGGTGTTTACATTCATTCTCTTAAGTCTCTCCCTCCTGATTCCAACATTAACAGCAGATTCCTCTTGCTGCCACAGGCAGCCTTGATACCTGAGAACTAGCAGATTTAGACATATTTCTCACCTTCACCTTTGCTGGCTCCCTCTCCCCTTCTTCCTACTTCCAATTAAAAACCTCATAGGGAAAAAAAATCTACTCATACAAAAATAGACTCACCATCTGATTTATTCAGATACAATGCCCTACCCACTCTTTAGTTGCCCAACAGTTATATTGCTTGTTTGTCATATAACACCTTGACCTATAATTCTCATAATAGCAAGCACTTAAATGATCTTGTTTGCACCATCATTCTAATAATCTGATGAGATATTATCAGCCCCATTTTAAAGAAGAGAAAGTGGAGGTTAAGAGATAAGTAGCTCACGCAATGTCACAGGCTTAGTGAGGGTCAGCGTGAGACATCCATCCAGGAGTGTCTGACTTCCACATCCTTGTTGTCAATCACCAGACCGTGAACATAGGGGTGTCCAGGAGTTTGGACTTACCCTGATTTTGAACCCATAGTATAAATACAAACCATCTATAACTGCACCCTTCTTAATAAAGATATTCAAATCCCTAACAGTAGGAAATAGGCCTAGACAAGGACCCAACTTACAATAAGAGAGGCACTGAATTAGTGCTTAAAACCACCTATGTGTCTCCTCTCTGTGTTTCCCTGCCAACTCATGAACCTTCCATACTCCACTCTTGCTGCCCAGGGGAAGTCCCCTTTTTCTCTCTTCTCTAAAAGGATGTACTTATTTGGACGCATACTTAGCAACAGGGCTCTCCAGGGTCTGTTTTCAACTGAGAAAGGTGGCCTCCCTCCTTGAGTTATGGGTCTGTGGGCCCATGGGGATGATGGCATCCACACATATATGATTTGAAGGTGGGAGAGGCCACAGCCAGCATACATTGCTTAGCAATTTTCAATCAAGTGCCAACAGTAGTGTTTCTAGGGTAATTAGATTCATGATCTGCCACAGGGAACAATTTCTTCCACTAACTTATCTGGACTATAGATACAAGCATAAACACTCCAGTGGGGCCTCTAAATTCTGACCCAAACTTGGGCTGATCTGACTTTCATCTCATGCCAGAAGCAGCTTTCTGAATTATGGCAGCCTTCCTGCTTCCACCTTGAAGTAAACAGGCCTCTGGGAGTTTCAACAGCCACTTAATACTTTTCTATGCATATTTGGATGAAGAAAACAGCAGCTAGGAAAGAGAGAGAGACCCAAGCTCTCCTCAGCTTTTTGCCCTTCTAAATTAATTATGAAAGCCACTATTAATTATGTTATTCCATTGGATTGACTCAGACCATATTATATCACCAGATATTTCACGTTTTAACGTGACATATAATTTTATTAGTGTATTCCATCAGCTTTGATGGAAACCTAAGCCAACAGGATGTGTTTTCTTTCTCCTGGCCAATAAAGGAGAACCATAAAGTATATTACAAATGTTAATAAAGCTTGGGAAGTGTGAAAATCATTTAGAAACCTAAGAAATGGCTATTCATTTTCGCAATCGTAGTTCATTAGTGTCTGGCTATTCAGCCATCTAAGTTAAAGCTTATTTTCTCTTTTGAAACAAGCAGCTTCTTATACCATGCCCTTCATGGATTCCAAGATGTATTTAGTGAAGCTGCTACAGACCCATAAAATGCAGAGTTGCCTTGTTAATTTTTCCCCTCATTCCTCAAGATCATCAGGGAGAGAAGTGATACCTAGACAAATTTATGCTCCATTCTCTTACTTTGTGTTTCTCCTGGCTCAGAGAAGTGCCTATAGTCTTATTAATACTGTCCCCTCTTCTATCAAAGACATGGACTCCTATTAGGAATGTGATCTTTGGGCTGTGATCAATTAAGTTCACAAGGCAGAGAATTGCACAAAGGACTAATAGTGAAATAACAATGTGATTCCTGAAAAGAAATGGTTTACACGTTCTGTAAGCCTTGCCACACACTCAGAATTTCTCTGATGAATGCTCCCTTCCTCTGCTATACACAGATAGAGATTCATTGGGTGCATATTTATTGAGTGTTAATGAACAAGAAAGCCAGTGTTAGTCCTGCCTTCCAGATCTTACATCCCAGTGGGACTTTGTAGATTTTGCAGAAGACTCTTCCCACTGAATGTGTAGGAAGGACCCGTCCTGGAGAAGAGCAGAGACATCTGATATGGGAGAATGAGCCCACGGGGGCTAGCATGGATGGGAAGAGGGAGACAGGTGGAAATCAAAGAGTTGTGGGAAAATGCAAATAATTCAGCCACATGTCAGAACAACCAAAAGTTCATGGTGGGAAATAATATCAGGTACAGAAAACGGACTCACTAGTCTATTCCAGAAATATTTGAGGGCTTATTATGTGCTAGGCAAGGACCTAGCTCATAGAGGTAGAGTCTCATACACAAAATAGAAAAATACTCTGCTCTCATGGAGCTTACGATCCAGGGGTAGAGAGGGATGAAAAGACAAAAATACCATCAATAGGATCATTTCAGTGAGTGTGTTGTGTCCTGGATAAATTAAAAGAATACGAGATAAAAGAAGTAAAAATCTCTTAAAAGTAATGGCCCTGGCCCTGGCTGGTGTGGCTCAGTGGACTGAGTGCCAGCCTATGAACTGAAAGGCCACCAGTTTGATTCCAGCCAGGACACTTGCCTGGGTTACAGGCCAGGTCCTCACTTGTGGGTGTGCGAGAGGCAACTGATGGAAGTATCTCTTGCACATCCATGTATTGATGTGCCTGCCCCTCATATATCCTTGAGTGAAGATTCTTTAAAAAGCCAGTAACTATTTGGTTATTGCAGAGAGTAAGTAGAGATCAGAGATGGTCAATACAGGCACTAATTCTCTATTATTATTATTATTATTAATAATAATCCTGGCCATTATTATTATAATAATAAATAATCATTATTAATTATTGTTGGAAAAGACTGAGTAAGGAATTTCCAGGTCCCCTCCAGACTTTGCACTGATGTCTATGTGTTCCTTTGAACTCATCTTAGACTCCTCCTCTCCTGGCTGTCTGCCAGCCTTTTAAATGCAGACCAATGGGCAGGCTTCTCACCCTAGGTGACATGATCCCCATCAAAACCATCAATGCACACATCCTGGGGACTCTATGTTAATCCAAAATTTGAGAACCTCAGGTGCAAGCACTTCCCACAATCCCCTCTCCAACTCCCTGTGACCTCATTCGATGCTTCCTCCCCAGCATCTTCTCCAGCAGCTTCAACCATTACCTCTGGGCCCAAATCTAACATCCCATAATCTCCAATGACCAGGATTCTTGTGTATTTTGTAATCAACTTTCCGAAAAACCTCAACCACAGTGCAGAACATAGAACTCTAGGCTTTCTACACTGACAGAGGGAATGTTGGTATTTGGAAAGCTATGGTTTTGAAATCCAGTGACCCCCATAAGAGTCTGACATATCTCCTTACTCATATCTGCACCACAGTTACAGTTTAATAAACTTTTTCTTCAGTGCACATCATATCATTACAACTTATTTGGATAGCAACTTACAGTTGGCAAGATGCTTTCACAAAGACTCTCATTTTACCAAGCTATTAGGCCATAAATATTCTCTAAATACTCTCTACCCTCCCAGCATTGCCAAAAAACTGGTATAAGGACTGAATATCTTTCTACAGCTTAAAAGTAATCAAAGGATAATCTGCTTCTTTAGGGGTATGGCTGTATAGGAGAGAAAGAGAGAAAGAGAGAGACTAGAAAAGTATAAGCATTTTCAATTTTGCCTAACCCATGAAGCAGAAACAAACAGCTATTCAAACATATAAGAAAAAGAACTAATGCATATTTAGTATCTGCATAACTGAAGGGACACTGACAGGCACTGTATTACGTAATCTCATCAAATCAGGACCAGCTGCATAATTTGTGTGGCCGGATGCAGAATGAAAATGCAGGGCCCATTATTCAAAAATTATTAAGGACTTCAAGATGGTGACAGCAAAGCACTAAACCAAGCATGGACCCTTCTAAGTGATGAGCAAAGACCTGTGCTACTGCCCTGAATCCTCCCAGCAAAACTTACATCATCCCCATTTTACATATGACACAGGCTTAGTAACTTGCCCAAGGGCACACAGCTGGCAAGGAGCACAGTAGAAGTTTAAGCCCAGAGTCCCTCTGATCCATCCACAGACTGCACAAGTAGTCACACACGTTCACGCACATACACAGAACCTGACTGATTTCACTCCAAAAATTATGGAGGCCCCCAAAGCACCTAACAAAATGAGAAAACTTAATGACTTCATGCCCTTTAGAACTGCTACATATTTGTTTGCATTTCATTAAATTTGCAAAGTAACACTTGATTTAAAATTCCAAGGCCCCATTTCAGTGATCTACATTTGGGGCCTCCACAAAACAGTTGAACAAATGAAGTGTGTATGAGCCCCCTTTCTTTTTTCTACCCTGTGAGCCTTGGAATTTTTTTAATGAAAAATTTCATGGCACATGAATCATTATGGGATGGGGGGTGGATACTAAAACCTGATTGCTTTATTGAATTCTAAAACTGCTCCAGATTAAATGAAATTACTTCAGATCCCCAGGGACCACGTCCCCAGTTCAACCCTTGTGACTTTAATTGATAGGCAATCTCTCTCTATTAGATAAACTGAAGCATGGCAAATGAACTTTTCTCTGGTATCTCCAGCTTTCCCTGGCTATGAGTCCAATTCCAACATCGGGTCTTTCTAGTTCTGCAACATCGATGTTTTTCAGAACGTGGTCACTTGGTGAGAATGCATTCCAAAGGCATCCTTGACCCACCTCTGTGATAGGTGCTTGGCACAGGAATAAAAACAGGGGCACTCTGATGGATCCTAATTGGATAGGGTGTTCTTGCTTTAAGGGAATGAATTTTAAGGCTGAGACT
Organism: Desmodus rotundus; assembly: GCF_022682495.2. Taxonomy (NCBI): domain Eukaryota; kingdom Metazoa; phylum Chordata; class Mammalia; order Chiroptera; family Phyllostomidae; genus Desmodus; species Desmodus rotundus. Next base: position 102,756,155 of record NC_071387.1, on the reverse strand, counting down.
CAAAGAATGAGCCATCCATGCAAGTAGATGGGAGATGAGTATTTAAGGAGGTGGAAGATAACAAAACTCTAAGGTTAGAACAAGCTCGAAGAGTTTAAGGAATAGAAGGAGATGTATAGTGAGCAAGGGTATATAATAGGCAGATCTGCAATTTAGAAGAAGCCAGGCAGTGAAAGACAAATACCATAGGATCTCACCTGTAAGTGGAACCTCATCAACAAAACAAATGAGCGAACAAAATAGAACCAGACATTGAAATAAAGAACAAACTGACAGTAACCAGAGAGGAGTGAGGAGGGAAATAATGGGGGAAAGAAGGGGAACAGTCATCAGGGAACATATATAAAGGACCCGTGGACAAAGCCAAGGTGGGAAGGATTGAGGGGGGCGGGGGAAGTGGTGACAGGGAAATGGAGACAACTGTACTTGAACAATAAAAAATTAGAATAAAAAAAAGAAATTAGACTTTGGCTGTTGCTAACGGAAGGGTCTGGGAGTGGCATCAGTGTCCAGGCAGATGAATTTAGGAGTACCCTGGAGAAGACCATGAGAAACGACACCTGGGCAAGTTTAGCAATGCAGATGACTAGAAGTGGATGAATTTGAGATTCTTCTCATGAAGGTGGAAACAACGGATTATAGACTGAAGGAACAAGAGAAATTGGTAGTGATGCCTAGGGTTTGGGGTTTTTTTTAACTTTATTTTTATTGTTTGCCTAGGGTTTTAGTTGAGCAGCTGGGTGGATGGTGAAGCCATTTACAGAGACTTCAGGGCAGAGTCGGTGGGACAGCTGCTGAGTTTCACACACGAAGAAAGCACACTCTAAGTACGACACTTTTCCTTTTTTTTTTCTATTTCCCCAACTTTGATTCCATCTTGAGGACCATTTTATTCTAATATCTCTTGCACATGCCCTCTGTTTAACCCTTGGGTGTGTTTGAGGCAGCATTGTCAGGGGCCTGTCAATCCCACAGGCGCCTGTGTGTACACATGCGTGCACACAAAGGGGCGCTCTGTGTTGACCCGGGTGAACCATAATTCTGGAGCAACGTGTAGCTCACACTTTTTACAGAACTGTGTTCCAGAAGTCAAAAATTTTAACCCAGCCTGGGAGTTTCGGGTCAGATCACCATATGGAAGGGGGCTGTGTTCATTCATACCTTAGGGGCAGAGAAAGAAAAACTATATTCATGGCAGTGCAGAATGGTGACCAAGGAAAAGTATTTTTAAAAAATTTAAAGGCCAGTCAGTGGAAGCAAAAAGAGAATATAGCCGGGAAGAAACAAAGAAATTCTATGAAAGTGGGGGGTCCATCTAGGTAATGGTTGAAGGGAAATGGAAGGGGCCCTTTAAGGACATACTTTTTCAACTTTGATTGGAGGTGGGACTGAAGTCTCTGCATTTCTAACAAGCTCCCAGGTGATGCTGATGCTGCTGGAGTAATAAGCTTTAATGGACTGCCAGTGGGAGGAAAGGTGGGGGAACCCAGAAAGCAGTTGTGAAGGATGATTCACTGAGAAAAATGTGTGAATAGCCAGACCAATGCCACACTTCAAAGTCATCCAACATTTCTTAATGCCTACTAGTTACTGATAGCTGTATTGCCCATATTTCTCTCATAACTCAATTAAAGCTCAACTCACAGGATGCTGGTACCCCTTTGTGTAAGATAGAGACTCAGGAAGGTTTAGTAAATTCATAATTAAGGACAAAAATTACAATGTTACTTTTTTAAATAACAGATTCATTGAGATGTAATTCACATACCAAAAAGTTCACCCTTTTACTTTTGATCCCTTATTCCAAGCCCTTAATCCATGCCCAGCATTGTCCTATAAATATTTATATTTTATAGATGAGAAAACAGTCACTTATATCTAAAAGCAGCAAATGCCAGTATCATCAGCCACCAGGAAGCCGTCTACAGCAGGGATTCTCAGCTGAGGGTGAATCTGCCTTCCCGGAAGATCTTGAACAGCATCTGAGGGAATTTTAGGCTGTTGCTACAGGAGGGGGGTTAACCGGCATCTAGTGCTGCTAAACATGCTACAGGGCACAGGATAGCCACTCCTCCCCGACAACAAATGATCTGGCCCTAAATGTCAATAGTCTTGAGGTGGAAAAAAATCTGATCTAGAATTTCAGCATCTAAGTTTGACTTATTTTCAATAACTGCCATTTAAACAAGCCAAATTGAAAGACTCAAATAACATTTTTTCAGTGTGTTTTAAATAGAAGCACCAGTTCACATCTGCCCTGAACACCCACTAAATGCCAGCTGCACTGAAATGAGTCTTTTCCAGTTGTTCTTGCTCCCAACCCATCACACAACATGGGACCAAGGGGTCTGCTTGCATAGGAATTCAATGAATGTTTGTTGTCCTCTCTGGGGGGAATGGAGGGTCAGAAAGGTGCTTTTTGGCTTTTTCTAGTTGAGTTTATTGCGGTGACATGGGTTAACAAACCATGCAGGTAGCAAGTGCACAGATCAACAAAACATCATCTGCACACTGCATTGCGCACCCACTGCCCCAAGCAAAGTCTCTTTCTATTCCCGTTTTCCCCTTCTTTGCCCACCTCCACCTACTCCCACCCCTTTTCCCTCTGGCTATCACCATACTGTTGTCTGTGTCTATGTGTTTTATATAGTTTTTCTTTAATCCCTTACCATTTTTTCACCAGCCCTCCAACCCCCCCTTCTGACAGCTGTCAGCCTGTTCTTCGTATCTATGCATCTGTTTCTATTTTGTTTGTTCATTAGATTCCATGTATAAGTGAGATCATATGGTATTTGTCTTTCTCTGATGGCTTATTCCACCTAGTATAATGTTTTCCAGGTTCATCCATGCTGTCACAAAAGGTGAGATTTCCTTTTTTTATAGCTGGCCCAGTAGTGTTCCATTGCGTAAACGTACCACAGCTTTCCCCCCACTCATCTGGCTTCTTAGGTACCATGATTAGAACACAGCTCATATCAGCACAGGAACTGATTAGCCTGACTCTGTTATAAAGCTTTAGACTATTGTCTTAGCTTTAGCCCTGCTACCGCACAAATTTCTTTGGTCACAACAGAGACCTCTGAAGGGTATGCAGCTGAATTAGTGCAAATTCATCATCCTCTCTCAGGTAGAAATAAGTCAAAATACCTTCCGTAGGAGTGAAACAGTCTTTAAGGAGCATCAACACCATTACAGTAGACCCCCTAACCCACAAGGGACAGGACCCCCAGTGGATGCCTGAAACCACGGGTAGTACCAAATCCTACACATACTATGTTTTTCCTGTACACACATCCTTTTCACTTAAAGGAAGCACTTTGTGGCTTTCTTCGGCGTATCTGAATTGCCAGCATCTCTACTCTTGGAGCTTGTGGTCCTTAGTAAGTAAAACAAGGGACACTTGAACATAAGCACTTCGACAGACAGTGGATCTGATAACTGAGATGACTACTAAGTGACTGGTGGGGCATGGATTTGCTGGACAAAGGGATGGTTCACATCCCAGGCAGGATGAAGAAGGACAAAATTAGATTTTATCACACTACTCAGAATGGGGCACAATGTAAAACATATGAATTGTTTATTCCTGAAATTTTCCATGTAATATTTTCAGACCATGGTTGACCACAGGTAACAGAAATCCAGAAAGTAAAACCGTGGGTAATGGAGGCCTGCTGTAATCATGTTAAAGATTACCGAGTCTGGTTGGCTTATTTTTTCGTTTACCAAGTATGATTAATTTACTTGTAATTCTATTACTGGTTTGAGGTTTTTAACAGCTGATATATGTCACCAACCTTGAAGGCACTGAGGGTTGGGGACAAGAGACTCCCATTTTTAGGTCAGAAGAAAAAACACATGTTCTCTGAATGGTGGGGGGGGTGATTTTAGCTTGAAAATAAGAACTGAGGATAATATGAAATATGCTAAAGAAAACTCAGGGTCTTATCCCACAGGTTCACTGCCAAGATGCCCTCTGTTTCTTTTGGTTCCTCCAGAGGGAATTTATTTATCAGAATACAAAGCGTGTAGCCCTCATTCCAATGAAGCAATCAACACAACAGGGAATGCAGGCTACAGGAGGACAAAGCATATATTCTGCCAAGCACCCGCCCGGAAGGAATGCTTCATAATTTGTTCCAATAAATATGTGTAGTCAAATGTCAAGCATCAAAAACATCTCTCTGAGCTGTTAGAAATTATGAAACTGTTGTTCAGAGGACTGTATATAATGGAATTTCCATCAAGGCCACACAAAGGCACCTCTCTGCCCCTCCCTACAAGAAAAGTTGACAGCATTGTGCTTCTCTACGTGATGCTGATGTGGGCAGAAGCTCCAGCATGAGCCTTGACATGTGTCACTGCACTTGGCTACAGAAGCATTACAAGAAATTACATGGATGCTATCAGAAAATTGAAAATCCGATGAGTGTTTCACTTAGTTACTGTAATTCTTCAATGCTATTCCAATCTTGTGCAAATTAGAAGCCACTTACAGCTCCGAAGCCTGACAGAATGAGGTTTTCATTATGCTTTTAATAGGTTTATTGGGAGATTTCCTATTAAAAGGTACTTGAGGAGAAGGATGGGCTGGATCTCTGTATTAAAAGAAGTCTTCAAGAAGTAATGAAAATTGTGACTCAAATTTGCCACAGTGAGTAGCATGGCCATCTCTGGGTAACGACAATGTGCTTAATAAATTATCCTGAACAGAAGGTTGTAAACTGCACTACTAATTAGCAAACTATGATTCCAGTATCCCCTTGGCATGACATTCAATTATTTATATGAAAAATAATAATTAATAATGCAAGAATAAGCTATGTTTTGCAAACTCACAACGGTAAACCTACTTTTGCCTCACCCTGTGTCTGGCGTCAAGCCTCCACACTAGAGGAATACTTACCTCGAAACCAGAACAGACCAAAAGGGACTTGTGCATCACAGAGTTTAGGAGGAAACTTTGAGTTCCTCCTCATCACTGTCATTCTTATCCACCACCATCACAAAATCTTCCAAATTAATCAACATTTGTCAACAGCATGGAAAATGCATGCACAATTTGGGACAATTATTATATCAAAGACAGATTGGAATCACTTAGATGCTTAGAGTAAGTGTCCTTTGGCTAAAATAAAAAGGCCATTTCTCAATATCAAAAGGAAAAAAAATGGTTTAGAGATATTTTCTTCCACAAACAAGAACAGCCTTCATTTTGTTAGCATCGGGATCACTTTCTGCAAGGAAACCACAATAATGTATAGTGATTTGATGAAATAATACTTCAGACCATCAATCTAACTTATGAACATAATAGTATGTTAAGATAAAGCACTTCTCTTCTGGTACACGAACCCATCTATAATGGCTAAGGAAATGTTTTCATTAAAACATTCATATACAGAAAACTCAACTCACAACTCTGTTTCCATGGCAACCTGCAATTCAACTTTTCAGTGCACTTGAAGCCAGCTCCTTTCTCTTACATGTAATTCCTGAAGAGCATTTGTAAATTAAAAATTTAACAGGGAAATATCTGGACAAAGTGTTGCCTAGACATAGAAATAAATGAGGTGGGGCTTATGGGCTCTAAATTCAGCTCTGTTATCCCAGATATTCATTTAATTAATTTACTCACTTAAGAAATATTTACTGAGTACCTAGGAGCCAAGATGTAAAAGTAAAATCACCATGCTCAGGGACTGGCATAAAGTAACTATAATGCTAAGTACAAAATGCTTCTAGAGTAATATGGGAGGGACGGATTTCATCCCATTAGAAAGCATCGGGGAAATTTTGAAAAAGCACTGAAAAATGAGCTGGGTCTTGAATGACACATACAATTGGAGAAGAAAAAAACAGATGGCCATGGGCAGATATAAGCTGTTAACAGCAAGTGAGAAGAAGTAGAAAGGTGGAGCAATTTGGAGGAAGGCAGTGATTTGCTCCAGGTGAAACCAGGGATTAGTGAAGGGAAATGGATTCATCATTCACTGACTCATCCATTCATTCACTCATTCATTCACTCACCCATTCCACAAATGACCATTTAGTCTGTTTCTGGCTCTTGCCAATATTCTGGGATACCCTGGTAGAAAGGCAAAGTCATTTTCCTCCTAACACTTATTTCCTAGGAGATCCTAAAATACTTCCAGTGTTTGCATAAAAAGTTGGATGCTTTGAGCAGCAACAAAGAGCCATAAAGCTTTTTCACAGGAAGTTATACAGAAAAGCGGGGTTTTAGAGAAATTGATCAGCAACAGAGGAGCAACAGCAAGACCAGAAGCAGGAAGACAAGTTTGGGCTGCCTCAAAGTACCACAAACTAGGTGGCTTAAACAACACAAATGTGTTGTCCCACAGAATTCCAGAGGCTAGAAGTCAAAATCAAGGTGTCAGCAGGGCCGGTTCTTTCTAAAGTCTGTGAGGGAGAATCTGTCCATGTCTTTTTCTTAGTGTCTAATGTTTTGTTTTGTTTTAATCTGTGGTGTTCCTTAGCTTGTGGCAGCATAATTCCGATCCTGCCGTTCTTCCTGTATGTATGTCTGTGTCCAAATTTCCTTTCTGTGTTACAACACCCAGTCAGATTGGACTATCGCTCATCCTAATGACTTCGTTTTAACTTCATGATCTCTGGAAGGACCCTGTCTCTAAATAACATCACATTCCAAGGAACTGGGGGTTAGGACTCCACCACTGCTTTTTAGAGAGACAAAATTCAACCCATAGAGAAAGTCTTTGCACTCCAGATGATTACATTATGGATTCTAAAATACTTTCCTCCCATCTTTTGCCAAATAAATCAGCATACAATAATGGTATGCTACAGAAAACTAAAATTAATTTTAAAAGAGGTTGTTGCAATATTACAATAAGAGAAATAAAGAAAGCTCAAATGCCCCTGGCTGGGTAGCTCAGTTGGATAGAGTGTCATCCTGATATGCCAAGGTTGCAGGTTCGATCCCCAATCAGGGCACATGCAAGAATCAACCAATGAATGTATAAATAAGTGGAACAACAAATTGATCTTGCTCTCTCTCTCTCTCTCTCTCTCTCTCTCTAAGCAACATTTTTTTTTAAGCTCAAATGAACACTATGGAATTTGGAAGAAAGGGGAGATATTTAGGAGTGAAATGAACAGAGCTTAGCCACTGAGGTGGAAGGAAAGGGGTCAATAAAAATGATACAGAAAATCACAACTATAGTAAATTAAAAAACAAAACAAAACAGGGAACACTGAGGAGAACAAAGATAGGGAGTGGCATAGAAGGTGAGTTTGGTGTTGAATGTGAGTCATCAGCAGATAGCCCAGAGGAGCTGATGAAGAGACAAGTAGAAACTGAAGACAAACTCAGAATCATCAGGGCTATGCCCAGAAATTTCAAAGCAAGAAACATAAACTTTCTGCATTTCGGTTTTTCTCCTGAAAAATATAACACTATTTTTTTTTATCTCAAAAGACATTTAGGGAGGGTCAGAGGAGTTTGCATATGAAGAGCATTGAGGACAGGGTCTGACAGGTGGGTGCTCCAAAATTGCTGCCCATGGTGATTGGCCAAGCTCCTAGATGAACCCAGAAAAGGTAGAGGAGAATGCAAAGGGTTCAGAAGTGTATTCTAGGAAACTGCCTGCATTCGCCCATGAGAGAAGAGAAGCCAGATGGAGATAGAACTGAGAAGAGGTCAAAAATGATGCATAGATCCAATCTCAGAAAAGACATGGAAAGGCAGAGACTCAAGTAGCTGGGGGTCAGTGCCATCTGATGCTACAGACAGACTGTAGAGAATAAGAGCTGAGAATAGGCACTGACAACTGAAGGGTCCCCAGTGACTTTTGAGACAGTATTTCAGTAGATTAGTGAGGGTAGCTGTCAAATTACAGGATTTGAGAGAAGTAAACATGTGACCAGAGATAAGAAATCAAGCCACCAATTGCTCTTTTTCAAAAGTAGAAAGAAACATCACTTGAAGAAGGGAAAGACTCTAAGGATGTTTTGTTTATAGAATGAGGCTCTCAGAGGGTCAAAGGGAATGTTCCCTAGAAGGACAGAGATTGACCATGTCTGTGAGAAACGGGATAATTAAGAGAGAAAAATTATAGATGGATGGAAAGGACCTGGGATCAAAATGCAGATGGGACACTATTTTAATTTAATTATTGCACACTCCCTCCTAAGGAACAACCGCCTGGTCAAATGGACAGAGGACACTTTGGAATGTGAACAAATGTTCCTGTAATGGGCTGCTCTGCAGGAGAAAGCAGAAGACTTTCTTATGAAGGGGCTGTAGAAGTTAACAAATTATGGGGCAATAGTAGCTGAACAAAGCCTGGGTAAGATCACATTTTCTCCCGCTGTAAAATGCTGGGTGAAATGGCGGTGTGCCTACCAAACATTAAGGGCAATTCAAGGAAAAATGTGGAGCAGACGACCACAATACACGCTGCCTGCTCTCCAGTGAAAGCCTGAGAGGAGCATTTTCTTCCTCTGCCTTCACCAACACCTTCTCTGAAGAGCCTCACACACACACCGGGGTGTGGCAGTAGCCATTTAGTCCCTCCTGCTTTGCTCTCTTCCACCTCAAAAGGAAGAACTGTGAACATGCTATTTGATGGGGGTAAAAATGGAGACTAGGACAGAGGGAGGAGAAATAAAAATAGAAACATGGAGAAATCAAGAAAAAGACTGAGAAAGAAAAGGAGTGAGGAAGAAAGAAAAAAGAGATTGGTGGAGACAAGATGAAGAGGCCAAGTTAATTGGCACAACGAATGACTAGAGAAGAGAGAAGAAAGTAGTTAGATGAGTGATGGCAAGTTCCAGGTGGCTTTTGGGTGGCACCATTGTGTTTCTTTTATCAAACTCCATGAGGAGCCTGAGACAGTAGAGCTCTTGGGACTCAGTAGAGTAAAAACACCTTAAACACAATGGCATAACTTTACTCTGGCTGAACTGTGGAACTGCCACATTGTAAGGGACCTTAGTCTTGAAGCAGCCTTAACCCCCCATGCTGTTCTGCACCTTCTCGAGTGGGTGTGTGAGGAAACACAGGTGTGACTCAGATGAGACCACACAACCAGAAAGTAGCAGAGGTAGGAGCTCGCTTGAGGCTGTAGGGCACTAAATTCCATGTTTCTAACCATTGATACTTAACTACTTCCTAAGGTGATCACATTACTCAGGAAAATAAAGAGAGTTGCCTCATGCTGCATTGCCCTGAGAACTATTCATTCCAGTCGGCAGAGAGGGGATGACCTCTGCTCAGTCCTTGGGACCTTGGAACTCAGCTAGATGAGTCAGTGAGTTAACATATGCCAAGCACTTAGAACAAGGCCTGGAACACAGTGAGCTCTATAGAATTGCTAGCAATCACAACAATAAAAAGAATGATAATAACAACATATAATCACAACACGTAATAACTGGGGCAAACAGATCCACAGTGGTCCCCATGATCCCTGTCTCATGGTGTTCACATCTTGGGATCATCTGAGAGTGGGAAAGACCTGTAACTGGCTTCTAACCAATGAAACACAGCAAAGGCAATGATGCTCCCTGATAGCAAGACTCCATCTTGCTGAAAGACTCGCCATTGTCTTTCTCTCTCCCCTTGCTGGTTTTGAAAAAGCAAAGTGCTGTGAATCTGACAGCTGCAAGGAACTGAATGCTGCCACACAGGCACATAAGCAGGGAAGTGGATCCTTCCCCCTCAGCCTCCAGGTGAGAACCCGCCCTGGCTGACACCTTGATGGCAGCCTTTTGAAACCCTAAACAGAGGATCTAGCTAAGCTATGCCCAGGCTTCTGGCCCAGAGAAATCATGAGGAGAGAGAATAAATGTATACTAAAACAACAAGTGCGTCGGGACCAGCTACATCATTTGCAGGAACTAGTGCACAATGAAAAGGCCGGCCTCCTTGTCCAAAAATTATTTATTCAAGATGGCAACAGAAGAATATTGAACTAAGTACACGGATCTACTGAGCCTAGGGTCTTGACTACCCAGGTCGCACAGCTGTCAAATTGGTTCTGAATAGCATATGGTTGATTTAAAATCAATATTAACCATAGAACTGGAATTTAAATGTGGGTCAGTCTGACTTCAAGAATCTCGGAAATATAGCACAGAGTTAAAAAGATGACCTGTGAGGACCCCAGCCAGACTTCCTGGGATCGAAGCTTTCTTCCACACTGACAAGCTGGATGACGTAGGAAAAACTGTTTAACATAACCGAACCTCTGCTCACCTGTGTATAAAATAATAGTCTGTACCTCAAAATCCTGTGAAGAATAAGTAATGTATGGTAAGTACTTAGAAGAATGTCTGGCATATATTAGGAATTCAATAAATGGCAGATATTTTTATCAATTTACCACCAATTCTATATTCCCTACCTAATTATTTGCCAACTGACAAAAATTTGTATGCATCTGTTGAAGCTTCAACAGACTTAGAAAATAATCACCTATTGATGTGATTCATGAAAGTACCTGGGTAGAGGAAATATGATAGATTAGATTCTTTAGAATGTCTCGGATCAGAAGCAAAACAAAAAAAGCAAGTTGGGAGTTTCCAACGGTGGAGGGGTGCTAATTAACAACTCAATTAAAAAAGGCAAATTAAACTTTATGGTTCGTTATCCTCCACTGCTTGGTAAATTGTTTTGCTAGGAGAATGATTAAAAATGATCATTTCAGAAAACTGAAATAGCTTCTGAGGAACACGACTATTTTTCAGTATTATACAAAAGGTTTCACCACAAAATAAACTTACTTGATTAAAAGGAACAGTGACTCTCTGTGTGTGGAAAGCCAGGAGTACAAAGGTAGACTTGTGATGCATTAGGCATTTTGGGGAGCTGCGTAAGAATTTTGAAGAGAAATGCTTCCTTATGAATAAAACACATCATCATTTCCTTTTGTGCACTTTGTTTTTGCAGGCCCCATAAAGTTTTTCTAAAATACTACTTGAAAATGTATAATTTACATCAAATTACTTTAGACCTGAGCTCTATGGAAATGCACATAACCCAGGCATTCCTAAAACTGGGTAGTTACCAGGGAATCCAAAAGACTGTCAGAAAAAAACATCATAACAATTGAAGCATCAGCCCTCATCCTTGCAATCGATTCTCCACGCTTTTTTCTGTAATTACATCAGTGGTTTTCAATTCTTTTTCCTACCCCAGAACACGTAAGACATATGGCACAGTCCCACTGCTATTAACTAGCAAGCTGGGGGAAGGCACGTATCAAAAGCACGTCCAGGTTTGGCCATCAGGGGGTGCCAGCATGGTGGTGACACTACCAGAGGAGCGGGGGGCAAACACCTTTGATTGCTGGGGAAGCAAAAACATAGAACCTCCATGTCTTTGTCTCAAGGCCTTGCTTTCTTACCACTTCTAACAGATCTAACCATCTGCTTAACAGAGCACCGAAAGTCACTGTCAAAAGAGTAAACGATGTCATCACCAATGGCCCTCCTGCTATCCTCAGCCATACTTCTTATATCTACCCTCTTCTCGTGCTTTACAATGAACCACCATACGATTGATTACCTGACAGTCCCAATATTTCCTTCAGATATCCTCATTGATCCACATTTAAATGTAATAGTTCCTTTTCATTTATACTTTTATACCCTGAACATATATAATGTTTTAATCCAAATGTTCAGCAAATTTCACCTGCACACCTAATCCTGTTGATTCTTTATCCCTCCCATTTGCCTCGAAATGATGATGGAATTAGACAGGACACAGGCAACCTTTTAGATACTCCCATAACTCTTCCCCATTAGGACAAGCAACATGTAAAACACCACCACCAAAAACCCTGCCCTAATCTCTGTGGCCCCTTGTCATCTCACTGTCCTATCAGAAAGAAGTGTAGAGAATCCCAATATCGAGCTGACGCTGCAAGAGAGTATGACGTATTTGAACATATTTGACCCATTGATGCAATGAAAACTTGTTAGCATGCAGGAATGTTCTCTAGATTAGCCATTTCCGAGACCTCAGCCAGTCAGAACTTTAGTATGGCTTCTGAAAGCCTATCACAGTCTGCCTAGGATAAGGTCCTGGGGAATGAAGTCCTCCACACCCTTAGAAGAGACTCTGAGTTCAAGCACAGAGTCTCCATGACTGGGACACCATGAGTGGCAAAACTTCCCAGCTGGTCCCATCCACTCCATCTCTGCCTGCCCCAGACCAAGCCTTCTAGGGGACCAGAGCTGACATCATGCCTTGAGTCCCCACCACTTCTGCAGTATGCTTTGGGTTCCCCAGAGCTTCTGCGGCCAGGCAAGCACTTGTTATGCCTCCCGAGTTAGTAGTTATTTTTTAGCAAATATATGCCAGGTATTTAAATAGTGCTGAGGTGCAATGCTAAGCTGAAACCAGACAAGCCCTATTTGTGTGGTGCTTGCAGACCTGAATCAAATAATCATAAAGTAAACATAAAACTACGACTATCATTAGGTACTACCAACAAGGAGTGTTTGATACTGTAAGAAATTATATATTATAAAAGAGGAATGCCCCTAATTCAAGCTAGGGTTTAAGAAGGTAAGTTGGCACTAGACTAGGTAAGCAAAGATGTGTGTATATGTGAATGTGTATGTGTGTGAGTGCATGTGTGCCAGTGTTAACATGTGTGTGAAGCACATGAGTCATGAAACACAACATGGATGAAGACCCTGGAACATAATACACCAAAGTGTGTTTGAGCAACTCTACAAAAGAAATGTTTGGATTGAAATAGTAGGAGCAAGATGAGAATGCAGAGGTACGATCCTACAGACCAGGAGAAGGACTCTGACCTTTTCAAAGAGCAATAGGAAACCACCAACGGTTTGGAGGTAGGCAGTGAAATAATATTTGGGTTTTAAAGGGATCACTCCAATTCTGATGAAAACACTGAGGGCAAGGGTGAGAGAAGATGTAGGAAGCCCTTTGCAGGGTATTTTAGGAATCAAGGCAGCACTGATTGACACTAGCTTAGATCAGGGTGGTGGCAATAAGCACAACAACACCCAAAGAGGTGGGAAATATGAGTGGAAGAATGATCACTTATTTATTCTGTCAGAAACACATACTAAGTGCCTGCTGTGTGCCTGACGGGCACTGCAGACACTAGGAGACATAAAGATGAATGAGACAGGCTCTGCCTCTGAACCTCACATTCTGAAAGGATAGACCAACCTAGAAGCCAATCATGGCCACGTCATAGCAAGAGGAGAAGATGGCACGATCAACTCTGCCAAACAGAGTAGCCATCAGGTGACTCCTGTCAGCACTGAAGAGGAATGATGCAGCAGTTGACACAGTGTGTCTTGCCAGACAGCAAAGCTCCACTAAAAAATGAGCCCCTGCATGGTCAAAGTTTTCTCTCCCAATCCAATACCTCCAAAGAAGACATTCTTAAAGGACTTGGAAGCTAATAACTTGTATCCTCTGAGGCACTCTCTCTCAAAAAAAAAAAAGAAAGAAAAAAGAAAAATCACACAATGAAATGCACCGCAGAGACCTCTTAGAAAGCAGTAGTCTCCCATTGTCTATTTTGTATACGTCATGAGTTGGTATGTTCACTTTCTATCCATATTTATGTAGGTTCTTTGAACCAACTGCAATTTATTTTTTTTATGGTTGAAGAGAAAGAACTGACAGTCACTTGTCCTTCTGTTAACTGATACTCCATCCTTATTTGAAATAACACCTTTCTACAATGTGCGTGTGCAACCTACCCCATACCAATGAGCTCCGTATTAGTCAGCAGAGAGTAGGCTATGCTGCAGTAACAAGTAACCCTAAAAACTCAGTGAATTACCACAACCAATGCTAATCTCCTGATCAGATAAAACAAGCTCATTAATGCAAGCTGCTTCAAATGGAGAAACTGTACATTTCATTGAGCAAAACTACTCACACAACTAACGGCATGGATGCTGGAAATACAGAGGCACAAATGGCATGTTTTGGAGCATTAATGTTCCTGCCTCAAGTATCCCCCATAATCATTAAATCTTAGTCACAAACAACCCCTGGGGGGAAATTTTCCAGGGTAATAAGACATTTTCTGCTTCTTCAATTGGTAGTTAAAAACTGGAAAAGAGCATCTGGCTCCTTTGTGAACTAGCATGTTAAGCTTTTATTCGGCAAAATAAAATAATGATAATTAACAATATATGCTCCTAAAAACTAATTACAGAGCAAGCTCAAATCGTCGTGTAGCCGGATCAGTTTTAAGTAAAGCTTCTTAAGTGTCATTATCTGTTAGACGGGCTTGGAACGTGTTTTGTGAACTTGCCCCCCACCCTATCCTGTAACCTCTCAAACAGCCACCTACAGAGAGCGAACGGTAGCAGGAAGATGTGCTAATGATGCCCGCACACATGAGGCTCTTCTGATGTATGAAGGGTGATTGCATAACTATGATGAGAATAACTTCCCTCACTTTCCACAGAAAGCTACCGGGGAAGAAGTGGACTTTTACAACTCCAGCATGATCAAGTTAGATTAGTCAGTAAAATAATTTTACAACCAAAGAGAGTAGCTTGTTATTGACGTGGTCAATCTTGAAAGAGTCAGTTTTGTACTCCCTGCTCAACCACTTCCACTTGCTTTGGAGTCATCTGGGGTGTGGACTAGAAATGTAGACCTATGAGTACTTCCATGGACATATGCCTCCTTCCTGGTACCCTCCCCCCAAAACAGTCCACTCCAGAGGCCAAGAACTCCATTCAGTGAGACGGTCTGTCTGCGTCGTGCTCTCAATCTGCACTGCAGCAGAAAAAGGCTCCTGGACAGAGAGCCGGGGACTTCATGGGGCTGAGTGCATGTGTTTCCCTCTCCCAGGGATCACAAAAATGCACTGCTTTTTGATCGATGCCTGGAAAGAATAGCCCCATATACTTTATTTGCACTTTCACAGTTGTTTTCCCAGGACAGGCCTGGTGTCAGTTGTAGCATCATGTCTAGGTGCAGAAGTCTTCTTAGAGCAGTGTAAGCCAATAGAAACAGAACGCAAGCCATATATAGTGTCAAATTTTCTAGTAGCCACATTAAAAAGAAGTAAATATGAACAGGTAAGATTTTGTTAATAATATATTGTATTTAACTGAATATATCCAAAGATGACCATTCCATTGTATAATTAATATACAAATTGTTGAGGTTTTTTGAATTCTTTCATAACATTTTATCTTCAAAAGCCTTTTTTTTGAACTCGTACCACATCTCCATATGATCTAGCCATATTTCAAGTGGCTCCTGGCTACCACGGTGGACAGCACAGCTCAAGAGTACCCTTAATCCCAACAAATTGAAGAAACACTGAACTTTGGGGGTTTTCAGATATTTCTAGCGCCCCTGAGAATATCAATCAGTGTGTGCTTCCCATATTCAATTATATACAGTAGAAAAATGCTCAGGTCAAAAACTTCCTTTGTTTCATCCAACAGATGGAGACATTTTTTTTAAGTTTTACAAATGCAAATGAAAGTACTTATTACAAAAGTAGCAAGTTAATTTCACTCAGCTGAGAATTTGTTATTAACATCCCATCTCTCCCTGAGTGTTGAACATTTATTTAATGGTGTGACCTTTCTGAGGTCTTGATTTCCAAATCTATGCCATGAACAAAGCCATAAACTGTGCTTGCTAGATGTAGGGTGGGTTGAAATTGGCTGGTGAACAGAATTATTGGGAAAGGTCCCACATGAATCTTCTTTAGAGGTTTTGCACCACCTACCCTGGGATTCATTCTGCAAGGTCGACTTCATTTCACTTCTGGAATTCAAAGTTACGGGTTTCTGAGGCCCAAAAACACATCAGTTCACTTCTTTTTGAGTCCCTGCATTGCCTGCCACAGGATTTGGCCTATAATGCTCAAAGATTTCTTGAATTAAAAGGCTTGAATTAAAGGCCTTTTTACAACAGAGAGTAATATTTTTTAATCAAGGGCAACTGGGACAGCTGCCTGAATAAGGTGAAGCAGGAGGAAAGTAATGCAGAAAAGAACAAAACATTTTTAAAAGGAGAAAGAGAAAAAAATAACCTGAGGTATGGAATATGTGTGTTCTGCCCTTTTTAGTCAAACTATTGAATCAAACTTAGGGCTGCCTCCCTCAATATCCTGTTATTCCAGCCATATTGACTTTCTTTCAGTTTCTCAAACAGATCAACCTTGTTCCCACATCAGGGCCTTTGCATTTGATGTTCCCTCTGCCTAGAATGCTCTTCCCATAGCAATTGGCAAGGTTTGCTGCTTCCCTCTCTCCAACTTTCAGCAGAAACATCACCTTTTCAGACAACCTTCTTACTGGGCTCCTACCTATTGCTTTTTTTAATTTCATAACCATGTTGATTTCTTTCCTAGTATCTACCACAGTGGGCAACCAGCTTCTGAGGTGTTTCCTTCTCTGTAGTCTGTCTCCCCATGAGAATGTGAGTTCCGTGATGGCAGGGACACTCTCTGCAGTCTCTCTTCTGTCTCCCCGGCCCTAGCCCAGCACCTGGTGTCCAGTATGCTCTGGACATACCAACATGTTGACTCCGATGTGAACGTTATGCCTCAGAGCTTTGATGATCTCAGATGGGGAAAACCCCTGCTCTATTCAAAACCAACAGGCAAGGCAGCTTGATGGCAACTATTCCTGGGAGTACACAGAGCATCTTGGATTATGAGCCTGAAGTCCTATGAAAAATGGTTTGGAACTTGACTTCATCACTTTTTAGCTCTGTGACCTTTGGCACTTACTAGTTCTGTGAACCTGGGCACATTATTAACAGCTTGTGTCTCTTTTCTCCTCCTAAAATGAGATTCATGAAAATATCTACTTCAAAGAGTAGTAAAGATTAAGTTAAAAATGAATAAAAAAGGGGCCCTGGCCAAGTGGCTTAGCTGGTTAGAGCATCGTCCCCTGCACTAAAAGTTCACAGGTGTAATTCCCGTTTGGGGCACATATGGGAAACAACTGTTTGATGTTTCTCTCTCACATTGATGTTTCTCTCTCTCTCCCCCGCTGCCCCTATTCTTCTCTCTCTAAAATCACTGAAAAACTTATCCTCTGGTGAAGATTTAAAAAAATGGATAAAAAGCACTGGGCTTGGCACAAAGGAAAACATTCAAAGGTGGCCACTGTTAGCTATGATGGTTGTTGGACAATTAATCTCAGAGCACCAGCAGGAAGGCCTCTCCAGATGGCCTATGGACTTAAGGTCACCTTGGCTCATTTTGTTGGCACTCTCAAACAACCTTTGGAAACTTTGAAGTCTTCCTCATTTATTGGTGAACTTTCCTCTTTTTTTCTTTACCTCTCCATTACATTTTGAATGGGGCATTCAATCCTTTGGATTTGAAATCCTGGCTGCAATAGAAATGGAAAATGCAAGTAAACACCATATTGGAAATCTAACTGTTCAATGAATCACAGACTTTTCTCATTTGTCACAGGAAAGAAAAAAGAATAAAGTTAAAGTTGTTTATAAGACAATCAAACTTAGCTCCTTGAGAAGCAATTATTTTAGTGGAATTTTTCCCATTCTTTATAGCTTTGTCATTTTAATACTGAAAAGTATTTAACTGGAAATCACTTTTTTAACAGCAGTCTCATAATCCTTTATAAAATCTCTCCCAGCAGTATCACTAGGAAGGCTTGTACATTTCACAATATAATAGGGAAGGAAATCGCCTGGTAGCCCTTTGCCACTGATCTGTGAGAACATCCTACAGGGAGCCAGCCAAGGACGGTAATTGCATTACTCCATTTCCTGCAAATCCCAATCAACCAGAACCATCAATCCAGTTTAGGTGTGCATTTCCGCTGACTGTGGCCATCTCCTACAGCCTTTTCACCTTGGATTCAGATCCTCAGAGGAGGCTGTCGCTGTTTTAGGTACATGCTTCCCCACAAACACAATCCTTGACCCATGAGATGTACACTCCAGGCCTACGTGACTCACATTTTTAACTACTTAAGGGTCCTCATTGGTGTAAAGCCCCTTGTAAAGTATCCAAGTGCAAGTGTAAATGATGCTGATTATTGGCAGGCCTACCCACGTGCAAAAAGCAGACAAACAACATGCTCTCTCCTGGTTCTGGCAAACACAAGGGTCCTCACGGCCCATTTTATTGCTTTTCCCATCTCAATGGGGGAGATAAGAAGCCACCTTAATGAAACCATGGCTTCTTCCCTGGCTCTCCCTTCTGTCTAGTGAATTATATTTTTATTTTCAGATAACTAAAAAAAAGTAATAATTGGAGGGAGTTGAGGACTGATCAAGGGAAAAGATATGAACATGAGAAGCAGTAACACATAGGAAGCTTGGTTGGGTGGCACTTTGACAGGGTTGTGTGAGAGAGGAAGTTCATCATAGCATGTGACTCCCTGTCTTAGTCCAGGCTGCTACAAAATACCACAGACAGGGGGGCTTAAACCACAGACACCAACTCCTCACAGTTCAGGAGTTTGGAAGTCCATGATCAAGATGCCCGCAGATTTGGCTCCTGGTGAGGACCCACTTCCAGGTTCATGGACAGCATCTTCTCACTGTGTCCTAATGCAGCCTTTCCTCAGTAAGTGGGTATGGGAAGAGAGAACTCTTTTGTCTCTTCTCTTTCTTATAAAATCCTATCATGAGGACCCCTTCTCATCAACTCATCTAAATCTAATCACCTCCCAAAGGCCCCCACCCCCATCTCCAAATGCCATTGCTTTGTGGGGGGTAGGGCTTCAACATATGATATTAGGACAGACTCAAACATTCATTCCATAACACTTGTCAAGAAGCTGTTTACTTTTTGTTTTGTACTTTTTAATATGGTAAAATATACATAACATTTAGCTTCTAATCATTTTGAAAAATACAATCCAGTGGCATTTAGTACTTTCATAACAATGGGTAACCATCACCACTATCCTTTTCCAGAACTTT
This sequence comes from Desmodus rotundus, assembly GCF_022682495.2. Taxonomy (NCBI): domain Eukaryota; kingdom Metazoa; phylum Chordata; class Mammalia; order Chiroptera; family Phyllostomidae; genus Desmodus; species Desmodus rotundus. Next base: position 102,737,227 of record NC_071387.1, on the reverse strand, counting down.
TTCATCCCCACAAATGAAATTCTATATCCATTAAACACTACCTCCCCACTGCCCCCAACCCCCAGACCCTGGCAACCACAATTCTGTCTCTATGAATTGGACTACTCAAGGTAAGGCACAGAAGTAGGGTCATACAATATTTGTCCTTTCCTGTCTGAGTTATTTCACTTGCCATCATTTTTTCCCAAGGTTCATCCATGTTATAGCATATGTCAAAACTTCCTTTCTTTTTTGTGGCTAAATAATATTCCATTGTATGTAATCCACTCATCTATTGATGGACATTTTTATTGATTACACCTTTTACGGTTGTGAATAGAGCTGCAATAAACATTGTTATACAAGTATGCATTCAAGTTTCTGCTTTCATGTCCTTGGGTAGTTACATAAAAATGACATTGCTGGATCATATCATAATTCTATGTTTAGCTTTTTGAGGAATCTCCCAAATTTTTGCAATACCAAATTAAATCCCTAAGCTACTGCAAAGATTTTTTCCCAAAGCCACATGTGGTCCTTACACTAATATTCTCTAGAAAGTAGCAGTGGTTTACATACAGGGTGCGGCAAAAGTAGGTTTACAGTTGTTTGTATGGGAAATAATACAATAATTAATAAATAAGAATAAACTCTTTGGCATACTCACAACTGTAAGCCTACCTTTGCCTCACCCTGTATGTCCAATTTTTTAAAAATATTGCTGGGAAATAGTTTTATTCTCCTTATTGTGGTATCTCAGTATTTTTGACTAATTCTCATCTAATTATCCTTAAATTGGTTGGCAGTAGCTTTGGTGCTTCAACCAGAGGGGATATTCTCTCTCTCTCTCTCTCTCTCTCTCTCTCTCTCTCACACACACACACACACACACACACACACACACTCTGCCACCCAGATCACATTCTGCAACCCTGCAGAATGAACGACAAAGGTCCTATGGCTTTCTCTTTCCATTAACTGAAAAGATAGAGTTACTCTTCCTCCTTCATGAGGGAAGGACCTGTGGGCCCCTGGGGTGCTGAGTCAGCATATAGGCCCCCTCACTGTCAGTCAATCATTAATGGGAAGGGGTTGTTGCAAGGAATGCCAGCTCAGCAGAATGTAAGCCCAGGCGCCACAGATAGCCAGTGAAGGAAAGTGGCTTCAAGGCAAAGCATGTCTTAAGAGATAAACTCAAATGAGAAAACAATGAAAATAGAAAAGAAAAAGGTTGGGGGATGTATAAAATTCATTTGTTCATTTAAGAATCCCCAATATATAGAAAACTCCTTTTAAAATGTGTGTACATGTGTGTGCATATGTGCATGTGTATATGTATATTTGATCACATCTGAGACAGTTGGCTCTCTTATAAGTAGTGGAGATATAAAAATTATTAAGGAATCTTCCACACTAATGAGAAGCTCACAGATTAGTGGAGGAAGCAATCAAATGAGTAAAAGGCATCACAACACAAAACCACTCCCTGAGTACTAACTCCGTCCCAGGCCAGAAGTATGTGCGTGTGACATCTCAACACACATCCTTCAGTGGGTTGGCTGGGTGGTGCCTGGGGATCCTGCAGGGACAAACTCCGTGCACCCTCCTGACACAACCAACATTTGGATGTGGTATAATGTATATAAGGATGACAGAGTATATCATCCTTATTGTTGGGAACTGCCCTGCCTGGTTTCAGAAGCTGTAACCCCCCATGGCTAAGGCTGAGTGAGAGACCTTGGGACCAGGAGCCACTAAGGAGACAAAGCTTATCTTCCTGGCAGGGGCGCCACCTCTGCCCACTTTACTTCACCCTGCTTAGCCCTGAATCTGACCAGTTAGCCAATGATGGGTAAGATTCCTCAAGGGAGGGACGACCTAAGACAGACATGGTCACAAAGAGGCCCTCAGGACTTGGGGGGCTATAGAAAAAGGGGGTGATGGACCCTCGCCCCTCGGCTTTGACATAGCCTGAGTCCTCATTCTGTCTGCAAGAAGTCTCCTAATCTCTTGGCTGCCTTACTTCCCCTGCCTGACTTAAGCCGGAAACAATGACAGGGTGTTGCAGCCTTGTGCTGGAAAGGACAGATTCCCTGGGGGCAATCAGGCCTAAGAAAGAATACATAAAACCCTGTGAAACCTGCTTTGCTAAGAATGCCCTCAGTTTTCTGATAAGGGTTCAAGCATGAAATGAGTTTGTTCCCCAAAGTTTTATAGCCCTTTAGCTAAATGACCCTGACTCAGAATAAGCCCTCAGAGCTCTTCATATGTTATATATTATTTGATCCTTACTGCCTGACAATGATTGATGAGCTTTACCTGTATTCCTGTGCAAATTGAACCCAATAAAAGCCCATTGGGAAAAGGCTCTTGGCCCTTCCCCTTTGAGAGATCGGCTACCTTTCCACCCCAAGCAGATCATGTCTTGGTAGACTTATTTTCATCTGTAGCAGACAGGGGGGCTCTGCGGGCAAAGCTCCCCCAGACCTTATAATAAGTGTAAGTGTATAATATATATCATATTATATATAACATATAAGGATGACTAATATATAAGGGTGATAATCTTAAATTTGAGTTTATTTATATGCTCGAATTTAAGATTACAAAATGCATTATTACAAGATGAAGTCTAAGAGTTCTAAGAAACTATACAAGTACATTTGCAGGAAGAACAAGCTCTCTCACACAGCAGCCCCTGTCGCCCTTGTGTCCTCTCCATTCCCCACCAGCCCGCAGCTCAAACCCTGGCGCCTGCATCCTCTCACATCAGCACTGCCTTCCTGAAAAAGTGAGGGACTACAGTGGATGTTGATAGCACCAGAATAAATGATGTCTTGCCAGAAGAATGGCACGGCTGAGTTGCAGAAAGATCACTCTGAAGTCAGAGCCATGAGCAATGTGGCTGCAAGATAATAAAAGAAACTTGTGTAAGGATTAAAAAAAAAAGTGCCTCACAAGAAAAGGCAAAACCTCATCATCATATCATCATCATCATCCTTATTATAAACAGTCAATATGTATTCAGCCAAGATTAATTGCTTATAAGCTTCACAAAACCATGGTATAAGTACTACAATTTTACTTACTACCCATATGTGGAAACTGAGGCTCAGACAAATTATGTGACCTCTCAAGAGGCCATGAGAAGCAAGACAGCAGGAGAAGAGGCGAGGAAAGCGCTATGCACTTTGGCTTCCCCTCAGGAAAGGAAAACATGGGCAATAAGCTTATGAAGAAAGTAGAACCCTGTACACTGCTGATGGGAACAGAGAATGGCAGAGCTGCTGTGGAAAAAAGTCCAGTGGTTCTTCAAGAAGTTAAATATGGAATTACAACATGACCCAGCAATCTCACTACTGGTCCTTTACCAGAAAGAACTGAAAACAAAGACTCAAACACTTGTACACAAATGTTCAAATACTTGTACACATATCCACAAGGTGGAAACCCAACGTCTATCAACTGATGAATGGTAAGCAAAATGCCACATGGCCACAGAGTGGACTAGAACTCAGCCATAAAAAGGGGAAAATACTCTCACCTGCTATAAACTGGATTAATCCACATACCCAAGTGCTCTCAGCTGTTATCTCTGTGCGTTATCTCCTGAGATTCCTGTTTGGCCACATGATGTTCATTCCTGCCAGTTATTCTCCTAGCTGGAGATGGAGACTGGTGGCACTTGGGTCCACTGCCCAGACTTCAAGCCCCCTCCCTCCACTCAATCATTTTTGGCATTTTTTCATGCATTGCCACTTCTGCCGGCACACAATCCATTTTAGTCCTTAAACCTAACCTGATTCAAAGAGGTAGTGCATAGGGGAATAGACTTTGGAGTAAGGCAGCTTCAGGATGGAAACAAAACTATCACTCAACCAGCTGTGGGGGCTCAGGACAGCAACATCAGCCCTTTCTGCCTGTCTTATTGCAAAATGGGGACAACTGGAACACTTCAAGGGACCATTGTGAGGATTAAATGAGATAGTGCACTGGACACTTTTGGATCCAATGTTTAGTATGTGGCAAGTATATATTCAGTAAGTGTTAGTTAGTATGTGAGGAAGTAGTGTGGTGCAGTTAGGAAAAGGCTGGTAAGAGAGTGTTTCACCACCTGGGCTCAAATAATGACTTCCCCACTTCCAGCTGAGTGAACTGGGCAAGTTACTGAGCCTCGGTTTTCTCATCTGTAAAACAGAAATAGCTATATCTATCAGAATGGATGAGTATGAACATTCCATGTAATTGTCCACCAACAAGCTAAGCACAGTGTCCAACATACACTTATGTGCTCATAGCATTAGTAATTAATATTATTATGAAATTTATAGGAAAACATGATGACTCTTATTGGTAGCACTCATCTGAAGAATCATTTCTTCTAAATAAGAAAACAAAATTTGCAAGACAATGACCTATTAATAAGCAAACTTATTTACAGCTAGGACAGGCAAAATAGACATATACATACAAATAGGAGACAGATCAGCACTTGCCTGTGGGTGGAGGGATGAGAAAGGGGCCGCACTACAGGAGCCGCACAGAGGAAGTATGGGAAGGATGGCAATGTCTGCTGGTGCTGTGCTGGTGGGCACATAACCTGATGTATTTGCCAAAATCTACAGAACAGTGCACCACAAAGGGTGAATTTTACTGCATGCGAAAATCAACAAGGACATGGGAGGAAATCAAGATGGAATGCAGACTGTGACAAATTTAATGCTACATTACAAATGAATCACAACACCATGCTGGAAGGTGTAGGGAAGAAAGGAGCTGACCTATGTTCGTTCAGAAAACAGTACTTTGGCAGGGTGCTTAGACAAAAAGATCTGTATACAAACAGAGTTTGTACATTTGTTTATCCCAGGAGTATAGGTCAACAATTATGAAACTACTTTATTTGAATACTAGAGTTGAACTAGTTAAATATATTATAGAGTATGAGAGTCAGGTTTCTTGCTATCAGAGAAAAAAGTTCCCAATAAGCAAAGGGAAATGGTTACAATAAATCCTTAAGTGTTGGATTGGAGTGAATGTCATCAGTATTAAATCATATTTTTAAAATAGTGGGTGGGTGGGAGGTGGGGGTGGATGAGGCAGGGGAAAGTGGTGGCAGAAAAATGGAGACAACTGTACTTGAACAATAAAAAAAAGAACAAAAATAATAAAAAAGATATGCAGATGCTGACACAGACGTAAACATAGATATGTGCATGTGTATATTTGCACACATTTGCATATATTTACACATATTTACATATAATTACTAAAAGGGCCCAGAAGCCATGACATCCCAGTAAAAATAAGAACATATGCAACTTAAATCTTGGTTCCTAAATACCGTTTTCCAGCAAAAGGAACCAGAGTTCCTCAGAGAAGGGGCTGATTCCAGGGATAGGTCAGGGAAAACATCAGATGAGCCTGGATCATTTTATGTTGCCATTAACTCAGGAAGTTCCCCCCACACACACAAAATGGGTATGTCTAAAGGGTACAAGTACCAAACAGAAGGAGCTCTCTAGAGCTGATTGAGGAATAATTTGATTAACAAAAATAATGACAAAATTATACTATAGTCCAAAGAAAAAAATAAACATTCTTGAGTTCACACTGAAGTAAACAACTAAATAAGTGAACACATGGAGAAGAATGGAAAATGCTTCCTTAGGAAAGTTTCAGTTAATACATGTTGAAGGGATGAGAGAAATAGAAAATCACCATTAGAACACTAAAACAATAAATTAGTGTACTATTAAGGGGGGGGAAAGCAACCTTATAGTGAAGAAACTTGGCAGACACCTCCTTAACCAACTGATCAAGGGTAATGTCACCAGGAATAAGATATACCAGATACCATGTGTCCTCCAACATGATGCACTGAGAAGGACATCACTTGTGTGGCATCCTTTCCAATAATGCAGAACTTTAGTCTAATCAGTGTAAACAGCAGACATCCCTACATTGACGCATAGTCTGCAAAGAAGAAGAAGGGGGCAGAGGAGAAAGAAGAGGAGGAGACAGGGGAAGGGAAGGGAAAGAGCAGGGGTAAAAGAAGAACTCTTTAAAACTATCAACTCTTCTGAAAACACAAAATTGTCTCCAAAACATTTTAAAAATTATTTACAGCTGCTAATTCAAAAGTCTCAGGCATCCATCCTATAGTCTTATTATAAATATTTTGTTTATCACCAACTAAGTTATTGCCCTCTATGTGTAGAAAAAATATTTAATCATGGTAGTGAAAAGGAAATTAGATAATTAAGAAAAGTAGAAGAAAAGCAGAAGATTCAGAAACTTTTAGAGAAAACTTGCCTGTGCCTTTTCCCAAATTATATTAAATATTTTAAATCTAACTCATCTTAGAAAGTAATCAAATATTACATGTTAGTCATCATTATTATTTCTGGCCATTTGAAATGCACAACCAACATGCAAACTAAGGTGACCCTGTTCTTTGAGATTTAAAGATAATTGTCACATGTTCGTTTCCTTTTTCGTGTCCTTTGAAAGATGTCCACAAATTCCCCAGAAGGTACACTTTCATAGCCATTTCTGCTTTTATTCTCTACACCTGTTAAACTCATACTCTTCTCATATAAGTTCCCTTCCATCTGGGTCTAACTTACCCAGGAAGCAACTCAGCATCTTAACCTTGATTTGCCCATGCCTACTCCCAGGAAGATTTGAGTGAGAGTACAGACTTTCCCGAGGTTTTGGAGTGGCAGAGGAATTTTACATCTTGGGTCTGCTGCTCAGGAGTGAGTGTTCAATACTCTAGCTCTTGAAAGTGCTTCTTGCACCTGCCAGTGGAGGCTATTTCAAACACTTTACTCCACCGGCCCCAGGATCTCTCTTTTTTCTGTCTCCCAATCTCCTTTCATCTCTTCTTTGCTCACCCGCTTCTTCAAATTCCTGATAATATCTTGCCCACGGAGGTTCTGTTTTCTTCTCTATCCACAGGGACATGTACACATGCCAATAACAGGATTCCTGACTCAAACTTGATCAAACAGAAGTGAAAAATGGCTCGCACAACCGGAAACCCTGCGGTGGGTGCTTTCATGTCCACACAACCCAGTGGATCTTGCTAAATTCCTCTCTGACTCTCTTTGCTCTGTTCCTCCCCTCACCCACGTTGTCCTCAGCTCCTGGCAGGTGGTCAGGCGGCTGCAGCAGATGTGGCTGTCACATCCTTGCATGACAACCTCCACTGCCATGCAAGGGAGCACCTTCCTGTAGCTGTCTCAGGAGTAAGAAAACTTTTAATCAGCAGCCTTTAAAAAGAGACGTTTATTGTGTGTCATCAGTGCATATTGTGTTGTTTTCCTATTCTTACACCGGCCTGTGTGGACCAGGATAGTGCCATAGTTCAGGATGACCAAGGCCTGAGTTTCTGGGGATTATCATGTGGGATTTCGACCAGGGGTTGGAGAATCATGGCCGACAAGCCAAACCCAGCCCACTGCCTATTGGTGGAAATAAACTTTCTAAATAAGTATTTATTGAATATATCCAAACCCATTTTTATTTATTGCCTATGACTGCTTTTGCACTAAGAGACAATGCATGTCCAACAGAGCCAAAATCCTGGCTTTTTACAGAAAATGTTTGCTGACCGCTGGCTTAAATTAATGACATATTACACCTGGGATTCCTCTCCACACTCATCCTCGCTGGCTGCTGTACCATGGCAGAGGAATAGAAGGAATGTTATGGAGACAGCTACAGTTCCTACTACATTCCAAACCCTGTACAAACCAACAGTCATAAATCAGTAAAAGAGATATTCGATTATAACACCCCTCCTTTTTTGTGTGTTTTAAATTTAGTTTCTTCTATAAAATTATCATGATGGTATATATTTTTCCCTTAGTGTCTTTCTCTGAAAAATTTAAAGTTTGCAAATTTATAAGAACCTCTCTAAATTTACTGGGACATTAAATCCTAAAATTGGAGTTACTATCCCACAGTATGTCAACAATTTCTCACAAAAACCCTAGATGTTAGTCATCCTAAATTATAATAGCTTCTGAAATAAATTTCAAGGAGTTTGGTGCCCATAGACAAAGGTGGATTTGTTCTCATTATTCATAAACAGAGTATCAGAAAGCTTGAACGTAAGGCAGTGTTAGTGCTCTGTAAGTTATGTGGCTCTCCAAGAATTCTTCTGTGCCATTGATTCTAATTGGTTGTTTCATTCATAAAAATGAAACATAAACAATTCTAAGTACAACTGCAGCAACTGTTGGCATTTTTATAAGCAATTCAGTCAAAAAGCTACATACACACCAAAAAGGTGACGCTTACGCTCTTGTCTTCAATTTCAAAGGCAGTCCTACAATTTCATATTGCATGAGATTACCACTATGGCATGAGGTGGAAATCATATTTGTCTAAGAATCTAATTGTAAAATGACTTGTGAGAGAAGAATTTACTTGCCGACATTAGATCCTCCTTTAACAATAAACTTTTATTCTTCATGACGATGAGAGAAGATGAAGGGAACAAAAAATAATGAGCACATATCTATCTACACAATGACAACCAGCAAGAATGGTAAATACTTTCTCCCTGGGTGGCAGGAGTTTGAATACAGTCACGCTTAGTCCTATGTGAAATCTCCTTGACAGAAACCTGCTCTGTCTAGAACAGCTGGATATCAACCCAAGGGCTTCAGATCATAATGAAATGTCATTATTATGCTGGTGGTGATAGAGGTTTCTCTGGGGGTTGGAGCAAAGGAGAATGGCCTGGACATGAAACAATATAATAGGTGCAAAGAGTAGCAGGGAACATGGGCCATCTGACTCTTTGGAATTGATTCAAGAGAACAAACTTTTCCAGAGTACAAGTTATATGGTAGCCACCATGTCCCTCTTGTACTCCAAATGTGGTAGAAACCCAAGGTTCAGCTTAAATTTCCGCTTCTCTCCTTTCTCATACCCTTATCACATCATTATCATTGCTTTTCTATGTGAGTAGCAGCAAACATGACCTCAGGGATTAAATATCAATACATCCACAGGCAACCAGCGTCTTCCCTGCTTCAACGGCTGTACAATATTAAGTCTGTGTCTCCATGGTGCTCTTGGCCTTTTCATCGTGACCACAAGGAGGATGCCATGGTGCCAGTCAACAAGTCCACACAGGAACCCACTGCTTCTGCCTCTTTTTCTTCATGAACACATAAGCTTTCTCAGAACCCCACCTCTAGAATATTTCCTCTTCTCTCTGATAGAGTGAATCGCTAGTCCTGACTCCTCATTCCCCTACAGTAGTATTACAATTCTTATCCCCATCCCCACCCTGCACATCCCCCCTTCAAATGCGTGGTAAAATTCACCTGTGAAGCCATCCAGTCCAGGACTTTTGTTTGTTGGATCAGGGCAAAAATAAACAAAAGAGTCTTTAAAAAATACAAAAGATCATTGCAAAGAAAAACAAGATTGACAAAACTTTAACCAGACTCAAAGAAAAAAAGAGAGAGAACCCAAATAAGTAAAATCAGAAATGAAAGAAAAGTAACAACTGACACCAAAGAAATACAACAGATTGTAAGAAAATATTGCAAACAACTATATATCAACAAATTGGACAATCTGGAAGAAATAAATTCCTAGAAACATATAAAATTAAATTTAAAAATAAAATAAAATTCGCATCCCTACCATGGTGAGCAGGTTGACAACACTGGATCTTAGGTTTGGCCATGCAACTTGCTCTGGTCAATGGAATGTTAGGGAATGTGGTGTGAGCAAAAGCTTAAAATGTACTTTCACAATTGCCCTTACCCTCACCCTCTTCTCCTTATGTAATTCACCATGAGAAGAACATGGTCCAAGAAGCCTCTGGTTTAAGGAGGATGAGACACCTAGAGAAGATCTAGACTCAACTTGTCACTTGAGGTCTGCCATTGAGTCTGGACCAGACAAACTGTACTCATATTGCTGTAGACCCACAGATCCATGAGTAAGAAAAATATATGGGTCACTGTGTTTTAGGATGATTTGTCACACAGCACTGTGGTGGCAATAGCTGACTGGTACATTTTCATGGCTGAAAGTGTGTCCTGTGGCCTCCCTTAGGTCCAAAGGGGGTTAGAAAAGCAAATAACCAATAGTGACTAAAAGAACTGACAGAGAAAATTACTGCCACACTCTCCAGTTCAAATTCTCACTCTACACAGATTTCCAAACCAGCATACCTTCCTTTGGTCTCTCAGGTACTAGCTTTATTCTCCAAATACCCATTAAACATTTTTCTTTGTTGTGTGCTGTCTTTATCTCAAACCCTGGGCATGAAAAACTGACTTCACTCCATCTCTCGCCTCAAAACTGACTCCCTATCTGACTTCCTTAATACACTGTTATTACTGCAGTGAATAATACTCAATATCTCAAGGTTAGCTTTGATTTTTCTATTAGAATCTACATGTTGGATAATCATCATAATTAATATTTATTATATTCATCTATTTCAGGCAACATTTTCAATGCTTTCCATGTATTATCTCATATAATCCTTACAGTACAAGCTCTGAATGCATACAGTTTATTATCATCTTCATGCTAATGAACAATTCAAACATTAATTTCCACCACCCAGCTACTGGCTGACCTATATTTAGTTTGAAGCCACTCCTTCACTGGAAAAGTATTCTAAGTGAATTATTTCATTGAATCCATACATTAACTACCTTTGTTTCAAATCAGTTAATGGAAGATGAAAAATATTAGATTTTAATGACTCCTTAATAATCTAGCCTTTAGCAAATGTCTCTTGATTTCAAAATCACTCCTCCCTTGGGCCAGGTTATTTTATATGAATTATTTCAATCAACCATACTTATTACCTTTATCAAATCACTTACTATAGAAGACAAGAGAGAGTAGATTACACTGATTCTTTAATAGTCACACCTCCAGCATACATCACTTAACTTCTAATCCCACTGCCTATACCCAAGCAATTTAAAAGGTATCCTTCTTGTGTCTTCTCATTCCAAATTAGTTGCATATTACCCTCAAATGAAACTCCTTAAAATACTGCCTTCATCATCACATTTTTCTCCTGCCCTGCCACCACCAGTGACTGATATTAGAAATATCCTATTTATTTAGGAGAAACACCAGTCAACCACAGTCTGGGGCTTTGCCCTATAACTACATGGTACATCTCTATGAGAAGATTCATTTATATACTTAACATCATTTAAGAAATACACTGACAAGGAAGGGGAGTAAAAAGGAAATTTCTTAGAAAGTCAATTCAGAAGTTTGTTATGGTTTCACAGCCCACTTTACCTATCAAATCAAGCTAAGGTTTCTTATTCCAGAGTCTCAAAGAGATACATCTATCCCAGCAGCAATACCTGACTACTGATCGAGCCTGGAGAAGGAGTAGCTGTCCTTAGTCTGGTATAAGGTGTGTAAGCACCAGGTGTCTATTCTAACTACAGTGTGTGTGTGTGCCATACTCACCACTGAGAATTATGAATATCATTCTTGTGTTGCCATTTCTTTTTGTGAATGGGCCTCGTGCTCTCTCTGCCTACCTTTCAGGGTAAATTACACTTCCTAAGTTGAGGATGAGAGTTGACCTGCACATCTCGCTCCTATATAACGCAGAAGAAACTCTTCTCTCCTCTGAACCCCTATAAACAGGCTGAGCACTACTGTGACTAGCTTAAAACATCAAAAGTCTTCCTGTGAGTGCTTTCTCCCTCTCTCCAAATCAGAGTTATTGACTCCGGGGCCAGATAATTCTGTGCGGTCAGGCTGTCCTGTGTGTTGTACTATGTTTAGCAGCATCTCTGGCCTCTACCCACTAGATGTCAGCAGCCCCACTCTCCTTGTTACAACAACCAAGGATGTCTCCAGATACTGCCAAGTGTTCTTTGGGGGGCAAAATCAGCCCCATTGAGAACCAGTGCTCTAAATTTTACCATCCTTAGCAGTGAGGTGACTTCTAACTCCTCTCTCCCCACTCCATGTCAGCAGCGGTGTCCTTCACATGGAAGGTGCTCAGCGTTGTGGTGGATTGATTTTACATTCTCATGGATCCATCTTAATTGGAGGGTTTTGTTTTTTGAAACAGCCCAGCGGGTAGTTGTTTTAATCTGCCATTAAGTCCACATCAGTTCACAAATGACTGCTTAAAAATGCACACTACTTAGGTATCAATTGTGTTTGTGCAGGATACAGAATTCTGCTTCTCCTAATAGGATCATCTTCTGCAAAGGCAATCTTTTTTATTTTATTTTATTTTTTAGTGCCTACCTAGGATTCTACGTTATTCTCCAGAAATCATCAGTTTCCAGAGAGGTTATTTATGCAGCTGAGGAGAATGGTGATGCTGCTGCAGAGACGTCCTGATGCCCTATGGAGAACGAAGCAGCACACCAGAGAGCTGTTACGAATAATGGACTGAGAAAATAATGAAGAAAATAGAGAAAAACAAAAATCAGAGTGAAAATTCCTGTGGCGATCATTCACAAAATATACCCTTCTACACAGACAGCAGACGTGCTTACAGATAAAATATTGAGGTTTTTAAACTATTTTGTTTTACTGTAAATCACATGAGGTTGTTTCTTCCACATGTAATGGTAGCATTTAGTTGATAAAGTGAAAATTGTGTTGTTATAAACCCAAGGTATACACACACAAAAAAAAATTGTTTCCAAATATAAAGGGTAAAATTGTACTGCTAAAATGGGCAAAAAGCTCTATATTTGATTCAGTTTAACAGGAGTTCTGCTCTCTCTTTTTTACAATTTATATAATATCCTGTTTGATGTAAAATTGAAGAGTGTAAGTTATCCCTAAGACAACTTTTTAAACTAAAATGTTATACAAAGATTCCTGTGGCATTTCAGCTACCCTTAAATTTTAATAATACTGATAAAATATTCTACTATCCTCAGCCAAGTAATTTTTTATCTTTAATTGGTAAGCCCTCATTTATTATTTCTAAAGCATAAAAATTCTAATATCTAGGATTTATACCTTACCCAGGCAATCGTGACTGCAAATGTATTTTTAAGTACACTCAGAAATAGAGAAAGCAAATGAACACTAGGGAAATTTAAAATGGACTACAATGGAAAAAGAATTTTTTACAACAAATATATCATCAACTACATTATGCCATCTCAGTGAAAAAACATCCCCTGGCAACCTCTGGGGTGATGAGAAAGGCTTTTTGCAGAATGAGATGACAAATTAAGTCTAGAGAGAAGAATAGGTCTTCAGGAATTAGCACAGATCATTTCAAAATTGACAGAGGATCAAACCTGAAATATGGCATGAAGATTCAGTGAAATATAAATATTACATATTGATCCACAGATGATCAATTTTTGCTGCAGGCATTTTTATTCACAAAATAAGTGTTTCTCAAATATCGAAGGCAAAAGCAGGTAATGAGTTTGCAGAAAACAAAAAACATTATTTAATAAATGTCCCCACAGATCCTGACATTGGTTTTGTGGATGACATGGTAAGACCTTTAAGATTGTACACATCCCTGTAAAATGGAAAATGAAGCCTTATTTCTAACCTACTGTGTTAGGGTGAATAACAGCCACCCAAAGAGATCATGTCCCAATCCCCGCAGCCTGTAAATAGTAGTACCTTACAAGGAAAAAAAGGCCTCGGCAGATGTGACTGAGTTAAGGATCTTGAGGTGGGAAGATCACCCTAGGTTATCTGGGTGGGTCCTATATCTAATGACAAGTGCATTTAAAAGAGAGAAGCAGAGGCAGCTTTGACACATTTAAAAGAGGAGAAAGTGAGTGAAGAAGGAGGTATAATGTGGAGGGATGCAGCCACAGGCAATGAATGCCAGCAACCACCAGAAGTTGGAAGATGCAAAAAGCAGATGCCCCCTAGAGCCTCAGAGGGAGCAAGGGCCCACCCAGCACCTTGATTAGGACTCAGAGCTGCTGATTTTGTAGTTCTGTCATTTAGACTGGTGAGAGAATAAATTTCTGTTGTGTTAAGTAAGTCATCAACTTTGTGATCATTTGATAGAACAGTGATAGGAAATTAATAAGCCCACCACATTTCTTTTATTCTTAATTTTTATTGTATTTTTCCATTACCATTTATCTCTCTTATACTTCCTCCCCACTGCAGTGCCCACATTGTTATCCATGCCCATGAGTCCACCACATTTCTTGAGTGCCTGCTTTCATTCCCTCCCAAAATCCACTCTTTAAAAATAATGGCACATAGGTCTGACTGGTGCAGCTCAGTGGATTGAGCACCGGCCTGCATGTCACTGGTTCAATCCCCAGTCAGAGCACATGCCTGGGTTGCAGGCCAGGTCAGGTCCCCAGTGGGGTGGACTACACATTGATGTTTTTCTCCCTCTCTTCCTACCTCCCTTCCCCTCTCTCTAAAATAAATAAATAAAATCTTTTTAAAAAATGACACCTAAGACAATACCACCTGACATTTGTCAACACTACTATGTGACCAGAACACTGTCAATCTCTCATGCATGTTGTGTTTAACCATCACACCACCACCACCTTTCAGGTTTATGGATTCCTATTGTACAGAAGAGAAAACAATTTTCCATTGTCACATGACCATCAAATGGCAGACTTGTCATTAGAACTCAGAAAGCTGATTCCAGGACCCCCTCTCATAACTTCTGCTATACTTCAACATGCATGATTCTTTATGACAAAGAGCACAGACTTTGGTCTACATAAAGACAAAGGTATTGCATTAAATTCATTCACCATTCATATTACACTGTATTCCCAGTCATTTAAAAACTCTTAAAAGAAATAATCAGAGGAGAAGCAAGATGGAGGAGTGAATGGAAGCCATACTAGCCTCCTCCTAGGACTAATTTGGAATTACAACAAAATTGTGGAGAAATCACTCAGAACAAACAACTGAGCAACAGTGAGAGAGAAGTCTTATAACCTCAGACAGACAGAAGAATCAGCTTTAGCACAACCTGTTTGGTAGGGAATGTGGTGGAGACTCAAGAGGGCTACCACACAGGTGGTAGTACCAGAGGGATAATTAAGCAGCTGGTTGGATCCCCCTGAGAAGAATGGGGTCTAAACCCTAAGTTGGGATCCCCAGCCTAGAACACCAGAGCCCCCAAAAGTACACAGATAACAGTTGGCAGTGAAAAGCTGTAGGGTTGCTCTCCTCTAGAGATGGAGAGCTAGAGATGCAAAGACCTGTTTAAAGGGCCAACACACAAATTTGTAGCCACTTACCCGTGGCTCTGGCAAAGGTGGGGCAGAGTGGCTAGAGACGCCTGTGGAGAGACTGGGGATGGAAGCTTTGGGGAGAGAGCTGAGAGAGTAGCCGCCAGGATCCTCGTGTTGAGTCATTCCCTATAAGGCAGCAGCCATTGTATTCAGGCAAACCACTTCCCTCCGAGCAACGGCAACCTGAGGGGAAACTATAGCCCTGCCCCCAGGAGGGACTCTGCCCCAGCTCTCTGGTGCTTAAGACTGACTGCTGAATGCCAAGTGACTAGAATAACTACTGAAGGAGACAGCCACAGACAGTAGATCCCTGGCAAGGGGGGGGGCAGAGTAGACTAGAGAGGATTGGGGGATGGAGACTTTGGGGAGAGAACAGAGAGAGCAGCTGCCAGGATCCCAGTGCTGAGTCATCACCCCTATACAAGCAGCCATCCTTCTCAGGCAGACCACTCCCCTCCAAGCAACAGCAGCATGAGGGGAAACAACAGCCCCAACCCCAGGAGGGATTCTGTTATACCCTGTGGGGCTTAAGCCTCACAGCTGAGTGCCAAGTAACTACATTAACAACTGAAGGAAACAGTCACAGACAGTAGATCCTTGGCTGTCTCGGAGCAGGAACTCTAAGGTCAGATGGGGTCAACATCTGACATCACCAGAGGCAGATCCAGAAAGAAAAAAACAGTGATTAAATACTAGGGGCTACCTAGATGAAATCTACTGTGGTGTTCTCCATGATTACTGATATTTTTTATCCTTCATAGATTTCTAACATTCATTTCTTGTCCAGCAAGTTTGTGCATATTAAGTCACTAGAATTTATACTATAGTTTATTTCTCTCCTTTCCTATAATAGTCTTAATCTCTTTACACTCTTATTAAAACTTGTTCATTTGCTGTTGATAGTGGGATTGCCAAGGGGAGATATTTTTGCAGATGTGGGTTTGTTCCCTGGGCTTTGTGGTTTTGTTCTGGCAGCACCTGCACAACAGCATACAAGGTGTGGTTGGCAGAGTGACCCTCAGTCAACCAGCTTGAAGGAAGGATTCACCAAAGAATGACCCAACAACAATCAAAACACAATTATATCCAGAGAGCCAACATAAATGGCATAAAGGGCATCCCAACAGCATCAATTTTAGGAGATCAAGGACAATGCACCACCGAATCTCACAGGTCTCCTGCCATAGAATTTCACACCACAAACTCAGGGAGTCAGAACAGATCAATTTAAGAAGCAGAGACTAACAAGAAGAGTCTCACAAACAATGGGAAGACAAAGAAACAATCTCCAAATGAAAGGAAAGGAGGAATCCCAAGAAAGAATGCTAAATGAAATAGAGGCAAGTCAACTATCAGATACTGAGTTCAAAGCAATGGTCATCAGGAAGTTCAATGAGCTCACAGAGAATTACAAAAAACTACAGGGAAACTACAATGAACTCACTGCAAACTATATCAATATAAAAAAGGAAATAGAAACTATCAACAAGGGTCAAGAGGAAATGAAGAATACAATTTCTGAATTGAAGAACACAGTAGAAGGAATCAAAAGCAGGCTAGACGAAGCAGAGGATCAAATCAGCAGGCTGGAGGACAGGGTAGAAAAAAAAACCCAAAAAGAGAAAGAAAAGGAAAAGAGGCTCAGAAAGAATGAAGAGGGGTTAAGGGAAATGCAGGACATGAAACATAATAATATCTGCATAATAGGGATACCAGAAGGAGAAGAAGAAGAGCAAGGGATAGAAAACCTGTTTGAAAAAGTAATGATGGAAAACTTCCCTAATTTGATGAGAGAAATCCGGGAAACACAGAGTCCCAATCAAGAGGAACCCAAAGAGGCCCACTTCAAGACACATCATAATTAAAATGGCAAAATTCCAAGACAAAGAGAGAATCTTAAAGGCAGCAAGGGAGAAACAGGAGGTAACATACAAGGGAGCCCTGATAAGACTAGCAGCTGACTTCTCTCAGTGGAAACGCACCAAGCCAGAAGGGAATGGCAAGAAATATTCCAAGTAATGAAAACCAAAGGCCTGCAACCAAGACTACTCTATCAAGCAAGGCTCTCAATTAAAATGGAAGGCCAAAAAAGGAGCTTCCTGGACGAAAGAAGCCTCAAAGAATACACCTCCACCAAACCAGCTCTGCAAGAGATGCTCAAGGGTCTGCTTTAAGAAGAGGAAGAAAAACAGTGAGAGAGAGAGGAACAGAGGTACGAAAAAATGGCAATGAGTAAGTACCTGTCAATAATAACCTTAAATATAAATGGATTAAATGCTTCAGACAAGGACAAAACAAAGAAAGAAAACTACAGGCCAATATTGCTGATGAACTTAGACACTAAAATCCTCAAGAAAATATTGGCAAACCACATCCAGCAACACATTAAAAAGATCATACACCATGATCAAGTGGAATTCATCCCAGGGATGCAAGGATGGTACGGTATTGGCAAATCAATAAACATAATACATCACAGAAACAAAAGGAAAGACAAAAATCACATGATCATATCAATAGATGTGGAAAAAGCATTTGATAAGGTACAGCACCCATTTATGATAAAAAAATAATAACTCAGCAAAGTGGGAGTAGAAGGAGCATACCTCAACATAATAAAGGCCATATATGAGAGACCTACAGCCAACATCATACTCATGGGCAAAAACTAAAACCTTTTCCAGTAAGATCAGGAACAAAACAAGATGTTTGCTTTCACCACTTCTATTCAACATAGTATTGGAAGTCCTAGCCACAGCAATTAGACAAGAAAAACAAATAAAAGGTATCCAAATTGGAAAGGAGGAAGCAAAACTGTCATTGGTTGCAGATGACATGATAGTGTACATAGAAAATCCTATAGACTCTGCCAAGAAACTTCTCAACCTAATATGTGAATTGGTCAAAATGGCAGGATACAATGCCAATATTCAGAAATCAAAGGCATTTTTGTATACCAACAATGAACTATGAGAAACAGAAATCAGGGAAAAATCCCATTTGATATAGCAACAAGAAAATAAAATACCTAGGAGCAAACCTAACCAAGGAGATAAAAAGACCTGTGCTCAGAAAACTACACAACATTGAAGAAAGAAATTAAGGAAGACACAAACAAATGGAAGCATGCACCGTGTTCATGGATTGGAATAATTAACATCATTAAAATGCCCATAGTACCCAAGGCAATTTACAGATTCAACACAATCCCTTAAAATACCAATGATATATATCACAGATATAGAACAAGCATTTCAAAAATTTATATAGAACCATGACCACAAATAGCTGCAGTAATTTTGAGAAAGAAGAACAAAGTAGGAGGGATCACGATACCTGATATCAAACTATATTTCAAGGCCACTGTAATCAAAACAGTCCTGATACTGGCATAAGAACAGACATATAGATCAATGGAACAGAACAGAGAGCCCAGAAATAAACCTAAGATTCTATGGTGAACTAGTATTTGACAAGGGAGCAAAATCGTAAAGTGGAGTAAAAATAACCTCTTCAACAAATGGTGTTGGGAGATCTAGACAAGTACATGCAAAAAAAAATGAAACTCAACCACCAACTTACACCACACAGAAAAATAAACTCAAGATGGATAAAAGACTTAAATATAATTCACGACACCATAAAAGTCCTAGAGGAGAACATAGGCAGGAAAATCTCCGATATTCCAAGCAGCAATATTTTCACTGATATGTTCCCTAGAGCAAGAGACATAAAGGAGAGAATAAACAAATGGGACTTCATCAAATAAAAAGCTTCTGCATGGCTAAAGTAAACATCAGCAAAGTGAAAAGAGAACCAACTGTATGGGAAAATATAATTGCAAATGATACCTCTGACAAGGATTTGATCTCCAAAATATATAAAGTACTCATATGGCTCCACTACAGGAAGACAAACAATCCAATTAAAAAATGGGCAAAGGAACTGAACAGACACTTCTCCAAGGAGGGCCCAGAGACATATGAAAGGATGCTTGGCATCACTAGCCATCAGAGAGATGCAAATTAAAAACACAATGAGATACCACTTCACACTGGTGAGAATGGCCATCATAACCAAATCAACAAACAACAAATGCTGGAGAAGTTGTGGAGAAAAAGGAACCCTAGTGCACTGTTGGTGGGAATACAGACTTGTGCAGCCACTGTGGAAAACAGTAGGGAATTTCCTCAGAAAACTAAAAATGGAACTGCCTTTTGACCCAGCAATTCCACTGCTGGGATTATATCCTAAGAACCCTGAAACACCAATCCAAAAGAACCTATGCACCCCAATGATCATAACAACACAATTTACAAGAGCCAAGTGCTGGAAACAACCTAAGTGCCCATCAGTAAATGAATGGATCAAAAAATTATAGTGAATTTACACAATGGAATACTATGCAGCAGAGAGAAAGAAGGAGCACCTACCCTTTGCAACAGCATGGATAGAACTGGAGAGCATTATGCTAAGTGAAATAAGCCAGGTGGTGAAAGACAAATACCATACGATCTCACCTATAAGTGGAACCTAATCAAGAAAACAAGCAAGCAAGCAAAATATAACCAGAGACACTGGAATTAAGAACAAACTGATAGTAACCAAAGGAGAGGTGGGAGGGGATAATGGGGAGAAAAGGGTGAAGAGTTGTCAAGGAACATTTATAAAGGACACATGGACAAAGCCAAAGGGTGTATGATCAAGGGTGGGAGGTGGGTATTGCTGGGGTGGTGGGGAGTGGTGGAGAGAAAATGTAGACAATGTACTTGAACAATAAAAAAATAAAGAAAAAAAAGAATATATGAAAAAAAAGAAAAACAATGAAAGAAAACTTCCTTAATTTGGTGAAGGAAAATAAACATACAAGTCCAGGAAGTACAGAGTCCGAAAGAAGTTGGACCCAAAAAGGACCACACCAAGACACATCATAATTAAAATGCCAAAGGTTAAGTATAGAGAATCCTAAAAGCAACAAGAGAAAAAGTAGTGAGTTACCTACAAAGAGTTCCCATAAGATTATCAGCTGACTTCTCAAAGGAAACCTTGCAGGCAAGATGGGACTGGCAAGAATTATTCAAAGGGATGAAAAGCAAAGACCTAAATCCAAGACTACTCTATCCAGCAAAGCCATCATTTAGAATGGAAGAGCAGATAAAGTGCTTCCCAGACAAGGTAAAGCTAAAGGAGTTCATCATCACCAAGCCATTATTACATGAAATGTTAAAGGGAGTTATTTAAGAGAAAGATCAAAACTATAAACAGTTAAATGGCAACAAATTCACAACTATCAACAACTGAATTTAAAAAAATAAACTAAGCAAACAACCAGAACAGGAACAGAATCATAGATATGGAAATCATTTGGAGAGTTATTAGCTGGGAGGGCAAAGGGGGAAAATAGGGGATAAGGTGCAGAGATTAAGCATAATTGGTAGGTACAAAATAGACAGGTGGGTGTTAAAAACAGTTTAAGAAATGGAGACACCAAATAACTTATATGCACAATCCATGGACACGAACTAAGGTTGGGGAGGGGGGGGATTGCTGAAGGGAAGGAGGGTACCAGACAGAGCAGGGCAAAGGGAGAAATATTGGGACAATAGAACAGCATAATCAATAAAATATATTAAAAAAGGAGAAATAATCAGTATGGAGGTCACTTTCCTCATTTAATATTTGATTCTTTTTGATACATTAAAGTTTTAAATCAAGGGTGAACCTAACATTTCCACCAGAATTAATAGCAAACTGTGACATGAGATATTTTTCAAGCCTAACCCTAACTGATAAGGAAAATATGGCAATAGTTTTTGGTGATAAGCAGATTTGATTGGAGTTTTAAGTACCAGGGAACTGGTGGTGTCATGAATTAACTCTCAGTTAATTAACTATTTTCTTCTTAGTGCATAAGGTAGGAAATATGTAGTGTGACCACGGAATTACCATTCATCCATCCATCTATCCAGCTATCCATTTGTCCACCCATCCATCCATCCATCCATCCACCCACCCACCCACCCAGCCATCCTCATTGAGTGCAACTTAAACTAAAACTGCTTGTAAGTAATACCTAACTCCACTTCGATAATATTTAGAAGGTATTAAGTATATGGCACAATACTAAGGGACAATTTTAGCAATTATCTGACACTCCTAAAGTTTAGCTTCAAAGGAGAGAAGACTGTCTTACTAAAAATAACCACAAGAATATGTTTCTTGAGAATGTGGGTAAGAGCTCATCTCAAAGACGCAAAATTCGCTGAACTTGTGTAAGGAAAGTGATGCACCTGGATGAGCATTTCATAGGTGAAAAGGAGAAGCATGACTCCCATAACTTCCTAAAAAGACCCACAGTGGTTATCACCAGAGAGCTGGGAGATCACCAGACCATGGTGAACAAAAAGGCCACAGATGGGAACCCAGAAGAAACCTATGACAAGATCTATAACTAGAAGCCAAAGAAGCAAATGACTGTGGACATGTTTGAAGCACTATGGGAGGAGTCAGCTGGGCCAGTTCTTCTGCAGGGAATGCTGTTTGGTCCACTGGGATGTTCTGAATGGCATTATTCATAGCACTACCAGGAATTCTTTAACAGGGGAGCACTGTTCCCTGACTGTGTGTTTCAGTTGGTTGGGCACTGTCTCACAAACAGAAAGGTGGCTGGTTCAATTCCTGGTTAGGGCATATGCCTGGGTTGCAGGCCAGATCCCCAATTGGGAGTATGTAAGAGGCAACTGATCAATGTTTCTCTCTCACATCAGTATTTCTCTTCCTCTCTTTCCCCCTCCCTCCCCTCTCTCTAAAAAATAAAATATTTTATAAATAAATAAATATATAAATAACAGGAGGGTTGTTTTAGCTACTTTATGATATACATTCTTCCATGAGTGATGGACCATACCCTGTGGCAATAGAGATTTTTCTAACAGCTTTCTCAATGAAAGTCCATGGATGACCACCTCCCTCTCCCATCAATGGGCAATCCATTCCTATCTGTGGGTGCAGTTCTTGTTCATTGTTCATGAGAGCATAGAACTACCTAATACTTAAGAAAATAAAGAAGTTAGCAATGATAACTTTAATCCTTTAGAATGTCTATACTTTGGACAAGTTCTTAAAAGCAAAAGAACTGATTCAAAGGAAGGAGAGATGTGCACAAAGATCTCTGTTCAAGGAGTTTCATTGAAGGACTTCCACCTAAGATGGAAGCATAGGTAGATAAAAGTTTACCTCCTCACACAACTAAAAGGACAACAACAAATTTAAAAACAAAATATAACCAGAACTGCCAGAAAATCAAACTGTATGGAAGGAAGTCCAACAACCAAGGAGTTAAACAACAAATATTCATCCAGACTGGTAGGAGGGGTAGAGACAGGCAGCCAGGGCAGAGAGGACACATGGCAAGACAGTGGCTGGAGGACCAGGGCTGGCAAGGCAGTGGCTGGCAGACCAGGCAGTCCCACATTTGTGTGCAGATAAACCAGGAGGAACATCTGGGGAGTGAGACAGGCCACACAACCTAGTGTTCCAGCATGGGAAAAGAAAGCCTCAAAACCTCTGACTGTAAAAATCTGTGGGGGTTTCAGTGGTGGGAGAAACTCCTAGCTTCATAGGAGAGTTTGTTGGAGAGACCCACGGAGTGTCTTCTGAGAATATGCTCACAGAAATGGTTGAGTATGGTCATAAAATAGAGGAAAAAAGTGAAGGCTATGCAAAGTGAAATAAACAAAAATACACATTTTTTTGTAAAAAAAAATAAACAACTAGAAGAGGAACAGAATCAGAGAAATGGAGATCACATGGAGGGTTATCAGTGGGGAGGGGGAGAGGGAGGAATGGGGGAAAAGGTACAGGGAATAAGAAGCATAATTGGTAGGCATAAAATAGACAGGGGGAGGTTAAGAATAGTATCAGAAATGGAGAAGCCAAAGAACTTATATGTATGACCTGTGGACATGAACTGGGTGGGGTGCAGTGAATGCAGGAGAGAAAAAAATGGGACAGCTATAATAGCATAATCAATAAAATATATTTTTTTGAAAAAGGATTTTCATTGCAACTTTAACAGTTAAAAAATCTAAAACAATGTTACTGTGTAATGGTTGGAGCAGAGAAGGGTAGTCTGATGACATACTCAAATGTTGGACTACTATGGAGCATTAAGTTTATCTTCCTCAAGAACATTTAATGACATGGGGGGAAATGTTCATAATAAAATGTCAAGTAACAATAGCATGGCACAATAATAGATACAGTTTGAGCCCAGTTAAATACCTGAGTACTCACATGCACACAGAAAAAAATAAATCCAATGGGTATCCATGAGAATGCTAGTAGCCAGTATCTAAGATAGGAATTATAAGGGAATTTATTTTCTTATATTTTTTTCTATAGTCTAACTTCCTTAATTAGTATAGAGCATATTATTTTATAAACAGAAAAACAGTAGAAAAATTAAAGGATAGTGTCAGTACAAATAACCATAGAAGTTTAATGTACTCATTGTAAAACATCTTAATCTTTTGGTTTGTCTTTCTTTTGTTTGAATCAGCACACTGATCCCAACCCTGCCCCAGGACGCCAGTCTTAAATAGGCTAAGATCACATTATTCTCAATTCCAAAAATATGGAGTCTGTGAGAATTCTATTAAACAAGTCTCTGACTATTTTCCCCCTTCTGAGCTATGGTGTTGTCACAATTTGAATCACGGTATATGTACTCGATGCCAGGTACCTTCTAGCAACAGATGAATCATGCATTACAAATGGCTTACGGTTAAAATAAATGATCAGTCTAAACATTCCTGCCTGCCACCAGTTCCCAGCAGACATTCCATATATTCTCCAACATATTAACTTAAAAATGAAGCTTGGTCCCAAGTGGGCCTTGAGAAATCAGGTAAAATGCAGGTAAGGAGAGGACTGATGGGCCTTTTTTTATATGGCTCAAACCAAGTCACCATCTCCCTCCTGGTTTCTAGATTTCTGCCCTCCACAGACAAAATGGAAAAGTAAGTCTAGGAAAGGACAAATTAGTTGTTTGTTTTAAAGAGAATTAGCCCCAGGAATCCAAGATGAGGAGTAGTTTAGGTTCCTAAAACAAAGTAGGGATGCATTTGCCTACTGAGAAACATTGGTACCAATCTACCTTGCATTTTTGCATTTAATTGTTCTGCACATTTCATCCTTTCACTTAGCATAATTTGTGCATGCTTTTTAAAAAAAATTTTTAATCCTCACCCTAGCATATATTTTTATTGATTTGAGACAGAGACAGAGTAAGAGGGAGGAAGAAAGAGAGAAAGAGAGAGAAATATGATGTGAGAGAGAAACATCAATTGGTTGACTCCCCATACATGCCCTGATTGCAAGGGGTGGGGAGGAGGGGGATTAAGGTGGAAGGATCAAACCTGCAACATTTTGATGTACAGGACGATGCTCCAACCAACTGAGCCATCCAGGCAGGGCTCTTTGCATAATGCTTCTTGAGGTCCATCTGTGTTGTGGCTGGTATTAGTATTCTGGGTTTTTTTTTTCCAGTTGTCCCTTTGTAGTTTCTTTGTTTTTGCTGAATTGTATTCTCTTGTATGGGTATAGAGAGTTTTGTTTATCTATTCACCAGTTGATAGACATTTGGATTGTTTACACTTTTTGGCTATTATGACTAGCGCTGCTATAAAGAATATAAATTAGTGGTTTTCTGGGGCTGAGGATGGGAAAAGAGATTGACTGCAAATGGGCATGGAAAGGAAGCTTCTGGGGGAGATAGAATATGTTCTAAAATTAGGTTGTAACTTTTCTAGAGATAATTGAATTTTTAAATTAAAATCAGTGAATTTTTATGTTATGTAAGTTATACCTCTATAAAGTTGTTTAAAAAACATAGTTTGGTATTGCCTTATTTCCAAGATGATGTCAATTGGTTCTTGGAAGCAGGTATTTATACTTTAAGTTCTAAGGGCCCTCTTAATATTGTAATATAAGGACATTTCATAAGGTACAGTCCTCATACCAAAGGAGTAGGTTTTAAATGGAGCAACGGAGTCATCAAAGGGGAACAGATAATATGGTTGTGTGCCCAATGCTGGAAAGCTAAAATCTACTGTGTCCCTAATTGGAAGTCGTGTGAAGGTAGAAATTGTAAATGTTAGGAATCAGCATAGTTTGGGGTCCTCAGCTGGAAGATTCTAGTAGGCTGAGTCCCAGAGTGTTGAAATTCTGGTGGGTGAAGGGAATGAAATTCTGGCGGGTGAAGGGAAAGAGTTAGGAAGATACCATAAGACATAGTTTGACCGCTGCAATTCACTGAATCAAGGCAAGGGTAGGAAACTCGGAAGTCGAGGCAAAAGTGATTCAATAGCCTTCCTATCAAATTCACAAGAGGAGAGCCATATTTGAGGTCAATGATTCACATTAAAATTCAAGAGAGAGAGAGAGAGAGAGAGATGTTGATTGAGAAGAGAGAGAGGGCCTTCAAGGATCCCTAGTGTCTACAGAGAAAATCAGCCCTAAACTGCTCATCCAGATCAACCTGTACAAAAGGAATTCTTTTTCTTTGCAGTGAAAGATGCCTTCAACACTTTGCCTACAGTTTGATTTATGCCATTGCCAATTGAGCCCTTCTAAGACTGAGAGGAGCAAAGACTGATGCACCAACTTAAGTCTGATCGCTCAAGATAGTTAAAAGCTGGGTTTCTACAGTGTTACAGCTAACTTCTTAAAATAAGTGATGAACCTTTACTACAGGCCTCAACAGATTTCTTTCGAAGAGGGACAGGGAGAAAGGGAAGGAGAGAGAACATCCCTTGTCACTAGAGGTTTTAACTAAATGCATTTCTGATGTATCCTTTTTCTGGATAAGGGCAGGTTACCCTAATAACTGCTTTCAGGTCACAACTCACACTGCTGTTCAGAATACTTTAATTATGAGGAAATGAAATCCGGCCATTCTGCCACACACGTAAGACACAAAATGCAGCCAGTGCAACAGCCACAGCATCTCAGGTCTTAATTATTAGAAATGTGCAGATCTCAAAGAATGTTCTCAAGCCAAAGCAATCAGCTCACCCTGGACCTCCCAGAGGCCAGCCTATTCCTGGGTACTTAATCCTGAGGCTGGCAGAATAATGGCCTCCCAGGAATGCCACCCTGGCCCTGCAGGTCCCTCTGCCCTGGCACACAGGGCCAAGGGAGGCTGTGGACTGTGTGCAGGATTGCGGGGGAGTGTCAGGACTATAAAAAATAATTTTTTTAAAGCAGAGGATTAAAAATAGCTGCACCGAAGAAAGCCAGTGTATAGATGCCTTGTGACCAAACCAAATTACACAGGAACCTCTTGGTTCCGGATAAGGATATTGTTCACAGGTAAATGTAAACAATAAGTGTCTGCAGACCATTATTTAGTGGAGAAACAGGATTTGAGACCAGAAGCCCACACTGACCAAAGGCGGCCACTGCTTCAAGGTCTGAGAAGGGAAAGTGAGAGAGTGTCCTTTGGGGACACAAAACTCTAGGTGGTTTTATAGGTAGCATCTCTTTTAATTCCTGTCACAGCCTTGCTAGGAAGTCATCCTTATATCCATTTTACAGAGGAAGAGAAATAGGCAAAGATGGCTGTGGAGCTTGGCTAAGGTCAAACTGCTTTAAGTGGTGGATCTGGGATTTAACCAAATCTGAACCTACACCTTTGAATACAAGGTTGATCATTTTGGGAAGAAAATTCCCTTTGTCCCTGTAGGGAAGATTGGCCACATAGTTATCCTCCAAGAAGTCTTTGTCTTAGGCCATGGCAGGATACTAAAGAAACATTCTTTAATAGTGTGATGTTCAGAGAATAGGCTTTGGGGTTCAGACTGCCCAGGACTCTAAACTCAACTCTGCTATTTTCTCTAGTTTGCAAAGGTGGCAAGCTCATTAAGATGGCTGGGTTTTGGACTCTTCATTTCAAAAATGGGAACAATAATAGTCCCTGCATCACAGGGTCAATGAAATGCAAAAACAGATAATACATGTAAAGTTTGGGATGTAAAGTAAGGACTCAATAAATATTCATTATCATAAAAGACTGAAATTAATCCAAACTGATTATTTTAAACTTCAAATGCACCTTAAATCAAAGTATATATACTACAAGATTTGTGTATAGGGGAAGGGTAGGGAAGGGACTTGTCTAAATCTACCAAATTATCATGTTAGAATAGAGCAAAAATATTTTGCCTGCCTCCCATTTAGATTAACCTTCAGTTGACTATCTTAGAGCACCCCTGACATTCAAGTCTTCATTTTAATAGAAGAATAATATGCATTTCTTGGCATGCCCAAGATTTACCTTCCATGCATCCTTTCCCTACCTAAAGATGTCTCCTGGATCCTAAATGAAGCTAAGTTACACCACCTGCCTGTACCACTGGTGATACCCATGTTATTATTTACCATGAGGATAAATGAGATAAGGGGAATGAACTTCTTTAACATGGAAGCAAAAATGAGGGTGTGTTGTTAATGTTCCTTTAAGTTAGGGTGATGTCTCTGAAGAAAGGAAAAAATGCGTAGTGCTGAGTTAGGGTTTGTTTTGTTTTCATTTGTTTTCTTAATTATTTTTTATTAAGGTTAAAGTCACATAACATAGAGTTAACTGTATTAAAGTTAACCATTCAATGAGATTAGCACATTCAGTGTTGTGCAACCACCACTTCTACCTAGTTCCAAGAGCCCTGTTTTCAACAGCCCAAAAGGAAACCCCATGCCCATTACAGTGGACCCCAATTTTCCCCCCTCTCCCAGACCCTGGCGACCACTAAACTGCATTCGCCTCTAAGGATTCACCTAATCTGGATATTTCATATGAATAGAATCACGCATTCAATTGGCTCAATTCTTAAAATAACCACAGAGGTGGTCAGAACTAAACGTTCCATGTCTACACAGCCTGCAGAACCATATCTGGTGTCAGTTTCACTGCAGCTTGGGTTCCTAGAGCCCAACTGCAGGCTTCACTATGGCATTATCTATTTTCCAACAAATATCAAGCTGAAAAGCAGACCACCACTTATGGTTCAACTCAAACAAATGAGGGACCATCTTAACATCTACACTGGCCAATTTCCATTTTGGCTGAACCAAATGGATTTTTCCATTTTTCCAGATGAGTGCTGGCTAATGAAAAAAGCAAATTGGGTTCAACCAAATGTTTTTAATGTAAATTCTAAAACTCATTGCCCATTAGAATCACATAGTGCAACAGACTCTCGACCAGATGGAGACATATTCTTTGCCTAAGGAAAAACCAGGAACCCACCTACTCACCCATCCTCTGTTGATTTAAATCATGTACTATCAGCGCAGCTTAGAGAAAGAAGTCCAAGCCATCCCCCAACCAAGCCACATCCATCCTGAATGTTTACCAAGTGACCAGGGAAGAGGGCTATTAGTACTCCTGCAAGCTCATCCACCTTTCTCTACTTAGGAATTTTCCAGAATACGTTTGCATCAGAATCACCTGAGGAACTTGTTAGTAAAATGAGTGCTTGGACCCCAACCCTGTAAATTCTGGTCTCTAGGATTGAGTCAGTGTCTAGGCAACTAGTATGTGCAGCAAGTGTCTCTGATGATCAGCTTGTCAGTGGAAACGAATGCATCTGCTCTGAAGGCATGCAGAGAAAGAGAACAGGGAGAATTTGTATGGCCTTTGGTAGCAGTCAAAGGCACAAGACTCAAGCAGCTCTTCCATAGGACTAATGTTTCTATAATTAATTGCTCTTGACTTAGAATCACTCCAGAGTCCAAGTTACAAGGAACTAAAAAGGAGCTTAGTGCTAACCTTGAACTTGGGTCCCTGGAGGGTGGGGTAAAAGAGACAAAGCTAATTTTGGAGGCAGAGCAAGTGGGCAACGATAGAGAGGACATGAGGAGGTTTTGCAGGCTTGGGGGCTAGCACGTTCACAGGAGCGAGAGGAGCAGGGTTTCATGGCAGGAGACAGTGTTTCTATTCTGGGTTCATTCAAGGGACTCACTATGTGACCTTGGGCCTGTCACATTCCCTCAGCACTGCTGCCTCTCCATCTGTGAAATAAAGGCACCAGTGTCCGTCACACGGGCCCTCCCGGGGCAGGGAAGATTAATGAGGCGAAGTTTGCAAAGTGTGTGGAACACCAGGCGACGAAGGGCAGCAAGTAGCACGGAGTAAATGGTGGCCAGTCCTCCCCCCACACACAGACACACACTTCTTTTGCCTTTGAAAGAACTCTCTCTGCTCCAAGTGAGGTCTACAGACCAGCAGCAGCAGCTGGGAGTTCTTCAGAAATGCAGACTCTCAGGCCCCACCCCAGACCTGCTGAATCAGCCGCTCTGGGATGGAGCCTGGCCATCTGTGATTTAACAGCCCTCCAGGGAGACTGATGCTTGATGAAGTTTCTAGCAATGTCAAATAGTAAATAGCAATAATGGGCAAGCCAGATAAATTCCCAACTTCTAAGGAGCTGACATTCTAGCACTGGGTCAGGAGATAGAAAATAAACAAATGAATAAGAATTTTTGGAGAATGCTAAGTGCAATGGAGAACATCAGTCAAACTGATGGCGGCAGGATAGCATAACAGATAAGTATTTGGACTCCAGACTCATACGCTATAGGTTCAAATCATAGCTTGGCCACTTACAAATTACTTGGGGAAATGACTTATCCTCCCATTGACTCAATTTTTCTCATCTGCAAAATGGGGATAATGAAAGACCTATCTAGAGCAAAGGTTGTCATACTATTGCATTCAAAGAGTCACCGAGAGATCTTATTAAAAATCCAATTTGCTGGGCCTACCCTTCAAGAATCCGATCCAGTAGGTCTGGGTAGGAGCTAAAAATTTGCAGACCACAAATGGAGTCACATTTCTGTAGAGTAAGGCTTCCAAAACTTTAATGCCCATTCACATCACCTGGGAACCCCACTCATCTGGAGGTGATGCTGGTTAAGCAGGTCTGGGGAGGGGTCTGAAATTCTGCCTTCATAATTCCCAGGTGCGGCTGATAGAGCTGGCCAACCAAGCATGTTCTGAGGGGTAAAAGTGTATCTGACCCATAACAGATAATCAAATATATTATCTATTATAGTATTTATTCCGGGCTCTTATAAGATTATTTATTTTATAAAGTGATTGTGATGGTAAATAGATGGCCAGTGGTTAGAATTTGAAACACCCTTACTTGGTAAATTATAAAGCTGGTAACACTGTATCAAATCCAATGAAGAGGTTATATTGGTTCATGGAATCAAAAAGCTTCCAGACCAAAAAGCAGAATTTCCTCAAAGGCCATCACAAGGGTAGAGAATTCACAAAGCCGTATGTTTCAGTCTGGAACTCCAAATCTTTGATAACATATTAACCAAGTATAGGTAAAGTTCTACAGAAGACACGAAGGGAATTAACAGTCCTACAGAGTTTGAGAAGACGTTATCATGGCTACATAAGACCCCCAAACAACTTTTAAGAACAAATACACCAGAGTACACATGGTCCTAAATAACGCACGACTGCATTTGAGGGAAAATTATCAAAGACTTTACCCATGTTTTTGTTTCATATTTTTTTCTTTCTTTCCCTCCTCTTTCCTTTTCTTGGGGGCAGAATTTCTCTCCTCTCACACAGAACAATTAAGCAGAACAGCACCGCTCTCCTGGGACTCTCTTCCATCAGGTTATAAATAACTTCGGCGCAATAACTAAGAGCACATATAAAAGCAGTGACAAGGTCATTTACCTTGAACAAACCATGTTCTGTTACCATAGCAATGTGGACCCAAAGGCAAATGCCATGTGATGATGTTTCCATTATATGCCCCATCATCTTACACCCCAAAAGGGCCAGCTCTGGAGCAGGCTGGGATTCCTCTCTGAAAACCCTTCCCCACTTGGGCTTGGGTGGCTGGGATCTGACAGCCAAGCTCTGAAGGCAAGGAGCCTGGTGGAAGGCCCTGCTAGGACAGAACACAACCCTCAGTGACTGTGGGTACACTTTCCCGTTGTCCCTGTGAAAACCAGTCTCAGTAACAATCGCAAACTCAGACAGGTCATTAGTCACCACTCTACCTCACTCAGTTCTGGGCTTGCTCTTCCGGCCCATGTCGCTGTTTTGTTGTGGGTTGTTCTTTCACTTCTGTTCTTTCACTTTCAGAAGAGAAGCTCAGAGCAGAACTAATTAGAAGTAAAGAAAATAAGGTGCTAGCGTTCCAAGCTCCCCACAAAGGCAGAGACTGTCAGGTGCTAGCTTGTTAAGAGGTGTCTGCCCTCTGACGTGAATGGAGACGAAAGTGCTTCCAATTCTGCCCAACCCAGGAAGGGAGAGGAAAGGGGTGAAAGAAGACTCTGATGGCTGTCTAAACCCCAAGAGTCCAACCTGCTTCATGTAAAGTGCATGGACATAGTCTGTGGGGATGTGAGGTGGCTGAGTGTCTTGACATCACTTTAAGAAATAGCAAAGATATTCTAAACACTCCCTACTTCACTCAGAAATCCATGAAGGATTTACCATCTTGACTTCACTTACTTATATGTTCACTTTTCAAAATTACTTTAAATGTTTTACCTTGAAAGGAGTCCAAATATAGTTAAGTTTATTAAAACCTGATTTATGGTATCTAATATAAAGGAAGGAAGGAAGGAAGGAAGGAAGGAAGGAAGGAAGGAAGGAAGGAAGGAAGGAAGGAAGGAAGGAAGGAAGGGAGGGAGGGAGGGAGGGAGGAAGGGAAGAAGGAAGGGAGGAAGGAAGGGATGAAGGGAGGAAGGAAGGAAGGAACGGAGGGAGGGAAGGTGGGGAGGAAGGAAGAAACAGACACCATGTTTAAAGAATCTATGGTGTCTTGCCCACAATGCTATGATATTGATGCTACCATTAGTTCCAATTTGCATATAGGGAAACTGAGACAAAGGTTAAGACACAATGTTCATGATCTTAAACTGCTAGAGCAGCGCCTGAAATAAAAACAAGAAGTAGCTCAAGTCCAGAGCTCTTAGCTATGACCTATCTGCTTCAAAATTAGTCCTTTCTCCTATTTGTCCTAAAATAACTCCTTTCAAGTTTCAGATGGAATGCTACCATGGCTGATATTCTAGCATCTAGTGTGCATGTCAGTTTCTCCCTTGGTGACTTTATAGTCTGATTAATTCTGCCTTTCTCTGTGAGTCCAAGCAGTTTATGTTTTACATAGAAATCGTTCCCTCTTTGACTAAGTGTTTCCTTGTTACTGGAAAATACCATCTGAGGTTAAAAGAAATGAAATGGATGATGGACCTCTTCTCAAAATCACACCCTAGTGGTCTCTCTTCCTTTAGAATGGTGACTCAGAGAATGATAGAATGAAAAGATGCTACCGAAGGGAAATGTCTGGTTTTTCTCATCCATGGCAAGCACATTTAGGAACGATCTGTCCCTGTGACAAAGTTAGATTTGTCATTGGGCAAAGCTTAGGACAAAGCTAAAGATCCATTTCACAGTAGGTTTCCCATGCACATTCTAGGCCTTACCAATGGCAGCACTGGGGTGAGTAATTTAGAGGATGACTAATTCGAAAAGCAAATTAAAAAACCATCTATAGAGCACAAATTACCTAAAAGGGGGCAGGGGCATGATTTTATATTTTGGAAAAGCAAGAAGGGCCAGGCAGAGTAGAGAAACAACCTCTCCAAGAACTCACAGAATTCAGAGTATCCTAGACTCTTTATTTTTATTTGTTATCACCATATAATTAAATTAAATTATACAAACATAAATGTCTTTTATCATTAAAAAAATAGGTGAAATCCAAGTTCCATTTGATCACTATCCTCAACCCTGACCACCTCTGCCCTGAACCTGGAAATCCCATTATGTTTAGCACCTTCCAGACCCCTTCTCCATACAGGAGCACGTGTTACGTATAATAGATCATTTTCTATTAGCACAGATAACTTTCTACTATTCATTGAAGAGTAACCTGTTGTTCATTTTAATTGGTTTATATTAAAATCCTAAACCATAAGGACTTAAACTCATCTGTCCACCTACAAAATACTCAGTGAAGATGTCAATGATGGCATATTTTCATGGGTAACCAACCAACTTCCTGACAAACTGGCCTCCAGAAATGTAATATAATAAATTCGCATTCTTTTGAGCCACTAAGGTGGTAATTTATTACAGCAGCAATTGGAAACTAATTTACAATCTAGGCCTTTGTAAGTTAAGAGGATTAAATGAGCTGATTTATGGAAAGTGGAGGGTGCCTTAGGAAGGACTCAACATGGCCGTTCCCTTTCGTTTCTGTAAGCTGCCAAGTTTGACGTTGGCAAGGTTTTCACCTGCCTCTCCTGACTTGTCTGTTTCTGTATCCACATCCCCAAGGCCTCGACCCCAAGAACATACACCTGACCCAGTCCTCAAGTGACTATCAAACCATTAGCTGATGAGCCAGCCCAAAGACAGTCCCAGGAACATCTGCATTCAAAAGACAGATGCATTGAGTCACTCTACTTAAAATCTTTATGTTGTTCACGGTATCCAACAAAATTTCAGTCTAGGATTGCCGTGCCTTTTGGCATCCAGTCCCTACCAATTTCTACATGCTCAGTTCCTTCGCTTTCCCCAGACAGCCTCCATTTAGGTGTCAACTAAATGACTAAATGTTTCTTAAATACATATGAATCTCTCATGCCTCTGGGCCTTTGCATGTGTTGTTCCCTCTGCCCCCAACAGATGCCTCCACAACCCATTTGTTCACCTATCCAAGTCCTATTCATTCTTCAGGACTTGGCTCAGCCCTTACAAGGAGCTTCCTTTAATATTCGGCTAATCTAGTGAACTAGAATCCACCTTCTTTGATCTCCTCTAGCACAGATTCCACGCTTCAGCAGTTCTCACACCACATTACAACTGATCATCTGGTGGCCTCTTCCCATAACTTGTCCTTAATGTCAATGTCCTTTTAGGATCACGGAGCCTTTTGAGGGTATGAAGAATGAGTCCCCAGCTTCAAGAAACTACACACATATAGTTTTTATATATAACATACACAATTTACAAATAATTCAGAGGGTTCATGAATCTCCCAAAAAGTCTTGAACTGCAGCATTTTTTTTTTAAAAAAAACAGCATTAAAATGTGAGTGCTCTCAGGAAAAGGATTCAGTGTAGTTCATATCCATATGGCATCCAACATATGGCCTGGCACAGAGTTGGTA
The DNA here is from genome assembly GCF_022682495.2 of Desmodus rotundus. Classification (NCBI taxonomy): domain Eukaryota; kingdom Metazoa; phylum Chordata; class Mammalia; order Chiroptera; family Phyllostomidae; genus Desmodus; species Desmodus rotundus. The sequence goes on along the minus strand of NC_071387.1, from coordinate 102,702,789 downwards.
CTCAATAAATGTTGGATGGATGGGTGATAAGAATGTGAATTATTAATTTGTATGTTTATATATCATGGGAAAGACTCATCTAGAGAATTTCTCCCAATAATAAACAAATGGAGACTTTAAAACCACATCAGAGAACAAGATTAATCACACTTCTATGGATAATCACATTTGTGTGACAAAAAGGCAGCTGTGAGAAATACCCTTATTGACAACGTGTTCCATACTGTTCAGTAGTTTCAGAAATGTTCCTAAGAAAAACAGATACGGTCCATCTGATACAACCAGGCTGAAAATGGAGAACAAAAACAAAAACTATTAGCTGGGAGATAAATTTTCTGGTAGAACAAATAAGAGGAATAAGTTCTACAATCACTGTTACAGACCAACAAAGGGATTTGGTTGATTGCTATTCATTCCGGCAGTGGAACACTGTGAAGCTCTTTAAAATACATTTTAGAAGGACATTTAATAGCATGAAGAAATGCTTATGCTATCTTAAGTAAAGACAAAGCAGCTCATGGTGATACCCAATTTTCAAATATGTGTGTATAGAGAAAAAAGGCTACAAAATGTTAGCAATGGTTACTATGGATGCTGGAATCACTGCTGATTTTTGAACTGATTTTGTCATACCTATATCTGTCTATACATACATATGCATATAACATGTATATTACATGTATATTTGGATGTGAGTGTTAAGTCAGAACTTTTTAGTTAATTAAAAGCTCTCCTGTGCACGCGCATTCACAGGAACAAAAACATGGACAGGTGGGTCACATTTTAATTCCAGCTTAAGGGAAAGCCTTTCCATCAGACCAAAATCTCCCTAAAAATGTGTCACTTTTCACCTGGCAGCAGTTTCAAACTCATAATACCTAGAGAAAGTCCATCTATCCTCATAAATCTGCATTTCATCCCATAATCTATATTTGGTGACAACAATTGGATATCTGTCAAATTTGCCTCTCTTCCTTTCGGGGTATTTGGATGTCTAAACCTTTCTTCCTACACCACCACTCAATCTGTACCTGCCTATGGCTAGAAGGGCTCTTTCTGCAAAGTTTGTTGAGGCTCAGTCCCCAGTTCCATGTCTTCCTGGCTATTGTACCTGGTCTCTCCATGAACATCAGAAAGACTTGAATGAGCAAAGTTGCTAATCCAGAATGAATGATGAACCATTGTCTCTCTTGTGTTCCATTCAACTGAATGGTGCTTTAGAGAAGAGGACTTGAATTGAGCATTATTCAGTTGAATTTAATAAACATTTGCTGAGTATCTCTTTTGTACAAGGTGATAGAATGGATTTAGACACCTTTTTAGATCCAACACAGAAAAGATGGTGTTCTTTGAAATACCATCTTTTATTGGGAAATATTAGGTGATCTTCCTGATATGTGTTCAGATAAAACGAGAATGAATCCCCCATCCCGAGTATGTTTACACTCAGCCAAGTGAGTAGGACTACCCCATGTCAGGTACTAAAGACTTGATACTCACTCTTGGTTTATGTTTAAGCAGAAACTCAAAGAACACTCAGGACTCAATAAACCAGGATGCTGTGGCTGCAAGCACTATCCAATGGTACAGGGAAAAGCAGTTCACCACTGATTCCTCTGCAGAGCACCCTCAGAGTTGATAAAATACTCAATAGAGTAAGTCTGGGCAGCAGAAGGCTTGCATGAAACCTCTGAAGTACAAGGTGTGTAGGGCTGGGTAAGGAATAAACAACATAACACTTGGAAGACACTTGTGGCAAATGGTCGAGTGGTTCACTTCCAACAATTCAATTTCAAAATTCGAATCCAATTATTGTGTTTGTTTATTACTGGGTAAGAATCAGCTCTTCCATCTTGCAATGAAAAGACGGAAGTTCGGAGAAAGTAGATGTCTCAGTCAAGACAACACATCTTGGGGAATGCTGAATTTAGGGTCTATTGTATCCAACACCCCCTCACGCACACGCACACTCTCCACCACTGCTCATGCTGCCTGTCTTCAGGTAGTTACATGAAATGGACCAAGGGAGCCCTAAAACCCAGTTAGAGTCCAAAAGATAGATTTATAACCAAAAGACTTGTATGAACTAATTAAATGGGCAGGTCTCCCAGCAGGAGAAGGTCTGGATCTGAAGATTGTGAGGATAGAATATGGACAGTGAGTGACAATAAGCCCAAAGAAGGAAGCAGTCACTATTCTTCCCCAGCGTTGTTCCTGAAAATATATTTGAATAAGTGAGTGAATGAAGAAAGTAAGCTCGGAATAGAAGTGAATTCTGACAAATTGGGGAAAAGGAAACCACTTCTGCAAATGAATTCTGATCACTATCGAGCTTTTTTCCCCCTCAAAGCAGCATAGTAGAAACTGAGATACCATCTCAGAGTAGTTATCTGGCCATTAGCCACTTCAAGTCTAATAAATAGTTCAAGGTCAAAATGAATTAGTCACTCAGTGTCTCAGACTCCCTATCTGAGGAGTCCCCAGGTGTCTAACCTGAGAACACATATGGAGAAGAAAGCTGATGCTTCCGTCTACTGTGACTGGGAGTGTCTGCCCTTAACTCCTAACCAAGAAATCCAGATAATCACAGAAATAAAGTTACAGCAGGCTTACTTTGCTACCATATCACTAAATAGTTTTTTTAATTTAATCTTTATTGTATTTTTTTCCATTACCACTTAACCCCATTATACCCTGCTCCTCCCACCCTGCAGTCACCTCGCTGTTGTCCTTGTCCCTGAGTCTTTTCTCCTTCTGGCTCAATCCCTCCACCCCCTAACCTCTCCCCACCCCTAGCTGTCATCTGCTCTCCATCTATGAGTTTGTCTCTGTTTTGCTTGTTAGTTCAGATTGTTTATTATATTCCATATATGAGTGAAATCATATGGTATTTGTCTTTCTCTGACTGACTTATTTCTTTTATAAAGGAACTATCAAAACACTAAAAAGAGTCCTTTGTACCGTGAAGACTAAGACTTCAGAAATAATACTAATGTGGGAGGGTGATAGAATGCTGTAAAGCTCTGAGCACTGTGCAAAAGCACTTAAATACAGTCACAGTCACTCCTCAGAACACCCTAAAAGCAGAGGTGTTATGATGAGCCCCATTTGCAGATGGGAAAACTGAGGACCGGAGGATTAATTAGCTTATCCAAGATCAGAAGGTATTGTGTGACAAAGCTGGGACACCTTAACCATTATGCTCTACTGCACTTTGGCTTTTTTGCTCATCTTCTAAAATTTGACATTTTTAACAATGAAGTTGAAAGGAAAATGCTGCAAGCTCCATTGAGAGATTTCCTCATGACCCATCCTCCAAATAAATTACACAGTTCCCACTGTGTCAATTCTTCTGTTTGAAGACTACCAGTATCCACTGGGGTTCAAGAGGACAGAGGGCAGACAGAGCGTGGTTCTTCAGAGCCAGGAATCAGACCAAAGAGAGGAAGAAAGCAAGAACCGACACCTGGCTGAAAGAAAAGTCAAATTTAAACAGCCTCTCCAGGGGCCAGTGTTTTAAACCTGAATGAACCTCTGAATCTCCATAAATGCCTGCGGCTACAACTAATATAGCACATTTATCATTATCATAAAATTATTTTCCTATGTGCCTGCCTCCCACTCTTGAGAACAGTGATTGAAGGAGTATGATCACCAGAAACACTGGGTAAACTTCATGAGATAGACTGCTGTATGCCAGGCTCTCTGTTAAGTGTTTCATGCACCATTGTTGGGATTTGGGCTATTGGGCCAACATGCATGATCTTGAATTGGCCTCGAAGCATCCAACTCTGTGGGGCGGACTCTTCTGGCTGCCGACAAAGCAGCCATCCCCAAGGGCATTCTTTCTTCCTGGCTCAGACAAGAGTCGTCACCCTCTCTGGGCTCAGAGAAGGTGGTCCCTTCCAGGCAGGTGGATTTGGTTGATGGAAGCACAAATCATTCCATTCCTGTTGCCAGTGATTGGATTAGGCATGACTATGTAATGCAAACCCAGCCAATAATATTAACAGCACTTTGCTGAGAGCTTCGGGGAAGGTTTTCTTCCCCCTGATTTGAAGCTGAAGAGCAGAGTGTCTTGCTGTCTTTGATTGCAGATGTATGAGGATATGATGCCTGGAGCTGTGGCAGCCATCTTGTACCATTAGGACACTAACCTGAGGGCCTCTAGGCTGAGGATGGGAAGATTAAAAAAAATGTGAAGCACCTGGGATTCTTGATGAAATCACTGCACTGCTAAATTAAGCAGCCATGAAACCTAACTTCAGGAATAATCATGTGAGATAATAATTCCTGTATAGTAAAAGCCTCCTTCAGTGGGCTTCCCCCCACCCTCGCCAAAAAAAAAAACCTCCTGGCAGATGTTACGCTTAATGTTAATCTTTTAAAATTTCCACTTTCTTATTTGCAAAATAGGGGATGATCTTCAGACAAAGCTCACAAAAATGTTCTGAAGATTAAAAAACTAATGGAAGTACAGTACTTAAAAATTAGCAAGTGAACAATAAATGGTAAATATCATCGTAATGATGTTGTTGCTTCTCACAGCAACCTCTGAATCAGGAATTACCGTAATTCCCATTTTACAGATACGGAGACTAAAGCTCAGAGGGTTTAAGCAACTTACTCAAGTCATACAACTGTCAAGAGTTGAAGTTTATATTCAAAGCCACACATAGCCTGACTCCCAAACTCAAAATACTAACCACTTTGTGGTTGTACTATCTTCTTTTTGGAAACCCCAGCAATTAGTGCAGGGCCTGGAACAAACTGGCACTCAGAGGTTAGTAGTGTCACTGGACTTGATTCCAGGGCCCAAATACAAGGACAAAGAGCCTAAAGAAGCACAATGTAGCTAGCTGCAAGTAGCTGAACCGAGCCAACTGGAGAGGGGGACTCACAGTTTTCCACTTCCTTCTTTTCCATTAATCCTGGAATTCCTGCTGGTGCTATTCTCTTCCTTATTTAGCTCAGCTTCCACTTAAAAGTGACTTTCACAGGTCAGTCAACCTCACAAGTAACCAACGACCTCACATGAAGCTCTTTGCAAGATTATTTATGAAACAACCGGAGGAGAAAAACAGCTATTCACATTCAAAAGCAACAGGGGGCAGCAGAGAGCAGCCAACTGCTGGACCCCTGAAATATTAAAAAGAGGAAGAAAAAAGCAAACAAAGAAACAAACCCAGAACCTTTATCTTTAGCCCAGAAGCATCTTAGTGTAAAAATTTCCCAGGGAAAACCTACCTGACCTAATGGGAAGACAAATTCACATTTCCAGTCTTTTGACAGAGAAAAATAATAACAGATCTGAACTGAGTATTTTACTGACCAATACAACTTCTAGGGAACCAGCCCAGCCTGTCTGGGGAAAACTTGCCCATCCAAGAATAATCCTGGATGAGCTGAAAGGGGTGGGCACTTTTAACCTGAACAAACTCACCTTGTTAAACTTTCATTTCACTTCAGATCTGAATCTGTCCTGGGAGCAACCATCATCAGTCAGCTGCGGTATATCTGAGAGATGCCCTGGCAGAAATTCTTGGGCTATTTTTAAATACCCAAAGCAAAGGGACACTATGTTCTACATTCATTTAAAACCCAGTTTCTTAAACCAGTCAACCTCACGGGATGCTGGAAAAGTAAATAAAAGTCCCCTTTTAGTGGTTTCAAACTCTAACATGCCATTACAGGTGCCCTTCCAGTGGGCATTCTTGAGATTTAGATTTGTAGTTCTTGGGGCCTCCAAGTGGAGGAAATATCTTTGATTATCTCCTCCTATATTTGTAAATGAATAGATTGGTGTTAAAAAGGAAAACAAGCCACATTTTCACATCCAAGCTACTGAAAGCATGGCACCAGCCTGTGGCATCAGCCAGTTGCCAAAGTCCCTTTACAACCTTCAACCATCATTTCCCTAAAGTTCTGGACATTCCTTTGTAGTGTTTCTCTTGCTTTTTGTAGTTAATAAAGTTTTCATTCAGAGGGGAGTAAATCCTAAAAAACATTACCCTGTTCATAAACTGCCTTCTGACCCAGGCTGCTGAGCTCTATTTGCTGTTTTGTCTCAAAGAATATGTTCTTTTTCCTTTAGAGACTCTGTTTCTGTTTTAATTATGCATCAATTTTGCATATTTTTGGTCGGTATTTGTGTTCCCTTAGGGACTCACAGCTCCCTGAGGATCATGCCTGTTTTGTTCACAGGAGCGCATAGTCCAATGCTTGGCACATAACAGGAGCTCCCTGCAAATGCACCAGTGTTCCCAATGGCTTTGGAGAGGCTTGATCCACTGGTTATATTTAGGCAAGTGCTGGAGCCCTGCAGGTAAGAAACACATCAGGTTCCCTGATTCCTGTGAAGCAGAAAATGACGGTGTCGAAACCCTGACATCTTAGATAGCCCACACAGCGTCACAGTTACCTATTTCTTGGGATGATGAAGGAAGAAGTGATCAGTGATGGACCACAGCCAAGAAAGGTTGGGATGGAAACCCTGTACCTCCCGTCCCTTTCTGGCATCCCTTCTGGCATTTCCCAAGGTGGAACTATCCCCGCATTGCCCTTTTTGAGAGAACCCCCCATGCACTAGAAAACAGATGCCTCTCCCTTTCCTTAATAGCATTACCAGTCTTACATTTGCTTCCAGAATTTAGGATGATTGTTATGTGGTGTTGAGCCTCAATCACACATGGTTTAAGAATCCGGAAGAGGGTTTTAAAAGCTGACCCAAGTCACATGAGCATTCTAAAGTTAATTCTCAACGGGCTAGACACTCAGTATTTTGCATTGAAAGTTACAGTGAAAAGTTACAATGACAACGCAATTTCTAAAGAAATTTTATACCCATTCATTAAATGTATAGTAAAAGCTTATATAATTGCTATCTGTGGAAGGCCAAATTAATCAATATTGAGGATGTTGGTGTAGACAACAGCCTTACCACATTAACACGATCTACTGTGCACAGTTTTAGACAGTCACAGAAATACACTGCTTTAAGCGAGCAGCAAACTTGAAGACCTGGAAATGTCAGAATGATAAAGGAGTAGGAAAAGAATGACAAAGCAATGCACACCCTGGACAACTAAGTAACAACAACCACATTAATAGCTAGCACTGTGGCACATTTACTGTGTAGCAGACGTTGTTGCAAGCAGTTTGCCTACATTATCTCAGTATCCTCACAGGCATCCACGGAGAGAGGCACTAACGCAGCCACATCTCAAGGAGAAATCACTGATCATCAGAAAGGTTAAGTAACTTGCCCAAGGGCACACAGCTAGGTAGGAAGTAGCAGTTATGCCTCAAACACAGGCAGTCTGGCTCCATAGCCTGTGCTCTTAATTAATACAACTTACTACTAGAAATTGGACTTAGTAATAGTAATAGCAACAACAACAATTACCCTTATTCATGATTCGTTACATACCAAGTATTTTCTCACACATTATATCACATGTTTAGAGCAGGAGGTTTGACAAGAAACACAGCAGCTCTTCTCTTCTCATCTGAAAGGTAAGGAGTATGAAGACTGGAGAAATACAAGTGCAGCCAAGATGCCTCAGATGACTGGTATGTCATCATGGTGGCGTTCGACCTCAGGTTCGGATATTTCTAGCCTTGGCACGGAGTGCTTTTCATTTACCTAAGACATCACTCATTCCCCTGCAATCACATCCCATTGAAGTCACGAGGGCGGCCCTCCTAACGTCAGCTTCTTGGTTATTGCTAACATTAGTCACATTCACTCTCAGGCATGCTGAGGAGAACACTGTGTGAGCACTTGTTGACCTACCTAAAGCCATGTGTTTAAAAATATATGTAACTTAAAGCTCTGTTTTAAGAGCAATTTTCCATAAGAAACCATCATCTTAAAGGAAGGAGGGCGAGGGCTTCCATCACGCATCACCGTCCTCACCCGAATGCAGTGATCACTTAGTATAAACGTGTTGAATGGGTAGGACACTCATGAGTGGCACTGGGACACCATGGAGGACAAGCAGTGCAAGTGGTAGAGAAGTGACACAAAAGAGCCACAGGAATGGGGTAACCAAAACCTCTTTCCCACTCACTGCGGATTGTCTGTGGCTACAGAGAGCATCTTTTAGACTCCTCTTGTCATTCAAGACACCCTTAGCCAGAAGTTACCAACTGGCACAAAAGGCTTAATTCACTCTGACCATATATTTTGTTTGGCTTGAAAAGTATAAAAAGATTGCAGCCATATTTAAAAGTGAGGAAATCCCCCACTAAAAAAAAAAAATCTAGTTCTCTGGCTTTCTTGGGAATAAGGTGATGCTCAGCCGAGGTTGTTCCTTTTAGATGGGGTGTGTCTTTTCCAGCTCAGCACTGACCCGAACGTTCCAGGTCATGGACGTGACCCTGACACCTGGGGCCTGCTGTATGTTAGCATCACGCTCGCTCTGTTGCACTTCTTATGAGCAGAGAACTGTACCCATGTCTCCCTCAAAACAGGAAAAAAAAATACAGACCTATAGAGCTACGTATTTTTTTTAAAAATTGTTTGAGGAAGGGGAGAATATCCTTTTGTATTTAAATATGTCACCCTGGTTTCTAATTTCTGCCACGTGTTTGCCCCATGGAGGCATCTAAGTTCGTGGTTCTCCCTACTCTGAACTCCAGTAAACAGTTTTTGAAATCATGTGTTGTCATCCTCCAATGCACTGGACAGAGCACCTCAATCAGTTGAGAGCATGTCAGTGAGAATGAACACAAGGCCATGGGTAAAATGCAGTGCTGTTGATGATCATCCACTGGTGACTGGACCCTACCCTCCCACCCGCATACTGTGGAGACAACCTGTGGTCAAGGGGAATCACCACTTACCGCACCAGGCTAATTCCAGCAAACCCAGCCCCAGGAGAGCAGGGCCCACACACACATGGCTCACTCACCATCATGTAAGTGGCACTAAGCACAGCAGCTGATACGCACTGTTTCTGAATCAGCGTTTACTGAGTGAATGGACGTTTGAGTTGTAAACGGTATATGATTAACAGAGAAGGATGAGGCCCATGAGAGTGACAAGTTACATCTATTTCAGTTGCCAATCGGCTCTTTCTCTCTCTTGCACATGTTTAACTTTAATGGGCATAGCATGTCAGGACGTCTCCTGTCTCTAGAAGTCTGACTCTGGTATATTGAGACCCCTCCAAGTTTCCGACTCCAGCAAGGATTTTCTGCCAGAATAACCAACACAGCTGAATGAAGACAACTCTCTGCACCTGCAAAATAAGAGTAAACATGAACGTGGTTCTTGGGTTCCACCACAGGATGTATCTGTCCATTAAACAGGTGAAAATGACCTGGCAGGTATAGCAGCTCCAGCCTCACAGCAATACTCAGAATGCTCCCAGCATACCTGAATGTGTGAGTTGCCTCTAGTAACAACTGCACTTCTTTCTTCTAAATCCATTCCAACCTAAACATCATTCATTATCAGTGCTATGCTTTGAAGGAAAAAGAAAATAAACAGCAAACAAACAAAAAAAATAGTAACAACCACAACAGCAAAAAACCCTTACTTTTTCTTGAGGAAAGCACAGCACAGCCATTAAAGGGATTATGGTGGTGAGGTTATGAGCAATTTTCTTTCTCATTCTCATTTCCCAGTACTCTGCAATGAGGCAATATTAATTTTCTAATTTGAAGAATAATACATATGCTTGCCCCAGACCATTTTCAGTGCTCACACAGTTAGTATAAACCACATTGACCTTTTAAAAATGTGATTTATTTTTTAACACCTAAAGCAATAAACGCTAGCTATGCAAGCTTGTGCCTGGCTGAGTTGCCGTATCAGCTGCAGCATCCCAGTGCCTACCCATTTCTAAAATGCCAGCAGAGAGCTGGGGCTGACATGCGATATGTTGCAAGAGGTGGAACTCCGGTGTCTAAAAGCCATTTACCCTGAAAGGTATTTAATGCAGTCATCTCGGTTTTGCTTTTCCCACTAAAGGACACCACACAGAATTACCAATCCTGGCTTACGAGGCTGTAAATAAAACTAAATTCACCAAGTGCTTCGTCTGCACTCTTGGGCAGACTAGATATTGGCTGTCAATCTCCGAGGAATATGCTGCTCCAGATTCCAGCATCATTATCAATCTTATTTAGTTCCCTTCTGGGTAAGAGACCTGCCCCTCAGCTTCTGCTTTCCCACCTGAGGCCAGAGCTACATGGCTCACTCATTGCTATTGCTTCTTAGTTATTTCCTCTACTCTGGTTTCTCCTGATGGTTTTTCTTTTCACACCTTTGCCAAGAACTCTGTAGGTGACCTCATCTGTCCCCTTTTCATTACTGTAAGGAACTTGAAAATGACTTGTCCATCTACTTGCCTTTCTATACCAACTCAGTGCCTTTGGGCCCATAAGGTGGGGAAGACAATTGTTCTTACGTTCAGATTCTAGAAGAATTACAATATAAGCCTCCATTTCTCCATCTGTGAAATGGGAATAACAACAGCCCTTGTTGGTGTTGTCATAGGAAGCAAATGACAGACAGGACACGATTAACCATCCACACAGGGCCTGAAGAACTGCACAGGCAGAATAAACAGTGGTTATTGTGTGTCCTTTTCTGAGATAGTTACAGTTAATTCCTGCCCAAAAGTAAGGAAGATTGGAAGTTCTCTAAGTTTCTTCAGAAACTGTGATTTAATCATAACAAGGTGAGAAGAATCACTTCAAGACCAGAATATTCATCTCCACGTTGAGTAGACTGGATTGAACAAGACCATCACAGATTTATGTCCTGAATAAATGTGTGTGTGTGTGTGTGTGTGTTGTAGGTGTGTGTGAGAACAAGAATTACATCTTCATTCTATGGTACAAATCGTATTACGTACTTTTCACACCTCGGAAATAGCAAAGTAGGTTCTATCACTAGAAGGTGTACATGTTTTCTAAAGCAGCAAATTATTCTCATGGTGTACAATATAAGACCCAGGAGAACACAAATTTTGTCTACTTTGTTCTCTGCTCTATTTTCAGTGTCCAAGGCAGCACCTAGCACAGGGAGAACACTCAGTAAATACTTGTTAAATACTCAGTTTGACAGAAGTAATGCCTGCTTGAGTGTGGTTGGTAGGGTAATATATGGGTGTAATAACTTATAGTTTTAATTTGAACATTTCATCTAAAATGTCATATGGTGTGCTTGAGTGTTATATTGTCATGTTACAGAATTACATGCTTATGATTTTATAATAAGAGATTTTGTAATAACAAGGGGCATTATTTGTGCCAGGCCCTATAGATGAATTAATGAAAATTTTAATTATTATTTTTTACCTTCTCAGAAAATTGGATGAAAATTTGGTGATCTTATTATTTCTCAAAGCCAGTCAAAACACATATATCTGTATTAATATTGAAAAGCACTCATTTTTAAATTGACAGTTTAATTAACTTTGCCTCAATGCTTGTTATCTGAGCAACTTTGTTCAAGTCTGTCACATTCTCTGCATCAGGTGGATACAAAGCATTCTTTGTCGTTGCCTACTCAGCTTCTTTCACCTTCTCTGGTAATGGAACCCCTCTGTTGTGGGGGTACGTGTTAGAGGTTAGGGTGGGGCTACCATGCCTCTAGCAGGAATTAATGCATGATGCAGACCCAATCAGATTACACCACAATTGATTCAGGGATGGACCATTTTTAGTCCTTCGTCTAGAACAGAGCTGCGGAGCTACAGGGGAAGTGAAACATTTGTAGGTAGGGTTGCTAAATCACCATGGGTAAACATGCTTCGTAGATACAGAAAGTCTCCGCAACTGCGCAAGAAATGAACGGAGAGAGGGAGGGAGGGAGGGAGGGAGGGAGGGAGGACATGAAGACAGAGACCAGCCCTGACTACATGATCCGTTCCCGGACTCAGCTGTGTCTGCAGCCAGTCTCCCATAATTTAACACCCTAACCCCCACCACCAATCTCTACTTTGGTGAAGCCCCTTGAATTGAGTTTCTATCACTTGCAACAGAAAGAGCCCTAACAGATACAGAAATGGTGTCTATTCTATGGCACTACTTCAAATCATTCCAGCTACTTTTAAATAATTAATGGGGAAGAATGAGCGATACAAAAGACTGACACATGTACATGTTTACAGTACAGTAGGAACCTAGGAAGCTTGTGTGTTCCGAACATTTTTTCATTTGTAACAACTTCTAACACAGTTTTAGACTTTGTATTTGTAATCACTTTAGTTCCCAAACTGAAGTGTGTTGTATTTCAAAGCACACATGTAAGAACCGCAGCAGTGCTTACATGATAAGCACATGTTGGGCTACGCAGCTGAAACCAGTATTTATTTTCCCTTTTTCTATTAGCAAGCACTTGAAAAGAAAACAACAATAACAGCAGCAACTAACTTCCCAGGTTTTTGATTCTGAAACTATGTGTTAAATTAGCCTGAACTAGTTCAAAAGAAAAGGAAGCAGTTCCTACATTGTTCAGATATCAAGTTGGATTCCGTCAGACCCTCAGCATGGATTTTCCTTGAATATGCCTGTTCTGAGTGGTTCATCTCAGCCTTGGACCCTAACGCAGTAGGTAATATAAAGGGACAAGTGCTTACTTACCACTCAGTTCTCCTTCAGATCAGTTGTAGTCTGATGCTAAGTCTGAGAAGTAAAAACACAGGTAAAAAAATGTCTGCATAGCGTCTGACTCGGGGCCAATCACAAAACGTCAGGGAGAAGCACCCGCACGTACGCTAGACGGCTTTCACACGAGAGGGACGCCGACGGCCAAGTGCGCCAGTTCTTCACTCCGAACTAAAAAGTGACTGTTTGGGCGATTATCAGAAGAAGCACTCATTTATTTTTATTTACGTAAAATGGATTTCATAAAAACTCCTTCCTGCCCCTTACACGGCAAGGTTGCATTTTCCTTCAGCGCACACAAAAACTGCAGACCTTTTCCAGTTTAATGAAAAAGATATAGAAAATACTAGGTAATCAAAATCAAAGGAACAATGTGTTGACTTGATGCTTTATTCTCAGCATTAAAGGAAAAATGTTAACTTCTAAGCCCATTATCAGATGAAAATTTGTAAATAAATTAGTATAAATACAAATACATATGTAATATAGATAATTATAATTTGCCTCTAGATAATACAAATTTACATATGATATATACTTATATATTAATAGATTTAGATTTATAAATTATATAATTAAATATATAAATTACATATAATTAGAATTATAAACATGCAATTATTTATATGTAAATATCAATAGCATATATCACAATGACATATAAATATATTAAAGCATTCAGGCTGGGGCAAATGTAGTTTACCATCGCAAGGACACAAAACACAGAGTTTATTCCTGTATTACTAACTATTGTGTTATTTTCCATATGAACAACTGTACACCTAATTTTGCCCCTCCCTGTATTAACTTATAATTGTACATTGTAATTATAATATAACTTATCACTAGATATATAATTTTATTATCTAGAAGGAAAACTGGGTTGCAAAAATGAACTGACCTGAATTATGCCTGACAAAAAGTCAAAATTGTGTTGTACAACTTATGGTCAAAAATTTCCATGAATTTGCCTCCCCAAAGCCAGCTGCTTCTTTGTTTTGATTTGGATTGTTCTATGCTGATTCTTCTGAACAGAGTTAATCTATAAAACTGAGGGTGACTTCTGGTCAAACTTTATTATATTGGGGTGTTTGAGTATGTCCTAAAAACCATGAAATTTTGGCTATGCTTATCTTTATATATGCCCAAGTTTGATAAACTATATAGAGCTATGTTTGCAAAGAGCAGAAACTCTGAAGTGTATGAAATAATGGATTTAATGAAATTTTTTTTAAGTCTTCCACACAAAGATCTAATAACAACTGTAACTTTTAACTCTCATGCCTTGTCTTTTTCAAAATCATTTTCCTGATGGATTTGGGTAGTTTGAAGGAAATAGAAATAGAATATTTACTCATAATCGCCCAGTAATCGTAACACCTCTTTCTACATATAGGTCTGTTTTGAAAAAGTTCAATTATGCAAAGTTTATATTATTACTGCTCATATCACATTTTTAACAAAAGGAGGTTTTGCTATAACAATCCAATGAGATTTTTTAATCCCTTCCACTGACTTTGAATTATGATGTAGATTTACTTATATTTAATTACTTAACATCAAATTATAACCAGTCTTATTGCATTGAAATTTTCTAGAAATTCTTGAAACAACCAACTTCTAGGGGGATTTATATGACCTTGAAATTCACCAGAGAAAAGATTCAGAAATTCCTCATGAACACAGATTGCCAAAACAATTGTGTTTCTTTCTTTTAAGAGATGGCATCAAGGGAATGGCAGGCCTCCAGTTTCTTCAAGTTGGTCAGATCATTTTTCTCTCCCTCCCTCTTTCTTTCCCCCTTTCTTGGTAAATATGTTCTATGAGTGTGAATTTTGTGGCAGGGATTGTGACTGGAAATAAGAGGAAAAGCAAGACAAGGAACGATTTCTGCCCTTCTGGAGACCATAAGGCTGCTGGCTGCTGACACAGCGCATTCCTCACCTGCCTGCAAGGTTGTGGTAGACCACCAGGGAGGCAGGTAAACACTCAAACTCAAAGGAAGAGCCAACCTATAAGAACAACAGCCTCACATCCATATAGAACATTGTTTCTCCATTGAAATGATTAATGGAAAAAGAAAAGTTGTGAATAGCCTAAAATCAGAATGATTGCAAGTAATTACAGCAAACTACAGGAATACAAGAAAATTGAAGAAATCTTGGCACTATTGATAGACTCTGTTTTCCGCGTCAAATGAATACAATAGACCTATTCACCAAAAGGTCAGAGGGATACTGTTCAAGTTATTGGCACTTCCAATCATGAATTTTCCCCAAATGATAGAATATTAAATGCACATATGTTTGTGCTAAGTATCTTGAAAGCTTTGGATTTACATTTTCAGTGGGCTGGTATAATTAAACATTAACTGTCAATTTCTTAATCCTGAAGCAGTCATTTTGCTCTAGGTAATAGCTTTTTTTAAATTTATTTTTCCTTCCTAAGCAAATAACAGCTCTTCCTTCAATTGGTTTTAATGGATTTTGCCCTGAGCAGCCCACCCCTTGTAGACAATCCTTTCAATGGAGAAAGATTTCTCTAGAAAGGCTGAAGCTGTAACTTCAGGGAAAAGCAAGACTTTTTTCTGGTGAAACAGAAAATATGTTGCACCCAATGTATTTCCTCAAACAAGCTCAGACACTGTACTTAATATTAGGCTGTGAAATATCCCCATCACACAGGTAATACTAGTACTATTAATAATATGTTTCTATTTTATTTTCAACCGAACTTTAAATTCCGATCCGGGCATTCACTCGCCTTTTCCGCTTTTCACCTCTATTCGCTCTTGCTGCTAACAAAACAAAGCTGTATCAGATACAGGTTGTCTGTGAAAAACTGTTTGCCCCTAAAGATCAGAGGCGCCCAAATGAAAAAGCGAGATTGAAAGACAGCTTAATGTCTGTGTGTACATTTTTTGGCCTGGCTGCTCTCTAGGCTACAATCAAAGATGTAAGGGGTTCTATTTTTAATGTCTTCTTACAGAAGCACCATGAACTTAGCAATGCACGTAATTTATGACATACTCAATTTTATAACATGAGGGAGGGGAAGTAGAAATGACTTTTCCCTTGCATTTCCCACGAATCTCAGATCACTTGTAAATTGCAGAGCCTGACATTTAAACTGTGCCATGTTGATAGCTCAGGCACCACCCTCCTCCCTCCCCTCTCTCCGTCTTCCCCTCCACCAGCAGACCACGGCTGATGCTTCATTTCATAATGCAGCATGATGGTGAGTCAAGGGTCAAGTTCAGCCTGTTAAATCTAAAGCAATTACCTTCTTCTGCAGATAAAGAAAAGCCCGACTTGGAGTGGAGGGCAGAATGAGCAGAGAGACTCCAAGAACCATATGGCCAGCTTCAGCTTGTATCCTTGACATCACGGTGGGCACCTGGACAAAGGCCAAAGCTTGGCGCAGTGCACCCATGGACATTCTGGCCAAATACTCATCTATTTCTGGAAACTTACCTGCCCTTTCTGGGTGGCTATCCTAAGAATCTAAATTCTGCCACAATGAGTTCCTGCTGTCTAAAATCAGATGTTCTATTTACATTTTTAGAATAGCATATTAAAATGTCATCAGTTCCTCAACCGTGCACTGACAATACCAAAAAATACTGAATAACCCTCATGTGTGTGGTCCTATTCCCCAATAGCATCTAATTTAGCAGCTTTGTATTTGAACAGATGCTTTTTTTCCCCCTTGATGTCTACATTTTCAACAATAGCTGGTGTTCTGCAGTCTTAAATAACAATAAAAAATGATTTAATAAAAAAACAAATTGGAATGTTTTTAATTAGTGCTTTGCATTTACCCTCTCTACTACCATGTCTAGATTGTATTTCTTAATATTAAAGTGAAAAAAGAGAAATGTATCTCATTTCTAGCACTTTCAAATTACTCAGATTAGAAATCCTTCTTATAGAAACTGGAAGGCTGCATGTCATACCAGAGAAGCCCTAGATTGTGGGGACAGGCCTGAGCTAAAATCCAGACCCCAAGTATTATTTACTTAAGTCATCAAGGAAATGACTTCAACTAACTCAGCCTCAGTTTTCTCATCTGCAAAATAGGGATATCCATCTAATAAGTATGACATGAGATGACAGTGCCTGGAACTTAGTAGGTCTTCAGAGGAGGAGCCAGAATTCAAAGCCAGGTCTTAGAGCCACATTATATCGTCTCCCAAAGATGAAGAGAGATGAAGGCTTGCAGGTTCATGAAAGCCCTTTTGAAGGATGGGCATTTGCTCCTGTAGCTGCTGACAAATTTCTGAGCAGGTTAAGGATGTGCTGACGTGATTAAGAATGAAGCAGACAAGGGAGAGGGTGAAGCAAGATGGACGCATTAGAGGTTTGGGCACAGTCTATGGCCACAGTGAAAGTCAGCATGGGGAACAGAAGACCCAGGTTAAGAAGTACATGTAGCAACATTAAAACCATATCCCCCAGAATGAGAACCTATCTGGGCATAAGAATCACATGGACTGGGTGTTTTAAAAAATATTTTTAATTACAGACATCGGGCTTCACTCCAGACCCATGGACTTAGATTCTCCACCTCTTGGGCTCAGGGACATCCGTGCGTGTGTGTGAGTGTGCATGCGTAATTCAAATACAATGTTAACCTTGGAAATGACTGACCAAGGGCGAAATCCAGGCATGTGTTATTCTGACACATACACACAGGGCCCACTGAAAATTGTGTGTATTCTGTCTGACTGAGTAGAAAATATAGGGATCGATTTCCTTATTAGATTGTTCACTTAGAGCTCCACATCATCAAGTGCACAACCAAAAGTAAATTTAATGCAATTTTTCACACATTCTGAGTAATTCTGTGGAGGTAAGGAGACAGGTATGAAAAACTACAGGTAGCTACGCTGTACTGATGCTTGCATGTGGAATGCTCCAGGTGTCTTCAGTTACACAGATCTACTATGTCTAAAAGTATGTGCAGGGGGAAAGGTATAGATATGAAATAAACCTACAGCTTAAAAATTTTAAAGAATTTATAGGCCATCTATTCCAACATCCTTCATAATGCAAGAATAGCCTTTACAGTATCCTAGCCATGGAGATAATCATGTAACTGGATAACTTCAGTGGCGATGAGCTCATTATTAATGGGCAGTATTGATCAGAAAGGAAAGGTATCATACTGGAGGAGGGAAATGCATTAGCATGTGTAATACGGAAATAAAACATTAGAGAGTTAGAGGTTAGAGTGTTTGTATAATAGTGTATTTAAATATGCTTGGAAATATTATGTGTTCTGTTTGCAGAAATGAAAGGTAATAAATTAGCGGATTCTGAAGAGCAGGTCTTGGCCAGTAAGCTATATAAAGACAGACAAGTTAAGGATGAAGAAGCTGTCGAGTGTCTATGTCCCAGTGACCACATACAGGGACAGAAACATAGACACAGTGTGTAATCCACCCAAGAGGGAAGGAGACATCCACTAAGGAGGGAACGCACCTGCTGGGCTTCTGGTTGCCCTGGCGACAGGACCCTGAGCATCATGCTGATGGCATTGTAATGCATGTAACATTTAAAAATAAAATAAATTATGATATCAATAGTAGAGGGAAAGGTAATCCTGAGAGCCTCAGTGTGGGGAGGAATTATGGTGGAATTTGAGTGGTGGTTGTTAGAAGATATGATCAGGGAGGAAGATATTGGGTGAAAAATAATAAAAATGTAGGGTGTGTGTGTGTCTGTGTGTGAGAGCACCTGGGCAAGTGGTATGTCTGTCATTTTTCTTCTTGACATACTACAGGCTAGAAACCCTGGATTAAGTGTTATGAATCCGCATTGATTTGTGTATTCTCTTGTTGCCTTCACTCTGTGTGAGGTAGCCTGGCCTGGCAGACTCCACTGCAATTCAACCTCTTAGCAAGTTGACATCGCAGGTGGTGAATAGCAGCTTCTGCTCAGGTGTGTTCTTGCCCTCTGGTCTCTCCAAATAGATTAGATTCATTGAGATGGCGCAGAATAATATGATGGTGAGCTTTGTGTGTCCGCTTGGCTAGGCTATGGTGCCTAGCTGGGATAGTATTTTGTAGATGTGATTAATATGTACAGTTTACTGTAAATAGAGATTAGCCTCTATAATGTGGTGGACCTTATCCAATGAACTGAATGCCTTAAGAGTAAAGTCAGGTTTTCTGGAGAAGGAATTCTCCTTCAAGACTATAACATAGAAATCCCGTCTGCATCTCCAGCCTGACAATCTGCCCTACAAATTTCAGACTTGCCAGACCCCACAACCACAAGAAACAACTCCTAAAAATAAATTCAGAACATAGAGAGAGAGAGAGATTTAGAGGTATATCAGTTTAGATACAGATATATCAACATGGGTATATAGTATCTATCCCCATAGAAAAGGAGATTAATCCATTATATATATACTTGTACATATATAAACTATAAATTTTATGAAATTCCTTCCTTCCTTGAACGTATATAAAGGACACATGGACAAAGCCAAAGGGGGGTAGGATAGAGGGTGGGAGGTGAGGATGGCTGGGGTGGAGGGGAGTGGTGGGGGGAAAATAGAGACAACTGTACTTGAAAAGCAATAAAGAAAAAGAGAGGAAAACTAAAAAATAAAAATAAAAATAAAAATACATTAAAAAATAAAGAAAGAAAAGAAATTCCTTCCTTGAGAATTGAAATATGACCGCTTGCCACTTGCACTATGGGCTCTACTTCTGTCATCTGACATTATGAAGAACAAGTTCAATATAGTCTAAGCATTTGGGAAAATAAGTTTGATAACTTGGCAAACCAGTTTTTTAATCTGTAAATTAGTAATAGTGGATCCCTACTTTTCTAAAAGCTCCTCTAGTAGAACCTACTGCTACATCTTTTCCCAAGTACGTTAGGCACTGCGACCCCACCACTGTAGTACAGTGAGGTACTACAGGTGATTTTTGAAAAGAGGCCAAAGAGCTTCTATCTTCAACAACTTTAAATGAATACACTGATTGTTATCAGTCTGTGAGCAGGGCGGGATAAGGTTCAAGGTGGCCATGCTTGTCCATATGCCACATACACAGGAAAACATCTACAGCTACAAGATGGAAGTATAGACCCCAGGATAACCCAACTCCTAACTTTTCTTTTGGTTTGCAGTTCTTTTTTTTTTTAATGTTTATTGTTATTCAATTACAGTTGTCTGCATTTTCTCTGGGGTGGGGTGGAGGGACGGTTTGCAGTTCTTCATGAGTAACTGACTGAGTTGTCTCTCCTTATGTTCTCTGGTTGGCCTCTGTGCCCTTAGTTCCTGGAAAACAGCTCCGAATCTTTCCAAGATATTCTCTTGTCTGTAGATAATAGAGCGGTTTTATGTTACTGATAGCCAAGTGATGGGTAACACTGTGTCTACACAGTATACTGCTGTGTCTATAGTGCCGGGAACAAAACCATGTGGAGGATTTATGTTTACAGTCCCATAAGCAAAGCATGAAACGATCATCCAAGTACACTGAGCTGCTCACGTAGAAATTGAATTTGAAGAGATGTTTTGCAAAAGGTCAAGCTAAATCATTATAAGGAGAGCAGTTCTTAGAAGGTTATTGTGCAAGCTTCACCCAACTGTGTAACGATAACCAAAAATAACAGGTAACACTAATAGAACATTCACTGTGTGCTAGTCACTGTCCTAAGTGTTTTACATCTATTTAATTCTTACTTCAGTACTATGAGGTGTCTGCTGTAATCATCACCACTCTACAGATAAAGAAATGGTACACATCTTCTTGCCAAACTGCGGCTAAGAAGAGGATTTGAGAGCCAAAATTCAGTACATAGTTGCAACAAGCTTATTCCTCCTGATGGGGATCAAAATAGGCCATCACAAAATATCTCACTTTAGCATTTTGATTATTTCAAATTAAAGTTACTTTAAAAAATCAGGTATAAAAGGACATTCAGAACCTCCTCTGTCCCCCTGAAAGCAGAAAATAAAAATCTTATGTGAAAGGTGCCCTCCCTGGGCCA
The DNA here is from genome assembly GCF_022682495.2 of Desmodus rotundus. Classification (NCBI taxonomy): domain Eukaryota; kingdom Metazoa; phylum Chordata; class Mammalia; order Chiroptera; family Phyllostomidae; genus Desmodus; species Desmodus rotundus. The sequence goes on along the minus strand of NC_071387.1, from coordinate 102,682,153 downwards.
GGAGGGAGAAAGACTTCCTTATCACCAGTGACAGAGAATTTAGGGCCAAGGAGGCTGTGTAAACAAGTCTTGTTACTTCTTCACCAATTTACTACCCAAAACCCAACCACCTTTGTCGTGTCAGTCCTTCACGAAGTTATTGTTTCTTTGTCTAGAAAGTGTAAAAGCTACCTGCTTTGGTCACTTCATGAGCTCTCATACGTATGAAATTAAATTTATTTTTCTCCTATTAATCTGCCTTATGTTGATTTAATTATTAGGCAAGCCAAAAAACCTAGAAGGGAAGAAAGGAAAAGTCCCCCTCCCCCACAGCTTGCCTACACTCCCAATTAGTAAGCAAGATGTTTTACCATTCTTGTTATACATAAAAAACCCTGATCTTAATTTTAGGTTCAAGTGGTGCCAACTATCTATTTCTTCAAACACTGTGTACTATATTTGTTTCCAAGACAACAAATAGAGTGGGGAAGTACAGCATCCAATCATTTATGTCAGAAATTTGGAGTATCCTCCTTTCAAGAACCAGAATGCCCTTCATCTGTAAACACAGGGTGAAGTTGTTATAATTTTATACTTGCTGAATAACAAATGATCCTTTATTCTCCCATCAAATCATTGTGGATCTCAGGATACACTTTCTATTCCTGGAATCATGGCTAAATGCTCCTTAAGTGGTGAAGAGTGATCTCTAAGTGGGCTTAAGTTGTGAACTGTACATTATCTGAATGGTGAATTTGGCTGAATTAGATAAACAGATGGCGGAGGCCCTGTTTCAGCTTCTAAAAGTAAAACGAAGTGGAGAGAAGAAAGAAGAAACATAATACATAAAACGGAGAAATGCTCAGTTGGAATAACCTCACATGTCAAAAATACATCTATTTACTCAGAGAATCAATTTAAACACCAGCTCTCCCCACTACAAGCAAAAACAAATTTGGAATATCTCTGTTTTAAAAGAATCATTTTCTCTTAAAAATACAAAATAGTTCAGAGTAAACAGAGCATTAAAGAGAATCAAATAATATAAAAGAGATTTGAACCAGGCCTTCTCTATAGAAATCACTCCATCCCAGTCCACTGGACAAGCAGCAGCTAAAATGCCATGCATCCCTTTTCAGTGCCTCAAGATTTAATTCATTTTTACAGCTGCCACTGTTTAGCGAGGATTCTCTTTTAGGAATTAGGATTACTCATCTCCTTTTGCTTTGGGTCCTCCTTTAGAGCCACCTTGATTTCCCACAGGCATCTTGAGTCCGGGGGAAAATTAGAACCTTCACTCTAAGTCCAGATGATTTATTCACCTCTTCCACCCTCCCTTCTGCCAAATCCTGACCCCATGTGTGCAAATTATGACTTATATAGGAACAGTATAAAAACAAAGAGCAGCGTAATAATTAGTGGTGCATGTGGTGTTTGCTTTTGCAAAGATGTTACATTCACTTACTAAAGTCATCGCTTTTCTTGGTTTCCCAGCTGTAGTTTGAGTCATTCCAGGTTCACTGATAAGAATGCAGAAGTGAAGTAATTAAGCAAAACTGTGCTGTTGCCCTTAAAATCAATATTCAGGATGGAAGGAAGAAAAGATGGGAGGGAAGGAGGAGGGAGGAAAGGTAGGGAAAGGAAAGGATGGAAGGAAGGAAGGGAGGGAGGGAGGGAGGAAGGGAGGAAGGAAGGAAGGGAGGGGACAAGGATACAGACTGATCTCAGTATTTTATGGTGTCATCAAGAACATCATAACAGTTCATAAAGACCGAGTAACAGAGAGCTAAACCAGCAAAAACAACAACATAGTGTAAGATATGGTTCTCAGGTGGTGTAAGAAGTGGGCAAAGGCTGGATCTTTAGCACATCCAGATCTGAGAAAGTGGGAGGACTAATGAAGACAAATAAACACTCATATTCCTGACAAGTTTTACCAAGAATCTCTGTGATTAAAAAGCATGCACTTGCATTTCTCCATTCCACCCCCAACCACATCAAGTCCTCAAAAACTTGACTTCAAACACAATCTCTTCTTTCACAAGCCTTCCTGCATGCCTGCCTTTAGCTCCTCTGGCACTTCCCCTTTGAAATATGGCATCCTTTCAAGTGTGAGAAACCTGGGTCAGGCCTTTGTCTGAAGTGAAGGCTTCAGGCTTTCATCCTCTCTGAAGATTTCCCCTCGACTTTGACCTCACCAACAGCAAGACATCTTGTCCTGTATCTGGAATTCAATTGCCTACTCCTGGCAACGTGAATAAAGTTATGTTTGCCTCAAAGGAACATAGCAAACCATCATAAAATTTCAACAATGCCAAGGGTCCTTGGCAAAATGAGAAAATTACCAGACATTTCCCTTCCATGGTCTCAGGAGACAATCCTTCCACTCCAGATATGCCCATTCTTTTTCAAATATTCTAAACTCTGATCTCTCCCCAAATCTCAAAGTCATTAAATTAGAGAAACAATATACGCCCTTCAATGCCCGGTCACATTGTTGGCTCGGGGCCTTTGGTCCTTTTTCTCCCTCTGGGTCTGTCCCCATTTGCAGGCAGAGACCAAGCCTCTCCTGTTTCAACACTTTACTCCCCACACCCAGCCCAGTGCCTGTCACCACAGGAGCCCCTCAATAAATATTAGTTGAATAAATGAATGAATGAGGCATATGCAGTAGGGAGAAGAATGAATCTTATTAAATTTAGTCTGATATTAGAATAGGATTAGAAAAATCCTTTGGGGTTTGGAGCTTATTAATAAACAGTTGCATGATATTAAACTATGAAGACAGGGAGAAAAAACAGCTCATTATTCTGATATTTCCTTCATAACATAAAGCCAATGAATGAGCTGTATTTAGAGGAGGCAGGCAATATATTTAAGCACCGTAAATATCAACATTAGTACACAGCCTCTGTGCAATCTAATTTACTCTCTAACACAATCCATCATAACTGAAGTATGTTTTTGCTTATAGGGATCATAAAAATTCACTTGATTTATTGCTTTTTTCCCCCTCTCCTGTGTTCTCTGGGAAAATTCAGTTATACATGGATCTCTTTCTTCAGGGAAAAAAAGATTCTTGTCACTAGGGCATTTATAAATACAACTTACTTTTTTCTCTAGAGGAAAGGTATCGGAAAATGGGAGCTTAAACAATTGTCATATCAGGGCTTTGGTGACTAATCTGGACTCAGTCTTTGTTCTTCCCATATGCAGCTCAATTGCAGGGTCTACAAAATGACTTAATTCTTCATGAGATGTTCCATCAACCACTGTCTCAAATATTTATTGCTGGTGATCATAGCAGCAGCCAATAAGGTAACTGAACATTTGGTTTCATAATGTACCCCTCACAAACCATTTTATTTAGGGCATTCTTAATGCTTATCACAACCGAGTCCTGCAAACACGGGCTCTACAGGATCATTTTCATTGATGTGGCCAGCAACCATATCAGCCCCCTCTCCTGGTAATAGCCACAGGAGTTGGTATGTAGGAGGATGTAGGAGGTGTCCTAATGGGACCTCAGCCAGGGACCTTTATTCAAATAGAAATGGGTTAAGGGGGGAGAGAGAAGAGGGGTCAAGGGGAGGAAACAGAAGAAGGGAGACGGGGAAGGGAGATGGGGGAGGGAGGGAAAAAGAGAGGGAGAGGGAAGAAGAGAAGAGATAGAAGAAGAGGAGTTGGAGTCAAGGGAAGAGGATAGGGTAAAGAAAGAGAGGAAACAGAAGGAAAAAGACAGAAAAGGCACTGAAGAGGGGGGAGAAGGAAGAGGAGGAGGAGCAGTGGGAGGAGGAGATGGAGAGAAAGAGGTAGAGAGAGACTGACTCAGGTACTTTACTCACTGATTCAGACTCCAAATCTTTTTGCTTACCACATTCCAATACCTCACCTTAGGTGAAGACCCTTAGTAGGTGAATCTCATACTACCTTGCTTCATTCCATTACCCCATGCATTCCCTTTGTCCACAACGTGGCAAACTGTTAGGTAAGCAGCTCTGTGAGAGATATTATAGACACTGACAATACCTAGGAGGTCTTCTGTGAAACCAAGACATGGGGTCTGACAGACCTATTCTGGTAGCCCACTGGCATTCCTTAAATTTGGCTAGCACAGCCAAGCTGGGAGCCTGCTTTGCTCCCAGAACCTTCAGTGAGTGCAAAAGACTAAAATAGATTCTGTCACCACACATATACAAGAAGGATTTTCAAAATTAGGTAGATATTTTTCTAAAAACTAGATTAGACAAATGGTTGTGGGACTATGAGTGGTTCTCAGCGGGGGCCTTTTCTGTGTTTTCCAGTTTTCTATAACACACTAAAATTCCACATATCTCTCTTGCTGGGCCTCCTTACTGTGCCCCTCCCTCATTCAGTTTTCCTGGCAGCTGATCCCTCCTCCTGGAGCCGGCACTTCCTATCTCAGTCACTTCCTTTCCTCCACTCCCTGCCTCCTTTCCCCTTCCCAGGCTTCAAAGTCCCCTGTGAGGAGGGGCTGCGCCTTGATCAATTCTGTTTCCTCGGGAATTAGCAGGTAATAGTCACTTTACATAAATGCACTGGAAGTAAAATAGACAGATCGCCTATTTTAAATGAGAAAAATAACAGTAAATACTTCTTCAAGATTCAGCTGGACAGGACAAAGCCTTGACTCATTCTGAAATACTAAAAAAAGATCTGTGGGTAAGTTTTGTGCCCTACAAAAGATTCTGTAGGAAACATTATCCTCACACAGAGCCCTTGCCCAAGAAAGCCTTCTGTGACACGTGATTCTGTATGCTACCCAAGTAGCTATTTATGAACAATAAAAATTTTAAGTAGCCAATAGTAGCCACTGGCTAAATGCAAAATAGTACTCAGTGGGCAACAGTAGCACAAGGTCCATTGACAAATTTTAGGGGAGGAAACAGGCAATTCTGTGAGTTTCATGCTTATAAACATCACAAAGTTCAATAGCAGATGGGAGTACAAGACTTGAATAAGAATTTTTATTACACTGACTAGTTCTGAACAAACAACCAACAACAAAAGCATCATATGCTAAGCGAAATAAGCCTGGCGGTGAAAGACAAATACCATATGATCTCACCTTTAACAGGAACCTAATCAACAAAACAAACAAGCAAGCAAAATATAACCAAAGACACTGAAATTGAGAACAGGTTGACAGTGACCAGAGGGGAGAGGGGAGGGAATTTCAGAGGAAAAGGGTGAAGGGTTTGGGGTGTTGGGCTGGGGTGGGGGGGAAAGCAGAAAACTGTATTTGAACAACAATAAAAAAAATTTTTTTAATTAAAAAAAAAAGCATCATTCTTTCCTCCAGTTTCCACTTGCTAGATCCAATATAAAGGCTGATCAAGATGCAACATGGTGTTTACCATTCCGGGACAGACCTCAGCTGAGCCCTCATTTGACCTGGAACGGGTTGCATTAACTCTAAAAGCCTGAGTTTGTCTGTCAAGTGCGAAAGTCAGGGAACCAAACCCTGGTGGGGGGCGGTTTACAGGGTTCACAGCAATATGTTTATACCAATAATTGGTACTGAATAAGAGTTCAAAACATGCTAGCTACCATTATAATAATATTATACTTTCATTCATGTGTTTGTATAAATGCAAATATTTATATGTAAATTATATAGTACAGAATTTATATATAATTAGTTATATATTATAATATGATACACTATATGCTAAATTTAATAGATAATTATATAACAAAACAATGTAATTGTCATAATTTTCCCTGCCTTCTCCCAGCATTTTATAGTGTATTTTCTAATAAGCAGATCAGTACCAACCAAAATATGAAACATAAATTTGATGTGTTGGAGAGGAGACTGAGATTTCAGCTTCCTCCACCCACGTCTGCAAGTTTCCTCAGTCACACGGTCACTAAGGGGTGTCATTTGAAATGTGCAAGCAAGGCACAGACTAAGATGCTGGAAAACACCATCTAGGACCTGAAGGCCTCTGCTCTGTGCAGGGACAGATTATAAGCAGAAAAGCATTTTATTCATTTAACTTTATTAGGGGTACAGTGGTGAATGTGGCTATTGGTTTAATACATCATTTTCCCCACAAAGATAAAACTGTGACTAATGCTCTTACCTCCGAAGACCATGTTTCTTTACATTTGAGTTTTATTTATTTGAGTCACTAATATTCAGCTAAACATTTTATTTGTTTAAATATAGACACTGAGGCTACAACCTCCTCTCGGGTCTACACGAATGTTCTTACTCTTCTTCCGCCTAGTAGGAACCTCCCTGCTCCTCTTTATCCAACGCCTTGCAGCGGACGCTTCCCTCTGAAAGAATGACTTTGACCCATTCTGTCCTCTTCCTGCTTTTCAGACTCTCTTTGTACTTCCTACACATTGACGCCTTTCGGTACCTCACATTATTTCATTGTTAACTGTTTCCAACCAGATATAAGATTGGGGGGCAGGAATTACATCATGAGCCCTTGTATAATCCCTGCTATATTCATGACACAAACATTTGCAAATAAGAACTGAGGACTCAGCTTAAAAAATAAAATTTGCTAATAATATAAGGCTCTTTCCCTAAAGAACTATCCAATTTAAAGGAAAAGCTAGACCCAGGTAAAACTGAAGGATGTATAATAGTAACAGAGGCATAAACCACTACTGTTACTGCAATCATTACTGCTAATAGTAACAATGACAGTATGATCAACCAACATATATGAAGCACTCACAATGTTCCCAAGCCTACTTCTAAGGGTTGAAAATGGACAATCTCATCGAATGCCCCCATAACTCCATGATTTTCATATTGATCTTATTATCCCATTTTACATTTTAAGAAACCACGGCACATAGAGGTGAGGAAGTAAGGTGTTAAAGGGGGAAAATAGAGGGAGCCAGAAAGTAGTGAAAGGCTTCAGAGAAAAGAATCAATTAAAGAAAGACCTGACCTAGATTTCTGCATGTTCTTAGGTGGGGTGGTGAAGGGAAGCACAATATCAAATGGGAATAGTATGAACGAAGTTATAATACCTATGAAGAAATCCATGTGGTGAATGAAATGGAAGGCAGTGGTGGGTTACTGGATTGGAAATAGAGGAGTGTCAAGACCTGCAGCTACAAAAAATAAAAAATAAAAATTGGCAGGATTTTCCCTGGCTGGCGTGGCTCAGTGGACTGAGTGCCAGCCTGCAAACCAAAGGGTCACCACTTTGATTTCCAGTGTAGGGCACATGCCTGGGCTGCAGGCCGGGTCCCCAGGGGAGGGCGAACGAGAGGCAGCCACGCATTGATGTTTCTCTCCCTCTCTATACCCCTCCCTTCTCCTCTCTCTAAAAATAAATAAATGAAATCTTAAAAAAAAATTGGCATGATTAGGAAGAAGAAACACACTCTAGGAAACAATAAAAAAGAACTGCAGCAGCTTGAATGCCAGACTAGAGTGTGGAGTGGTCCACAGGCAGTAGGGAGTCAGAGAAGGTTACTGAGCAAGGGCATAGCAAGAATATTTGGGGTTTTGTGTTGCTTCCCCTTTTTGTTTTGCTTTTCATACAGTAGATTTGGATGCCCTTATGGGGACTGGACTAAAGAAAAAGACCAGAGGTCAATAATTTGTGAGGAGTCAACTTGTCAGCTCAGGCACAGGAATGTAGAGGCCTGACACTAACATGAAAAGTGGGAAGATAAAGGAGAGCAGACACTGTGAGGGAGGAAGATAAAGAAAAGAAAAGGCTGCAGCTTCTTGCCTGAGGATGTGGGTGGATGCAGGGGCTATCCATAAAGGTAACAATAAAGATGATTACTCAGAGAAGAGATGATGAGATCCTTTTAAGATTCAGAGGGTATCCTAGCACCCTGATTATCATCCTGAACTACTTGGGGACTAGAATTCCTTGGCGAAATGGACTTTTCCAGGTCTGAGGTAGGACATGTGCATAGTGAATCTGAAATATCATGTCATCCTAGATATCAAGAAAACCATCAAAGACAAGCCAGTCATGTTAAAAAGGACTCAAGAGGCAACTTGAAGCAGCTCCCGTTAGTCAAAGATTGAGTAATCTGAGCATCAATGAAGATGATAACTTCAGTCCTTGAGTGTATAATATTTTTTAAAAAAACATGATCACCATTGGAGAATGGAAATTAACCAATTTGTTAATTAAAAACAACAAGGGAAAGTCAAATATTTTCCTGTATTTCCTGTACAAGCTGTATCTCTGATTATCCTAAAAGTAGATTGGAGAACTTCTTTTTAAGAATTATCCTAGTGAATCCATGCAGAAGGAAGTATAAAATTAGAATATCACCATTTTGCCACCCCTAAAGAATTAATTGATCTAGATATTGAGCATCAGTGATTATAGCAACACAAAAAGGCAGCGAATCTGATATTATGGGCCTTGTCATAGAAGAACAAACTTGTAGAGAAAGTGAACTTGCATCTACCAGAGACTCGGGAGCCCATCTACTAATTTAAAAGAAACACGAAGGACAGAGGAACGTGTGAAACTGCGCCACAGGGAGGCAACCAGAACACACCAGAGGGGTAAGTGCTCCGTGGACACCGATCTGTTGTCTTCAATGATGTCAGCAACCACAAAGAAAATTGTGAAAACAAGCAAAAATGTTGGAATCAGACTGATTAAAAAATCCTTAAAGCTGATTAAAAGGAGCCCTTTAAAGATAAGTCAAGCAATACCAATGTATAGGATTTGGAATTAACAAACTATTTTACAAAATGACACTTATGAGAAATCAGATACTTAAACAATGACTTAATAATTGATGATATTAAAGAATCGCTGTCAATAATTAGTAGGCATTATAGTTATGTTATATAAAACTTAGCTATTAAAAAACAAAAGATAATTGTTGGCAAGAATGTTGAGAAATTGGAACTTTTACACACAGTAGGTGGTAATGTAAAATGGCGCAGGCACTATGGAAAACATGTATAGAGTTTCCTCAAAAGATTAAAAATTGAGTTACCACATAATCCAGCAATGTCACTCTTTGGCAATTATCCAAAAGAATGTAATCAGGATCTCGAAGAGATATCTGCACTCTCATGTTCATTGCAATATCCAAGATTTTTTTTTACAGTATCCAAGATATGGAAACAATCTAAATATCCATCAATGGATGAACGGATAAAGACAATGTGGTATATGCATGCAGTGAAATATTATTCAGCCTTGAAAAAGGAAATCCTCCCATATGGGACAACATGGAAAACCTACAGGACATTATACTAACTCAGCAAAACAAGTCAGACAGAGAAGGACAAATATTGCATCATTCCACTTATGTGAAGTATCTAACATAGTCAAACTCAGAAAAACAGAGAATAGAATGGTGGTTGCCTGGGGCAGGGGAGAAGGAGAAAGGTGTGTAGCTATTCAACATGTATGAAGTTTTAGTTAAGCAAGATGAATGAGTTCTAGCAATCTGCTGTTATCCACAGGGCTATGGTTTTGTCATTATTCCCTCACATTGAGCATCATTCGTTGTTTCATTTCAGAAGAAGAGTTTCCGCTGCTTACACTTACACACAGTTTATAGAACATTGGGGTCCTCATCTAACTACTGATTGCACATTACAATACCTGGGAGAGCTTTAAAAAGTACCAGAGATGCTCAGGCTGTGGCCCCAGAGACTCTGATTTAATTAGTCTGGGTGGGGGTTTCTAATGAGCATCCAGGATTCAGACCAATGGACCCAAAGTGGGGCTTCTCAAATTTTAATGAGCAGTCACATCACCCCGGAATCTTGTTAAAGCATTGGCGCTGACTCAGTCATTCTGGGGTGGGGCCTGGGATTCTGAAGTTATAAGAAACTCGCAGTGATTTGGATGCTTCTGATCTGTGTAACACACTCTGGGTAGGAAGGAGGTAGAGTGTTGGAAGGTGGTTACTGATGACTTCTTAGGATAGCTGAATGTTCATGTTTAGGTCACTGGTGACTGGAATCAAGGCTCAAGAGTTCTCTTGGAGGCAGGAAGCTTGTAGTCTAACTTGGGTTTTCAGGTTAGAGACTCAGTGGAGTCTTCAAAAGAAAAAGAAAGCCTCTTTACAGGCATCGATTCATTCATCCATCCCTCATTCAATGACCATGTATTGGAGACCTATTGCACACTAAGCACCTTTTAGGTGCTGAAGATAAATCACTGACAAAGAAAAATGAGGTTCTTGTCCTTGTATATTCCAGGGAAGGGAGTGGAAAGAGCTTCCCCAGTAAACATGAGCTAACAAGAGAAATGCAGGCGGCGATGGACACCACCTGAAGGACAGCAGGCGCGACGTGTTAGGGAGTTGCCTTAGGTGGGGGATGTGGCCATGGGATTTAATTTGCTACCACAGATGAGGTCGTCAGTGGGAGTTTCTCTGAAGATAAGACACTTTAGCTAAGGCAAAGATGAAGGTTGAGAATGGGGCATGCAAAGGCCCAGGGGGCTATCATTCCAGGAAAAGAGAAGAGCAAAAGCAAAGACCATGAAGTAGAAATGAGATTGATGTATTGGGGAGAAGAAAGTGTTCCACTATATCCTTGGTGACATGAGTGAGAAGATGACTTATATGGAGAAGTAGGGATGGGAGAGATTATGCTCAGTATTACATACCATGGTAAGGACTTTGAGTTTTTTCCTAGGCACCAAGGCAAACCATTTGATGGTTTTAACCAAAGAAGGGAAATATTCTGATTTATGAGAAAATGATCACTTTGGTTGCTATGTGGCAGATGTATTTGAGGAGAGGGTATCAAAAGTACACACAGAGAAACCAGTTAGTAGACTCAGAACAACCCCAGTGAGTGATGGTGGTGGCCAGTCCTAGAAATGGCAATAGGGATGGATGCAGGTGGGTGGTAACACTGACAGATGGAGGGATGGTGGGAAGGAAGGAAGGAAGAGTGATTTCTAGCCAGTGGGTACCTGGCAGGGACTTACTCAGATGGAAAAGGCTAGTAGAACCAGTTTGTAGGGCATGTCAGAATGAAGAGCTCCACTTCAGACAACTTTGAGATGCCTATGAAACTCTCAAGTGTAGATTCAAGCAGACCTTACACCCAAGTCTAGAGCTCAGGGAAGAAATCAAGTGTAAAGATAGAATTGGGGGGGGGGAGGGCTAACAATACACCATCATATGAAAGTCATCTTATTGAATGAATTTTCAAGGACAGGGACTATAGCTAGGTGCCAATGTAGACTTAATGTCAAGGAAATATCATGGTTCTATAGAAAGATTGGCCCAAAGTTAGGAAGGAAAATTTTGTATCCTTGAAACTCATCTTGACCTGGGTTCCCAGACCTTAACCTCAAGGTAGCCTATTTTGATAATAACTGGTATCTAACCATTCAGTAAACAGTATTTCCTAGACATGGAACATCTGGCCAGAGTCAATGCTATTTGAAATGATGTTGGTTTTATCTAGATGTGTTTCTCGGAGGGACGAATTGTGAGGAAACAGACACTATGTTGGATCATTGCAGAGAATGGGAGAAATAAGCTTGTCGGTTCCTTGACCAGATGTCTAAGTATATGATAAACGGAGTTAATGGATGTTGGGAAGAGAAACACATGTGCAGTATTGGCGTCCGTTCAGCAAAGCCAGGCAAGGTTGCTGAGGAAGGACTCCCGCTGCCAGGAATGGAGCTGAAGATGTATTCTTGCACTCAAGGAGGAAACGCAGAGGACATATTATCATATGGAATGATTACTTGGCTAATGAGCCTTGAGGGGCAGGAAAATTGACTACAAAACAAATTAAACCAGCACCTGACATTCTAATGTTCTTTACAAACAAGTGATAATGTCAATGTGTGTGTGTGTTTCCTTGTACCAGCCCACTTATTTGAACCAACCCCACACAAATATTCAGAATTAGATTGACAGACGCCCCCTTCCCCAGTGATTCATCGTCATGATACCACGACTGAGGATGTGATTTGGCTTTTAGATATAGCCTTTCCCTGTGGTTGTTCTTGGCAGAGGATGAAAGATGAAATTGCTCTGAAAAGCTCATCCCTTTGAATTGTGTTCCTGAGGAAAGAGGCCAGATGCCACATGACCAAAGCTTTAGAAAACTCCAGGATTTTTGGTGATGGGCAGGCAAAGCCTGGCTGTCTTCCATTTGCACCAAGAGCAGGACCAGCAGGCAACACATGAAAATGCCGAGAGAGAAACAGAAGTTAGGGGTAAGGTATGCCTTCCTCATAGATGGGATTATTTAATTCCCTAAATGAAATGGTTTAGGGTGAGTGAAATCACTTTATAGAGAGCCTTCTAAGGGTAGGGGGTCCTTAATTACTATTCATGTATTGAATATTTGCTACTTTCATACTTTAAGGGTTTGGCATCCACTATCTCATTTAACTCCATAAAAACCACAGAAGCGGGGGAGTAAACTCGGTTTTTCACATCCAGAAAAAAAAAAATTGGGAGTCTGGGATTGAAACTCAGATAGTTACACTTAAGAGCCCCATTTGTTACAAAATAAAAAGAAATGCTCACTTAGTAGGAGGGAGAAGAAAATGCTATGTAGAAACAAAGACCAAAGCCTTTGTAAGATTTTAAAATGGTTTTGATTTAAAATAAGTATAGCCATTTATATTATGGTTAATATGTTCCAGGAATTTTACCATCCAACTGCCACAGAGAATCTGGTTCAATTTTACAACAGCTTCTCAGGACAGGTGTATGTTGTTATTATTTTCATTTTACATCTGAGGATGTTGGCTCAGAAAAGCTTGTTGGCCAAGGTCAGGCAGCTAAACTTGGCTGAAATGAGATCTGAACTCTGATCTCTGCCTCTATTATGCATGCTTTCATGTGCTCCATAAGGGCAGGTGGAGAGGGCTTTGTTTTCCTCTCCCGAGTCCAGAGTACTCTGTACCATGTGAAGTTCACTGATCTTTTGGAGACAGCAATATAAGTATATGGTCTATTTTACAGCAATTTTTTCTAGATATCTCAGATTTCTTTCCAATAATCAATGCCTCTGATTTCTCTCTACCCTCTAAGGCTTATTTCTCTTTAAGAATGGCTCAACTTGGCCAGGTACCAGTAACCTACCAAATTGTGATTTCTTCTATTCTGCCACTGAAATTTCATTATTTAACGATCCTAGTAATAATACTGGACACACATATCTGGATTAAAGTCTGTGCCTTTTCATATGATGCACACTGGAAAGGTTATTATTAATAAAGGTAGCATTAAAACACCACAAATAACTCTGTAACCTTGCTTGGGCTTAATAAATTCCCTGCAGGAAATTTTATTTGCAGTAAACTCCTAAAATTCAGCTCACTTTTAATACACGGTGACCTTCAGCGACCCTTTTCATTCATTACATGCCAGCAACCTTTCCAAAGTGGAGAAGGGTAGTTGCAACAGCTTTTGGGTATTAAAACCTATGAGAGGTAGATACGGTTTTCATTCTCCCCTACTGATAATGCATGCACTTTAAAGGCATTGCATTATCTCTCCTATGACACAGGCTCTGATGGTTTCATAAGGGCACAGGTGTAAATGGTTTTCTGGACTATCGTGGGTTTCCATCATTTGTAGACATTGAGTTCTACAGCATCGCTTAGACGGGGTCTGGATTTGGGATGAACAGTGTCAGGCTGTCAGGAAGTCGATCATTTTGATCAACATTAGCTTACATCCTCTTCTATGTTTTGTTAAGGAACTTTTTATTATGTAAAACTTAAATCATGCACGAAAGTAGGATGACCAGCAGAAAGAACCACCCTATGGCCAGCACTCGGATCCAGTAACTATCAAGGTGTGGCTCTCCTTGCTTTATCAATGCCCTTGACTTCTCGCCCTCCCCAGGCTCATGTTACTTTGAAGCAAATGCCAGACATCATGTCACTGTTTTCATAAATATTTCAGTTTGCATTTCTAAAGGTTAAGAAGTCTTTTTGCTTTCCTTTTTAAAATTTTAGTATAATTAATTTAATTTGTATTGTGGTAAGAACACTATGAGATTTACCTTCTTAACAAATTTTTAAGTATACAGTACAGTATTGTAGCTATATGCCCGGAAGGAAAAGGCAACTTAGGGTTCAAGACTCACACCAAGGAGGAGTCTTGGTAGGTGCTTCACGGTCCTCACACCGAAAGACTTTTTATAATGTTTCCTCCACAATCAAGAAAGAAAAGAAAACCACCTGAAGTACAAGAACATCTTCAAATATTATCCATAACTTCACACCAGATGCTGTTTACCTGTGAAATGCCAATGTTTTGAAACTGCTATCTGTAATTAGCTCATTAGCTCACCTGTGGAATTGTTTAAATTTCTTAAAAGTGCCTTTTTTTTTTCTTTTGAATTTGAATCAGGCCTTCTACAACAAGGACAATAACCCACCACAATTTGGGGGAGTTCTTGAACTCATCACCTTTTGTAATACAGGCACCAGGACAGACTCAAAGGTGGACACTCCACCTTGTGAGGAAGCTCCTGGTTAAGTAGCTGAAGAGCACTGTCTCCACATGGAAATTTAACTTGGTTTCGGAAAGCAACCGTGCCAGCCCAGGCTTCTGGCCCCATGTCAGCATCTCTGCCAAGGGGTTAAATATCATGCTTTGAAAGATTCAGCTTCCCCTAATTTAAGACACACACTTTTATTTTGTACTTTAAATATGAATATCCTTAGTCACTGTATCAGTCAAGTTCTCCTTAGCAAACAGATGGCATACTCAAACTGAGATTACTTAAGGAGATTTAATTTATAGAGGTACTATTTCCAAAGGTGTGGGCAGAGTGTAAGAAAACTGAACAGGATGTGAAGGAACCCAAATTAGGAGCAGCATGGCTGTTACCACCTCCAGGCAAGAGGGGGTGAGGGGAAGAGTTACAGGTTCCCAGAAGGAAAGGGGGCTGCTGAGTGAGGAGGGGCAATGAGCTGTATGGAAGGACCCTCCAGGCCACTCAGCGGAGGCACCAGGTCACTAGATGTCTTGACCTCATTCAACTTCCTCCCTCCAACCTCCTGCCAAAACTCCCCCATTTGCAGAACTCAAATGAAGACCCCAGGGCAAAGGAACCATGACTGAAGTTCTTACTTGTCAGTTTCCTGAAAAAAGAGCACGAGGACACAGAAGACAGAATAATGTCCCCTGCAAAGGTGTTCACCTCCTAATCTCAGCAGTCTGTGAATGCCTGCAAATCAAATTTGTGAGTTAAGTGAATAATGTTTGCAGGTTGTATTAAGGTTGCTAGTCAGCTGACCTTAAGATAGAAAGAATGGTCTGAACTCTCTGGGTGGGCCCCATGTCATCCATTGTGAGAGTCCTTAAAGGTGGAAGAGGGAGCAGAAGAGAAGCAGATGCAACATTGCTGGACTTGAAGATGAAGGAAGGGGCCACAAGTCAAAGAATATGGCTGGCCTCTGGAGGCTGGAAAAAGCAAGAGGAGGGATTCTCCCCTAGAACCTCCTAAAGCCACACAGCCTGCTGACACCCTGATAACCCGGTGAGACCTGTGCTAGACCCCTGAACTATAGAACTTTGGAGTAACTGCTGTGTTGTTTTAAGCCACTAAATTTGTAGTTATTTGTTATAGCAGCAGTAGAAAACTAAAACAGTAAAAATATGTATAAAAAGAATGCCTTTGGAAAGGCAACTGGAAGATGTCTGGAATCTGCTAATATTTTTAGGGGTTATGTTTTGTGCCCAAACCTACTAGATTTCCCCCTGGACTAAGGGAAAGCAGCATGATATAATTTTAAAACATAAACCTGAATTTAAGTCCTGACTGGAAAAAAAAAGAGTCCTGGCTTTGCCACTTACAAGGTGTAAGACCTGGGAAAGTCACAGCTATCACCTAAAAAATGGAGATGATGAATAGGACAGCAACCACAGGGCATTAGTGTCAGGGTTAACGGATCACGTGCATACATTTGTGTAAGGGTTAACGGATCACGTGCATACATTAGTGTCAGGGTTAACAGATCACGTGCATACATTTGTGTAAGGGTTAACGGATCACATGCATACATTTGTGTAAGGGTTAACAGATCACGTGCATACATTAGTGTCAGGGTTAAAGGATCACGTGCATACATTTGTGTAAGGGTTAACGGATCACGTGCATACATTTGTGTAAGGGTTAACAGATCACGTGCATACATTAGTGTCAGGGTTAAAGGATCACGTGCATACATTTGTGTAAGGGTTAACAAATCACGTGCATACATTAGTGTAAGGGTTAACGGATCATGTGCATACATTAGTGTCAGGGTTAACGGATCACGTGCATACATTTGTGTAAGGGTTACTGGATCATGCTCACGAAACACTAAGACAGTGCTCAACACAACAGCGGATGCTTAACAAGTGCTAGCACTTCCAGTCTCATCTGCTTAACAGTGGAGGCATGAAATATGTCCACAGATTCTGCGATATTCCCCACTTTAAGCCGTGGAGTTTAACTACCCTTGCCTTGAGTGTAGGCTGGGCTCACTTCTAACAAAAGGATAGGTCAGAAATAAGGCTGTGTGCATCTAATAGGGGCTGCATACTGTATGCTGCCAACTATGGAATGTTCTGGAAAAGGCAAAACAATTAAAATATCAGTGGTTTTCTGTGGTCAGTGATTTATTGGGGCATGGGGGAGATGAAGCACAGGGGGTTTTTATGGCAGTAAAACTATTCTGTATGATACCATAGTGGGGTATTTATCAATTTCAGTGGAATTGTCGCAACGGCTAAAACATAGAAGCAACTCAAGTGTCCATGAACAAATAAATGGATTAGTGTGGTATGTACATACAATGGAATATTTTCCAGCCTTAAAAATATAAAAGGAAGCTGACATGTGCTACAACATGGAAGAACCTTGAGGACATTATGCTAAGTGAAATAAGCCAGTCACAGAAAGACAAATATTACATGATTCCACTTATATGAGGTGCTTCGAGTAGTCAAGTTCATAGAGACAGATGAGCTGGGAGGGAACAGGAAGTCATTGTTTAGGAGATTTCAGTTTCGCAAGATGAAAAGAGCTGTGGATATGGATGGTGGTGATGGTAGCACAATATGGATGTACCTGACATCACTGAACTGTAAAACCCAAAATGGTTAAGACAGTAAATTTTATGTTATGTATACCTTACCACAACTGGAAAATAAGGAAAAAAAAACATATAATTGTGCAAGAAAAAGAATGAATTTTAATGTCACCTATGGACTTTAGTTCATAAAAATGTGTCTTCAATTATAGCAAATATACCACACTGAGGGAAAATATTAATAATAGGGGAAACTGTACCAAAAAACAATTCACTGGGAATTTCCCTCCTCTCTCTTGCTCATCTTGTGCTCTCAGGGAAGAAGGCTGCCATGTTATAAGTGACTCCACAGAGAGATACATGTGCCAAAAAACTGAAGCTTCTGTCCCACAGTCAGGGAACTAAAGCCAGCTGACACACACATGCCTGAGCTTGGAAGCAGATTCTGCAGCCCAGTTGAGCCTTCGGATAACGGCCAATCCTGCCAACACCCGGGCTGAAGCCTCACGAGAGGCCCTGAGTCAGAGCCACACAGCTACAGCCCGTCTGAGATCGGACATGAATGTTGTTTTAAGCTGCTAAATTTTGGGTTCGCCTGTTATGCAGCAACAGGTAACTAATACATTAACAACAAAAAATAAGGAAGAGTTGTAAAAACACTTTTAAATAATTAGAGATGAGTGAATTTGAAAAGTGTGTAATTCTCCTCTAAATAACTGAGCATGCCTGTTATCAAACTTGGGGTTAGGAATCTTGGTCGCAGAAGATGGCAGTCTAAGAAATAGGTAATTATTCAGTGGCAAAGAAAGATTTCACTTTAAATGGAAAAAAAGGCCTTCCTCTGGGATCTAAACTACCCAGATCATGTGCCCTCATCACGGAACTTCAGTCTCCAAGCTGGTGCTAACGCAGGGAAATGTGGCTATTTCCTGTTCATCAGCATTTTACCCTCCAACCTTCTGTCTCCCCGGCATGTTTTTGTTTGTTTGTTTGTTTGGCTGTTTGTTTGTTTTTTAAGCAAGCAGGAAACTAAGAGCTTATCCTCAGATCTTCTGCCAGCTTCCAATCCAACTCCTATTTGTCCAAGGGTCCTGTGAGCCAGACAGAGGTCTTGACATTGACACTTCTTGTCCTGCTCAGAGCTCCAGGATTAACCCCGACTGGGCTCCCAGGGATGTGAAGGAGGAAATGCCCTCTCATGCATCCCAGCTGGTTCTCTGCTGATTCAACCCACTGGCCATCTGCTCTCTTCTCCCTGCTATGCACACAGCTTGGTCTGGGAGGTGGAAACTTTCTGCAGGATTCAGCTTTTTGTTTTTCCACTTTTTTGCAAACCAGGATGCATGAAGAGAGTAGAGAACACTGGTTGGCATGTGATATTATGTTCCTGTCCACATATAGAAATTGATGCACTGAATATTAAAGATATTACTTGGCAAGGGTCCAGTAGAGTCCATGCATGCACACTGAAAATCATAGCCATTCTAATCTACGGAGATTGTTGGGTGTGACTTCAAATACAGAGGATAACCAAAAATCCAACCTTAGTGGTAAATAACTCTGCTTAGTTTTTCTGCAGAATTCATCCAAATCAAACATTAAAGCTATAGCCCTGACTGTTTTGGCTCAGTTGGTTGGACATCATCTCACAAAGTAAACGGTCATTGGTTCCATCCCTGGGTTGTGGGTTCTGTCCCAGTTGGGGCGCATGCAAGAAGCAACCAGTCAATCGATGTTTCTCTCTCACGTGGATGTTTCTTTCCCTCTCTTTCTCCCTCCCTTCCCTTCTCTCTAGAAATAAATAAAATCTTTTAAAAAATCAAAGCTATAAAGCAAATGAAATGGGTTTCACTTAAATGAATTTATTTTGCTCAATAAAATAGTGGATCACAAAAGTTCCTGCTACAAGCCTCATAAATATGTACATATTACCCAAAATGGACCTCTCTCAAAATGAAAAGGGTTTGAAAGACCCTTTAATTTCACTTAATAGTGATATTTTAGAATTGGGACAGATAGGGATATCGGCACACACAATGACCATGTACATAAGTGCAGATACATATACTTGTGAGTCCTACACACTCACAAGTAAATGTATGTGTGTATACTATGTGTGTGTGTAGCCTATCGATAATTTATACAGTAAAACGTTTAGAAATATGCATTTTAGAGTCACCCTAATAAAAACGGGGATATCTGTAGAATGCAGACCTGTGGGAGAGCCTCCGTGCCCACCCTCTCTAACCTCCCAGAGCAGTGATTCACGATGTCTGGGTGTTTAGCCCCAGAGAGCTCTCACGATGGGATACTGGCTGAAGCCCAAATGCAAGTTTTCTCATTAGTACTGTGCACCACTGAAATGCATTCTACAAATTCGCTTTTTAACAAATGACCAGTGAAAAACCAATGGTAGCATTCTACTCAGTAGTATTGAGAAATAAGCATAGGTTATTACCAGACTTTACTGGGGCCTGTAATTCAACCTTGTACCGAGAAGTCTAGCTATCAAGAACTTCACAGAAATATTGCAAATCTTCCGCAAACACTCATGCACAGGGCTGTAATTCCTATAATTTCGAGGAAGGACTTTCTGATTTAAAGTCATCATCAAAGTTGTGGAGTTGAGTGGCATTTCAATTCGATGTTTTATGACACTTACTATGATTTACATGGGTGTTTTGGTTAACACACCAGCCTTAACTGCATTTTTGGCTGATAATTGCTCAATAATTGGGCTTTAAGACATATAGTAGTTATGGTTCTAATAAACACTACATTTCTACTGCTCAATCAGAGGGACACATATTTCTCTCCAACTAGAGTTGTACTCTTCATCATTGCTACTAAGTTCTCTGCCCTTCCTCATTCTCCCCTCACCCCAACTCTACCACATAGTTAAAATTGGTGGAGGGAAGAATCCTTTTCTCCCTGCCTAATCAGGTCACAGCAAAACAGTGTGACAGTTATTATTCTAAGGTGGGCTCCTAATTTTCTATATGTCTCACAGCCCTTTGAAAATCTGATTTACAAAAAAAAAGGGCTATGGACCTTCTGCCCCAATTTTTTAAAAATCTGTTCCAACAATTTTTAATATAATTTCAGTAAGCCCCTGAAGTCCACAGGTGGCTCCCAAGTTAGGAATTCCTTTCATAGAAGAGGAAACATAAGACAATAATGTGTCCCTATCTCACAGAAACTCGAAGTATAGATATTTAGCATTACCAGCAGTCCTGAAGAAGAAGGCAGATGCCCTCTGACCCAATGCTCTGTCTTCCCAGTATTATTTCTACCTGTTTTCTTAGGAAACAGGAGACTGGTTGAAATTTATTTCAGTGGTGGGCATTTGCATGTCGGTTATTCAAGTTACAAAATCTATACAAACAATTCTGTGGGAATTCCCCTTCTCCCCCCAAAAGCCAAGAAGACATAAAACATTGTGCTACGATGGATGGTTACATGGTATCATCTGAAAGCATTTTCCAATCTTAAACATGGGTGCCTTTGTCGGAGAACCTGGCCTTGGTGCCTTTGTAATTCAGACTCTACTTTTGGAAGTGCTGGATGGTCCAGTTCCTTTTCTCTTTTAAGTTCCCTCCCATGCCCCATGCTGAGAAGTGACACAGTTCCAGTAATATCCCACAGCTTCTGAATGTCCTTTGCTAAGGGAATTGTCTAGATTCCCATTGTATACAAAGCATTTTGTTTCACACTGGGTTGGCTGCCTCATGGAGCTTTAAAGGCGGGGAGGAGGGGTGATTCTTTTCAGTGGGGGAGAGAAAGATGCTACAATACAAGCAACAGTCTGCAAGAGTGCAGTGTATGTAGGATGCCTGGGACATAGACGCGTTCCCAGGTGCCCAATTATTGTTATAAAATGGGATATTAATTCCAAATGCCTTAAGAATAGATATTTCTCCATATCCATCAGGTACTTTTCTCTGAGTAACTGAAAAATAAGCTAATAGCTCATGATAAGACTCCCTCTTTGGAAGTATAATCCTTCTTCTCGGCCAAAAAGACACCGTATAATAAGGACAGCAAATAAATTTCATTTGACATAGTAATTCCAATTGTCTGAGAGTATATACCTAAAGTGATGCATTGAGGGTTCCGAGGAAATGTCTGTGACGGGGGTGTGGGGCATTGATTATCAATGTCTACCACACGTACAGAAAGAGGGATGGTGTCACTTAGGCCTCATGCTTGCCATTCTGGTGTAGAGTATTGCTGAGCGCTCAATGAAAATGCATGAATAAAAAGACTATATAATGCATAAGCTGGCTGTACTTGAGAACATGATTTTTTATAAGCCTATTTTACCAGCCAATTTTTCATGGACATTTCTACACTGCCTTGTACAAGACAAAGTCGTGGTGGGAACATTACTGGGACACTAATGGAGCATGACAGGGGTGTGGGCATGCCCTCTGCTTCTTCCTTGACTGGTGCTTGTTGTGAGGGGCGGGCCTTCTGTCCCATCCTCGGGTGGGACTACATGAGTGTCCCTGAGAAGGGACAACTGAGTGAAGGGCACCCTGACATCAGCCATTAGTCTTCTCAAATCCATGCCTCTGGTGTCAAAATATCTATCCCAGAGCACATGTGCTCTTTGTCTGAGTCAGTGGTTTCCAATGGGGGCAATAAATGTCCCCACCCTGCGGACATTTGGCACTATCTGTAGACACTGTTGGCTCTCATAGTTGCAGAAGGGGGTGTTACTAGTATCTAGTAAGTAGAGACAAGGAAAGCTGATAAACATCTTGCAATGTACAAAAAAGCCCCCCCATAATACCAGAAAATTATCTGATCCAATATGTCAATAATACACAAGGATCAGGCAAAACCCTGGTAATAAGTCAACAACATACTCTCTGCTGTTCAGAACACACTGCAGAATTACAGCTCGATAGTTACGCTCCGGGGGGCTCTAAGCCTGAATCCTCACCTAACCACCAGCCACCTGACTCTAAGCAAAGCACTTGGCCTGTCTCAGCTCCCGTGTCCCGATTTCTAAAACAGGGCTGATAGCAAGGTCTACTCTATGGGGTGGAATGTGAAAGTGGAATTAAAGCTCTTAGCAAAGTACCTGGCAAATGGAAAGTGTTAGCAAAAAACAGGAGTGACAAAAATTACAAATACTGCAACAGATGAACAATGTGTAACAGCCACATGCCTGGCACCGTGGCCACAAATCAGAACCAGAACCTCGATGTGTCTTCATCTAAACTCTGCCCATACCCTGGCCGGGTGGCTCAGTCAGTTGGAGCATTGCCCATACCCCAAAAGGTTGCAGGTTCGATCCCCAGTCAGGTCAGGACACATACATAGGTTGTGGGTTCACTCTCTAGTCGGGGCACATATGGGCAAATCGGTGTTTCTCTCTCTCTCACTCTCTCTCCCCGCTTCCTCCCCATCTCTCAAATCAATAAAAAACATATCCTCTGGTGGGAATTTAAAAAATGAAAAAATAAAAATAAACTTTGTTCACTCTGCAAGACTCACAGGTACATTTTAGTCAAGGCGTGAGGATTAGCATGTCTGTAAGAACGAAAGACATCTCCTTTGACCCAGCAGTTTTATTTCTAGGAATTTATTCTACAGACAAACTTACATGTGCAGGAAATGGTGGTAGTCAAGGATATTCAAAGCAGCACTTTAATAACAAAACAATTGGAAATAACATAAAAATCCACCAAAAGAAGACTAGTTAAATAATATGGAATAAATAGGTACAATGGAATATTACATATCCATTAATTTTTTAAAATGTATGGATTTAGAAAATCCCCTAAAGTGCATCCTTAAATTAAAAGTAAAAAGGCAAAGAGGGAACTATGCAGACCCTACACTGTGTCAACGTGAACACGTATGTGCATAATGGGTCACGAAAGAACACACGAGGGACCGTCACAGTAGTTGTCTCTGGGCAGGGGGAGCGATGCGCGACATACGTCTTTCTCGGCATATTTCTGCACGTTTTAAGTATTGTTCCGTTTTTCATCTGAACTATTAAGTAACGTGAAGCATCAAACACGCCCTGCCTCGGATCTGGCCTACTTCTTCTACACTTGACTTCTGTAAATGCCGGCGAATCATCCCTAGGTCAAAGTGAACAATTTGTAAATACTTGGATCAAACCCTTTTGTGCGCCCAGTTTTTAATCCAAACGTGTGCCGAGGAGCTGACTACTAGCAGGCAGTTTGCTGTACTGAGAGCGAAAATGGCCAGAGGTTTTCATTGTGACGCAGATTTGCACCCAGCCTTCCCCCAACTGTCCTTTGCAAACTCCAGCTTTTGAGTGAAGGGCTGTATTAGTTAGCAGAGCCAGTTGGTTCTCAGACCCTGAGCTGGATCCTGGGCTATTATTAGTTTCCGAACAGTGGCTTGGAAAAAGGGAAAAATAAATAAAGCTTACACTGAGCTCTGAATGTTGACACCACTAGACGAAAAGACAAAATTGTATATATTTCATTTTCTTCTTTGAGATTTTTACCTATTTCCAGTTTTCTACAATGAATATGAATTGCTTTTATAGCAAGAAAAAACAGTGTTGTTTCAAAAATGGAACTGGAGGATGCTGTGAAACATTCATCATTATGATATTGTTGTGGATCAAATTTTGGGTTTTGATGCCATTTTATTTTACCAAAATAGTAGACTAATGCTTCTTAATCCCATTAAGTCCCCTTCTCTCCCTGCCACAGAGAAGGCTGGCAGGTTAACACAGGGGGCAACTGACATCCACCTTGGCTTCCAAAGCCTGTACTCGTCCACATTTTCAGTGTGACTGCTGCCTCCCAAAACAAAAGTTTTCTAAACCTTCATGGCACTAGCTTCTTTGCACAGAGACAATATGCAAACATAGCAGGTCCCAACTTGAATGGGACTGTGGCATGGTAAGAGCACGTTAGTGTCCAAAAAGAGAGAGGCAAGCCCAGTGGTATCACTGTACTGTAAGGGGAAATACCCAGCCCATTACACCCTTAGGTGCTTTCTGACTGGTGTGGTCCTGCCTCCCCTGGAAGACAAAATTATATTGCACAGTTAGATGATTTTGAGGATTCACCTTATGAAATGAGATCTGCTGCACCCTTTGACCCCAGACTTTAAAAAAAATATATTTCATGGTCTTTTAATTGATACTTGTGTTTGTGTTTGTTACTACTGAAAATAATTAATGTTGCTTTAAAAAAGTTAAAAGGGAAAAAATAAAATGGCAAGGACACACTGACATCTGCTGGCATTTCATAAACTTTTTTTTAAGACGAGCATTTGTTCCACACACTGCTCTCCATTTATTCTGGAGCATGGAGGCACATCCGCAGCCTACCAGAACTAATACTCCCCAAATGAGGTAAAAAGAAAATCATCAAATGAAAGCCCAAGAGCCCCTTTCCCTTGAAGTGGGTTCACTCCCTTCTCTCATAAAAGCGATCTGGGGTATAAACAATTTCACTTTTTTTCCCTATTAAGTGGAAGCATTGGGCTAGAGACAAAGAGTTGGGCTAAGTCTGCAAGGTATTTCCCCGGACCTTACTTCTGTACGTGGTCATTCCACCAATCCTTGTCTTGAAATGGTGAACAAAGAGGGACACAGGGTGACAACTCTACCTGTGTCAGAAGGACAAGGAAAATAAAACTGAGCCTCCTGTTTCCAAGATGCAGAACCAAAAAAGCAGCAAAATAAAAGACATGAATAAAAATGATGGGTGCCTAAAATATTAACTTTGGAATAGAGGCAACGGCCTCGCTGTTGTGCTAATGAAACACTTGAAAACAGACTCCAAAGTGCTGCAGTCCCGAAGCGTTTCTTAAATTTTAAAAAATCTCTGATAGTGAAATAGAGTCAGTGGCTGGGGTGCGGGATTATGTGGTGGTCCGAGGTGAGGAAACAAACTCCACTCTCTCACTTAACTTTGTGGATGTTACAAAGACATGTCTGTAGAGATGGGCTCTGGCTCTACCTCCTGAGAAGTTGTTACCCCACGAATGCACCTGTAAGCACAAGGCTGACTTGAGTGGGGAGGACGCGAGATGAAACGGAGCTCTGCCCTGGGCATGGAGCAAGCCGAATGCCCAGCAGCCACTGCTTTTCCATCTCGTGGGTTCTGCAGGCAGAGCAGAACATCACACCACCTTCGTATTGCCCTCCACGCCCTCCCTTCCTCCTGCAACACACCCACACACACCCATACACATGCATGCACACTCGCACATCCATGTACATGCGCACACACTCAAACCCATGCACAAAGCACACATGTGCACACACATGCACGCTCATGTGTACACACTCATTTTTGATACATCTATGAGTGATGGTATGAACAAAGATCTTACCCTTGTCAGAAAAGAAAAAACATGGGTTCTCAAGAACAGGTTGTCTGTCTGGCCTCTGCAGCTTCTCCAGCTACATAAACGCACCAGCTCACACTGCTCCAGGCATGTGGCCCCCTTGAAGATTCCAGAATGGGCAGAACACCCTCCTTCCTCCAACTTCTGGACACACTGGTGCCTCTGGCCACCATGGGCTCCACCCCTCTCTCTGTCTGCCACCCTCTTTGCAGAACTCGATCCTCCTCATTCTCCAGGTCTCAGCTCAAATGTCTGTCCTTAAAGAGACCTTCCCTGGCCCTTCTACGTAATATAGCCATCAACCCTTTCTATACATTCGTGCCTGTTTTGTTTTCATCTTAATACTTATTATAATAGGCAATTATATTGTCCATATATTTTTCATGTCTTGTGTTGGTCTCTCCTACTAGAGACTAAGCTGCACGAGGCAGAGATCTTGTTGGCCTTGGTCACTGCTCATTTCACCATCCCAACGCAACAGCCCCAGTGTCTGGTACAGTGCCTGACCCAGAGCCTGGGCCTGAAAATGTTGACTGAATACAGGAGAAAAGCCATGGGTGACCCTGTAAAATTGAACCTACATGTCATAAGTAGTGCTCCAGGAAAAAAAAATTAAACAAATCATGGGAGAAAATAAGAAAGACTGTCAGTTGAGACTCAAATACCAAGTTCTGCACTATACTGTCCTATTTTCCAGGGATTCCTGTGTTTTATAGGTTTGCAACTGATTTATATGTCCTTTGCAACATTCATGTATCTTATATATATTTATTTTAGGTACTTCGCAAAGGAAATTTTTCTAAAAAATGAAATGGACAATATAAATCACAATAAAAGGTAAAAATTAAAGGCAGAGAAGTCAAATGGATCAACAATGAAGTTAATATGCAAAACCTACAATAGCAAATCCTACACTTTGTCAAGATTAGATGATAAAATCAGCTCTGAGCTTCCTGGCAGGCTTTGTGAAAAGGGAACATGATCAGTTGTTCCACTTAGAGTGTCTGGTGTATAAACAATCAATACCTCAGGAAAGGAGGAACTTTTCTGATCCTGAAAGCAGAGATAACAACAGTGATAGCCAACAGTGCCCTCAGAAATACCATAGTGGCCAATAACAGCAGGAAGTGTGGGTTCTCATAGGTGGCTCTTTCTTGGTTTCCCTCATTTGCTTTCAACAACATTATGGTTCCTTAGTTCAAATGATTATTCTTTTCCTGTGTGTATATGTAATATTTATTTTTTACATATGGGATCAAATGGCTTTGTTAAAATATCCCTCATTATATGCTGACAAGAGCAAAGCATAAGTCAGTGGAACTGAATTTATGGAGTGGGGGTGAATGATTCCTTGTCCTCATTATGAACTTTCAAAGGTTACTGTAAATTCACACAGACTAAAGCTAGGCAAAATTCCGTGTGCAAACAACAGAAAATCACTAGAAAACAAAACATCTTTCCAAGAACCATGGGCACGTTAACTAAGGAACAAAACTTTTCCATCAAAGAATGTTGGAATGAGAAGCTCGTGTCTGAATGTTAGAAGGTAAATAAATATACAACCAGTGATTTCTCTAAGAAGACCATGTGATATCTGCTCAACTTACCTCACTCTGCAGCATCAGTCTTTAGTGAGAGAGGCAGAAACATCTGCTGTTTAATAGATAGGGAAATGGAGGCTCAGAGAGGTACAATCAATTGTCCAACACCACACAGCTAGAAAGTGACAGAATCTGGGCTCCAAAGTTAGCTAGGCCTGGATCCAAAGCCTGTGTCCCCTCACACCTTTGCTCTCAGGGACTTTGGTCTTCTCAAAGCCTCTGTGACTCCAGAATAACTCCACTGGTTTGGTTCAGTCAGTGTGCTGCCCATATTTAGCCAGGACCCTACTTGCTGTAATTCAGACTGACCAAACTCCCCAAATCAAAAATGAGAAATCCCCCCATGAAGAGTCTCATGCCGTTAAAGAGAGAGATCATTTATCCTCTTTATCTCCCCAAGGATACTCCTCAAAGTTCCCAACCTGTGTAAACAAGAACTGTTTTCCTTCCCTTTGGGAGTTTTTCCATCATCTTATTGGCCTTTGCCACCAGCAGCAGCCTGAACTACACTCACCTTGCTGAAAGAAAAGATGCTTTCTTCTCCACGATGTGACCATGAGCCATGTCACGGGCCAGCCTTCCCTTCAGAAAGACCCAGGAAGGTGCACCTCACTCCCAGGGCATCTTGAAGAGACTCACTCTAGACACAATCAACAACCCAGAACAGAGACAGAGGGCTCGTCCCAAGGGAAACAGACACATGGCAAGTACCACTGGGATCTGGCCAGGGCTGCTAGTGCTGAATCAGCCTCTCGATTCCCTGCTCTGTCACTTCTCATAACGAGTCTAATAAATTAGTGTTTCTCTCTGCCAATCAATCAGAGCCCGTGCATATGGCCACTGTCAGCAGTCCTCTGCAGGCAGAACTCCATATAGAGACTTGGGTCTGTCAACTCCCTCAACTCCACTTTTGCAGCTATTATGGGTTCTTCCCCCTTCACTCTCAATTTATCATCTTGGTTACAGTCAAGAGGAAAATGTAGGAATCACATTCTGGGGCCAATTTGTTAACTAGAGAGACTGTGAAATTCTAGCCAGCAACAATAACAACAATGATATTATTATTAAATGATAACAATACTTGTCATTATTATCATAGCAAGACCTACTACTGAACAAACCATACGTGCTACCATAATTTTAAGGTTGATTAATCATCAAACCAACCCTTCAATGTAAGAATAATTATCATCTACATTTATGGGGTAGAATGAGGCTCAGAGAGGCTAAGTAAGGCCAAAGGTTGTGGAGATAGAGTGTGATAGAGTTGGGATTGGAAGCAGGGCAGGCTGACTCTGTAACGCTAACCGCTGCCCTGTACTGCCCTGCGCTGCCTCCTACCTCCGGAGTGTCTTGTAACAGCTCCTCTGCACTGTCAACCTGCACTTGCAGTGCAGAGTAGACCTGGAAGCTCTACTTAAATCTACAACTGCTCAAATTTACAACTTAGTCTTTGGGCTTCAGTCCCCCCATCTGTAAAATGGGGATAATGAAGGGTTTGCAATAAAGAGTTAATGAAGCAATGTGTACAAAGTGTTGTTCCCTGTGCCCTAGCAAATGGTAGCTCTTACAGAATTGATGATGATACAAAGACAATTTAAAAAACCTAAGGTTGAAAAACCCTCGTCTTTGCCTCTGTTCTAAAATTCACAGAAAAGAGACATCTTGAGGAAAGACAAGACCTAGCAATGAACAGGTGATTGTACAAATAGTCTATTATGCTGGCAAAGGTCTAATTTTGTCCTCAGAAAAAATGAAAAGGGAGCTGATTCAGATGATGATGCTTCAGGTTTGCCAACTGCACTTCGAGCAGTCTTCAGAGCAGCACAAGCCTTCAGGGTATGATATCCACAGGCTGCCTGTAGTCAGATCAGTGGCCTATGCACTCAGAGCTGGAGCCTGGAGACACAAGCTGAGGTGCTCTGGGCAGCCAGGGCCTTGGGGATCCAAGAACAACAGCAAAACAAGAGCTAGACTGCACCACTGCAGAGCCCAGTGCAGGCCACTCTTCTACGATAAAGAAATGGTGGAACATACAGAAAGAGGTGCCCTGTTTTTCTTTTTGTGCCTCTGGTCAGCTCACTGCATCAATCCTCAGAGCAACTCAAGCTAAGCAGCAAAGCCCCCCTAACCAATGCACTACACTGCCTCTTCCTTCCCTAGCATCTTAGAAAGGCAGAAGAGGCAGTGTGTGCAGAGATGCATATCACAGGCTACTGACTCAGACCATCAAAGGCCTGGGTGTGCCACCTACCTGCTGCCCAAAACAAACTGCTTAAGCTGCCTTCACCTTGCTATCCACCTGCAGAATGGGGTTATGAAACAAACCCAACTCAAAGTGTGCTAGAAGGATGAAATGGAATAATCCATTATTTCCACATCAAGTGCTTACTCTGTGCCAACCACTGTGCTAGAAGCCAGGGACACAGTGATTCCAAACCAGAAACGCCCACAGCCCACCCAGGTTTACCATCCAGGGAGTAAGAGAGAGAGATAAGACACAGTCACTCACGTACAAGTAAAGCTGCCCCTGGGATGGCTGTGAGGAAGCGGAGTCCACACGAGGAGAGAGGGAGGTTTCCCTGAGAAAGGGACTTTTAAGTAGTAACCTGTAGAATGGGTAGTAAGTGAACAAGGGGAACGATGCTGGGGAGGCGGAGGAGGGGGGAAAGGATCACATGTCAGGAAAACATGGCTCACTACAGAGGAATGCAGGTACAGTGCTTAGCACACCTAGTGTCGTGAACAAAGTGTTTGAAACATATGAACTTAATATTATCATCACAGCATATCTAACAGGCAATGACAGAATTCCAGGGTTGTGGATAAAGAGATAGGTTTTGGGATCAAATGTGGGAAGAAAGTTGAACTATCCAGATGCCCAAACCCTCCACCTTTCAAGGCCAGGAGAGCTTCCCAAGACAGACAATGTTGGGTGCACTCAGTACACAAAACAACTCACTTCTTCCTGTCAATATCCATGATCACACCCACCTGTGGGAGATGCATGTGGCCACACTCTGAAAGGGAGCCCACTGAAATATATGATGAGTAAAGAAGATCTGTACAGGACACATGTCAGCCAAGCCACAGGAAAGAGAGAGGGTGGGGCAGGGCGAAGGCAGGAAGTGTTCCTTCTCTGAAGGGATGCTTAGGGAAAGAACGGCTAAATA
Organism: Desmodus rotundus; assembly: GCF_022682495.2. Classification (NCBI taxonomy): domain Eukaryota; kingdom Metazoa; phylum Chordata; class Mammalia; order Chiroptera; family Phyllostomidae; genus Desmodus; species Desmodus rotundus. The sequence goes on along the minus strand of NC_071387.1, from coordinate 102,652,030 downwards.
GGATACTGTTTACACATACATGCTCAATGTCCCACCCACATACGAGTGTTACTGAGAACCTCAAGCTTCTTTTTCCCTACAAACTAATCTCCCTCCTTGAATGGAAGATTTTGTTCTAAGTCCCCAGGGGAAATAACAAGGTTTAATTTCTTAGACATTATAGGACTTACCCTTTTGGGGACCAGGAAGTCCATGGACCAAATTTGCTTATAGAGATGAATCAGAATTTGTGACAAAAACTGGCTGGCCTGGAAAGCGTGCTTGTTTATTGACTCTTCTCAAAAATGTTAGACAGTGGTTCCAACCAAGATGGAGGCGTAGGTAGACACACTTGGCCTCCTCACACAACCAAAAGAAGGACAACAACAAATTTAAAAACAAGAAATAACCAAAACTGCCAGAAAATTGAACTGTATGGAAGTCCAACAACCGAGGAGTTAAAGAAGAAACAATCATCCAGACTGGTAGGAGAGGCAGCGAAGGGCAGCTGGGGTGGGGAGGACTCATGGCAAGGTGGCGTCAGATGCACAGGGTGAGCTGGCAGCTTGCAGAGTGGGCATCACCACATTCGCATGCGGATAAACCAGGAGGAACAACTGGGGGGTTAGACAGACCACACAACCCAGGGTTCCAGTGAGGGCAAATAAAACCTCAAAACCTCTCACTGGAAAAACCTGTGAGGGGTAAGGCAGTGGGAGAAACTCCCAGGCTCACAGAAGAGTTTATTGGAGAGACCCACAGGGTCCTAGAACAACACAAACCCACATACCTGGGAATCAGCACCAGAAGGGCCCAATTTGCTTGTGGGTAGTGGGGGAAGTGACTGAAAGCTGTCACAGAGCGGAGCAAGCGGCACTGTCCCCTCTCTGACCCCTCCCCCACATACACCGTCACAATATAGTGACTTGGGTTGCCCCGTCCTGGTGAACACTTAAGGCTCTGTGCCTCACTACTTAACAGGCACACCAAGACAAAAATAAAAATAAAAAAAAGCCCAAATGAAAGAACAGATTAAAGCTCCAGAAATAATACAACTAAGTGATGAAGAGATAGCCAGCCTATCAGATGCAGAGTTCAAATCACTGGTAATCAGGAAGGATACTCACAGAAATGCTTGAGTATGGTCACTAAATAGAGGAAAAGGTAAAGGCTATAAAGAAGGAAATAAAGGAAAATGTACAGAGAACCAACAGTGAAGGGAATAAAACTGGGACTCAAATCAATGGTTTGGAGCAGAAGGAAGAAATAAACATTTAACCACAACAGTATAGAGAAACAAGAATCCAAAAAAAATGAGGAGAGGCTTAGGAACCTCTGGGACAACTTTAAATGTTCCAACATCCAAATCATAGGGGAGCCAGAAGGAAAAGAGGAAGAGCAAGAAATTGAAAACTTATTTGAACAAATTGAAGGAAAACATCCCCAATCTGGCAAAGGAAATAGACTTCCAGGAAGTCCAGGAAGCTCAGAGAGTCACAAAGAAGCTGGACCCAAGGAGGAACACACCAAGGCACATCATAATTACATTACCCAAGGTTAAAGATAAGGAGAGAATCTTAAAAGCAGCAAGAGAAAAGGAGACAGTTACCTACAAAGGAGTTCCCATAAGACTGTCAGCTGATTTCTCAAAAGAAACCTTGAAGGCAAGAAGGAGCTGGAAAGAAGTATTCAAAGCTGTAAAAAGCAAGGACCTACATCCAAGATTACTCTACCCAACAAAGCTATTATTTAGAATGGAAGGGCAGATAAAATGCTTCCCAGATAAGGTCAAGTTAAAGGAGTTCATTATCACCAAGTCCTTATTATATTATTATATGAAGTTCAAGGGACTTATCTAATAAAAAGAAGAAGATCATAACCATGAACAGTAAAATGACAACAAATTCACATTTATCAACAACCAAACCTAAAAAAACCCCACCAAAACCAAAAATGAACTAAACATACCACTAGAACAGGAACAGATTCACAGAAATGGAGATCACATGGAGGGTTACAGAGGGGATGGGGAGAGGGGAGAATGGGGGAAAAGGTACAGGGAATAAGAAGGATAAATGGTAGGTATAAAATAGACAGGGGGAGGTTAAGAGTAGTATGGGAAATGGAGACGCCAAAGAACTTATATGTATGACCCATGGACATGAACTAAGGTGGGGGAATGATGGTGGGAGTGGGTATGCAGGGCGGAGGGGAATAAAGGGGATTAAAAAAAATGGGACAACTGTAATAGTATAATTAATAAAATATATTTTTAAAAAGTATCAGTGTTTTCTACAATGTTTAAGTCAAAAACACATCATGGCAATTCTCCGCATTAAACCTTCTAATGGCTTCCCATTGAAATAATATCCAGACTCCTTACCAGGCCTCAAAAGGCCTACTTGACTCAACTGCATCTGTACAATATTCTCATTGTTACAGCCTCAGGGCCTTTGCACTTGCTGTTCCCTCTCTCAGAAAGTGTCTTCATGCAGATAACTGCCTTAGAATGGAAGCTCCTTTTGGGCCTGTATGTAATGATTATTGTGTATTTCAAGTGTTTCAACAGTGCTTGACACATCACAGATGCTCAGTAAGTACTCATGGGTTGAATGTCTATCTTGAAACATCAGCTACTTCATTTCAGTTACATCTCAGCTCAAATCTCTTCTACTTGGAAAGCCCTTTCAAGTCACTGTCTGTCATATCATCACCACATTATAATTTTTGTAACCCTTGTCACTTTCCTCATTAGAATATATTTCCATTCCGTGCATATTGTCTAGCTTCCCCCATAACAATAGAAGCTTCAAGACAGCAATGTTCTCATTTGACTTATTCCCAAGCAGAATTCCTGATGTGTGGTATGAACACTTATTGCATTAGCTGCTCCCCGCCCCCTACAGGCACACCCATCTGTAGTGGCAGGCAACAGTCACCCATATTTCTTATGTCTAGTGACCAATGACAAACCGATGGTAATGGTAGTGCTCAGAACAACTACAGATAGGAAGCATGAAGATGCCTGTCTGTCATTACAAGTCTGTGTGTCATTTTCATAAGAACCAGCAGACCCCACAACCAAGTCGAAGAACCATGTTCTCTGCTGGAGTCATCTGAAGGTGCTGGGTGCCCCTCATTCTGACGTTCCTTCACTGATTGATTCTTTAATTAAAGTTTTAATATTTATACTTGTGCCTTGAGGCAGCATATTAAATACTGGATGTAGGCATTGAGGAGAGCCTCACAGCTTCTTTAAAAATACCATCTCCAAGTTTGAGGTCTTTGGCACAACACAGACTTGTCTCAGGCAGTGTGGGGGAATGTGAATGTGACAAGTTATCAGATGATTTTAGAAAGTCAACCAGTATTAATCTGGGGAGCACGTTTCCTGCAGAACTACACACTGGTAGCCACGGTGGGACTGGCAGCACTGTGTCCTTCAGAGTCAATGCACTTGGCTTCCAACACGGAGACATTGCTGGGTCCCCACAGTATTTTCTGTGTCAGATCTGATTTCCCTCTTGAATGTGTCCATGACTCCACACATCAGCTGAAAGCATGCAAATAAAATGGTCTAATTTTTGGAAAGGTGAAATATCAGACATTTATACAGGGCAGACCCAATTTTCTAGATTCAAAAAAAAAAACCCTATCTAAAAGGAATTTTATAAAATTTAATGATTTGGTATGACTTGAACTGAAAAGGCTAAACTTTTTTTTTTTTAAGTCATCAGAGACGTGAGGATGTCTAAAAGGCCTGTGCTCAGACTTAAGAGGAGCAGGTAAAAAAATAGCATCAATTATCATGAAGAGAAAATAGGGCAGAGTGGGTCAATTCCAGGAGGAGAGATCAACTCAGACCCGTGTTTTGGCTTGTTCTGAGTGGAAATCTCTGGGACCACAGGGTAATGTTAAAGACAGCGTGTTCTGAGGAAAGTAACATTTACTAAGAGGATACTTTCATCCCAGGAGGCCGAGAAGAAGCAGGCCTTCCTGATGATTAGGAGAAATGCACACTTGTAAAAACTTAATTTCAGGGTATATGTGCTTGTTGAGATGGTATCAAATGCCACCGACCTAATCCCAGCCAGGAGACAGCCTGTTGCTGATCCTTCGTAAAAAACGTGGTGACTGGAAGAAAGGTCACACCAGCTTTCTCTCAGAGAGACTGAGGCTTCTCTAGGCACCCTCCCTCTTAGGATTAATCTCTCTTTTTTGTTTTTAGTCTATCCCTTGTTGAAGAGAAAGTGTATGTGTATGTGTGTGTAAGGGAAACTGCCTGCCTTTTCTTTCTTACCAGGTATCATAAGGCTCAAAATATAAGCTATTTGATTTAAAAAAATAAAACTAACATTATCCAGGCATTTACAATGTGCCAGCCCCTGTTTTAAGTGTTTATTACTTTATTTCATTCTCCCCAAACTCTTTGAGCTCCATACTGCCACTAAAACTCTCATTTAACAGGTGACCAAACAGGCACAGAGATGTTAAATAACTTGTCCAAGGTCACACAGCCAGCAGGTGGCACAGCCAGGAACCCTGTGCTCTTCTCCACCATAAAACTACTCTCGGAACCCTTAAGGGGTCCTTGAAATTGTAACAAATGATGCCCATTTCTTCCTGCCCCAACTCAGCCATAAGCTAATTTATGGGAAACCCAGTGGATTCCTCTGGACCCAGTGCTTCCCAGATTAGCTCCAAAAGCAAGAAGGGGAGTCAGCCCCATTGCTTGTGAATGCAGACCCTGCCAGAGCCATAGTTACCCTTCAGGGACCCCAGGTCTTCTGCCACTGAAGAAAAAAACCCTTGGTCCAGAATAAATCTGCTGATGCTTCCAGCCAGGCCCTCTGTGGTCACTTAAAAATTGAAAGGATCCAGGCCCTGTCTTTTTTTTTTATTTTCTTTTGTAACAAATATAAATGGGAAATGGAAAGTGAATGAACTAGGACAGGGGCAGGGAGGGATCACCAGCTGGGGTGTGTCTCAAACTCAGGCCAACAAGGCCAGGCCTCTTGGTGCATTGGATTTTTAAAAAATAAAATAAATAATCATTATTATTATAAAAGAAAACTCAAGTATGATACATCATATTTCAACTCAGACAAAGCTATTCTGAGACACCTCCCCCATTTTTTTCTAAGTTCATCTGAGAAGAGCTGCTGTTGGGTGCCAAAGCCCTGAACTACCCTGCAATTTCCAAGCACAGGAACAGCCCCACCCCACATGCTCCTGGGCGGGCAGGTGCGTCCAGGTCTTTGTCTGAGCAGGAACCAGGAGACCCCCATTCTCTAGTAGCAGGGAATGGAGTTGGTGGCTCCTGGTCCCGGTAGGTCTGGTCCTCTGCTGTTCCTTCCGGCAGTTTCTGAGCTTCTAGTGACATTTGGCCCCTGGAGCTGGTGTCTCAGAGGCATCAGAAGGATCCCAGCCAGGTGTCTCCCTCTCCCCAACCCTGGGGCAGTGGTGATATGGGAGCGCCGCCCCGCTAACCCCGCCCTTGCCTCCATTCCTGGACTGGGGAAATTGGAGCTACCAGGGGCCACCCCGGCCTTTGCTCCCAGAACTCCTCGATGGCGGAGATCTGCTGCCGCCTGGGTCTCCTCCCCTCGGCGCGACATTTTAAAGCACGGAATGAACCAAGGGGCTCGGCTGGAGTTTCCAAGTCCTGAGTTCCCAGACTGGCCCCCTCCCCTGGCGTCGAAAGTGGCATCTCAGGGTCCTGGTGCCAATAAACACACAGGCTCTTCCTCCAATTCAGCGACCCTCCTCTTTCCTTTCCCGGCTCCCCCACGGGGGGTTCACCCTTGTCCGCACCCAAGGATCCCCTCCCTTAGACCTCCCAAATGGCTGTTGAGAAGGCAGGGACCAGTGCTGCCCGATGAGTGCCCACTTCCAGCCCGCCAGGGAGACTAACCAAAGTGCGCAGGCAGGTTCCAGCCGCTCCCTGCACGGGGGACTCGCTCCCAGGAGGACGGACAAGGCAACCTGGGCGCTCCTGAGGTGCTCTGGGGCTTGCAAGGAAGGGTATGCTTCTGAAAGCGACATGGGGTTGGGGAACCTAGGGAGCTCAAGATCTTGGGACCCCAGGAGGACATGCAAGGAGACCTCTCCACCACACTGAAAAAGTTCCCAGTCCAGCCTGCCCATCCTGGCGCTGGGAGGAAGCCCGGCTCTCTGGCACCCAGCTCTTCCCTCTGTGGGACCCTTAGGTTCAGATCAGGGGGACACAGAGGTGATGACTCCGCTTGGACTTACCTAGAACTCCAGGCCAGCCGGGCTCCAGTTGCCTTCCACGCGGCCCCAGCCTTTCCAATTCCCCTGCGCTTTCTGCACCCCCAGCCACACTCACCAGGAGCTGGAGGCAGTGCAAATGGGGTGCTGGCTTCTCCTAAGCCGTCCGCAACTTCACTGGCAGGTCAGCCCCACCCTGGCGCCCCTGCCTGGGTGGCAGGCTGGGCGCAGCTGAGCACGGTGGACAGCCTGGGCCCTGACAGCCACGGCCAGGGGTCTGGAGCGCCAGGTGCCTCAGCCCTGGGTGCGCTGTCCGCTGCTCCGCGCTCTGCCTGGGTTGGAGGCTCACAGTTCTCCCGCTTGGGATGCAGGGGCGGGGCTCACGCCTGTCCCCTCCTGATGCCAGGTGTCCTGTTCACTCTTTTCTCCTCCTGCCCGGAGGCGGAGGCACACTCGTGAGTCTGGGTACTGCTGCTTCTGCCGTTCCAGGGATGGCACAGAGCCCCCGCCCCACCGCGAGCGCAGTCCGAGGCTGGGGCGAAGCAGGAGGGATTCCCTCTTGAGTTCGGGGTTCCCTACCCTTCGCGGCCCCCGGGCTAGGTCTGCTGCCCCCTCCGCTGTGAGAACCACTTCAGGGCAGCGTAGCCTGTGCCACAGGCTCCAGCTGGAGGAGGCGGCGGTGGCGCGGCTCGCGAGGGGACTGGAAAGGAGGTGACCTTCAAACCCCGAGCTCAGGAAGACGAGGAGGAGGGCTGGGGTGATGGAGGGGAGCGGTGTGCACCCAGCAGGCCCAAGAGAGTGCTGGCGGGCGGGCGGGGGAGAGTAAAGAGAAGGTCTTCAAACAAAAATATAGATTAGAAAATAAACAAAGGAGAGCGCGAGAGAGCGAGCGCGAAAATGTGTGCATGTATGTGTGCGCGTGTGCGTGCGTGTCTGTGTGTGAGTGTGTGTGCGTGCGCGCACGACAGGCGGCGAGCAGCCCCGGCTGCGGAGCCAAAAATAATCCGGTGCACGAGGGAGCATTCCCTCCCCCTTCGCGTTGCAGGCGCTGCCGCTTACACCGACACCATCACCCGTGCAGCCCCGGATTCCAGCAGCGAGCGGGAGGCAGCTGACCGACCCCGGTGCTCCTGCTTCTGGCCTAAACGCGTGAAGGGGTGAGAGTGGGCAGTGGGGCTATGAGCCCAGGCCCGTTTCCACCCGAAGACCTTGTCTCCCGAAGTGGGCTGGGTCATTGAACACCGGTGATCTCCTCCATTCCTACCCTTCACCGCCCCCCCACCCCCAAGAAAGTAGACAAATACCCTGGAGAGATGGTAAGTGGAGGTAGCTTCTTGGCCTAAGCCACTTCTGGTCTGGGGAAGTTTTCTGGAGAATCTTTAAATCTCCTGGAATTGTATCCAAGATGCAAAAAGTTATCCAGGCCCAGTGCCACACAGGGGAGGAATGCCTGCAGGCCTGGGCCTCCCCTGCCCTGGCCTCTTCCTGGCCTTCTAGCCCTGCAGTGGGTGCTGACTCTACAGGGTTCTGGAGATTGATCTCTTAGCAGTTAGTTCCCTTAGAGCCTGAAGCCCTGTGACTCCTTACTAAACACTACCACTTAATAAGCCCTCATTTTCACCAGATTTTAAGCATTTACATTGAACTTTCATAACAACTAGCTGTAGTAACAAAGGTTAGATGGGTTAAAGAAATTTTTTCTTTTCTGAGCCCCACCCTGGACTCAATGAGCCAGAAGCCAGAAACTCTGCTTTTTTGTGTTCTTTTTTTAAGTTAACATTCTAGGTGATTATATTGCACAAGAAAGTTTGAGGTCCAGGGAGTTAAAATTTGCGCAAGGTCACACAACTGGCAAGGACCCAGGACTCCAAATTCACTGTGGAACATCACTGGTACCGCCTTGTCTTCTGAGTGACAGGCAGAGGAACTGGGCAAGGCCAGATCTGACTAAGCATGCGATCCGAGTCTCAGGTTCATTTTCCTGCTCTCTGTCGTTGTTTTCTCGTTCGCCTCCTGCCTCCTTGTCCAGGCAGGACTGCCGGCCCCCAAAGCCCGGGCAGGCCGCGTGGCCGCAGTGTCCTGTGTGCCGCCCAGCGCCTCGCCGGCCGTGGTGTCAGAGGAGCTCCTCTGCAACCCTGTCAGGCCGGGGTTCCTTCCAGCGTTAGAATAAAACAAAGAAAGGGACTTTTGTCAACAACCGGATTTTTTTTTTTACTGTACCATTTTATCATCATTTGAGAAAGTAAGTTTGAAAAATCCAGAAAGACATCATTTATCATTGGTCCCAGTAGGTGATTTTTGCAATTGGAGATGGTTTTACCATATGCTTCCTTAAGATTCTCTTTGATAATAATATATTTGTACATAAACAACTTTTTTTTCTACTAGTCTCTTATCCTTCAGTGATAGCACAATGAAGACATAAATCTGGGTTAGTAGCATCATAATTATTTCCCCCAGAAACTGTTCACAATGGGAAAACCACTGAATTTAAATGTAATTGTCTAGCCGTGCAGGGAGATGAGATGGGTTGTAAAAGAGGTATTCTCAATTTAAAAGCAAATTATCAATAATGAGAGAAGAAATAAATGGCAGTTAATGGGAAGTTCTGTGGAAATATAATATTTTGTGCAAATTCGCCAACAGGAATTGTTTCTCTATGCTCCTTCATTTTTATCCCAGAAGGGGGAAAAAATAAATGCAGTCATTCAAGGAAGAAACAGTGGCTGCTGTTTCATTAAAATGGGTGATCTCTGGGAGCTTTTATTATTTTTAATATATATTTTTCCTTTGGAAATGAAATAAAACATATTCCGTGATCTCAAAATCCAGGTCAGTCTGAATAGATTCTGACTTATTTATTTTAGAGTAGAAATAAGCTAAGATATATTAGCGATGAGTGCCAGGCATGACTCACTGATACCTGTGTTGCTATGTGGCTTAAGAACATTTAATGTGAGTGAGGGAGACATTCATTACAATTTAAAATAGAATTAGAGTAAAGATCAATATAGCATGCTATTATGCTATTCATTTGGAAAGTATTAGTTTCTTTTTCACCATAACCTTTTCCATTCTAGGCAGTTTTTCTCTCTTCTCTCTGTTGAGCCACTTGTAGGTAATGAGAGGTGCTGAAATAAATAGTATCTAGGACATCCTAGAGCCAAAGCACCCAGCTCCAATGGCAAAGAACATGGAGACTTTGGCTCCTCCTACTGGACATAAAAAAAACCTTCACGACTTGTGTTTTAAGCAGATGTCAAAATGGTGTCTTCCATAAAACTGTTAGGAAAGAATGACTTTGTGGTCTTATGATTGGCTGAGAGTGCATGAACCCTTCTCAAAGCACTCAAGATCTATAGAGAGGGTAAATTTCATTGTCTCATTTTCAAACTCAGGATCTTTCTATGGCTCCTCATGGCCTCCCAAGGTGAAGTCTAAAGTCTTCCACATGCGTTAAGAGCTCCTGGATTAACTGGTTTTCATTTTGTGCTGACCCTATGATCCAGCAGTAATGTTCTCTTGCTTGTCTGCAATCTTTTGTTCCTTCAACCAGGAATACTTCTACAGACTCTCTTTCCTTGGACAGCTTCTATTTATATTTTAGGTCTCCGTCTGGACATCAGTTTCTCCTTGACAAACCCACCCCCACAAAGAGATATGGACAGCATCCCTCTTTTGAATTCCCTGAGCACCTCACTTAACTTGATCATATCATTTGTTTCCACCTATAGTAAATGTTGTTCCCCTCCATTTGACCAAAATGTCCTTGATGTCAAGGACTTTTTGTTATTGCATGGAGCCAAACACATGGTAAGCTTAATAAATGTTCAGTGAACCATCCTTCCTCCTTGCAGTGATTTCTGTCTCAATGGGCTGCCCTCTTTGAGATGGACAGAAGAGATCAACACACTCATCTGTGTTCCGGCTTTAATTTTTTTCAGCCATCAATGTGGATCTTACTGGAGGCTAGTCTCTCATATAAACCATTTGTTATATAAACTAGACACAGTCTCTGCACTCAAGAAGCTGATAGTCTAATGTGATAAGTAGGCACATAAATAAGTATCCCAGAAGTTTTTAAAGAATAGGAACATATAGCTGAACAAGTGGGAAAGAAAGAAGGTCAGGCAAAGCTCCCTAGAGGAGATCATCTCTAAGCAGAGAAGTAGGAATTGCCCAAATTGTTGGTGAAGGACATTCCTAGAAAAGAACACAGCTTACGAGATTGTCTGAAGCAAAACAGAATATAGATCCTTTAAGGAACAGCAAATCTGTTCAATAGAATCATGCTGAATTCAAAGGGCTAGAAGGTCGTAGGAGAGGCAAGGCAGTGAACGCCAAAGAAATAGGCAGGGGAAAGGTCCTGAATTAAAATGAAAGGTATGGCTGCTTTACCACAAGGCAGTTTTTGGTAGAATTACTCAAACTTGTCAAGACCCACCATCCCTAACTCCAGTGCCCATCGCCCTGGACACTGCTCTGCCTGCACTGATGTCTCAATGATCATTTTACTCATTATTATTTTATATTTCTAAAGAACTTTTCCAGATGGTCAATGTAAATGTCTAGCGAATTCTAGAGATTATTAGGTTATTCCAAAGTACTCCAGGACTTTGTAGTTGTAGAGATGGTACATTAGACAGGCTAGGAGAAGGGTGAAAAAAGCAAATTAAAAGAAGCTGAAGTCATCAAGCATCCTTCTGTTTCTCTTCCCAAAGGATACCTTTCAGTAGCAGTCACTGAAGAGAGGATGTTATTCTCAAATTTACTTATAAATGACTCTGACTCAATAAAATTCTTTGCATAATCCTAATGTGATGGAAGATCTGCCTTGCCTTCAAGTTCTCAGTCTTTAAGCTCACCTCAAAGCTTTGTCAAAGTCTGGGCCAACTGATGAACTAATTAAAACAGGTTGAGGACCCCAAGGGAATGCATCACACCATATATTCTCTATTCCCCTCTCAGTCATTGCCACATGGCAGATGCTCAATATATGGTTGTTGATTGGTCCAACTAATTCACCATCCACCGTGCACTTCAGGGTTTTCATATTAACCAAGACTATTTAATGAGCCATCCAGTTTCCAGGAATGAGTTCCCTTTTTCTGAAAAGACCAACTTTCTTTTTCTCTATTCAAAAATGTCTTTGAAATACTCAATATAATGGTTTTTCTACTTCGGCTCAGGCTTATCTCCTATCTACATCTCCCAAATTCCAATGAAGATAGCAATAACAACAACAAAAATAACATTATGAACAATCATGATGATAAGAATAGCAATAGAAATAATAAGCATGTGACATTTACTGTACAAGCATTTTAGTTGGATTATCTCATTTAATCTTCACAGTACAACTCTAGGTGTAAGTACTACTAGGACTTTCTTTTAAAACAATGAGAAAAGTGAAGCGTAAAAGAAAGAAGAAGTTTAGTGACTTGGTCACACCTACAGGGCTGGTGAATGGATAGGCCAGGACTCCAAACTAGTCTATTTTGTGTCAGAGCTGGGTTGATGAAGCACAAATCATGATGAATCTTGTCCTTCTGTCTACTAGGTCTCATACTCCATGTAGGTAGCCTTAAGTCATGTCAGTGACTTATGATCATAGATGTAGAAATTCCTAGCCTATTGGTCTTGAAGTAAGAAAAATAAAGATGGAGGTTCAGTGATCTGCAACACCAAAGGGTGCCTGCTTATATAAAAAGCATTTTGAAAACAAGCATGTTGAATGTGATCAGAATTAAGTAAATAAAGAAAAATTCCGTACTGCTTGGCCAATGATCAGCAGAGACTAAGCTTATCTTTGGTTTAGGTGACCTAGTTTAAATGCCCTTTAGCATATCTTTCAGAAATATACTGTCATACATCTTTAGAATATATATCTTTAAGAAATAAATGGATAACACACTGGAGCAACACAGTCTGTTTTCATATCAGGAATCTACCACTTAATAGCAATATGAGCTACACAATATTTTTTAAACATCACTAATCCTCCACTCCTCTCTGTGTAAAATGGGGATGATGATGATAACGCTGATAACATAATTAAACTAATAACACTTACCATTGATACAGAGGACACTACAGTTGACACCCATCCCAAACATGATAATTCTAGCTTCCTTGTAAGTGACTGGTTCAGGAAATGTCACAGGGTCTGTGTCACCTCATACAGGAAAAGGTGGTTGACCTGTTTATGGAAAACATTTTCTAGACCCGAGTGAAAGCCATAAGGAAGGATTTTATTTTCATATCCTTTAAAACATTTCCCTATGTGACTGTGATGTCTGGACCTGCCATAGCTACCCATGATCAACCTGAGGCTGACGGGACAGGGAAGAACAAAGAACCTGTAACACCTATGAAACTAGGAGCTGGTTAATTCAATCAACATTGGAAGCTACCACAGCACTGGCTTCCCTGTTCCCTGGGATTTATCCCTTATTGCATAAGCTTGTGCAAGATTATATGTGGCCTAAAGCAGGGTTTCTCTAACTTGGTACTATTGATATTTTGAGTTGGGTGATCCTTTGTTGTAGAGGGAATATCTGTGCCATGTAGGGTGTTAGCAGCATCCTTGGCCTCTACTGCACTCAATACTAGCAGCACTCCCTGACTGTCCCGCCATGTGGTAAGAACCAAAATGGTGTCCAGACATTTCCATATGCTCCTTGGTGGGGGGGCAAAGTGACCCAGAGGAGAACCACTGGTCTAAAACTTCCTCATCAATACAGTGACAGTAGCAATAGAAGCAGTACTATTACTAGTAGTGATGTAGTGATAACAATTAGCATTTATTTGTGCTTTCTATGTATCATGCCTCATGTTCTACACCCCTGCACATATTCTCACTGATACTTCCTAACAACTCCACAAACCAAGTTTTATTATTACCCTCATGGGACAGATGAGGAAACTGGGGTCTAGAGAAATGAAGACATTTGCTCAGTCACCAAGCTAGGAAGTACGTGGCTTACGATTCAAAGTGAGCTCAGTAACGACTTCTCTCACACAAGGTTGTCATGAGAATTAAATGGCATAATCCATGAGAGGTCCCTCAGCACTGTGCCTGGCACACTAACTACCCAAACGAAGTGAGTGGTGACTTCTGCAAGACAGCTATAGACCAGCATCATCCTTAGGAATTGCAGTGTGGTGTCAGCAACCCTCTGAATGTCTTCTGTTGGGCTGAAGATCCCAGCCGAGGCCCACAGTGCCTTGAACTGACAAAGATGACAAAAATCACCACAGTCTTTTATGACCCACCAAGGCAACCTGTGCACAGCTGACCACTAGCTCCCTTTTTCCAGCTTTGAAAGTAACAGTAAGACCTGCATCTGACGGGTCACTAGCAAAAACCCTTTGCCTATTTCACTCACCCACAATGGAATATTGAATTGGGAGTTAGGTACCAGTTTTATCTCCTACTGGAGAAGGTCATTAAGAAGTAATTATATGCCTGCTTAGGACTTGAGGAAAAATAAAAACAATTTTGAGAACTTTCTCAATGCTGAACCTCAAGTAGGACATCTAATCTCAGAGAAGCCAGAAAGGTTAAGTAGTATCATTATTCCCATTTACAGGTAAAGAAACTGAGGATCAGAGAAAAAAGAGCAAATTTTCAAAGCTTACAACCTAACAAACTCAAGACTTCATTTAAAAATTCTTGATGGTCTGGCTTCAGGGCATGACATGCTTTGCTGTATCTCCAAAGACAAAAGCCAATGAAACGGAAGCATCACATACATATCCTAAAGTCCTACTAAAAATGCTTTAACAAAAAACACAAATGCTGCTTTCAATGTTGCACTGAAGTCAACTGTAAACCCTGAAAGTCAGACTTCTCAAGAGAAAACTGAAAGTTATAAGTCAATGAGGTGTAAATAGTTAATGAATTTATCAATATAAATATTTATCAATATGAATAGTTTTGCCTTAATGTATTAACACCCCAGGGAGAGAAAAAAAGTTCCGTGTATTAGCAGCATAGAGTACTGACAATCAATTTCTTTCAAAAGCACTTGCTTTATTTTAAGCTCTCATCATTTTATTTTTTTTTTTTTACAAATGGATAAGGAAAGACATTTAAGCCATTTAGGATGAAATACGCAGCCTTACAAGGAAGAATATGCATTTGCAGTGCTTACTGGTGGGTGATAGATGCTCTGAGCAGTGAAATATCTGTAAATAGTGGTCAACGTATGCATTACAATGCTCTCCACTTTCACACTTACTATTTCTACTCATTCCTCATACGATTGTTAAGAGGCACAAATCTCTAAATTAAAAAAAATTACCAGGACTATCTTCAAGGCTATGTAGTAGTTAATATGAGGAAAGATGGGGAAATGGCTAACATTTGGGAACCTAAACACCTAAAGGATACAGTGGGGGCACTTGGTCAAAAGTGAACTCTCTTCCATGAAGCATGTTGGCATGCCTTCTCTGGTTTTCCCTTCTCCAAGTTGGCCACACCATTACTCGAGGTTTGGCTCAAAATGCTCTGGGACATTAATCTATAGACACCCTTTTGGGTTCTCCCAGAAGCAGACCTGAGACAAGTATTTAAGAGCAAGTATAAATCTGGGAGGTGAACTCAGGGAGTGGGAAGTAAGCTAGGGAAGGGACAGGAGCCAACAAAAGTGTGTAGTCAAGCAAGTTAGCACTGTGAATAACTTCAGATAATGTCCACTAAAGAATTCTGGAAGCCAGGCTAGCACATGGCCCCGACAGTTATCCCACCCAGGGGCAAGGAAGCTGAGTAGTCAGTGCACTGATCCCTGTCAGTCATTCGTTAAGGGCTGGTTGTTTATGGAGGGAGTATTAATGCAAAGCCACTTCCAGCCTTCCTTGGCATGGCTAGAGGGGAATCTAGTGGTCAGAGGGAGTCCTCAGGCAATGATGCTGACATTGGGAAGTCCAGAACACATCGGTGTAAGGGTAAACCATAGGGAGAAGGGTCTGCAAGTGTGGAGCAATGACAGCATCTTCTGTGTTCTCAATATCCAGTGAGAAAGGAAGGGGAGATGTTGGCTTTGCAGGAGCAGTCAGTGATGTGCCCTGCAGCAATGAAAAGCCCCTGTATCTCTCAGGGCCTATGAAGCCCCACAGACATGTTCAAACGTCCTGTGGTTGTCAAACTGTTGCATATATAAAAACTGTCTCAAATGCTTACCAAAATTCAGATCCCGGGCACCACCCTAGATATTCTGATTAAGAAAGTCTGAGATGAGACCTAAGGAATCTGAATTTTCAAATCCCCTACACACACACACACACACACACACCATGTATTCCTGTCACAGATGTTCCAAGTTCCTGGTGTGAAACAACGGTGCATTTAGTCCAACAGAAGAATGACTTGTGGATAGGGATGAAGGTGAGGAAAGGATGGGAATTTAACATTTTTTATAATTTGAGGGCTTTGTGCATGGATATTTCTATTCTCTTTGAAAACATGATTGCTTGCTGTGCTCTCAAGCTCAGAGAAAGGAGATAATTGTTAGCAGAATTCTGAAGCACTGATTATGCACCACGAATATATTATAACCTACAGGTATTTTGCAGGGAACCCATGGGACCACTCAGGAAGTGCCATTTTGGAGTCTGTGGAGCCATAAGTAGGACTAAGAAACGATGATGTAATGCATTAGTGAAAATAAACAAATTAGGCTTTGGGAAGCTCCAGGTCTTGCTCCAGGCAGGCAGCCTAGAGGCAGTCGAACCTTGCTGAACCAGTTTCTTTGGATCAAAGCCCTACCTGGCCCAAAGGTGTAAGGATATATTGCAACCAGGTGAAACCTGGTTTTAGATGCTAGTTTGGATTGGTGGTTTTAGATGGTAGACCAAATAAAGTAGACCTTTATTTCTTCCTCATAGGTCATTTTTACAGAATACAAGTGGCAGTAATGCTCAAAACACTGTTGAAGAATGTTCTAGAACTGGCTTGGCACAAGAAGTTCTTTTATTAATGAAAAAAGGGGAAAAAAGTAAAGCATGAACCATATATGCCTTATGATAGCAGGTAGAATTTTCCTGCCTCCTTCTCTATTTTTAGCTTGAAAAGTATTCCACAGATGTCAGCAACCATTAATAGATTGACAAAAGAAGGAGTAACCAACATCTGACTGTCTATGAAAAGGCCATCAGTCTATTTGATTTCTCTACCTCTTCTTGCTTTGATTCGTCTCTGGGCTCAAAAGCTCCAAGACTAGCTTGCTTGCCATTATTCTGTAAGGCAATTAAGCAACTTGGCAATAAAAGCAACCACATTTTTCTGGATCCATTCACAGAGAATACCGAGCAGAACAGCACAGGACAGATGTTGAACCAAAATGTAAGTACTTATCTGAACACACTTCTCAGTGCCAAGGCTAAATGCCCTGCCAGAGTGCTTTTCTTCCATCTCCCCTCCCCTCCTCTAGGATCATTCTCCACCAGTTAATTTCTCCCTCTGCTCTGTTTCAAACTCTCCTGCCCATCAGGATATAAACATGCTGAGGCTTTCATATTAATCCTCCTCCTTCTTTTATCATAAATGCACTACTTTGGTGTCTCCCTTCACTACCAAGCTTTCTGAAAACAGTAATCCAATCCCTGTTTATCACCTCCATTTCTCCACTATCCAAATACCTACTGCAATCTGGTTCTTATCTTCACACCACTCCACTGAAACTATTACCTTAGCATCTTCTTAATTGATGAACACCCTCCCTGACCCAGGGCCATGTTCAGTCCTTGATTTTGGTTGCTGTCTTATTCTATAAGTATTTATTGAGTGCCATCTATGTATAAAAAGTAAATGAGAACAAAAACCTGTTGTAATAGTTATCTCCTGCTACCTGACTATTTACTCCAAAATTTAGCAGCTCAAAACAGCAAACATTAACTCACAGTGTCTGAGTCAGGATATGGGCGGTACTCAGTTGGGTGCCTCTGGCTCAAGTGTCTGATAAGGACATAATCAAAGTGTTTGTTGTGGCTACAGTTTTATCTCCAGACTTCACTGGCAAAGAATCTGCTCCCATAATCATTCATGTGATTGTTGGTATGATCCAGTGCTCACAGGTTCTTGGGCTCAGGGTCTCAGTTCTTTAATGACTACTGGCTGGTGTCTACCCTCAGTGTCTTGCCACATGGGCCTCTCCACTGAGCGACTTACAACACAGTAGCTGGCTTCCCTCAGAGCAAGAAAGAAGTACCTACCTTGCAGTGATGTTCAGGTGGTTGGGTGTCATAGTGTAAAGTGAGAGGCTGCCAGTTCTATTCCCAGTTGGGATGTGTATGAAAGGTAACCAATCTAGTTTTTCCTCTCTCATATCAATGTTTCTCTTCCTCTCTTTCTCCCTCTCTTCCTCTGTCTCTAAAAATAAATATAATCTGAAAGAAAGAAGAAAGAAAGAAAGAAAGAAAGAAAGAAAGAAAGAAAGAAAGAAAGAAAGAAAGAAAGAAAGAAAGAAAGAAAGAAAGAAAGAAAGAAAGAAAGAAAGAAAGAAAGGAAGAAAGAAAGGAAGAAAGAAAGAAAGAAGGAGAGAGAGAGAGAGAGAGAGAGAGAGAGGGAGGGAGGGAGGGAGGGGAGGGGAAGGGAGGGGAGGGGAGGGGAGGGGAGGGGAGGGGAGGGGAGGGGAGGGGAGGGGAGGGGAGGGGAGGGGAGGGGAGGGGAGGGGAGGAAAAAGGAAGAAAGAGAGAGAGAGAAAGAATAAACGAACCCAAAAGGGAAGTCATTGTTTTATTATGACCTAATCTTGGAAGTGATATTTCATTATTTTTGCATATTCCACTCACTTGAAGTGAGTCAGTAAGTCCAGCCCATGCTCACAGGGAGAAGGTTACACAATAACATGGATGTCAGGAGAGAGGGATCATTTAGTGCCATCTTAGAGGCTGACTATTATATCCCCATTCCCAGAAAGCTTGATTCCATTTAGCTAAAATCCTAAATGGATGGGAGAGATATGAGAGGAAAGGATGGGGAGAGAGAGGGTAGATCAGTGTTATGGAGGGACTTGCATGCCCTGCATCCAACTTCAGATGTCTAAAAGTAAACTCTTATTTCCTCCTTCAATTTTCTTAGGTTCCCTTCAGTTCCACTCATTGCATCTCATCTATTGTCTGGACTGGTACAATAGCCTCTTAGCTGGTCTCCTGGAGAAAAAGCTTTCCTGCCCCACCCCCCGGCCATTCTCCAGATATCCAAGAACAGTGTTTTAAATATGGTTTGTCAGGTCTCTGTCTTCCCATTCCCAGTGATGGACACTCAGCTCAAACCAATTCAAACTAAAAATGAGATTTATTGGCATGGGGGTGAAAATTCTAAAGCGGCACTGCCTTTAGGCATTGCTGGAGCCAAATGCTCAAACAATGAAGACCATTCTCTCTGTGACTCCTATTTCTGCTTTCCTCCGTCTTAGCATTGTCCTCGGCAGGCTTGATTGCTTGGTCAGGGTGCCCTCCATTATATCCAGACTTGAAGATAATATTCTACCAAACTAGTAGCCCCAGCAGAAAGAGAGTATCCTTTTCACCCCCAGTAGTTCTAGAAAAATTCCTAGAGCATGCCCCCACTGACCCAGATGGGATCACAACCAATCACATGATCAGGTGGACACAATGCCCTGACCAGCCAGACCTATGACATGAGTATGGGTTTAATTTCACTTGAACCACCCAGTCTCAAAAATGATAGACAGATATTTTCCTCAAAGGAGACTAGCGTGCTGTTACTGGGTCCTGAACAGTCAAATGATCAGATAGGCAATTCAATGCAAAATTAACACACCACTTAGCTAATTAATAACTTCATTGCCTCTCTGTTACCTATAAGATACAGTCCATACCTCTTTGTTTGGCATTCAAGACTCCCAAGAACTGACCGAAGCCTGACCATATTATAGCCTTATTTGCCATGCAGTTTAATTTCACCAACAAAGAACTACGCATTGTGCTCGAAATAGCCTATGTTCTGTCATACCACAGCATCCCCATCACCTGGAGGATTGAGCTTCTAGTTCACTGCCTGTTGAGCCACAATTTTATCTTAAGACCCATCTCAAATACCATCATCCTGAAAATATTACTTCACTTCTCCTGGCTGAATCAGTTGCTCCTTTCCAAAGAAGTACGCCAGGAGATGTTTGGCAATGCCCAGTGACATTTTTAGTTGTCATCACTAGAGGGGGAGATTCTTTTGGAGTCTAATAGATGGAGGCCAGGGATGTTGCTCAACATTCTACAATGCACATGTAGCCAGCTCCCTACAACAAAGAATGATCCAATCTCAAATGTCAACAGCACCAATGTTCAAAACCCCTGCTCTGTTGTAACATTTAATGCCTTGTAGTATAATTATTAATTGCATATCTTCCCAACTGGATGATGAGTTTCTCAGGGACACGGATGCATTTGTCAATGTACTCTCAGTACTAGCGGGTGCCTGGCCTATAGCAGATGCTCAAGAAACATTGGCAGAATGACTGAGAAAGGGAATGAGTGTCCAGATGGGCTTATTAAACATTATCCAAGAAACTGGATTCCTGGAAGGCATGATGATTCCTTAAATGGCCATTGTGTTAGAAAATTTCAGTGGCAGGCTGTGTTTCCTCCCCTTTTTCAAGAATAAATTTGGACAAAAAGTTTCTGAATTCAAAGCCACATGATCCTCTCTGCAAGGCAAGTTCATTTATTACTATCTGTACTGCTCACACTAAAAATATTAACAAATGTCCTCTTGGATTGTAATACTTTCTAAAGACAGAGGAAATAGCTATCACCTCATACAAATGTTCACCCTTTCTGTATTTTAGAAAACTTTTCTTTCAGCAAAACAAAATGTCATGGCCTTTCCCCCACTGAATTTTAACTTACAATAACGCTGTGTGCGCGATGTCTTCATCTAAGCCATCGCGTGCTTGACTCCAGGATGCACACATCGTCAGGAGCTCCACACCACGCAAGGTCTAGCACTCCTCTCAGAAAGGACATTCAAATGTCAGATGGAATGATTTACACTGCATGTCAATAAAAAGAACTCCAAGGTTCAGCAAGTCAATAAAGCTTATTAGAACAATCTTAGGGCTGAGTATCAATGTACCCTGATGAGGACCTCTGAAGTCAGACACTATCTCCAGGCAAGTGGCATTAAATAGACCATTCTGGAGGGGGAAATAAAATTAAAAGCTTCCATTATTTTGAGAGTTCGTGTTAACTTAATAATACACAAGAAGCTGGAGAAATTTGTCTTCATATTCCCAGAGTTAAAACCTTCTGGAAATTCATTTGTTTAAGCTCCCATGTACTGAAACTCTCCAATATGTCAAGCATTTTATCGGTCATGTCACATTTATTCATTTTTATTTACCAACATTTACATAGTGCATTCTGTGTACCAGTCTTCTAAATCTTTTCGAGTATCAGATCATGTAATCCCCATTACAACCCTATGAAATAGGTATAACATTACCTATATTTTATGAAATAATGAAACTTACGCTCCAAGAAGCTAAGTAAAATGTCCAAGGGCACCTAGCTAGTAAGTGGCAGAGCCTTCATTCCAAGCCAGGCAGTCAGACGTTAGAGGCAGAGTTCCTAAACACTGTGAAACACTGCTTTGCAGGTATTACCTCCATCTGCTCAACTTTTCACCTAAACTTCAGCTTCCCCAATACTTCAAAATTAGCATTTTACTTCATTGCCAACATTTTGAAATTGAGTGACTTCACAGAATAGCTGGATTTCTGGATTCTCTTGCAAATCAAATTGACTGGTCCCTTCAGCCTGCTTTCTCTCATGGCCAAGGTAGGAACTGAGAAGAGGTGTCAGGGTGGCACGGACCCACCTCACTCATTTGAGACACTTGCTGGTCCCTGACACTTGAGTTTGAGACCCTGGCCTAGCTGTTTTACAGATGAAGATACTAAGCCCAAGAGAGGTTGAAAACTTGGCCAAGGCCCCAGATCTAGTGGATAGCAGAGGTCAGATTGGAACTTGGCAGGGTCCCAATGGAAAAGACAGGGCACACTCAAATTGAGGCAATTCAGGAAAACATCCCTTAGTATGTAAAAGAGGACTAGTAACAAAGGCATAGCAGGTGTGGAGCGATACCCTGAGGCTAATACCAACAAAGCCATTATTATCTCTACCTCTTAAAAAACAAGGGGAGGAAGTTGTAAAGACAGAAAAACAGAACTGATCAGAGCAGGTGTTTGAGAGAAGGAATAGTGACCTTCAGGTGAAGGGTACAGAAAACCTCATGGGAAGGGAGCACAAACACCCTGACCTCCTTCCCTCTGACTTCTAGCCAGATTGCTCCCCACTGACAAGATCCAAATGGCCCACAGAGGCCCCTGGACCTTGATGCTGTAGGACAGAGAGTAGAATGGAGGGGGTGGGAGCAGCAAGGGCATGCTTACAGCAACTAACACACCGAACTCACAACTCCTGCTGGATTTCAGAAACCACACTTTTCCCGCTTCACTTGATCTAACCATTCAACCAATTTACTATTCTAATAATATTAAAGATAACAGCAAACACCAACATGGTGCTTAAGGCGTGCCAGCTACTCTTGTAAGAATGTTACATGAATTAACTCATTTTGCTAAATGCCTACCATGTGCTAGGGACAGTGTTCTCTGGAAACACAAAAAGGTATGGAACAGAAAAGTGACAGAGATCTCAGCAATCCTCCCCCCTCAACTATGGGGCAGATCCCACTATCATCTCAACCTACTTCAACCTTTCATTCAAACTCATGAGCAAAAAGACTTTCTGTTTCAAAAGAAAGGGAACCAAAATGAGTTGAAAAATGCAAAGGTGCATTCCATGCTGAACATGAGTCCCGTTAACTAGTACACCTATGTATAGTTACCTGCTCCTCTGATGTCTATGTCAAAACTTCTCTCTCCCATGTACCTCTCCCTTAGTTCTTAATAGTTGGTTAGCCTACCAACAAAAGATGAAGGAGAAACATATAAAGGACACAGCAGCTGACAAGGGCTTAAAAGTTATGGATCCTTCATGCTTGAAGGGAAAATTTATAACCCTACAGTAATTGAGGGGACAAAAGACTGAGGGGAGGAGTTGAGGAAGGACTTAGAGGCCTGAGAGCTTTTCAATATTTCATTTGGCATACTGAAATATTTCTCAAACTCCATTCACACATGTGCCACTCTCATGGTTTTGCCATATTTATACCAGATGCACTATTATATATGTATTATTTTCCTAAAGATTAGAAATTTCTTTATGTAAATTCATGTGTTTTGAAATGTAAACATCATTATCCTAAATTAAAAACTAGTATTGTTTCAATATGCACTTAAGCAAATAGGTAACCACTAAAATTAACAGCCTTGTCTGCATGGTATCTAACACCCTTCTTGTATATTTTCAATAACACACACAAGCATATCTTGAGAAAAGCCAGTGTAGAGATTAAGAACATGTACTCTGGAGTCAGGCAAAACTGAGTTCAAGTCCCCGTTCTATCGTTCAGGAGAGTTTGC
Organism: Desmodus rotundus; assembly: GCF_022682495.2. NCBI lineage: Eukaryota > Metazoa > Chordata > Mammalia > Chiroptera > Phyllostomidae > Desmodus > Desmodus rotundus. The sequence goes on along the minus strand of NC_071387.1, from coordinate 102,629,309 downwards.
CTTATACAACTTTGCCTTGGATACAATAAAATAATTTGTGCAGAGTACTTAACACCATTCCTGGCCCATGGAAGGCATACAGGAAATACCACCTTTCAGAGCTCCACAAGCCACACCATTGATGGCTTCCTAGATCACTCTGACCTTAGCATCCATATAAAAATAATACTTATTTAAATCCTGAGAGGAAAGTGACAGTCTACAGGGAAAAAAATACATATCACTGGGGATTCTCAGAATTCCAGGACCCACTTAGCAACTAGAGAGTTTGACTTCCATGTGGCAGGGCATAGGGTTTTTGTGATGTGCAAAGATGGCACCCCAGTCAGTCAAATATCACTACCACTAACTAGTGAGAACTTAACTGTGATTTCTAAGAAGGGGGACAGAGGCTAGGAGATTTTAATTAACATTGACATATTTATTCATCCATCTTTCACCCAGTCATCTATCCATCCACCCTTCCAGTCATTCAACAAATATTTGAATATCCATTTCCAGGCACTATAGTAAGGGGTGGATATATAATTCTGAGCAGAGTAAACAAATGAAGTTCTTACCCTCGTGGTGCTTATAAGATTGTGGAAGACACAGACAGGCATGCATGGGATTCTGTTTGTATACTCCCCAGGTCTTTTCAGCCCCACCTTTCCCCCTGGAACTTGGCCCTCTCCTCAAAGGGAAGTCCTGCCTTCACTACAGTGCCTCATCTCCTAACAATCCCTGACGGCTACCACCACCCCCAAGTGAGTGTTGGACTTTGGCATGACCTTCATCATGCCTGCTGTGATTCCCAGTCCATATCCAACTCAACCAGATTCATAAGTGCTATAGTTCTCCTTGCTTTCAAGTTCAGAAGAAGCATCACACTACAAAGCATGGAACCTAGCTTCCTCAGGAGCCAAGTGATACATCTTGTAAATGTATGTGAGTTCATTCTCCCATGGAGTGAATTTGACCAATTGAAGGAGACTGAAAGATGATAGCAAACATATTATCTTCTTCCTTCCAACAATTTTTCCAAGGTACACCAGTCCCTTGGAACACAGCCTGCCTGGAAGGGACTCACTCATGCAGTGAGACAGCTCACCATCATTTCTTAGAAAACTATGGTCAGTTGTATAATGTACCGCTTTGTGGGGTATTTTTTTGCTTGCCTTCATTTCCTTCCTCACTTCCCTTCCTCCTTCCTCTGGCTGGCCTGCTATTATACCTCTCCATACAGCTTTAGCATGTAAGCACTATCTCAGGCTCTACTTCCAAGGAAACATAAACTTTAGAAAACAAATAAAATAACCATACAAATAAATAAATACAAATAAATAAATATTTGAAAGCTGCTATGAGAGCTTTCAGTGGGGAAGAGTTTGACCTGGTCTAAGAGTTAGGGGAAGCTTTGCCTATTGAAGTGATGCTTGAACTAAGATAGAAGAAACATCAAAACTGATTAGTTTGGGGAAGAGGCAGGAAAGAGCATTCTAGGCCATTAGAAAAGTGTATTCAAAGGCCCTGTGGTAGAGACAAAATAGAAGGGAGGAGTTGAGTAAATAATGGAAGGGCAGTGCTGGCAGGAGGCTGACAACTGTAAGGGGTGAAGACAAGAAGATGCTTTGGAGTAATGCAGCTAACAAATTGCCAATGATTCCCAAGCCTCCTTCTCCACTCTCTCATGCTGCTTGAAGAAAGAGCTAAGAGAGCCTGTGATTAATGGAAAATGCAGATGAATCAGGATCAATGTTTCCCATAAAATTTTGCTCACACAGGTTTTCTAGACTGCAAAATACAGATATGCCAGCCTCTTCCATAGAGAGAAAGATGTTTCATAGATCATTAAATCAGAAAAGTCCTGATGAATTCAAGGGACTGTCAACTGGAATTAGTCAAAATATGACTATAATATGACATGAACTTTGTGTACATAGTAACATCCAACATGGGTGCTAAGCAAGACTAGAATGAGTATATAAAAAATACCATTTGTGGGCAGAAGGGAGCGGATGGGCACCAGGCCAGCTGTGGTCCACATGGAGATGAGCCAGCCACAGGTGCAACCGGAAGCAGTAATTGCTATTCTGCTTTATGACTTGGAGATATTGGCTTCAGTTCTCTAGATTCTTCAGCAATCCAGGAGACACAAGTAGGTAGAAGCTGTGAACATCAGGATACCTCTTGGAAGAAGAAACCCACCAACATAAGAACCACCAACAGATAAGAACAGAAGAAGGTGAAGGAGAAAGTGGAAGCCACACTAACTCAACCCAGGACCTATCTGGAAATACAACTAAATAGTGGAGAAATTACTCAGAACAAACAACTGAACAAGAGCAAGAGAAATGTCTCAAAACCTTGTATACATGGAAGAACCAGCTCCAACACAACCAGTCCACACCTGCACAACAGAAAACAGGAGGTGGGGGACAGAATGACCCTCAGATAACCAGCTGGTAGGAAGGACCCACCAAAGAAAGACCCAACAACAACCAAAGACCAAAGACATACACAGAGCCAACATAAACCACAGCCCAAGATCAGTAAGCTTGGGAGATCAAGGAGACTGTACCACTGAATCTCACAGGTATTCTACCACAGAAGTCGTTCAGCATCACTAGACATCAGGGAGATGCAAATTAAAACCACAATGAGATACCACTGCACACCAGTGAGAATGGCCATGATAACAAATCAACAAACAAGTGCTGGTGAGGCTGTGGAAAAAAGAGAACCCTAGTGCACTGTTGGTGGGAATACAGACTGGTACAGCCACTATGGAAAACAGTATGGACTTTCCCCAGAAAACTAAAGATAGAACTGACTTTTGACCTGGGAATTCCACTGCTGGGATTATACCCTAAGAACCCTGAAACACCAATCCAAAAGAACCTATGCACCCCAATGTTCATAGAAGCACAATATACAATAGCCAAGTGCTGGAAGCAACCTAAATGACCATCAGTAAATGAATGGGTCAAAAAAACTATGGTACATTTACACAATGGAATTCTATGCAGCAGAGAGAAAAAAGGAGCTTATACCCTTTGCAACAGCATGGATGGAACTGAAGAGCATTATGCTAAGTGAAATAAGCCAGGCAATGAGGGACAAATACCATATGATATCACCTCTAACCAGAACATAATCAACAGAAGAAAAAAGCCAACAAAATATAACCAGAGACATTGAAGTTAAGAATAATCTAACAATAGCCAGAGGGGAGCGGGGAAGGGACAGTGGGGAGAAGGGTTTTCAGGAACTACTATAAAGGACACATAGACAAAATCAAGGGGGAGGGTGGAGGCGGGGGAGGGAGGTGGGTTTGGCTGGGGTGGGGTAGAGGGGTGGGGACAAAATGCAAACAATTGTAACTGAACAACAATAAAATAATTTTTAAAAATACCACTTGCATATTAACTATGGACAATCAGTTATCTGATGACATTCTCAAGTTCTATAAACAGAAAAGTCATTAGGATAAGGGGCACATCTCTGCACTTAGGACACCAGAGAGGTGCCATGGGGACAGAAGTGGAGAAGTGTGAGAGAGGTGGCTCTGGACCCTGCCCTCAGCTCTGACCAGTCTTACATGTTCAGTACCCACATACATTTATTTCACTCAGTAAAGGAGAATTCCATCACCTGGTTGAAAAGATAGGAGATTTCTAGTTTGACCACACAGGCCCCTGAGAGCCTCTCCCCGACCCAATATCTGATTTACACTATGGAGTATTTGCTTTGGAAGAAAAAAAAATTCTTCACTTCTTTTCTTTTACTATTGACAATGCAATGTAAATGTAAACGTCAGTGAAGTCTCCTTTGATTCTCCCCAAATTTAAAAAATTGCAATGAGGATGGTGGCGAGATAGGTAGGAGCAGAGTCCACTTCCCCCTGCACATGGGTGAAACACCTAGCTGATCTTCTGAGAAACAGAGCAAACAGCCAACGGTATTCCAGCATATATGAAGATTGGAGACCAAAAATTGTACAGGACATTCAAAAATCAGATGGTGAGACAATAAAACCTGGAGCTGTGAAAAGACCAGAGTTAGACCTAAACAGGGGTCATCCTAACAACAGAGACAGTGAGACAGATTTCACTTTGATACTCCAGAGAACTTGCAAGGTGGGAGCAGTGAACACCAGTACACCTGCTGGAAGAGGAAACCCACCAACAAAAAAACCACCAACAGATAACAACGGAAGAAGGTGAAGGAGGGAGTGGAAGCCACACTAACCTCAATCCAGGACCTATCTGGATATACAACTAAACAGTGGAGAAATTACCCAGAACAAACAACTGAACAAGAGCAAGAGCGAAGCCTCAAAGCCTTGTACACACAGAAGAATCAGCTTCAACACAAACTGTCCACACCTGCACAACAGAATAAAAGATGCAGTGGACAGAGTGACCCTCAGTTAACCAGCTCAAGGGAAGGACCCATCAAAGAAAGGCCCAACAACAATCAAAACCCAAAGACATACAGAGAGCCAACATAAACGACAGCCCAAGACCAGAGAGCTCAGGAGATGAAGGAGACGACACCACTGAATCCCACTGCCATTCTACCATAGAAGTTCACACCATAAACCCAGAGACTCAGAACAGATCAATTTAAGAAGCGGAGACTAACAAGAAGAGTCTCACAAACAGTGGGAAGACAAAGAAACAATCCCCAAATGAAAGGAAAGGAGGAAGTCTCAGAATGAATGTTAAATGAAATAGAGGCAAGTCAACTATCAGATATTTAGTTCAAAGCAATGGTTATCAGGAAGCTCACTGAACTCACAGAGAACTACCAGAAACTACAGGGAAACTACAATGAACTCACTGCAAACTATATCAACATGAAAAAGGAAACAGACACTATCAACAAGGCCAAGAGGAAATGAAGAATACAATTTATGAACTGAAGAACACAGTGGAAGGAATCAAAAGCAAACTTGATGAAGCAGAGGATCGGATCAGCAAGCTGGAGGACAAAGTAGAAAAAAACACCCAGAAAGAGCAAGAAAGGAAAAGAGGCTCAGAAAGAATGAAGAGGGGTTAAGGGAAATGCAGGACAACATGAAACATAATAATATCTGCATAATAGGGATACCAGAAGGAGAAGAAGAAGAGCAAGGGATAGAAAACCTGTTTGAAAAATAATGATGGAAAACTTCCCTAATTTGATGAGAGAAAAAGTCACACAAATCCAGGAAACACAGAGAGTCCCAAGAAAGAGGAACCCAAAGAGGCCCACTGCAAGACACATCATGATTAAAATGGAAAAATTCCAAGACAAAGAGAGAAATTTAAAGGCAGCAAGGGAGAAAAAGGAAGTAACATACAAGGGAGCCCCGATAAGGTTAGCAGCTGACTTCACAGTGGAAACGCTCCAAGCCAGAAGAGAATGGCAAAAAATATTCCAAGTAATGAGAACCAGAGGCCCGCAACCAAGGCTACTTTACCCAGCAAGGATCTCAATCAAGATAGAAGGCCAAAAAAGGAGCTTCCCAGACAAAAGAAGTCTAAAAGAATACACCTCCACCAAACCAGCTCTGCAAGAGATGCTAAAGGGACTGCTTTAAGGAAAGGAAGGAAAAGAGAGAGAGAGAGGAACACAGGTACAAAAAAATGTCAATGAATAAGTACCTATCAATAATAACCTTAAATGTAAATGGATTAAATGCTCTAATCAAAAGACATAGAATAGCTGAATGGATAAGAAAGCATGACCCACACATATGCTGCTTACAAGAGACCCACCTCAGGACAAAAGACCTACACAGACTGAAAGTGAAGGGCTGGAAACAAATTTTTCAAGCAAACGGACAGGAAAAAAAAAACCCGGGGTAGCAATACTCATATCAGACAAAATAGACTTCAAAAAAAGGGCCATAAAGAAAGATCCAGAAAGTCACTACATAATACTCAAAGGATAAATCCAACAAGAAGACATAAACATTGTAAATATACATGCACCCAACATAGGAGCACCCAAATACATAAAGAAAGTCTTGAAGGACTTCAAGAAAGATATTGACAGCAGCACAATTTTAGTAGGGGATTTTAACACCCCACTGTCAAAGATGGACAGATCTTCCAAAGAAAATATCAACAGAGATATTGTGACATTGAATAATGCCTAGATGAAATGGACTTAACTGATATATAGAGAGCCTTTCATCCCAAAGAAGGAAAATACACATTCTTTTCAAATGCACATGGAATATTTTCAAAGATAGACCACATGATAGGACACAAAACAAGCCTCAACAAGTTCAAGAAAATTGAAATCATATCAAGCATTTTCTCAGAAAACAAGGGACTGAAACTAGAAACAAACCTGAAGGAAAAAAACCCAAAACACTCAAAAACATGGAGATTGAATAGCATGCTATTAAACAATGAATGGGTCAAGAACGAGATTAGGGAAGAAATCAAAAACTTTCTGGAAACAAACGAAAATGAATTCACAACAATCCAAAACCTATGGGACACAGCAAAGGCAGTCCTGAGAGGGAAGTTCATAGTGATACAGGCCTACCTAAAAAAGATAGAAATATTTCAAACAAACAACCTAACCCTATGCCTACAAGAACTTGAGGAACAACAACAAAGACAACCCAGAGCAAGTAGAAGGAAGGAAATAACCAAGATCAGAGCAGAATTAAATGACATAGAGACTAAAAGCACAATTCTAAGGACCAATGATCCAGAAGCTGGTTCTTTGAAAAGATAAACAAAATTGGCAAGCCTTTAAGCAGGCTCATCAAGAAAAAAAGAGAGAGGATCCAAATAAACACAATCAGAAATGAAAGAGGAGAGATTACACTGATACCACAGAAATACAGGATTGTAAGAAATTACTATGAAGAACTGTATGCCAAGAAATTTGAAAACCTAGGTGAAATGGACACATTTCTAGAAAAAAAATAATCTTCCAAAACTGAATGAAGAAGAAGCAGAAAGCCTGAACAGACCAATAACAGCAGACGAAATTGAAGCAGTCATCAAAAAACTCCTGACACACAAAAGCCCTGGACCAGATGGTTTCACAGGAGAATTCTGCAGAGCATTTAAGGAAGATCTAACCCCTATCCTTCACAGACTATTCGAAAAAATCCAAAATGATGGAAGGCTCCCAAACTCTTTTTATGAAGCCAGCATCATCCTAATCCCAAAACCAGATAAAGTCACAACGAAGAAAGAAAACTTCAGGCCAATATCACTGATGAACATAGAAACTAAAATCCTCAACAAAATATTGGCAAACTGCATCCAGCAACACATTAAAAAGATTGTACCCTATGACCAAGTGGGATTCATCCCAGGGATGTAATACAATATTTGCAAATCAATAAAGGTAATACATCACATAAACAACAGCAAAGACAAAAATCACAAGATCATATCAATAGATGCAGAAAAAGCATTTGATAAGATACAGCACCCATTTATGATTAAAAAAAAAACACTCAGCAAAGTGGGAATAGAGGGAGCATTCCTCAACATAATAAAGGCCATGTATGAGAGACCTAGAGCCAACATCATACTCAATGGGCAAAAACTAAAAGCTTTCCCACTAAGATCAGGAACAAGACAAGGATGCCTACTTTCACCACTTCTATTCAACATAGTATTGGAAGTCCTAGCCACAGCAATCAGACAAGAAAAGAAAATAAAAGGCATCCAAATTTGAAAGGAGGAAACAAAACTGTCATTGTTTGCAGATGACATGATAGTATACATAGAAAATCCTATAAACTCTGCCAAGAAACTGCTCGACCTAATCAATGAATTTGGCAAAACAGCAGGATACAAAGTCAATATCCAGAAATCAAAGGCATCTTTGTATACCAACAATGAAATATCAGAAGCAGAAATCAGAAAAAAAATCCCATTTGGTATAGCAACAAGAAAATAAAATACCTAGGAATAAACCTAACCAAGGAGGTAAAAGCCTGTACTCAGAAAACTACACAACACTGAAGAAAGAAATTAAGTAAGACACAAGCAAATGGAAACATGTACCATGTTCATGGATTGGAAGAATTAACATCACCAAAATGTCCATCCTACCCAAAACAATTTATAGATTCAATGCAATCCCTATTAAAGTACCCATGACATATTTCACAGATATTGAACAGACACTTCAAAAATTTATATGGAACCATAATCAACCCCAAATAGCTGCAGCAATTTTGAGAAAGAAGAACAAAGCAGGAGGGATCACAATACCGATATCGAACTGTATTACAAGGCCACTGTAATCAAAACAGCCTGGTACTGGCATAAAAATAGATAGACCAGTGGAACAGAACAGAGAGCCCAAAAATAAACCCAAGTCTCTACGGTCAATTAATTTTTGACAAAGGGGGTAGCAGCATAAAATGGAGTGAAAATAGCTTCTTTAACAAATGGTGGGAGAGCTGGACAGCTACATGCAAAAAAATGAAACTCAAGCACCAACTTACACCATACACAAAAATAAATGCAAGGTGGATAAAAGACTTAAATATAAGTCATAACACCATAAAAGCCCTAGAGGAAAACATTGGCAGGAAAATCTCAGATATTTCGCGCAGCAGTATTTTCACTGATGTGTCTCCTAGAGCAAGGGACATAAAGAAAAGAATAAACAAATGGGATCTCATAAAAATAAAAAGCTTCTGCATGGCTAAAGAAAACAGTATTAAAATAAAAAGAGAACCAACCGTATGAGAAAACATATTTGCCAATGATACCTCAGACAAGGGTTTAATCTCCAAAATATATAAAGGACTCACACGACTCCATTCTGAGAAGACAAGTAACCCAATTAAAAAATGGGCAAAGGACTTGAACAGACACTTTTCCAAGGAAGACACCCAGAGGGACCAGAGACATATGAAAAGATGCCCAGTATCACTAGCTATCAGACAGATGCAAACTAGAACCACAATGAGATACCACCTCACACTGGTCAGAATGGCCATCATAAACAAAGCAACAAACAACAAGCGTTGGAGAGGATCTGGAGAAAAGGGAACCTTAGTGCACTGTTGGTGGGATTGCAGACTCTTGCAACCACTATGGAAAACAGTATGGAATTTCCTCAGAAAACTAAAAATGGAACTGCCTTTTGACCCAGCAATTCCACTGCTAGGATTATATTCTAAGAACCCTGAAACACCAATCCAAAAGAACCTACGCACTCCAATGTTCATAGCAGCACAAATTACAATAGCCAAGTGCTGGAAGCAACCTAGGTGCCCATCTGTAAATGAATGGACCAAAAAACTATGGCACATTTACACAATGGAATACTATGCAGCAGAAAGAAAGAAGGAGCTCCTACCCTTTGTAACATCATGGATGGAACTGGAAAGCATTATGCTAAGTGAAATAAGCCAGGTGGTGAAAGACAAATACCATATGATCTCACCTTTAACAGGAACCTAATCAACAAAACAAGCAAGCAAGCAAAATATAACCAAAGACAGTGAAACTGTGAGTGGGCTGACAGTGACCAGAGAGGAGAGGGGAGGGAATTTCAGGGGAAAAGGGTGAAGGGTTTGTAGGAACAATTATGAGGGACATATGGACAGTAACGGGGTTTGGGGGGTGGAAATGGGAGGGAGGTGGGGAGGGCTGGGGGTTGGGCTGCGGTGGGGGAAAGGCAGAGAACTGTACTTGAACAATAAAATTTTTTAAAATATTGCAATGAGGTCCAACAGTTGAGAATAAGAGAGAGTGTCAGAGATCTCAGTCACTGTGGGAAGAAGTTTCCACTGCTGGGGAATCGAGTATATGTCCATGAGTCCTCCTCAGGACAGAACAAAAGCAACAGGCTTGAAGCTGTGCCTTCTCTACAGGGACTGGGGGGGTTACAGAGATGGAAAACTTGAGTATCTACATATGCAGGTGCATGCATGATGACCAGCAACAACTGAGAAGGCATCAGATAAAATCCCATTCTTAGCTCCAATGTATGTGGAATATTGTCAAATGTTCACATTTTTCTAGAGAAGTCAGAATTCAAATCTCATATTAAATAATCAAACATTTAAAAATTAGCAAATGATTCATAGCAAGCAAAAAAAAAATAGGAAAACCAAATTAAATTAACAGACAACCACAGAAAACTATATGAGAACCCAAACACATTGAATCTGAGGATATGGCAAATTGAGTTCAATTTAAGGGGAAAAGTTCGTGGGGATGAGGTTCATTTTGCTCTTGGATGGCTTGTATAGGGGTGAATGTGGAAACCATTTCTCTTCATTGTTAAAAATGAGAACAACATTTTGTTTTCCTTGGCATAATTCACTTATCCTCTGGGACACAGGAGACATGACTTGAATGTCCAGTCTAGACATTTGGCAATTCTTCAAAGAGCTCTTGAAGCAACCTAGAAGAAATCTGTCAGGTAGCGTGCAGGTATGTGCCACTTCACCTGCCACACAGTCATGCAATTCCCATGTTAATATCCCAGAACTGGCATTTTATTAGGCTCTGGGTTTTCTTTTAAAATCACGTCACCAGTCACATTATGTGGCACATATTCATGATGCTCTCAGATTCTGGTCTACACCAAAGGGCATTGTCCTAGAAAACAGAGTAAGATGAAGTAGTCAGGTGGCCACACTGGAATGCTTACCTTCTATTTACCCATGGAATTACAAGCTCCACCCACCTCCATTCTGCTCTGTGCCCAGGCAGCAGGCTGATATGGGCAAACTGCATGAATGGGCTCCTTTTCCTCTGCCTTCCAGGTAGGTTTGGTCAACAAGGAGCAGCAACAGAGACAGAAGGAGGGAGGAGAGTAAGGTCAGGAAATTTTTTCCACAGCCTCTTTGTGAGCTGGCTGTGCTCTCAGGTAAGTCCCACTGTCTTCTCTACCTGAAGGTCCCAGTAACTGCTCCCTCTCTTGCCTCTTCTATCCTGGAGGTGGTAATTGTCTCCCTAATACTGGCCCCAGGGAACAGAACTATCCTTTGTGATTCCCCCATACCTTAGCCATAATTCTGTAAGTAGTCCCTCACTTCAAGTTATCCAATGGAGTGTGCCCCCAGCTCCCTCCTGGGAGCTCCATCATTGCACACCCAAACTGTCACTGCTCACTGGGAGCAGAAAAAATATACACCAACCTCACACCTCCCTAAACATCTCCAACCTGACTGCAAAGCAAATTCAGAGTATAACATTAAAGAAACCCACTCCTGTCCCTCATGATTTTCTGCTCAGAAACACAGCTTCTATGGGGTTTCTACCTATGGGGCAATGGATGTGATGGTGCGGGTATGGAAAAAGCTGCTACTGCAGAACACCTCAGCCCCTGGAGAATGGCCATTATTGCAGGTCAGTGTCTCTTTCCTTATAAGGAAATGGTGAGACTGACCCAGCCCCATCCTCCACTCCTATTATAGTCCTGCAGAGATAACTTTGACCTGTAAGTCCAACGACCTCTACTGCCCATGTAAGGACAGACCACCAAGCTTGAACATAGTCTATGCTTGTAAACAAACAAAGTTGACTTGGAGTCTCCAAGAGTTCTGTCTGTCCTCCCTTAAGGTTTAAAGAACTTAAGTCTAAAGTCAAGGCTCCGGGGCAACAGTTAGATACACAAAAATTCCTCTGCCCACCCCTCAACATATCTGAATTCTACACTCCACATGACATAATGATCACTCCTGATGAGGTTTTATCTCTTTTTCTCAAAGTTTCTCTTCAAAATTTTTTATAAATCAGGTACTATTATGCACTCTGGTATGATTCAAAATTTATAGAGGGCAGTTTGTCTTGAGGTATCAAAAACATATAAGATGTGTTTGCTTTTCCATAGGGAAATTTCCTATTCAGATTTTTATTCTAAGACAACATGTGGCTTGGACTCTAAGTTATATGTGCAACAATTGTTTAGCAGTTCACAGTTGGAATAAAGGAGGCAACATAAATGCCCTTCCAGAGAAAACGGGTTAAATAAAGTATGAAATATTGTATAGTCAATAAAAATAATGGTGTAAAGAATATTAAATGATGTGGAAAGATGTTTTAATATATTTTTTAAATACTAAAGTAGGTTCTAATATGATGTGCATTTGTAATCCCAATTCTATAAATATAATATATAGAAAGAGATGCTATATACATAAATATACTTTGAGAAAACCGGGGTATATTTGGAACTCACGTAAGCTCAAATGATGGTTGTGGAAAGAGGGCAGATCCTCTTCCTTCCTGTGCTCCTTGGCTCCCAGCCAGTGAGAGCAAACAGGACTCTGGAGCTTCTGCTCCTGCATCCATGGATATAACTCATGCTGGGGGCCAGGCTGATCTGCTCTTGCCACCAAAGAAATGTAGTAATTGATCACTCAATTCTTCGATATTTTTTGCATACTCCATCACCCACCTGGCTCTTTGCTAGGCACTAAAACATAGTAGAGAATAAAATAGAGTCCTTCCCACTGGGGTGTTATGGTCTAGAGTTCAGCCAGCAAATTCCTGCCCCAGGGCCAAATCCGGCCTGCCATGATGATTTAATAAATAAGATTTACAAAATACAGCCATGCCCGTTTGTCTATATACTATGTGTGGCTATTTTCTCACTTTAGGACAGAATTGAGTAGTCGTAACCTGCAAAGCCAAAAATATTCATTCTCTGAACCTTTACAGAAATGGGCACCAGCCCCTGGCCTAGAAAGTTGCTACTAATATTGGGGTACCCAGACCAGCAGCAGCAGCACCACCTGGAGAAATGAAACAATCTCAGTTCACCCAGGACCTTATGAATTACAATCTGCATGTGACTACCGCAACTATTGCACCTGGAGAAATGCTCATGGGGAGGGTCAGCAAGCCCTCATATAAGTCTGTTCCTACATTGTATATTAAATGTTTATGTCGACATGATCTCTGGGTTAGAACAAGATCCCACAAGTTACCTTCAGGAGAATTTTCCTGCACACACCAACATCCCCAGCCACAAAGGGCTCCGTGTGAGGTGGTCCAAGCACCAAGTCCCCCACCCAACAGGGCCTGCTTGGCCAAGTAAGGATTAATTCGCATCATCTGCTCAGACTTACCTATTCCGTATTAATTACAAGCACAGCACTTAACATAAACGAACCATTTGTTCGGCCATGTGAACAGCAATATTTGAGCTATCAATTTTATGGCACCGCTCAGGAAAACACAGTGATACATCATCCCACCCAAAATACAAAGGTCAGATGATATCAATTAATGCGGCGACACAACTGGCTGCAGCTAAATGGGTATTCTTGATTATGGCTCCTTGATTGAGAACAAATGCCTCATTAATCTTTAAGATATCACCCTGAGAACATCAGTGAAGTCACAGAAAATAACGGCCAACATCGATGAACACAGCCTCGTGCTGGCTGGGCAAGAAGGCAAACCCCATAGCCATGGCTGTGTGTCTGCCTCCTTCACTCAGACGGATTCACTGAGAGCTCTGTGAAGAAGTAGACTTGAAATTCTCTCTCTCTCCCTCTTCCCACCCCTCCCCCTGTCTCCTCGCACACAAGCACACACACACATGCCTGCATGCACAGCATTTTCAAACAGCCAGCTAGACACTTTCTCTCCTGTGGTTTTCAAGTACATTACAAAAAAAATGATGGGTTTATATGGCTCCAAGCCAGGTGAGTAATGTTTCCTCTGAGGTCCCTGTATCCACATACTTCTTACTTATTTGTCATGTGTAAGTGGACAGGAGAGAGACCAGAAGACAGGAGGTCACTGGTTCAACCTGGTGGGCATAGCATGCTCAGTATCCCTTTCAGTTTGGACAGGACAGTCCTTGTGGGCCTGAGAGTGCCTGGGGGTGACAGCAAGGGGACAGCAGCCACAAGCCCAGAGTCCCCGCCTGGAGCCGGGAGTCCTCACACTGACTCAGGGCGGCAGGTATCTGCTGCCTGCCATCTCGAGAGTCTTCATAGTTTCACAGTGTCTCCTGACAGTGGCTTTTAGTTCCTCATCAAATTTCTAGAGAAACAACAGTAAAAACCCCAACACACACACACATTCACACACACACACAGAGGCTCAGTGATTCACACTAATTGCAGGAAGGTTATCTAAAAAGCTGCACATTGGGGCTACTGTTCAAAGGAATTCAGACTCACACATTTTCACATACACAGTCCTTAGTGATGACTAAGAAAGGGTTACCCACTCGCAGGCTCACTGGTGAATAGATAAAATTTGAGTCAATTACAGAAGTAGCTTTTGTTGAAGAGTTGCTAAGCCATGTTAACCTCCTTTTCCCTCCATTGCAATCTACACTGCAGCTGCATCCTTTTCACAAAAACAGTCTTCTAAAGAACTTGAAAACGTTTTGTTCTTTGGAGAAGCCCGTTATTCATTCTCTCTCTCTCTTTCTCTCTCTCACACACACTTTTTAAAGCATTTTTTAATGTTTTATGTCAAGGTAAATTCAGCCTAATCCTGTTCCTAAAGATCACAATTTAGTGGGGAATTTTTACAGTTCATGTCTCCCTGTACTTAAGCACGACCCTTATCTCTTACTGTGCAGAATATCTAGTTTGTAGACAGTTCATTTTAAATTTCTTTTTAACGTCAGTATTTTTTTCTCACTATCTGATTCATGCTAGCAAGTGTGTGCTTGGCAAGCCAGGTTAACATGTGTTTAAATCTTTGCAAAATTGTGACAATAATGATTGTTGCTTTCAAATACCTTCCAAACCTCACCTGCTGGGGCTTCATATTACATCGTATCTAATTTCCAACTTGCCCCCAAATAGGTCCTAAGGCTCAAAGAGGTTACAAGCCTTTTTTTACCCAGTACAAGAGTGTTTATCATTGGCAGGGCTATAGTTTGTCCAAGTCCACCCAGCTCCTAAAAACTAAGAGCACTCTCCCCCACAGAAGTTACAGACCTTCCTTTCTGGTAAAGAAAACCCAGAAATGGCCAAGTGATTCCCCACACCGAAGAGCAGCATCTTTGGGATGACACGAGAGGCTCCTGCTGGATGGGCGCTGCGCCAACAGCGCTGGGTGCAGAACTCCCAACTCTCCTCAGGCTGACCCGTGTGTTCCTTATCAATAAGTAATCCTTCCGTAAACATCTCCAGAGATGTTAATCCAAACAAACTGGAAGCTAATTGCCATTCCCCAGCACAGAGCTGCAATGATGATTATTCTTTAATTCTCTCTACGTGCTGCCAACCCAGGGCACACTGCTCTGCTCTGTGACTCTGAGCTCAACCCACCAGCAGACAGGGAAAGCAGCAGAATCAGACTTCTCTGGAAGTCTGGGTTCATTCAAATCACGGGCATCTACGCCCTGACTGTGTGGTCCTCAGTCAATCGGGAATGTGGAAATCAACCCAGTAGGGTTGTTGTGAGAGGCAGTATAATACAATATGTGGCAACCCTACAGTCAGGTTCCAAATGGTCCAAGCTCACTCATGGTGAGAAAATGGTCAAACGCACAAAGGATACTTTCAAAACAAACTCAGCCTCTTCCTTCTGTTTCATGAGAACATTGATGGAAGGCATAACCAAAAATAGAACTCCTACATGCCACCCTACCACCTGCTTCCCTCATATACTTCAACTAATTCCATGCCTCTCTCCAAAAATGCTGAACCTGGTGCTCTCATTCTCTCCCTCCTCCTGATCCTGCAGCCTAAAGGGCCAGTCTGGCTGTAGAAGAAATATCTTCTTGGTAGGGTGGGGAAAGGGACTACGTTAAATAGGTCACACCAGAATCAAGCTATGGGAGTAGAAAGGCTGAGGATCCTCAAATGTGAGTATGACATACTCCAGCCAGTGCCCAGTCCACGGTGTATAACGGTATGACCACAGTCCAAGGTCAGCCGACTCCCTTCAGTGGTGGTCAGTGGAAACCTCACACAGCTGGTCAGGGAAGACTTACCAAGGATGACACACCACATCCCACTGACCTGCTCTGGGCTCAGCCAGGCTCATCCTAGGTGGCCCCATCTATTCTAAAGTGCGGGCATTGTGTGTGTGCATTGGAGTGGTTACCAGCTCCTCACTTCTGCTAGAGTTGTGTTCTGTGGATGCTAGCCTCTTTCTGATGCTTAGCACTAGGATTACTGTCAGGACCAGCATTGGCCAGGGATCCCAGAGCAAGACAAGTGAGTGAGACCATTTTCCCATGCCCAAAGAAGTTGACACTCATCTCTGGAGGTCACTATCTTCTGTGGATAGAAGGTAAAGAAGTACAGAGAAGAATGGGAGATGTCTTCTGCTGATATTTTCCATCCCTCCCAAAGTCAATGAAACTTTGTTGGGCTAGAAGCCCATAGCCTCGCCTACTTGTTCCCAAATCCCATCTCTTGCAGCAACTAAGTTTGAATAAAATTTTTAAATTGTCTCTGTTTCCTATGATATTCAGCATCTACTCTTCGTTAAGCATCATTTAATGCTAAGTCCTTCCTATGTATTCTCTCATTTCATAGGGGGAAAAAAAAAACCTCTATAAGTTAAGTGTTTGTCTTCCAATTTCAAGAAAATTAAACTGAATCCCAGACAGGGTGCATAACTCACACAAGGTCCCACAGGAGGCTGAGGCAGGGGTGAGATTCGCAGCACAGCCGTCCAAAGCCAGAGCCATGTCCCCTGTGCGCAGCCACACCCTGCCACCCACCGAAGCTGCACTAGACAACTCGTAAGCTTCTGCTATGGTTATGCACTTGGACAAGGAAACCTCTCTGAATGACTCAGACTACAAAGTGACAAGGATGACACCAGGACAGGCGCACCCTGAGGTGCACCCCCACCCCTATCCCTCCAGCTTACTTGCTTGCGGACAGGACTGGGGTGGGCTCACAGGGATAGCAGGCTGCCACATGTCACTGTGCTCTGTCAGTCATCTCCATGCAGCTTTATGCGTGGGAAGGGTGGGAGGGAGGGCAGCAAAGGCATGTGGTTCTGGGCAAAGCAGCACCGTCCTTCCTCCCGGGAGTATGGAGTGACTGGTGACCAGACCCAGGACGGGGATCCATCCCAATCAGAGAGCACCTGCCCCCCCAAAGTAAATACAATTATATTAAAGGCAGAAATATTAGAGACCCTGATAATGTAATCATAAAGTAATCACTTTGAATTAGGATAATGGCTGTGTCCAACTCCTTATTGCATTTATTTTGAATATCACATTCTTTCAACTCTCATTATTTTAATTATGTTCAATTACAGACATTTGCATATACTTTATCATGGATATTAGTGAGGGGGAAAGACTTCCCTGAGTTAAATGATGAACAGATATTCCATATTATATTACACTTGCACCTTCTGAAAATTTGATTTAGCTACAGCCCAACGAGAGATTCCATGATAGGCACTGATTTGGAGTGAGCCCGAAGTTTTTGTCATAATGTGGGGAATGCGAGTGTAGAGACAGTCACTCAGGAACCAAACTGGAGGCAGTAAAGGACTATGGGCTAGGGAGAGCCAGAGATGTGAAGATTGATTTTGGCTGTGTGGTCTCAGGAAAATCAAACACCATCTCTGATACTGTCACTGCATTCATAAAACTTGGAGGTATAAAGAAGTGCAGAGAAGAAAGAATGGGAGATGTCTTCCCATTCTTCCCAAAGATGTCCCACTTTGTAGGGTAATTGAGAAGATTGTATCAAATGATGCCTAAAAATGCTTAGTTCAGTGTCAAGCACACAATAACAGTTCAAAAAATTAGCTACACTTTGCAACAAATAAGGCTAAAGCAATTGAACATCCATAGGCAAAAATATATATAAATAAATCACACAAAACATTTTATCTTATATAAGAATTAACTTAAAATGGATCACAAACTTAAGTGCAAAAACTATGTTTTAAAAAATGTAGTTTAAAATCTTTGTGATCTAAGGCTAGGCAAAAAATATTGTAGATATGAAAACAAATGTCTATGGCTATACCACCCTGAACGTTCCCAATCTTGGCTGATCTTGTCAGCTTAGCAGGGTCAGGCCTGGTTAGTACTTGGATGGGAGAAAACAAAGGTATGACCCATAAAAGAAAAAAATGATAAACTGGGCCTCATCAAAATTAAAAACTTTTATTCTGCAAAATACCCCATAAAAAGGATGAGAAGACAAGTCACAGACTAGAGGAATATTTGCAAAGCACCTAGGATAGATAGATAAAGATCTGGGATAGATAAAGATCTCTCAAAACTCAAGAGGAAAAAAGAAGCAAGACAACTAGGAAATGGGCAAAAGACATGAACAGAAGACATTTCACCAAAGAAGATATGAGGATGGCAAATAAGAACATGACAAGATATTCAACATCGTGAGCCATAGGGAAATGCAAATTAAAACCACAATAGAAATAACCAGAACCTCTAAGGATGTCAAGAAACTTTAAAATAATATTAATGATGACAATACCAAATGCTGGTGAGGATGTGCAGAAACTGGGTCACTCACACACTGCCAGTAGGGATGTGAAAAACAAGCTGGCCACGTCCCATACACTAAATGTGCAATTACCACAGGGTCTGCAACTGCACTCTCGGGTGTTTATTCCGGAGAGAGGAGGACTTCGTGCTCACACATGAACATGAATGTTCACAGCAGCTCTACTCAAAACACCCCCAAACAGATGTCCTTCAACAGGTGAGTGTTTAAGCACACTGTGATACCTGCACCATGGAACAAAAGGAGTGAACTACTCGGCAATAAAAAGAATAAACTATTGACACACACAACTTGGATAACTCTGCGGGGAATTAGGCTAAGTCAAAAGAAGCCAATTCTAAAAGCTGTACACTCTACAGTTCCCTTTACATGACATTTTTGAAGAGGCAACTTTTTAGAAATGGAGAAGAGATTAGCAGTCACTGGTTTTCGGGGATGGAGTGGAGGTGAGAGGGAGGTGGTGTGGTTATAGAAAAGACCCCTAAGGTGCTGGAACTACCCAGTATCATAAGATATACTACAGTTTTGCAAAATGCTGATCATTGGAGGGAAGTGCGCAGTGTGTACACAGTGCCTCTCTCTAAATATATATTTGTTAAAACCACCTGTGAATCTACAACCATCTCAATACACTTCAATTGAGAAATACAGAAGGTCTTCTGATGGAAAAAAAAAAGCTATTATTTTTATAAAAAGGAATGTCTCTTGGATTATATGCTGCTGGACACTCATTTATTCTTATGTCTGCATGAAATAGTAGCACAGGCTGGTTTGACCTCCTTTCTGGAAGGTGCTATCACGGAGCCATCCTGGTTTGAATTGCGGGGCATCTGGCCTTGTGAGTGTCCCCAGCAGGCTGCCAGGTGTTTCATCTTGCCCATTAAAACATCGCAGTGGCTGACGAGGCATTGGGTTCTTGCCTTTGGGGCCAGCGTGTGCTCATGTGCAGCTGCCTGCAAGTTACAAATAGCTTCCCAACTGGCAAGGCAGGGGGAGGGCACTACTGGGAAAGTCCCAGGCAAGGCAGCTAACTCCACTTCCCCTGGGGGTCGGTGGAGCCGCCCTGTGGTCTGGCTTTGCAGCCAGGCTGCCAGGGTTTGTATTTCAGCTGTCACTCCCCAGCCTGTGTGCCTTGGACACATCACTTAACTCCTCTGTAATACACGTCCACATCTTCAAGATAGAAATAATAATAGCAACTACCTTACAGGATTGTGAGGAAAATTATCTGAACTAACATAGGCCAGGTGCTTACCCTGTGCTGAGATGATATAAGAGTGTGTCGCATTATTGTCTCATGAGGTTGCCCCAAGGGTAAAGTAAGTGATGCGTGTGAATGAAGCCTTTAGCACAGCATCTGCTCTGGAGTGAATGCTCAGTATGTGGTGGTTCACCATTATTAATGGCTGGATAATACCTTGAGAAATTAACGGATGCCTTTCTCTTCTCCCTGCAGTTTCCCTTTTCTCTTTCCCTCCACTTAAAAAGCTCATTGCTTCAAGGAAGACAAGATTACTACAAATACTTCTTTATCTGTCTTTTGCCTCTAAAAGTATAAGGCCCAATATGGGGAGAGACAAAGTATTGGAGGAGCAGGAAAGAAATGAGGCTTCCATCCTCCTCTCCGTGAGAAGGATGCCCCTGCCTTGGTGACCCTGGAGAAGGAGGAGGAAGAGGAGGAAAGAGGGGAAGAGAGAGAGAGAGTGGGGGAGAGAGAGTGGAGGAAAAGGGGGAGGAGGGGGGAGGGAGGAGGAGGAAGAGGTGAGTGAGCCTGAGCATCCCACCACAAAGCCTTGCCCCCTGTTAGAAAACACTGTTCGGAACATCCATTTACATCAGGAGGGGAAGAAACTATTTGATCCCACTGAGTCATGAACCTTATGACCCCCTGGGGGCCGGGGAGCTCCCAAACAGGTTGGAAGTTAAGGTTCCTTCAGCCCAGCAGGACGAGAGTTCAAAGTCAGAAATGACACTGGTGCTAAGGCACAAAGAAGGTGCTCTCTGAGCACCAGCGGTGGAACGCATCCGCGCCCACAACGCTGGCGTTCTCGCACCGGGAGCAGTGCTCTCTCCCTGAGCGGGAAGGCCCCCCTCCCTCCCAGCCCATCTTCCCCTACTCTTCACTCAAAGGGCCCACGAGTCCATGTGAGCCCCCATCCCTCTCCCCTGTCCTTCACACACTCCTTGGGAGATGGATAAAGCACTGTTCAGCGACAACCCAGACTTTCCCGAGGACAAGCCCACCTCTAAGTGGATGTGCAGTAGCTGTCAGGGAACAGTTCTTCTTCCCACCCACTAAGCTTTTAAAACGACTGAAGTGCCACCCTCCCTAATTACCCAATTCAGTGGTTCACACAATGGATCTGCCACTTTCTGAGGATTTCTGACATCCCCAATTCCCTGAGGCCTCTCAGCTCTGCCAGAGGCATCTGGGGTAATGGGGGTGGGGACAGCCGGGAGGGCACAGGCAGTTAATTGGAGAGACAGGGGTGCCGTGAGAACTGAAGTTGCATTCCCTCTGAAGTCACAACCAGAGACATCGGGGCTGGAATGGACCTTAGGGGTCATCTATGCCAGGGGTCCCCAACTGCTGGACCAAAGACCAGCACCAGTCCAGGCCTGTTAGGAACCAGGTGGAACAGCAGAAGGTGAGCTTGAATGTAATGTGCTTGAAGCATCCTGAAACCATCCCCCCAGTTTTGTGGAAGACAATTTTTGTCTTCCACGAAACTGGTCCCTATGCCAAAAAGCTTTGGGACCACTGATATGCAACCTGCTCACCTAACAGAAAAGGAAATTGAGGCAGGAAGAGAGGTGACTAGAATTAGCCTGTCTGGGACTATAATCCAGGCATTCATTAATTCATCCATTCATTCTTTCATTCTTTGTTCATTTAAAGAAAGTAACCATTTGCCAGACACTGTTACAGCTTGGAATATAATAGTGGGTACACATTCATGGTACTTACAATCTCACAGAGGGATAGGAAATAAACTGATACTCTGATGGTAAATTGTATAAGGAGAAACATGGCAGAAAAGGGAGCAGAGAAGAACAAGGGGTTGCTTATTAGAAAAGATGGTAAGAAAAGTCCTCAATGGTGAGATTCAAGCAGAGCTCAAGTGAAGAAAATAGATAAACTTCTGGGCACAAGAGGGATTTTTTTATCTTTAATCATGTGCAAAGACCCTGAGGTAGGAACATACTAGTGCACTTGGAAACAACTTGGGGGGCAGTGTAGCTTGAGCCCAGTGTGCTGAGGAGAAGGGAGTAGAACAAGACCAGGTTAGAGGGGGTAATGGGGTTGGATGCTGGGGAAGCCTACAGACCATAGAAAAGCCCCTGGGTTTTATGTTCCATGAGATGAAACGAAAGGGATTGAATCTGAGGTGTTTTGTACCTGGTATTTCATTGATCTGTACTCAGATACCTTGGATAACAAAAAAATCCTTTTAGATCAGAGTTTCTCATCCTTAGCCCTACCGACACTTGGGGCTGGATGATTTCTTGCATGTGTGGCGGGGGCGGGGGGCTTTACTGTGCATAGCAGCCTCCCTGGTCTCTACTCACTAGACCCCAGTCGCAGCGCACCAACTGTGACAACCAAAAATATCTTCACACGCTGTCACCTGTCCCTTGAGAACCAAGGGACATTTGCACTGTTGAGAACCACTATTTTAGAACGATTCGTGACTTTCAGGGGGAAGAAGCAATCCTGTATTGTCCAACTGCATTGTAATTTCAGGCAGGTTTTGGTTTGCTTTTGTTTCTGCGGGGGGCTCCCCCAAACACAGAACCAGTCTATACAGGGCAAAGAGCTCCAGAATGTGTGCAGGTAGCAGCTGTCCAGGTGTAAGTTCCAAGGGTGTAAAGTTCTCCAATCCCATTTTTCCCTGTGGCTCTTCCACATGTTGCTGCACCTGTACTATCATTTAGGCAAATATTTCCTCAAACTGGCCCGTCCCTTTTACTGAAATATTGATTCTAAAACAGGAAACCAGATCAGGAGTCCTCAAATTGAGATCGAAGGTGCAGGAACCACTGGGTATCCTGAGAACTTGCGTGCAACCCAGGGTGGGGTCTGATTCACGCACACTCCCAATGAGCTCCCAAGAATGTGGCTGACTTGCACACAGCACTCTGACTCCTGCTGTGTGCTCATATCACTTCCAGAAATGGAAACTCTCCTTGTCAAACATAGAAAGTAGTTATAAAAATCAAGGACAGAGCCATGTTAAATTGCAGGGAGAGGCTGTTGCCTGCCAAAGCTCTGAGTCTGAGGCCTGTCCCCTCTGGTGCTAACAGGGGACATGAACAAAGATTGAAGAGGCATCAAAGACACATATGAGTGTCCTACTGCTATTCCCTCCTTGGGGCCACCAGAAGAACCCAAAAGGAATGAAACTTTCTCATTATATTATTTAATGTTGTTCAATGGCTGGTCTGTGTAGCATCAAAAATTATCCTCAATACCTTCTTAAAATACCTTGCAGACCCTCACATTCTGAGAAATGCTGATCTAGTCCAATTCTGGCCACTAAAGAGCTAATGACTGTAGGGGCATCACTGCTCATTGCTCCGTGAGGAGCTGATGGAAACCGGAACCAGCTCCAAGGTCTCCTATCTGTTACTCCAACACCAGAGTGGGTACTGCTGCCTTCAGGGTCCTGAGACACCCTGAGTCTCCCCTCCCCATCAAAACCATCTGCATTTCCAGCCCATTACACTAGGGCCAGGTGCCTCTAACTGGGAAGTTGTTACCCTCCATACCAGCCTGCAGAACCCCGCTCCCCTGCCAGCGGTGGCCTGGTCACAGATCCTACTGGAGGGAAGAAGTCAATTTTGATGCTGAAATAGCAATCACTTAGCCTGGGGAGATGCAAACATTGGTAGGAGGTAAAGTGTTTTAACACTTGACTTTTGTGTCCCAAGCTAAATAAACAAAATGGTTGACAATGGCTGAGAATGTAATTTCCTGCCTTTCAGAGAAGAAAGAAGTCATAGTTCCTAGAGAGAGAGGGATGTGAGCGGGACTGATTGGACACTTTCCAGGAGTCCCTTGGTCAAATGCCCCATTACAGTTAGGGTTCAAGTCCCAGCTCCATCCACCACTGCCACCTGTGTCTGTGACCACAGGGCATAACATAACCTCCCTGCACCTTAATCTCACGTAAAAGTTACCTGAAAGAATGTGGGGATTAAATGGGGCAATACATATAAACCGCGTCATAGAGTAGATGCTTAGTTAATTAGCTATTATGGCGTTAGCCTCTCCGGGTCACTAGCCACACTGAATGAATGCTCCCTCCCTTGGAATAAAAAGAAGGAAATAACCCAATAACAAATGTTGACTGTTGCTGTCAAGAGGGCTACACTGAAATCTGATGGTGGCCTGGCCATATTCACCTCTCTTGGCTGTTGGTCCTGATGGACCTTCTGTATCTTTGCTGTGAGGCTTTTTCCTAACTTTCCTTGCAGCTCAGAATGAACAGCTGAGCCTCTTTTGGAAACGGCAGCTAGTTTTCTCCTCTCCCTTGGTGTTCTCCCTTCTCATAATAAGCAGCAGCTTCGCAGTTGTTCCCAGAAGCTAGAGGCTGTTTCCAGGGCCAAAGGTGAGCTTACAGTCACCTGGTCGCCATGGAAACTGAAGCATTGTCTTGCTCTCTCCAGAGTGACTTGGCAGAGCCTTGAGTACCTTCTCTCCTTTTTAAAGTAATCTCCCCCGCACACATTTCCCTGAAAGAACATTACCAGAGATCACAGGGACCCAGCTCTCACGCTGACCGCCGAGGGCAGGAAAGGGTCTCTTTGGAGGCATCTGAGTGGTGGGCTGGCCTGTGAAAACCACAGATGTCTCCAACAATCTCCTGAGATACAGACTTTCTCTGGAGAAACGAGGGCCTGCAGAGGGGCAGTCCAGCGGGATCGGACTCCAGCTTAGGAGAAGGTTGCCTGAGACACTTGCTGCCATTCAGATTCCTGTACTCTGACACTAGAGACTCTGGTTCACAGGTCTCAGGTGGCCAACAGGAAGGAGTCTGCGCTCCTGACCATCCCCTTCCCAGGTGTGCTGATGGAGGTGATCACAGGTGGCACATGTGTAGAAGGAAGCACAGGTGTAGGAGGAAGAATCGAAGAAGCTGAGCTTCAGCAGTCCTAAATTTGGGCCCCATTCTGCATTTAATTTGCTTCATCATCTTGACCAAGACTTCACTGACCTTAATAATAGAATTGGGTCACATTCGCATTTCTCAGTGGTATTCAAGTGACATCACTCACACTACTCTGAAAAAAATTGGTTCCAAAGCCACATCCTTTGGGAAGCAATGTTTACCCTGTCCCTCTAGGAGACGCACAAAGTGCTTTAGCATACATGTTAAAGGCTGCGCTAAGTCCTGCAGTGAAAAAAGCTACGTGATCTTTTTCAACCCAATCTTTTTCTAACTCATGCCAGCAGCACTCTTTTATACTCTTTTATACTACTTGTTAGTAACTATCTCTTAGGATATCTAATTTGTTAAGGGGCAGGCTAGACAATATTAACAAAAAATAGTTAATTTTAACTGAGTCATTACTATACATCAAGTGCATGACATACAACTCACTGAATCATATAACTTCTGTGCACAAACTAGAAAATTGCAGAACCTGGACCCCGACCAGGTCATTCTGACATGGACCTTAAATTATGTTAGGAGCTGCTCAAACACTGCCAACAACAACAGTGACACTGGAGCTTCTACTCTGTCACTGATCACAGATAAAGCAGCCTTCTGGACTCAGAAACACAAGCAGACATTAGTTGGGGAAGAACAAACTTAGCAGAGCATGTGAAAACAGATTGCAAAGGGGAAAATCTGGACCCTGAAGTTTCAAGTGCCAAGCCTGAAACTACAAAACAGAGCCCCAACTTTGGAGCTATCAGCACACTAGGTTTTTCCCTTCCCTATCACATTAGCTTTTGAGTAATGGAGCGTCCAGACACCCAGCTCCGTGATGTATTACATTAATGCATTATCAAAACCAGCTGTTGCTCTAATGATATGGAAGAAGGATGAAGGGCTTGGGTGATGTATTGCCCCAATGTGCTGCGATGGAGGAACAAAGCAGATCCTGTGCAGGATAGCAATGCAGTTAGGAAGTCGAGATTGATTTATCAGGGGCATCCCAAGCCGGCATCAGGAAAGAGGAGTCGGCTAGGCTGTTGGAATTTATCAACATAATTATGTGCCATGATTTATTAAGTACTAAACAGCAAAGGCATCAAAGGCACTTTTTTGTTGTTGTTTTGGCTCAACTTATTAAAGAAAGAAAGAGAACTTTTTTGTGGTCTTCAATTTTACTTTTAAATGATAGAAGCTCCTCTCCACAAACACATGTGAATGATGAAGTCTTCATGTAAAGGTAAGAGGTGAGCTGAGGTGAGTCACCTTTAAACAGGTACCTTTCTCCCCACAAACAGAAGGCTTTACCAAGTTACTCGTGACACCTACCAACACCTACCCCTCTCCCTGGCAGTCACCACAGAATCAGAAACAAGTGAAAGCGTTGATAGCTCATTGGAATTTAGCTAGTGCGTCAGAGGGAGATGGATAGCCATAAGGACAAAACGATGGAGTGTTCACACAGCCACTGGGCTAAGCTCTTCGTGTCCACTATCTTTTTTTATCTGCCTTACAGCTGTGAGGTAGGCAGGTGCTAGTCTCATCCCCATTTTACAGCTGAGGAAATTAGGCACTAGCAAGTTAAACTCCCTGAATCCAAGGTTTCATAATTAGAGCTGAGCTGATGATTAAACTACCAGTCTTCATGACCCCAGAGTCAGTGCTCTTCATTCACTTGTCCTGCTATTCAATAATTTTTACTGAGCCCTACTAAGTGCAAGGAGATGCAGTGATGAGACTGGAAATGCCCTGTGTGCGTGGAACATGATTCTAGGGGGAACTCTGGCTTAAATACTTGAAGCAATTTATCCAGCGGCCCCAGAGCTATTGTATTAGCAGCAGAGTTTAACTTATGATGCTATTTAAGTTCAGTGCTTTCTGTAAAACACAATGATTTTATACCATAATAAACTGAGGACTCAGAATGACAGAAAAATTGGCACCAGAGGAAAAAGACTGAGTCACATTTTTTCATCCTTGAAACCTCTAGGCTTGGGGTCCCAAGCCAAGCACTTCCTGTTTCTCCACCCTCATAGCTCTTTGTAAGAATCCCAATGCTTCCTTTTGCTGAGGACAACTTCCCAACATGATGTCATGTCCTCTCACATGATGAGGCCTACTGTCTGAGCCTTAAGTGCTTTGGCTCAAAATCAGTTCAGCTATGTCCTGAGGTCTTTACCCTAGTGATTATTACGTGAATTACTTGAGGAAAGATATTCAGTATTCCTGGTTCGCTGCTAGATCCCCAGAGCCAGCACTATGCCTAGCACATAGTGGGCCCTCAATAAATGCATTGATGGGTGGACCGCCAGACAATGGAATAAAGAGAATCAATACATAAAGCGGAAAGGAACGTGGTCATGACAGCAAATCTCCCTTGGTACAGACACATAGCAAGCCAGGATAAATATGTCTCCTTGTGGGATGAGATGGTTCTGGAAAAAAAAAGCATCTGGGTATACAAAAAGTTGGATAAGTGGTTTAGGGTACATTACAAGCGTATACTTGATAACAGTGACCACTTGCACATTGTGGTCCAACAAATTCGAAGAGAGAATGAAAAATGAGTATGTGGCAATGTGAATAGTGACTGCAGGCATATCTTGCTGTTGCAATAAAAATGTGGCTAGAGAGTCAAGGACATCAAGAGTCGTGACAGTTTTGCTGTCGTTACTGTCATTCCAGTCAATTTTGTAGGGCTTTTTCTCTAAAACAAGGAAAGAGTTGTATTAACACCATGATTGTAAACATGTGAGCCAGGTTCTAATCTTACTTTAGCTCTTATTATAATCTTGTAGGTGCTCATTTGACTTGGTTGGTCTCAGGTCTGTCTTCTGTACAGACTATAAAATTACTCAAGGACAAGGTTTCTATTTTATTTACACCTACCTGAGCAGCTCATTGGTCAAGGCTGGCATTATGATTAGTGCACATAAGCGCCCAGGTTAAAACCAAGAATGTTCATCATTCACAGCAGCAATATAACATGATAATTAACAAGCAGTCTGCCCTGGTTTTAATCCCAGAGGAGTGGCCATGAACAGGCCACTTACCCTCTGGCGTTTCAGATTCCCTATCAAAAACCTGTCGTTAACACTATTTGGAATTCTGGAAATACGGTGGCAGAAGGAACAGCATAGATTCTGATTTTCCAAATTCCCTACATTAAAAATAGATGGAGCAATAAATTAATAAAAGTAAAACAAATGTTTTAACAAGTAATAAAGTGGCTATGTGAATGTCAATATATAAGCAGGGGGCGGGGGGTAGGAACAAACCATTGGCATCCCCAGCAGTTGTGTGCTGCCAGCATCTATGAGGGAGGAAGCAGAAGGAAAACAACAGGTCAGGTGAAGGCCATGTGGCAGATGTGACAAAGAAGAACCCCAATATGACCAGCAGGCAGTTGCTGGAATGTGTGAAGTGCCAACTTGAGAATAGTAACTGAAGCCACTGAGCGTGTTTCCTAGTCCAACAGTGGGTGGTGCAATGCACCCCCAGTAAAATATGAAGGGGCGGAATCAATCTAGTGCTCTCTAGTCCCTGCAAACACCCAAAACTGACCACTCGGGGCTGTTTCTAGAGCTGTCCCACACAGGCAAGACATTGCTGGAAGTGAGCCCAGGAAGGACAGTAGAGATGGATGATAAAGAAAGTCCAGATAAAAGTGGGGGAGGGGAAAACATGGACGTCAGAGAGAGCAAGCCACAGTTTTTTAAAACTACAAGGAGGAAAAAACATGGCAGAAGATGGAGCCCTGTGAAGTTAGAAAGGCCACCTGAAACAAGACTCTTTCTAAAATTTCATGAAATATAATCTTACATATAAATGAGCAACAGAAGCCCTGACCTGTGTAGCTCAGTTGGTTGGAGCATCATCCCACAAAGTGAAAGGTCACTGGTGAGACTCCCAGTCAGGGCACATGCCTGGGTTGTGGCCGGGTCCCTGGTTGGGACATGTGCGAGAGGCAACCAATCAATGTTTCTCCCTCACACTGATATTTCTCTCCCTTCATCACTTTCACCCTCCCTTTCCCTCTCTCTAAAAAACAAATAAATAAAATCTTTTTTAAAATGAGCAGAAAAGAATCATAGTCATATTGCATACAAATTTATTGAAAGAAAAAAATGATAAGTTAAGGAGCAGAATACAAACCTTAAAGGTAACAAAAGCATTTGAGATATTGTCAAAAATAAGATCAACATTATGACATCCTATTTCAAAACATGCCCAAAGGCATTAAGAACGTGATATAAGATATGGAAAACAACATAAATCAACATGAGAAAAGTTTAGAAATAAGATGACAGAATTCAAGAATTGTAAGTAAAAGAAAAATTTATTTTAGCAATAAAGAGTAAGCTAGAAAAAAAAAAGTGTCAGCAAATAAACATGAAAATAATGCCTTGGGAGAAAAAAAGGAAAAACGTAAAACAGTACACTCACAATGAATTTTATTGTTTGTAAATAAAGCTGCTAAAAAGAGAGATAAAGGATGAGAAGAAGAAAAGGATTCAAGAGAAAATGACAGATGCCCTGGACAGGTAGTACAATTGGTTAGAGCATCATCCCAATACGCCAAGGTTGCAGGTTTGATCCCTGGTCTTGGCACATACAAGACTCAACTAATGAATGCACACATAAGTGGAATAACAAATCTCTCTCCCCCCTCCTCCTCCTCCCCTCCTCTTTCTCTCTAAAATCAATAAATAAAAATAAAAAATAAAAGAAAATGATAGATGTTAAACGTAAGCAAAGAAGACCCAAAATATGGACAATAGAGCCCTGGAAAAAGAAAAATAATCAAAAGAACAAAAACTAAAGAATCTATTTCAAGAAAACATTTTTAAAATTTAAAAATTATGAAGTCACACATTAAAAGAGTAAATAATGTACATGAAAAGACTGTCTAGATAGCCAATATCAAGAAATATTTTAATAAAATTACTAGACTTTAAAGTAAAAGAAAAATAATTCTTTAGGTGTCTATACAGAAAGAACACATGATTTATAGGGAAAAAATTATTTTCATACAGTTTGATGAAATCACTTTAGATCAGAAGAAATGAGGTAGTAATACTTAAGATACAGAAAGAAAGAGAATGTGAGCCAAGAAGTGCATATCAACACAAGCGACCTTCACACAGAAAGGGTGCAGTCAGCCTGGGAGGAATATGCAATAACTGGGGGAATATAATCCTCCCAAAGGAATCCACTGGGGAGTGAGCTTCAGATAATCAAAACCACCAGACAGCTATTGACAGGAGGACGAGTGGTGAGCATTAATTAACAATAACTTGTAGAACTAAGACTAAACTAGGGTTAAAGGGGCAATGTCGCCACACAGCGTCAGATCTAACGCTGGATGGTCTGACAACTTAGATATACAGCAAAACCATAAAGAAGAGGAACCGCAGAGAGAACGTACAGACACTTTTAAAAGGCCAGTTTGCACATACCAGAACCGAGGGTGGTAATAGCAGGGCTTCGCCCCGGGGACTACAGCGTGTGTACTGTGGGGCGGAGTCCATGGCTACACACTGGGTCCGCTACGACGGGATTCTTGGTGTGGAAGAAAGAGGAGGCCATATGAAATCCCTATGTACGGAATTTGAATCGCAAGTACCAGTATGAATGAACCTATAAGGTAGTTTAACCCTTTCAACTTTAAATTTTGTGTGTTTCCTGCTTTATTCACTGTGAAGACCTAGAAACCACGAGTAACCCAACAACAACCATTCCTAGTACTTAGATTACGGTCTTGCAATGCCATTCTTCACTAAAAGGAACAGGACTTCTTGGAGAAATTACTGCTTCCAGTAGTGGCTAAGAAACATGTACATGTGTGCCCCGACCGGTATGGCTCAGTTAGCTGGGCATCGTCCCACAAAGCACACGGTTGCCTGCTGGGTTCCCACTCAGGGCCCGTGCCTGGGTTGCCAGTTCGGTCCTGGTCGGGGAGGGCACAAGAGACAGAGGATCGATGTTTCTCTCCCTTTCTTTCTCCCTCCCTTCCTGTCTCTCTAAAAATGAATAAAGAACGTCTTTTTTTAAAAAAAGAAATATATACCTATAATGAGCCTGGAACCACCTTGTCCTTCAGCACGGAAGCTATCAAGGACTAGTACGGCCCTATCAAAAGGACTCAAGAGCCACCCCAATTTTATATAACATATACATTTTTAGAGAAATATTAATAGAATGGGCTATGCTTATTTTCATGAGCTATTAAAGAAAAACAGTTTTAAGACCTCTAGTTTAGTGCAGGGGCTGGCAACCTTTTTGTGCAAAGGGACAAATGGCAACTATTTTGGCTTTGTGGGCCTGACGGCCTCTGACACAACTCCTCATGTGGTTGTAGCATGAGAACACCACAGACAATATATAAATGAGTGGGTGTAGCTGTGTTCCCATCCAACTTAATTCCCAAAAACAGGGGGCAGCTGGATTTGGATAAGGGCTGTACTTTGTCGACTCCTGATTTAGTGCAAGAGAAACAATTGACCGAGTCATTTCAATCAATACTAGAACAGAGAAAATGAATCTCCAGTGACTGAGTCAGAACTTCGGCTGCTTTTGGAGAGGAGATAGTAGTGGTTAAGTGGACACATGAGCTGGGCTTCTAGGGGGGCTGATTATGCTCCATTTCCTGGTCTGGTGGTAGTTTCATGGGTGTGTTCACTTGTGAAAATCCACTGAGCAACACATGTACAATGTACGCATTTTTCTCATATATTAAACGTCATTAAAATATAGCAAATTTCAGAAAACTGTCAAATGTGAACTTACATACACTGCAATTAATGACCCATAATGCAATTATAAATGAATAAAATATCATTCTTTCTTATTAACACTTTCTAAATTGAGGACTAGAGTGGAGTCAATTACCTTCCAAGCATTAGAAGACCAAACTGAGCTTGGATCCCTGGCTGGAGTCCCAAAGCTAAGCTCTAAGGTAAAGGAATTTCTTTCTCTCGGGGGAACACACTCACCATTATCCTTATCTATAAAATCCCTCACTTCTCGTATTTTAGGGTCCAGATTACTGAGAGAGAAATGACACAACTCCCAATCTGGAAGATGGGAACAGGACAGTGCGTACTTTCATTACTTACAACTACTATCAGTAACGGTGGACACCTGTTCTCTATTAGCCACTGTTCTGAGTGCTTTACACATAGAGATGAACGAATGAATGGATGATGTGGGATTTGAAAGGACATTAAAGAAACCATGGGATTTAGACCAGTGGTAAAAAAAAGGGGGGGGGGTGAAGACATGCTAGTCAGAGGGGAGATAGGAGGTAGGGATATACATCCCACATAAAGGGAGAGTGAATAGGCATTTTTGGCAGAAAATGGAATTTAGATTTACTCTTATAGATAAAGAGGCTCTATGGAAGGCTTTGGATCAGGGGACTGAAATGAGAAAGCATTGTTCAAAGACATTGTCCTAGCAGCAGTACGAGATAAAAATTAGAACAGAAAGAGGCTGGCCTCAGAGTTAATTATTGCAATAGCTCAGCCTCGATGGGATATGGGCCTTGACAAAGAATTAGGTGCAAAGAGTAGGTGTGATTAAGTTTGGCCAGTGATCTGTAAGTGGGACTGTGATGTGAGACCTCATGAAGTCTTCTTGAAGGACGAGGTGCATCCTTCTTTGTCCCTTCATCCTTCTTACTGCCTGGAACGTAGAAGTGACGGGTGGGTCTCCAGAGGCTATTTTGCTCCATGAGGACCAAAACCACACACAAGAGATCATGAAGCAGAGAGCCAGACCCCCAGTACATTGAGGGGGCTACCATGCCAACCAAAGCCTCCCTGCTTCTGAATCTCTTCTGCATCAGAGAAAAATAAATAATTACTTTAAGTTATTGTTATTTGAAGCTTGTACCAGAAGTAACTAATGCTACGCGATGGAGGCCTAATCCCACACGACAGAGGTCAGAGAACGAGAGGTGATCCAACAAGCCAAGCAAATATCATTTGAGGTGGGAAATGAGGATTTGTCCCTTCCGCCTGAGTTTAGATTCTGGCTCTCCTACTCAGTAACTGTGGAAAGATAAGCAAGAACCTGAGTTTCAACAAGGGTTACATGTAGACTGATACCAAACAGTACCAACCTAATGGACTCCTGGTATCCTACCTAATGATTAAATGCAATGACTTGTGTAAAATGGTACAAGTTTTGTTAACTGATGCTAAATAAAGTAGAATGCGATGTGCACAAAGTAAAGACTCAATATCCTGGGGGGAGGGCATGCGTAAGGACGGAATAACCACTTTTGCCTGAAGGGTGGGGGAAATTAGAAAAGCTTCTTGGAAAATGCTTTCTCAGCGTCCTTGCCCCCTGTCAGGACCACCCTGGTGCTATGAAAGGGAGAGGGAAAAGCACAGAGACTTCGGCCACCTCAGGATGGGGCCTTTGACCACAAATCCAGTTTCACGTCCTGTTTAATGGGCTTATGGGCAACAGTTTATCAACAGTCTATCAACACCATTGATCTTCGTGTTCCAGGAAATGCTGTGCTGTTGGGAAGAAGAGGCTCTTGGCTTCATTTCTGCATAAAAGGGTCTGATTAAAGCAAAGAGATGTTTGGCTTTTCAACACATTGGGGCTGATAAACAGTGACAGGACAGAGAAGGAGGTGGGGCTGGAGCTCTGAGAGGTTGAGAACTCTTTCAGGGAAACCAGGCCACTCATAAACGCCCCCAAACACTTCATGAGGAGCTAGAAGAATCTGAGATATCCCTGCTCTTTGAAAGACATAAATCTCTGATTAACACTTCAAATGGCAAGACAAAAAAAGAGGGTGGGAATGCAAATCGTTTAACTGCAAATGTGGTTATAGCTACACTTGAGGACTATTTTTGAAGAGGGCATCAGGCAGCCGATGGCCCTGCATCTGCGATGCATGGATGAGATAGCTTGAGGGGAAAGGAAGAAAGGCGTGTGGGAGAGGCATGAGGCTGGTCGTAGTATGAAATCAATAGATACAAGTCACATTCTTCCACTCAGTATCAATGTGTCGACTAAAAAACAAATTAGTTGTGGTAAGATTCAGTGAAATAATATTGATAAAAGGGCTTAGTAA
Organism: Desmodus rotundus; assembly: GCF_022682495.2. Taxonomy (NCBI): domain Eukaryota; kingdom Metazoa; phylum Chordata; class Mammalia; order Chiroptera; family Phyllostomidae; genus Desmodus; species Desmodus rotundus. The sequence goes on along the minus strand of NC_071387.1, from coordinate 102,595,642 downwards.
ACCGAAGCCCAGGTCCTTCTTTTTCTAAAACACATGTTGATGGCCTGACGGAGCCAGAGAGATAAGGGGAGGATGTCCCTATTTCTTTAGGATCTGCATGTGTCTTTCCATTTTTGAATGACATTTGCTATTCCTTACACATCCTTAGAGCTCAGTCCAGACCCGATTGTCTTTTTCCTTTAGGTTTACCACCATACCCATCAGGGTTTTCTGCCTCATACCCATCGTAAGTTGAAATAAAGAAACTCTGTTTTGGACTTTTTGAAAATTTTCCTGTTTTCTTATCATCTATCCCCAAGATGAAGAATGTTTCCCTTGGAAATCATCTCTGTTCTCATTTCTGAACAAGGGTGCCTGATGGATAAATGGAAAGAGGTTTGCATGATGGACTTAAGGTTTGTGCCTCCAGAGCAATGTGTGACTAATTGTCCAGGCCCCCCAGAGCCCAGTCAAGCTGACACAAAATTTAAGTCACTATAAAAGTGACTTACAAATGTATTTCAATAGTGTTTACCATATGACGGGTGTTCACTAAACCTTAACTGTTGATATTTTCATCATTACATAATATTATTCTCAAAAGGCTATTTCTTATTTCCTCCCGAGTTTCCAGGAGAGAAATGTCTGAGGGAATACAGTTAGTTCTCGGGCACCAGAGAAAGACTGGAGCTCTCCAATTGCTGCTTCATCAAGAACCCACTGACCAAGCAGGACCATTTGTTTAGAAACAGCAAGATCCTCCCTAAACTGTCAAGTTAGTGAGCCCCCCATACCGCTTCCATCTGGGAATGCCCTCTTCCTCCACACCTTTCTGGGAATGTTGGCTACGAAGTGAAGAGGCTGTGGGAAGTGAGCAAAGGAAGCATTTTAAACTCAGCCACTGCAGGTTGGCTGAGTTCCTGGTTGCAGAGATTAAATAATAGCTCGTGGCCCACACAATGGGGGCTTGCCGAGAGTTAAGCGGCATTACTGACTGCTCTGCTAACTTATGAGTCCTCATTACATTTCTCTGAGCTGAAAAACTCTACTTACAACCACAAAAACTATGCCCTTTCTGGCCTGGCCTCTTTGAAGGTCATAAACTAGTTTAATTAAGAACAGTTTTAATAATGGAAGACTCAAGATGCCACCCAAGGCCACTGCGAGCATCTATGAAATTAGGATGAAAAATCTCCCTGTTCTGTATTATCCCCGAGATCATTTTCTGCTGGGTTAAATGCTTCTCTCCCAGCCCAGTCCAGTGGCATTGCTGAAGGAGGAGCCGTAGCACCACCTGCTCATGCCATTTTGTTCCCTGCCCCCACCTGGCCAGAGTCAGGCCAGAGGACACCCCACCAGGGGGAGCCCTACCCATCTTTCCTGATGTGGGTTCAGCCCAAACTGGGGGGCAGGGTGGGGGTGGGGTGGGATGTCTGTCCCAAACCCAGGAAGCCCCTTCCCTCCACTGGTCCATGGCCAGCCTGGTGTGTAAAGTATTTCTCAAACACAGGCACTGAATTAAGACTGAGGGATACACACTGGAGCAGGGCTTCTCACCCTGGGCAACTATGGCATTTGAACTGGGTAATAACTCTCCCGGGGGGTGCTGTCCTGTGCCCTGTGGATATATCGCAGCTTCCTGGCACCTGCCCAATAGATGCCAGTAGCACTTGCCAACCCTGCTGTGATAAGGAAAGATGTTTCCAGGCATTTCCAATTGCCCCCTGGGAGTAGGGTTGCCAGATGTGGCAAATAAAAACTGTTGGTCCAGTTAAATTTAAGCTTCAGATAAACAACAAAGCATTTTCAATATAAGTATGCCCATGAGATCTTTAAGACACACTGAAAAACTGTCATCTGAAGTTCAGTGTCCACTGAGCATCCTGTCTTTCATCTGGTGACTTTACCTGAGGGGCAAAATCCCCCTCAGGTGAGAAACATTGCCCCAGGGTACTTGCTCTTAACTGCAAGTTACAGTCCCTTAAGAAGTTTTTCTGTTTTTTCTTTTTCTTTTATTTTATTTTTCATTGTTGTTCAATTACAATTGTCTGCATTTCCCCCCCACAACTCCCCCCAACCCCAGTCAAATTCCCCTCCCTCCCTTGTTTCCACCCTCCCACTTGTTTTTGTCCATGTGTCCTTTATACTAGTTCCTGAAAACCCTCAGAAGCTTTTAATACACATCTATCCCCTGACCAGTTAAACCAGAATCTACAGGGCCGGTGCCAGGCCGTTGATAATTTTGTTTTTTTAATCATCCCAGGAGATTGTTTTACTATGCAGCCAGGTTGAGATTTTTTTTTACTATGCAGCTGTTGTTTTTCCCAAAATTCCCTGATGATGATAATATCTAGAGTGCTTGTACAAATGAAACAAAACCAAAACTAACAGATTCCTGGTACCAGCACAGACCTACTGAAATATAATTCTCAGGGCCAAGGCCTGATAACCTTCGTGGTTTAGCAAGCGCTTCAGGTGATTGCAGTCGTCAGGCAGGTGTGGGAAGCCTTGCACTAGAGGAACTCTCCACGGCCAAGGGAAAACACAAACGTCCACCAATGGGAAAATGGCTACGTAAAATGTGGTAGCATCGCAGCACAGAATATTATGTAGCAGTGAGGATGAGTAATTTATAGCTTCACAGCTCAACTCTGATACTTATAAGGAATACAATGTAAGATGAAATGAAAACCAAAAAGATACCTTTTTTGTAAAACTAAAAAACAAGCAACTCCTGACAATATTTTCCTTGTATCCTTCAAAGTTACACAAATGTGTGCTAAGTCTATAAAAATGAGATGGATAAAATAAAAATCCAGGAACGTGGTTACCTGTGGAGATGGGTCAGTGGGATAGGGTCATGTAGGTCGGCCCAGTGGTGTGGGGAATGACCCCATCTTAGGCAATGTGGTGGGTTCCAGGAGATTCATTTTAATATTAGACTTCAAATTTACATTTAACCAAAAAATTATTTTGTGTGCATCAATCTTTATCTACCTATCTATCTATCTGTTTCATTTTTATTAAATTGCCAGTTCAAAGTCCTCCCTTCAACTGTCTCAGATTCCGTAGGTCTGAATGAGGCATCAGAAGCTTTTTTCAATTAGCACCAGGTAATTGTGACGCAGATGATACCTAGATTGCATGTTGGCATACACAATAAGAAGTGAACTGCACCAGAAGTCAGAAGACTTGAGCTCCACACCCAGCTTTACCTGTGGGGCTTAGGGTACGTCACTCACTCTCTCTGATCTGTAGGATGACGGTCTCAGTTCTAATGGATCTGGGTTGGATGCTGCTCCTGCATAATTCCCACATCATCCCAACGCCCCCTCTCCCAGCACCTGGAACTTTGGAGGGCAGGTATTCACTACACGGAGCTTTCCCTGAGGGCAGGACCCCGTGGTAGACACGTCTGTATCCCTGAGTCCCAGCCCTGAGAGAAGCATCCAGGAGGTAGCTAATCAATGTTTGTCGGACTGAGCAGAAACAGAGATGGAATAAGGTGAGGACAAAGTGATCACTAAGAGGCTCCCACTGTCTAGACTTGGGGCAATTTAAACATCACAAAGAATTACGACTGCAATAATGATAACACATTAAATAATGAAAAAGAATCTATGAGTCCATAGTGATTCTCAAATTTTAGGGGGTGTGCAAGTGTCGGGGGCCGGGGTTCTCCTTTACAGAAGAATACTGGCTCATAAATACAGAAGGAATGACAGAATTTGAAAACCACTGTTATGCAACTGCCAATGTTAAAATTAATTCAAGCCAGGATCATTAGTGGAGGCTAAAATCCCCCCATTGACAGGGAACAGGACCTGATACGCTCTCAGCATCACCGTGAGGCAGGGCATTCATGGGCACTCAGTCTCCGCAGCTGCATGGGGTTCATGCTCAGAGGGACCCCCTGCTCAGCTTCCGGCTCTGCTGACTTTCTTGAATTTCCTAATCACTTTTGAACAAGGGGCCCCACACTTACTTCACAGTAGGTTTTGCAAATTATGTGGTCATTTGCCTTTTACAGAAGGAGAAGTCTTTCCCATGGAGAAGTCTGGAAGACTTCCACCTTCACAAGGGAATAAATCTATCATCTCTCAGCAGTGGAACCAACTGAAAGCCTGGGCCTGCAGCCCTGATGTGCTGAGTGGTACCCTCATCACTGACGCAATGTCCTTGACAAAAATCTCCTACCTGGATCTCATCGCGGGATCTGATCGGACGAGCCCGACTGTGAGACATTCTAGAGCAGTGGTTCTCTATCTTTCTTTCCCGTGTGGCCGAATCCCCTGGAAGGCCTGTTGAATCCCAGATTACTGGCCCCACCTCCAATTCAGGAGGTCTCAGGTGGAGCCTAAGATTACAAGCTTCTACTGAGTTCCCAGGTGTGATGGTTAATTTTGTGTGTCAGTCCAGGCGGGACCTGGAAAACAAGCATCTGTGCTCCTGGGCCGGAGCCCTGAGGGAGAAGGCGGTCAGAAGCCCAGGGGCCAGTGTTTCCTACAAATCCCTGGGCACCTTCTCTCCTAGAAATCACAGACATCAGTGTCCAGGGGAGGGCCAGCCTTGGTACGTACATGTCAGCAGCACTGAGCTTCCTCAGAGTGAAAACTCAGCCAGCCCAGCTTTGTAGGCTCATTTTATCACGAGAGGCCTGCTCCTTCCTCCTCTGCATGGCAGCCAGAGGCCTCTCCCTGACGGCAACTGACCCGTCTTCCCTTGGAGACTTGGGCATCATCAGGCCACCAGCCCCAACCTGTCACCCTCTACACCTGCCCCCTCTGAGCAGCAATGGTTCTCGCCAAAGAGTTTCAGCCATGAAAATGTATAAACATATGTCCTCAGTTTCACGGTCAAATGGGAATTCAATCAAGAATCTGGTATGCATTCGCAAATTAAAAATTTGTACCATAATGAGAAGAGCCATTCAAACTAATAATTACATAAACTCCCGTTATGGGTGGCATGGTAATTACAACAGGTACTTTCAGCAAATTTAAAAAGCAACATAGGTTTCCATTTCCTTCGTGGAAATTGCAATTAGCAGGCGCGTCCCTGCACGGCCTGGTGGAGAAGCGCCCTTAGAAACTGATGGAGAAAAATGAGTGCAGAAATCCTCATTCCCACTTTCTCAGGATGGCAGGAAATTTGTCACGGAGAAGAAAGATGATGAGGATAACAGTAAAAATATATGGAATCGTGATGTGCCACAAGTTTGTAAGAAAGGAGTCCACGGCAAGGGCATCTGACCGCCGCTTGTAGCACCTTACCATGTTGCCTTGGCCTTGCTGGCCTCCCTTCTGCTTCAGCAACCCCCACACAAATTCCTGCCGCAGGCCCTCGCACCTGCTGTTTCTCCCACTTGGAATGCACTGCCCCCACACCTTCCTCCGTGCAGGTGTTCCCTCTCCAGAGAGGCTCTCCAGCCACCTGTGCCAAGTGCTGTCCCCACACACTGTTTAATCATCTTTCTGTCCCTTGGCATCCTCTGACCATGGCTGTTAATTCATGATTTCTTAAAACTGCATTCATGGTCTGCCTCCCACACTGGCACTTAAGATCCATGGGAGGAGAGACCTTGGCTGTGCTTCCACAGCTCTGTCCTAAGGCCCAGTAGTGCATTTGGCACTTGGTTGGTATTCAATAAATGTCCATGAGTGAGTAAAAACTATGAATGAAGGAGTAAGTCAAGGAGCACATACTTCCATTATCCTACTTGGGCCTCATACAATCCTATGAGGGAGGCGCTATTTCTACCTCCTTTTACAGAGGAGAAACCTGAGATATAGAGACTTTCAGGCATTTGCCAGAGGCACCAGCTCTGAAGTGGCAGATCCAGGCCCTACAGCTCGGGTCCTTGTGTGTTTTCCATTGCACTGTGACATGCCAGGATAAGGGCCGGGCTATTTCTAAAGGCTAAAAGAAAGGGGGAGAGGAGTAGCTGATAAGTCAACTAATCAGAACACAGTCTCTCCCACATCCTATTGCAAACCAAACAGCTCCCTTCCTGCCCAACCCCAGTGGAGACCCCAGGGTGGATAGTCTATTCTTCTAGACTAGACTTGAAGGTAGGATTGTGGCATCTCTGTCCACCTTTGGCCCATGGTACAGAGTGGCCCATGTTAATGGAGACATGGATAAATGGACATATGGATGCAAAAGAAGGAAGGAAGGAAGGAAGGAAGGAAGGAAGGAAGGAAGGAAGGAAGGAAGGAAGGAAGGAAGGAAGGAAGGGTGGAAAATCTCGTGACAATTGGGCCCTGTTTAAAACAATTTGCAAACTGTTTGGCACAATATTCCCGACAAATTCAGCCTTACCAGGTTAATGTCCTTGGAATCCTCCCCAGATTTCTGGGGATGCCTCATTAGCTCCATTTCATAGATAAATACACCAAGATGCTGGAGAGTTAAGAGCCTTGGCCTGGGTGATCCAGAGGGTTAGTGACAGAAGAGCCAGGAGACTGGGAATCTCCCAGTGCTTGGTCCCAGTCTCCTCCTCCCTCTTCTTCTGGAGCTGGTGGCATGAATCTCGGTGGCCAGACTGTGATATTCTTTGTGTCTTTCTTTTGGCAAGGAAATGTTTCCTACCTTCTCTCTGCTCAAGCAGGCACTATGTGCTGAGTTCTGGGGATGTGGACACAGGAAGAATCACAAGCCTTGGCACTGACACTTTCGGGCCATAATTTTCCATCTCTAAGGTGCAGAAGAATCACCTGGGGAGTTCATTGTGGTTGCCTGGGCCAAATCCATAGAACTTTTTATTTAGTAAGTCTGCGATGGGGTGGTGGAAACTCTGCTTTTAAATAATTACTACAGATGAGGCAAAGACAGGTGGTCTGTAAGCTACACCTGGAAACCCTGGCTTGGGCTTCTGGAGGTGTTGATCTGGTCTGCCAAGGACAGGTGTCTTGGCATTGCCGTCCAGGGACAGCTCCCTGAGAGATGGTGAATCCCTGATGAGGGGATAGGAACAGAGCCTAGAGAACAGTGGTCAGGCACCCACCCCATACTGGTCAGGCCCCCGGGTGGTGGAGGAGCAGCACTAGAAGGGGCATTGAGTATCAGAAGGACCGTAGTCAAGGGGGCAGCCACAGTGAACAGGGATCAGCCCTCTGTCCTCCCACCGACCCTGGGTTCCTGAGCTCTCAGCTGGTCTAGGGTTCTTAAATAAACCAGTGGACTGGAGGAGGGAACCCTACTAATGACTGATTTGGGACTTTCCTCCACCAAGTTTGCTAAACTTTCAGTATCTGATTTAATTTAGAAAAATACCAAAATAAGGGTGTTTCTAGTTCTCTAGTATGGAGTAGAAAATACATACAAGTATACTCATTACTTTCTGGAGCAGACCCAGACCTGAAAAGAGAATTCTGTGTAGTTTCCAAACTGAAGCTCCTGCTTACTCTCATTTTGCACAAAGTGAGACAGGCTGGAGACCCACTCAGAAGCTATGAGCTCCTGGAAAAGGTTCTTAGTCAATGTGGGCTTTTGTTTCGACCTCTGTGAGGAAGAAGGGTAGAATAATTCCTGCCTAGTTCAATTAAAATGACTAAGCAGGATGCCCCAGGAGGTCATACCTCTGCCATGTTTAATTGGGGACATATTATGTGTGAGCATTTTTCTGGAAAAATTCTGGGTAAAATAAGCACAATTTTAGTTCTCTTGGGACCCTTAGTAAGTATTCCCTTCTTAACCTAAAGCCCTTTGACTTTCTTAAACTACACTATTGTTCTGACTTTACCCACACCACCAAGCAAGTCTTATTTAAATACCTTTTTTTGTTTGTATGTTTATGCTACTTTATTAAGAATGGCCATATGCCAGGCCATGGGCTCAAAGCTTTGCATGCATAATCTCACTTAATTCCCACAACAACCTACCTAGAGGTAAGTGTATTATTTCTCTTATTGCAAAGATGAGGAAATAGACTTGGAAGGTCACAGATCATTTGCAGAATTCAGATTCAAACTCAGGCAGCCTGACTCCAGATCCACCCTGAGACCCTTCAACAACAACAAAAATGCGTAAAGGCAGGGGTAAGTCCCCAGTCTTCCCACAAGATCCAAGCTTAGCCCCCTGCCAAGTCCTGCACAGGCTGGCCCACCTGACTACAGCCTCAGCAAAGAGTTTATTTCTTCTTCCATCCACTTGAATGATTTCATTTTCCCTCTGATTCCTGGCCTAGAAACTGCTCTGCTGAAATCTTGATTTACTACGGGTGCTCCCACTATGGGGCAGGCACTTTAATTGCTTCCTGAAGGGGCCTTTGGTACTCTTCTGAGAGCCCTGATTGGAACTTTCAAAGAATTATGATTTTCCAAAGCAAGCTGTCATTAAAATTCCATAAACCTCACAGCTAGCATCTTAATCTCCCCACTGTTCTGAGCCTAGGTGGGCATCTCTCCGCTGCTTGCTAGGGGTTGACCTTGGGACAGTCCCTTCAACTCTCTGAGCTTAGATTTCCTCCTGGCTGCCTTGGAGGGCTCTTGTGTGGCTCAGACGAGAAAGTGTACATCAAGTTCTTGGGGCACACCTGGAAAACTAGGTCCTTGACGTAATCTAAATAAGCCCAAACACTGAATTTACCAGTGATTCAGGAGAAGAAAGTGACTTGCCTAAGGTCACACAACTAGAGATGGCTTCTCAATGGTTATTGCTGTATCTTCATAACTCCAACATTTCATAATGCTTCCTCCTCTTCCCTTTGATCCCAGGAGACTATAATCAGTGTGGGAAATAGGGATGGCATGCAGGTAGAAGAAGGAAAAAATAAAGGAGTTTAAATTTAGGTAGCACTCGTTATGTTCTGGTCTCATTGATTCAATAATCCTATGAGAAAAGGGCATCTGCCCCACTTTACAAATAAATAAATTGAAGCTCAGAGAAGGTGAGTATCCAGCCCATGGTCACACAGTGAGTAGGCTCTCAAGTCAGGATTCCAATGCAAGTCTGCCAGACTGTGAAGCCCACCCTCTTCTTACAGCCCACAGCACAGCCAACCTGGGCTGCACCCTGTGTCCCTGGGCTTGGGGTATGGCTGGGACTCTGCAGAGATGTCTATGTAAACATCCAATTCTCAGTGAGGCTCTGTCAGCTGGCGTGATGATTATAAAATACTTCCACAGATTCTTTGACACTCCTTTCAAAATATAGAGCCAACCCCTCAACACCCCCTGAGGGGTGTACTCTCTTCTTGGAAACTGAATAACAAGCTGTCTTTCTAATGGCAATTGTCTTCTGCTCTGTTGGTCTTACTACTCCTCAAATTTTCTATTAATATACTACAGCTTAGCACACTTGGGTGGGTCATGTCCATACTGCAGGCCTCAGTCTCCTGCTCTGGAGGGGAGCCACACTCTAGGTCAGTATTTCTGGGCATCACTCTTAAGCCTTGTGATTCTGACCACATTTTGTGTATTCCCTTAAATGAACTCTCTTTTTATTTTTTAATTTTATTTTTCAATTACAGTTTACACTCACTATTATTTCGTATTAGTTTCAGGTGTACAGCATAGTGGTTAGAGAATCATATATTTTAACAAAGTATTCTCCCCAATATTTCCAGTCCCTACCTGGAAACATACGTATTTATTACATTATTGACTATGTTCTCAATGCTGTACTTTATATCCCTGGGACTATTTTGTAACTTAATCTCTTCCTCCTTTTTACCCAATCCCCTAAGCCCCATCCCCTCTGGAACCATCAGTCTGTTCTCTGTGTCTGCAGTCTGTTTCTGTTTTGTTCATTTATTTTGTTCTTGATTCCACATATAAATGAAATTCTATGGTATTTACTTTTCTCTGTCTGGCTTATTTCACTTACATAATAGTCCCCAGGTCCATCCATACTGTCACAAATGGCAAGATATCACTTTAATGGCCAAGTAACATTCTATTGTATATGTGTACTGCTTCTTCTTTACCTAATCATCTACTGATGGACACTTGGGTCGTTCCATGTCTCAACTATCGTACGTAATGCTGCAATGAACATAGGGCCACATATACTCTTTAAAATTCGTGTTTTGGATTTCTTCAGATACATACCCAGAAGTGAAATCACTGGGCGTGAGGCAGATCCATTTTTAATTTTTTGGATGACCCTCCACATGTTTTTCCCATAGTGGTAGCTGCAGCAATCTGTATTCCCACCAACAGTGCACAAGGGTTTTCTTTCCTCCACATCCTCTCCAATACTTGTTGTTTGTGGGTTTATTGATGATAGCCATTCTGACAGGTGGGGTGTGATATCTCACTGTGGTTTTAATTTGTATTTCTCTGGTGAGTAGTGATATTGAGCATCTTTTCCTATTTCCCTTGGCCACCTGTAAGTCCTTTTTGGAAAAGTGTCTATTCAGGTTCTCTGTCCATTTTTAATTACATTGTTTGGTGGGAGGGGGGTGTTGAGTTGTGTAAGTTCTTTATAAATTTTACATATTAACCCCTTATCAGATGTATCATCGGCAAATATCTTCTCCCATTCAACAGGTTGTCTTTTTGTTTTGTTGATGGTTCCCTTTCCTGTGTAAGAACTTTTCAGTTTGATGTGGTCCCATTTTTTTATTTTTTCTTTTGTTTCCCTTGCTGAGTAGATACGAGTATATAAGAAAAAAATATTGCTGAGAAAAACGTCAGAGATTTCACTATGTTTTCTTCTAGGATTTTTATGGTTTCAAGTCTCACATTTAAGTCTTCCGTCCATTTTGAGTTTGTTCTTGTGTGTGGTGTGAGAAGGTGGTCTAGTTTCACTTTTTCGCATGTATCTGCCCAATTTTCCCAGTACCATTTATTGAAGAGACCATCTTTACCCCACTGTACATTCTTGCCTCCTTTGTCAAATATTAATTGACCATATAGTCATGGATTAATTTCTGGGCTATTTTATTCCATTGATGTATATATCTGTTATGCCAATACCATGCTGTTTTGATTACTATGGTCTTGTAGTATAGTTTGATATCAGGTAGTATGATACCTCCAACTTTGTTCTTCCTTTTCAAGATTTCTCTCATTATTTGGGTCTTTTGTGGTTTCATATAAATTTTGGGTTTATTTGTCCTAGGTCTGTGAAATATGCCAATGATATTTTGATAGGAATTGCATTGAATCTATAGACTGCTTTGGGCAGTATGGACATTTTAATGATATTATGTTTTCCAGTCCATGAGCACAATATGTACTTTCACTTCTTTGTATCTCCCTCAGTTTCTTTCTGCAGTGTCTTATAATTTTCCAAGTGCAGGTCTTTTACATCCTTGCTTAGATTTATTCCTAGGTATTTTATCCTTTTTGAAGCAATTGTAAATGGGATTATTGTCTTAGTATCCTTTTCTGATAGTTCACCCTCGGAGTATAAAAATACAACCAATTTCTGAATATTTATTTTGCATCCTGCTACTTTACTGAGTTCATTTATCAGTTCTGGTAGTTTCTTGTTGGAATCTTTAGGGCTCTCTATATACAGTATCATGTCATCTGCAATAATGACAGTTTTAATTCTTCCTTTCCAATTTGGGTGCCTTTTATTTTTTCTTCTTGTCTGATTGTTGCGGCTATGACTTAATGGACTCTCTTTTTAAAAAGTAAAGAAATTGATTTTAAAAGGAAGCTTTATGTAAGTGTAAAATCAATATCACTTGCCATAAATAATAAGCAATCATAATCATAAAATAATTACAAAAGATACAATAAATACAATGAGCCAGGTCTAGTTGTCTTTCCAAGGCTCTGTGGCTTCTTTGCAAAAAACAAGGGAAGTTGGTGAGCTCTGGAGAGGTGTGAAAGCCACCTTTGCACCAGTCTGAGCCTTTCTCCCTGACAGGATGAGAGCGATGGAAGGAAGATAGGCTAGAAGCATGTTGCTCGCTGTGACTTCCTGTGTTTTTTGCCATCCTGTGTCCATCTAAAAGTGCTCTGTGGCCACCAGTATTCCCAGACCTCATTACTGGTACGACTGAACTCATCCATCCTCTACCCAAGCTTTCACATGGCATTTCAGAGCAGGGAGGCCCAGAGGAGAACAACCAAAGCCTAACTTTTTAACCAGGTTTTAAAAACACAAAAATGTCAGCTAGATCTAACACATTGGCTTGGCCCTCTAAGTAGTTAGGCAATCTCTGTCTTCGTGTGTATATGTGTGGTTGTACCTAAGTTGTCACTTCCCTCCCTTGGTTTGTCCATCAGTAAAACGACAAGATCTGATCCTGACAGCCTCTGTTATCCCTTGAAAATGACTGAGGATCAGGCTGAATCTCAGAGCTGCCCTGGCTCAGTTGCACACTCACATGTCACCCACACAAACACACAGGGGCTCCCCCAATGGCCTCCATTCGCCTCAGAGACACGGAACAGGAATTGCATTTAGTAACCAATTGACTCCCCTTGACTTGGTTTGGTGCCTTTTCTAAATAACAAGGGCCTGGCAACATCAGAATCTCGCAACAATCTTTATTAATGAAGCTCCCGGCACCGTGTGGAGAAGACACAGGCAGCATATGCAAACGTGCTAAGGAAGTTATTTCCATTGGCTCCAGCTATTTGAAAGCAATTGAAAAGTTTCCATTTGAAGAAAAAGTAATTTTCCTGATGTGCGTTTCGAGAGCTGTTTGTTTGCCCCCACCTAATGCAGCCACAGCTTCCCCAGCTCCGAGCCTTCCACATTTTATTAAACCACAGCTAAGTGGCGTCATGCTGTTAAAATATTGTGTCGCTTTTTAAAGTGATATCATTACCTAATAATTTTGAGAGCTTTACTTGTTTTTTTTTTTTCTTTGTCAGTTAAGGAAATGGACCAAATGTCTTGGCAGCGTCTCAGCACCATGGAGATGAGGAGTGGGGGGCGCTGGGGGATTGGTGCCACAAAAGCAACTATAAATTCTTCCCTGTCTCATGATTATAGAGAATTGGAAATAACACGAAATGCAGGTAAACACGGCCAAAGTAACAACCTTTGACCCCAAGGAGGATTTTCCATGAAGCTAATGAAACTTAAATTTCAGGACCCCACACTTGAATGGGCCCTTGTACCTAATTTTATAATAATAATTTGTCTCATGTAAAGCATGTACTTGTTTTCTATTTCAGTGTAACAAATTAGCACAAACTTAGGGGCTTGACCTAACACCCCTTGTAGCTCACAGTTCTATGGGGCAGAACTCTGGCCTGGTATGACTGGGGTCTCTGCTCAGGGCCTCAAAGGCTGAAAGGAAGGTGTCAACCTTCATTTATATGGAAGCACCAGGGGAAAATATGCTTCCAAACTCATTCTTGTTGGCAGAATGCGGTTTCTTGAGACTAAGACTGAGGTCCCATTTCCTAGTTGGGTGTGAGCTAAGGGTAGCTGTCAGTCTTACAGAGCTCTCGCATTTCTACTACGCGGCCCTTCCATCTTCAAGCCAGTGATGGTGCATCAAATCCTTCTTGCTGAATTTGAGGTCTTCTTTTTCTTTTTTGTAAATGTTTTTTTTTATTTCTTTAATATATTTTATTGATTATCCTATTACAGTTGTCCCATTTTTTTTCTCCCCTTTATTCCCCTCTACCCTGTACCGCCCCGCCCCATCATTGGCCCACCTTAGTTCATGTCCTTGGGTCAGACATATAAGTGCTTTGGCTTCTCCATTTCCTATACTGCTCTTAACCTACCCCCATGTATTCTGTACCTACCAATTATGCTTCTTATTCCCTGTACCTTTCCCCCCATCCTCCCCTGCACCCCTCCCTGCTGATAACCCTCCATGTGATCTCTATTTCTGTGAATTGGTTCCTGTTCTAGTTGTTTGTTCAGTTCATGTTTGTTTTTGTTTTTGTTATTTTAGGTTTGGTTGATAGTTGTGAGTTTGTTGTCATTTTACTGTTCATATTTTTTATCTTCTTTTTCTTGGATAAGTCCCTTTAACATTTCATATAATAAGGACTTGGTGATAATGAACTCCTTTAACTTGACCTTATCTGGGAAGCACTTTATTTGCCCTTCCACTCTAAATGATAGCTTTGCTGGATAGACTAATCTTGGATGTAGGCCCTTGCCTTTCATGACTGAATACTTCTTTCCAGCCCCTTCTTGCCTGCAAGGTTTCTTTTGAGAAATCAGCTGACATTCTTATGGGAACTCCTTTGTAGGTAACTGTCTCCTTTTCTCTTGCTGCTTTTAAGATTCTTTCCTTATCTTTAATCTTGGGTTATGTAATTATGATGTGCTTTGGTGTGTTCCTCCTTGGGTCCAGCTTCTTTGGGACTCTCTGAGCTTCCTGGACTTCCTGGAAGTCTATTTCCTTTGCCAGATTAGGGAAGTTCTCCTTCATTATTTGTTCAAATAAGTTTTCAATTTCTTGCTCTTCCTCTTCTCCTTCTGGCACCCCTATGATTCGGATGTTGGAATGTTTAAAGTTATCCCAGAGGTTCCCAAGTCTCTCCTCATTTTTTTTGAATTCTTGTTTCTTCATTCTCTTCTGGCTGAATGTTTATTTCTTCCTTATCCTCCAAACCATTGATGTGAGTCCTGATTTCCTTGCCATCACTGCTGGTTCCCTGTACATTTTCCTTTTCGTAGACTTCACTTTTTCCTCTATTTTGTGACCATACTCAACCAATTATGTGAGCATCTTGATTCCCGGGGTTTTGAACTGCGCATCTGATAGGCTGACTATCTCTTCATCACTAAGTTGTATTTTTTCTGGAGCTTTGATCTGTTCTTTCATTTGGGCCATATATATTTTTTTTTGTTTCAGCACACCTGGTACATAGTAAGGGGCGGAGCCTTAGGTATTCGCCAAGGCAGGGAAGCCCACATCCCTGGGTTGTGCTGTCTGTGGGGGAGGAGTCCAAGAGGGAACAATGCCACTTGCTCAGCTCTTGCCAGCATTTAGTCACTTCCTCTGCTACCCACAATCAAATTGGGCCCTTCTGGTGCTGATTCCCGGGTGGGTGTTTTGTGTAGGTTCTAGGACCCTCTGGGTCTCTCCAACAAACTCTCCTATGAGGCTGGGAGTTTCTCCCACCACCACAACCCCCACAGTTTATTTCAGTCAGAGATTTTGAAGCTTTATTTACCTGCACTGGAACCCTGGATTGTGCAGTCTGTCTCACTCCCCAGTTGTTCCTTCCAGTTTATCCGCACTCCAATGTGGGACCACCAGCTCCACCAGCCGCTGCCTTGCCACGAGTTCTCTCCACCCCTGCTGCCCATCTCTGCCCCTCCTACCAGTCTGGATGAAAGTTTCTTCTTTAAATCCTTGGTTGTCAGGCTTTCATACAGTTTGATTTTCTGGCAGTTCTGGTTCTTTTTTGTTTTTACATTTGTTGTTGTCCTTCTTCTGGTTGTGCAAGGAGGCAAAGTATACCTACCTATGGCTCCACCTTGGCCGTAACTCTGAGGTCCTCTTTTTCACCAACTGGAGAAAACTCTCTGCTCTTAATGGACTCATGATTAGGTCAGACCCAGCCATATTGTCTTCTTATCTTAAGGCCAATGGTGTCATATAACAATCTAATCATAGCTGTAAAGTCCATTATAGTCACTGTCCCAAGGAATATGCATGGCATGCAAATGAGAGGGGTGGGAAATCTCAGTGGGCCAATTTAAAAAATCTTCCTACCATGATGTAGAAACTTCAGGCCCCACAAAACTGGGATCTACCTTTACCTCATCCCCTTGATCTTAGAAGCTCCCATTTGGACCATTTAAATGGCCTCAGGTTGATCTTGGGACTTTTTTTCAGATTCAGTGGCTCAGAAATTCATCATGCCCTTCTTCCCAATAACCTACATAGAAAGTCAAAATGGAGTCGACCATGCAAGGCTATGGTGGTCACCTGTTGGTTTTTCTGGAAATGACTCTCCTTCTTGATTAATAGCCCATTGGTTTCCCTTTCCTGTCAAACTCCTCCCACTTGAAGCCTGTGTGGTTCAGAAAAGAGTCCCATCTGCCACCCCAAGGATGAGTAAATCGTGTCCATTCGATGAATTCATGACTTTCTCTCCTTTTGATCTTAATGCTTGGTGTCTGGATGTTTAAATGACCCAAGTTGGCCCAAGGTAGATTGGTGTAAGCTGCCAAAAAAGAGCTTTCTTCTTTTCCACTGAGGCAATAAGCAACAAGGATGATGTGCCTGGAATTAAAGGGTTAACCAGTGAAGTCTAAAAATGGAGAGAGTCCATAAGAACAGCCCTGAGAGAAAAGAGAAATGGTCCTAATTACGTCATTTGAGACTTTTGCTCATACTGAGTCTGAAGTTACACTAGCTTTGGACAAATTAATTGATTTCTTTTTTCATTTAATTCCTCCATCTACCCACCCACCCACCCTTCCATCCATCCATCCATCAATCCATCTAAGCATTCATTCATCCTTTCATTCATTCTTCTTTCTTTGAAGCTGTTTGGTATTGAGTTTCTGTCCCTTATAATCAAAAGACTAACAGATGGTCCCATACCCAGTATCTATCTCACTCTTTCATTCTACTTTCTCACAAGTATAGTGCTACCCCCACCACACCCCCTGTCTCCAGCTAGACTGAAATGTTGTCATTCCTGGACTTTCACCTTCACTCATGACACTTCCCTTCCCTGACATATCCATCTTTTTCCTCTGTTCATCCACGTGGTGCTCAGCTCAAACAACATCCTGTTCCTGACATCTTATCCACCCTCCTCCGGCCTCAATAGGAATTAATTTTGACCATTTTTTGACTCTCAAAAGACTCTGTCAGTACCTACCTACTTTCTAGTGTATTCCCTTTTGACTGCTCTCAGTTAGTCCCACAGACAGCCCATCCACCTGTGTGGCATACAATAAGTGTGTGTGTTTGGGGGTGGAGAAATCTACCATCATTTGCATTTTAAGATAAGAGGAACAGAGGTTCAGGGAGGTAAGTTAGACCAATCTGAAACCAAAATCTACATTCTTAACTGCTGTAAAGTCTTTCACTTAATCATCTTACCATTAATAGTGTTATTAATATTAAGAATAACTAAACATTACCACACACTGAGCCTTTGCCTTGCAATGTGCTAAGAAGTAATTTAAATAGATTACCTCTTTTAATCTTTAAAACAATCTTCTAAGATAAATGCTAATATGCAGTTTTATAGGTGAGGAAACTGAGTCCCAGAGAGGTTAAATGATTGCCTAAGGTCACACAACTAAAATTCAAACCTAATTGTTCTTTCAGAAGCATTTCTCTTGACAACTACATTTGCAAATGCTTGGCCGGAGAGGGAGAGAAGGAGAGAGGCACTGAACTTGAAACTTGAACATTCTGTGCATTCATACTCACACATCCTTTAGAATAATGACAAGAGGGCTCAGAGAATGAGTGAAAATGCCCAGCCAGAAGCAGCACCCCTCCTCCACCCCTTTCCCAAGAAGACCACCATCCTTTGATCCAAAGCAATACCTGGGTCAAAATCTCCATTTTCAATCACCTATAGTCTGGACTGTGTGTTTAAACAGGTTTTTTCTTTCCTTTTTTTTTTTAATTGGAAGGGAGCTTTAAACACTTTGAAAGTGGCCTCAGGGACCAGATCACAGCAGGCTCTGCATCCCCACCTTTTGAGGCAAGCATTCCTGCAGCCACATTGCAAGCTTCGTTTTCAATTACAAAAGCTTGTTTGAACAAGGACTGTCACAGAGGCTGTTCAAATAGGCTTTTGTAATTGAAAAGAAGGAAAAACAAAAGATTTCTAACCTTCGAAAGCCAAGGTGGGAAGTAGCTGGTCAGACAATTGTGGAACAAAAATGGCGAGGACAGTAGGGGATTGGGGATAGCCAAAGAAGCCTCTGGGGCTGTTCTGAGCAGGCTGAACCATAAATGGAATAAGAGCATTGAACCTGGTTCAGCGTCTGTTCTGATGTAAAAGTCAGAGGACTGGAATCTGATAGCTGGAGGGGACGTGAACAGGAACAGAGGTAGGAAAGTATAGTGAGTCTCACCAATGGTACCCTAAGGAAAGTGTCATATGATTAGATGATCGTTTATAAATGGTATCAAAAGCCACCGGTGCCTAGAATAAGAAAATTACTTTATTTTTAATTTTTTGTCTATATTTTGAAATTCATCAAGCAAAAAGTCTGAGTTTGCTACGTATATATATTAACTTCTAATATTAATTATTTTCACACTTGGAAATCTCTAGGGCTCTATATAGAATTTAGTAACATTGTTTTGTTTTCACTATATTTTAAGAAAAATAAGCTTCAAATTTAAGTAAATTTCAGTAAAAATTAAACCAATTATTTAAATATTACATGAATGATAGAGCTATAGTGTTATAATACAGGAAAAACTTATGCTGGTACCTGGATACCACAGAGATAAAGAGACTGAGGAAAACCAAATTTGGGGACACTGGTTTGGCTGCCAAGAGTTTGGATGATAGAGTGACTGCATGAATCCACATCCGGGCTTACCACATGTTAGTTTACCTGGAGTGTTTAAATCTCCATTCCTCCTCTGCAAAATGAAGCTAATAAAAATACCTATCTTAAGAGGTTGCTGTGAGGATTTACAAAATAAGCAGTCACTTGGTAACTCTTTTTCTATTACTGTTGTTAAAAATAAGATTACCATTTAGCTTAATGTTTCTCAAACTTAAATAATGCATGGACACCCTTTAGAGAGAAAGTAATTCTCATGAATCTGCAAGATGAATGAAAATTTTTGCAGACCTCAAGCATATGGCTAAGGAAGGATCTAATCTGTAAACCATGGATCCAGGCATTGCAAAAATAAAAAGTAAAGAGATTGAGGTTTAAGTGATTTATTCAAGGTCACACAACTAGTGATTGAATCAAAGCCATACTAGAATCCAAATCCCCTTTATTAAATGGGCTACAGACAACCTGGGGTGTGTCTCTCCTGCTCATTATATGGTATTTCTAGCATTCCTATTTCCTTCTCCCCTACACAAAATTCCAAAAGCAGTCCCAGTCAAGGTAACAACCCAAAATTTCACCACACATTTCCGAAGATGCCCGAGGGCGGTGGCACCTTGCCCTGATTAAAAACTTCCAAATGTCCTTGTCCCTTTCCCAACCCTCCTCCACTATACTTGCCATGAGAGTTTCAGAAATAAGATTTCTAGTGAAAGATGTGTGGGTGAGCTCAGGCAGTAGATTCAAGTGGGCCTGGGTCCTGCTGAAGTGTCATATGATTAATGATGTTCATATTGAATGTCAGATAGCATTGGATTCCAACGGATGCCATTCTCATGTTTTCACCTTTCCCCCTTTTCACTGGGAAAGATGACACTATGGCTTGGAATGACCTGGCTTGCCTTTGTTCCTCCACTTCTCAGCTAATTGAACTATAATTCCACCCCAAATGAGCAGGGCCCCCATTCTTGCAGCCACTCTCCCCAGGTTAACAAGATAACAGGTAGAAAATGTACAGAATACCTGATGCATAGTCTATGAATAACTGAAGGCAAGATGAGCATGACTCATCGGAGTCTTAGAATTTCAATTTGTGAAAGTGAGCACTGCCTGAGAGAGCTGATGTGCAAGGGGGAAAGATGGCTGTGCAGAGGCCTGTGCTGTTGTGCGGGAAAGAAAACTCCTCTTGCCAGAAAGGGTGGGGCAGGTAGGACTGAGAGACTGAGAAGAACACCTGATTTTCCTGTGCCTGACTTCTTCTCGCTCACACACATACACACATACACACACGAAATTAACCATTTTAACCATTTTAAAGTATACAATTCATTGGCATTTAGTACATGCAAACTGTTGAACATTTTCATCATCCCAAAAGGAAACCCGATACCCACTAACAGTCACTCCTCATTCCCCGTTCCTCCAAGCCTCAGGCAACCACTAATCTATTTTCTGTCTGTATGGATTTTCCTATTCTGGACATTTTATATAAATGGAGTCATACGATATGTAACCTTTCACGTCTGGCTTGTTCTACTTGGCATAATAATTTCAAGGTTCATCCACGTTGTAACATGTATTAGTGTTTCATTACTTTTATGACTGAATAATATTCCACTTATATGGATATGTCGTGATTTTGTTTATCCATTCATCAGTTGATGGACACGTGAGCTGTTTCCACCAGCTGACTATTGTGAACAATGCTGCTGTGAACATTCATGTGCAGGTGGTACGGACTATGTGGAAACCCTGAACTCAGTGGAAATTTGCCTGTGAAGGTGAGGGGTCTGAAGACTGGTACTTACGAGAGGCAAGTTTGGATGTGGAGAGCGGGACAGCAGGATGGCATGAATGAATAGCTCCTGGGGGAGTCTGTGCAGGGGGCCTCAGACGAAAGTAAAGTCCCAGACTTCCAGATGGAAGAGCCACAAGTATGCAAGGAGAAACATAACATCCCTGGCACCAACTTAGGGTACTCTGTTGTGGTTTTGCCTAAAGAAAAGTCTTGTCTTTACCGTGCTCCCAGTCTCTGCAAAGGAGGATCTTCAGCCAGACATTGTTCTCCAGCCCCTGCGACCCACAGAATCATCACAGTCCTGGAGAAGGTGGACAATAACTCAAGTCATAAGCTGTAGTAAAGACCAGGAAGGTGGACTCACTCGGTCAGGATGGTCCTGGGATGGTGGGAAAGCCAGGGAGGTCTCCGAGGGTCCCTAAGGGAAATGCAGGAAGGCATGATGGTCAAGAACTGGCTCTGAAGGCAGAGTATCTGGGTCTGAATTCACAGTCAGCCACTTCAGGTGTCTCTTCAGGTATGACTTCTGGGTAGATGCTCCAATCCCATGTGTCCTCCACCTCCACCCCCCTCCCTACGTGTTTGCTTGAGCTGGGACCTATATAGAAAGAACTTGCTACTCATCAGCAATCCATAGCTCCCTTCGCACTCAGTGGGGTCCCTCACAGTCTTATTCTGAGGGTTCCCTAAAGCCCCCCTTGAGCCATACTTGAGGCTCACAGACCAACTTAGTGAATTATAGAAGAGGAAGTTTAGGGAGGAAGACCTCCCTCCCCCACCACAGCCATAGCACTCTTTTTGTTAATTTAGAGTTCGTTATTTTTCTTATTTAAATTGTAAATTTCCCTTCCCTGGAAGTCTCATCTAAACTGCCCCATTACTGAGACATTAGCAACCATTTCCCCTCTGGTCACAGATTTTCTGGTCGCTCCTGTGCATCACTGGGTACAGACCAAAATTATCAGCTGCGCCAGCAAGCAACTAGAGAGGTTAATGTGGAAACCATCCGAGGCCTCACTGGGGGGCCTCTGGGAAGAGGCAAAGGGAGAGCACTGACTGAGCCCATCTCTGTCCCCACTCCCCTGCTACAGCCAGCAAGGAAAGAAGAGCCAATCTCTTCCACCAAGCTCAGGAACACATCCAGGAAAGGAGGCAACATGCCCCTGTCTGCCAAGCCCAGTGGTTGCCATCTTTCAAAGGCCTGAATATTTTACACTTCTTTCTGTGGCTGGGCTCACATACAGAAGGGAGAGCAATTGCCCCTGAATTCCAAATTTACTTTAAGTAATTAAACTCATTTATTTCCATCTGAATACACTATGGGGTTGGAGGAGTTTATAGAAATCTGGGTAAAGAGTATTCTGAACAGATAAATAAATTACATAGGGGTGGGGCAATTACCAATAGAAATGGGAAGAAATGGCCTAAGCCAGCCACAGCTTTCTGCCAGAGCAGGCTGGACCCTCTTCAAGGTAGATACCTCTCACCTGGGTCATGTGTCCAGCAAGGAGAGTGGGTGTGCTCTCAGGAGCACTTGTCGGGCCTGGTGGGTGGGGACTATTCTACCCTGAGCCAGGCAGAAACTTCTGGTGCATTACCTTTGCTCCAACAAACCTGGGAATGGGCAAGGTCTCTCCGTAGCTGGGTCCCCTCTGTCTGCTGTGTCTCCTTGTTTCCTACCTTCTATTCTCCTTTTCCCATTTTCTCATCCCCCTCATTACTCAGAATAACAGCAACATAAATAGTTGCTATTATCAATAGCCTCATCAATATCTATCAATGATTGGCTACATCTCAAAATCAATTTCATATTGATGCCCTCATTGGTCCTTCTATGTCAGATAAGACTCTTTTCCCCTCTAAATGCTCTCTTTACCCCTTTCTCCTCTCTTCTTTCCCCCAGCAAGGGATTTTTGCTTTCAGGGCACAGGATCTGAACATTTGAGTCTATAAAGAAAGATATTCTTCTAGAGAGAAGGGATGAGACAGAGAAAGGTCCCTGTCATATCAGTAACTATCAGAAATTCCATTAAGAACAGGAACAGGACCAGAGTGCCTGCTTCTCAGTTGTCCCTCAAACCCTACTGCTTAGTATGATCTTTCTACTCTCTGAGAAGCAAAACATGATACCTGTATCCTAACAGGTGCTCAGCAATATTTATGGAATTGCATGGTATTTGGAGGGGTTAAGTTCAATTTTTGCTATCACATCATAGATGGATGTGAATGGAAACCGATGGTTCCCATTCTCCATATAGTCTCCTGCTCAACATCACAAAGGGAAAGAGAGACAAGATTCCTACTTGCCTTGTACATATTGACATGCCACCATTACAAATATGAGCGTTCAACTCCGTTGGGCAGGAAATATTGGTGCTTTTCCACTAAGTTCATTGTGTGCCTATTTTTTCTCTTTCAAATGGTTTTGAAAACTCCAATGTTTAGCAGGAGTTTTCAACCAAAGCCCACCTAAAGGGCATTATTCATGCCTGATCCCACACTGACCTAACTATCTAGCAAAGGTCTGCTGTCTCAAGGATCAGGAGCTGACCTAAACATTCATCTTATCTCCAGGCTGGCCTCCTTCTCTGACAAGGGCTTTTAGTTACCCTTGGAAAGGACACTCCTTCCCAGGGCCAGGCATAGAGCTATCGGTCTGGCCATGGTGACAGAACAAGCGAACAAGTCAAGACCAGCATGGCAACATTCAAAAACCTGTGATTGGTTCCTCAAAAAGTTAAAGAATTATCATATTACCCAGCAATACCCAAGAGTTGAAAACCTGGAGTCAAAGCAAATACTGTACACAAATGCTCATAGCAGCACTCTTCATAACAGCCAAGGAATAGGAACAGCTCAAATGTTCACCGGCTGGTGAATGGATAAACAAAATGTGGCCCATCCATACAATGGAATATTATGTCTCCATGAAAACGAATAAAGTCTGATCCATGCTACAACACGGATGAAACTTAAAAATGCGATGGTCAGTGAGAGAAGCCAGACACAAAAGGACCAGTATTTTGGTATGATTCCATTTGTATGAAATATCCAAAATAAGCAAATCTATAGGGACAGATATAGATTAGTAATTGACAGGAGCTGAGGGAGGGGAAAAGAGGGAGTAACTCTTTAGTGTGTATAGGGTTTCCCTTTGGAGTGGCAAAATGTTTTGGAACTAAATAAAGATGGTGGTTGCACAACACTGTGAATGTGTTAAATACTATTGAATTGTATGCTTTAGAAGTTAATTTTATATTATGTGGATTTCATCTCAATTAAGAAGAAAAGCTGCGATCTTTGCTTTGGGCTTTCATTAGGGTGATCACATAATTTATTTTCCAATCTGGAATATTTTAGAGGGGTTTTAATAATTAAATCAGGGCAACAGGCATTAACCAAATTTCACCAAGGTGTCAGCAATTTTTATATTATTCTACATATTCAGATGACAAGTATGAACATCTCTACTAATTTTCTAGGTCCCTGCAGGTATCAGGTGAGAGTCAATAGGTTAAAACTGTGCCAGCTCTCTGGCATCGGAAATGAAGTGCACAGGCTTTTGCATCCACTGTTTGCTCTGCCTGGAATTCCCTACTGTCTTGGGTACCTGTGGAAGCACCAGTTCTGGGAATCTGAACAAGAGACACCTGCCCTGAGAAGCCTCCCTGATGTCCCAGGCAGAGCCAGGTGTTGCTTCTTTGTTCTCATTTATTGCACTTATCACTGTAACTGCACTTCTGCCCCACCCTCCTATCATCAAGTTGAGGACAGAAAAGACATCTTATTCAATTTGCAATCATAATGGCTACATTGACACACTTGAGTAAATCTGGTGTACTGACTGTACTAATATCAATTGAGATGGGAAATGCATATGGCACATTCCTTCATTTAACTGGCTTTAATTGACCACCTATTACCTTCCAGGCATTGGTGATATTCTGTATGGGACTGGGTGAGCATGATCTGATTTGAACTTCCCATGGCCCAGTGTTGGAGAAAAAAGGTAAAATTTCTATTGTGGTAAGAGATACAGAGAACTGTAGGCTGCTGTTGACTGGCCTGAGTATGTGGGATGTGGGACTTGACCTGGTTAGGTAGGGTGTCCTTGAAGGGTGGTGATCAAGCTGAGCTCTGAAGCCTGAGGAGGAGAGTCTGTGAGGTGGGAGAGTGTCACAAGCATGAAGAAGAGATAATGCAATGAAGAGGGATCTATGTAAGCAACTGTGAAAACGTTAGTGTAGGTGGAGGAGAGAGAAGGAGAGGGGAGGAAGATAGGGGAAGGGAAGGGGAGGGGAGAGGTGAAATTGGAGAGAACCAAGAGCTGGACCATACAGTGGGAAGTCACTTTAAACAGGGAAGTGTCACTCCAGATCTTCCTGGTTACCCTTTCAAAATATATTAGAAAATACCTGTGAGGGACCAGGTAGGAAAGCAAGAGGGAGGCTAGGGCAGGTATCCAGGTGGGAGGTGATGGTGGCATGGTGCAGGAGCATGATCATCTCTGTACTGACATTATTTCTCAGCTCCCAGGAGAAAGAAAGCAGGATGCACTTATATGTGTCCAGTGCCATCTGAGGTTACCTTGGACCTCCTCACATCCTACCAGCACAGTGGAATGCCGCTGCCAGGCAGAAGTTACCCAGGGAATGTTAGGGCTTCTTCCCCCAGTCAGTGAGTTTTCTCTCTTGACTAACAGGGTGTCATTTCCTATTCTCTCCCAGCTCAGTCCAGGAGTTGTGCCTTCCAGAAGTTAAGCTAATAAAGCAGCGGCCCCGTGGAGGCAGCAATAAGCGGCTTAGCATGGAGGGCTTGTGCTGACCCAGCAGCTTTCTTACCTGACAACCACTTGTGGAGCTTATGAGAAGGGAAAATGAGAATTATCTCTTCCTCATGGGAGATCATCCTCTTGTTTCCTCAGAAATTAGTTCCAAGGCCAAGATGCAGTGGGGGATTCAGCACTTCTGAGTTTTAAAGGGGAAATGCTGGGGGTAGGCACCCCAGGCTCCTACAAAAGCATAAGGCTGATGGTAAACATTCTAATTTAGATAGAAGTCATGGCCAAGTAGAGGCCTCTCCCCTAAGACTTTGCTCTGACCTTATTCTTATGAGTGAAGAGCTGGGGGAAGGAGGAAGAGAAAGAAATGAGAGAGAACATGAGCCAGGAACATTGAAACTAAGAGAACAACATCCCCTGACAAGTGAAAGCGGAATTAGGAATGATCAGGGCTGTTAGGGATAAAGTCACCTGGCCTTCTATGGTGATGAAGAAAAAGTAGTTCTTTCACCTGTGCTGATTGCCCAATGATCAGAGAGCCAGTTCAGACAGAGCACGGGTTATGAGACACAATTTCCTACTTCCAGCTGTCCAATGCCTTCCATGTGTACTTGAGATAGAGAGTAAAAACTTAACAGGGTCTGAAGGGACCTGAACAATCTAATCTCATATCTACCAGAGGGCAGTCATTATCAGCGCTTTGAAGGCTGGTGAGATAAGTAAGACAACTCCTGCCAAGCACGCTATGTGCAGTCACAGGGCAGTGCACTAAGCGGCATCATTCCAAATGTGGCCATTATGGATTTGATTATGATAACAGTTTGGGTTGGGGGGTGGGGTATCACAGTAACATGTATGTTATCTTCCTAAAACTTCTCTGATCACCTACTAAAACTTATTCCCTGTTATTCTCTATCATATCTTATGTATTTCCTCCATGGCACTTAGTGTAATCCAACATTATACATAGTACTTATTTATTTACTTTTTTATTTTCAATTTTCCCCATTACAATGTGAGCTCCATGCAGGCAGGGGACCTTGTTGATTTTCTGCACTCTCTCTTCTCACCCTTAAGGAACAAGCAGACCTTCAATTCTTTGTTGGCCAAAAAAATGGACATCACTAAAGTACAAGCACTGAGTGGTACTTTAGTCTCTGGATGGTTTCAGCCTGCTCCAGCATCACAAACCACGAAAAGGATTCAACAGACAGTCAAGTCACCTTGACTCTGTCCAAACTGTGTGGAAGCAAATGGATGCAAATGTGACGATCTTGCCCCCTCAAGATCTGTGAACTCATAAAGGATGCAATAAAATGGTCCATTTCCATTCCAGACACTTAAAAAATAAAGAAAGAGAATGGGCAGTAGAAAGTAGTGCTGTGGAAGTGTCTGAGAAAGGCTTCCCCACATCCTGGTGTTCATGTTCTAGAGTAATCCCCTGCCCTGAAGTGTGAACTCAACCCTAATGACTCACTGAAACTGAAGGGAACACAGCAAAAGTGATGGTGTGCCACTTCCACTATTAGGTTATATAAAGACTATGGCTTCCAACTTGGGAACCCTCTGGTTCTCTGTCTCTCTCTCTCTCTCTTTCTCTCTCTCCTCCACCCCCTCCTCCTCTCTCTGTCTGTCTCTCAGTACCAGCTGCCTCGTTGTGAGGATACTTAAGCAGACAATATAGAGAGAGGTCCCCATTGTGAGGCTGGCTGACCAACAACTACATGAGTGAGCTTAGAGGCAGATCCTCTGAAGTCTGCCAACAGTTATTAGGTTGGCCAAAATGTCTGTAAGCTTTTTTCCATAAAATAAAAGAGACATTTTTCATTTTCACCAATAACTTTATTGATTTGGATATTTTGAGTATGTCGGCTATCTTACACACGGTAGAATATTGATTGTTCTCAATTAATGTCTTGATATGATCGCTATCAACTTCAACTCGTCTACCCAACCATGAAGCACCGTCCAGTGAGAAATCTCCAGCATGAAAGTTCACAAACCACTTTTGACACATTCAGTCAGTCACAGCACCTTCTCCATACTCTGCACAAGTCTTTTTATTTTTTGCATTTCAGTTGAGTTTTTGCCTTTCTTAAAATAACAAAGCATAATATGCCAAAAATGTTGTGTATTTTCTTCCACCTTTAGTATTAAAATAGCTATACAAAAATTCACCAATTTTGATAAGATTTTTAATGCATGCTGATATGACAGCTGTCAAAATACAATCTAACAAAATTGTTTCAAATGAAGTTAAAGACAACTAAGTGCTACTAGAGCCATCTTACCTAAAAAAACAAAGGAATTTTTTGGCCAACCCAGTACATTACTGAACCTGGAAGTGGACCCTCCTGCTGCAGTCCAGCCTTCAGGTGAGACTGCAGCCCTGACTGACAGCTTGCCTGCAACCCTGTGAGAAACCTCAAGCCAGGGGCATGCAGCTTAACCACTCCCTGATTCCTGACCCACAAAAATTCTTGGACAAAAAACATGTTTTAAGCTACCAAATGTTGGGATAATGTGTTACAGTGGTAGACAACTAATACACATGGGAAGACATCTTCTAGGCACTGTTAACACAGAATGAAAACAGTTTCCCACACTCTTCTGGGATGTTTCAGGTCCATGACTTCCTTCTGTCCTGGCCACCATCACCAGATGAGAAGACAACAAGGGTCTCATTAAAATTGGGAGTTAATGCCTCTACCTCTGAGTCATACAGACCTGGGTTTGAACCCTGACTCTGCCACCACAAGGTCAGTTGCAAGGAACAACTAAGTACCTTATCGTCTCTTAACCTTGGGTTCCTCAGGTGTTGAGTGGGGATCTGCCTTGTCCACCTCTTAGCGTTGGTGTAAAAACACAGTAGATACACTCAAAGGGCTCAGCATGGTGCCCAGCACGTGGTAAGTGCTGACACAATGTTAGGTGTTATTTTTATCCTTTATTGAGCCATCAGTAAAGGTCAGATGCAGGATCCTTGGAATTTTGGGCAAGTTATGAGAATAGTCAGGAAACTCTTGAGCCAGGACCTGATCAGACACCTGCGTAGATTCAAACAACTTCATACATGGGGTGAAGGGAGCAGTAAATAAATAACTGGGATACACAAGATGGTGAGCATGTGTGTGCCTTTCTACTTACTAAGGCAAGTCACTCTCTTCCTTATAGTACCTCCATGAAGCTCATATCTAGACAAGGAAAGAAAAGCCAACAAATAGCTACAAAGTGTAGCTCAGAAATGTTGAAGGACTTGTCTAAAGTCACATGCTTAGCAGCACTAGCATCTGAACTTACACTTGGGTCTTATGACAGCGAGTAAAGTGCTTTTCCTGAGTTGTTTAATTCCTTTACAAACCTGGTCACTGAGCCAGTGCCCTGCTTCCCCTCCATGTCTGAGTTCTGAGGCCAGAACAGGACAAGCCCCTGAGACTTTGCCCGTGGACCTATCCCTTTGTTAAACTTTTTCCTCAGAACTTCACTTTCATTGCCAAGCCAGGTCTCCTGATCTTGTGTCAACTCTGCCGCCTCTAATTAGTTCACTGTAATTATTTTTCCTTAACAAAGGAGATAAAACCAATCATGACATTTTTTTGTAAGCCTTCCAAGAGTCATGCTTAAATTACTGCACTGATTTGAAAACCCCAGCAAGCAAATAAGAAATAATTATTCTTTTATCTGGGTTGTGGCTGATGTGTTCCCAGATACCTACTAAGTTCTAGTACAAAAACAAGAGGTCACAAGCAGAAAATGACTTTGTCATGAAAATCCTTCAACTTGTGACGAATCTTTCTACTGCAAATTTGTGATGTGTGGGGGGCTGGGGTGAGAGAGGAGGGGATGGAGAATCAGTGGTGTCTCAAAAATGTCCACAAACCACACTGTTCTCAGTGTAGACTCCAAATATGATCAGTGCAAAGCTGACATCAGGTAAACTCTTCCCCAGGAAGGGTGAAATGCATGTGCTTCAATGGGGTGCAAAGAAAAGGCAGTGGCTGATGTTGATTATGTATTTACTATAGGCTAAGCACTATTCTAGGAAACTGAAGTGCTTTGCCTCATTTAATCACTATAATAGGCGATTATAATCTCCTCTCAAGGTGATTGTCAGCACGCCCATTACATGGATGAGAAAACTGAGGCTAAATAACTTTCCCAAAGCCACAAAATCAGGAAATGGCCGAGATGGGTCTGGAGCTGTTACCCTAAATTGCTTGTTCTTTCCACCAATCTCCACTCTAGGTAGCACCTGACTGAGGAGGTGAGGATGGAGAAGTAGGTGGGCCCTTATTTTAGAGGGTCTCCATGCAGTCAATCCTCTCCCCATAAGGATGCCTCAGTACCTCCCTCAGAAGGCCTAAATGGGATTACTCACACAGTGCAGGGACTGATGCATTGGAAGCTCCAGAAGCTCCTCTGCTGTCTGACCTTCTTAGGGCAGAAAATAAACACATGCTCAATGCTGAGGGGCTGGAGAGTGAGAGACTGACGGTGCCCCAGGGAACCTGTGCTTATCACAATAGCAGAGGTCTCTGAAGATATGGCTGTGGCACAAGATAAGGGAAACAGGAACTTGAGTGCCTCAGATAGTCCACAAGTACCCAGCAAAATCCTCATCAGTGACAACTGTAGAGTCAAAACAGAGGATGAAAGTACTTTTAGGGGGTTCTAACAGATAGTGGAGTCCAAGTGTGAGGCCACAGAGAACAGGGTGGCTCTATGCAGTCCAAATGATAAGACCCCTTTCTGCCAACTACCTCAACACTAACAGAGTCAATCAAATAATGGGCTTTTGAGTTTCTATTCTCCTAGAAGTAAATGCTGAGTCAAAGATATAAGCACAGTAGTTTCTTTACAGGGTGATTACAAGTACAGGAGGTGGGAAAAGAGACATACTTGCATTATTAGGCAGATTACCACTGTGGGTAATTGGAGCTTGACCTCTCTGGGGAACCCTGGGAGCCAAGGTCAGAGTTATCCTACCCAAAGGGCAGGGGATCCAGGGTATTTGTACACCAACTTCTGTCTGTCATGGAAAACGGAGCCCTTTCACAAGGATTTTATTTGCCAGAACTTCCAGCTTTCTCCTCTCACACAGGAACTCAAATGACTACAAAGAGGGGGGGAAAGAAAAGGAGAGAGATAGAGAGAGAAATACATACATACATACATACATACATACATACATACATAATGAGGCAAAGATGTAGATGCTGCTAGCTGAAAGATGGGTCACTATGCACTCCAACAGTGAGGACAGGAGCAGAGCACTGATGGAGGGGCAAACTCATAAGCTGGCAGTCCCTCTCCTCTGACCAGCAAGGTACCCTGCACAGCTCCTCCCCTTTCCGTGCTAGCCCAGCCCTAACTCAGGGTTATCATCTTCTGCAATCTGTTAACCAGCCTCCAGGCTCCCTGAACCTACCCTACAAGATCCTTCCCCTCCCCTCCTCCTGCTCAGAAAAGATACTCATAGTTGCTGTTGTCAAAACTTTCCTCTTCTTAAAGTTAGAGGGATGGACTAATTGTTCTGAGCTGAAGAGGGATGACTTCCAGTCAAGAAGACTGACTCCTCCTATAGATCATGTCTCACTGAGTTAGGGGGAGCTAGGTGCTGAGTAGTGGAAACTGTGCCCCACTCTGCGTGAAGCTAAGTGGAACTTGTCCCTAGAGATTATTAAAGTCCAGGCTGTACAGAGGTCTCCACCAATGCTACTTCCCTTTAATTCTGAGTGCCTGTGGTGCCCATTCCAGACTGCTGGCAGAAAGAGCTTCATAAACCCCTGTGGTCAGTTTGGTTTTCAGAGGGTTTATGGGAGATAAAAACATGTCACAGATGAGTTCAGTGCTCTGACATCCTACCAGGGCTGGATTTTCTCCCTACTTTATTCCATCCTTGGTGAATGAGTCACCCAAAGCAGCCACCCTCCAGCAACTGAACTGCTAACCAGTCCTCAGATGGTAGAGATGCCTGCGGTGGGGGAGGGGTTTGAAGAGTTGGGCTCCCTGGTAATTTCATTCATGTAATAAGCAGAAGAAAAATCCCTTCTCTCGAAGGGAAAGGGATGCATTGGTCACCCCCTTTCCACAAACAGAACAGCTCTCCTTTAATCTATGTAATATTGAGCATCTCTATGAAATTTGGGGGGCCCACCAGTTTTCATTCATACATTCACCAAATTGAAGCTAAAATTCTGCAATGTTATGCCATGATTGGGGGTCCTTGGAGGAAATATCATATAGTAACTAAGAATAAATCCTACTGAGCTCAGATCTGAGTTAACCACCTACTGGGGATGGCCTCCTGCCATTTCCCAAGTGTAATGGGTCCCACCTGTTGGGTTTGTTGTAAGAATTAAATGAGTCCTCATGCACTGGACATGTGTGTGGTTCTGATTGTGCAGCATGAACAGGGAGAGTTATGATTCTTCATAAGTTCTAGCCCACAGAAGGAGACAGTGTGGACCGCATGGTCCACAAAGCATTATATAATCACAAATGTACAGTGTGCTCTGAATGAAAGCAGTGTGGCTCTATGAGGACTGCTTCAGACAGAGAGAAGCATGTTTGTCTCATTCAGTCTCTTCTCCTGACACTTAGGGAGATGAAGACATTTAATCTGGAAGGTCTTGGCTCAAGGTCTACACAGTGTGCCAGGCAGGATGGGAAATCCAATGCCTCAATTCCAATTCTCATCCTCTTTCAATTGCACGATGTATTCTCACATAAATTACTGGGTCTGTTCATGTCACCCTGAAGCCACTGCAGGTACATAATCTGCAAAGTTTCTAAATTTTGAGAGATTACAAAAATGACCCACCAAATGTATGCATCCCCCAGTCCCACACACCTCCCTAATGGCCTTGGGAAGACTTCTGTCCCAAACCCCCAAATAGTGGAGCTCCCATCCTTCCCAAGTGACTCAGATAACTCTCAAAATTAGGAAATCATCCTTTGGGTAGCATATAATTTGACAATGAGCCTTCCTGAATCCCTATCAAGGTTTACCATTTGTAGTGGACAAAGCATTTGCTCTTCCAGAGATCTGACCAAGGTCAGGCCTTGTGGTGGATGCTGCAGTGAGCCACCAGACCCCCTTCAGGAATCAAGGATTCGTTTCCCAGGCCCTGGGAGTGCAGGCAATCTTCCCTTCTCAGTCCTCTCAGGATTACCTCAGCTGAAGGGAGCTGCCTCTTTGATGCTAGTCCCTTCTTCCTGGGCAGCTCAGGTATAAAGACCTGGCCCCGAGTCCCAATGTAGAGCAATTCTGAATGGCCATTCAATCTTCTAGGCTTCCCCTGGGCTCAGAGTAGGCGTTTGTTGAGATGACATTGTAGCCCAACTTCTCCCCCTGCCTAAGTCCTGCTTTGTTGTCTTCCCTCCTGCAGGTGTGAACTCCAGAGATCTTCCTCATAAACTCTTGTGTACGCTAACCATCCCAGAGCCTGCTTCCTCAGAAACCCAGCCTGCCACACTTGCCCACCTCAGAGGTATGGTGCAAACCAGAACCCAGGTGGCCACACCTCCAGTCCAGGGGTCCCCGCATGAAAAAGAACCTTCATCCTTGTACTATTTTCCTAGGGCTACCTAATAAAATATCATAGGTTGGATGACTTAAACAACAGAAAATTATCTTATCACGGTTCTGGAACTTAGATGCCTGAGGTTAAGATGTCGACAGGGTTGGTTCCTTCTGAGGGCTGGGAGAGAAGGATGTGTTCCTTGGCTCTCCCCTAGATTCTGGTGGTTTGCTGGCAATCTCGAAGGTCCTTAAAGAAGCATCACCCTGATTTCTGCCTCCGTCTTCACCTGGTGTTCTCTTGTGTGCATGTTGGCATCCACATTTTCCCTTTTTATAAAGACACCAGTCATTTCGGATTAGGCCCTCCCTACTCCGGTATGACCTCATCTTAACTAATTACATATGCAGAGACCCTATTCCCAAACAAGGTCATGTATATGTTAAAGTACCAGAGGATAAGGCTTTAACATATGGATTTTGGTGGGACATAATTCAGCCCATATCACTCTTAACAAAAACACTAATTCAGTGTTAGTTGGCAACTAGAACACATCAAGCAGGGCCCATGAGTGACCTCTTCCCCTGTTCAAAGCAGGCTTGGAATTGTGCACATCATTCTCCCCCATCTGAATCTGGCCAAAGCATCTCATCCCAATACAGGACTTCAGGTGACTACTGCCCATCAAAAGAGCTGACACAGAGATAAAGCCTATTTATCTTTGATTCAGGGGGGAAAGTGATTAATTCCAAGCAGGAGAATTAGGAAGCCTTCTGAAAGGCACATTTCAGGAATGTATTTGTTTTCTGAGGCTGTTGTAACAAAGTACCACATGGACGTGGTGGCTTAGACAACAGACATTGATTTTCTCACAGTTCGGGAGGCTAGCAATCTGAGATCAAAGTGCCAGCAGGACTGATTCCTTCCAAGTCCTCTCTCCCTGGCTTTCAGAGGGCCGTCTTCTCCCTGAGTCTCCACAGGTCATTCCTCTGTGTGGGTCAGTGTCCTAATCTCTTCTTATAAGGACACCAGTCATATTGGTTTAGGCTCATCCTAATAGCCTTATTTTAACTTCATTACCTCTTTAACTACCTTATCTCAAAATACAGATACACTCTGACATGCTGGGGTCAGAACTTAAACATATGAATTTGGGGGTTGGGGACACAATTCAGTCTATAACAGAACAGAGAACATGCCATGGTCTGAACACAAGGCCTGACTTTTCACCCCCACCCCCACCCCACCCCACACTCCACTGTTTCCATCATTTTCCTGCATCATAAGCTTTTAGCTGGGGGGGGGGGGGGGGTCCCATATCTCCTGCCCTGAGAACACAGTGACAAATACACACTGCCTGAAACAGAACTAGCTCCTAAACACCTCTCCCCAAGTGATGGAGAAATCTCTGCTAGAAACACGCATCAAAGTCGAGGGGAATCTTTGTATTCTGCTGGCCTGGCTTACAAGGTAAAGTGGCATGCAGATTTCTTATTTAATAAATTCCCACAGAAAATTAGTTTTTCACAGTAGGAAGAATTTCAAGGCTTGCTGAGATGAGCGGGCAGGATCTAATCACTGTTGAGGCTTTGTACATACACCAGGCATTGCCGATCTCTGAATGATCCAATTACTCTGCAGAGGCCCATCTGCCTTACCTGCATACTAATCGCGAGACAGGGGAGCAGGAAACACACTGGCCTTTTCGGGAAGCTCCAGACGCACATGGCTCCCTTGCTGACCTTCTGCCAATTACATTCATCTCAATTCTATTAGCTCATCTTTAGCCCAAAGGTGACATATGCCCAGCTTAGAGTATAATGTGTCTCCACCAGCTTCCCCTAACAACAGGAGAGGGTACCAGCTTTGGGGGTGGGGGGAGGTTGGGTATCAATGGCTTGCACCACCTGAGGCCCCAAATTTGCTTGCCTGTGGTCCCTGGCAATGAAGACTGGTGAATTCAAGAAGGTGCATCCTTCCTGGAGGACAAAGCAATGTCTAAGTTGGCCTACATCTGATAAGTAGTGGATTTTGGGGGAGGGGAAGAAGGGAGATGAAGTGATGAAATGAGGCCAGACACCTGAGTTTGAGTACAAGTTGTACTATTAAAGGTGACCTGGAACAGTCAGCTTTACTTTTTTGAACCTCTGAAATCTGGCAGGTAAAATGGGGGTGAATATACTTCCACTGTTGAAATAGAAAGTATTTTAGTCAGCCTTCCCACTCCTCCTTTCTGTGTTTTTCATACACCTCTGTCCAAATAGGCTTGGGTTGTTTCAGGGGCTAGAAGAGACAGAGGAGCATATGGTATGTCTAATAAATGGCCCCTTGTGCACATGAGCATGTAACCAGCCATGCCTTCGTGTGGTGCAGGTTCTGAATGCTGTAGAAACACCAGGAGGGCAGGGTAAGTTGGGGTGACTTCTCAGAGCAATGTTGGGTCGTGAACAAGGGTGGGGGGAAGAATAAAAGGCATCAAGAAATAATAAGAAAAAAGATGTGGAGTGGAGATTATGATGTCATGTGTGAATAGGGGAGATCTACTTAGGTAAAATTAGATGGGGTTTGCCTACATTTTCCAGTAAAGAACATACCACCCCCCAACCAAATACACATACTATATACACACACCCATGATACAGGAAGTAAGTCAGCTCAGGCAAGTCCAAGAGAAGGCCAGAGGCCCAAAGTCCAACCATCAGGGGCTGGCAAGGGGTGCACATGTGTGTGTTAAGGGTGGGGGAGTTCAGGATGATTTACCTGAGATGAGAACTCTAAGAGCCAAGGGCAAGGTTAACAGTAGCATCCACTTGACAAGCTCAGGAGTCCATGTGGGCAGAGCTTGCAGGTAATCACTGTGTCCCAGCAGTCTCTTTGTGACTTATAAGTTTGCCATTCAGTGTTTAAAGAGTGATAACTGCATGGCACACCCTGGGCTTAGGGTAGAGGGGAAGAGGGTGGGCAGAAGTGGGAAAGAATTTTATGAATTCTTTTTTTCTCCTACGGTAAAATGAAGGAAACTTGCTTCAAGGAAAAAACAGCACAACATTACTCTTGAAAAACAGAGGCTCAGAGTATTTCAGACTTATGTTCAAACTCTCACTCTGCTATTTGTCAACTGTGGGCCTTGAGATAGGGTGCTGAATATCTGAGCCTCAGCTTACTCATCTGTAAAGTGGGGATATCAATTCTTACTGCTTCTATTCTAAGGATTATAGACACTATGAATAGATTTCCTAGAATGATGACTGACTCATAATGGTGAACAATAATGGGTATTTGTCAGTATTTACAGCTTATAATGCAACAGAATGAGTGTCACTCACTCATTCAACAAATGTCCATGGAGCCCTGCACATGTTATAGGCACTGTGACATGTATAACGCTGAATAACAATGAAAAGTTACAAGAACCATCAGAAGTACTAGGGGTTATGAGAGTTTAAAGGTAGGGCAAGTCATTTCTACGTGCAGAAGGGAGGGTCTTCCCAAAGGAACTTTGAAGAATCATTAATGTTTGGCTTGGGGAGATGGAGGGAGGGCTTTTCCAGTAGAGGTGAGACCATGAGCAAAACCTTTAAGGTAGAAAGCTGAGGATATGAACAAAGGACACTAAAAGGTCTCATTTGGATTGAAGCTTATGGTAAGTGAAACAGCATGCACAACAAAACTCTCTGCAGTGATGGAACTGTCCTACTCTCTATACCATACTCAGTTTGGTAGCCGTTAGCTCCGGGTGGCCATTGAATACTTCAAACGGGGCTGTTATGACTGAGAAACTGGGTTTCTAATTTTATTTAATTTTAATTCATTTAAATTTAAATGTAGTGAGTGGACACCTGTGGCTAATGGCTACCATATTGGCCTGCACAAGTAAGAAGGGTAATTAGGACCAAGCCATCTGAACAAATGAATTGCGGTCAGACTGTGGAGGGCCTGAGTGCCATGCTAAGAGTTACATCTCACTTTCAGGTCACATGCCATCATAGTTCAGCTATGGAAAACCATTCCTGTTGCAGAGTGCAAGATGAATTCTGAAAGGGGATGCCAGAGGTGAGAGAGTCAGGTTGCCAGAGCCTAAAATTGTTCAGAAGAGCAATACTTAAGGTCCTGCCTAAAACAATGAGAATGGAGAGAACAGGGCAGATGTGAAAAATAGCCCCCACGTATATGCAGCCATCAGAAGATAAAAGATTGAGAGGGCGAAGGAGGCAAATGTGACTGAGGGGATGCCAATATGTGAAACCTAAGTGAGACCTAATCGATATGTGTCTCAGTGTCTTGTGGCACCAGGAACAGGGAACAAAAGAAGGGCTTGTTATCTGGAACAAAGGAGAGAAGTCAGGTGTTTCTGCGGCCAAAGGCAGTGATTACTAAAGAACAGCCTCTCTCTATCCCATGTGCCTTCCAACAGAACCGTGGCACTCTCCTACTGTTCCAGGGAAGGATTTCTCTTTCATTCATTTCCCCAGGTAATCTGAGCTGTGTAGACTTGGCTTTTGAGGTTTGGAGCCCCAGGGGCCTGGAGAGGGCTCCTAGGGCTTCCTGGAGATCCTGATGGTGGTTGTGATTTCTGCCAGGGAGAGGAGGCTGATTTGGCATTCCTGGCACTGCCTACATCTCTCATGTCCTTCTCAGAGCTGACCGCCAGGTCCCCAGGAACCCTGCATGACTTGCTGGAGAGTGGTCATTTGTTTTTGTCCTATTAACTTCTTAAAAGGACAGAAATGGATTGCTGGGCTACAGGGGCAGCCTGGGAAGCATACGGATGAGGAGCTGGCTGCGTGAGGCCAGGAGGGAGGTTAGGATGAGGGGGCAAAGGGGGCTGAGGAAGAAACAGAATCTCTGTCTCTTAACTCATATCTACTGAATGAAACTCTTTGCAGAAATGCAGTTCTTTGGGGAGTTTCTCTCTCTCTCTCTCCGTCTCCTCCCCTCTCTCCCCACCCTCACCCGTCCCATTTTGGCACATGCTATTCTGTCTGGAAAACACTTTCTATCATCTGCCCCACTGCCTTCATTCACAATTGCGTGCATTTATTCATGAGTCACTGAATGTGTTGAGCACCTACTACATGCCTATCGCTGTGTTACAGTCGGAGTGTACCATAGTGACAAAACAAGATAAAACTGCACTCTCCACCCACAGAATCTGGAGAGCAGGGAGAAAGCCTAGATAGTAATTAGTGAACTGCCCAAAAAAGGTATGATTATGAACTTAGATAGTGTTGTTGAAAGAACTCTTGCTAAGCTTTAAGCATGCTCATTCAGATGCCTCTGTGGAATGACCTTTCTGTGCCTTGATTTCTTTAGCTAAAAATGGTGTTGAGACTAGAACCTACATACACTGTGGAGAGGGCGAAATACAACTTAACATGTGGATGCCCGAAAGAGCACCTGCCTCTGTTGGCTATTTTTTTCGTCATTCCTTATGAAAGTCAAACAGGACAATGGACTCTGGCCCCAGGATCATTCTCTGGGCCAGGATGCATCAGAGGTTTGATGGGCTTTGTGTGAGGAAAAAAGTGCCCCAGGTCTCTTAGAAACACACCAAGAGTCAGCCTGTCCCCGCCTCTCAGGTAGCATAGTTAGAACCTTGCTTTCTAATATACAAATGCTGTTTCCTAAACTCCTGCCCTTTTGGGGAGCTATGAAAAAAAACATTTGGAGCTACAAAGCTTACGCCTGTAACATTCCAAAGTGAAACCAGCGTGCTAAAAGGGAGAGGAGCTAAACCAATTGCTGTAAAAGGCATGATTTATTGACTGTCTCGCGTAAGACTATGACCAGCCTGAAAAAAAAAAACTGGGGGATATCGGCTGAGTCTTCCAAACTGAAAAATCTTTTGATAAACCTGCAGTAGAGGTGAAAAGGTTTGTTCCCCTTATCTCAGCCAAGAGAAAGGCCCATGGTGAGGCTGGTTGCTTCGTTAGGTGCAAAAGCCTGTCCTTCTAACACAAAGTTTCTCCTTTAAATTAAGTGGAGCAAACCACGAGGGTGGCTATTGTATATTTCCCCATGTGCTCTTACAAATTCAAAACTGATTTTAAAAATAACATTGATCCTATGCATGCACTTCCCAGGAGATAGTAATGACAGAAATATGAAATATTAAAGTTTCCATATCTAAGAGCCTTGAAGGAGGCTGGATAAGGATGCAAAGGGAAGAAGGCAGAATGGAATAAATGTTCTATGTTAAAAGCGGGTGGGTAGGTTTAAGTGGTGGAGGAGGAAAGAAGAGACTTTTACTTAAAGATAAGGAGTAAGGTAGTTGCAGAGAAGAATTGTAGAGTGCAAGGAGAAAGAGATTTGGGGGTGGCTGATGAAAAGGAGAGGAGACTGGGAATTGACAGGTGATGTTTAGGAAATATAGTGGATACTGTTGGTGCCTCACCCTGGCCCTCTTGCCCTGCCAGAACATTAGCCTCCAGATGCTGGAGTGAAGTGCTAACTGGCAATAACTCACTCATCTCCCTTCTCCAAATGGAAACCCCTTCGCCTGAGAGTCTATGCTTACCCTACCCAACTCTGGGAGGCAAACCTCAGCCAGTGGCACAGGGGTACAAGAAGCCTGGAGTCCTTGCCTCAAGATGGGACCAAATTAGTGGTAGCATTCATGCTCTAGAGTCTCCTGTGAAATCAGTCTGAAACTAGATTCTGGATGAACCTACTTCCTTCCTTCATCTTTTATTTTCCTTATCCTTCTTTCACTTCCCTTGTCTAGAAAGTACTCTCCCAACACATCTCCTAACAAGAATACCCTCTCAGGCTCTGCTTCTGGGGTATCTGAACTGAGACAGGAAGTTCAGTGTGGTGTGTGATGCTATCCCCTCCTCCATGTCCCCTTTCCCAAGAAATCTCAGAAATACGGACTTAGTTCTTAGATTTTTTTTTCACTTAGAAATGTGCACCTTGGACTGTGATAATATTCTGAGATTGGTTTGAAGGTTCAGCAAAACAGTTAAATCACTTTCAGTTTACAATTAATATCTATAATGTATTAAATGCCTGTGTTCTAAGCACTGTCTTAGGTACTTGACACCTGTTATATCATTTAATCCTCCCAATAGCCCTATAAGATGCCCAGTTTCACCCAATGTTATAAATGAGGACTTTGACTCTACAAGAGGTACACCAACTTGCCCCTAGCATATAACATGTTAGTGGCAGAAATGGGTTCAGACCAGGTTTTGGTGATTCCAACACCTGTTTTCTGTACAGTGGACCACAGTGGCCCTTTCTCCAGCTTAAGAAGAATAACGATCAAGCTGCCAAGTTCTCAGCTCAAAGTGGAAATGCAGACTCCCTGAGCCCTGGTATTTCAAGCACGTTCATTTCCTTCTTCAGTCAATGACACAGAGGTTGGCATTCACTAGAGTCCAGCCATGAGTTGACTGAAATCCAGCTCCTACTTCCAGAAGCTCATCGGATAAATCTAATATCTGAGATAGATAATCTAATGGGCATGTGAGTCATCCATTTCTTGGTATTCTCTAAGCTCTAGGTTTGTATTAAGTTAGAAAGACAGGCACCTGGACCATATTATGTTACTCCCCCCATGAAACTGCATCAGCTAAGTTAAGATTTAACACTATGACTTCAGCATTTATAGCATATGAGGGCAAAAATGTCAACATAAGCAACCTTTTTGTTGAAGACATTGCTTTTCTATTATAACATGCCCCTTAAATATGGAGGCAAGTGACTCCCTCTCAGAGTTTAGTGCTTGTATAATGCTCCCTCCTACAGATGAGCTTTGTGTTCCTTCCCTCCATGCAATATAGGTTACATGACCCAATAGGTTTCTCATTTTGCATTTGCTGCCAGGAAGCTCAAAGATAAAGACACTCAGCTTTGATAGATAAGATCTATCTCGGGTGTCTACTCTTACAATGTTTTAAGATGATATTTCAAGCATTTCTCATTGTTTGACTATACGTCTACCTCAAAATTTTAAATATGTGTAGTAAAAGACTGAAAGTAAATCAGTGTGTTCTCATAAGAAATGCCTGGACAAAGGTACCGCTAAGGTTGTATTCAGATATGGTGGCATATGAGTAACTTTAACAAATTTTTTAAACCCTTACCTGAGGATATATATATTGATCTGGGGAAGAGAAGGAGAAAGAGAAATGTCAAATGGGAAAAAAGAAATATCGATCAGTTGCATCCTGTACAGGCCCCGACTGGAGGTTGAACCTCCATAGCTCAGGGCATAAGTTTATATGCCCTGACTGGAGATCGAACCCACAATCTTTTGGTGCACAGGATGATGCTCCAACCAAATGAGCCATCTTGCCAGGGCTTTGATGGCATATTTTTAAGAAATATCCCCAGTGGGCATCTGTTTTCTCTACTCCACCTCCTCTGTCATGACCACAACCCAAGCCAACATCATCTCCCACCCAGATGACTGCAAACACCTCCCATCACTTCTGGAAAGCCTATTTAACAGACTGGATTGGATCCTCCGTGGGGGTTTCATGGGACCTTGGGTTACATTCTAGCACTTACTGTATCTTATAAGTGGTCACTCACAAATGGCCAGTGCCTTCCTGCTTCTCTTTCACTTCCCAACCCTCATTGGTTTACAAGTTTTCTCCTCCTCCTCTTCCCCCTTCTCCTCCTCCTCCTCACCATCATCATAGCTCTCATTATATGTCAAGCACTTTACAATCATTTACTCACTGAACCATTTAAAGTACTATCATCCCCACTATAGAGATGCAGACACCTAGGAATAAAGAGGTCCAGTCACAGGCAGAGGTCTTTGGGGAGTAAGTGAGGAAACATGGAACTTCAACTCAGATTTGCTTCAGCAACAGAGGCAAAGCTTTTAATCACTCCTAATCACACTTAATCACCAAGATCTGGCTTGGCTAATGCCCTCGCCTCTATCAAGTCTGCTCAGATCTCACTTTCTCAGATGAAATCCCAGACCAACCATTAGTATTGAAGCTGCACCCAGTACTCCAGTCCTCCATTCTCTGTTCCACTTTGTCTTTCCATGAATTACCTGTCAACATCCCATGTTATCCATCATTCCTCTTGTTCACTGTCTGGTTACCCTGCTGGAACATAAGCTCCACAAGGACAGAGAAGTAGCACGTTCACTGATATATCTAATAAGAATGCAATAAATATTTGTTGAATGATTAAATACATGAACTATGCCATGGGCCCTCTGGATCAGTTAGAATCCCAGAGTCTTGCACATACCTAACACAGAGGAGGAGGTGAGTAAAAATGTGTCAATGGCTGAAGGAGCCATGCCTCCTCATTGATCTCACTGAGGAGGTGGGCTCCAGCCCCAGAACAAGTGTTCTGTTGTAATTGTTGCTGCCGCCCTTCCAGAATTCCTCAGAGCTGGGTGGAGGGACTCTGGGCCTCCATCCACAGTCAGAGGAACCAGCCTGGCTGTGAGAATCCCCTGGCTCTGTGCTCTGCTCCTCTCTGCCTTAGGCCCTCTCCTCCTGTGGCTCTTCCATGCCTCACTCCCTCCACCCCCATTTGTCCCTCCAATAGTCCAGACCTCCCCTTCCTAGGCACACAGCAAGGACCAGTGGGTTTCCTTGAGTGCCTCGTTGTGCCTCCTCTGCCTGGTCGTTGGGTGGAAAGGACCCCTCTGCCATTTTGTTACCTCACACATCCAATTAGGTGGGCTCTCAGTAGTAGGGGAAAGCTGGCTGTTTCCTTGACAGCAAATACCCAAACTGACTGAAACAATTCATTTGTCTATTTTAAAACTGAATTCCATGCTTCCATGGCAACCAAAGTTATTAAAAGATGTAAATTAAAGTGTTGTGCAGGAAAGATGGTTTGGCATGGAAGGTGCTTGTTTTGGGGAAAGAACACCAAGAACTTCAAGCCAAGGGCATCCCCATGCCCAGAGGCACATTGCAATCAGCTGGAGAGAAACAGCTCAGATGGCCCCTCCCTGTGCCCTTGCTCCTATTACTGTCTCATATAGAAGACAGCCTGGTCTCTCCCATGTATAAGACAGATGAGAGGCTTTTCACTTTCTGAAGCCCCTTGTGCTGAGTCAGAAACCCAGGAAGAGTAGGTGGAAGAGCTGACATTAATGTAGCACCTATTATATAGCGATACGGGAGTTGACATGTGTTGTGTACTTACTGGGCCCCTGGTATTGTGCTATGGGATTGGCAGGCATGAACTCACCAAACACTCCCACCAGATGACAGAGAATCTCAGTTCATTCTTATTTCACAGATGGGGAAGTTAAGGCTCAGACACATAAAGACACTGAAGGAATCACACAGCCAGTAAGAGATAATACTGGAATTAGAGCCCACATCTGTCCAACCATATTATATTTCATTGAATTTGTGCCAGACAAAATGCTGTATGACTGGATTATTCTCCTTAATCTTCTTAATCTAAATGGCAATATGTATGAAGTAGAGTTAACAGCTCAGGCTCCTGAGTCAGACAGATGTGGGCGTGAACCCCAGCCCTCTGTGTATTAGTTCTGGGGCCACAAGGCAAGAGTGTGAACCCTCAGAACCTCTGTGTACTTGGATGTAAAATGAGTGCTGTCTGGTGGTGAAGTAACGTGAGCTAATGCAGGAGAGGCACCTGGCCCGGGGTCTGATAAGCAAGCAATAAGCATTATCAACATTCTTTGTCTTATTATTATTATTATTATTATTATTATTATTATTATTTATTACTATTATTCTATTTATAGCTGAAGAAAAGAGACTTGGAGAGGTAAACAAGCCTGCTCAGCAACACAGAGTGGGGATTTAGAGCCAGGTCTCCAAGCTTGTGTTCTTTCCCAGAAACTGAAGGAAAGATAATGTTCTCTCAAGATCTATAGTTGCAGTCTTTTCACAGTGAAGCTGGGATACTTAGGATCTCAAGTCAACATGCCCCTTGTCTCGTGTTCTGGGCACCCCTGCTGCTTCTGCAAAGGTGGACGGAGAAAGGAGAAGCTGTATCTAACATCAGGATAATTATATTTGCTATTGTTTATCAGATCATTATTCTCCACCAGGTACTCACTCTGGGCTGTATCCTGATTCTCTGCTCCCTGCCCCCTCTAAAATGGGTTCATTTCTTATAAACCAACAAACAACAAGTGTTGGCAAGGATGTGGAGAAAAGGGAAGCCTCATGCACTGTTGTAAACTGGTGCACCCACTGTGAAAAGCAGGATAGAGGTTCCTCAAAAAATTAAAAATAGAACTACCTTATGACCCAGCAAACTCACATCCGGGAATTTATCTGAAGAAACACAAATCATGAATTGTAAAAGACATATGCACTCCTATGTTCATGGCAGCATTATTTACAACATCCAAGACACGGAAGCACATTAGCTTTAACACAGCCTACTGCTTCTACCTTTGGCCAACACATGTTGGTCTCTCAAGACTTAGTTTAAACAGGAGTTCCTCTGAGAAGCTTTCCTTAACCAGAATGGCAAAATCCCTCTACATTCTGTCCCCTCGCCCAGCACCTGGGACTCCTCTGTTATTGCTCTTGGCTAGTTGTCATTATGCGCTTGCCCCTGTATGAGGACCTGCGTGGAATCTATTTGTACTGTTTCCTCCATGCCCAGAATAGCCTCTGGTACAAAATAGGTACTTAATAGAAATTTCTGGAATGAATGAATGAATGAATGAATGCAAGTATACATGATGGCACTTTTTATTGGAGAGTGTGTGAGGATCAACATATTATTTGGACAAATCTTGAACAATACAGGGCCTTAGTTAACACCCCTGGGGAGGGGGGGAAACATTCATAGACCAAAAGTGAA
This sequence comes from Desmodus rotundus, assembly GCF_022682495.2. Taxonomy (NCBI): domain Eukaryota; kingdom Metazoa; phylum Chordata; class Mammalia; order Chiroptera; family Phyllostomidae; genus Desmodus; species Desmodus rotundus. The sequence continues at coordinate 102,551,400 of NC_071387.1, read as the reverse complement.
GATGAAAGGATCTTCCCTGTGGACAGGAAGAATCATAAAGTTAGAATTATTTGGTCCCAAAAGCCAATAGTGCCAACATCGAGAAATCCAGGAATAAAGAAATGATCAGTCATATTGTTAGCATAAGTAGCTAGCTAGGTATTCATAAAAGAAGGGAGCAAATGGAATTGGACATTAAGCCGAATAAAATAGGGAGCTGAATTGGGCATTAAGCCTGATTCACTAGGAAGCCGCAGCATTCACAGGCTCCCCTGAGGGCAGCTGCATCTTCTGCAGAAGGGACTCAACCCCAAGCAAGCAGGAAGACTCTCCAGGGGACAACCTCCCCAGTAGTGGGATTACTGAGAGGAGGGGGAAAATTCCCTTGCTAGGTGCTTTCATAGTGGGAACCAAGATGGTTCAGCGGGAGGTAAGCATATGCACAGTGGAAACCAGATGACTGCAGTAGGAACAAAAATGGTGGTGTAAAGGGTTGGAGAATAGCCCGGGAAAAGAATGGGATTGGATGAAGATCCAGGAAAGGGATTGTTTACAGGGATGGCCCAGCAACAGCCTGAAAACCCAGGAGGTAGGTTGGATAGTTTGAAAGAAAGCCTGTTTCCAAAAATCATGAAAATATATAGAATATTATCAAAGATCTCAGGGCAGTTGCTACTAAAGTCTTTCTACTCTCTATGCCTTCCCACCCTGAGGGAATATTATTTCCCTTCACCCCAATAAATCTTGTCACTATGCTTAAACTTCCCTCATGTGTGTGCCCTTTGAAATTCCGTCCTCTCATCACTGCAAGAACGCATATACACTGGTAACAATATGAATGAATCAATGAATGGATAGATGAATGTATGCTTTGAATAATGCGTTACCTTCCAGTTAACCCAATTGTTTTCATTTGCATAAGATGACCAAATATTAGAAGTTTTAATTAAAACATCCATTGGGAATCTGAATGATCCACAGAAAAACAGATCTCTCCACAATTCCAGGATCATATGTGAACCAAACGTTATTTCTGGCTCTTTTTACAGCACTCTTCTCTTGATTGTTAATAACCAATATTTTGTCAGCCTTACTCTGCCTGGCACAGGGCTAAGCACTTTACATGTATTGGTTTGTTTAATCCTCAAAAATACTCGTCCGTCCAATTTTACAGAGGAAAGAAAGACACAGAGACTTCAGTTAACTCATCTAAGGAAACACAGCTAGTTAGAGGAGAAGTAGGGGCAGGAACCCAGGCACTATGGTCTGAGACCACCACCCTTGACTGCATCAGATGGTGCTGAGCAGGGCTGTGATGTTGTGATTTATAATAAGAAATACATACTTGGTTTTCATCTGCATTCCTGGCAGAGCTCTGAAAATGCTTGGAATTTCCTAAATATTGAGAGCAATCAAGGTATCTTTTGTTATGTTAATGAGGTGGCTTTTGGAAAGCCCCTAGGTCATCTAAGGATGGAGACTGGCTGCTAGTGGAGCCACCCCTATAATTAGAAGTTTAGAACTTCATTCCTACAGCCCTGACCTCATGGGAGGAGAGAAGGGCTAGAGAGTGAGTCAGTTTTCAATGGCCAATGACTTAGTCAATCATGCCTACTTAATGAAGCCTCCAAGAATACCCACAAGGACAGGGTTTGAAGAACTTCTGGGTTGGACACATGGAGATTTGGGAGAATGGCTTGGAAGCTCCTCACCCCTTTCCCACATACCTTGCCTTATGCATCTCTTCTATCTGGCTGTTCCTGAGTTATATACTTTTATAATAAACCTATGATCTAGTAAGTACAATATTTCCTTGAGTTGTGTGAGCTGCTCTAGCAAATTAATTGAAACAAAAGAGAGGGTCATGGGGACCTCTGATCTATAGTTAGCTGGTCAGAAGCACAGGTGACAACATGGACTTGCAACTGACACTTGGCGTCTGAATTGGGGCAGTCATGTTGGACTGAACACGTAACCTGTGGTATCTGACATTACCTCCAGGCAAATAGTGTCAGAATTAAGTTGAATTGTAGGACACCCACCTGGTATCAGAGAATTGCTGGATGTGGGGGAAAACCTCACACACCAGAATTGCTAGAACAGATTGGGAGGGTCACTCCCTCTGCTGGTGGGCTCCCAGCAGGCACCGTCCACACATGCATTAGAGCACATTCCTCGTGACTGTTTAAACCCCAACCCCAGCAAGTGACTGGAGAGCCAGAACTATGGTTCAGAGCAGAAGCCCCAGGACCCATCAGAGCACCATGCAGATGCCTAGTATGTTTGTCAGTGAGTACATAAATAAGAAACCCAGCTCCTGCCTCCAAATTCCATGAGTGAGTATACTTTATTTATTTATTTTGGCTTCAAAGCAAATGTCTCTGGGAAACATTAGCACCACGGGGGAAATTCTGAAAGGGAACATAGAGTAGAGAACTCAGATCAAGCCAGGGCCTTTAGTGAATATTCACCACATCCCAATCACTCTGCCCATCACTTCGAGGAGGGAAAGGAGCCTCTGAAAACACGAGACATCTGCGTCTGAGTGCCCCTGACTCCATTCCCTAAGCACAGGTTGCAAAAGTTTACATTTTTAGCTAACATTTTGTGTGATGCTTTTCTTAACTTTGCAAGTTGGCATTTTACTAGCAGTTTCCTTTTGGGGCATCAGATGGCAGATTGAATGATTTAAGAGGAAAAAATGTGGCTGTATTTGAAGTTTTTTTTAATAGCCTCCAGGAGGCTAATGTGACATTCTGGGTAAGAACACAGCATTATGTTGATGCATATGACATCTCTGTTGATGATGTATAAAAGCTTTCTGTGGCAGCAGATCACCAAGGGGGTGGGGCAGAACTTGGAAGGGGACTGCATCATCTGGGTAAACTGTGACTGCCACCCTGCCTTAGAAGAAGTGAGAAAGGTTAAAAGGTCTGGAAGGTTCTCCATTTGGAAAATGCTAATCCACAAGGAATCCAAAGGACATCTGGCCTCAGTGGCCAGACTTTACAAAATTAGATTTGCCATAGATATCAGCAAGCTTGCAAAGCAATGGTTCTGAGTCCCTTTACCTCTGGATCCAAGCAGGAAATTAGGTCCCCTGATAGAACCCCCAGCTACTGATGTATTTATGGGAGAGGCTAAAGGGACTCTTGGAGCACCAGAGCATGGTGAAATGGGAGAAAGGCTTTCTCCCCAAGCCAATGCCACACTTTGCCTCCCTGGCTCCAAAGACCCTTCACAGAGTTTCTTGTAAGCACCTTCTAGACCTCATCCAACATCCACCAAGGTTTTTCATGATAACTACTTGTTCCTGTGACTATTCGGACTCTAATTCATAGATCAGGTAACTGAGACACAAAGAGGTTAAGACTGCCTTGGAGTTGGCTTCGTCGGCTCAAAGATAGAACAACAAAGAGTACAGATGATCAGTCCATGGGAAGTTCCAGGAGCCATGTGTGGAAGAGTCATACATCACTACTCTCCACCCTCCATTGTCCAGAACTCAGTCACATGGTTTCAATGAACTGCAAAGAAGACTGGGAAATGTAGTCTAACCACAAACCCAAAGGAAAAAAGGAAAGTGGTTTTGGTGAACTCAGAGCTCCCTGTACTGCAGGTGCTAAGCAGAGCCCGGGAGAGCTCAAATTAGTCTGGGAAGCCAGATTCATAAACACACTCTAGCAAATCTTTCAATCATCCATCTCTCCCACAACCAGAGTTACAATAAAAGCTTTCAAATATATCACTGGACAGTACTCAGTGGCTGAGGGGTAGACATGAAAGTTATCTATGGGAAATCTCTGGAGTCATCTGGGATGCTAATTAAATGTAAAACTGACATGTTATTTCCTGACAACTTATTATGTGCCAGACACTGTACCCCATCCTGTAACTGCTTTACCTTGTTTAATCCTTACCCTGATAGTATTAGGTAGTGACAATGATCATCTCCGTCTTGCAGATGAGAAGTTGAAATGTTGAGAGGTCATACAACATGTCATAAGAGAGCTGGAAATCACACCCACATGAATCTGATCCCAGAGTGCAAGTGCTTAACCCAACAGTTCTTACATGCCTGTACTTATTTCTTCCCATCAATAAGCTTATGTGTTGTGCCTCAAGGGAGAACTATCAGGGTTTCTACCTTCCAGTCATATTATTTAAACCACAGCATTAACTCACTGGGAAAGAGAAATATGTTCATAAATTATTCAGAATGTGAAATATGAAAGAAAAGAAATATATCCACAGGAAAGTCACTAATCAAAGTGATTTTCTTATCCAGTTGCCTTATGTAACTGGTGTTCTACTAAGACAAGAAGGAAACAAAATGTAGATGGCCAAAATACTATGCTTGTCAGACAGAGCTGCCTGGTACACTCTCAGCCTCAAGCAAACAGGCTTCAGGTACCAGAAGTAGAGGGAACACGTGTGGTCAAAGTCCTCAGAGCAATTAGTGGAGTCCTACATTGGGATGTGGGTGTTTGTCCTCCACATCTGGGACTACATGTTCCTCTAAGGTGGTCTACTAACCTATGTGGTAAGATGGAAGGCTAAGAGATAGGTGGTTATTAAGTAGCCTTGTTTCATACTTGGAGAATGTGAAAAAAAGAATTTTCATGGAGAGAGTTGTATTGTTGTTATTGTTGTTTTACTGGTCTGTTTTCTACTTGGGGGTTTGGGAAGATTTTTCCAATTTTAATATGCACATAATTTTGTAAACATCTCTGAAATACAAATGTGTTTTAAAATCCATATTGTGTTGCTTCTATTCCTCACCATCTTCCCTCCCTCCAAAAAAGTATTATGAAGGTCAGGCTGTGATATATGACCCATGATATCTGAGAACAGAGGGAATATAACACATGGTACTAAATGGTACAGGACAAGAGTGTCCGTTTCTCTCGCTTGTTCTGTGGGCCTGATAATGTGACAATAAATTGGCCACATGTGGAGGCTTTGAGCAGAAGGCCCTGAAGGCCTGGAGCTAAATCATTCAAATTAAAAATACAGACCAAACTAAAGGGGAGAAAGTCAACAACTCTTTTCCTTTAAAAAATAAGGCTATATCTTAAAGACTCATTTAAAGGTATAGTAATAAACTATTATACATTTTAATCTGTTTTCTATTTGACAATACTTCATTTGCAAACTCTTCATGGCTTTTAAAATTAGAACCAGAGTCCAAATCTGCACAGCATGAAATCTTTCACATTTTCTAATTTACAGTAATGTATTCATATCAAATTCAGTTTACAAGCCACCCTAGGGCACAGCATGGACACTTGGTGCCTTGCCTTTGAGAAGGTAGGCTGAAGTTTGAGTCCAGGCACCACAGGGTCTATGGATCGAGCATAGGACTAGGGTTGCATGAGTGAGGCACTCAAGTGCCTCTTTCCTCACCCTAACCCTGCTTCTGCTGTGGATTGATTTTACTCTTGAGGCATGAGCTCTCCGAATTTTGCTTAGTGCCTATGGTGGAGGCAGAGATGGTTCTGAGTTCAGCAAAACCCATTTCTTTTTCCCTTTGTCTTCATATCTAGACTACATTTCCCAGCTTCCTTTGCAGTTTGGTGGGACCATGTGACTGGGTCCTAGCCACTGGAAGGTGGGCAGAAGTGTTGTAGGACTTTTCAAAGCATAGCCCACAAGTTCCCTGACTTGTCACTTGCATTCTCTCTTATTCGATTTTTAAGCTGAATGAAGTCAACTCAAGGCAATGTTCTTAACCTCTCTGTTCCTCAACTGCCTGGTCTATAAATGGGGGCAAACAACTTCCATCTCTGGGGTTGTTCTGAGGAACATTTAATATAGTATAAATAAGACAGTAGAACTTAGTAGTCAACCTCATGGACTGTGAAATCCGAACGTCTAAGTTTAGGGCTTTACCTCATAGCTCTGTGCCTCTGGGCAAGTTTCTTTACCCTCCTGCACTTATTTCTCATTCTGTAAAATGGGAATAACTCACCTGATAGAAATGTGGTGGGATATAATTGAAGTTGAATATATAAAATACTCAGAATATAATAAGCCTGGCACCCAGTGAGAGCCATATAAATCTTAGCTGCTCCTATTACTACTGCTGCTTCTGTTGCTATTGCTGCTATTACAATAATCTTTGCTATTTTAGTATATAAAATGTGCTTAGAAGAGTGCCTGGTGCATAGTAGTATTCATAAATGTTAACTATCATCAATACTTTCTGTAAAATATGTGTAACAATAGAATCTATCAGAACTAAGGGAAGTAATGGGTATAAAGTCTTACGTTAGTACTTTGTACTGAAAGAAAAGTAAGTCCTTAGTGGGCTCTGGTCCTATTATTAATGCCATATGGGCCGTGGCAGAAACGAAGGATCTGAGGGTAAAAACCAGGCAATGGGCATGGATGACACGACGAAAGTGGTAGAACACTAGTGGAGGAATACACCAAGAGAAAACTTCACCTTTTCCCTAACTTGACAGCCTTGGACTATCCCATTCTAGGCTTTGCCTCTGGAATCAGAAGGCAACTCAGAGCCAAGGGTGAACAAGGCTTTTAACCATGGACCTAATGCCCACAAAGTCTCCCTAGATGGAAATCAGTGAATCCATGGACTTGGATAGGAAAAAAACCCTTTATTTCCTCTAGCTTCTAAAATGTAAGCAGCAAATCACAGTAGTACTGCCAATACCTGTGACTTTGTCACAAAAAGAAAAAAAATCCCACAATTTTTAGGCATATTATAATTGTTACAAATACCTCCAAATATAATGCTCATCACTATTTCTGAATTTCTGTAATTATTAGAGTTGCTTGTTATTTAATGTATTAATAATGAAAGCAATAACTTTACTAGATCACATTATGTTAGTAGATACATTTCAATATAAATGGTTTCCTTGGTAAACTTAAGTATTTTATGTTATGTATTTTAAGTCTGTGTTCTGAAAAGAGGGCCGTATTTCTCCCCAGATGCCAAAGGGGTTCATGAAACAGAAAAGATAGCATGTCCCTGGACTACGGTCCTGAGGATCTCAGTGTTCTACACAAAGTGGCCAGGTCAGGATTCCAGAAACCTGTTGGCGATTACCTGTGTGTCTTCTGGCAGGTGGACTCTGGCTCCTCTGTTACTGAACTTTTAAAGAGGAATTAATAATATTCCTCCCAAATCCTTGATAGGATCATTACAAGTCAAATGTGATGCAGAATGTGAATCTACTGGCTAAGAGAAATAGGTTCTGCACCAACTAGGGCATTGCCTTGGAAACCTAACAGACTCTGATCCTGATTCCCCATGGGTGCTCTGAGTGTTGGCCCCAGTCCTCCTACAGTGCTGTAAGGGAAAGTTGACAAAAACTGGGTGGAAAAGACCACTGGAGGCTCTATATCTGATTTTGGGAGGAGTCTGGGCTGTGCCCCTTACTCACTGTATGACTATAAACAAATGGGTTCACCCCTGTGAGCCTGTTTCCTCTTCTTTAACAGTGAAAAGAAGGACAGGGGAATGAGATAAACTATAAGAGTGCCTGGCAAGCAACCCCAGTGCATGGCTCAGGGAAGCACAATGGTTTAGATGGCAACAGGGGTGAGTGTCATTATCACATTATGGCAGGTGTTTAATGCTCATGGAATATCCACATGCTCCTCATATTCCCCAGACCCCTGACAGTGGGTGTCATGGGACAAGTTTTAACTGGCAGACTGTGGATGAAAGTGCTGTATGGTACATCATTTCCTTACTGAGAGAATGAAAAACATGAGAGATATTCCCTGTTCTCTTTCCTCCCCTGCCATGTTGATGGCAGAGGTGTGTGTTGATACAATGGAGTCACAAGATAGAAGCACCTGTATTGATGGGTCACTACATGGAGAGGGCTACCCTGGTGAGTCATTCACTCTCACTAGACATGTAGCCTGGGTAAGAAATAAACCTCTCTTGGGTGAGCCATTGAGATGTCATTGTTAACTTGTTACTTCAGCACAGCCTAGCCTCTCCTGACTAAGAAAACCACAAAGAGGCAGACTTTTCTTAAGAAGCAGATGACTTCCTGTAATGATAACAACAGCTAGATCTGCCATGACACACACCTAGAATTCAGCACTTTCCTCTAGGACATGAGTGTGCAATCCATTTGCAAGATCTGAGCAAACTCAAGTCCAAGGACTGAATGTAACCCAAAGAAAGACATGCAACAGTCACTCACTCTGGCTTCCACTTATCATCTGAAAACCCTGCTGACTGAGCACAGCATTAACTCACTGGAACTCAGGAAGCCTTCTTGAGATACTATGTTTGCTGTCCACATCCACGTTAGCTGAAACCACTAAAAGGCTATTTCTATACCAAGTTCACTCTTCTCTCCAAAGAGGCAAGTAGCTCTGAGCACTGCAATGAGCTCTCAGTATCTACTGGCTGCCAGACTGTAAGGAAGAGGAGGAGGAAGCCATATAAATAGGACCAGAATCCCTGCTCATGCTGCTGCTGAGGACAGTAGCAGGCCAAAGTATAAAATGTAATTAACACATTTCAAATCAACACGTAAAACACGTGTCAGATGTTTGAGTATTAATTAATATTTTTGCAAACTAATTACATTAGAATGACAAGGCCAAGAAGAGACTCAAAGAGTTTACTAATTTTGTTCTACTCCTCCTATTTAAATGACTGCATGGATTACCACTTTATTCAATTTTTATTTTTTTAATTTACCAGAAACGATCTAAACACGACACTATTTCACAGCTATCATCATTTATTCATAGCTCAATAAAGGAAGCTGGAATAGCAATAACTCTTTTCCCCCTAATTGTCATTCTGGTAAGATAAGTGGGACATCAACCCTGAGTAAAGCTGCATTAGTGCCGAGAATCAGGCAGAGTCACAAAGTTTCTCCAAAGTGTGTTAGCATCATTTGTCATGAAAGGTCTGTGCTAAGCAGTGCAGACTTTAACCAGAAAGTTTACAAGTCTGCTTCCCCATCTTAGTTGGGCTGCTGGTTCAAAGGAAAATTACCTAGAATCAACACTATCTGCCTACTAGCCAAATGGCCTTGGATGGATCCCACCAAGTCTTCTAAGACTTGGGGCCCTCATCCATTAAATGAAGGTTATATTAATACCCATCCACCCAAGTTGTCAGAAGGAAAAAGAAGTAATTCATGTAAAATGATTAACACTGTGCCTAGAATACAGTGGGCATTCAATAAATGTTGCTGCTCTCACTATGCACCACCACCACCACCACCACCACCATCACCACCACCACCACCACCACCATCACTGCCATCACCAAGAGTCACCTCCAATGTTTTTCATCAGGTGCCAACCCACATGCTCTTCACTTCTCTTTCATCCCTCACCCACTACACAGTCAAGCCAAAGCAGTCTCTGCTGTTTGTCAAACTTGTTCCAGATTATTAAAAATGCCATGGAGTGCAGTATCCAGGTTTATAGCCCCCAATATCTCTTACTGATCTTAGAGCTAGGGCACATGTGTACATGGGAAAAAAGACTCACATCATCTGAGAAGTCTCAGGAGATGTCCCAGGACACTTGATCAACTTCTCTAGGTGTTTGCTCTCTTTCTCAAATCCACTTCTACTTTAGAACTTGGCTAAGAGCATCTGTTCACACATCTGTATATTTTACTAGATCACAGGCCCCTTGAAAGCATGTATCTTTTTCATTTTAACTGACCAGAGTAGCTAGTGAGTTGTAGATGCTCTCCAAGCTTGTTGAATCAATACATGCTCCCCGGCAGAGGTCCATCTGCTAACACATGTAGTCTGCTTTGTTCCAGAACCCCCAAGCCCAGCCTGGACACCAACCACAGCCCCTCTTCCTTCTTCCTCACTAGACCCAGTATTGCCATGATTCTCTTGGGGGCACTCACAATTCCTACGTGGACCTCCCCTTTATTCTCTGACCCTTTATAAAGCTTTGACCTTGGCTCTGATTTTCACAACCAACCTATTTATGTTCCCACCCACTAGACTGATTCTGAACATCCCAAAACTCCCCTTCAATTGCTACCTCTCCAAGTCTTCCCCCATCTCCTCTGTGAAAGCCCTTCCACTATAGAAGAGTCCATTTCTCCTTTGCCATTGGTAAAACATGCTGAACCCTTGTAATTATGCAACATTACAGACTATGACAGGCTGGAGCCTCCACTGTTCAGTCTAATTTGGTGCATCGAGTCTGAGAGCTGAAGTGAAATATGAGCCCGGAGCACATCTTTTGATCTTAAACAGTCAGAAGGTTGGAATGTATAATGCTATGGAAATAAATGGTGTCAAAAATGTAGGAAATAATTTATGGTGTGGGAATGGGGTTTGGTGATCACAGAACACTCACAAAACCTTAAAAGAGAGAGTCAATGAGATTGGTTGGGCTGTGGCAGGGGAAGGCTTGAAAGAAGGATCTGGAGAAGAGACTAGATTTTTCTCTTGAGGTTTGGAAGGCCCAGACTTCACCTCTGAGAGATAGGAAGTAACTCTTGGCTTCACTTCCTTATCACCTCAACTGGCTTTAGGATCTAACAGTCTTAGATATGATACCTGATCCCCCTCTTATTACCTCTAAGACTCTTCTCATCAACTATCTTGAGCCTCAGTTTGCTTATCTGTAAAATAGTGTATTTTAGGAAATAGTGCTTGCTTCCTGGGGTTCTTGTAATGGTGAAATTAAATAAGATAAGGTATGAAAATGACTTCAGAGTGCTTGGCATATAGTCAGATGCTAATTAAAAGTTAGCTTTTTTGTTTTTTATTTATTTTGATCCCACTGCAACATAAAAATTGTGAGATCCTTCTAGCATCCTCAGGACTTCATATTAACAGAAACATTTTTTTTTTCTGATAGAAGCAGTAAAAAGAAACCTTAAAACTGTTCACCTTTTCTGGGGACCCTTAATTCATTTCTATGGAGTCAGGTGCTTCTGGATGATCTGGGACTGATGCTTCCATTTGGTTTAGAGGCTATGAACCGGCTCTAGTTGTCACCCTTACAATTTCCTATTATAGCTGTAATTGAATTCCAATGATACTAACATCTACAATAACTAGCATATATTAAGGGCTATTTATGCACCAAGTAATCTTCTAATTGACTTCCATACCTTACATCATGCCATCTCACCTTTGCAAAAAAAAAAAAAAAGATATAAGGTTCATTTTTTAAAATTTATTGTTATTCTATTATAGTTGTCCCAATTTTTCTCCCTTTGCCCTTCTCCACCCAGCCCACTCCCCACACCCACAGTCAATCCCCACACTGTTGTCCATGTCCATGGGTGATTCATACATGTTCTTTGTCTAGTCCCTTTGGGATAATGGTTGAAATAAAGTTCATTCATCAATTATTTTCATTCTATAGAGGAAACAAATGCAACACACAAAGGTTAAGTAATTTGCCAGTTTCACTGCCATTAGGGACTGAAGATAAGAAACGATGGAGCTGAACCCAGGTAACGGCCTCCACAATGGTGGTTCATAGTGGAAGGAGCCCCTGTGCTACAGTCAGGCCGACTGATTCAAACATTGGTCCTGCCATTTAACTCTTAAGTAAGTTTAGTCAATCTATGTCACCTCTCAGGGTCTTGGTTTCTTTCTCTGCTAAATATGGGCAGTTACATTCATTTTAAAGATGGTTGTATACCCTGGCCAGATAGCTCAGTTGGTTGGAGTATCATCCCATACAGCAAATAGTTGCAGGTTTGATCCCTCGTCAGAGCACATGCCTAGGTTGAGGGTTTGATCTTGGGTTGGGGCATTTATGGGAGGCAACCAATCAATGTGTCTCTCTCACACTGATGTTTCTCCCTCTCCCCATCTTTCTCTCTCTCTCAAATCAATAATAACAATAAAGAAAAGGTCACTGTGAAGATAATGCAGTGCTGGGCACTCGGTGAATATGAGGGGATTGACCGCCACAGTGTTCATGCAGTTCCTGCATCAGGTTCCTGCTCATCTCCCTCCCCAGATGCTCCTGGATGTCAGTTTACTGAACAGATCTCTGATCTATCAGCCTCTCATCTGTGCCTCAAGTCAGCGGTTCCTTCTGTCTCCTTGTCATTCTCCTCTAACCCCCAGTTCTACCTCTTCTCCCCTTATCAGCATATATAGTCCCCTCTGCTACTCACTGGGAAGAGGAGGACTGCCAGGCATAGCCTCTTTAAATTTCTCTTCCCTCTCCTTCACTTTATCCACTCTTACTCTCCAATTGTTTTTTTCTCAGAGTCACTGAAGAAAAATGTCCTTTCTCAGTCCAATTAATGCCAGGGGTCTCTGGCACAGTGCTGAGCCCTGATGACACATGGTGAGCAAAGCAAAACCCCCTCAGGGATACTCTGGTCAACTTTCAGTGGGTAAAGCCTATCTGTGCTCTGATGCCCATCCTCATATTCTCTAAGGGCCATCTTCCAGGCCTACAACTTACCCCAAATTCCACCTTGCTAAGCCTCTATCTCCACCTTCAAAATTTCTTTCAGCCAGGAACCAAAATGTATAGGCTCAACTACTTGAAAGACTGGTCTAGGTTGTGCTTATGTGTCTTCTCTTTATTTACTCCTTAAGCCACCACATCTAACTCCTGCTTCTATCGCCTACACAGGAAAGGCAGTTGCTGAGGACATTAATGATTGTAGTCTTGACAAACCCAGTGCCATCAGTGCAGTGCTCACTCTCCTTGACCCCACTGAATCATTTCATACCCTCACCTCTTTCTTATAACCTTGTTGGTATTTGCTTTCCATGAAGACACTTTTCATATTCATTTCCATCTCTTCCCTTTTCCTCACTGCTTCCACTTGTCTACTGATGCTTACTCCCTGAACATGCAAGCTCTGTCCCTTCTCTGCCTTTTCTCATGTTCTCCCCTTTTCTTTACTCGATGCCAACCAAACTCGTGCTTCAAGGCTCCATTCTGCATATTACCTGCTCTGGAAAGCCTCTATAGCTAACCACTTCAATCTTAGGCTCACTTATACTTGAACCCAGATCTTAAACTTACTGAATATGGAGCAGGGCTTGTGGAGAAAGGGCTCACTCTTATGAAAACAACAATACAGCATTTATGATATAACCTCCCAGCCCTCAATGTTGGACCATGTATTTTTCGAGGGTATGATCGTGTGTCAAACTTGTATATGTATCCCAATGCCCAGTGCTTTTCCCAGAATATAATAGCTGTCTCTTATATGTCCATCAAATTTAAAAAATACCAACCATATCTCTAACTGAGAATTCTGGGTCTTTGAATTAAGACCTGTTGACTGTTTAATTTTCTTTAAATATTCTTTTAAGCTGGCTTCAAGGACAGAGAAAACTGTGTGATTGGGTAAAATCACACAGAGAAAGTGTGATTGGGTAAAATTAGGCAAGGCCAAGAGTGCTTCTTGGGAAGTATTGTTGATCTTCAAGTAGATCTCCTTGGGAGGATCAATGAGGGCCATTATGAAGTTAACTCCAACATGAATCAAATCACATAAGTAAATTTCTGCCCAGTTAGGCCTGGGTCAGCCACGATACAAAATCATGGGAGCAAGTTTTCAAAGCCATGGGTCTCAAAATAAATTGTTAATTAGGTTATTTATTTATTGTCTTACTTTACACAACAGATAAAGGCTGAGGGTTGTGTAAGGGAGAAAATAATTGCTAAACACTGCTTTGTGCAGGTACTATCTTAGGCATTGCATTTAGATTATCAAATTTAAAATTCAAACCAATTTTTGGGATGGGTTTCATTATGCCTATTTTATGGATAAGAGGCTGTTTAGCACTTACGTGACTTGCCCACAAGCACATAACTTGTGCCTGGTGGACACTTGATTCATACCTCATCTATAAGACTCCAAAACTCACTCTCTTGCAACTATAACCCTCTTGGTGCAAGAGCTCAACTTTGCCTTGTAAAATGTTCTGGCTTCTCAAGTGACTTGGAATGGCCAGGACTGGTGTTTGTTCCCAGCAAAAGAAACTCAATCCCTCCTCAAAATCACTGATTTCTCTCCCCAAATGGCCAGACTTCTAAGAGGCTCTGCAACCCTGGATCTGCTTTCCTGAGACTCAGGGTTGAGACAGGAAAAATAAATGATTCCTTGGCCTTAGATAAAGTTTCCCTCTGGCAGTAGAAAAGGACTGGTGGGAGGGAAATTCTACCTATGTTTTCCAAAGGCCACTGGGTTTTGCCACCCGTGTAGTTTGCCATTGCAATTATTTTGGATAGCAAAACTGTAATACCAATCAATCTCAGTTCGACTGCTTTGCTATGAAACAGGAGCAGGCCAATTCATCAAAACTGAGGCTCTCCATTGGGTTTAGATCACCATTAAACTATCAACAGGAAATCATTAAAGTGAGGCAAGAAACCAACTGGTAACTGAATAGAAATGATTTCTTTTTTTAAACATTCTCGTCTGCAACCTTCTTTGTTTGGCTGTCAGCATAGCCAACGTGGGACTGGGTCTCGATCTTTGTGTCAATGTGCAGTTAGTGGTAGAGAGAATTCAGATGTAGGCATTTGCAATCCAATGGCTGTACCCAGGGTACTTGGTTCTCTCTCAGCAGGGCAAGCTGCAGGACGATAAATAGGGGGGAAATGTGCATGCATTTGTGCGATAAAACAGGCTTAATAATTCTGAAGGGGAAAGAGTCCGCGAGACATACAGTAGCAACTTAGGAACAAAATGGAACCATGCAGGGCCAATTAATGTGCAAATATGTGTGTGCTGAACTTGCATTCCATTCATCATGTGGACATGGAAATTGGGCCATTTATCTGTTATATTATGTATGTGACATCTTAGTTTGGTTCTTACAGGCTGCTTGGGGACAAAGGGCCATGTGCTTTGCGGCTAGCAGAGGGAATTTAAGATAAATTCTTCAGCTGTCACAAACATCGCTGGGCAGAATTTGGTCAGAAGATAAAGCTCTTTCCTCTGCAGGATTTTAACATTTCTCAATAGTCCATGTGCCATCTTATTAAAACTGTGTGTGGTGCAGGGAGGGGTGGCATATGCCATGAAAAATTATTGGCACAAACAGCTTGCTGTCATGTTTTCAAAGTCCAGATTTAGCAAACGTTATTTACGTATTCACTGCCAGTCTGCAGAGAGAAAGGGAACTGGCAAAGCCATTCATTCTCACTGATTCAGTGGGTTTGTAACTCATCTCTCTCCCTTTAACCAGTGTTTCCTCCACAGGTGGGGTTTGCTCTGCTTAAACTACAAAAAGAAAGTTACTTGAGAAGGAAAAGGACCTCATAGCAGCACTTTTCCAGAACCGCCCTTATTTTCCAGCACCACTCACAGAACATGCCATGCAAGTGGATCATGCATTAAATAATGGTGCTCGCTTGCTTTGATGAATTTCCCTTAGATATTCAATTAATAAAATGTTGCCTCACTGCAGTAGTGCAAAACAATAAAGCCACACAGGATCTGTTCTTTTCACTCAACATTACATCTCTGAGATTCATATAGGCTGTCTCATATATCTATAGACAAATTCTTTTTGATTGTCATCTCATAGTGTCTGCATATATCACAATTTATTTATCTCTTATCCCCTTAATGAACATTTGGTTTGTTTCTAGTTTGGGGCTCTGATAAAGTGTCTATGAAAATTCTTGCATATTTTTTGGTAGACATAAGCACTCATCTTTCTTGGGCACACAAGTAGAGTGGAACTGCTAGGTCATTAAGCATCATTTCACCAATGTTTAAAGTATAATATTTCAATTCTCCAAAAGTCCATTTTTAAACCTGTAAAATGGTGGTAACAAATATCCTGCTGTATGTGATTTCTCTAAAATTGAAAAGGGGCGCCTTGTGTAAAGGTGTTTAATTGTTGACTGATGGTTTTAAACTGCCAAATGTGGCACAAATGTGCAACCGTGCCCAGGAGAAAGGATGATGGAAGATGGCGGCAAACCGGTATCTGTCCATGGTGCTGACCACGGAGGCCTGAGACATAATCAGGTATGATCTAGAAAGCACAATCAGTCCTGAAGGAGTGGCAGAGCTAACATTTATTGCACACCCACTGTGCCCCAGGCCTTGATCTGGGTGGTTTATGTGTATTATGCACTGAATGTTGAAATCCTAATCCACAGTGTGATATTAGGAGGTGGGGCCTTTTGGCACTAATAATTAAATCATGAGAGTGGAGTCCTGATATTGATAAATTGGGTCAGTGCCTTTATAGGAAGAGACAGGAGAGCTTGCTTTCTGTCTCTGCCTTCTCCCCAGGTGAGGACACAATGAGAAGACAGCTTTCAGGAACCCAGGAAGAAAATTCTCATCAGACACCAGATCTGTCAGGGCTTTGACCTTGGACTTCCCAACCTTCAGAAAAAAGTTTCTATTGTTTAAGCCACCCAGTCTATGCTATTTTGTTACAGCAACCCGAGTGAAGACACATGGGATGACAGCTAATAGCCAGCACTTTGTGCCCCACTGGACATGGTTATAAATCCCAGCTGTATCACTCATTAGTTGAAAAGGTACCGGTCTTTCTGAGCCTCAGTTTATTCTTCTGTAAAGTGGGGGTTATAATAACCTATACATCACAAGATTTTTGTGAGACTTTTATATGATTCGTGTAAAGCCCTTACATAGTAAGTGGTATATAATAAGTGTGGCATATATAAACCTTGAATTCTGGCTACAGCAAACCAAAAGAGCAAACACTGCCATCGCCATTTTAATGCTCTCAGCAGCCTCATGTGACGTGTACTGTCATCCCCATTCTGGAAATAAGGAAACTAAGTTTGGGGGGATAACTGGCTGAAGCAATTGGCCACAAGATCACTGGGAAACAGGTGATACTAGTGACTCCTTACCTGCACCCCATCCTTCTGCTTCCTAGCTCCCTCCCTTCCCACTGATCTCCTTCCCAAGTACCTGCTTCCCTAGGCATTTAAAATAACATTTACACTGTTAGTGCATCACAGTTCCTGGAAAACTTTTGCACACCAGACTATCATATCCAAAGATGTAGACTTTCAAACTAAAGTTTCTACTTTTGGTAATGCTCTCCCCTTACATTTTGTAGAATGCTGCCAGAATCTGCCTCTGTACCCTTTATTTCATGTTACCTCCCCAATAACCAAGTGGTGAGTCAAAAGGAGGGGTGATTATCCTCACTGACTCCATGAAGAAAATGAGTCTCCACAGTGTTGATGTGGCATGATGTCTCACAGAACCAGGGCACCTGAGGCCCAGGTCTACGTTCCTTGCTCCACCATACTGTAACTTGGGAGTGGGAGAGCAACTGGCTCCATGGCACTGGATCTATTTTGGTGGGGAGGGGGCATACATGACATCCTGTACAAGTCCCAATGGTCACCTGCTGGTGACCTCTGACCAAACACCTTTTTAAAATCCTTTACCTATGTTGTCAGCATCAGCCATAGTTTCCTTCATGCTGCAGCATGATCAGGGAGAGGAAAAGGTGGGAGGGAATGGAAAACACCACTGAGAGAGAGGACAGTGTCACTACCAAATCAAAGGTGTGTCTCAGTGGAGCAAGAACCACAACATGTATCTGCAGAGACAGACTGAAGTCACCAAGACAGAAGCAAGCAGGAGATCCAGCTTTGAGACCCCTAATCATTCTTACCAGGCTACTCGACGCACACTCCCTGAGACCAGCGCAGGTGACCAGGCTAGCCCAAACCCAGCAGCACAGAAAACACCCAAGTGAAAACACATCATTCAAACTACCAGATCACGCAGAGTAGAGTCACAACCAAAACACCCATTTCCAAAACACCAGTTCAAAAGAATTTGTGCACCTCTGTGTTCACAGTGGAGCTATTTACAATAGCCAAGATTTGGAAACAGCTTAAGTGCTTGTCAATAATTGAGTGCATAAGAAACTGTGGTACATTTACACAATAGAATACTAAGCAGTACTAAAGAAGAAGGAATTCTTACCTTTTGCGGCAACATGGATGGGACTGGAGACTATTATATTAAGTGAAATAAGTCAATTGGTAAAAGACAAATATCATATGGTCTCACTTATAAGTGGAATCTAATGAACAAAATAACCTAATGAGGAAATAGAACCTGAGGCATAGAAACATGGAAGAGACTGACAGCTGTAACAAGGGAGGGAGGGTGGGGACTGGTTGAATGAAGGTGAACAGATTAGTCAAAGAACATATATGCATGACCCATGACCCATGGCCATGGACAATGATGTGGGGATTGACTACGGGAGTGGGGGGGTGGGGTGGGCTGGGTAGAGGGGGGCAAAGGGAGAAAATTGGTACAATTGTAATAGCATAAACAATAAAATATTTAATAAAAAATAAATACAAATAAAAAGAAAGCAATTAAATTTCAAAAATGAAATAAAATACCCATTTCACTGCCTCATAAAACAAAACCATTTCAAAACGGCCTCCAAAGGGACAGTGAGGCCACATCTCCTACCTCAGCTTTGCTGGCAGCTGGGCTTGCCGAAACCTGCAAGTTAAAGAAGAAAAAGACATTAGTATTGATTCAACAAGAAGGTAATTGGATTAATCGTCTTTTTGAAGAAACTGGCATCAATAATTTATTTTGACCCGAAAGGACCATAGGTACAACACAAACAAACACAGGCACTTTTTCTCCTACCAAGCACAGCAACAAGATTTGTTTTCCAGTCCTGTGTTTAAGGTAAAGAGGATAGTTAGTATTTTTACCACATTATAACGATCTTGCCAGGGAAAAAGGGGGAGAGCCATGTGCGGTGCCCATGCACTGATAATGATTAAGTGAACATTGAAAAAGCAAAGGCATTGAAGACATTTTTTAGTTTTTTCCCCTTAAAGTTTTGAGTCCGTGTTATGAGAAGATGGAACTACTAACTGTAGCAACAACAGCCGTCTGTTTTCAAAATGCCTCAAACTTTTGTGCAATACAGATTTGTGCCAGACATGGTGCCAAGTTCTTTACATCTATTGTCTCATTCAACCCCTGGAACAACTTTTATTGTCTCCATTTCATAGATGAGAACATTGGGCTTAGAAAATCCAAATCAGTTTTCAAAACCCAGAAAGTTACTGATCAGAGGAAATTAGTCTTAAACCCAAGATAAGGACGTGTAGACTTGCAGGCTCCTACTCACAGCCCATTCTGTATCAAAGGATGCGGACTCAACCCATCATTGTCCCTGTGTGCCTACCAGGGGTCTCCTGTGTGGGGGCAGATAACTTTTTGTCTTGAAACCGTCCATCTCATACCTTGGTTGACCTGGCCACCCTCAGCCACACTTTTTTTAGTAGACTACAATAGATTGAATTGTCCACCCCAAAAGTTATGAAGCCCCAACCCCCCATGTGTTGGTATTTAGAGATGGGACCTCTGAGAGGTAATCAGGTTTAGAGGAAGTCCAAGGGTAGGGCCCTCATGATGAGATTACCATCCTTATCAGAAGAGATGCCAAAGAGCATTTCCTTTGCCCTCCTTGCCCCTGAGCGCACTGAGGAAAGGCCACCTGAGGACACAGTAGGGAGGAAGCCACCCACAACCAAGGAGAGAGCTCTCACCAAACACCAACCATGCTGGCTCCTTGATTTGGACTCCCAGTCTCCAAAACTATGAGAAATAAATTCCTACTGTTTAACCCAGTATGTGGTGCTTTGTTATGGCAGCCCAAGCTGACTGAGACATAGACCAATACCAGCTCATACCGTGTATCCAACAGAGGCCTTAAGAATGCATGGTTTCCTGAGTTAGCTGACCTGTAACTCACACAGGCCCTGCCCTCAGCCGCACCTCACTCACGTTCACCCCAAAGTATTAGACCAGCCCCCACCTTGGCCATTAGACCCAGAAGTAGCTCAGATGGAGCCTGCTGCCCAATGGGCAGCTTTCATGCACCATTAGCCTCCTAAACAGGAGGCCAGCCTTCAGACTGACCTTGGCCAAGAAACTCCGTTAGCTGTGGCCTGAGACTTGCCAAACCACGAATCCATGAGCCAATGCTGGAGAAACACTCCAAGGTATGACGAATGACAGAGTCCAGAGCCTCCACCCCCCTCCCACCCTCCTCTGGAGCCCTTTCAGAGCTGGGGTTGGGAGAGCAAGCAGCGGATTCCCAAGCAATCATTCGCATGTGAGCATTTTCCTGCTGACGACCAACAGGAGGGACAATGCAATATTCAACAGCTACAGGTGTTAAGCAGTGGGTCTCTCCCTGCTTCCCAGAGCACGTGTACAGCGGTTCTCCACTGACTTCCCTGATTTCCTCCACTTTATAATCTCAGCGTATGACCCCCTACCTCTGCATTCTTAGTTGTGTGACCTCTTTTATTCTCCCCTATTAAGCAAATGCAAACAGAGAGGCACAGACATGGCTATTCATTGCAGCATTGTTCATAATAGCAGTCCATTTCTAAAAAATTGTAATATCTACAGGAAAAAGGAATAGCTGAAGTACAGGGTTTGAACACTCAAATGCCTCCAGGGGCCAGGACACTAATAAAAGTGTATAAAGTTGGCTGCCGTAATACAACAGGGAATGGTGGGGCCTGTGTGCAAGGTAGATTGCCTACTCTACCTAAAGGCATTTGCATCAGTTTCCAACAGGCAACATATACTTCTAGCCAAGCAAAACACATATGTAGTCCAGATGTAGCTATTAGACCTCCAGTTTATGATTTCCTAAGCTAAATAGACTATGATACATCATATAAATATTGCACAGCTGTTAGAATGAATGGAGTGGATCCTAATGTTTTGACATGAAAAGCTCTACAACGCATACTGTTAGTGAAAAAGAAAAGAATTAGAACATAACACAAAAAATGGTACCAATCTCTAAAAAAAAAATAACTAAAGTATATCTGCATTATACACTCCTCCTCCCTCTCCCCCCACCACATACACACATGGGTGTCTGTCTGAGAAACGTCTGGGAGAATATACATCAAAACAACAAAAGATTGACTTCTGCGGAGGAAACTGGAATTCGACTGGGACTTAATAAGTTAAGAAAGGTTGTGAGAACTTTCTCTTTTTCAGAATTATTTGAATTTTTTCATGGAGAATGTATCCATATATTATTTGTCAAGTTAAATATACATTTAAAATACTATATAAATAAAGCTTTACAGTGCCTCAATGTTAATAAGGCAGAAATGTGAGCTTTTCTCTCATTGAAGAGGAGACTGAAAACAACGCTCTTACCCAGGTACATTGTACAGACAGTAACACAGAGTAGAGGGTGACACAGAACATATGGTCACAATAGGCAGTGGTGAGGCTTATGGCCAACTGGAGCTGAATCGTATTTTATTTGTGGCTTATAGCTCTACCTATTAGATATATATGAGAAGCAAATGGTGAAAGTTAGTGGCACCTCTATATACTGCATCCAGGGTTGACTTTACAGTCACCGTCATGTTAGGTTCACTTCCAATAAGCTTATTCGGGAACCCGCAGACATCAGGGCCATCTGCAATCCACTGTGCCATGTTAGGTAGCTAGAATGGACTGCCGAGGCCAGCTGGAGGAGGGAGTGTCCTTTAAGGCCTGCAGGTACCGGGCAGAGGTGTTTGGCTTTTATCTTGTCAGCAGCAGCCACCATCAGAGGGTTTTCAGCGGGGGCTGAGATGATTAGAGCCACGTTTGAGGAGGGCCATTCTGCGGACCAGTGCAAGGCACAGAAGGATGCAGGAGACTCCTGGCAGGGCATTCCCTAACATTTTGTTCCTGTGATTTCCCATGCCTTTAATCATTTCCTTCCTCTTCTCTGCATTTGTTTGAAATTGCAAAGACCGACGTTAAGGATTTCCTCCTCCCTTGTGCTAGGAACTTGCTGTACACAATTTCTTTTCAATTCCAACCTCTACCCTCAGAGCTGACTCTCTAGCCACTTTTTTGTCGGGGGAAACTGAGCTTAGAATGCTAAGTTCCTTTCCTAAGGTCACACTAGGGAGTGTCAGAGGCAAGGCTTGAACCAAGATCAGACTCCAAAACTGCCTTCAAAGCCCATCCAGGGATTTTGCCCAAACAATGGAGAGATGGGTTTCCTCCTGGGACTTCCCCCAAATAGACATTAGGACTGAGTTCACTGATAGAGGGACAATCACTGTTCCAGCAAACCCACTTGGTTTCCTCTACACCTGTGTCTGAGATGCTCAAATACCATCTGAGGCTCTGTTGCTCCAAACTATTCAGTCTTCTGTGCTGAAAATTTGGGGGTACCACTCTATTACTTTTGTAGGGGTAAGGATCAACAGGTCTTTTTTTGTTTGCAAGGGATAGAAATAAATCAAAATAGCTTAAGGACACAACAGAATTTATTAGCTCATTCAACTGACAGAACTCACTTTAAATGGATCCAGAGAGGGATCAAAGAGGTTAAATTACTTCTTTGACAAGTGTTAGAGCAGGGATTTGAACTCAGGTCTCTATGATTAGATGCAACTCTCTGCAAGGCTCCACAGCACTCCCATGCAAAAATCCAGGCACATAGTAATTGTGCCCTCTTCCCTGGTTGGATGTTATCCCATTCCAATCTCATTCAATGATGTGTGTTCTCTGCCCTCCGCTGCTCTCATCCCCTCCCTCCCTCCCTCCAGGATTCGCAGCGGGTGTCCCCATGGCTGTGCTCACATGTCACAGTGGCCTGCCAGGCAGGAAGATGGAATAATCATATTCCTCCTCACACACTACCCTGTTGGGCCTTCAGATCTGTGTTCACATCAACAAGTGGCACCACTGTCATTTGGCGTGCGTGTGTCACCTAAACAGGCATTCTAGGTAGAGAGGCTTGTGTGGATGTTATTCATGAGTTTGGGAGATTTCTTCTATTGACAGTCTTTCAAATAAAAGTGTCAAATCCTCATGCCCTGTAGTCGACCACATAGTATTCTCCAGGCTGCCAGGTTATCTGGGGATTAGATGATTTTTTTTTTAATGAAAAGGTCCAACCCAGAACAGCACCAACATGGAGTTTTGTTCTTTCCATCCATTCTCCTTCCATCCTGTCTCCCTTTTTTGGTGCTATGAGGACATCTCAGGAAGACTCAGAGCTCCCCTGGACCCTCAGGCATGAGAATCCCAGTCTAGCTCAGTGTGTGCAACTTCAGTCTCACAGACAATGTAAAGTTCCTCTCCTCCATTCCCTCAATGGTGCTGGCCAGACTTTGACCAGAGGGATTACCTGGGGAGAATGAACGGTCTCTTTCGTGCCTTCTTCTCCTTTTGGTGTTCTGGTTTTAACAGTTCTGTCATTGGGTCTGAGCACATGGATTAGAGAAAAAGGGCAAATTCCTTTCCATTTAAACATATAACAAATAAATTCACCTGTTATCAATGCTAATTACCAGGCCAATGCCAATGTCCGTAGGGTGTCCTTTGCATGGGAATTGTCCAAATGCTGGCACCTGCTTGGGGCACAGGTAGGTTTGTGGGAGCCCTGTGGGTACAGGCCTCCTGTATTTGTCAGGGACATCGAAGCTGCAGTAACAGATGGAACCAAGTGTATAATGGCTCAACACACTGGATATTCATCTCTTGCTCACATAACAGTCCTAGATGGGAGAAAACATCAGAGGCCAGCTCTCTTCCACATGGTCATTCAGGGACCCAGGGTGAAAGAGTCCCTGCCCTCTTTAAAATGTGGCTCCCAAAATCACCATGGTCATCCTCATCCCAGCCAGCCAGAAGGAGAACACATGGAGGAACATAAGTGGGTGATCTTTATGGACCAGAACTAGAAGGGGCCTGCATCATTTCAGCTCACATTCTGTTGCCTGGGGCTCAGTCTCATGACCACATATGATAGCAAGGGAGTTTGGACATGGAGTCAGGCTGCATGTCAAAGAGGAGAAGATGGTTTTGGAGAACAGAGCTAGCAGGCCTGGCCACACCTCCTCACAGCAGCACTGCCTTGCCTCAGATCCCTCTACATGGTTCCCTGACAGAAAGTCCACTTCCACTCAACCTCTTCCAATTTTTCCTAGTAACGTGATTCTGGTAGTATAAGGCACAGTCTCTTGATACTGAGGTCCCCTCACCTTGCATCTCGTCCTCCTGGGAGCATTGGCCAGATGGCTGAAACCCAGCTCTTCCATGGCATCTTCTTTACCCTCAGGAAACTAACATGTCCTTTGCAAGAGCAAAGCAGAGACTCAATGCCCTCCCTTTCCTATTTTCTTCTCCCCCTGCTTGAATAAGCAGAAATGGACAATCAGTAAAGAAGTCGCTTGAGCAGACAAAGTCCTCTTCTTGCTGGCTTTCCAATGTCTACAACAGGTCTCCTTGGCGCTCAGCTTTTCTTTGGGTTGACACTGGGAATTCTCTCTCTCCTCGAATATTGTGTGATCTTCCCCTTAAATATCTAGTGATATTGGCAACAGCAGAGCTGGTGTCCCCTCTCAAAGAGCCTTGAGGAGGTATTGGAACCCCATGGTGTTGGGCTCTGTTTCAAGTGTAAGAGACACTCAGGATTCCTTTGTCTTCAGTCACAGTCCTGATGATCTAGTTTGAGATAACAGAAAACATTGCACAGTCACCTTGACCAAAGGGGCCAGCAAAGGTTATACATTTCTTCATCAGACTGAGTCAACTCTTTACTGGAACTGACTGAATTTCTGGGTCATTTCCACTGTGTACACAGAATACCTTAAAGTCCTTTCACCAAAGACTGATAAAGCAGAAAAAAAAAGTTTGGGTTATGGAATAAGACTATTGGGATTCCTGCAGCTCAGCAGCTGGGTGGTTTTGAGGTTACTTCCCTTGTCTGAGAAAGTTGAATCCCCTGAAAACTGGAAAAGGGAAACTCTTCTCCAGGGTGGTATCGATTCCATGGCATCTCTGGAATAGTAAACACCAGCATCCCACCGGTGATGTCTGATTCCCTGCACACTGGACTCTCAGCGGTAGAGCTGTGTCCTAGGTTCAAAACAAGCTTATATGACTCTCTAGATATGTAATCTTTAGCATATGTGGTCACTGAAAGTGGCCACATGTTCTTCCAGTACTTCTCCCATTGAGAGGCAGGGTCTATATTCCCAGCCCTTGAATTCGGGTGGGCCCTGAAAACTCTGAAAAAGGATGCTGCGCTAGTCTGGACCCAGCCTTAAAACACTAGCAGCTTCCACTACTGCCCAGTGGGCCCGTCTGGGCACAGTCAGCTGCCACATCAGGGGTCTGACTGTTGTGAGGCCACCACGCTGCAAAGGCCACACTTTGGTACTTTGATGGACAGTCCCAGCTGACCCCAAACTTGCAGCCTCCCTGGCCAATGTGCCAGCCATCTTGGCAGTCCATCTGCCAGTTCAATGCCACTAAGACACCTCAATCAACCTGTGCCCCTCCCTGGATTCCTGACCCACAAAATCTGAGCCATAAATGCTGTCTATTTTTTTTTAAGATTTTATTGGCCCACAACCCAGGCATGTGCCCTGACTGGGTATTGAACCGGTGACCCTTTGGTTTGCAGGCTGGCACTCAATCCACTGAGCCACACCAGCCAGGGCCAAATGGTTGCTGTCTTGAGCCACTAAGTTTTGGGGTACTTTTATACACAGTAACAGATGATCAGAACAAAAGGTACTTATCCTCTCTGAGCCTGTTAGTGTATACTTACAAAATGAAAATACAGTACACTTTTACAGAGTGTCCTAAGAATCAAGAAACAATATGTTCAAAGTGCTTGACACGGTTCCAGACACGCAGTGAGCAGTAAGTTTATCTTTTCTTTCACAAAACCATCAGCATCTGTGCTGTTCTTTGTGTGTTTCCGTGGGTAATAGTCTTGATTCACTGTCAAGTGGCGATGTTTCAGAGCCCTCGATTTGAAATCCAGCCAGCAAATACGTATGGCTGCTCCAGAATCAGAAACACCGGGCTTTACAAACCCGTGCCCTACCACTAACAAGTCGTGCCCGTGACCGAGGGACACTTAGATACCTTTTCTCTCGGAGCCTCAGTTTCCTCACTTAGAAAGCAGACATGAAAATCTACCTCACTGCCTTTTTGGTGTGGGTTCAATGAGCCTGTCTGGCCTTGAATTGGAGATGGAGAATAAATAGCTGTCATTTTGGTTAGTTTGGTGTAGTAACTGTAATAGTAGCAGCAGTCCTAACACCTGGTATTTTGAGCTCCCCTGCAATGAATAGAGCAGCTTGTGAACAGACCACCTAAAGGGGCATTTCTGAAAGCAGGCAGCTCCCCTCTACTCACCATCCAGCTCCGCTGTTCTAACCCAGGACTTGGTTCCAGCCGCTGAGCTGCCGGGACTCAGCCCAGATTTTTAATGTGAGTGTAAAAAAGGAAAGAGCCCATTCACAGATGATATTCATCCTCACCTTCCCCCCCTAAATTCCATAGACTCCAGACAGGTTCAATAAATAAATGTCTCTTAAAATTCTTCTAGAAAATGCACAAGGTTTCTCTTAATAACTCTCACTGTCATAAATGCAATATTTACATGCACTGGCTTCAAAATTCTGGCAGCTTGTAACCTAAGAATAGTTTTACCCACGGTGTTGAACAACTGCCCTAGGTCTCTCCTGCAGCTGAGCAAGAGGCTGCAGGATAGGACTAGGAAAGGTAAAGCTGCCCTGGTGGGGAGGCTGAGTAGGGAGGGGCTGGCAAATCTCTGCCCTTGACTTGCCCTTGAAGTTGGTGTATTAAGAAGGTTAAAGTAGATACAGCCCCGGGTTGATGGGTGTCTGAGCTGGGATGAGCCCATCAGTCACCCTGACATGTGCTGGAAAACATGAAGAGACGGCAAACATTATCTGAAGCTTAATTATGAGGCAGAGAGGAGGCTGGGTTGGAGTGAATAGGAGTGCTGGGGCTTCCTGAGTCCTTTCCAATCATTTCCTGGAGCCTTTGGGAAAAGTTGCCACCACTCAGGTCTCCTTCCAAGGAGTCCCCTGTTGCTTTTTGAGGCCAGGCTGCAAGACTGAAGAAGAATCCTAGGTGGCTCTGTGTTGAGCTCTAACTCTGCAGTCTGGAAATGTAGGTGAAGATCTTTCGGAACCCTCCTTCCCTCGGACCCACAGTTCTGCTCCTGGAAATTTCTCCTAAGGACATATTGAAAACACAGCAAAAGCTTGTGGCACAAAATTGTTTTGTGGTACTTTTTATAAGGAAAAAACCAATAAATTGGAAACAAGCTAGTCATCCAGCAATGAGGAATTAACTTAGTCTACCCCTTTTCATGGACTACATACTATATAAGTACTAAAGTGATGGTCAAGCAAGGTTTGAAATAATGTGAGAAATACTTATATTAAGGGGAAAAATAGAATATAAATGATATATACCACACAATCTCAATTATGTTGAAACAAGACTAGAAGAAAACAAGGGAATGAAATTTTAAATATTAAGTATTTTTCTTTGGGACCCAAACTGAACATTTTATTTTCTTCTTTTTTCTGTAGTTTCCAAGTTTTCTCTAATCAATAAATGTGCACAAAGCAGTAATTAAGACATCATCTAGTTCCTGCCAGTTCTTTCAAATAGTCTACCTACTTTCCCGATAAGCCCTCGGGGACTGGTGCAGCCCAGAGCAAAGCTGGGCTGTGTGGCTCCAAAGCAGAGAGGTGAGAGACCTAACGTTAGCTCTGTGTACTTCACAGGTCAGCCACTGTGCTGTGAGTTTTATTTACACGCGCTCAGCCCCCACAGCCTGCCAGGTAGGAGCTGCCATCACCATTTTATCAGTGTTGCGGGAACTAAGCACCTGGACAGGTTAGAGAAATTTCTAGGACAACATCAAATTAAGAGTCGAGGTGGGGATATTAGTTCAAGGTGGCCTGACTCCAAATCCTGTTCCCTTCCTTCCTCTACCATCAGCCACGGGTGGAGAGAAACACAGGCGGGGCCTTAGCTGTACTAGTGCTTCCTTTGCAAAGCCCTGGTGATAAAACTAGAATCACCGTGAAAACATTCCTGAACACTGTCTCTCCTTCGCCAGCATCTCCTTTCTTCATGGCCACAGTGTGGGGGGTCCCGAATTTAAAGATGCTGTCTCTTAGGTTACAAAGCTGTAAATCTGGCCTCTGCACGCTGACCCGGGGTGTTTTGATGCTGGGAGAGCTCAGCTTCAGCCATACCATTTCTTAGCTTAGAGGCCTCATCCTTCTTCCCTCCCTTCCTGACAAGTCCCCCTGAGCGCACTCCTTCAATACTCATTTGCACAAGAATCACATCTCAGCTCTGCCTGAGGGAGTGGGCTGACCAAAGGCAGGGAGGGTGGGCCTTCTAGGCAGAAGAAGCAAACTGTGTGGGCAAAGGTTTGGAGACATGCACTGGCATGATTCTGGAAGGTAAGGAAGCTTTCTATGCAGTATTATTAATAATGAAAAGAAAAGTTAAAATGACTAAGGATGATCCTGTGGGCTCTGAAAAAAACCTCTGCTCTCAGTATTTTTAAATACCTCAGTCCTTATCACAACTCTATGGTATAAATTCTTACTGCCTGCAATTTTAAAAACAGTTAGTCAGAGAGGTGAAGTAATTAGCCCAAATGGTCTGGCTAGTAGGTGGTAGAATGGGGGTCTGAGTTCAGGGGCGTCTGGTTGGAGAGCCCCGCTCTCCCAGCACAGTCTGGATGTGGTCACTAACTCGCCACACCTGGCAAACACCCTGCCTCCTGACTCACGACTCTCCCCAGCAACAGACAGTTCCTTTATAACAGCCACACGTGGAACCCCAAGCTTGTGGTTTCCCTGTCACCTCTGAATGCACATGTTCAATGAGTCTTTTTAAAAGGACTCAGTACTTCCAGAGCCAGAATGAACAGGACAGCATGAGGAAATGCTCAGGACCCTGATGGCACAGAGATGACATAACTTATGTTCTGAGGCGACTGTTCCGCTCTCCCCACTGCAGATCTCAAAATGGAGGAGAGGCTCAGTAATTGCTACAGCTGGGCTGGACCTGCTGTTGACCGCTTGCTTTTCTTATTACCTTGTCCTGCTGGGCGGCTCCCGAGTATTTCGTCTTCTCTGGCGGGGCTGGCAGGTTTTAGGAATCCCTGGCCGAGTGGAGAGTGCCTCCGAAAACACACAGAGGAAAATTGAGGAGGGGGGCCTGGAGGGCAGACTTGGGGAAAGGTCTGTAGGTAAAATGAACGGACTGGGTGGGCACCTCCACAGCTGGCGTTTGAAGGTTAAAGGCAAAGCACCCACTGTGTGCCCTGGAAAACAGCTCATTTCCAGCTAGGCAACATTCTACAGAACTAGTCTGAATGGGCCCCAACATCCCTCTTGCCTGGTGTGGAACACAATTTAGAATCACAATAATAACTATCAGGAGAGTTATTATAACAGATCTGGCACAGAGTCCATTGTTATGGGGCTTATTCCCAAGGGTAGGCCGACAAGCAGAGTGTGCAAAAAGGAGGGGTGAAGAAGGACTGTAAAAGGAGAGGTGGGCTGGGGTGCACTCTGCATAGGAAATCTGGAATGGACAGATACGGGGAGGTCTCCCATGGCCACAGCTCGGCTTGGCTCAGGGGATACACCCAATATCATCCATCCTCCAACCAGGATGCACGCCTGCTGTACCAGCCCCTGAAAAGATCTTTTGTCACCTTCTCTCCCATGATGTGCTGGGCATCTACCTGCCTGATGGCTCAAGTCTGAACTCACATCTGGTTTGGGGCCCTTGGGAGATGGTGGGCGAAGACAGGAGAGGTCAGGCATTGGACTCACCTGGCTAGGTTAGAGAAATTTCTAGGACAACATCACAATTAAGAGTCAAGGTGGGGATGTAAATTCAGGTTGGCCTGACTCCAAACCATGTTCCCTTCCTTCCTTTACCATCAGCCATAGGTGGGGAGAAACATAAGCAGCCCCTTTGAAGCAGGGTGCAGCCAAGAGGAGGGCCCCAAGAAGGGATTTGTAATGGGGTCCAGGACTCGGGGTGTCCAGGAAATATTGGAAAAATGTATGTAGGATGTCCTCACCCCCACAGGCCTGAGCCAGGGGGGATGGGACACATGGAACAGGGCCATTCAGAGCTGTTTTGGGTAGCAAGAGCTTTGCAGCTAACCCCTAGCACAGTCATTTAACATATCTATAACCTTTAACTGGTCTCATGGATATGTTAAATAGCTGTGGCCATGCTTTGAGCCAGGGAGATGGGAGTGACTTCCACCCAAGATGGGACTGGGAAGCAACTCCCCCTGGTTACAGGGCCTGCGTGAGAGCTTGGAGATGATTGGCTCCATGCCATGGGGCCACACCTGCCCAGACTTACTATGGCAGCCCAGTAAAGCTGGAAGAATACGGGGATGCTGGCAGGTGTAACTGACTGTAGGAGGAGTCAGAAATGGGGCTGCAAAGGAAGATGGGCACTGGGATTTAAACCTAGGCGCGGCAGCCATAAAGAGGGAGAACCACGAGGTTCTGAGGGGAAAGGAAGAGGGCCATGTGGTTCTGAAGTAGATAGACAGAGGTCCACGCGGTTCTGATGAAGGGAAAGAGAGGACCACAAGGTTTTGGAGGAGAAGGGAGAGGATCAGGCAGCTTTGGTGAAGTGAAGAGAGGACCATGCGGTTCTGAAGGGAAAGGAAGAGGACCACGAGGTTTTGGAGTGCTTCTTTTTGCTACGCGGCTTAGGCAGCAGGAGAGACTTTGCAGCCATAGAAAAAGGGGAGAAAGGACTCTTGCTGGTGGGCCATGAGAAGGTGCCACATGGCTTTGGATTAACTGGAGATTGCAGCAGCCACACAGCTGATGGTGCCGGGAGCCTGAATCACGGACTTCTACTTCTTTTCCTGAGACACGGTACCCCGGACTGGGCACAGGGAGAGGGAAGGACTGTGCATCTGTGGCTATTCTAAAGGACTTTAGTATCGTATTGAAGACATTAAGCCATTACTCTAAGTCTGTGTAACTTTTAAATAAACAATTCCTTTCCTTTTCACCAGTCTCTGGCATTGAGAGACGTCTTTCCTCTGGCGGCGGGCATTGCGAACCTAGCAGGTGGGCGTGGGGGGAAGGAACCTCCAGAGACAGAAAGGGGGAATCCTTTCTGTAATAATTTATCGTGAACCACCCCCCACCCCTTGCTCTGTAACACCTTAGCTGTTAGTCCTTTCTTTGCTGAGGTTCAACCTCAGCCCTGCCCCTTGCTACCTGTGTGATCTGTGAGAAGTTGCTTAACCTCTCTGTGCCTTAGTTTCCTCATCTGCTAAATGATGACCATATAGGGTTCTTTAAGGAGGAAATGTGGTGATGCACATAAAGCATTTAGGAGAGTCCTTGGTGCCAAGTAAAGATGCAGTAAGTGTTGCCCGCTGTCATCATGCATTAGTATTACTGCTTTTATTACTTCCACTCCGCCAGCCACCACGGCTGCCCCTTTGTTAAAGAACCCGCACGGCGCTTAGAACACACGCTACCAGCAACTGGTATTTGTTTGTTCATTCCTTTTTTCTTCTTTCTCTAAATAATGCCAAAGAATGGGGGAATGGAGCTACTGGCTCGAAGGACATGAGAGTGAGTGTGAGAGAGTGTGTACCCTCGTGTGTGCTAACGCACGCAGCATCCGCACCGCTTTCTCTCTGCCAGGTACATTTCATGCCTGAGTCTTCCTTTTCCTCCGTTCCACCCGCTCCCTCCAGGACAGATCACGGATTCTCTGTCTTTTCCCCATCGTTCACACTTAGTCCCAGCATCATCCTCTCTCGTCTGGCTAAGAGGGACGTGACCACTTAGCCAGTAAATCGAAAGTCCTCATCTTCCTCGTAGCCACTGAGGCTGCAGAGCCCTTGAGAGCCCTGATCCCCCACCTGAGTTCAGAGTAAATAGGATTACCTGGGGTGGCAGGAACTGGTGGGGACAGAAGGTGTTTCAAAACTTAATCAAAAATTAATTAGAAAAAGAAACAAGCCAAAGGACAAACATCTGTGAGCAGATGATGTGCAGAGGCAAACAAATCCGACAGACAACATTCTGTGAGTTGGGAGCAGGATCCTGCTGGGCGACACTAGGAGGAGCGGGAAACACTTGGAGGGGAACTAAAAGCCTCCGTGTTTACTTCTTGGGAACACATGACAGTGCCACTCCGCATTCCAAAGCCACGGGAGGAGAGGGTCGACACACAGGCCACACAGGAGCTGCGGGGAAGCTGCTTGTGGGAGATGCTAATAAAGTCATCAGAACACATACTAGCTGATGCCTCCGAGGGAGGAGGGGGCTGTGTGCACAACAAAAGCCTCCTGAGGCTACAAGAACCAGGGCCTCCCCTGCAACACCCCCCGCCATTGGCCTTCCAGACAGGACTAGTGGTGATGACTCTTCCAGGGCCAAGAGAAAACAAGCCTGAAGAACCACAAATGATGGAAATCAGAGGGGCTGTGGCCACTGACATGGGCCTGGGAGTGTGGACTCGGGATGCCTTTCGGGGAGAAATGGGCCCCGGGAAGATTTTCTATAGAAGACAACAAAAGAATGCGTGGGTATGTCACAAGTGTCCCCTCGCCATTCCCACACCACGATCGCACAGCGGTGTCCGTCTGTCTGGCCGGCTTTCTCTGACTACATGGAGTCGGCACTGACATCCCAGGAGTGTCCCTCAACACGAGGCACCCGTGCCCCTGGGGGCCACAGCTCTGAGATATGCCTGCAGCAGCACCATCACAGCTCCCGTTGGGACTGGGACCCAGTTGCCCACATGGTGACTTTCTCCTTAACACACCTGCACTGGTCTCCTCACCACCCTGTCTCACTTTTCCCTTCCCCAACTGCTCCCCAGACCAATTCCCAAATAAGCCACATGTGTTCAAAGCCTTGCCTTGGTGTCCACTTCCAGAGAGTCAACGGAAGACAATGGACATTGGTGGCGAAAACTGGGGTCAGTGATTTGGCCGAGGAAGGGGTGCCGTGCACTGACTGGGCCCTAGGTCAACAAGATTCTCACAGGACTTGGAGTCTCATGTCTCCTGTTGGGGTCAGCCACCCAGGGACCCTGGTTACTGCCATTTCTAAGATCCACGTAACCCCTAAAGTCAGGACACTGAATTGTGCTTAAAGTCAGGAACCTTCTCTGTGCATGAGGCTAAAGTCTGGAAACAGGAGACAAATGTCATTTACCTTCTGTTTGACCTTAGGAGACTACGATGGACCCTGCCCTCTTCTTCCTGCTGGAGACCAAGGACGCTAATGTTCTTACGAGAGTTTTCTACTTCCCTCGTCTTGCACATTGTGGTCTCTCCTGCCTGGAGCCCCTGCCCTGCCCCCACCCTAATTTATTCTAATGAACCACTGCTGCCACTGTCATCCAGCATCACCTGCTCCAGAAGCTTCTCTGCCCTCACTCCCATCTCCAACAGCAACCAATGCTGGCCTGTGACAATAGATTTTTTAAATCTGTCTATTTTGTACCATGTTGCACAGGGTACAAACACTGGTTTACCCACACTCCCCAGACTAGTCCTGAAAGCCAGAGGCTAAGGGGCTTTTGGTGGTTTCTGGCCCAGAATCACGTGTGTGTGTGTGTGTATGTGTGTGTTTCTGGGGAGAAGATCCATTTTATCCAATTCTCAAAAGGTTTCCTGATCCCAGAAAATGTCACAGCCACTGCACTAGACTGCAGACTCCTCACAGACCAGATAATGCCTTACTTAGTCCCACATCCCCAGAGGACAGCCCAACACACGGACAATCGCAGGCACTTGGTTGGCAACCTAACGGCTAACCTCGTTTGAGTGTTCATTCTGAACCGAGCACTCTGTAGGTCTTGATTTCATTGGCCCCCAACAACCCTGAGAGGTGGCTGCCATCTCTGTGGATGGGACAAGGAGAGGGAGTGAGGGAAGAGTGGCCCTGGAGCCCACAGCTGGA
This sequence comes from Desmodus rotundus, assembly GCF_022682495.2. Classification (NCBI taxonomy): domain Eukaryota; kingdom Metazoa; phylum Chordata; class Mammalia; order Chiroptera; family Phyllostomidae; genus Desmodus; species Desmodus rotundus. The sequence goes on along the minus strand of NC_071387.1, from coordinate 102,517,623 downwards.
AGGCTTGCTGTGGGATTGGAAGGCCAATAGATCAGCATCTGAGCTCCAACCAGCTTCACAGAAAGAAAGTAGAAAGAACGAGCCAAGGAATGAACAAACATCATTCAACCCATACCCACATTGTCCCCCCAGCTTTTAGGCAGCACTGTAACACCTAGAATGATGTGTCAGCCTTTGCTGAGACCCTGAAATGCCCACCAGTGTCCACACTGGAGCTCCCACAATCTGGAAATGGATCTCTCTCCTGTAACATCTGTGAATGCATTTTAATCCTGCAGGGCAAGTAGCTTCTCTTTGTGGAAAGCTTTTCAATACTTTTTCTCACAATTAAGGAAACTGAGGCCCAGCAGGTTACGTGGCTTACCCATAGCCATGCAGCGACTTAGCTGCAGAGCAGGAAGGGGGATCCACGTCCTGCCAGGTCCCAGTCAAGTGCCCTTCCTCCCCCTTCTCCCAATGGCAGCATCTTTGCCAAGATGACGCTAATGTGTTTCCCAACTGAATGTCATGTGTTTCGCACTCCAACCAGGTTCCCCAAGCCAGCCATGAAATTAAATTTCATTCCTCAAGTGACTTTCAGAGAACAACTTGACCCTTGCACAGCCATTTGGAGATTCTCTATTCCAGGGGTCTCCCGGGGCCAACGCCCTCCTGAAGGCTGTTGTCTCTTCTTTTCTTGGGATCCTCAGGTGCTGGCTAAGGGGATGAGACAGACTGACAGCCATCTGTCTGGGCTGCTCTGTGCAGCCTGGGCCAGAATGCACTAATTGATTTATCAGCTAATAATGCAGTTCGTGTGTACGGCTGGGCTGTTTGCAAAAGCGTGCCCTTTCCACAGCTGCTCCGAGGAAATCCCTAGTCCCCAGTGAGGCAGGCAACTAGAAGCCGCAGCACTTTCAAGGGCCGGGTAGCTCTTCACATCCACCCACTGTGCAAGGACTATGAGGTGGAGCATCCCTGGCCACCTGGAGCACTGGGGCCCAGTCCTTAAACTAGTAAGACCCAGCTGGAACTCTGTGCTGGTGGAGACGGCTGAAGGTGGTGGAGAGGAGGAGCCCTGCTGGTCTTTAGAACAGGGGGTGCCCTGGCTCTGGGGTTCACTGGCTCTGCAACCTTGGGCACACCGTGTCACCTGCCCGAGCCTTCATTTCTCCCTCTGCCTGTCCAGTAGGGGACAGAAAATCTTCTTCATTGGGTTATTGTGAGAGATATATGAGACTGTGGGCTGTAAACAAATATTTGAACTATAATACAGACATATACATAACATGCTTAATAGAAGTTTCCTTCCCTTCCATACCTCTTCCCCCATTATTCTTTCCCATTGTGTCTAGAATGGAAAGAAAAAGGGAGCTGAGTATGGGGGTGCCCCTTCTTCTTTTTCCCCCTTCTCCTCTCCCTTATCACAGATGCTATTACTGAGCATCTTCCGTCAGCCACATGCGTCTGTGCATTTCCTCACTGTGTTCTTACATCCCCCACAAAGAGTGAGAGGCGCGTCACAGTGCCGTGGCACAGACCGGCACCGTCCCGGGAACTCGCCGTGATGACGGGAATGCTCTGCGTCTGTGCCGTCCTCAAGTTGCGACTGAACCCCTGAAACATGCCTGGTGCCACTGGGAAACTGGATTTGTAATTTGATTTTTGTGAACTTACATTTAGGTAGCCCCACGTGGCAGTGGCTATCAAGTTAGACAGCACATAGATGCAGGCGAAAAGAAAAACCTGGTGAAGTTTGAAGAAGTTCATCAACTTGCTCAAGGTCATAAACCTGGATGACAGTGGAGGGGAGAGCTGAATCCATGCCTGCTGGTGGCCGGGGTGCACCTCAGAGGGAATGGGCAGGCTGGCCGAGGACTTACTCCAACCCGCAAACCAAGATCTGAAGCTCAAGACAGATGGAAGAAACCATCCCAGTGCCAGGGAATTGTCCCAGAAGTAGAAGGAAATGAGTATTCAAAGCAGGTAATGGTTGTGGAAACGCTTTGTAAACTGTGAAGTGCTGTCTCAGCGTGGAGGTTATTAATAATACCCCTTGGCAATGACTCTGGGGCAAAGCTTTCCCCATCCCTCTCCACTTCCTGCTGCTCTGTTAATCCTTAATTAAAGCTTAGGGGATTTGGGAATGCAGGCCTCTGAATTTTGGACTAAACCCTCCCTGTTACAGAAAAAAAGAAAAATCTTGGATAATTAGCTTTTCTTTCCCTAAATGTTTTTTGGGTCTCATTACAAATGAAGTGCTGGGCTAATATACCTTGTGTTGTGAATGCCTCACAATTCCTGCTAATTGAATTAAGCCCAATTCTCTACAAATAAACTCTCAGTGTTCTTAATGGCAAGTAAGAAACAGAGCCGTTTCTTTTCGGAACAGGTCATTACAAGGCCCCAATTACCAGGATCTCAATGTGTAACGCAAACTGTCTTTGTGTCGGCTTCCGACAATGATGGCTTTGTTAAGATCAAAGCCGCAATGTGCCCTTGGAATCTTCTCCCTCTTTTTATTCCACTTCAAAATGTTTAAGAATGACTAATCCATTTTCCAAGACAGCAGAGAAAGGACTAGAGAACCAAAGTCCGCCTTTTTTTAATTCAGGACAAATATTCCCAAACCAACGCAATGCTAATTTTCCCCGCGTCTTATTCCCGCGGACACAGCACATTTCGAAGTTGTGGGTTAATGAAGGAGCCTGTGCCGCTGGAGTTGCACGCCTGCCCAAGGGGAGCAAAGGGGCTCACCCAGCGTCAGGGAGGACGGTGGATGCCGCCGTTCTCACTCGGCCCACCGCCTTTATCAATAATACAGTTCCAATCACTTTGGGGACCAGCCTAGACTCTTGTGGGATGGGGAATAAAGAGCCCTTTATTCCAGGGCTCTTTAAAACAGCATATATAATCAGCCACACCAACCAGATTTTAAAATGCAGTATGCATCCTTTCACACTAGCTTCTGAACTGATGTGTGGGTGGAGGTTCCAAGTTTGAGAGTTCAGGGTAAGGTGGACGGAAAACTTTAACACTAATGGTGACTGTCCCTTGTGTACACTGAAGGTTTCAGAGTGGCTGAGGGTGGGACTTCCTGGTTCTCTAAAATGCTAGGCCCACCTCTTAGGAAGAACCACAGATGCTCATGGCTTTGCTGCCCCAGGACAAAGCAACCCTAGGTCACCTGGGCAGCCCAGAAATTGTGCCCTCCAATATTCCTCACTCACCTCCCTCAGTGCTCAGACACCTCATTCTTTATCACATTTGCCTTCCCAGGAAAGCAATCCCAATCTTCTCTGAAGGTGCAATTCTTAAATTCAGCCTCCAGAACCCCCAGCAGATGCCCTCATCAGAGTGCCTTGCTTGCTTCCACATGCTCCCAATGCATTTTTCTCCCATGCCTATACCTGAGGCAACATGGTGGAGTGGGAGTTCAGGCTTTCCAGGGCAGAGGACAGCCCCAGGTTTGAATCTTAGTTCTGTTCCTTATAGCTGCATAGCTTAGGCAAGGTTTTTCACCTCTCAGAACCTCACTTTTCTCATCTGCAGATCAGGGATGCTAGTGGCTACCTTGCTTCAAGAAATGGCTTGGGTATAATGGGTTAAAAATAATGTGGGCCCTGGCCAAGTGGCTCAGTTGTTTGGAGCATCATCTCATACACCAGAAGATTGGGGGTTCGATTCCCTCTCAGAGCACACACCTAGATTGTGGGTTTGAAACCTGGTCAGGGAACATAGGGGAGGCAACCAATTGGAGTTTCTCTCTCTTTCTCTCCCTTCCTCTCTCTCTCAAATCAATAAACATCTTCGGGTGAGGATTAAAAAAATAATAATAATATAATAATGTGGCTAAAGTGACTACTACACAGTAGATGCTCAACAAATGAAACCCAACCATGTTCTTATAAGACTAGCCCATTGTGTTTTTATTACTTGCCTAGATGTCCACCAAGCAATAGATTCTTTGAAAGAAAAGAATGAACCTCCTTAACTCCTATTTTTAAATATTCCTGGCACCTAACATGGAGCTGGCCATGCACTTGGCTTGAAACATTCTTGCTTAATAAATGAATGATGAAACGGATAAATGAATGTATATAGGGAACCATATCGTGTAGTGTGGGGAATGTAGTCCAGCCCCCACTGGGGAAGGCCAGTGAGGTGCAAAGTCCAGTAGGCAGGACCCATGCCCACGGACAGGTTCTCCCGTGGGGAATCAGGCCTGCTTTGTACCTAGGCTGCTATGAGACTTGCTTTTGCTAAAATTCCCTCACCCTGAATTGAGGAAGCGAATGTTTACTGCATATCTTTAACTTCTGAAAATTTGTGCTAAACCTCCCAAGTATGGAGTGTAACCAGTTCAACCACTTTTCCCCTTGATCTGTAACATCCTTCTCTTTGAAGTAATTAGCAACATTCTTTCCTTTGTTATCTGTAAAAGGTAATCAATCACCTACAGCAAACCTGTGCATAGTAAATGAGGACCATCCGCAATGTAATGTACCCAGAAAAGCAATAAAAGCCTGTCCAGACAGGGGTCAGGCTTTCTCGGGGGCTCTCTTCTGGCCCTCACGCTCTCTCTCACTTAGAGAGTGGCCATGCTGTCCCTTTTTCTCCACAGGACTTCTGTAGTCTGTGTGAATTTGTCCATCACAGCCACAACACATGGACCCTGCTGACTGGGGTCCACATCAAATGTACACCTGCAACACGCATTTAGGAAGTGAAATTAAACAGTGCCCGGCATGTAGGAGGTTCTTAATAAGTATTTGTAAATGCATGAATGAATGAACGAGTGAACAAACACCTACAACCAAACCTTCAGGGGGTTAAATGAAAGTCAAATCGAAGGGCTTTGTGATTTCCCACAGAGAGAACAAAATTGCCCCCAACCCTCCTTCCAGAAGCAGCTCACACCAGCTCAGGGAGGAATAACCATGTTAAATTATTGCTTAACTACTTCTCATGTGATGATTGCCTGAATCTCACCAGGAAAATCATCACCATTCTCTCAGGGCTGGGAACAGCTGCAGTTCACAGGGTTGGGGTGCCTTTATACAGGATTCCCTCTAACACGTCCAAACTTGATTCCGGCAGCTCCCTTTCTCTTCACTCTGGGAGCTCTCTCCAGGAACCTGACACAGGAGCTCGATGCTTCAGGGAAGAGATTCACCAGCACAGGGAGAGGAAGAGGAGGATGGTGTCCGGGGGTGATTCTGGCGATGACAGCACCTCCAGTCTTACCAGAGAAAAGACATAATTGTGCTTTATTTCAAATCAGGCCTGAGTCTCTTGCCTTTTACTGGAGACAGACAAGGGAAAGAATGCAGTGGCATCTTCTAAAGCAGACATATGTGTATCTATTTCTACTTCTTTGAGTCTGTGGATAGGAGGAAGTTCTTGATGCTGGGTGAGTGACAACTGGGCTGCATCAGACCTATTCCACTGGTGGGCTGGGAGTCAGACCCCCGAGGCTCAGAAGGCTGGGGAGGAGAGCGGCCAGATGAAATATAGAACACACACTTATTTCTGATTATTAGAGTAACAATAACCATAGGGTTTTTAAAACATGTAAGAATGCCCCCCAAACTGTATAGGACATATTTATGCTGACCAAATATTTTGTTGTTTATCTGCATTTCAAATGCTAACTGGGTACCCTGCGTTTTTGCTTCCTACATCTGGCAAAATTTTGCGGGAGAGACCAGGTAAGAAAATCATTCTGTCAGATCCTTCCTCACTCCCTGGAAATGGACACCATGGAGAGAAGAAGGTAGATGTGTGGATTATTCAGTGCCTGAAGTTACTTGAGTGTCAACACAGCACTGTGGCTGAGAGGACAACCTCGAGATCCAGCTCTGTGGGTTCAAGTCTGGGCTCTGCTGCTTCTTAGCTGTTGAATCTGAGAAAGTTACTTCGCCTCCTCATGCCTCCATTTCTTCATCCATAAACTGTATTCCGGGTACCTACTTTACATAGCGCTTGGGATAGTTAAGTGGGAATGTAAAGTTCTGGATGCAATGCTTGGAAATCACTCAACCATGTCATTATCCACCAGAGTTATTATGAGGGCCCTATCCTCTAACCCAAGGACCAGCAAACTCCAACCAATGTCTGTGTTTATAAATCAAGTTTTATTGGAACACAGCCACACCTATTTATCTGCATATTCTCTGTGGCAATTTTCATGCATGTCTCAAGGGCAGAGTTGAGTAGCTGCCAGAGTTGTGAGGCTCTAAAAGCCTAAAACATTTATTAGTTGGCCCAGAACAAAGTTTGCTGAGTTCTGGTCCGACCACTGGCTTTAGTTTACTATTGTTGCCATAACACATTAATTACCACAAACTCAGTGGCTTAAAACAATGCAAATTTAGTCTTTTAGAGCTCTGGAGTTCAGACGTCCAAAGTCAGTCTCGCTGAACTAACATCAAGGTGTCAATAGAGCTGTGCTTGTTCTGGAGGCTGGAGGGGACAATCCTTTTCCTTGCCTTTTCCAGCTTCTAGAAGCTGCTATCTGCTTTCCCTGGCTTGTGGCCCCTTCCTCTACCTTTGAAGTGCATCACTCCAATCTCAGCTCCCAACATCAACGCACCCCCTCCCCTGACTCCTCCCACCTTCCCTTATAAGGACCCTCACAATTACATTGGGTTCACCTGGATAATCCAGGATACTCCTCTATCTCAAAATCCTTAGCTTACTCACATCTGCAAAGTCCCTTCTGCCATGTAAGGTTACATTCATAGGTTCTCAGGACATGGACATGTTTGGAGGCATAATTATTCCAGACCACTCACCAGAGGCCACAGAGAAGGATGATGCCAAGACACCACTCTAACACGTTCTCATCCCAGCACCCTCCCCAACCTGGGAGTGAACAATGAATCTTGATTAAACTGCAGAGTGTGACTGGGCTTAGGGACCCTTCAGGGCTGTCATGCCTGGCAAGTGAGAGATAGTAGAGCAATAGTAGAGGCTGTGCTTACCTGACCTTAGCACTCATAGCACCAGATCAGCCCCCAGGGTGACACCTGGAGGAAGAGGGAGAAGGGAAGGTGTGCAGACTGTCCATCCTCCATGCATGGAGCCTTCTGCTTTCTTCCCTCCCCCTTAAGTGCTTCTGACCCAGGACACACTCTCAATATGCCTCCCCTACTAGTGAGGTGCTCCACATGGCACCCTTGAAAAGCAATGGCCCGCGTTAGGAGCACTCCCAGGGGCAGGAAGCTCACTCCCCCTACATTGGCCAAGGACCTTGGAAGAGGCCAGGACATTAGAAGCCAGAGAGGCAGGACATCCATTTACAGAAAGGCCTCAGATAGCCCAGGCTCTCCCCGAGAGCAACCCTAAGGGGTGCTCCTCCAGGTTCTGCCAGTATGTTTCCTGTGATGGGGAACTCACTACCTCCCAAGATAGATGGCCTGGTCCACGCTGGAGCCCACACATACCTCCAGGTAGCTTTGACCATTGGCCCCACTTCTAACTATCCTACGTTCTCATCCCTTTGGCATCCCCTCACCTATGTGAGCCCGGATTCTCACCACAGCAGCCCTTCCTCCATCCAAGCCTTTTCTTCTAGAGCTCTGTGTTCATGTAAACACCATGATGCACAGGGAGAGCTGTCTTCCGGGTGTTCTGAAGATGCAGGAGAGAGGAGATGCAATGCGGGTCACCCTCAGCCCAGTCAGTGCAAGACGCTTTCCAGCCAGCAGAGCAGAGCATTATCTGGGATCATCTGACACCAGGGCGAGTGGGCGGCCTCTCTGGGAGCTGCTTTGTTCTTCCAGACTCTTTAGGAGAGCAGTCTGATTCACTGCGACGCAGATGTGCTGCCTCTGGTTCAAGTAAGGACAGAGATGCGGGGACGTGGGGACGGGGAAAGGAGGCTGGGGCTGAGACGCCAGAAAAGTGTCCTACATTTGCCACTTGGTTCATGACATAGTGCCTAGGTCAGTTTCTAAAATACAGCGACTCATTGCTGACTTTTGATGTGGGGAAGTAGAGCAGGCACAGTGTAACTGAGTTAGGTATCAGATGAACTAAAGCAATGGACCACGAGTCAGTGGACACTAGTCTCAGGGCCTAGCACAGTCTCTGGCACATGGCAGGTGACTGTTGCAGACACTGTTGGATGTTTAGCCAGTAGATATTCCCAACCATCTCTCCCTTGTCTGCCTTAATTCCCCAGTCTTGATTGCCCCTACAGGTTACTACACAACTGATTCTAGGCAATGAGCTTCAAGAGGAGGACTGCCAATGAGGACATCTTTTCATAAAGTAATTCCTCAGATTAAAAAAAAAAAAAACCTGAAAAAGAAAAGGCTTCCATTCATCCACTTCCTGCCTTGAAACACAATGGGAGGTCATGATGCCTGGAGCTGTGGCAGCCATCTTGTGATGATGAGACCACTAACATGAGGATGAAAACCTCATGCTCCCGTGCCGAGGGTGGTGAAGATTGTAAAGCAAAGTTTGGATTTTTGAAGCTGTTGAGGTACTGCTGAAACCACCTGACTCCAGTCTCTTTGTTGAATGAGATAGTGCTGTATTGATGAGCCTCTGTTGGCCAGGTGTGTTGTTTGCAGCCCCAGAACACTCTAGCTGATACAGTCCTTGATAAGTGTTTTCTGAGTTGTACTGGTGGGACTTATATGAACCTTCATCTGGTGAGTCAGGACCAGACACTGCCAATAGGACACTTAATATCTGGGGAAGGAAAGGGGCTGATAGAATTATGTCCAGAAACCAAGAAAATGGCCTTTGACAGAAAGTGGGTCCTTTGTAAAATTCTTAGTTCCCTCTTAGTTAGAGACATTAGATTTGTGGTTCTGATTTTCTGTGATTTCGGTTAAGACTTTTTCTCCCTGCTAAGTATTGAGCAGGAGAAATTTATAAGGAGCCTGAGTGAGTTGAAAGGTAGCAGTACAGAGAATGGACTCTGGAATTGGCTAATTTGAGTGTAAGTTGAGTCTAGTTCTAAGTCGGGGTTTTTCAACCTCAGCACTATCGACATTGGGCCAGATAATTCCTTACTGTGGGGGCTTTCCTGGGCATTAGAGAATGTTTGTCAATGTCCCTGGCCTCTACTGCCAGATGCCAGGACAGCTCCCTACTCCAAGTTCTGAGACCACAAATGTTTCCAGATATTGTCAAACGTTCTTTGGGATGCAAGTTTTGCTGGTTGAGAAACACTTCTCTAACTTATTATGAGGAGACTGACTCCTCTGGGCTTCATTTTCCTCATCTGTGAAATGGGAATAGCAAGAGAGTTACTTCACAGGGCTGGTGTGAGGGTTCGTTGAGGTAGTCTGCACAAGGTGCTTAGTCAGTGTGAACTACAATGATGACTCCTGGTCTGTGAGGCAGATTTTATGGCACCTGCTTCGTGACTTAGCACTCAACAATACTAGAGGTCAGAGGAATGTAGAAATTCACCAATCCGAGTTCCCATTCCCCAGATAAGGAAACACAGACCCTGAGGAGAAAAAGGTGACTTGGCCAATGTCACATAATGAGCACCAGCCCCAGAAAGAAGAGTCCAGATATTTTGAATTCTGGAACTAGGTTGTCTGCTTCTGAAGCAGAAATCTGAGCCAGCCTTCCCCAGGAGCTCGTCTCTGCCTCCTGCAGGATCCCTTACTCCAGTCAATTCAGGGTATGTATTGGAAACATATGTCATAGCAGGCACCACAGGAAATACCAGGGAGGCAGTGATCAATAAGGTAAGCGTGGTATACCCTGCTCCAGTGGAGGTCTGGTTGGGAAAGCCGTCACTGTATAAACAATGACTGAAGGAAGAGCTGCATTTGAAATCACCCGGAGCCCTGAAATTAAACCAGGAGTGAAAGTAGACCCAGAACACTCCAATTCTGCCACCTTTTTCTCAAGTGAGGACCAGGAAGCTCCCAGGACAGAGAAGGAGGCAGGTGCCATCAGGCTTTCCAAAAAAGGCATTTCCCCACCTCTTTCTTCCCCAACAGGAGGGTGTGGGCGGTAGCTGGTGGGAGCAGGGAGATATTGGGGTGGGGATGGCAGTCATTGGGATGCTGAGGTTTACGTAATTTCTGAGAACGCTGTCTCTGATCAGATTTGGATGGGGACAAAAGATCAAACCACATAGACAATAAGATCACTAAGTATTCTGTCAGGAGGACAAACCCTCGCCTTAACTTGTGTTATTCCAGGCCCCTTGGGGCTACAACCTCAAGGGTGTTCCAGGCCGAGGAAGCGGGGTGTGTGTATTCAAACGCCTGAGAACAGTCGGGTAGGCCTGGAATATAAAGATCGTGCAAGCCCTGTGGGAGGAGAAGTGGGATAGGGAGGGGCAGTCAGGAAGATGGCAGGAGTTCAGTGTGGCTGGAGTAGGGTGGGTGGGAGGGACAGTGGTAGACGATGAGGCCAGAAGTGAAGACAGGGCTCTTAGAGTGACAGACCTCCATCATGTTAGGTGAAATGGATCCTCCTGCAGGTGCCCAAGGCCACCAGAGGACTGCAGTGGAGAGCACTGTGTGATCCAGTTTCTGTTAGGGACACATCCCTTTGAAGGCTGCATCCGTTTGAAGGTCAATGCTATTGGCATGTACAGGTAGAGGCCAGGGACACAGCTAAACCTCCTGCAATGAACAGGACGGCCCACACAACAAAGGATTACCCAGATCCAAATGTCAACCAAAGCTGAGAGATCCTGGCTTCAAGAGATGGAGAGGCATGTTTGAGTTGTGTTTAGAAGGTAGAATTGGATGTGGAGGGGGAAGAATTACAAAGTATCAAGGATGGTCCTAAGGAACAGGGTAGATCATGGTTCCCTCCCCCAAAATAGAGAGCAGGAAAGAGAAAGAATAACCAGCAGTGAGGATAAACAATTTAATTTGGGACAAGTTGAGGGAAGTCTCTTGGATGAGTACAGAGAAAAGCTGCCTCAGAACAGCCCAGCTGTCTGTACCAAGGGTTTCGGTGGCTCCCTGTCCCCACATACTGAGCTTCTCAGTTCCCCATCGTCCACCTGGGCCTCCCCTACCCCAGAGCCCCTCCCCTGCATTGCTTTCCTCTGACCTGGCTCTCCTGCGCCAGCCTTGCCCCCAGCTGCAGAGCCCATGTCCCCCATGTCGGCGGCGGCGACAGCAGAGGCAGACAGAGCTGCCGTCCCACTCCTCAGACTTCAGTCATCTCACAGTCTCGCGACTAATTAAACATCTGCTGCAAGCTACAATTTGCTAAATTAGCTCACACTCTAACTTCTGGTGGGGACTAATCTGAGTTCTCCACTTGAAGCCCAGAGCCTTCCTCCAAGCAGCCTCAACCCCCCTAATGTCCCTTGTCTTTCCCAGGTGTCACCGTGCCCCCCCATCGGAACAGGCATGGAGAGAGGCCAGGTCAGTGTCTCTCCTGGGACTGTGCTGTGGGAGGATAGGAGGCTGTAGGCCTGGCTCCTCAAGGAGCTTGTTGTCAATTGTCCCCCACAAAAAGACTCAGAAGATGAATAAGTAATCAGATATAACGACTTGCCAGATTGAGTTTAATCAAGAACTAAAACGGATGAGACAGGAAACAGGTTTTCATGGGGGCTGCAGATGAGAGTCTTCCTCATAGGACCTTGAGAAATAAGGGTCCTTAGGGATCATTTCATGCACCATTTCTCAAAGGCCACCTGCATCAGAATCCCCTGGGGTGATGGTTAAGAATGCAGATTTCTAGGCCCGGTCTCTGAAGATGCAAATTCAGGAGATCCAAGGGTGGGGGCGGGAATCTAAACTCTTTAACAAATAGGCCAAGGTTTTTTTTTAAGTTTTTTAAAAGATTTTTTAATTTATTATTCTTAGAGAGGGGAAAGGAGGAGGAAAGAGAGGGAGAGAAACATCAATGTGTGGTTGCCCCTTGAAGGCCCCTCACGGGGGGGACTTGGCCTGTAACCCAGGTATGTGCTCCTGGGAATCGAACCAGCAACCCTTTGGTTCTCAGGCTGGCACTCAATCCACTGAGCCACACCAGCCTGGGTAAATAGGCCAAGTTTTTAATACCAGTCTGGCAGTGCTTGGATCAAGGTGCACAGATCCCCTTTTCTCTGCGAAGCTTCCTCAAGCCTCCTCATCAGAGTTAATCAGAACAAGATACATGATACCATTTCCTACAAAGCTGATCGATACCTGTATAGCTTCCACAAAGCTGCGTGTGGGTGTCCCGGTGTGCCCTGCTCTGCCTCCGCCCACAGCCTTGGACTCGGCCCCTGCCTGGACTGCCTACCCAGCTCGTGCTGTCTCAGTCTCACACACCCACTGTGTGCCCAGCTCAGCTGTCCTGTCTTTAGGTCAGTCAGGCCTAGGTCAAGCACCCGATCTGGGGAGGACACACTTCCTGTCCCCTAGGGCAGCGGTCCCCAACCTTCTGGCACCAGGGGCTGGTTTCATGAAAGACAATTCCACGGGATGATTCAAGCTCACCTCCTGCTGTGCATCCAGGTTCCTTACAGGCCCAGACTGGCACTGGTTTGTGGCCCGGATGTTGGGGACCCCTGCCCTAGGGTCACTCGGTCCTTCATGGTCCCATGTTACATGTATTTGTAGGATGGGTAGGTCAATGAAGTTTCAGAAAAGGAGCTTCAACCACGTGCCACAAAATGCCCATCCTTCACACAGGGTTGGAGAGGGAGAGTAGCATATGCATGGATAAATAAATACATAAAAGACAGTAATCTTTCCAAAATTATAATATATTATAATTTGGACAGAGGCTGGACTGAAGAAAGGGATAACAATGATGAAAGCAAAAGAAACAAAATATCCCCCTTGTCTCCCTCTTCCCCCGCCTACCTCTAAGAGAGAGAGAGAGAAAGACAGAGACACAGAGACAGAGACAGAGACAGAGAGACAGAGAGACAGACAGACACAGGGACACAGACACAGACACAGAGACAGAGACAGAGAGACAGAGACACAGACACAGACACAGAGACACAGACACAGAGACAGAGAGAGACAGAGGTTTTGCCAACATAGAGCATTTGAAGGACCAACATATGTGTCAGTTCTTGATTTACTCATCGCAAATCATCTTCATCTTTCAATTTAAAAAAATCCTCTAAGAGTGTCTTAATAGGAAACATTGTATCAGCTAAGTTATCTTTACAATGAAAGAATGCAAGTGGGCTGCCTCCTTTACTTTTAACATTCTGCAAATTTCTTATTAATACATATATTTGCTGAACTAGGAAATCATGATGAGTTTCACCTTCCTTTTATTCTTCACACGGTGACTTGGCAAAGGAAGGCAGTGAGACTCGTTAATGACTAAAACTCTAAATGGGGTTCTTACTCAGACTCTTACCACCCCCCTACACTTGACTTCTAGGAGTCTCTGGACACACTGAAATTGAAAGTAAAATTATGCTTATGGGTTTGGGGGCGGGGGGTCATTAGCTCTCACCTGATTCTCACAAACATCTGTGGCCCAAAAGGGATAGAAGCACCATCGGAAAATCTTTCTCGGATGTCAGATTTTTCCAGCAGGGGGATGACCGGGATGACCTCTGAGGAACTTTTAAGCATATCTTTTGCAGCAAGGCCTGCATGTATCCTCAGAGGCACACCCCTTTGTGCAGTGGCCCCAGAAAGCCACAGTCCACAGGAAGCCAGCTTCTCTTTCTGTCTAAGGCCCAGCACCCAGCTTTCTCCCTCTGCTGAGTCCGCGATGCCCTACGAAGGCACTGGACCTTTGCCAGGTTTGAAGACGATGCCCCACGCACGTGCACCTGCCCTCATGAGTGCACGGGTTCATGCAGAGGCATATCGGTAAGACAGAATGACAGTGCGATCAGAAAAACGATAACGATTGCTAACATGTGCTGCCTACTGTCAAGCACTGTGTGCCAGGCTGTGGGCGGAGCATTTCGTACACACTGTGCTGTCTAATCCTGGCCGTAGCCCCAAGAGCTGGACTATTTATCGCTCATCTCCATTTTACATTAAGAAAACTAAGGCACAGAGATGCCATGAAAAACAGCCAAAGGTCACACAGCTAGAAAGTGACAGAAGAGCATGCCTCTGCCTACCTCTGTCTTCCCTCTGTGGATTCATCCTCAGTCCATTAGCCAATGCAGTTTAGAACTAGCTGGGGGCAGGATCTAGTGTCACTGCCTTTTCCCCTGTTTTGGGAGGGGCTGGGGCAGAATCTGAGCTTCCCTGTACCCACTGAGCTTCAACCTCCCTTAGGCTTCTCAGGTTATACCTGACTCAGGTGATCTGGCTTCCGCCTACCCAGTTTGGTTTCTCTTCCAGAGCCCAGTTCTGCCCTGTGCCCTTATCTGGGTCCCATTTCCTCGATGCTGGGTCCTGGACCACGGCCTGTTGCTGGCTGGGGTCTTCCTTCAACCAAATGGACATGCCCGCCATCTAGAATTAAGATACTTGACACAGCTTTTGAGAGCTTACCACGTCCAAGACCCTATTTTGAGCAGGAGAATATGGGTTAACAAGACTGAGTTTCTGACCTGTAGGAGATTTTACATTCATTTTTATTAAAAGTTCATTTCTTTCTCTAAATATTTAGTGAGCAGCTACAATGTGACATGAAGTGTTGTAGATGTTTGTACCACATGGGGAAGGAGAACATGTTCAACTACCCAACAAGTGCATTAGCAAGATGATTTTACTGTGACGAGGGCCACAACGAAACAGCCAGGGGGCATGACAGAGGGGTGGGTGAGAGCCTCATTTAGATGGTCTGGTCTAGTCGAGGGGGTGGCATGTGAGAGGGGCCTGACTGCCCAGAAGCAACCTGTCATCCTATGCACTGGGGACAAAGGGAACAGCAGTGACCTTGGGCCATTGAGAGAAAAGGGTCAGTGTTGTTACAGCCATGGGGATGGCAGGAGGCAGGCGGCAGCAAAAACAGATGGGCCTGCCGCAGCTGTGGAGGGGATGCGGATGTTGTTCTACAGACGGGGACGCGCAGAGAAGGCATCAGTGTGACCTGACTGGGGTTCAGAGATCATCCTCGCTGCTCTCTGTCATCTTCCCAGGAGTCTCACCTCCCCACCCAGACTGAACTGTCACCCATCCTAACGGAGCTGGAAGCCACCACTCCCACTGGGACCAGGTTCCCACCCTCCTGAGGGTCATGCAGACCTCGCTGAGCCCCCACAACCCGGGCCCCATAGAGCCCTCTTTCCTCCAGCTGCCAGTCTCTGATAGACACTGCGCTTTCACTGAGTCATTCACTTTTATACAAAAAACCAGGAAGAGCAAATAATTGGAAATTCAATGAGTCTTTTATGCTCCTGAGTGCCTGTTGGACTATTGGACCACTTTGGCAGGGCTGAAATGATACCCACCTCCAACATCACCATAAAATGCATAGAGGCTTGTCACGGATTGTGGATAATGTGGTTTTCCCGACTCCACCCAACCACCAAGCAAATGGTCTCTGGCCCATTCAGTTAGCCAGGCGGTAGCAGAGCCTGAGCTGCCACTATATCGGGGACGTTTCGCAAATGGGCTTTGCAGATATGAACGCTGGACAATCCTAGCCTGAAGGACAGTGGTGGGGTGGTGTTTTTAAAAACCCTGCAGTGAATCATCAGGGTCATCCAAAAATATTGAGCAAAGGAAGGAAATGGAATCAAGAGGAGAGGAAAAGCAAACATCTTGGGATCTTGCTCCTGGCGGGGGTCTTCCCTGAGCCTGGCCATCTATGCCAATAAGTTATCTAAAGAAAAAAAATTAAAACAACTTTCTTTCCTGTTTGTTTCCCCTTTGAACACTGAGGGTTTTTCCAAATGGTTCCAATTTCTCTTTGATTCTGTGGTTGTTGTTGATAGCATTCAAAGGCCTTGGGGGTAACAGGTGCATTTCAAATGAGTGGAAATAACAAATAAATTAGATCCAGGATTTACAGCATTAGCGATGTCTTTGTTCTCTTGCGTCAATGCCCAGCTTATGGGCCGCAGAGCTACACAGCCCACGGCAGCCTAGGGAGATGGTGTGGGCAGGGGTGCTACTGCAGGGAGGCAGAGGGATAGAGGCAGCGGGGACCAGTGAGTCCTCACTGCATTTCCTCAGGACATGCTCCAGGCTCTATCCCCAAAACACAAGTGATACCTCTCCTCCCTCCTGCTGCCACCCTGGTCCGAGTCGCCATTATATCTTCCCCAGATACTTCAGCGGCCTCCCACCGGCTTCCCTCACTTGTCTCTTTGCCCCTTCAATCCATTTTACACACAGCAATCAAAATGGTCTTTCAAAACACACAGCTCACCATGTGACTGCTGGCTTAAAACCCTCACAGAGCTTCCTGTGGCGTTTCGGACAGTCTCCGGGTCCTAGCTACAGCCTCAAAGCCTCTGCAGGATGCATCCCTGACTCATTCTCCCCACGCCTTCTACACTCTAGTGTGGTAGGCGGCTTCCAAGATGGTCCCCTGTGAGACCTCCCTCCTGGCATGCACGCCCTTCTGCAGGCCCTGTCCTTGACGGTGAGCCCAACCCAGTGACCTGCTTCTGACGGATAGAAGATGGCAAAGGTAAGGAAGCTTAACAGCAGATCCTTCCTCAGTGGAGCCTTCGGATGACTGCAGCCCCAGGTAGCACACCTTGATCGCAGCTGTGAGACACCCTGAAACAGAGGCTCCAGCCAAGCTGCACCTGGATTTCTGACTCAAAGACACTATGTAATAAAAAGACTGTTGTATTAAGTCATTAAATGGTGGGGTAATTTATTACACAGCAGTACATAGCTAATAGACCCAGACACCTTTTCCTCACTTCAGCCTACAGGCACACTACACCCTTCCTTGCCCTGGGCCCCCCAGATGCACCCTCTGTTGAAACGACCCACACCCACCGTTTACATGGCTGCATGTTTTCTTCCTTTATTTCTCCCCTACAGTGTCACTTTCTCAGACTAGTGACCTGACCCCACCGTCAGAGCGGTTACCCTGCCCACCATTGTTCTTTAACACTTTGTCTATTTTCTTTGCAGATCTTACCGTGGTCAGTAATTACAAATTATTTATATTTGAGCTAAATAACTCACATGTATGTATGACGGATAGATGAACAGAGGGGTGGATGAAAGGATGGATAGGTGAATGGATGAGGGCAGAAAGACGCACCTGACACATTAGTGTGCATTCAGAGGAGGACTCGGAACTTGGGAGGTTTGGACGTAAAGCAGAGGTGGGCAACTGACGTTCAGCTGGAACACAGCCACACCATTTTGCGCACACTGTCTGCGGCTGCTCTCACACTACGAAGAGTTGACGAGTATGACCTGAAAGCTTAAAGTAGTTTCTGTCTGGCCCTTTTCAGGAAAAGCTTTCTGACTCCTAACTGAGAGAGGGGGTTTGGGGGCATGTGGAGCACCGCCTTCAAGTATTGTGTAGAAATGAAATGTAAGTTGTATTATATTTATATGTAGCTTTAAAGGGGTAGCAAATGGGACCAGCATGCTAAAAAGAGACAGATGTGGACCTGACAGGAAAAAGAACGTTGTCAGAGTCAGAGTTCCCCCTTCAAAGAAAAGGGCGTCTTTGGGAAGTAATGGGCACTCTGTCATTGGAGGTGTGCAAGGAGACGCTAGAAGCCATTTCCCAGAACACTGCAAAGATATTCTAGCATTGCCTAGGTGAGCAATCTCGGGTGTGGGTCTTCTTAGCTTGTGTGTGTCAGAAGTCAGGTGAAACCTAAACACTCTTTCTCAGAACATCATTTATAAATGCACAAATAGCATACGAAGAATGCTAAAAGGAATTTGTGTTAAAATTCAGATATCAAAAATTTGTAACAGAGCAATATGTATGTGCTACTTAATGGACACATTAAATAACAATTCCCAGTGGTGGTAAAGCAGATTGAAGTAGACATAAAGCGTAAAGTAGAGGTCAGCACACTACGGCCCACGGGTCAAGTCTGGCCCGCCACTTGTGTTTGTAAATAAAGTTTTACTGAAATACAGCTACTCCCACTCTGTCTGTCTGTATTCATGCTAAACAGTACAGATGAATAGTTGAGACTATTTGGGCCACAACCCCCAAAAATATTTCTATCTCGTCCTCTACAGAGAACGTCTGCCAATACCCAATATAAAGGACTTTCAAGATACTTGTAACATTGTAATGTGTTATGACAATATCTGAGATTTCAATCGGTGATAGAGTCACAGGCACTGCTAATGCTATTGTCGTTTGTTTTGAAATTCACACTTGTGGGGCATAGTAAATTTCAGGCAAAAGCTAGGTAAAAAGCTCAGGCAGAGGAAGGAGTGGGGAGGGACAGGCTTAATGAATACAGGGTTTCCATGAGGGGCGATGGAAAAGTTCTGGAACGAGACAGTGATGCAGGTTGCACAGCACTGTGAAAGCACTTAATGCCCCTGAACTGTACACTTTCTTTTAGTTAAAATGGTAAATTTCATGTTATGTGTTTTTTCCACAAAAAAAATACACTAAAAAAAAAAATAATGGTATATTTTTTTTCCATCCAGGTTCATGGACATGCTGAATTCCATCCACAAACTCTAGGTAACAAACCAAGTACGTTCCAGGAATCTAAGTTCGTAGGAAAATACCTCAGGCCGTGGACTGGATGGTGCAATGATGCTGAATGCCATGGAGTGAAAGCAAGAGGTTGACTCTCCCAGTGAGACAAGCAGAGGGACAGAGCCCAGTTCCAAGCCCCTTCAGCACATAAGCCACGACAGAGCATGTAGTTATGCCACTGAGGTGCCCCAGAGAAGTACAAAAAAGGAGAAATCTCCTAGCCCACCTCAGGAACCCAGGAACTGGGTATAGGAGGCCCCAGGGATCCCTGTGAGCAATTATCTGGGCTCGTATGCCACCCACTGTGCAGCTTCCCTGAGACCTCTGGAGACTCTGGGTTCCAAGTGTGCAGGGAGCCTGTGAAAAGCCATGTGTAAGCCCACAGCCTGGGAACACAGAGGCCTCAGATGCCCTGCAGAAGCAGGATGCCTAATTGTGGAACTCAATTTTGTTTTCATAGGAATCAATTTGAAGGGATTTTCATTTTCAATTATTCAGCAACATCCAATTTTCCCTTCACACCTCGGCCAGACAGGAGGAGAGAAATTGCATATGTCAATCACCCCAGAAAGCCACTGACCAGCCTGAAGTCACCCCTGCACAGAGGGAGCCTTGCTGGGGCCCTGGGAATGTGCCCTGGCTTCTCTGAGACAAATGGAGACACCAGATGGCCTTCTGCCCCAGACTCTGGGACACTGGCTGTCACTTGCTCTCCCTGTCAAGGAGAGAGACAGAAAATCTCCACGCCAGTGACAATGACATGCTTGGGGACCAGGAAAAGGAAGCAGCCCCCCGACTCCTTCCTTCTCGACTGTCCCCATTCATCCAGCAGGCCCTTCCCTAATCCTTGGAAATCACAGAAAATAACGGTTTGGACTCCAGAGCTCCCTCCTCCCATCCCCATGACCCTGAGAAAATGAATTCACTCACTTGAACCTTGGCTTCTTACTCTTTAATATGGACGTGAGCATTTCCAGCTCCCAGGCAACTCGCCCAAATTTCCACAACTAGTTAATGGCAGAACCTGGATTCAAAGCCAGAGTCTGGTGGCCGGACCTCAATTCCTCTCCCACGGAGGATGGCGCCTGACACAAACGAGGCTCTCCACAAACGAGACTTGCTGTCACCTCTGACAGCACACTTCAGTGCTGTGTCACACTGCATGTGACTCTGTGAGCTGGTTAGTCTCTGGAAGGCAAAAGCTGCCTCCTACTTCACATACTTACCACCTGGTATTCAACCATGTATTTATCGGTTCACATAAGCGAGACCTCAACTCACTCCCAGCATAGTTATAAAGTGCCTACTCGGTGCCAGGTCTCGTGTGAGTGGATGAGAATGAAGTGAGTGGCCATTTATCTGCTCAGAGCCCAGGCATCTCATGGCCCCATCAGTGCCAGGACTGCCTGCCCTCCTGGACCCACGGTGAGTGGGGGAGGCAGGCATGGAAGGCCACTGGGGTGCCAGGGGTTAATGAGCGGGAGGGGTGGAGCTCTGAGCCTGGTGCACTGTGGGCTTCACTGGTAGTCATAGTAATGAAAATGATATGGTGGAGTCATCGATACTCTTTTTTGGACCCTTCCTCTGTGCCAGATATGGTTCTAAGTGCTTCAGTGCCTTCCACTGAAGCCTCATAATTTTGTGACGAGAAAGCTATTTGGGGGCACAATTTACAGATGAAAGAACTGGGGGCAAAGAGGCTAAGTCACTTGCCCACAGTCTCGCAGATAATAAGAGGTAGAGCCAGAAATTCTAGCCTGGGCATCTGGTTTCAGAGAGCATACTCTTAACCAATTTATTATACTGTGTCCTCCCCAACACCCCACCCCCCATGTCTGCTGGGTTGAACTGGCCAGGACTGGCTGGGAGGGCAGAGTGATCTGGCAGCAATGAGGCCAAGAGAATGATGAAGAACCCGTGCCCCCTCCCAGTGTCCACACTGGGATGGACAGTGTCCAGACTGGCCGTGACCTTGAGCTCCAGCGTTTGAAGTGGCTCCCGTGTTATCTCTTAGGCCAGATAAGCAGGGAAGGACAGCAGTCAGCTGCAAGGAGCTTTCACCCTTTGTCCTGATGGGAGTGGGCTGCAGTATGGGAGTAGGCTGCAGAGGTGCTGGTGGAGCATCTCGGGGCAGTGGGTCTACAGGAGAGGGAAGGAGGGGAGAACCAGGCCCTGGGGGGCTAAGGGCCAGCAAGTGTCCTCCCACTTTCCCAGGGAAGATGGGCTCACAGGAGGCTGCTGTGACAGCGGCTGCCTTAGCAATATGGGACCTTGGGGCCAGAGGTTAGGACAACTGTCCGTCAGAGAGGGGGCAGCACTCCGAAACTGGGATCAAGGTCCTCTGACTATGAAATTGCTGTCAAAGAGAGGGCTGGATGTAGACTGGCACATTTGACTGTCTGATGCACTTAAACTCCCATGAGACTGGGAGAGCCAGGAGACAGACGGTGTCACCTAAGAGCCTGCTAGAGTCATAGGCAATGATGCCGGATGATGCTGCGATGCTCCTCAGAGGAAAGATTTCACATCTCTTTTTCATAGGGAAAATGTTCCTCCTCACAAAGCTCATTTTCAGGTGCCCTCTGACAACTGACTGGCAAGCACACAGCTGGAGCCACGGGAAAAGTCTGCCGTGCATATTAGATGGGGCTGCTGCCCTCATGCTGGTGGCTGGTGACTACCCCAAGCACAGTCCAACCACCAGTGAGGGGTGGATGGTCCCTCCGTGCCCCACCTGCTCCCCTGATGCCTCATCCACTTTGCCTGGAGAAAGGAGTGCAGACTCTCTATCTCTATTTATACTGCAGACAGTCAGATTCCTTTAGCAAACATCAGTGTACCCAGTTCCATGTAAAGCAAAGAAACTAAGAACCTAAGAAAGGCAGTGTGCGTGGTGTTTAAGAGAATGGACCTTGGCATCAGGCTGTGGTATGAGTACTGACCACGGGAATAAAACCTGGAGCTCTGAAAAGACCAGAGTTAGACCCAAACAGGGGTCATCCTAAGAACAGAGACAGTGAGACAAATTTCACTTTGCTACTCCAGAGAACTTGCAAGGTGGGAGCAGTGAACACCAGTACACCTGCTGGAAGAGGAAACCCACCAACAAAGGAACCACCAACAGATAACAACGGAAGAAGGTGAAGGAGGGAGTGGAAGCCACACTAAACTCAATCAAGGACTGATCTGGAAATACAACTAAATAGTGCAGAAATTACTCAGAACAAACAACTGAACAAGAGCGAGAGAGAAGCCTCAAAACCCTGTACACAATGAAGAATCAGCTTCAACACAAACTGTCCACACCTGCACAACAGAATATAAGACATGGTAGACGGAGTGACCCTCAATTAACCAGCTCAAGGGAAGGACCCATCAAAGAAAGACCCAACAACAATCAAAACCCAAAGACATACAGAGAGCCAACATAAATGGCAGCCCAAGACCAGCGAGCTCAGGAGATTAAGGAGACGGCACCACTGAATCCCACTGGCATGCTACCATAGAAGTTCATACCATAAACCCAGGGAGTCAGAACAGATCAATTTAAGAAGCAGAGGCTAGCAAGAAGAATCTCACAAACAATGGGAAGACAAAGAAACAATCCCCAAATGAAAGGAAAGGAGGAAGCCTCAGTACTGACCACAGGCAGGTGTTTCAATCCCGTGAGCACCACCAGCTTCCTCTGCAAGATAGGAATGATAATCCTGCTTCACAGAGTCAGCAAAAAGGTTAAAGGTGACAACTCAGGCATGGTGCCGAAGCCCAGCCCTCGAATGTGAGCACAAACTGCCGACAGGAATACCAGCCCACTGTGCCAGAATTCCCAGTCCAGTGGGGACACAGGCTTCTACACAAGTTATTTCAACAGAGTGCGATGTAACAAGACAGGCACACAGGAAAGCCAACCCTCTCTGATGGAGGTGAGTCATGAATGAAATGAGGAGGTGGTGTTTAAGAGAGAGAGTCAGCTCCTTACAGCAGAGAGCATTGATTAGTCATTTCTGTGGCCTCAGGGCCTGCCTAGGGCCAGATCTAGCACATAAAGTGCTCAAAAAAAATTTTTTTTTGAGAGATTAAAGCCAAACCTTAAAGGATGGGCTTTGCCAGCAGACATGGCAGACAGAAAGGGCATTCCAGGCAGAGGGACCTGTATATGTGAAGAGGAGACACAACTCTGATACAATGTCAGGTAGTGCCACCTTAGTGGAACATCAGGCTCACAGGGGTGAACGGCAGGAGACAAGGCTGGCAGGGGTCCATAGGCTTGGGAGAATCCTGTGTTCCAGGCAAAGCAAAGCCTCTGTAAGGTGTCAGCTGAGAAGTGGCCTGATGAGGTGTGCTTTTGAAAGGTCACTCTGGGGCAGAGGCAGAGCATGGCCAAAAGCAGAAAAGCCTTTGGTGGATCCCAGGGCAGGAGAGTGGCCTGTGGGTGGAGAAAAAGCAGAGGAGAGGGGAGGGAGGAAAAGAGTAGAGGCAAGGGAGACTCAAGAGGGAATTAAGACAGGGAAAGCGAGAATGTGTACGCTCACCCATTGCGTGGTGGGAATGAGGGAGAGAGGTGAGTTGAGGGCGATGGATTTGGTGGATGGGGGGCCATTAAGTAAGACTGGGAACACGAAAGGAGGAGTCCCTGAGGAAGCCTTGATGAGTGTGAGGTACATGTGAGACATAACGAGGGATGTGCCTGTTGGATACAGGAATCCAACACTCAGGGAAGATTTATGTAGCATAGCAACAGCACCCAGCTATGTTGCTAAATCACACGTTGGTTTCTGTTCCCTGATGTCCTCCATGGTCAAGACTCTCCATCTTCTGCCCATCCCATTAACAGCTCTTTGAAAACAAAATCCTGTCTTATTCTTCTGCTCCCTCCCCAAAGGTAACAGAGGGAAATACTATTCTAGAAGTGAACTTTGACCGTCTCTAATCCAGAGGGTTTCAGAAGATGTCTCTAGCATAGTGCCTGGCATGTGACTGGCACTCAAGGAATCTGCTGACTGAGTGAAGGAGGTAGAGATCCTGTGTTGTTTATAGGTCCCCCAAGAACAGGAGCAAAGGCCCACTGGTCTTTCCTTTCACGCGGAATTTCAGAGCCATATGATGCAAGCACTTACAGGTCACAACTTACAGGGAAACCCAAGCTCTTCTACTAGGACACATCACTTCCCCTCTCTGAGCCTCAGTTTCCCCACGTGCACAGTGATGACAACATGGCCTGCTTGAAAGCATCACTGAGTCGGATATGGAAGCCACATAGCACAAAAGCCTGGCTCAGCAGGCAATAATGCTAATAATGGTGACAATTCTAGTGATTTGCTGCTACTATTGATCTGGGTGATGATGAAGATTATTTAATATCTTCATCCATCACTCCTTTGCTTAAAACCCTTCAAAGATCCCACTGCTCTCATGATAAAGACAAAGATAATTGATAGGGCCCACAGCACCCACTGTCTGACTCCTGCTTGCATCTCCAGCCCCATCTCGATCCACCTTCTTTCTTTTCTTCCTCTTTTTCTTTCTCTTTTTCTTCTTCTTCTTCCTCTCCTCCTCCTCTTCTTCTTCTTCTTGTTCTTCTTCTTCTTGTTCTTCTTCTCCTTCTCCTTCTTCTCTCCCCCCCCCCACCTTCCTCCTTCCCTCCTGTCTGGCCTGGCTTCTCTCACTAAGAGGCTTGGTGACATGCCATCCTGTGAAACACCAGCAGGACCTTCTCTTGGACCCTGAGCTGCAAGATTTTTGGCTCACTCACTTGTTCTCCCATTAATTTCTCACTCTCTTACTCATTGAAAAGACATTTATCCATTGCCTACTCTGTGCCAGGCACTGTCAAAACCAAAGTGCCTGATGTTCCAGCCACGAATGTGATATCAGTTAGCAGCTCATTATCCATTCATATCTTCTTGTCAGTGAGCTCAGTTTAAAAAGAAAAGTGAGGTGGGATAGGGCACAGATCCCAAAGACCCAGGCTGCTCTCCACTCCTGTTTAATTATAGTAATAGAAATACAGCTGCTTATAGAAACACCTAACTCTGACATGCACACACACACACATCCTAGCAGAGGCCCCACGTCAGTTTATAAAGTAGGGAGGAAGTACAGTAAAGGAGTGTCCTCAGCTGAACCCTAAATGGAGTTTTCAGTCACTTTTATTTTTTGTGGGATTTACTCATAGGTGGGTGGATCTTCAGCCCAGGGTGTTTATTTATATAGAAGGGAGAGAGACTGGAAGAAGAAAAAAAAATTTTTTTTGGATTCGCAGAAAAGAAAACAACAGACAGAAAATGAAACAGCATCTTTCTTAGCCTGGATCTTGGGATAAAAAATAATAGAGAAAAGAGCTTCAGACAGGTGATGAAGGAGATGATTTGTGAGAGATCATAGGACTGGGGGCTCAGGTGGCATGGTTTGGGGACCAAGTTGACCCACCTGGTGAATGAAAGAAGTTAGTCTTCTTTCTTCTGCAGAGAAAACTGTGTGTTGCTTCATCCAGTGAAGTTCAAAGGTACCTGGAGGGTTTTATTATTCAGGGGGCCTGAAAGCAAGGGGCGGGGGTCTTTCTAGATGAGGTAGGCGTTGAGCTGAGAAGACAGTTATAATAGTGTCAAGGTGTTCCAGAGGACCCCACCCGATTCTGACACCCCCATTTATCAAAGCCTAAGGATGCATGCAGCAAGGGAAACAAAAAGGAGATGCATGACGAAGAGCATCCTTAAGCTACCTACGGAGTGACAACGGTGGGTGCTGGTCTGCAAGTCAGAACACATGCCATCTTCCCAGAGCACCCACAACCCAGGAGGCTCACGCAACCCAGGTAGTAAACTGTGGGGTGTGTAGAAACATGGAAATTTCTAGAAAGTAGAGAAATGTGGCTGTTCCCCAAAACACCATAGCAAGAGCTGTAGTCCCACCTGCTGGGCCCTTCACAACCCAGAGCTACTGAGAACCATACACCTGGGATCTGCAAGATCCAACTCACCCTAATAGATATTAACCAATTGTAATACCCATGCAACATCCGTGCAACATCCATGCCACAGGCAGCTTCAAATAGAAACCCCTTCCCCTGCCCCCACCCGAGTTCATTACTGAGCTCAGCATCAGTGGTCTCAGCAGCACCAATTTCTTCGGGCTCCACGGTTCCCGAGAAGGGATAATAAATGTGTTCGGAAGCATGGGGTGATTTATTAAAGTGCATTGTATTGCAATGGTTTTACAAGAAGATTAATTTTTAATAAAGAAACCTATTACCTCACTCTTTGAGGACCTTCACACACCTAAGAAAAATGATTCTCTTTGCCTCTGTGGAAACTGCTGTGGTTTCTTTCCTGGAACAGGGTCCATTTTGTTCTTCTTAGCCTCCTCCCGAGAGAGGAAGATGGACTTTCTGAGTGGGGTCCAAACGGAATCTGCACCCCTTCTTGGTCCATTAGTGACTGAATGCCCATTTTCAAGGCTCTTTTCTTAGCCGCGCTGGCTTTGGTTTCTGGTCAGAAAAGCTGCTCCTGGTCTGGTGCTTCACAGCAGATGAGGGGCCAGACCCTCGGATGCTGGAGGCCCAGGCCAGGTGCTGACCACTGGGTCCTCCCGTCTGGGGTGGAGTAGCAGAAAGGGACTTAAGGGAGACCACATGTGATGGAGACATCAGAAAGTCAGTCCGAAATAAAAGTAAAAAGTACTAAGCATTGTTCATGAATGAGACAGTGGGTTTCGCATCACATACATCCTGCCGTTCACTACCTGGGTGACCTTGAGCAAATTACATGACCTCTGGGCCTGAATTTCCTCATTTGTGAAATGGGCATTGATAAAATTTTTTAACTAAAACAAGTGATGTGCTCAGCACCGTACCTAGGATGTTGTTAGGATTGCTGCTGTTGATGGCGTAGAGAAGAGAGGAAGAAAAGACTGGTGAGGCTGAGATTTGGGGCATGGGGGAGTAATCTTTGTGTAAATTAAGGGCTTTGTAGGGAATAAAATCCCTTTTTCTCTGCTCTATTAGGAATAGCATACAAGGAAATGGGTGTACAATTTGCCAAAGAGACCTCAGTTAAAGCTGAGAAAGAAGGAGAGTCCTGAGAGGTGATCCAGAGAGGCGAGGGCCTGACAGGCAGGTTCTGGCATCCAAGGAGGGGCTGTGGAGATGCTCTCTGGAGGATACAAACCCAGAAATGTGCCCTCAGGCAAAAACAATGACAGGTTAGTTAACTTGGAGACAGGTTAGTGATTGAAATGTATCGTTATTACTACTATTACTGTTGTTGCTGTTGTTGTTATTATTATTATCATGCCACTTCATTTAAAAATTAGTGGAGAACTTACCATGTGCCCATCTTGGAATCCCATCTACCATAATTCCAGGGATGCAACCCAGCAATGGGTTGCCTTCAACTATACACAAAAGGCTTTGTACTAAGCTCAGGGTCAGAATAAAATTCCCAATGAGATTGAATGTAAACAATGAAAGAACAGTAATAAATAACATATATTAAGCACTTGGTCTATGCCAGACACTGTACTAAATACTTGATATATTAGATCATTTAATCCTCAAAATAACTTTGTAACTCTGCAACATGGAGCTATTATTTGCAAATTGCATAGCTGATAAAGGATCGATATTATATAAAGAACACTGAAAATTCAATAGGAAGATTTGCCTGTTCCGATATTTAATATAAGTGGAGTCCTGTAACATGTGGCCTTTTGTGTCTGGCTTCTTTCACTTAGCATAGCGTGTTCAGGGTTCATTGATTACATTGCAGTGTGTGTCAGTACTTCATTCTTTAAATGGCTAAGTAATATTCCACTGTATGAAGGAAGAGACCACATAGAGACGGAAAGCAGATTAATGCACACAGAGTTGCTGTTTGGAGTGTTGAAAACTTCTGGAACCACAGTGGTAATGGCTGCATCACATTGTGGGTGTGTTTAATACCACTGAATTGTCTACTTTAAAATGGTAACTTTTATATTATGCATACTTTACCACCATAAACTATATCAATAATAAGACAATAAAGAACCCAAAGAAAAATGGGCCAAAGATTTGAACAGAAACTTCACCAAAGGCAATGTACAGATGGCAAGCCAGTGAAAGATGCTCAACATCATTAGTCATTAGGGAAATTTAAAAAAAAAAAACAAACCTGCAACGAGATACCACCACATATCACCATAGTGTTGCTCAACATAATTAGCCAACAGGGAAGCAAACCAAACAAGACAAAACAAAACCCTACAATGAAACACCACCACACACCTATTAGAATGTCGGCAATTGGAAAGACTAGTCATAGCAAGTGTCAGTGAGGATGTGAGGAACTGGAACTTCCATGCATGACTGCTGAAAAGGTACAAGTAAGCGGTACAACTGTTTTGGAAAACAGTTTGGCAGTTTCTTAAAAAGTTAAGCATTCACCTACAAGTGATCGAGTCATTTCACTCCCAGGTATTTACCCAAGAGAAAGATTTGTCCACACAAAGACTTGTACACAAATGTTCAGCATTATTTGGAAGCAAACCAAGTCTCTATCAGTTGATGAATGAATAAACAAATGTAGAATGATCAAACACTGCTCAGCAATAAAAATAAGAAAATACTGCTACTTACAACAACGTGGGTGAACCTGAAAATCATTACAGTAATGAGAAAAGACAGGTGCAAAAGCCAACATACTTTTTATTCAATTTATATAAAGTATCCAGAGAAGGCCAATTCATAGGTAAAATCAGATCAGTAGTCTCCTGGAGCTTCAGGAGTTGCCTGGATTTGGAGGTTGGGGAAATAGGGATCGACTGCAAATAAAATATTTGGGGAATGAAGGAGAAGTTTGAAAACTGGTTTGGGGTGATAGTTGCATAACTGTGTAGACTTACTCAAAATCATTGTATTCTACATGAACAATAAATGAATATTACAGTATGTCAATTATATCTCAATAATGCTTTGAAACAGTATATGCCATATGATTCTACTCATATAAAATTCTAGAAAATGCAAACCATGGTTGCCGAAGGAGGTTGGGAGCAGAGAGTGGTAGGATGAGAGATTATAAAGGAGCAGGAAAGCCTGCGGAAGTGATGAATATGTTCATGGTCTTGTGATGTGGTTTTACAGGTATAAGCAAATGTAAACATTCATCAAATTTTACTTTTGAAACACATGCACTTATATGGGTGTCAATTATACCTTTGATTCTTGTTTGGTTCTTTTCAAGGGGGAAAGACTCTCATTTGAGGGCAACTTGATCTGTTGTGGCCACTGCATTTTGCATACACACCCATGACTCAGAGGGGAGATGTTAGTAGTGGCTCAGTACTAAATAGAGTTAACTAGGAGGCCTCAGTCCTAAGGGGGATGGAAGCCTGGATTTATTTTACAGAGATCCGGCTCTTGAGGTCCAATTACGTAGAAGGGAGAGTAGCATAACTTAAGAGTTCTAGGATGAGATTTGAAGCCACCCCAATGAGTGCATTTCAACATAATTACCTCTTTAAAGATGCTATCTCCAGACTTCTGGCCAAGATGGAGGCATAGGTAGACACACTGTGCCTCCTCGCACAACCAAAAGAAGGACAACAACAATTTAAAAACAAAAAACAACCAGAACTAACAGAAAATCAAACTGTATGGAAGTCCAACAACCAAGGAGATAAACAAGAAACATTCATCCAGACTGGTAGGAGGGGCAGAGATGGGCAGCTGGGCAGAGAGGACTCACAGAAAGGCAGTGGCTGGCGGACCCCTCGAGGTGGCGGATTGTGGAATGGGGCAGGCCAGGCTGCAGCTAGCAGACCCCACAAGGTGGTGGCTGGCAGACCCTACGGCCCCACATTCGCGCATAGATAGACCGGGAGGAATGGCGGGGGAGCGAAACGGACTACGCAACCCAGGGCTCCAGCGCGGGGGAAATAAAGCCTCAAACCTCTGATTGAAAACACCCATGGGGGTTGAGGAGGCAGCGGGAGAAACTCCCAGCCTCACAGGAGAGGTCGTTGGAGAGACCCACAGGGGCCTAGAGCATACACAAGCCCACCCACTCCGGAATCAGCACCAGAGGGGCCCAATTTGATTGTGGGTAGCGGAGGGAGTGACTGACATCCGGCAGAGAGTGGAGTAGGCGCCGTTGCTCCCTCTTGGCCCCTCCCCCACGTAAGCCTCACAGCGCAGCAACCAGCATTACCCCGCCCTGGTGAACACCTAAGGCTCCGCCCCTTTATGTAACTAGCACACCAAGACAAAAAAAATGGCCCAAATGAAAGAACAGATCAAAGCTCCAGAAATAATACAACTAAGCAACGAAGAGATAGCCAACCTATCAGATGCACAGTTCAAAACACTGGTAATCAGGAAGCTCACAGAATTGGTTGAATTTGGTCACAAATTAGATGAAAAAATGAAGGCTATGCTAAGAGAAACAAAGGAAAATGTACAGGGAACCAACAGTGATGCAAAGGAAACTGGGACTCAAATCAACGGTGTGGACCAGAAGGAAGAAAGAAACATCCAACCAGAAAAGAATGAAGAAACACGAATTCAGAAAAATGAGGAGAGGCTTAGGAACCTCCAGAACATCTTGAAACGTTCCAACATCCGAATTATAGGGGTGCCAGAAGGAGAAGAGGACGAACAAAAAATTGAAAACTTATTTGAACAAATAATGAAGGAGAACTTCCCTAATCTGGCAAGGGAAATAGACTTCCAGGAAGTCCAGGAAGCTCAGAGAGTCCCAAAGAAGCTGGACCCAAGGAGGAACACACCAAGGCACATCATAATTACATTACCCAAGATTAAACAGGAGAGAATCTTACAAGCAGCAAGAGAAAAGGACACAGTTACCTACAAAGGACTTCCCATAAGACTGTCAGCTGATTTCTCAAAAGAGACCTTACAGGCAAGAAGGGGCTGGAAAGAAGTATTCCAAGTCATGAAAGGCAAGGACCTACATCCAAGATTGCTCTATCCAACAAAGCTTTCATTTAGAATGGAAGGGCAGATAAAGTGCTTCTCAGATAAGGTCAAGTCAAAGGAGTTCATCATCACCAAGCCCTTATTATATGAAATGTTAAGGGGATTTATCTAAGAAAAGAAGATAAAAACTATGAACAGTAAAAATGACAGCAAACTCACAGTTATTAACAACCACACCTAAAACAAAAACAAAAGCAAATTAAACAAACAACTAGAACAGGAACAGAACCACAGAAATGGAGATCACATGGAGGGTTATCAACAGGGGAGTGGGAAGGGAAGAGAGGGGGTAAAGGTACAGAGAATAAGTAGCATAAATGGTAGGTAGAAAATAGACAGGGGGAAGATAAGAATAGTATAGGAAATGTAGAAGCCAAAGAACTTATAAGTATGACCCATGGACATGAACTATGGGGGGGAGGATGTGGGAGGGGAGAGCAGGTTGGAATGAAGGGGGGGAATGGGACAACTGTAATAGCATAATCAATAAATATATTTTTTAAAAAATTTAAAAATTCATGGAATAAATGAAACAAAAGTAAGAATATTGAACTGTATTACAAAAGAAGCATTCAGTCTTGGGAGAAAACCATTTTATTTTTTAAAGCTTGCCTTAGGATAGATTTTTCTATTCCAGAAAAATAAAATAAAATTTGTTTTCTTAGGAAAAAAAGATGCTATCTCCAAATATCGCCACATTCTAAGATATTGGGGGCCAGGATTTCAACATATGAATTTTAAGGGGACAGAACTCAGCCCATAACACCCTGTGAGGATACAGATGTAGAACCAGCAAGCCTGATAGGTATGCAGGAGCCACAGCCAGGAGGAAGGAGGATACTGAAAGAGAAGGATGGGGAAATCCCAGATATAATATCCATAAATAAGGTTTATGATGTGTTACCTTGGACAGATGTGACTCCTGGAAATGTGGAGTGCTCTAGCTCCTCAAAATGTGGCCCAGACCAGCAACATTAGCATCACCTGGGAGCTTGTTAGAAATGCAGCATCTCTATCCCTACCCAGACCCACTAAACCAGCCTGCACCATGGTAACAAGGTCCCCAGGTGCTTCCTGGGCCAATTCCAGTTTAAGAAGTGCTGGTCTAGACTCCAAACTTCGTCCAACCCCTCTCCCATCAGAAGCCAGGACTTCTGGAATCCATCCTTGTTCAGACAGATCCCTGTTCAGACAGCCCACTTTGTTCTATCCCTATCTGTACACTAGTGTGGTTATCTATGCAATTAAGTTACATAGAGACTCTAAGGAGTGCTATTAGCAAACAGGTTTGCAGCCAGTTGATTTCCTGGTTGTGCAAATGTGCTCAGTAATGACCATTTTAATAGTAACTGAAATTAGCTCAGAAACTGAACTCCACCTTTCTCAGCCAGGCAGCTTAGAGATTACCTGGGAGGGAGTTGGACCATAAGGGGTCTTGGCCCTGTGGCCTCCCCAGAATGCTGCAAAATGGTGAAGAAAATGCTAGGAAAGGAGATTTTGTGGTTGGAACTCAAAAATGAGGACCAAAAGATATGCAACTGAGGCCCAATGAAGGGAAAAGAGTGAGTGGCAACTACTGTTCCAACATCCACAACATTGATGGAGGCTGGTCCATCACTCTACATATTTCACCAGAAGAAAAGGAGGCTCCAAGCAGTTATGTGTCAGGCCTTCAGCACCCAGAGAATAAATGGAGGAGCCAGGATTTGAACCCAGATGTCCCACACCAATGGCTGGGCACCTAACTTTGCCAACCAAGCCAGGCTCAGCTTTGGGGGGTGTCAGGGGCAACATTAGTTTCTCCCTGAAATCTTACAAAGACATTTTTCTATCAGGCTCTTCCATCTCTTCCTGGGGAGGTCCTTCCCTTGCTCTGGAAGAGGCTAACTGCTTGGGAAAGTGGCTCTGAGAGGCTTAGAAAGAGCCTTTGGGAGGATCAGTGGGCTGAGAAGTAAGAAGGGCCCCTGATATGTCAGCTCCCAGGGGACTGAGCTGGGCAGAGAGCGTCAGTGATCCGGCAGCCACCTTTGCTAAGTACGGAAGCTTATCCCAGGGCCTCACCAGGTTTGTTTAGCTTTCAGATCCAATATTTCCCACTGACTGCAATCCCTGGCAAGAACCCGATTTCCCAGTGAACTCTGGAATAGCTGGTTTCACTCTCAGGGCCTGATTTTAATCCTTGGAAAGCGAAGCAGACTTGCCACCTGTTGACCTCCCTACCACTGGTAGCCAATAAAGAATGAGAGGAAATAGGAGAATGTGAGGTAATGAGGGAGGCAGATCTGCTAGCAAAGACTGGGGACCATCTATCTTCTTTGGCTTCAGTGTCAAATGGAAATAATAATACTAGTCATCCCCTTACCCATGGGGGTGTTAGCATCTTGTACCCATAGTCATGACCATTTATCAGCTCACTGAGAGTCCAGTTGTGCTGGTATATGTGCTGGATGGACCACCCTCATTTGTCCCCATGGATCCACTCTCCACTCTCAGGAGATCAGAGTGTTTTTTCTCCTAACTCCCTCTTGGCTGGATGTGGGCTGGCAATGACTTGACCCTCTAGTGAAGGTCAAGCGTATGTCAGGCAATCTCTCCTACAGCCTCTGTGTTCAGGCAACTCCCCCTTTCCCAGCTCCTTGAGGCCCAGGGGCAGTAACAGCTCCCCATTGATGCTAGCCCCAGCGTGCTGCATCTTCTCTCCTATTTCCTGAAGCCCTGCCTGCTCTTTGATAAGCAATCCCTATACTAAACTCTTCTCAAATCTCACACGTCTATGTCTTCTGTTTCTGGCAGGGACCCATATGCAATGTAACTTATTTGATCTCTAAACCTCAAATACAATTCTAAAACATAGGTATTATTAGCTTTATATTGGAGATGAGGAAACTGAGGCTCAGGCCTCAAATCTGTATAAATAGCCCAACACCATAAATCGTTCATAGGATTTTGGACCTATGATGTCTATGATGTCTTTATACTTCTGGAGGTAAATAAGAGCTTACTAGATGGATGAATGCATGACAAATGGATGGATGGATGAATCCCTCCTGTCTGACTCTCTCTAATCTGGTGTTGGAATCCAGGCTTTATTCCAGGGCTTCCATTATACTTCATCCACATGAATCATCACTTAGTGCTTGCTACCTGTAACCCAGGTCTCCTCAAGGACCCTTGGCCAAATTGACCCCTCCCCAGCTTTCAGCCCAATCCAACACCAGACCAGCTTCTTCTAAGAGCACCATTATTTGAGGAGCTTAGTGTTTCCCAAAGTGTATTTTTCCACCCCAGAGCCTCTGAGTCACAGCAGCGCTCTGCACGTCATCTACAAAATTTTCCAATACCCTGCCATTTTAGTGGGACTATTAAAAATCTGTCATAGAAACACTGGTAATGGCAAAAACATCCCTCAGAGGCCGTCAGTTCCCCCACATATCCATCAGAGCTGCCCTGCACAACAAGGAGGCCTTCATTTAGAGTGTGTCAATTCTGATTATTAATGTGGGGAAAACACCTGCTAAGTATGTTCGTCTGGGAGGTGAGCTTGGCACAAAGCAAGGGAAGCAGCAGCCGTAGCTGCGAAGAAAACCCTGGTGTCCAGGCCCAGCGTGCTGAAAGGCCACCACAGTCCATTAGGACGTGGCAATCATGGCACACATGGAGGGGAAGGGGGCGGGGAGCATGGTGAAGAGGGGCGACACAGCACACAAGGACAGGCTCCCCCTTGTCTGGGTAGAATATAATTCATACTTAGAGTCCACAGCACAGTGGCATGCTCATTTTTCCTCAGATTAGTTTGCTCCTGAAATACCTGCAGACTCCTTACAAAGTTGTCCTTGGGGTTCAAATCTTATCAGTGAACAGGATAGTTCTGCTGTGGTGTTGCACTAACTAAAGCCCTTCTGGATTACAGATGAAGACTCCATCACTACCACCATTAAACAAGTTTATGTATTCACTTGTGTATTGATTCCATCCATCCATGCATCCACGTACAAACGTGCCTTTGTCTCTCTTAATCTCTGACTTTCTCCATCCATCCATCCAATTGGCATTTATTGAACAGTTACTCAATTCCAGACAATATGGTAGTCATGGTGAATTGGACACAGGTTGTTGACCTCAAGGAGCTCTCGTATAGAAAGAAAAACAGATATATACTTGGGCAATATGATCCCAGGAAGAGTGAATACAGCAGCAGACCACCTGCAATGCTGGGGACAGGACTTGCAGAGGACATCTCAGAGCTGGGCTTTGAAGGCTGAGTAGGAACTTAACACATAGGGAAGGGCACAGGCTGCATGAGCCGGGATAAGCAAGACCAGGTCAGGCAGACAAAACAGCATATGCAAAGGCATGGAAGTTTGATTACTGGTGGGAATTGTAAGAGGTGAAGCAGAACACCAAGAGATGAAATAAGACACTTTTCTAAAGTTTCAAAACCGGTAACTGAAGCAACATAATCATGGTAGAGCACGAGGTCCTGGAGAGGGAAACAGCGGGGCAAATAACACATACTATTTAATTTGACATATCCCCCTGCACCTAATATGGTGCCCTAAGCACAGTAAGAGTTCAGTAACTATTTGTAGAATTATGTCATTTAATTTGCTCAGCCATTTCATCAAGTGCTTGATGAACACCTACCACACATGCCCAAGGGCGGGGGACTGAGCAGTGCCTTTCACGGAGAAGACCCTGCACAACAATCTGTTGAATGAAAAAATGAGTATCAGGATTCATGCCTGTGCTTCACATCCATGATATTAATGGAAAGCTTACTGCAAACTTACAAAGTAGTATTGTTCTCAAAGACAGATGAGGAAACTGAGGCTGGGAGAAGTTAAATAACTTACTGCAGGCCCCCTACCTGGTGAGGGGGTAGCTGGACTTGGAGTCCAGGGCTTCTGTTTCCCAAGCACCTGTTATTTCTTTGCCACTCTTCCAACACCCCTCCAGAAGTCAGTAGAAAGAGGACCATAAAATAAGACAAGGAATCCCTTGGAGCTGGGTTCGTCAGAGAAGCACCAAGCCTGGAGCCAAAGGGTAATGGAAGCTTTGCTTGATACCAAGCTGGCCAGGGGTATTGCAAAAGGGAAATGAAAACACAGATTAAAGTTTTATTTTTGGTTGTGATGGTTGTAGGGGGTGGGGATCTATGGCTTTATTCCCATCCAATTGATTCCTGCCATTGTCTGGGTCCTCATAGAAAAGATACCCACAGGGTCTAGCTTCAATTTAGCGTCTGATCATCCACATGGGTCCAGACATGCTCCCTCTGGAAAGAAAGATCTGAACATTTTCTCTTCATGAAGGAACACTTAGTTCCAGCAGTAGTATTTCCTGCATGAATTTATGGTGATGGAGGCTTGGAGGATGGAGGGACAAAGCATCACTTTATCCTACTGAGCAGAAGGATCCCTATACTTGCCCAGTGCCCTACAGGTAACCATCATTGTGGGAAGATGGTGGAAAACCAGTACTCACTGCAGCTTCCATGTCAGTTGACAAGATTGGTTCCCTGAATGCAAGCAGAGATTCCTTTAGCCTCAAAAAGAAAAGGAAGAGAGAGAGGGGAAAAAAAAAAGAGTTAAAGGGCTTTCCAGATCTTCTTGCTCAAGCTCAACAACTCCAATTTGGGGGATTATTGTAGGCCTCCTTTTGATGGGGAGCTTAAGGGGCGAAGTTTGGGCTGCAAATAAAATTGAGGGCACTAAGCAAAGGGGAGTTACACCATCCTGGGAACATTTTAAGAAGCTTATATGCAACTCCAGAGAACAGCTTATTACACCTCTGCTTCTGGGGAAACAGCAGATCAGATTTAATCTCTAAAGAGGCCCCATCAAGGTCTCCTCTGTGGCGAACACAGCCTCCAGCAGATCCAGGCTGAAAGGTGGTTATCTCTCCTGTAGAAAAGTACACACGGCCAACCACTGGGGAGAGAGTGTCCAGAGTAGCCATCCACTCTCCTTAATGCTCCATTTCCCCACCTAGTATTTAGCTGCTCTGCATACGTAAATTCCAGATCCAGCAAAATTGAATGGCCTGATTCTTAATAACGCCAGGCAGCAATTTCATCACCCGGATCCCTACTCTGCCTGTGTGCACGGGGAGTGGGGGAGTCCTGTGATGTCGGATAAAATCACCAGATGGTCTGTCTCTATCAACTGCACATTATGCCTGCCATTACATTTTACACTTTGTACATCTCAACTGTTTAGCGACCATCTCATCAGTATCTTTTGCCTAGTTAGCCTTTCAACCTCATTCCCCAAAGTAACCAGACCACACACAGTCCCCCCGTGGACCCCATTCCCGCGCCTGGATCCAGACGCATACGTCTTCTGCTTTATGAGTCACTGCTAGATGCCAGTGAAGTATATTACTGCCTGGAAAATTAACTCGCACACTGAGAATAATCACAGAAAAGAAATTTGTTTTCCTACAAGGTTGTTTTCCAGCTGTTTTAATGCAGACAATTTTACCCTGAAACCCAAATTGAAAAAAAGAGAGAGAGAAAGAGACTTTAAAATCTGCATAATTTGAAAGTGCTTAATGTAAATTAGATAGATCAGCCTAATTTTATTTCAGTACTTTTTAATTGCATTTATAATTAGTAAAATACATTAATGTGTTACCCAGAAGGTCAGGAGTTCTGGTAAAAGGATCTAATTAAAATTCCCCACTGCATTTCTGTCACACATGCGCCCAGGAACCTGGGGGCCTGCTTCTGTCCGCAGTCCGGACCGGGGCCATTTTTAACTCACTTGTGTCTTCATCAAAATCAGCCGTCCTGTGATCAGACGGCTCCTGGTGCGGACACCCCCACCACCTGTCACTCACGTGCTTAAACTTCCCTCTTATGGGCTCCCAGTGAGTCCACAGCAAATCTAAAAGGCCAGATCCCATTGGTCCTCGTGTGGAAGGTATTTTTCAACAATAACTCATTTTCCCCTGAAACTTCCCTCCCTTGCCCTTACATCCATTCAAGCAGAGAGGCCTGTCTATACTTTTGTCATGGGACAAGGATGCCACAGCAGCAGGCAGCAAACAACAGTAACAGTAAGTCTCCTGCTGGGCTTGTCATGTGGCCATGCAGGCTTTCTGAGGGGCCTCCGCCGAGGACAGAAATTCTGGTCACTCCTCTCTGTAATGATGGCAATCATCATCATCATCATCATCATCATCATCATCATCATCATCGTTGTCGTCGTCATCATCACCAGTAGTAATAGTAGTAGAATCGGTATTTTTCCCCCAAAGTCACTCTGAAATAAGGCCCTGGGACACAGGCTCTCACCCATTTCACCATTGTCTCTGCTGGCTCCACAAGCCATTGTTCAGTGAAGATGGCCATCTTATTTGCTCTCTGTTAGTCTTGCCAGTGCACAGCCAAGAATCCTGCTCTACCCGCACTCAGCCAAGGCTCAAGGGCATATTGCACAGGCTAGGGGCAGCCTATCTACAAAGACCCAGCCTTGCCCTCCCTCCACCCCATGTCCACCAAGTCCTGGTTACAAAACGTCTTGCGCCAGTTTGCTCTCACTTCCCATTATAATGGGCGCTGGTAACCGGGAGAAATGGGATGAACTCCATGATCAACTCTCCCCTAGCTCTCTCAGCTGAACCAAAATTAAGCAACACGGTATTGGACTTATAAGACCACATAATTATGGGGTTAATCTGGGCATCTTGTCCTCAGCACATTTTCCACTATTTCTGGAACAATCTGGATTATTCTACAGTTTCCTATATCTATTCTCTATATTTATTTCTCGCAGTGTGTAAGTGGGATATACATTTATACATTTATATACCACATATACACACTTATAACATATATACTTAATAGGAGAAATGAAACATGCATATGTATCTTTGGAGAAACACATATTCATTTTCTGAGGACAGATATATTTAGCACATGAAAAAGAACACCCATATATAGCAACACATTCCTACTTATTTTTTAAATTAATTTTAAAAAATTAAACATACCACATTATATTCTGGGAACTAACATTTGTTGGATATGCAGATGCACTAAGAGAGAGATGTACAGATTGATTGATATTTTTTTCAATGATCCTGTCCACAGCCCAATGGGGATGCTCTTAGAAACCTCCCTTTTGCAGATGAAGACTCTGAGGTTCAGAGTGGCTCACAGAGGTCTCCTAGGAAGTGAGGGGCAGAACTGGACTTGAACCCAGGCTTGTCTGTACCTCCAGGCCACACCCACAGTGACCCTGAAGGCATTTAGCCAGTGCCCATAACAGGAGAACAGCTCAGACCCTCATCAGGACTTTTGACTCTGGCAATACTTTGTTTTCCTTCTGCCTCCATTGGGCCAAACAAAACATCTAGCAAAAGTAGAAAACAAAATACAACAGTCATCTTCATAAGCGACATTTGATACATATACATTTCATGCAGAAAAGCATAAAGGTGAGTGATCTGAAGTTTACTACCCAGCTTCTAATGTTGTTGCCCTAATAATAACCTAATGGAGATGCCTCTGTCCTATAATGCCAAACTACTTAAAGCTCCACAAATTGCCAGTTTGTTCAAACCTCTATGCCTTTGCTTATGCTGTGCCATCTACCTGGAAGTCCCATACCTCTCTGGTCCACCT
Organism: Desmodus rotundus; assembly: GCF_022682495.2. Lineage (NCBI taxonomy): Eukaryota > Metazoa > Chordata > Mammalia > Chiroptera > Phyllostomidae > Desmodus > Desmodus rotundus. The sequence goes on along the minus strand of NC_071387.1, from coordinate 102,478,513 downwards.
GGAAAACAAACACTTTCAGCCCTTTGAAACTGAGCTCAAACATCTCCTTTTCATCAAAGCCTTCTCTGACCCTAGCTAACATTTACGTGGCTCACAGTAGGGAGAAATCAACTCTGCTTGGAGGATTGCTATATCGTAATTTGTTGATAGAACTCTGCGAGGAGAAAATATGTTACTTATATTACTAAGGACATTCATAATCACAGCGAAATCTAAGCACATCACACACATCGTTTCCATGATTTATTCACAGCAACCCTAGTAGTCACATTTATCCTAGTTTTTCAGGTGAGGAAATGGAGATTCAGAGAGGTTAAGTAACATGTCCAAAATCACACAGCTATGAAGTACTGAAAGCAGTATTCAAACGCAGGCTGCCTGCTCTGTAGGTTCCTGGGGCGTAGCACACAGTAGATGCACACTAAATGCCGTTTGAAGGAAATAAAAGGTGCATATTTACTGAACACCTCTCCTCCTATGTCCCATCTAATTAACCTCAAGCAGACGCAGTGAGGACATCCTTCTAGAGCTTGTCCTGCTTGTCTGAAGGCCTCATGACTTACCTAGAAGTCAATATTTCATTATGAGCTCATCATTCAGGTCAGTGTAATAATTAATGACTATCTGCTGGTGTGACTGCTTATCGTATTTTAGCTTAATTCCAATAAAATCTAAACGGTCTATTAATTTTCCTAATAAATTTAGATATGGCCTCTGACCGCAATCTGGCTTTGATTAGCTAACAAAATATTTGAAGATGGGCCAAGCTGGCTCTTTCAAATATTTCAAGCAAATAACACTTAACTGGATTTAGGATTTTCTGCGTCAGCTTATGGCTGCACTCAGCAGTGAATAAGGGAAGAGGACAGCTTCATAATTGGTCCCCAGTGACCTGGAGTTGAGCTACCCTAGGGAGCCATCTAGGTAAGGGTTTGGAAGCCAAATATGACCAAGACAACAAGGAGTAATATGTCCTCAGTTACAAGAAGAGCAGAAAAGGAGCAGCAGGGAGTAACTCTCAGAAGCATTTATAGGAGGGGTTCCCACTAAGTATATGTACCCAGCCACCTTTTTTAGAATGTCCACCCCAAATATGTCCTGAAAATCTGCACCAGTGATGAAAACCTAGCACATGGGTTTTACCTCCAGAGACCCGAAAGGAAATGAAGAGAGATGAGGAAAATGAGAATGTCCTTCCACAGGTTTCTTGCATGACTGGTTCCTCACACCCTTCAGGCCTCAGTGGAAATGTTACCACTGCAGAGCTCCCCTGAGCTCTCCTCATAAAGGTGGCTTCATGGTCCCCTCCAATCAGTTCTTTATCACAGAACTCTGCTTAATTTTCTTTATGGCACTTATTAGACTCTGTAACCTTTTATAATTATTTTATATGTGTGTGTTTGTGTTTTGTCCCTCTCTACAGAAATATAAGCTCCAGGAGGGCAGAGAACTTGCACAGGCTTGGCACATAGTACACACTCAATAAATATTTGGTGAATGAGTAATTGATGAATAAAAAATGATGGATGATGAGAGGGCCATACAGAGGTTAATATGGAAACAAGAAGCAACAGGCAACAGAGATGAAGTCTAACAGAGCTGGGTTTAAATCTTGGTCTTGCCTCTTGCTAGATGGATAACCATAAACAAATTGTTTAACCTCTGTGTTCCTCAGTTTATTCATCTGTAAAATGGGGTTGATATTAGTGCCTCCTTATAGAGTAAGAGTATCAAATAGGTGTTGATGTGTAAAACACTCAGTACAGTAACTAGAACATAATTAGTGCTCATTAAGGATTAGCAGCTATTGCTGTCATTGTCTCTGTCATCATCATTACTATCACCATCATCATCATCACCCCCACCCTCATCATCATGATTATCAGGGTGTGAAGACATCACCTGATATAGTCCTGCCTCACTCCTGGGATCCACATGTCCAGCCTCATTCCAGCTCAGCTCTTCTTGGAAACCGAACCTGTGGCAGAACCACTCCTTCTCCTCCTGTCTCTGACTCCACACGGCACTCTTTGAGGCCACTGATTGCATTACACATCCCTCTACGGGCCCAGGACCTAAAACAAAATGGTCACTCAGTCAAAGTGGATTGACTGAGGTTCTCGTGCTGGATTGACCAAGGCAACCCTGATCCCTTATACTTGGGTTGGCAAAGGCTTCTTTCCCCTAACAAGACTGTATCATTCACATCCAGAATCTACTCCATGTGGGCTACATCCACTTCCCTCCAGATCCAAAGTTTTACATTTCAGAATCCAACTCCAGATGGTAGTGGGCCCTTGATATTGAGGTTCACCATTTCTGACACCAGTCTATAAGCAGATTATGACCTGCCATAATAATTCACCAAAGCCCAACCATACCTTCACAAAGAGATATTACTCTTCCTCTCATAGTCTGCAAGCTGAACTGCAGTACCCTTCTAGGACCATCTAGAATGAATTGCTCAGCCCTATGCAAATGTGAAAAACCAACTGTAGTGCTAACGTCTTTGAATGGAGGGCATTTTTGATGCACGTGGTGAGTGTTGTCAGACTTGTCACCAGGAGAGTAAAATAAAATAACTAACTCATTAGAGGATGCAAGGGAGATTGTGAGGCTTTAGATGGCAACAAAAGGAAGCAGACATAAGCAGAGGGAAGAATGGAACCAGATATCTTCCTGGCTTAAAGTCAAATGTGATTCAAGAGGTATGGGCATATATAATTGGGGAAGGTGAAATATCTAGGAGGCCAGCAAAGACTTTTTGAAAAAGTGGTATCTGGGCTGAGACTTGCAAGAGAAATGGCCAGGGGTTTGAGGAGAAAAAGAGTTCCAGGCCAAGGAAACAACATATTGAAAACAATAAGATAGAATAGATCTTGGTCCTTAATAGGAACCAAGAAGCTCAGTGTAGTTGGGCATATTAGTGAGAAGAAGAGAGGAGGGAAATGAAGTTGAAGTAGAAACCTATCATGCTATTTATGCATGTCTCAATTGGGTTACTATAACAAAAGTACCATAGACTGGGTGTTTTCACAACAAATATTTACTTATCACAGTTCTGGAAGCTGGGAAGTCCAAGGTCAAGGTGCCAGCAGATCTGGCATTTAGTGGGGACCTGCTTCCTGGTTTACAGATAGCCATTTTCTTGCTGTTTTCTCACAAGCAGAGAGAAGAAAGAGAGAGAAAACTGTGTTCTTTCTCCTCTTATAATGATACTAATTCCATCATTGGAGGTCTACCTTCTTGAGCTTATTTATATCTGATTTCCTCCTAAAGGCCACACCTCTTAATACCATCCCTTTGGGGGTCAGGGTTTTAACATATGACTTTGGGGAGGGCACACAAACATGCATGCAGTCCATAGCAATGGGTTAGATCTTTTGTTAGATGTTTCTTACCCATTGCCACTGATCTATTAAAACAACATAACAAGGTAGGAATTACTCTTTCTATGCTCTGGCGAGAAGCCAAGATCAGATCATTTGAGTTGCTTGACCAGTACTCATACAAGTAGGGAGAGGTAGAGTTTGAAGAAAGATGTGTTGGTTTGCATGGGATTCCTCTTCTCCTCCAAGAACCAGGCAGATGAGAATGGATATGTTCCTAAAGGAAGGCACAGTGAGTGTGCAGACCGAGATCGCACGACAGGACCCTTCCATCTTAGTGTACGTCACCAGGATAGGATAGCAGCCTCTCGGCCACTAATATGTAAGAGATGCCACCAGTTTCTGCAGAGATTTAATATTGGTTTAGCAGTCAGGAGTTAATTACATATTAATGTTGAGTCACCTCAAATTAAACATTAGGAATCTCAGCTTTATTTTTAAGTTTCCTAAGCCGTTGTTGAGGTGTTCTGCTTGGCTCCCTGCCTCACTGGGCTGCCCTACTCCTCTGGCTAGATCTCTTATCCACAGGCAAACTCATTTCACTCACCACATGCCTTGACACACAGCATCTGACCTGCCCAACAGCCGTACTCCTCCACTGAGCAAATCTAAAAGGCTAAACACACACTGACATTGAGTTTCCCATAAGGCAAGTCTACCTATAATATCAGTCACTTCAGTATTTGTAATGCTTTAAAAATGACACACCACTTCCAGGCACATAATTGGATTTGAACTCCTAAGAAGAACATGGCAATGATGATAATGACGGTGGAAGAGAAGGAGAAATAAGTAAAGGAGGAGGAAGGAGGAGGTGAAGGCAAAGATGAAAGGGAAGGGAAGGAAAAGAAGGAAGAGGAGAAAGAAAAAGAAAGGGAAAGAAGGACCATTTCTTAAGTGTATCTGTATGTTTTCATGCAACATCACAATAACACCACAAGGTAGATATTGTTGTCAGTTTTATCTTACAGATAAAGAAACTGAAGCCCAGAGAGATTAAATCGTATGCCAAAGGCCACACATGTGCTTGGATGTGGAGGTTGATAGTTGAAATGCTCATTCCCTTAACTACAAATGATTACACACACACACACACACACACAAAAGTGTATTTCAGAGAAGTTAAGAGGTTTGTTCAAGACCCAGAAGTTTTATGATCTTACTCATACGTAAGGAATATAGCTCAGAAACCCAATGTCACACAGCTTTCTGTGAGCATCAGGGCCAGATTCCTGGATTCATGTCTCCCAGGAAGTTTATATGTATATACATGGACACACCCATACCCATACCAGATCCCGGCTCCCTCCAAGCCCAAAATTTCTTCTTGTAAGAAGGTCTAGGGCCTCCAGCATCCTTGGAAATTTGCAGAGTTCTCTATTACCTTTCAGCCTAGAGAACTGCTCTTGAGTAGCTGAAGAGCAGGAAATATTGGGGTGAAGAGGGAGGGTCACCCCACCCCTTCCCAGAAAGACAACGCCTCTGTGCCTGTACTTCCCTGTCAGCACTCTGGCTGGTGCCACACCGGCTTCCAAACTTTTAATGGCAGGGAGCCTGTGCCCCAGCACCTACGCCAATGTGCTGAATTGAAAATCACGAAGAACTGCACCAAGGGAGATGTCTAATCAAGGCTCAGGTTTGCATTTCCTTCTCAAAGGCATGTTGACAAAACAAGAAGAGACAGAAACAAATACAGTTAAACTGACTTTAGGCGACCAGCCAGCAAGAACTGAGAGCAGCAAGGGCAGTCTCTGGCCCATGGCAAAAAGGAGCCTCACCAGAGCTAGGCTTCTGGCCCTTCTAAGCATTTCCCAGAGGTGAGCTGTGAAGTGAGAGAAAATTGAGGCCAGCCCAGTAGAAAGGGGGTTGTGGGGGAAAGGTCACCCTCCAACAGACACCGGGCCAGAACTTACCATTTAGAAAATATGAAGTACCTATAGCTGTGCTGCTGCCTCTCCAGTATATTCAAAAGAACTTAGGAAAGGGTTACAGAGGGTCAGGGAGCAGTAGTTAACAGTGCTGACCATCTTGGAGAAGCCACTCCGGGCCAGGAGTCCACCCATGCCATTTCTTCAAAAATAGTAGTGCCCCATGGTCTATTTCACAGACCCCAAGACTGGGGTCCCAAGATTTTAAATTGCCTGTCCAAGATAACCAGTTATTAGGGACTCAGAAATCATCCCTTCCAAGTAGCTGGTTTTATGGAAGAGGAAACAAGTTCCAGGAGGACAAAGCCCTGCAAGGTCATCCTGAAAATCCCTGACAAACTGGGAACCTCTAAGCCCCAGAGGCAACCCCGTAAAATCCAGATGGTGGGCTCAGTCATCTTGCTGGCTATTTCCAAAGTAACCATTTGGGTCACAGCGGCAATCACCATTTTCTCTACCTCTTCATTTCCAGAGGAAAAAGTCCCTTTTAGTGGAAATCAAGCAAAGGGTATTGAGATCAATCAAACATGTCATGGTGTTGTAGGATCATTTCCCTTTGAAAACATGAGGTCCAACCTTGGCTAACTTATTCTACTCTGCAGAATTCAGTTTAGGGACAGACAGACCTAGAATTGGATCCAGCTTTAATGCTTACAGCCATGTGGTTTTGGACAAGGCACATAACTTAGCTAAGCCTCATTGTTCCTGGAAATGGGAGAGTTATCCATTCATCCACAACATCTTGAGTGAAGGCACTCCCCCATGTGCTGAGAGTATGGCTGTGAAGAAGACAGATCAACACTCAGTGCTCTTGGCTAATATCTGAGTGAGGATTATAATGGGACCCAGATTGTAGGTTTGTTGTGAGGATTAAAGAGATATTACATATGAAGGTCTAAGAACACAGCCTCCAGTGAGCTATCACTCAACAAATAATGTCTGTTAAAATAATAGAATTATTGGGGAGAACCAAGATGGCGGCGTAGGTAGACACACTGCGCCTCCTCGCACAACCAGAACTGACAGAGAATCGAAAGGCAAGGGGGTCTGACACTAAGGAAATAAAGAATAAACATTCATCTAGACCGGTAGGAGGGGTGGAGACGGGCACCAGGGTGGAGAGGACTCACGTGGCTGTGGCGGACCAAGACTGGTGGAGTGTGGGACCAACTGCGCAGGCAGTCCGAGCACTAGCAGACCCTGCGGCCCCACATTTGCGCAGATAAACCCAGAGGGCCGGACTCAGACTCGGAGTGGGAGAGCGGGGCAGGCAGAGTGCGGGTAGCACACCGCAGCCCCACATTCAAACATAGATAAACTGGAGGAATGGGCGGGGAGCGAAGCAGACTGTGCAACCCAGGGCTACAGCTCGGGGAAATAAAGCCTCAAACCTTTGATTGAAAATGCCCGTGGGGGTTGGTGCGGCAGCAGGAGAGACTCCCAGCCTCCAGGGAGAGGTCGTTGGAGAGACCCACAGGGGCCTAGAGTGTGCACAAGCCCACCCACTCGGGAACCAGCACCAGAGGGGCCCAGTTTGATTGTGGGTATCAGAGTGAAAGATTGAAATCCGGAGGAGAGTGAAGCGGGCGCCATTGCTCCCTCTGGGCCCCTCCCCCACGTACAGCACAGCAACCAGCGTTACCCCGCCCGGGTGAACACCTAAGGCTCTGCCCCTTAAAGTAACAGATGCGCCAAGACAAAAAAAAAAAAAGAAAAGAAAAAAAAATGGCCCAAATGACAGAACACTTCAAAGCTCCAGAAAAAATACAACTAAGCGACGAAGAGATAGCCAACCTATCGGATGCACAGTTCAAAGCACTGGTTATCAATATGCTCACAGAATTGGTTGAATCTGTTCAAAAAGTAGATGAAAAAATGAAGCCTATGCTAAGAGAAACAAAGGAAAATGTACAGGGAACCAATAGTGATGTGAAGGAAACTGGGACTCAAATCAACGGTGTGGACCAGAAGGACGAAAGAAACATCCAACCAGAAAAGAATAAAGAAACAAGAATTCGGGAAAATGAGGAGAGGCTTAGGAACCTCCAGGACATCTTGAAACGTTCCAACATCCAAATTATAGGGGTGCCTGGAGAAGAGGAAGAACAAAAAATTGAAAACTTATTTGAACAAATAATGAAGGAGAACTTCCCTAATCTGGCAAAGGAAACAGACTTCCAGGAAGTCCAGGAAGCTCAGAGAGTCCCAAAGAAGCTAGACCCAAGGAGGAACACACCAAGGCACATCATAGTTACATTACCCAAGATTAAATGCAAGGACCTACATTCAAGATTACTGTATCCAGCAAAGCTATCATTTAGAATGCAAGGGAAGATAAAGTGCTTCTCAGATAAGGTCAAGTTAAAGAAGTTCACCATCACCAAGCCCTTATTATATGAAATGTTAAAGGGAGTTACCTAAGAAAAAGAAGATCAAAAATATGAACAGTAAAAATGACAGCAAACTCACAGTTATTAACGACCACACCTAAAACCAAAACAAAAGAAAACTAAGCAAACAACTAGAACAGAAACAGAACCACAGAAATGGAGATCACATGGAGGGTTGTCAAAAGGGGAGTGGGAGGGGGAGGGGGGGGAAAGGTACAGAGAACAAGTAGCATAAATGGTAGGTAGAAAATAGACAGGGGGAGGGTAAGAATAGTATAGGAAATGTAGAAGCCAAAGAACTTATATACATGACCCATGGACATGAACTATAGGGGGGGAATGTGGGAGGGAGGGGGTGGGCAGGATGGAGTGGAGTTGGGGGGGAATGGGACAACTGTAATAGCATAATTAATAAATATATATATTTTTAAAAATAATAGAATTATTAATATTATCATTTTCTCATAACATCATTCTACTGATCATTTTTTTTAAATATCAGGTTGAGCTACACATTTACAAAGTAATAGGAGATTTTTTTAAAGGAAAATATTTATATAGTGTGGGGAGCATTTGAGCATGGTCTATTTGATGATCTAGGTAACTTGGTATGTGAGAAATTGAAAGAAATATCGAGCATCTTCTCCCCCCAAAGTAGCACAGGGTCCTGGGAGAAGCTACAGAGACACTGGAACAGGCTGCTGCTGCTACAAACAGCAGAAGGGTGATGGTTTGGGCATGCACCCTGTGCCAGGCATCCCACACTTCTTTCCTGTCTCCTTTCGTCTTCATGGCAACCCCTGGGCAGCAGGTGCAATTGTCTCCATTTTATCAAGGAAGGAGATGAGGCATAGGGAAGGTAAGAAATGGTTTCCTCGTAGTAGGACCAGAATGTGAACCCAAACCCCTGGCAACATCAGGAGCATTGTTCTTCTCATTGCACATATTAAAATGTTTGAGTGTTATGAGTCATTTTATTTTATTTTCACCATTTTTTAAATACAGGGCATACCACATTTAGAGGGGAAGGAGATAAAAAAAATAAAGCTATTCATGTAGTGTCACTTTCTGTGTACAGTTTCTGCACATTTGACATTGAAAAATGTGGGGATTTCTCCCTCTTACAAGCCTTTCCCTCATGCACCACATTCTTTTCTCCTTCCTGGGGGCACAGCCAGGCTCAATTTCCCTGCTGTGTTGCAGTTAGGCATGGCCATGTGACTCAGTAACGATGGATAGAGGGTGAAGGGAAGGGCTGCTCACCCCTCCCGGGCTGCCAAAATAAATTCTCCACGAGACTCTCACCCTCTTTTCCCTTTGCAGCCAGGGTGACAGTGGAGGAGCCATGGAGCAGTGGGAACCTGGGTCCTGAATAAGGGCAAGGGGCAGAGTTATCACTCCAAGTGCATGGTCACACAGCACAGGAGGGAGAAATAAACTTTCCCTGCAGTAAGCCCCTGAGAAGCGGGGGTTTACCCGATATAGCAGCAAACTTTAGCTAGCCTGAGCTAGTAGTAGGTCCCATTCAACAGTGGGATCTTTTCCTTAAGGGTAGGAATCATTCTTGTTAAATTCTATAATCTGGGCACTTAGGAAAGGGCTGGCACACAGTAAATTCAGAAAGCAGGGCCTGATGGTTAGGAGAAGGGGCTCCAGATCAACTCAGCCTGGATTCGAGTACTGGCTCTGACACCTGTGAGCTGTGGGAGACTTCAGGAAGATTATTTAACCTCTTTAAGTTGTCATCTTCTCACTGATAAAAGAGAAATAATAGCTATGCAGACAACATAGTTATGTATCTTAAGATATGGTAGGGAAAATATCAATACTTAGCTTATAACAAGCACAATAAGCTCTCAGCAGCTGGTAATATATTATACTAAGAATAATAATGTTTAAACTGATACTATTAAATGCCCAATTGTCAGATCTTAAAACTTGACCTTGAATATACCCCCATGTGCATGCACACACACTCACATGAAATACACAAATATGCAGGCTTGCAAACTTCCTAAAGTGGATTCTTACTCCAAATAAAAATAATGATGACTATGTCCCTTTCTCACAGGCATTAATTGTCACCATTCATAGTCTCTCCTCCATCCCTCCCTCCTTGATGCTGCTGGCTCCCTGGGTTCTTAGAAATTATAATTAATTCATACTTTGGACTCTTAGGATTATAAGGTATTATAGGATGGCAGAGCTAAGACAAATGCTTTAATTCACCAGCTGCCATGTATTTAATTAGAGATTTTGATGAATCCTCCTTACACAGATATGTCTTCCTACTTCGTGTTGCATGAGAGAGAGGGAGGGAGAGGGGAAAGGATTTATGAACAAGGACTCCAGGACTCTCAAACTTTTTGCTTGTCTGTCACATGAGAATCAGCTGGAGGCAGAGCAGTGTTGCCTGTCAGCCCTCTGCCATGTGTGGTGGGCAGGGGAGATATCTTGAAAGAGGCTTCTATTTTCCTGGAACACAGGAAAGCCCTACATAAGGAGGTGGGATGTGGTAGGGGAGCTCCACAGATCAGAATTGCTCCTGGGACCTCTTATTCTTTTCCTTTATATGTTTCTTATAATTTGGGAGGTAGGAGGTGGAACAAAAATCATTTGACTCTCACTAACGACATCACACCCAGGACACTTGGAAGGCGGGGGGTGTGTGTGTGTCTCACAGTTGCTTATGAAGTTGGCAGTTTGGTAAATAAGGCTTTTGTTTACTTTTGTGAAGGGGCAATTTTTTTTAATGATTTTGTTTCACTAACTGTCTCTGATGAGGACAGCAGCTAATAAAATTAAAAGGCAAGTGATGAACCAAAGGGCTGACAGACTCAGTCATTTATTTTTCCCAATCAGGGCAAATACAAGTTACTGGCAAATAAGGATGACCCAGGTTGCAGCCCTGTAAGTGGCCTCCAGGGCACTCAAAGGCTACTCCTGGGTATCGTGTTTTTAGCACCTGGGAAGAGGGGTCTCCAGACAATATTCCCAACACTCCTGGAAGTCAAGCATTAGATTAGCCCCACATTGCAGGCCAAGGCAGTGTGGCTTCTTTCCCTGATCCCCTGGTAGGGAAAGGGAAAATCTCCTCTTCAGAAGCCCCATGTCAGGAAGTCTTGGTGTTGAGCCCAGCTTTGCCTCTCTCTGGCCTCTGCCCAATTTATTTAATGAAACCCAATGTCCTATCACTGCACACCTAAGATTCTTAGCTGAACACTCTAAAATCACAGCATATTCATCCCTTCTAACATTGTTGACCAGCTCTTGCCAATGTGCACTCTCTACTAAATATCCTCCAGAAGTTATCTTCACTGCACCTTCAACACCACAGGCTCCCTCTAGCCGCATCCCTTTGCCAGTGGTATAACCCCCTCCTGAGCTGCCTTCTGCATCCTGACTCTAGAGGCTTTGCCAAATCTTACCCCCCAAGATCCCATTCCTTGTCACCTCCTCTACAAAGCTCTCATGTATCTTCCTCTTCTTCAGCAGTCATGTATAATTACTTATAATTTTACATTTTCTGCATGTTGTATCCTGTCTTCCCACCTAAACCATAAAGTCCTTGAAGATAGGAGTCAGTTTATACAACACTGCCCCTCGTGGATAAGCAAAAGGTGAGCCCACTGCAAAGTCCAATAACCTTACTGTTCTGCAGACTAATTTATAGAGAGAATTACATTAATCTCCCAGGTTATAAACTCCTTGTTCAGAACATTGTCAGGAAATATCATTGGTCTTCCATCTAACTCACTGTGAGAAGCTTTTGTGTGTGTTGGAGATCACCTCGGATGTTCATTAGAACCAGGTCCGCAAGGAACAGGATCTCAGAAGGCTGGGCCCTTGTTGTGTTTATTTGCTTCTTTTTCCCCCCATGGAGGGCCCTTTCCAGTCATTGGGAGGTCTTCTTCACAAAGAGGAAAATCGCTATGTCCTCTTGTTTCATTATGAAGCTGGTCAACTGTGAATGGGGTGCAATGAGTCATCTAGGCAGGAGCAAAAGAACCTTCATCAGGGGTGATATCCAGGTTTGCACCCTGGGCAATGGGCATGCTAATGAATTTCATCCTAAGGACAAGATATTTGGAGAGATCAAGAGAAAATGAAGGAATCATCCACAGGGGCCCTCTTATCCTCATGAATGGATAAAAGAACACCTGGAACCAAGTTTTGCTCTCGTCGAAGGGTACCCCAGAATCTTCCCAAGTTTGAAACAAGCACCAGTGCATTGCCGATCTCCTGATCACGATCCCCATTACCGTCTCTTGCTATTATGTGTTTACATTCCTGATGCCTCTCTTGACTGTGACTCCCTGTGGGGAGGGGGTTGTCTCCTTCACCCTGAGTCCTGAGAACCTAGCACATAACCTGGAACTGTGTAGATCTGATGAATGAGCAATTGAACAACTGAGTGAAGTAGGGAGGGTTAATCTGAGCCTCATCTCAGACTTCTCTCTCCTTAACTTGTGGTCCCCTTCTTCGAAAAAAATTGATCTCTTATTAATAAATGAATAAATGAAAATTAAAATAATATTAAGATATCATTTTGGACTGAGTTAATGAAACATTTCTAAAGCAACAACACCCAAAGATTTCAAGCTGTCAGGTGAAGTGACATCTGTATACCAGCTGTGCTAAGTAAGTTGGTACAACTTACTTGACCCCAATAAATCCCTCATTTACCCATTTAACAAACATATACTGAATGTCTACTATATGCTAGGGACTGGACTAAGTGTGAGGAATTAAGGAGGGTAAAAAGACAGGTCCTTCTAGTGGTTAGAGATACACAACAAACAAGTAGTCCCAAAAGTGCTGAATGACTAAGAGAAATGTGAAGGTATCAAGGGACAAATGAAAAGGGCCCCCAACCTGAACTTGGAAGGTCAGGAATGGGTTTCCTCCAGAGTTCAAAGTCAGGCTGAAATCTCTAGGATGAGCTTCAGTTTTCTGAAGAGGGAGGAGAAGAAAGACCCATGAAGGTGAGAGAGACTATGTTTCACTTGAGGGACAGAGGGAAGGATGGAGAGGAGGTCATGCTGGGTCAGAGGGGTAAGCAAGAACAGCAGGCTCCAAACCAGCAAGGGCCCTGGAAAGCATATTAAGGACTGGACTTTGGATCATCCTAAGAGTGGTGGGACCTTTATAGGTGAGTGAGATGAACCTATTGGCATAATAGCTCTGTCAGCCAATGAAGAACTGGCAGGAAGAGGTGAAGGTGGGCAGTGAAATTTGGAGGTGGGTTCAGTAATCCAGAAGCAAGGGGATGTTACCTGGGCCAAAGTTATGGCAATGGAAATTAAAAGAGAGATAGGTTTATTCAAGAAATCGGAGACATTATCCAGAGAACCTGATAACTCACAGGGTGTGAGCAGTAATAGGGAAAGCTCATCAAAGATGAGGAGTTATGAGGTTGCCATTAGCTGAGAAGGGAACAAGAGAGGATGGACAAAACACAGCAAGCGCCATTGGCTAACCCATCTCCTTAACTCTTCTCCTGTGAATTTATCATAGAAATAATTCAGTGAAGGGTAAAAGCTTTATGTACTTAAGTAACTGTGATTACATCATCTACAAAAAAAGAAAAAAGAAAAAGAAAAATGACAGCGATCCAGATACTCAATAATGATAGTGCTTTTTAGGTGCCAGACATTGTTCTGAGTGCTTGACACAGTGGAACTCATTTAATCCCAACAACAACCCTACAAAGTAATTTCATTATGATTTCTACTTCATAGATGAGCAACCAAGGCACAGAGCCAGGACACGGACTGGGGTTAGCCTCCTCAGAATGTACCTAGATATACTACTTCTCTCCATGACACACAGTAAACATACATACATCTGGCACACAGCCCTCCCCACGGGAGGGGGGTCTGGGTAACTTGGAGCACGTCAGCAGGCTGGAATTTTAGGCAACCACTAAACCATCATTAAGGTAATTCCATGGAAACAAGGGGAATGTGTCTGGTGTATCGTTAAATTAAAACATCAGGGGAAATGATGTGTAAAGACTGAAAAAAATATGTTGAAATACATGCACATATGGGTCAGATCTGGAGGAGAGTTTGCTGTGATAAAAACAGAAACGCTGTTCAGGTAATGAGATTAGGCTGATTTTTACAATCAATTTTTCCATATTATTTTTGATGCCCTCTTTTATCTAATGAAAATTTCAAGACAGGAGACACAAAAATTTATAAGCTGTGTACTCCCACTATATGAAGTATAAAAGCAGAGACAACTAATCTGTAGGGACAGGAATCAGAACGGTGCCTGCCTCCAGCTGGGGCCCCCTAGACTGGCCAGTGGCGTGAGATGTTTTCTGGGGGAGAAAAATGTTCTCTGTGTAAATTGAGGTGATGGTCACACAGGTATACTTTTGTTAAAACTCACTGAACTGTGTTTTTGAGATCTGTGTATTTTATTATATATAACTTGCATGTCTCTATTGTATACTTATTATATGTAAATGATACCTAATTTTTAAAATATCAGTATGAGAGCATGTGATAGTCAACTTTAAGTGTCATCTTGACTGATTCAGGGGATGCCCAACTATCTGGTTAAACTCTTTTTCTGGGTATGTGTCTATGAGGATATTTTCAGATGAGATTAGCATTTGAATCAGTTGACCCAGAAAATTGCCTTTCCTAATGTGGGTGGGCATTATCCAGTATTTTGCGGGCTTGAATAGAAAAGGTAGAGGGAGGAGGAATTTGCCCCTTCTTTTCTGCCTCACATTGTGAACTGAGACTTCTCACTTCATGTTCTCCTACCCTAGGACTGGGATTTATACCATAGGTTTCCCCGGTTCTCAGGCCTTCAGATGTGAACTGAATTGCAACACGGTCTGTAAATCTCCATGTGGCAGATGGCAGTTAGTGGGACTTCTCAGCCTCTATAATTATGTGAGCCAACTCCTTACACTAAATCTATCTATCATCTATCTACCCTGGTTCTCTGGAAAACCCTGACTAATTCAAGGGAACAGTCAAAACAGAATTTCCTTCAATGTTATTATAACCACTGTCACCCCAATAAATTGAACTTAAAAAATCTCCCATTTTGCTATTTCCTTCTTCTTCTCCTCTTTGTCTGTCTGAAGAAGCCATCATTTTCTGATTACCAGTGCCACCCTGGACAAGCAGCCCATTTCTCTGCTCTGTTTTCTCCTCATATAGAAAAGGGAGTTTGAATGGGGTGACACAGTCCCCTAGAACAGGGGTCCTCAAAGGAAGACTACAGGCCAATTCCAGCCTCCCACTAGTTTTTGTAAATGTAACTTCATTGGAACACAGCCACATCTGCTTGTTGACATGTCCATGGCTGCTTTCACACTACAAAGCACTGTGGAGTTGTTGTGACAGAGACCATGTGGCGGCAAAACCCAAAATATTTGCTCTCTGGATCTTTACACGAGAAGTTTGCCAATTCTTTCCCTAGAGGACACTTGGAAATGTGTATGTGTGTTTGGGTTGTCACAGTGACTGAGCTGAGGCCGCTACTGGCATCTATTGGGCATCATGACTCCACTGCATAGTGAAGAACCACCCTGCCCAGCCCTGCAATAGTGGCCCCACTGAGAAACTCACTCTCCAGGTATGCTGAGAACCTAGAAGAGGCAGCTGCAGACAAGACATAGGCTTCCAAGAACGTTAAAACAGCACGATGCCATTTCTCCCACTTAGAGAGATGCAGTTCCCCCCTTTTTCTATCTTTAGGCAAGAAACATCAGGAAAGCACCCACCTCTTAGCTTCCTTAACTTCATCTAACTTCAGTTATTGTTTGACAGCTTGTCTCACAGTTTCCCGTAAGATCTTGCTTTAGAATCAAGGAGAAGAATTTTAAAAGTTGTCAAACCCAAGTTTAACAGGAGACAGAAATACCCACCAGGGTTCTAACTAGTTTTATCACACATTCTCCACCTCTCCTAGCAGGACCCGGAGAGGGTGTTCTGCCTCTCACGTTGTAACTGTCACTTTGGAGTGACAAAGTGCTTTCCAGATACAGCACACCAGACTTTGTTCTGTGTGGTAGACTAGATAGCACAATTTCTGGTTATAAAGAGGAGAATGTGAAGAAGTGAGAAAGTTCAAGGTTAAGTGGGCAACTTGAACTTATACCAGGACTGCTGACTTCTGGTCTGGAGGCCTTTCTCAGGAGCTGGCTATTAACATTGTACTCAAGCAGTTTAGTGGTGGAATTCCAGAAGCTGAGCAGCCTTTCGAGAGCATGTCAGTCAATGGACTGGGGTAGGAAGGAGGACAGAATTTAACCTGTTTTGCTTGCAAAAGCTTAAATGTCTGTCTCCACAGTAAACTCAGCATTTTGGGTGCTGAGGCTATGCCTTGCTCATCTTAATCTCTGCAACTCCAATGCCAGGGATAGCACATAATACATGTTGCGTGAATGAACAAATTCATAAATGAGTAAAACTCATCTCATCCTCTCTATCCTTACTTCTACCCTGAAGGAATTAGAAGACAATAGCAAGTTATAAAGGAAAATAAAAAATGATAGCTAATACACTTAGAAGACACCTAACACTCTTGCAAACACACACATTTTATCTTATTTACTCATTTTAAGAACTCTCAGAATTTGGTACTCTCAGAATCTGCATTTACATTACAAATGAGAAGAGTGAAGATCAGGCAGTTTTAAAAAAAACTGAGCAACATGACAGTGTGGGCAAGTGGAAGAGGTGGGATTTTAACTGAGGTCTACTAGGTAGAAGGCTGTAAGACCCATAATGGATCCACTATTGTGCATCCAATGCTAAATTCTGGGGCAATGCAATCTCATTATCCCACTTGGGGGTGGGGGTCCCTTTTATGAGGTGGATGTATTTCCAATGGATTCCACACTGAGCCCAGGGGAATGGAGTGGGAAGACTGCTTAGCTTGTCAACATTCATAAGAAGAAACTCTCTCCAGAAAAGGACACGCAGAGATGTAGGAATGTGTGAATACAATAATATTTGATTCTGTAGTTTCAATAAAACAGAGCTCGGGCCCCACACTATGTGATAAATGACTCAATAAGTAGGGTAATATAATGCAGTCAGAAAGAAATACATTTTTATGTGCCGAGTGAAATTGTAGAACACCAGCTACAGCTTGGGTGATCATCTAATGAAAACACTTTTGTGCTGGGTTGGAAATGCAGGAGCCAGCCAGCAAAGCTCGGGCTCGGAAGTTTAACAACTATGGATGTCTTCACTTTTCACAATTTAAATTCGAGAGGGAGATACTGGCAGAGGAAATAGAGCAAGAGGGCTTTGTGCAAAAGGTGGGGGAGGAGGGAAAGCTGAAATACTGACATTTCTTGAAAAGAAGGCATGTCATTTGTTTGCAATTTCACCTGGAATTTGTCATTGAACTATCTTGAGTTTATGTCCAGGTCGTCATTGACAGCATGGTCATCTACACTCATAATTGAGAGTCTGGATTTTTCGGATAATAATTTGTTTCATCCCCCATAAACCAGTGAGTGCTGAATATACATTTGTTGAATGAATAAATGAATGATGAATTAATGAATAAATTAAAAAGTTGTTGAATTTTTATATGCCAGACACACAAACATGTATTTGTTTGACTTTCATATGAATCACGCCACATGGACACCAATAATCACCCCATTTTTGAGGTGAAGAAATGGAGGCACTGGAAGGGCTGGGGTTACACAGTGACTGAGTGTACATGGAGTTAGAATTCAAAATCAGGAGGGTTGTTCTGATCACCCCCTATTTACCCCATTGGTGGGGGAGGGATCCCCACTCTAAATAGTATGAAGTGACTGAACTCACAACACTTAACAGTGGACAGATGAGATCGGCATAGCTTATAGTCACATACATTCACAGTCCAGGAGAGCTAAGACACCACACATCACACAAGGCCACACGGAGGTTGCACTCAAAGCAGAGTGACCCAGCAGGAGCAGGGGAGGCAGGCTTTGTGGTGACAGAGGCAAGATGGCCCCTTGTTCCCACAGGATTTCCTGGTTGGAATAATTCTGTGGGCCAACAGGGAGGTGAAACCCATTAGGCTGAGGGCCAGGTGGGGTACAGCTGATTTAGCTAATAAGGGAACTAGAACCTTTCTTGCTGGGTGGGGGGACATACGTGGGAAGAGCAGGGGCATGCACAATTAGATCCATGGGGTTTGAGAGGCTCAAAGATGTCAAGGAAGCACATGAAAATTCAGATCTTTCAATACATGGATGACTCTGGACCAGTAATTCTCAATCAATGCGTGATTGTCAGCCCAAAGAATCCCTGCCTTCTTCAGGTTACCCTTCTCCACCATGTGCAAACCCACAGACCATCCTCCTTTGTTTCACCATAGAAGGGAAGGCAGGTGTGAAAAGATGGAGTGAACATCAACCTTGGAACCGAGTAGGTAAGAGTTTGGGTTCTAGCTTGGCTGTCCAGGAGCTCTATAGCCCTGAAAAAGTATCCCAACTCCCGTGAGCCTTTGTTTCCTTCTATGCAAAATGAGGCTACTACCCCCTACTCCAAACGGTGATTATAAAGATGAAATGAAACAAAAGCAAGCCTGTTAAAAAGCAATTTAAATAAGAGCTCACTACTTGTGATTATAATTCTCATAATCTCTATATTTCTTTGATCCCATATTTTTAAAGGAGCTAAAGAAGAAAATTTAAGGGTGTAGCACTGCACCAAATAATAACAAGAACTAAATAATAGCAGTAGCATTAAGCAATTTTGAGTATTTATTATGTGTCTCCCTCTGTGCTAAACATTTTTCAACATTACCTCATTTAATTTTTATAACAACCCTACCAGGTTGGTATTAGAATTATTCCCCTTTCAACGATAAGTGCATTGAGACACAGAAAGGCTATGTAACCTGCTCATAGCCAAGTTACACAGGGAGTGACAGAGGAGATTTGCACCCAGGTCAGTTCAGCTTCAAAGCCTTCACCTTAACCTCCAAATAACACTCCCACAAGGATTTTTGGGTGATGTAGGAGGCTTAATAATGCACCCCCAAAGATGTCCCAGTCCTAATCCCCAGAACCTATGGGTATATCACACAGGTAACATATGGCAAAGGGAGTTTGCATATGGGATTAAGTTAAAGATCTGGAGATGAGGAGATTGTCCTGGGTCCTTAAGGAGGCAGGAGGGTCCAAATCATAGATTTAAAGATGTTTTGCTGCTGACTTTGAAGATAGAGGAAGGGACCACAAGCCAAGGAATGCCGGGGCTCAAGAAACTGCAAAGGACAAGGAAATAGATTCCCTCCCAGAAGGAACACACCCCTGCCAACACCTGGATGTGAGGAATTCTGACCTCCACAATTGTAAGGTAATAAATTTATGTCTTTTCAACCATGAACCTTGGGTAATTTGTAACAGCAGCAATAGGTGGGGACAGAGTATTATTGCATAAGAGGGGGCAGTTTGCTCTGTCTATGTGTGCCCTCCAACACAGCAGCTAATAACCACACATGGCTATTCAAAGTTAAGATATATTTAAATTCAATTTTAGATTCAGTTCCACAGTCACACTGGCCACATATCAAGTGCCCCATAGCTATGTATGACTAGTGGTCATCACTAATATAGAACATTTCCATCATTACAAAAAGTCTCCTGGACAATGTTGCTCTGGAGGGAGAAGGTCCACACATCTCCACACCTGCAAATATTTCCATAAGGATGGCATAAGGTGTTCATTGGGCACCACTGGGTGATGGACCCAGACTGCCTGGCTTAAACTCCTGGCTCTGCCACTTCCTAGCTTGGCGTAAACTGGGGATGACAACAAGAACGCCTAGCCTATTGGTTTATTATGAGAATTGAATGCGGACAATGCAGGCAAAATGTTTTGGCATGGTCTCTGGCACATATTATTGGGCATTTAATAAATATCAACCCTGATTGTTATTACTGTTTCCCTTTTAAATGGGAAGACTTAATCCAGCCTGGTATCAGAAGGTCCACTGATTTCTGTCTCAGGCCAACCATTTCACACTGGTGAGCGCAGGTCAGAACAGTGGCCGTTGTCTCATGCTGCAACATTCTGTAGTGACTCTGTGCCCAAAAAGCAAGCAGAGAATGGAAGCCCTGCCTGTAGGAAAATATTACATAAGACACTTCCCCAGAATGCGATATCGTGGCCGTATGCATACAAATCGCTGACATGCAAATACTCCTCGGAAATATTTATGATGAAACTTCAGCACCAACCCCAACAGCCTTCACAGAGTGAAACTAAACCATAAATTATTTCCAAGAACATTGTAATGCCAAGGGAACTCACTTAATTATCCATTATCCCAGAAATGTAGACATAATGTTAATTAAAATGAAGGGGAAAAGCCATTTCCATTTTTTATTAAGATTCATTGAGCTCTTGAAGAGCTCTCTGCCCTGAAGGCTGGGCCAGGTGATGAGGAACTCATACTAGGGAGCTAAAAACAGTAACCCAGACAAGAACAGGAGTACCTCAAGGTCAAAAATAATCACTTCCAAAAAGGAAGAAGAATCATCTGGACTTCATTCTCCAACCTTGTTTTCTTTTTCAAACCACTCAAATTTCTGGACATCACAGCATGAGGTATCTCCAGTATTTCAGCTGGCTTTAAGAATGAAGAATGGCGAGCCCCGAGGCTATACTGAGGCCACACTCCTGGGGCTGGCCAGAGGGGATATGTGGATGGATTGGTGGACAACAAACAGGCCTCGTGAGTGCTAGACAAGCCCAGTGGGTATGGTGTTAGAACCTCACCCCTGGCCATACAAGGCAACTTTGTTTTTATAGCTTGCAATTGATGGAAGAAAACATTATAAACACATCTGTTTCCAGTTTATTTTTCTCTATTTCTGAATGATTCTGGTCTGGCTTGCATCAGACCCTCTGAGGCAGTGCCCCTCTCAGCCCTATCTGCCTTCATCTCTTCAGGAAAAGCCTGGATATAATACCGGGTCTGGAAAATTGGGAGAAAAGAGAGCAAAGAAGAGGATTACAGGCTCGGGAGGGGGAGGTTGTTGGAGACAAACTACGACAAGTAAAAGGAGAGGATGGAGCTGGGATAATGTGTTCCCTATGGGGTGCTAAGAAAGCCCCACAGAAAGATGTGAGTTACTTTGAGCTGACTTGAAGGTGTTGGCTCTCTTTTGTCCACACCACCACACAGAGGTCAAGCCATGTGCTCCGTGACTTTGTACATTTTCCAATCCTGTGGGAGATTTGGTTGGGGGAAAATGGTGTGTGTGGAGGGGGGAGGGGGGGCAATTGTTATTTTTAAAATGAATTATAAATCCTCTGGCAGAGGGAAAGAAGCTCTGCTGGTATTCTGAAGCCCCGACCCACAGCAGACTCTGTTGTGAAGGAGTAAGGAATGGTGAGTACTAAATGGACGATTAAACAAGTCAATTGCTTAGTTGCTGATATCCACCACCTACACTGGGGGAGTTAGGAACTTCTCCCCATAGAAAGAGATTAAAAAGAGCCGGAGAGGAGCTGACATTTGTTGAATACTATCAAACATTTACTGAACACTTGTAGACATTATGTATGTGTTTATTTATAATGCCATCTCTGTAAAAATAATTTCTGAAAACATCAATATGACATACCTATTAGAATGGCCAAAAATCCAGAACACCAACAATACCAAATGCTGGTGAGGACATGGAGCAAGAGGAACTCCCATTCGTCGCTGGTGGGGATGCAAAGTGGTGCGGCCACTCTGGAAGACACTCACCACACATCGCACACACTCTTTGGTATAATTGGTTGAAAACGCATGTCCCCACAAAAACCTGTACATGGAGGTTTGTGGCAGCATAATTGCCAAAAGTCAGAGGCAGCTAAGATGTCCTTCAGTCGGTGAATGCGTAAATAAATGTGGTAATGTATCCAGACAATGAAATACTACTCAACTCTAAAGAGAAATGAGCTATCAACCCATGAAAAGACGTGGAGAAACCTGAAATGCATATCTGAATGAAAGAAGCCAGTCTGAAAAGGCTACACTTGGTATAATTCCAACAATATGACATTCGGGAAAAGGCAAAACCATGGAGACATAAAAATGCCCGTGGTTGCCAGGGTGGGCTTTTTGGGGGGAGGGAGGACAGGTGGAGCACAGAGGATCTTTAGGGCAGTGAAAATACTCTGTATGACACTATGATGGTGGATGCATGTCAGTCCAAACCCACATTCGTCCAAACCCACAGAATATACAACACCAAGGGTGAATCCTGAAGTTAACTATGGACGCAGGGTGGCAACGACGTGTCTATGTCAGTTCATCAGTTATAATAGATGTACCTGTTACATCAGTTGTAACAGATTTCACAGGTGGGGATGTTGATAGTGGGGACGCTGTGCATGTGTGGTGGCAGGGGGTGTATGGGAAATCTCTGTAATTTCCTCCCAATTTTGCTGTGAACCTTAAACTCCTCTAAAACAACAAAATCATTTTTAAAAATCTATATGAAACTAAAACACCAACTCATATACATAATAAATGATATACTCAAGTATTGTCAACACAAATGTAAAAGTGATGCTGTCTATGCGTCTATCCATTTTTCTGCTGATGGAGGCTTTCTCTACCCATCATCCTAAGCTCTCCTTCTCTGCTTCAGCCTCCTCATCTGCATTATGGAGATAAACCTGCCACTCCCTCCCCAACCCCATATCATCAAGGGCTTTGTAAACCACAAAACTACGGGAAAGCAGACATCACGCTCCTGGTGGGATTGTAAATTACTAAACCCATTTGGAGGGCAAGTTGGCAGTATCTACTAACATTTAACATGCACATGCCCTTCGACCTAGCAATTCTATTTCTAAGAAATAATTCCACACACAGAGATGCTCAGGCACACAACGATAGCCATTGCACAAATGATCAGCACGGCATTGCTCACAATGTGAAAAAGTAAACTGAAAACACCCTAAATGTCCATCAATAAGGAATTAGTATAACAACGCTGGTACATTCACACTATAGAAAATCATGCAGCCGTCAGGATAGAACACAGCAAATATGACTGATATTTTGAATTTAAAAAGTAAATAATGGAGTAATGTGATTACTATGATCTCATTTATGTGAAAAATGTGTGTGTGTGTGTGTGTGTGTGAGCATAGACATAATTGGGAAGGCTGCTCATGAAAATGTAAGCCATACTTACCTCTGGGGGAGTGAGAAGTAATGGGATAAGAAAGAACACTTCTTTCTTTATATGCTTTATAAATTTATCCAGTTAATTAATGAATAACTCTTAACTCATCTCCTGCTTCTTCTCGTACTCCCTGGAGAAGATAGAGTCCTGCTGCTAAAACCTAAGCCAAATCATACCCCTCCTTTGCTCAAAAGTCTCCCACATCAGTCATGGCGAAGCCAGAGTCCTTGCCACACTCCCGGGAAGGCCTGTGTATCCTGCCTCTCTCTCTGACCACATCTCCTGCTTCTAACCTTGCTCACTTCTCTCCAGCCAAGCCGCTTCCTTGAATACACCAAGTAATGTTCCAGCCTCAGATCTCTCCACAAGCGGCTCCCTCTGCCTGGAAAATTCTTCCTCCAGATCTCTATAAAACCAATGCCCTCCTCTGAATGGCCTGCTCTTGTCCTTTTATTAAAATCGTAACTGACAGCCTTTCCCACAGAACTCATTCCTTTCTACCATGCCACTTCCCCAATCACAATGAGAGCTCTGTGAGGGGAGGGTACTAGTTCATCACTCAAGCTCATCCCTTTCAGTCAGTCTTTCTTGGTCCAAACTGTCCTTCCACTGACCTCCCTCCTAGCTGGCTATTTCTTCCACAACAGACAAACAACCTGAGAAGGAAGTGGTGTCCTTCCTACTCGAATGCCCATATTTACCATTATTTACCAACAACAAATATTTACCAATATACTAATTCATACTATTGTATAAATGACTCATTATTTACTCTCTGGTAAGGTTCACTGTCATGTAATTGGGGTAAATTTTCAAGTCAGCCCCATGGAGAAGTGATTCTCAAACTCCAGGGTACATAAGAATTACCCTAGGATCTTGCTCAGCATGAACATTCTTGGGCCTTAACTCACTAAGTGGGTCGAATGTGGAGCCCAGGAATCTGGATTCTTGAGAAGCACACACAGGGACTCTGTGGGAAGTGGTCCTCGGACTCCACATTTAGGGAACGTGCCAGTGAGTCCGGCTGTTTTCCACTGGGCACTATAGAGGTCTTTTTTTGTGGCACCAGGGGAATATGAGTCTCTGTCCCATGAATTCACTGTTCTTATTCCACAAACTAGACTTTTTAAAAAGCACTGTACTGATTGAACTGACACCATGACACATATAACTTGAGCTAGACTAGAGCAAGAATTAAATTTCACATTGAATGTCTTCACTTGCCTGACCCAAAAGTGAAGTGGTTTTTTCTGATACAACAGTTTCTACCTATTAGTTCAATCAAAATAGATTTTACCACTCAGGCATACATAGAACTCACCCTGGTTCCCTTCTCAGGAGGCAAATCCCTCCAGGTCAGAGCTTCTCAAACTTAAGAAAGGATCACCTAAGGATCACCTAAGGATCCTAATAAAAAATGCAGATTCTGACTCAGTAGGTCTGGAAGAGGCCTCAGATTCTTCATTTTCCAAGAAGAATGGGTCAAGCTGTTCAGTGATGCTGACATTGCTGGCCCACAGACCTCACCTTCAGTAGAATGGGCCTTGACCAGGGACAGGAAATAGGTTTCATTTCACATGCCAGGTCAGAATGACTGGCTGTGCCTACCTGGTTTACTAATTGAGAAAGATTTGGAGGCAAGACTCAGCTCAGAGAAAAAAGTGCTGTGATCAATTGCCTGTCACAGGCATGTTCTAGGTTGGGTGCACCCTGCCCATTCATTGGATATCCAATGTCTAAACGGTGCAACAAGCCAGCTCAACATGACACCTTCTTACTTAAGCTTTTGGCATCACCCCAAATATTCACACACACAAAAAAACATGCATGCACACACACAATATATCTTTGGCTAACACATCTTACCTCTTAGAAATCTCCAGAGCCTCCAAGTTTCTACACTTTCCCCACAATGATTCTCTCCCATAGGTGAGCTTCTTTCTGCCTCAAGCCTCTGTAATCTCTCCATTAGCCAGAGAACAAATATCTGGGACTTATATAGATTTACAACCTGATTTTCTTCCAAAACACCTTGTTGCTTACATTCTGCATTAGTTTACTAGAACTGCCATAAGAAAGTACCACAAGCTGGGTGATTTAAACAGCTGAAATTCATTGTCTACTACTGCTCTGGACAAGTCCTAGATCAAGGCGTTGGCAAGGTTGGTTCCTTCTGAGAACTGTGAGGAAGAATCTGTTCCATGCCTCTCCTCTTGGCTTCTAGCTGGCTGTCTTCTTCTGTGTTTTCACAAAGTCTTCCTACTGTTCATGTCTGTTTCCAAATTTCCCCTTCATATAAGGACACCAGTCATATTGGATGAGGGCGCACCCTAATTACTTCATTTTTACTTGATTACCTCTGTAAAAACCCTGTCTCCAAATCAGGTCATATTCTAGTTAGGATTTCAACATATAAATTTTGAGAGACAAAATTCAACCTGTAACACATCGACAAGGTGTTTCTTACTGCAAAGGTCAGATTTAGAATTCAGTCCCTCATCTCTCTTCTACTTCTTGTTACATCAATATTTAATTGACTTCAATCTTTTTTTTTTGACCTTATGATAATTTATAGGCTCTACAACAGGCTTTCTGCTGACATAACTATTTGAGACTCCTTCATGGGGCCGAAGATACCCCCCTCATTCTATCTCTATCCCACCCCATGGTTTTTCTAACTTTTCATTCCTTTGAAAATGTAAAATTCTTGAGTATAATAGGTTGAAACAAAAAATAGAGGTGGTCAGTGTGAGCTAGCTCTCCCTCTGGGCATCTTATACCTACATCCCATGGAGATGGGCTCCATTTGGACACAACAAAAGTCATTTTCTAATACAGCGCTCTGGGAAGCAGCAGAGGCTGACCTGACCTGCCATTTCAACAGCACCCATGTGGGCTGAGCCCAGAATCATCTGCTTCCTCCACAGCAGGCAGACTCAAATCTGCACAAGAGTAATGCACAGAAGAGCAGATTTGGGTGACAATGCAGAGTTTCAGCCAAAATAAATGCTGCCACCTGGTAGCTTTCAAGCAGGATCCATGCCAATATTTCATTTGGGCTAAAAACACTAGAAAAATAATATTTTGCATGTTGCACCTGTAGCCAGTCCCCCTGTCAACCACACCTACTTCCCCATCATGCCCGGAGGAAGGTAGGAAAATGTATTCTCAAGGGGTCTGAACAGAGAGGGAATGCTGGATTCAGGCTTTCTAATAAGATGTAAAGGAAAAAACAAAAGGCCATAGTAGACTATGAAATTTTAGCAGCCATTTTTTGCAGAGGCTCATACATCTTAGCAACCCCCATGTGATGCACATTTTAGTGTTGCCTTTGTTAAATCAATGGTGTCTCTGCCAAAATGCATTTGCATCTCTTATGTTCCCAAAACTAAGCATGTAGGTAAATGCTCTATACTGCACGGGGGTGCGCACACATTCATTAAACATGCACACTATAGAGAAATCTGACTTAATGGAAGTCTATTTGAAGAGAATGCTTATTTGAATGCAGTCTACTCTTGCAAATGGAAATGGGTTATTTTTGGATAATTGCATAGCTGGGTGAGCTGTGCATTCACTCTTCTGGGTAGCCTGTTTCTTAACCTTTTCTAACTGGAAAATATATATATATGTATATATATTTTTCATCTGTAGTGAGAAACTAATGGGACTTCATTAGGTCAACAGTATGGTCATGAGGCTTAAGGACTGAAGAGAAATACAAGTAGGAAACCTCAAGGAATGATGTACGGGGAGGGGAGGAGGAGACAAAGCTAAAAGCCTCTCATTTTGATACTGCTGAGTATTAGGTCCAGCAAAGGCGACTAATGAGGGTCTTTAAATATCTAATTACAGTAAACAGGCTTCCCCTTTCAAATAAAAAGCTTCATTTATGCCTTTTTAAGAGTCAAGAGGAAAGCCACCCTATAAATATCATGGGGAAGATGTTGAGAGTGCCCCAGCAATCCTGTTGTGTCCTTGGAAGGCTGATGATGGGACCAGGATGCTGAGGATGAATGTGAGCTTGGACACTGGGACAAGCCAGCTCAGTGTGACATCTGCAGGGGGTTCTCAAACCCCTGAATCCCAGCTCCCTTCCTTTCTGTCCATAGAACCTTCATGTCCTTACCCCAGCTATTAGGCAATTCAAAAATTCAGCTATCAACTTCCGCTCTCAGAGTGGGGTTTCCATAAATGCCCTCTGGGCAGCATCTCATCTTGACCTTGAAGTCAGGAAAAGAGAATAGGTCATAAGAATACAAGATGAGCTGCTCTCTTGCAGTTTCCACATTATATCCAGGGACTGTCTACCAACCCATCCTTGCCCTTTAACCTGTGGTCATAACTGTATGTCCAGCCCCAGGCCAGTGACTCTAGAAAGAACACTCAAGGTGTGTGAGACACAAGCCCTGTCTTAAGGCTGCGAGTTGCCTTGCACAACTGACTGAGACATTTAAAAACAACAACCACCAGAAGCAAACAAACAAATAAACAAACAAAACCCTACAATAAGATGATGGCCACCAAATGTAGAAGACTCATTATCTGCAAGATGTAGTATAGACTGAACTATTAGTAGATATATAAAGACTAGATGAGTTTGGAGATAGTGGTTCCCTAAGGAAAGATGAACGGAAATGAGCTTGGAACTTGGTGGGAAGAGACAGAAAGTAGAGGGCCCCTAAGGCAGAAGGAGGGGCAGAATCTGAGCTTCTCTGATTGCCCAAAGTAAGGGACTGGGAGATCTATGGGGAGGTCAAGGGTAAAGAACTTATCTGTTGCATGCTGATGCCCACAGCCTAGGACCTGCTTGGAAACCCAGCGGAAGTACACAGGGCACACATTATCAGTAAAGTGCCTTGGATTTAGTACTGTCACGCCTGTACACTTGGAATTTGGCCAAATAAAAGTTTCTCTGAGTTCCAGGGCTTCCATTCCTCAAGTAAGGTGAATACAAGCTGCCCTGCCTACCTTTTATTATAACCACCATCATGCTTTTATCATTAAAATTTATAATTGAGCACTTATTAGATGCCAGTCACAGAAGTGGGCACTCTGCATGTGATATCTCATTCAGTTTTCACAATAGTCTTAGGAAAGAAGTATCACGCTGCCCATTTGATAGATGAGGCAAAGTCACTTGCCAGAGTCCATTTAGCTGCAGGTGTCAAGGCAAGATTCATAGGTTTCTTGATAAGTATTTTATAAAGCAGGAAATACCAGCAGTGTTACAGGTATTTTTCCAAACACCCATAAATGTTTACAAGCATATCTTCTAATTATAGGAAATATCTTAGATGGGAGCTGAGAGACTCTTTTCAGCATAACCAAAGCATGTGGCCTCAAGGAATTCATATGTCCATTCCCCAGGAACATTCTTACCTCTGGTTACTGGAGTGCAGACCAAGCTAGGGTAGGGATGGGGTGCCCAGCATCACAGCATCCCCAAAACCAGCAATAGAGTGTGGTTTTATCAAAAGCCAGGTTCAATCAATCCACCAGCTGTTCTCCAGGAAAGGGAGCCAGGAATTAAATTTCAGTACTCCTTATTATCTTTGAAAAAAAATGTTAAAAGCTCCTATCAAGCATATAATATTTTACTAGGTATAAAGTTGACTTTTGACTTTTCTTCTCTCCCAGACTCATCCATAATTACCATTAGAAACATGAAGACATTCCGTGAGGGCGGGGACTTTGTCTAGTTCATGGCTGCATGCCCAGTGCCTGGCACATTGTAGGTGCTTAATAAGTATACACTAAAGGAATAGCTCTCTAGCAGGTGGCTGCAGTGAATCCTTTGCAAAAACCATTGAGTGAGTGGTACATTACAATGGAACCCAAAATGGCAGGGCTGGACTTGCCCCAGGGGAAGAGGAATGCCATGTGTTTTCAGAATCAGCCAGCGAAGCAGCTCAACCTGGTGTCTGACTCCCCAGCCTCTGTGCACACAGCTCTTGTTTTGCTGCGAGTCAGGGCTGCCCATTCCTGGAGTTCCAGGCACCAATAGAATAAGAATAATGGAAAGAATAAGGAGGAGAAAGTGTAAGTCTTCCAGGGAGCCGACCCACCTGCTCCTCGATGGGTGCCTGCCATTCTCAAAGCCTCCCAGTCACAGGTTACTGCTCTTACTATTGTTGTGTCTGGGGTGCACAGGTTGGTTTGCAGCATCAGAGAGTTCAGCTGTATAGGGTGGTGGAAGTCAACTTGGCAGCACATGGTAACAGAGTGGCTAACAGCTTAGAGCTCTGTCCTTCCACTAAGGGTAAATCAAGGTCAGTGGAGCCTCCTAACATGGAGGTTGAATTCCATTATAGGTGCTGCTGGTGTTCTGGGAGCTATAACAGCTCAGGGATAGTCAGGCCCCCTGTGACATGGGTGGAGAGCTGGAGGGTTGTAGAGGCCCAAATGCAACCAGCAGGTTGCAAAGGCTTTTCAACCTTTGCAAAGGCTTTCACATCCTGCTCATGTCTTCATTCAATCAAATATTTATTGGGCATCTACTGTGCACTTGTCCCAGTTCTAAGTTCCAAGGACACTGCAATGAATAAGATACCCTCCAAGCACGTGCATTCTGCTGGGGGAGAGAGTAAACAAGTGCATAAAGAAGTAATCAAATGTCAGGGTGGGATAAGTGTCTGAAAAAGAAAAAGCCAACAAATTCAAGAAAGCCAACAGAAGGGGGTGCTATCTGAGACAGTGAGGTCAGAGGAGGTAGCATTTGAGCAGACACCTGAATGAAAGGAAGCCAAGAAACTGAATCTCTGGATCTAAAGTGTAGCCAAGTTACTGTGGTCTGTTGAACCTCGACCTGCTGATCGCTGGGGGTAAATCACATTTCAAACCCAAGTTTTAAAAATACTCCTTTGCAGCAAGTGTTCTCAGATTTGTGCTGACTTCAGGAGGCAAGCAGAATGCCTTGACAGCAATTTTTAAAAATAAAATGAAAAGCAATTATGTTCCATTGCAGCAATTTACTCAGCAAAATCTGGGGAGCAAAAAAGGTGAATATATCCCCTTCACCCCCAGCGCCTCCTTGGGCTGAGGGCTTTCCTCAAGGCCAGAGCCTTGCTCGCTCCCCCCAGGACCTGGGCCCAGGGATACATGCGCTCTCTGATTTCTGGGTGCACGTCAGCTCTCACCAGCTGGGAGTGAGTCACCCCAAGAGCAGCCAATGAACAGCAGAGACAAAGGAGAGGGTTTGTGTGTTTCCTAGGCATGACACATCCTACGGAGGGTACATCCAAATCAAACCTCCCGAGGTCTCACAGTGTTGATCTGTAGTCAAAGAAGCTTCAAATGACAAACGGAGCGGAGGCTGCCCAAATCATGCTGCACTTTTAACCCAGCCAGACGCCCCACATTCTCCCGACTAGCACATTTGTGTTCTACATTCTTATCTGGGTTTCCAACCACCCACCCTCAGCCTCACAAGTCCCTCTATTTTAACATTAAGTTTTTAAAAAATGTATAAATAGTCCATGCTCAGAATATACAGAAAAACAAAAAGAAGGGAATAGAAATCATTCACAGCGGCACACCACTCAGCAAGAACTGCTTTTCATGTTTTGCTGTCTATCCTTCGAGAGTTTTTCTTTCCCATCTTATTTATGGATACATATTTTTAAACAAGCTATAGCCATATGAGATGTCATTTAACAGAATTTTTTCACTCAAGGAATCAGAAATATCTTCCTAGGCATATGCAAATGAAGAGCTACCCAAATAAGTTTACCAAAACCATTTCAATGGCTGCAGTGGATTTCATTTTATAGCCAGATCCTAACTTATTGGATTCTTCCTGTCGTTGGAATTTTCATTATGATAAACAATGCAATGATAAGCATCACTCACACCTTCATTTAACATCCTTACTTATTCCCTGAGGACAAATTTCTCGAAGTGAAATTGCCAGGTCAAGACACGGGCATGCATTTAAGGCTGTAAAGCAAGCATATTATTAGCCTTATTGCCAAATCGACCCCTGCCAAACATGCACCAAACTGTCCTCCGACCAGCCCGGTATGAGAGTGTGGCTCCCAGACTTTTTACCAGCATTGTTTCTTTCATTTCTTTTTCATTTTTGTGGGGAGGGAGCAATTTTATAGGAGAAAAATAGTGTTTTGTTGTTTCACTTTTCAATCTTTTGTTGCTACCCAGCCATTTGGATTTCACTTCCTGTGAATTGCTTATTCATAGCCTCGATGATACGTCTTAATTAAATCTAGGGTGAAGAGGAAAGAATGAAGAAAATTAATAATTATTGAGTGCTTTTTATTTGTCAGACAGTCTATACTCTTGGCTTCACAGAGAAACACTTATCCTTACAACAGGTCTATTATTTTCTACATTTAATGGGTGATGAGGTACAGCTTGGGGTGTTCACCTGCCTGAGGATTCAGGGCAAAGGGTAAAAGCAGAATACAAACTCTATGTTCAAGCTCGTTCCCACCACTGCATCCTGGGGGTGTTTACACTTTCTTTGAGTCTAGGTCAGTCAGTTAGAGGAAGCTAGGTAAGGGGCAGAACTAAGATGCTTCTGTCCTTGCTATGGAGTCCTGCCCAGTACCAAGTCACTTTGTAACAATGAATGGCCTCCTCAGAGAACCTACCATCTCAGATTTTTTCAAAAATCATTTTAGCCCAAGAGCCTCTAGGAATATGTTCCTTAGGAAATACTTGGAAAGAATAATGGCCAAGTGGTATAGACAGATCTTTCTCATGGCAGCTGAGTGGCTAAGGATGCACTTTAAAAGTTGGGGCATATTCTGCCAGCAATCGCAGCTTTCAGATTCTCAGACACGCTTCAAAAGTGGCCTTCATATGCTCAAACGTGCACCAGTGCATCACAACATAAACAGTGGCGTACAGGGTCTCCTGACCGCCCCTTCCACCTAAGCCTTTTCCTCTTGCTTAGAACACTGCTCCCCACCTTTTCCCGGACCCCACTCCTGCAGGTTGTTCACTGCCCACCCCGCCAGTCCCTTTCTGCCCTTTCTACTGGCTGCCATCACATCAATGGCCTCACTCCATGGCGTGTCTGTTTGCTTTACATTGAAGTAAAATTCTCATAACACAAAATGAGCCACTTCAAAGTGATCAGTTCAGTGGCACTTAGTACAAGCACAATGTTGTACAACCGCAACCTGTATCTAATTTCAAAATATTTTCATCATCCCCAAAGGAAATCCTGTGCCCTATCGCAGTCACTCCCCCCTAGGTCTCTCCCCCCAGCCCCCAGCAACCACCAATCCAGTTTCTGTCTCCATTGATTTAACTACTCTGCATATTTCATATCAATTTATACAACATGTGTGCTTTTATGGTTGGCTTCTTTCACTTAGCACTTGTTTTCCTCGTTCATCCATGCTGTAGCAAGTATCAGTACTTCATACCTTTCTTGTGGCTGAATATATTGCTGCTATGTGGATACTGTCATATGGATGGACCACAACTTGACTATCCAGTCTCCTATTGCTGAAGATTGTATTGTTTCAATCATTTGATTTTTGTAAATAATGTCGCTACAAACAGGAGGACATGTATTTGTTAGAGTGCCTGTTATTAGTTCTTTAGGGTAAGTACCCAATAGTGCAGTCACTGGGATGTTTTTATTTTCTGGTTTATTAGACTGACAGATTCTTGGGGATGGAGGCTTCATCCTGTTCCCCAATTTATTCCTGGTGCCTAAGGCAACCAACTGTCTCATTTGCCTGGGATTGTGGGATTCCCCAGGACATGGGCCTTTCAGTGATGAAAATGGGAAAACCCCAGCAACCCTGGACCAATTGGTCACTCCACCAATGTCCACTATACTATGTGACATGAAACAGCTACTCAATTAGTATTTGTTAGATAAAACACTCCTCCCACTTACTCCACATTTACTCAATCATGTCTCAGCATACTGAGATTCAAATAATTTTTTAACCCAATGGGGTATATATGGCAATTTATATGATTATAGAAACCTATACTTTCCATGCAATTGAAGCATTCACATGGAAGTTTAAACAGGGAAGCTGCAGGTGGTAGCAGCATGAAGGCTGTTTAATAAAGATGTCCAAGCAGCATCAAAGGCTCCATTCCCCATGCCTGTGAGAGGGAACTGCTCTTTATGCCAAACACCAGAAAGGGATATGCCTCCCTTTTACTAAAGGAGGTTGGAAAGACCATAAAAACATCAGCCATCACACAAAGTGGCAACTGCTCTTTTTAGAGAAAAGCAGAGGCCCACGGAAAACAGAGCAGAGCATTCAGACAGGAGTGGAGGCTGATATGAGAGCTTTGGGAAACAGAGATCCAGGGGACACTTGGTGTTGGAAGGAAAGGGGACCACCTTCAGGTCTGCGCAATGAAGAACAGCAATGAGATACCACGTCACACCTGTTAGAATGGTTATTTTGAAAAAGAAAGACAGCGTTTATTGGTGAGGATGTGGAGAAAAGGGAACACTTGTGCACTGTTGGCAGGAATGTGAATTGTTCCAGCCACTATGGAAAACTGTAGATGTCCCTCAAGGAATTTTAAAAAGTAGAATTGCCATATGACCCAGGTGCCCCACTTCTGGGTATTCATCACAAAGAAATGAAATGAGGATCTTAAAGAGATACCTGCACTCCCATGTTCACTGCAGCATTATTCACAGTAGCCAAGACATGGAAACAACCTACATGTCCATGGGTGAAGGAATGAAGAAAGAAAGTGTAGTATATGCATTCAATGGGACATTATTCAGACTTGGGAAAGAAGGAAATTCTATCATGTGTGACAATCTAGATGAACCTGGAGGACATTATGTTAAGTGAAATAAGCCAGGACAAATACTGCATGATTCCCCTTTTAGGAGGAATCTAAAAAGTATTCAGACTCATAGAAAGAGAGTAGAGTGGTGGTTGCCAGGGACCAG
This sequence comes from Desmodus rotundus, assembly GCF_022682495.2. Lineage (NCBI taxonomy): Eukaryota > Metazoa > Chordata > Mammalia > Chiroptera > Phyllostomidae > Desmodus > Desmodus rotundus. Next base: position 102,444,719 of record NC_071387.1, on the reverse strand, counting down.
GGGGTGGAGGGAGAGGGAAATGAGAGGTATTAATTAAAGGATACATAGTTCCAGTTAAGCCAGATGAATAAATCCTAGAGATGTATATACGGCATAGAACCTATAGTTAACAATACTGTTACAACAGACTTAAAATTTTGCTAAAAGTAAAACTTATCATCATCATAAAAAATTATTATTAATTTTACTATTATAAAGAAAAGGAGGAAACTTTTGGAGGAAAGGAATACATTTATGGCATAGATTGTAGTGAGAGTTTCATGTGTGTGTAATTACCCCCAAACTCATCAAGTTGAACACAGTAAATAGGTACAGCCCTTTCTATGTCAATCAAACCACAATAAAGTGGTTTTAAAATTTTTTCATACAAAATTTAAGAAAAAAGAGATGGGAAGAGCTACCGAAACTTCTGACAAGACTCTCAGCTTACAGTAATTGGAGAAGGAGCGCCTGAGAGTTTCATATACTTGAACGTCCTGCAGAACTGGATGGCATTTTGGAAAATGTGTAAAACATGGGTGGAGGGAGGCTATTCCATAGGATCATGAGAGATGTCCGGGGCACAGGAGAAGTGGGAGCATCAGAACAGAGATGCACCAGACCGAGGACTTCGCCAATTCCCTCCATGGACAAAAAGCATTTGTATTCAGAGACAGCCTCCTGTAAGTGATACACAGATCTCACACCACTGTGCAGGATCAGACTTTTTAAACTCAACCTTGTCCTCATGCAAAGAGAGTCAGGTTAAAAAGGCCCTACTGCTACTGCTAGAAGTCAATATCTGCAGCAAACTGAAGAGAGGAAACATATGCATGTACATACTGTGTGCGTTTGCATGTATATACATTTATACAATCCTTGCAATACGTCAGAACGCATACACTATTAGCATCCCCATTTTACAGAAGTAGAAATGGAGGTTCAGCCAGCTAATGGAATTTGCTTAAAGGTATGAGGTGGTAAATGGAGGAGCTGATACTTAGCCCTGTTCTTTCCACCATATCATGCTGCCTCTTTTACGTCCCACTAACTATTCCTTTCTGAATGACCTCAAAAAGAAAGTGAAGTCGAAGTTCAATTTCTATGCAAGGTCTGCAGCGCTTTTCCCACAATGGGGTATTAATGAGCCCACTTCTGTTGTACAGACCACACATTACCTAGATGTGCATTCGTAACCTTTCTCTACCATGCCCCAAAAGTGAAAGTTATCGGTTAGATTAGGATGTCAAATTTATCATTCCCTGTCTTTCCTGACATCTAGCACCTTGTACTTGCAACACATCATTTCTTTTAAAAAAAAAATTTATAAGCATTTATTTGAACCGAACTGATGACATATGCCAGGGAGCAGGATTTCAAATGCTCCCAACACATCATTTCTTTATTAGTGATCAGCAGAACTGTGCTTATAGAAGCTTTCCTATTCTGGGTCTTAATTTTGTACGTTTCCAGTTTCCATGGAGACACTACATTCTTGAATTCTAAGAGTGTCACTGTAAAACAATGTGAAAACAAAGCAACTTCAGAGAAATGACTCACTCTGGACATCACCAAGCAACACTCTCATCAAGAACATAGGACAACTGTTACGATTTTGGGGGGTTAATTGTTGAGGCCAAGCTCCCCTTTTTCTCCCCCCATCTAGGAGATGCTTTTCATGCCCATCCTGGGGACTAAGCTCACAGTTATGAGAGCATCTCCAGGTCTCCCTGCTTCAATTATTGCACCACTGTTATAATAAAGTAGAGAGGTAACTATGGCAACATTATTCCAAGGATAAATACCACAATCTCGCCTTCAACTTATTTCCCCCCACAAACAAATGAAAAATCGAGAACATGTAGGATTAATAGCATCACTTGTTAAAAAGCCAATGGACAACAGAGTTCAGAACAGCTTTAATTAGTGGAATCTTTCCTGGCTCAGTTTAGCACTTGCTCTGTGCCTCCCACAGAGAAAGCATATGTGGGTGGCCTCAGAATTCAGTATCACTGAACTTGGGCACCATCAGGCATCCACTCCTGGGTTTCTAGAAGTTCACAAGATGTCCTGGCTCTGCTCTTACTAGGAGACTTGGGGCTGTAGGGAGGGGTAAGAATGTGCTCCTAAAGCAGAGAACCTCATGGCAGGTCATGTTCAGCAAAAGTACTGGAAAGCATAGCAGGAGGGAAGGATTCATCTTCAGTGCTTCCCACAGCTTACGACTTGATAGAAGCAGTGTAGCACAGTGGTTGAAAGCATGAACTAGGAAATCGGACAGATGACTTCAGTTGAAGACTCTGCTCCTCCACTTACTAGCTCTCGACCTTAAGCAAATTATTTAACCTCTCCAAGCCTTGGTTCCCTCATCTGTAAAGCGGGAAGGATGATCAACCTCGGCATCAGTGTAAGGATTAATAAAATCACATGTGTGGCAATCTGCCCAACAAAACCCATTTCCTTCCGAGTCACATCTATATTGTATTTCCTAGGCTCCCTGTGACTGAGTTATGACCAATATGAGTTGAAATGATGTGTTTTAGGCTAACCCATTAAAAACGTCCCTCTTATCCTCCTCCATGCTTGTCCCCACCTCTGTCAGCTGAATGCTAACACCAAGGGGAAACTTGGAAGCTATTCAGTGATGACGGCAGAGCGTTAATCAACCTCAGTGACTAAATGGAAAAAACCCTGCATCCCTTTCCAACCAGGAATACCTGAATTAAATTGTTAGTGATAAAGAAATAAATGTCTATTGTGCTAAGCTAACACAGTTAGGGTTTTATCTATTTCACCATCTACACAACCCATTATACAAATGTAATATGCTTAGCCCGGTTTCTGATATGCAAAGAACACTCAGTATCTGTTAGGTGTATTATTGAGAAGAGGCCACTTTTCCTGCAAAGCTAGCCAAACTCTGGCAAGTAACATCTCCATTGATTTCCTGGAGTCTATTTGATTCATAGAATTAGGTGCAAGTTTTTCTGTTGCAATAAGTAATGAAGTACAAATTGAGGAAATTAGTTATCAATTAGTCATTCAATGGTTGAGAAGGCAGGCGGCAGGCATAATGGTGCCAGATTAGTTAAGACATGATAAATTTTGTTGCTCTACAAGAACTGGCTCTTTACCCATTATTTCTCAAATTTATCTTTATTATTGGCCCCAGGACATGAGAAAGGGCCTGGATATGGAAGGAGGTAAGAGACCAGCCAGGGTATTTGGGAGACATAGCAAACTTCACAGCAAAGATGGTCCCCAATGAGGCCATTATGAGCAACTGCAAGGGGAAGAGACGCTCTCTATCGGGTTTCCAATTTTTCTAGGGAAGTCCCACATTTTGCATGTTCTTTCCCTATAACTATCATATACCACAATCCCATGGCCTTTCACATGTCTGTCCACTGCAGGAAGTGAGAGGGGATTTTTTGGCTCATCTGGAAGATGTAAGAACTGGGTTCTCAGTGATTAAACAACTGATAAAGGGGACCATTCTAGTCTGTGAGTCCCTGTGACCACCTACATCTTCATATCTCTCCAGTGCCTAGCACAGTAGAATCCTCTGCCTAATTTTTTCCCATAGATTTCTATTACACTTAATATAACATCTAAACTTTCACCATGACCTCTGAGACTTTCAAGGTCCAAAGCCTGCCTGTTCTCGAACTTCTCTTCCCACTCTCCCCTCTTCATCATGCCCTCCAGCTCTCAAATGAATTGGATAGAAGTTGATAGAATAGATAACTGGGGAAAGTTGTCTTCTTTTTATGGTCAACCAAGGCCCTTTAGGTTATAGGTTAAGTTTCAGAAAAATCCACTGGCTTAGTCTATTAATGCCCAATAGCCACATGACATCAATTATCCATTCAAAGGGGCCAGGTTAGACTAAAGTAATGAACTCCTGACTGAGACTCCCCTGGGCATGGCCCCATCCAATTGAAGCCTCGCTCAGCTGCCAGAGTCATCAATTAAAAGGACCCCCTACATTATAATAATAATAGTTAACATGCATCTAACACTAACTAGGTACAAGGAATAATACTCAGCATTCTACATATATTAACACATTTAATAAGAACGTTAGAGGTAAGGTACCATTATTATCCTCATTTTATTGATGAAGAAATTGAAGCTTAGCGAGGGTAAGTAGCTTGTATGAGGCAGAGCCTAGATTCAAAACCAGGTGTTCTGGCTTTTAACTGATATATTGTATTTTGCCAACTGCAGCAAAATACTCATATGGCCAAAGTTATCCCCCTAATACTACATAAAGTGTCATATATCTGGCTTTGCATTATCAATACTTGTATGTTAACTCATATTCAATAAATCTTGAGAACCACTGAGCTAGATTAGAAAAAGTAACAGGAAGAAAATCTATATGCTGATGTTAGATGATTATCAAATGCCTAGAGGTTAATGGGTAAAAAGTAAAGAATCCTGTATTGCTCCTGCTTTCTTGCAGGGTTCAGGGCTTCGGATTTTCTACTAAGACTATGACCTCAACACAGTTGTCCATTTGTCCATGGATATAAAAATTAAATGAGATTGAACGACATAATGGAGTGGTACCTTATGTAGAGAATAGCAGCAGTGTGCTAGTAAATGCTTAACAACCATTCCTCTGGAGGAAGCATTTTCTAGTTTCCATGGTGTAAATACTCCCACTCTGGCTAATTTCAGCTGCCAATATGACATCAACCAACTAGCAGATTTCCTTAAAATTTCACAATTGGCCCTTGGCAGCTAGTATGAGCTGGTGCCAGAACACCATTGCATGATAGGTCCTATAGGCAGGTCTTAGAAAGAGAAGCAACACCATTGTACATACTGGGGAACTCGCTCTGCCATATGACAATAGAGTTACAACTGTCAGGTGAAAATATACTGTCACAATTTTACAGAATTACATTAAAGTTGTTGAGAATAGACAGTAAAATAATAACTAGTATGCAAAGTATAGAATTTGTAGACAACTTACACCAGCTAAGATTTTTTTCCCTTAAGTGTTCTATATAATGGCACAAAAATCTTTTATTTCTAGAATTTATTATAAGCACAGTATGAGAACTGAAGTATACAAAAGGAGGGCCATTATTAAAGTGATGTATGTGCACAAAAACACAGACTTGCACTCTTTTTTGGACAAAGATCTGTGCAAGTTTGCCTTTCCTCTCAATTTACTTCTATTTCTACTTTGAAACACAATATACATCCCAAAGGCATATGAATCCAAAGTAGAGGAGTGAGTGAAGTTCTACATCCAGGTTTGTCTAAACTGCATAGTAGTTTCATGAAACCTAACTTTTTTCTTCCATAGCCTCCTCAGAAGGTTCTCACATCACAAGTAATTCAAAGAGCTGAGTTACCAAACTTTTCTGAACCCTTTGTAAAATGCCTGTTCATCTTCAATTTGGGAGGTCACTCTCTGGAGGGGAAAGGTGATCATAGAGCAAACTACCTCCCACAAACACAGCACTGTGATTATGGGGGTCCAACAGTTTGGTGAGTGGTGAAAACACAAGAGAGCCCTGCAAATGGTTTTAATATTCAGAGGTCTGGTATCAAAGATAAATCCTCTCCGTTTTGAGTCAGTGTGGTTTTCTTCTTCTGTTAGAATAGTTCATATTCCTAAAGTTTAAAAAAAGTATAGATAAGTTGTCATCATAATCATTGCTCATTTTAACCTTAAGAATTTATTAAAGAAAATAATGTGTTCTCTTACAGAAAAGAGGATTTGTTTCAAATATTATTGAGCATACTATAAATAAATCATATTTATAATTTATAGGCATGTATGTTCCAGCAAATACTAGGGTGAAAGTTCAAGAAAAATAATTTGAGAAGTCTTACTCACTTTACTTATAGTTAGCAGTAGAAAAATCAAATGGCTCTGCTTCTGATGAAAATGACTGCTTTACCTTTTCAATGAAATAAAATGCATGACACAGAATCAACAGAACTACGATTTTTGAAATATTAAGTTGTAAAAAATATGAATTGTCATTCCTTGTTTTTCATTAAAAAAAAGAATAGTTGACATTATATGGATATGCTATTTTTCATTCCCTGGCCCCTACTAACACCCGATATTCCTCATTTTTAATGCTGTCCTGGGCCTGGCAAGGCTTTGTTAGCCTGTATCTGTGGGTAAGTGTCTTTAAGGTAAGTGCCTGGTCTTTCTGACCCTCAAAGTGTGTCCTGCCTAGACTGAGAATATTATAATCCACCTTCACCCTGCGGCCCTCATTCCCTCTCAGACCAAGGACAACTATGTGCAAAAGCCCATGCTGGACTTATCAATGTCTCTATTCAGTGGAGAGGCCAACTTGCTTCACAGGGGTGTCAAATCACATAGTGGATATGAAAATTCTATGGAAAAAAGAAAGGTAAGGGCTGCACAAATGTAGGGCTTTATTAATGTTAATTACTTGCGAGTGATATGCATAATGCCCAGAATCAGTGTACTTTAGAGCTGAGAAGGAACTTTCTATAATCACTCAGTCTAATCCATCATCTTTCTGCCAAGAGCCTAAAGATTACAACCTGCAGAGAGATCTCCTTAAACTGTCTGAATCAAAGAGAAAGTGACATTTCTTTACCCAACCTGGCCCAAATGACTGCTGTTTCTAAGGCTATTTCAGATAACAAAGCCTTTTATTATTTATTTGTTTGTTTGTTTGTTTGTTTGTTTATACTTCAGAACAGCATGAGGTGATAAATGTTTAAGAACTGGCTTTCTGGAGAGAACCAAGATGGCGGCGTAGGTAGACACACTGCGCCTCCTCGCACAACCAGAACTGACAGAAAATCCAACGGCAAGGAAGTCCGACACCAAGTAGATAAAAAAGAAACATACATCCAGACCAGTAGGAGGGGCGGAGACGGGCACCGGGGCGGAGAGGACTCGCGTGGCTGTGGCGGGACCGAGACTGGCAGAGTGTGGGATGAAGGCGCAGGCAGTCTGACCACTAGCAGATCCTGCGGCCTCACATTTGCACACAGATAAACCGAGAGGGCCGAACTCAGAGTGGCGAAGAGCGGGGCAAGTAGAGCGGCGGGTAACACCCTGCTGCCCCACATTCACACATAGATAAACCGGACGAACAGCAGGGAGTGAAGCAGACTGCACAACCCAGGGCTCCAGCTTGGGGAAATAAAGCCTCAAACCTCTGATTGAAAACGCCCGTGGGGGTTGGTTGACAGCAGGAGAGACTCCCAGCCTCACAGGAGAGGTCGTTGGAGAGACTCACAGGGGCCTAGAGTGTGCACAATCCCACCCACTCAGGAACCAGCACCAGAGGGGCCCAGTTTGATTGTGGGTGGCCGAGGGAGTGGCTGAAGTCCCACAGAGAGTGGAGCGGGCACCATTGCTCCCTCTCGGCCCCTCCCCCACATACAGCGTCACAGCGCAGGGACTAGAGTTACCCCTCCCCGGGGAACACCTAAGGCCCCGCCCCTTTAAGTAACAGACACGCCTAGACTAAAAAGAAAAAAATGGCCCAAATGACAGAACACTTCAAAGCTCCAGAAAAAATACAACTAAGCGAGGAAGAGATAGCCAACCTATATGGACGCACAGTTCAAAACACTGGTTATTAAGATGCTCACAGAATTGGTTGAATTTGTTCAAAAACTAGATGAAAAAACAAAGGCTATGCCAAGAGAAACAAAGGAAAATGTACAGGGAACCAATAGTGATGCAAAGGAAACTGGGACTCAAATCAATGGTGTGGACCAGAAGGAAGGAAGAAACATCCAACCAGAAAAGAATGAAGAAACAAGAATTCGGAAAAATGAGGAGAGGCTTAGGAACCTCCCGGACATCTTGAAACGTTCCAACATCCGAATTATAGGGGTGCCAGAAGGAGAAGAGGAAGAACAAAAAATTGAAAACTTACTTGAACAAATAATGAAGGAGAACTTCCCCAGTCTGGCAAAGGAAATAGACTTCCAGGAAGTCCAGGGAGCTCAGAGAGTCCCAAAGAAGCTGGACCCAAGGAGGAACACACCAAGGCACATCATAATTACATTAGCCAAGATTACACAGAAGGAGAGAATCTTAGAAGCAGCAAGAAAAAAGGACACAGTTACCTACAAAGGAGTTCCCATAAGACTGTCAGCTGATTTCTCAAAAGAGACCTTACAGGCAAGAAGGAGCTGGAAAGAAGTATTCCAAGTCATGAAAGGCAAGGGCCTATATCCAAGATTACTGTATCCAGCAAAGCTATCATTTAGAATGGAAGGGAAGATAAAGTGCTTCTCAGATAAGGTCAAGTTAAAGGAGTTCATCATCACCAAGCCATTATTATATGAAATGTTAAAGGGAATTACCTAAGAAAAAGAAGATAAAAAATATGAACAGTAAAAATGACAGCAAACTCACAGTTATAAACAACCACACCTAAAACCAAAACAAAAGAAAAGTAAGCAAACAACTAGAACATGAACAGAACCACAGAAATGGAAATCACATGGGGGGTTATCAACAGGGGAGTGGGAGGGGGAGAGAGAGGGGAAAGGTACAGAGAATAAATAGCATAGATGATAGGTGGAAAATAGACAGGGGGAGGGTAAGAATAGTGTAGGAAATGTAGAAGCCAAAGAACTTACAGGTATGACCCATGGACATGAACTATAGGGGGGGAATGTGGGAGGGAGGGGGTGAGCAGGATGGAGTTGAATGAAGGGGCGGAAATGGGACAACTGTAATAGTATAATCAATAAATATACCAGAAAAAAAAAAAGAACTGGCTTTCCTCTTCTCCCACTCCTCTTTATAAACCCTGATTTACATGGTTTGCCAATTTCTGTGGTGTAAATACTCCACTGTGGCCGGTTGCAAGTTATGAATGAGAAGCTACTGAATGTGGACTTGGGAAGACACACATGTGGCTCCTGTAATCAGATATGACCCAGCTCCAGCAACCCACAGTGCCTTCAATGAACTTAAAATTACTGAGTCCCTGACCACAAGGGATTCCATGAGCAGCAACAGAGATAGATTTGTGAACAGATTACTTAACACATAAGGTGATCAGAGCAGTAGCACAGAAAGTGAATTCAAGTCCTGGTTGGAGCTCAGAGGACAGAGCAATTAATTACAGAGCAGCTACCAGAAAAAGGAGGGATTTTCTGAGCTGGGGTTTAAAGAATGAATAGGAGTGTGCCAGGTGAGCAAGGTGATACAGGTAACAAGAAAGAACTCTAGAGGGAGAACATGGCACAAGCAAAAGCGGAGAGGTAGAGATGATTGTTTTGGGGACATGGTAACCAGTTAGATGTGGTTGAAAGGTTTATACTAAAGCAGCCTAGTCCAGAAGTTGGTGACATGGTGAAGAAGGTGGCCTCCAAATGTCTTTCTCTATTTCATAAAATATGTCCTTTCTACTGAAAGGAGGCAAACACTCTAAGTAAGCACTGATAGAAATATAATGCAACCACAAATGCGTTTCTAAACTTTCCAGCAGCCACATCAAAACAAGGAAAAATAAAGCTGTAAAGTTATTTTTAAATGTTTAATTTCACTTAATATGTTAAATATATTATCGTTTTAATATGTGGCACTAGACATGTTTAAGTGCTGGGTAGGCACATGGCTAAGGGCTCCTCTATTGGACAGCACAGGTCTAAGGTGTCACCATCCCCCTGTGAGAACTCCTCCCCCACAGGGCATGCTTGCCAGGGGAGAGAGCTGTTTAGGAGAACTCTGCTTTGTCTGATCTCGCTGGCATTGCCTCTGATGACACTTGATTACAATCCACAACCAGCAGCATCGGTCGGTAAAACAAGAACAAAAGTTGTCCACTCAATACCCCAATTAAATTTACCCCAGGGCATGAATGTTCCAGCTTCTATTCCTTCCCGTGAGCAGAGAAACTCCTGAAGAAATAGAGATTGTATCTATAACCTGCCTATCTACTGCCTTTCTCCGTTCTCTCCAGCCAGAATACAGCAGAATACCCACATTTAGTTTGGTTGTGAGAATTAAAATGAGTTAGTTTATCGGAGAAAAGCACTTAGCAGTGTGCCAGGCTAACAGTAGGTGGAAATAATTCTTTGCTAGCTTTATTGTTATGCATAACATGCATTCTACCTGACACAACACGTGCTCAATGAGTGTTTGTTGCCCTTGTTACACAGATGGTGATGCTTGGTAAACCCATCTTCACCTTTCTCCCATCCCTCGGCCCGATGGTCTTTCTCCACGGGAAGTCCCTGAAATTGCTCTTACTCAGCCCACCTGGTTTTTTCAGCCCAGGACTACCCTCGATCCTCCTTTTGGAGGAGGGTCAAGTCATACCCACCTGACCCCTTCCTCTGCCATGAGCCCTTCTCAAGTTTACAGAGGCCCTCCCTTCTCTATATTTGAACTCACATAAGATACTATTCTGTTCTGTAAAAAAGGGCCCTCAGTCATGTTCAGTGGGCACTGACTGCCCAAAGTTTTCTATGTGGACACCTTGCCCATCTGTCCTGATGAGTTGAATACAGGGTGTTAGTGGATACATATACTGTGTATCAGATATTCTTAGGGCTCCTGAGGGTACAGAAGTGATCTGGACCTGCCCTTTCCTTTGAGAGCATCCCAGTATAAAGGTTTCTTCAGAACAGGAAATACATCCCCACTTTTCAAATCATCTATAAAAACGCCTCACAAAAGCTGCTCTAATACCTTCTGATGGATTGAGAGGGAGAGAGAGAGAGAGCGAGCACTCGTGTTTCCCAGAAGGAGCACATAGCACATACCATCTTGGACCAAATGATAGAAAACCATAGCCCCTCATCCTGTCCCTCCATGAAAACCCTTATGCCCCAGAATCAGAAAACCTCTCATTGTATGGACACTGCATTGTCTAAAACTGTGATTTAATATTCCCCTTACTTCTGAAATTCTCCCAGGTCTGAGGCTGCTGGAGGATTTCTAGTCAGTGATAGCATTACCATATGATTCCCTTTAATCCCTAAATACTGGAAATAGCACAGTATTTAGCAAAAGTCTGGCTTCTTAATACGATAGGTATTAGGGTAGGCATTAGGTGTATCAGATAGTAGGAAAATCTTATATTCTTTTCCTACCCTACACAGTTTTTTTTTAACAAAAGTTTCTTCTCAAAGTTTCACTTTATATATAAAATATGTCCTTGTAGAAGCTGTTACAAATGTCACCACTTTAACCAGCCCAAATTTATGGTGGCATTGAATTTTAATGGAGCCATAAATGTCTGATGTAATGGTGATATATGCATCGCAATAAATTGTTATAGAGAAATATAAAAATAAGTGTAAGATAAAAGATTGTGTATAAAATATGTTTTTACATCTCCTTTAATGATTAAAAATCATACAAACTTGATATTCTAAATCACTCGGAATTGCCATTGTGGCTCAGAGAACATTTTCTCCCCTGAAAGTCTTTCCCAGGCTGAGTTGATGATTCTGTGGTCAGAAATTACATCCGCTTTAATGAGGACGTTTAAGATGATTTTTATGTTGACGTGGGAAAAAAAGTAATTAGCATTAAAGAAGATGGAGATGATGATATTAGTGACCCTTTGCCTTGGGAATGGTCCTCTGAAACTGACAGGATTGATGGGCCCGTGGCCTCGTGACAACTCCTGCTGTCTTCAGGTCAACCCTAATGCTTGCCCTGGTGTCTTGGAGTGACTTGGCAGCTCCAAGGACGGATCAGGAAAGAGGGAGGGGACAGGAGCAAGCAGCAGGAGGTGAGGTGATAGCTGCAGGGAGAGACAGACTGAGAGTGGCCACAGATGATGTCAACTACTGCTTCAGCTCCACCACTGACTTGCTCGGACAAGTGCTTCCACCTTTCCAAGCCTCAGTTTCCCCACCTACAAAATGGAGGTGATGATGATAGCACCAAGGTATGGACATTTTTATTTTTTACCACCTGTCGCCATTTGCCTATTTTCAGCACCATCACTAATGCTCATTTGAGCATCCACTCCAATTCATTATGATACAGCGTCCACCCCTCACTTCTAAGTAGCAGGTGGAAGCAGAGATGTCCCTTCAGCCACAGTAGTGTTTTCAAGGATGGGCTCATGATCCCCATCTGGGTCAATGAGAAGCCATGAGACTTACTGGAACTTTGGGGACAGGAAAAGATACTTTTGTTCCTGCTGGACTTTACCTTGAAAGAATGTGAGCTTGAGTAGGTGCGGCCCATTTGCACCATGACAACCATTCCACCAAGAAATAGGAAGCAGTGTCAAGAGAGCAGGAGAAAGACTGGACCCTATAACATTGTTTAAGTCCCTGGATCCAGTAGGGCCTGAAGCCAGATACTCCTGGATTTTTCAGTTGCATGAGTTAACATATTCCCTTTCTGCTTTTCATCATTTTGGGTTTGGTTTTGGTCACTTGTGGCCAAATGAGTCATAATTCACAGAATGATTCATGGTTTTGCTATGACAATGAGTGAGATAATCCTTTGTGTGTGTGTGCGCGTGTGTGCGTGTGCGGTGTCCAACAAGCAAGTCCTCAATAAGTGCTGGCTAATGCTGTTAGCATTGTGATAATGATCATTCGTGGCCAGCTGCTGTGTCTCGGGGGCTGTGCTGTGCACATGTTTGGCAGAGCCCCCTTCTGGATCTCCAGGGACCATGCCACTTTGGTGAGCTGTTCTGCTCTTCTCTCACTTCCCATGATTGATTACCGGAGCACCTCGTGAATATTAACGCTGGCCCTGACTCTCGAGGGAGCCCTCAGACTGTGAGGCCCTGAAAATCTGCCTCCTCCTCATGTGTTTTCTTCCTCCCAGCCTGGCTCCCCACAGCCAGCCACTCTGCCCTCTCTACCCTCGGGATGTGGCTCCACTGCCAACAAGCTTTGGGCTTCTGTTTGCTGTGGAAAAATACCAAGTTCAAAGAGAGCAGCTGGGCAGAAGCAACCCCTCCCACAGCTAGCCACAAGGTCCCTTGTCTCCCCGGGGCTTGATCAGCTCAGCCTCATCCCGCCTCCTCTGTCTCTAGTTGTGGTTTGCACCCATTTTTTTTAATCCTCACCTGAGGACACTTTTAAAATTGGTTTATTTAGAGAAAGAGGAAGGGAGAGAGAGAGAGAAACATTGATCTGTTGCCTACCATAGGTACCCTGACCAGGGATCAAACTGAAACCCAGGTATGTGTTCTGACAGGGAATTGAACCCATGACCTTCTGGGGTATGGGGTGATGCTCCAACCAACTGAGCAACCTGGTCAGGGCTGTACCCACTTGCTTTTCTTACCCTTTTTACCTTTTTAATGTGCCAAGGCTTGTGCTTATAGAACTCGAATGGAGTGCTAAAATGGGCCCCAACTCAAGCCCTGGGTACCCATTTCAGGTTCTCAATTCCTACAGCAAGAAGATGGTTTGTCCAGTCCTGCCCATTTCCCTTTTTGCTCCTGGAATTCCCAGCTTAAAGTCTTAGGGGGCATGGAAAACACCAAAGCATGATCATTGTATCTGTCTCTGTCCCATGCAAAGTTCTCCAGGTTTCTCTCCCTCTGTGTTAAGCTTCCATTTCCCTACAGATGCCTGGCCAGTAAAGACCAAGCAACAGTATTTAGCAATTGGTCACACACTCCTCACCAGCACTCCCCCACTCATTTTTTTTTTCTCCATAACATTTGTCACTTTCTAATAGACCATATGGTTTACTGACTCATTTTGGTCATCTGTTTCTTCCCCCCGCTAGAATGCAAGCCCCATGATGCCAGGGATTCTTGTCTGTTTTGTCACTGCTGGGCTCCCAGTGCCTGGAACAGTGTCGATGCACACAACATTGTACGCATGTGTGCAACAAATATATGTTGGATGCGGAATGTTTGATTGGGATCAGGTGGATCAGCTTAATGACCATATTGGACACCAAGTCTTCCTTATTCATTTGTTCATTCATCTCTTCTTGCCCTCCTTTCTTTCATCTCACCTTACCCAATGATTATTTCACACCTACTATGTGCAAAACATACCTAATTCCCATATTTGAGAAGTTTACAGTCCAAGGGAGAAGACATCTACTTAAACCAAGAAGGACAACGCAGCATGACAATTGTTAGAAAAATTTCAGGGCATGTGGGGAGCACAGCAAAAAAGGATTTTTCTCTACACTTGGGGTTCAGGCAAAGTCTTCAGGAGGAAGAGTATTTGTGCTAAGCCCTGGGGGTACGTTGGAATTAGCCTGTCTTCATCAGTGAGAAGAAATCTCATGGAGAGCAAAACCTACTATGAGTTCATCCATCTTCCCTTGTTTTCTGCCTTAGCACTGACATTCATGAGGCCCCTCTAGCCAAGGTTTAGATTAGCTGGCTGATTTCAGCCAAAGTTAATGCTCAGTATTTCACTGCGATGCATTTATACAGAGTCATAAATAAATTCTCGTTCATGTGCTGTGTGTCTTCCAACCCCCCAAATTCAGATGTCCCAGTGGAAAAAAACTAAAGCTGAGCTGAAAACAATGGAATGTGCTTTATACCTTCTTTAGGCTTGTTTTTAAAAAGCTTTATTGTGATATAATTCACATACCATACCTGTCACCCATGTAAAGTGTACAAGTCAATGGTTTTTAGTTTATTCACAGAGCTCTGCAGCCATCATCACAAGTTTGAGCTCTATATAACACACATTTTTGATAGAAAGGAAAACCTCAAGTGCCCTTCACTTAGCGAGAAACATAGATTTACTGACATACTAGAAATAGGATAACGAGTTCGCCAACTAGGGGCGGGATAACATGGAAATTGTAGAGCATGGGTGGGACTAAGCAAAGTGAAGCCAAAATATTTTTTTCCAGAGTCATTTTTTTAAAGATACAGATCTCTTATGATGATGCTGCTTTCTGAAAAGGGGGCCAATTTTGGAGCTCAGGTAAATGTAAGAAACCCATGGCTGTCAGTCCTGTTTTACTGGGAGGTAACTGAGAAAGAGAGAGGGAGACTACAACAGGATCCAAGAGAGAAATGTGGGGAATTGAAGAGGAGACAGAAGACAGTGGGGAGGGACAGGGGAGAGAGAGGAAGACATATTCACAGACACACAAACAGATGGAGAGAAAAGCAGAGATACAAAGAGACAGACACATGCAGATGGAGAGAGGGGAGGGGGCAGAAAGAGGCAGAAAGAGACAGAGACAGACGGTCAGAGAGACACTAGGACAGGAAAATGCAGAGAGATGCAGAGAAAGTGTTTAAAAATAAATTGAGAAAATATTTTTCTTCAGTCTCTACTGCCTTCATCCTAAACTTTTCACAGAGGGTTCAAATGCCCTCCCCCTTGCTCCCTCCAGGGCATCCAGGAAACAGGGTGCCAGAGTCCTCTCACTGAGAAGCAGGAAGGGGTGTGGGAAAGGAGGGAGCAGAAGCTGGGACAAGAAGCAGCCCCATATGGCCATGGGTGGCTGAATCACACCTCCCCCCAGCGCTACTCTGGTGCACTTTTAGGAAAGTGTAAAGGATTGCAGAGAGTGTTGCTATAGATAGTGACATGTCTGATTCTGAAACAAAGGAGACAGCAGAGAATTTCAAAGCCCTGTAGCCCTAACTTCCCCAAACATAGATCCCAGCATCTCTTCAGGAGGCTGAGTTCACTTCATACCTGCATGAAAAGGGTGACAGAGTGCTGGGTGACCAGGCTTGCAGCAAAGGAGTGAAGAGCCACTCCACTGGATTATAGGTACCCACATGGTCCATCCCCCTCGTCATAGCTGGTAATTAAGGGAAATGAATGAGATTGCAACGTCAGAATCTCTCTTCAGGCAATAAGGCTGAGCACACTGTTATCATTGTACCCTCCACACACAGGGACATTACCATAACATCCAGTTTTAGAGAGCACACACATGAACACCCATGCCTTCACCCACCAGGTGCACACATATGACACAAATGTGAACACAGTTCTCTGAAGGTTCATGCATGTTCCCATTGATCTCACAACTAAATCCTCCTGGACTCAAGTAGCAGACACTATGTGCTTAGCAATCAGAGTAGGAGAAGGATTAAGAACGGGAGGAGAGAAGAAAATCATGAAAGGCCAGGTGGAAAAGATATCTTCGTGTAGCCTTGGAAGGAGAAAGCTGCTTAAAGAGACTAAAGATACTTCTCCAATACCAAGGCTGTGAGGCACCTCTGCTATCTGTTAGGAGGGAATTGAGACGTCGCTGAAAAGAATGGAGCTAGGGAATAGTGCTGCTCTGCTCTGCAGTTTCAGGACTAACATTGTCTAGGTTTGCGTAAAAGCTACAGGAACCATGAAATGTGGAGAGGCTTAAAGGCATCTCCTTGACACCCGTGGACTTTCCTGACCCTTTTCTTTAGTTAAAGTGAGATAGAGATGCTAGCAAAAGATGGTCCCTTAACATTTTCTAGGTAAATCCAATATCTCTGTGGCCACAGGAGTGTGAGGTGTGGAAACCAAAGAACTAAGGACAAGTGGGCAAATTCCATTATAGCAAAGAATGGCCCCCACCATTCCTACCACTGTGGACTGCATGCTTCTCATGGTCCATCTTCTTTAGGGATGTCTTCTTTCTCTTTCCCCATTCTTTGTGGTCAGTTTGGTTCTGCCAAGTTCAACTTCGCATTTACCACCTACCAAATGCTATACTAAGACCTGAGGCTGCGAAAATAGTGCATTGTCTTTGCCTTGCACGAGGTCACTGTCCAGGTGGCAGCTAGAATATAAAGAAATCCCAGCACTATCACATTCAAGTTTGGACACTGGGCCCCAAAGAAGAAAATGTAGCAAGCGCACAATGGGTCTCATTTACCTGGTTCTGAGCCCAATGGACTTCAGCAAGATTATCAATTCATCCAAAGAACAAAAGCTGATGCTGCCTCATTTCCTCATCAAGGGTTTCTTTTGAAGGGGCAAGAGTCCATGGGGCTCAGTGGAAGTCAGGTTTTGGTGGGGATTAAAGCAGACGCTCTTTGACTAGAGAAGTCACCTGCCAGGCAAGGAGAAGGACATTAAACCAGGCAGGGGTTGAGGAAGTTAGAGTTCCTCCCAGCTGTAGACAGCTTCCCAAGGGAAGTGCCATGAGATTAGTGAAGATAGAGTTGGAAAGGAAGAGTACTGCTGGGGAAGAGGGGAAAGGAGGCGATAAAAGACTAAAAGGAAGGGAAGGGGGAAGAAGAAAGTAAGAAGGAGAGAAGGGCATCTGAGAGAAGTCTGTGCTGGTAGACAAGGGTGTAACATCATGAGAGATGGCCTTGGCTTTAAGTGACCTGCTGAATTCAGACACTTTCTGGGCACTGAAGCTTGAGATCCTCAACCTGGCCAAGGGGAGGTAGATGAACTGGGCAAGACCACCACCACCTGGCTGCAGCTATTCCAGGGATGATGCTCTGCTTGGAAAGACATTTTAGGGCTGGGGACAAGAGACCCCATTCGTGCATTGGGGTTGATTTCTAGATTAGCTGAAGATGTAATTATGACCATTGGCTTCCCCAGTAGCCTTTTTTATCCTTCTATGGCCAGTAGACCAGGGTTGGGCCACTCCCACCAGATGCAGAGTTTCTGAGCTCTGTCAGTGGCAGTGGAAATGTTTGCATACTTTCACATGCCAAAATGCAAGGTTAGAAACCCTATGCCGGTCCTGATCATGTGTTTCAAATTCTGAATTCCTGGTTAATGAAATCTATAGGTCTAGCAACTGCTACAGTAGGTTGCACTGCCTGTTTAAATCCGAAAGGGGGCATTTTTTTGTTTGTTTTAAAAGTCAGGTTTATCAAGCTGTAACTTACATATGGTATAATGTACCCTTTTTTAAACATATGGTTTAATGAGTTTTGACAAACATATATGGTCATATAAATCACCATATGACCAAACATATCATCAAAATCAAAACATGGAATACTGTCATCATCCCAAAATGTTCCCGCAATTCAAATTTGTAGGCGTTCATTGCAAGCAGGCATTCCCTTCAAACAGGGAAAATGGTACAATTTGTTTATCTTCCCTTCTGGGACTTTGCATTCATTCAGCATCAATAATGACATTGTTGAAGACTTAAAACCCCATCTTTTGTGAATAACATCCATGAGGTCAGAGAATAAACCTGGCTCTTCTCTCCACTGTACCCCCAGGTCCTAACCCAGTGTCTGCCACAAAGGTGACTTGCAGTAAATGTTAAATGAATGGATGAGCAATGTATAGATTTGATCTTAGATTAATTTAAAGGTTAGATAGAAAGTACTTATTTGTTGCTAAAAAGGACATTATTTTTTTTCAATTTACCAGCATAAAAATAAAGGCTCAGAGTAGCCACGATCTGTCTGACCCCAAAGTCTGTGCCTTTTACTCTGTGACTTGCTGCCATCTCCCATTTCTGAAAATTCTGACAAGCACCCAACAGCCAGTTAGCTCCTGTTCTGCAGGATTGAGTCTCCTAGAAAATCACATTACCAAGAAGCTTTCTTGCTCCTGAGTTGCTTTGAGCCTTCCTGAGCTGAGAGCATTTGGTCCACAGCCGTTGTAGTTTCTATAATCTTAATGAAAGAGGGCCGCTCCCCCTTGGCTCCAGGTCTTTAAATTCCTGAATTTTAATAACCAACTCCACTGATGATTTACACATTTCAAGGCAGGAATTAGCAGAAAATTCCATATTTCATAGATACTGAATTGGGCTATTATCTCGAGGCACCAGGTGCCAATTTCCTATCAAATGGTGAAATGCCGTAATTATCAGTAGAATTCCATTCAAATTCTAAAAGTAGATAAATAACCAATGGGAATATCATTTATTCATTAGAATATGAAGAAAGGGGAAAATATTACCCTGTTCATGGCTGCAATGAGGCTGCCTTGCAAGGCAATGCCCAGCTCACTGATGCAGGCTGCAGGATTCTAGATTCATTGAGCTCCCAGGTCGGCAAGAGAGAGAAGCTTCCATTAAACACCTGAACAGACAAGATAATGGGCCACTGATTGAGGGGTTAATGTGTAAGATGTGGTGATGCCTTCTTATTTTTCTTGTGATAAATAGAAAGACATATACAGGCATACCTTGGAGATACTGTCGATTCGGTTCCAGACCACTGCAATAAAGCAAGTATTGCAATAGCGTGTCATAACCTTTTTGCTGGGGGATAGGTTTGCCTTCACTTTGTAAAAAATGCAACATTTGTGAAACACAATAAAATGAGGTTTGTCTGTATTAGAAATCACTGAGAAATTGCCAAAGACTTCCTACTTCCTGTTCTGTATACATCTCCACAGAAGGTACTAGTATCCTCAACAAACAGAAGCTCAGAAGACCTAAGCCACTTGCCCAAGGACACACAGCTTGCAAGTGACAGATCTAGGTCGGCCCATCTCCAAAGTCTTGTTCAGTTAGTTACAGTCCTCAGCCACAGTGCACTTGGTTTTAAAAATTTAGGTTTATCAAGCTGTAACTTACTTATGGTATAATGTAACCTTTTTTCAGTGTATGGTTTGATGAGTTTTGACAAACATATACAGTCATATAAATCATCACCACAATCAAAACATAGAATATTTCTATCACCCCAAGAAGTTCCCCCAATTCAAATTTGTAGGTGCTAATTGCAGGCAGGCATTCCCTTCAAACAAGGAGAATGGTACAATTTGTTTATTTTCCTTTCTGGCCCTTTATATCATTGCCTCCCTAACTCTTTGCCCTACAGCTGGATCCTGAAAGTCCCAGGATGATCTCAGGGTTCTCACCCATCAGTTTAAGGGGAAAGATGGTATTGTGTCTGGGTCTCCTCAGGAAGGGGTACTACAGATACAGACTTTTGGCTGGGATGGACAGACTGAAGGTGATCTTAGAATTCCATCCAGTATGGATGCCTTCCCTTGGGCTGAGGTGCCAATGAACTCCTTCAAATATGCAGATATCCCCACGGAGGTCCCATCAAGTCTTATTCCTTTGATCACGGGAGTTTGAACTTAGGAACTTTAAATGAAAGAACCCCTAACCTGTATAAATAAGAAACAAAATCAGTCTTCACATCTAAGTTTGAATTCAAGGCCAGGTATGAATTCCCACTGGTGTGCCCTTGGGAAAGTTATAAAACCTTTCTGAGCCTCAGTTTCCTTAACCATATTGACAATAAAAATAGTAGTAGGTTATTGGCAGAAGTAAGTGACAGTGCCTGGATTATTGGAGAAAGTATGTAAAATCGGCATATTTAGCAGATGCCTAGAACACATAAAAGGATCAAATATCTCTTGTCTTCATCACTATTGTTTGCGGTTGTTGCTACTGTTGTTATAGATGTACCTGAGTCACAAAGGTGATAGGAGTGAAAGACTCAGTGCATGAAAGGACATAGCATGTTGGCATATAGCACATGCTATTTTACTATTGTTGATAATATTAAAATATTGGTAATAATCATGTGTCACATTATGAGCAATGATATTTTATTATTGATCATAATATCTATAGGTAGTACTATGGCTAATAATGTTCTGTAGTTATAAGCCTTCTTGTAATATAATAATATTTCAAAGCATAATAATAATAATGATAGTGTGTAGGTCAAGAGCAAAGCAGACAGGGAGGTAATGAAGTGGGGCAAAACCTGAATCCTGCTTTTTCCAACCTCCTTTTTCTTTTCTCCACCTTGTTTTTTAAAAAGAAGCCCCTCTTTTTTCAGGTGAGATAAGTTTTTCTGATTTAAACTCCTTCTGTCCCAGTTTAATTTCCCTTCCCTAACATGCTCTGAGGCTCTGTTCTCTGGGCTTCAGGCTGTGGCGGAGGATTTGCCCCTGGCTGACCTCAAGGCATGGGGCTGGCCTGACAAGCAGGGCCACTTGCAGAGTGGAGGACAGTGAGTCAAAGCAGGTCAAGGTCCTTGCATGCTGGTGGCCTCCTTAGCAATTAAAGGGTTGTTGTCTAAGGTAAGGTGGGGGAAGATATCCAAGGCCCCAGTTGGGGAAAGGCTACTCAGCAGTATTTAATTTAGAAAGGGCCAGTCATAGCATAGCTCATGAAAAGAAGCTCAGGCCTGACAAATCTGCTTGAATTCTCTGAATATATCCAAGAATTGAGAGACAATGGTTCCATAATGGGAAATTTATCTGCATTTCAAGGAGGCATGTTAGCCGGTATGACAAAACCGATTGATTGGCAAAGGCCAATATGGCACATTAGGGAAGGGAAATTAAACTGGGACAGAAGGAGTTTAAATCAGAAAAACTTATCTCACCTGAAAAAAGAGGGGCTTCTTTTAAAAAACAAGGTGGAGAAAATAAAAGGGAGGTTGGAAAAAGCAGGATTCAGGTTTAAACAGAAGACAATGGATCGAAATGTCCCACTTTTTATGGAGAGACCCTTTGATAATCAACCTCAGGAATGTGATTTTGTATATGGTTAGATGCCGCAAGCTGGTGCTAAGAATCAGCTCCTACCTGAAGTTAACCTGCTAAATCCATGAGCCTCATCAGGCCAGGTGCCAGCCAAGAGGCTGCGGACCTCGAGACTTGGCATCTGTACCATCCCTGAGGGGGGAGAAGGCAGCTGGTGTTCTGTCCTTAGAAAGCACAGGCTCTGTGCCAGGTGGCAATGGCAGCTGGTCCCATCGCTGGTTCTGACAAGTGAGCACGCCACAAGGTGCCCCAATGGTTCTGCCATGTGCCAGTTGCATGACTGCAGGCCTCAAACTGCCTCTCCAAGCATTCTATGTGGAAAACGGAGATCATACTGTCATTCCTGTGGCTCAACGGAAAGACCTACAGAGAGCTCCTTGGTGATGGGAATTCAACTTCTTAGAAAATTTTTAAATCATTTTTAATTTTTCAATTACAGTCGACGTAAAATGTTACATTAGTTTCAGGTGTACACCCCAGTGATGAGACATTAAATAACTCACTAAGTGATCATCCTAGTACACCTCACACCTCTCTGACCCCATACATACTTATTAGAATATTATTGACAATTTTCTCTCTGGTTATTCTGTAACAACCAATTTGTGTTATATTTTAGTGTCTTTTTAAATATATTTTATTGATTATGCTACTACAGTGTCCCATTCCCCCCCTTTATTCCCCTCTGCCCTGCACACCCCCTCCCACCCATATTCCCCCACATTAGTTCATGTCCATGGGTCGTACATATAAGTTCTTTGGCTTCTACATTTCCTAGACCATTCTTAACCTCCCCCTGTCTATTTTCTACCTACCATTTATGCTACTTATTCTCTGAACCTTTTCCCCCATTCGCCCCCTTCCCTGTTGGTATCCCTTCATGTGATATCCATTTCTGTGATTCTGTTCCTATTCTAGTTGTTTGTTTCGTTCATTTTTGTTTTTGTTTTTTGTTTTTTTAGGTTTGATTGTTGATAGTTGTGAGATTGTTGTCATTTTACTGTTCATACTTTTGGTCTTCTTTTTCTTAGATAACTCCCTTTAACATTTCATATAATAAGGGCTTGGTGATGATGAACTCCTTTACCTTGACATTATCTGGGAAGCACTTTACCTGCCTTTCCATTCAAATGATAGCTTTGCTGGATAGAGTCATCTTGGATGTAGGCCCTTGCCTTTCATGACTGAATACTTCTTTCCTACCCCTTCTTGCCTGCAAGGTTTCTTTTGAAAAATCAGCTGACAGTCTTATGGGAACTCCTTTGTAGGTAACTGTCTCCTTTTCTCTTGCTGCTTTTAAGATTCTCTCCTTATCTTTAATCTTGGGTAACGTAATAATGATGTGCCTTGGTGTGTGCTTCCTTGGGTCCAACTTTTTTGAGACTCTCTGAGCTTCCTGGACTTCCTGGAAGTCTATTTCCTTTGCCAGATTGGGGAAGTTCTCCCTCATTCTTTGTTCAAATAACTTCTCAATTTCTTGCTCTTCTCCTTCTGGCACCCCTCTGATTCAGATGTTGGAACATTTAAAGTTGTCCCGGAGGTTCCTAAGCCTCTCCTCATTTTTTTGAATTCTTGTTTCTTCATTCTGTTCGCCAAGTTGAATGTTTCTTTCTTCCTTCTGCCCCAGACCGTTGATTTGAATCCTGGTTTTCTTCCCTTCACTGTTGGCTCCTTGTACATTTTCTTTTATTTCAGTTTTCATAGCCTTCACTTTTTCCTCTATTTTGTGACCATACTCAACCAATTCTGTGAGCATCCTGATTACCAGTGTTTTGAACTGTGCATCTGATAGGTTGACTATCTCTTCACTGCTTAGTTGTATTTTTTCTGGAGCTTTGATCTGTTCTTTCATTTGGGCCATATTTTTTTTTTTGTCTCAGCATGCCTGTTACATAGTAAGGGGCTGAACCTTAGTTATTCTCCAAGGCAAGGCAATCTGCATTGGTGAGTTGTTGCACTGCATGTGGGGGAGGAGTACCAGAGGGAACAATGCTGCTTGTTTGGCTCTCTGACATCTTTCAGTCACTTCCACCACTACCCACAAGCAAATTGGGCCCTTCTTGTGCTGATTCCCAGGTGGGTGGTTTTGTGTAGGTTCTAGGGCCCTGTGGGTCTCTCAAAGGAATTCTCCCATGAGCCTGGGAGTTTCTCCCACTGCCTCAGCCCCCACAGGTTTTTTCAGTGAGAGGTTTTAAGGCTTTATTTCCCTGAACTGGAATCCTGGGTTGCGCAGCCTGTCTCTCTCCCCAGTTGTTCCTCCCAATTTATCTGCACAAGAATATGGGACTGCCTGCTCTGTCAGCCTTCACCTTGTGGTCCAGTCCTGTCCGTCCTGGCTGCCCATCTCCACCCTTCCTACTGGTCTGGATTAATGCTTCTTCTTTAACTCCTTGGTTGTCATACTTCCATACAGTTCGATTTATTGCCAGTTCTGGTTGTTTTTTTGTTTTTAAATATGTTATTGTCCTTCTTTTTGTTGTGTGAAGAGGCACAGTGTATCTACCTATGCTTCCATCTTGGCCAAAAGTCTGTTGAGTGTCTTCATCAGATGACAGCTGGCTTTTCCCAGAGAGTGATGAGCATGAGTAGAATCCAATTTGTGCTTCCTAATTCTTCATCTTTTTCACCCATCCCTCTAAGCCCCCTCCCATCTGGCAACCGTCAAAATGTTCTCCATCTATGTTTTTGTTCTGCTTGTTCACTTATTTTGTTTTTTAGATTCAGTTGTTGATAGATATGTATTTATTGCTATTTTATTGTTCACATTTTTTATCTCCCTCTTAAAGAAGACCCTTTAACATTTCTTGTAATAGTGCTTTAGCAGTGATGAATTCCTTTAGATTTTTCTTGTCTAGGAAATTCTTTATTTGTCCCTTGATTCCAAATGATAGCTTTGCTGGGTAGAGTAATGATGGTTGTAGGTCCTTGATTTTCATTACTTTGAATATTTCATGCCAATCCCTTCTGGCCTTAAGTATTTCTGTTGAGAAATCAGCTGACAGTCCTATGGGAGCAACCTTGTAGGTAACTGCTTTTATCTTGCTGTTTTTAAGATTGTCTCTTTGTCTTTACCTTTTGGGTTTTAATTATGATGTTGTCTTAATGTGGGCCCCTTTGCATTCATCGTGTTTGGGATTCTGTGTGAATTCCTGGACTTATATGTCTATTTCCTACACCAGGTTAGGGAAGTTTTCTGTCATTACTTTTTTAAATAGGTTTTCAATTTCTTGCTCTCTCTCTTCTCTTTCCGGCACCCCAATGATGTGAATGTTGGTGTGCTTGAAGTTGTCCCAGAGACTCCTTACACTATTCTCATTTTATTTATTTATTTATTTATTTATTTATTTATTTATTTATTTATTTATTTATTTTTGCTGTTTCAATTGGGTGTTTTTTGTACCTTATATTCCAAATCGCCAGTTTGATTCTTGGCTTCATCTACTCTACTGTTGATACCTTGAAAATTATTCTCCATTTCAGTTAATGTATCTTTCATTTCTGGCTGGTTCTTTTTATGGTTTCTATGTCCTTACATTTTTTTCTGTTGTTCTCCCTAGGTTCATTGAGCATCCTTATAGTCAGTGTTTTGAACTTTGCATCTAGTAGATTGCTTGTCTCCATTTTGTTTAGTTCTTTGTGTGGAGTTTTGTTCTCTTCTTTCATTTGGGACATGTTTCTTTGTCTCATTTTGGCAGCCTCCCTGTGTTTCTTTCTATGTATTGAGTAGAGCAGCTATGTCTCCTTGGCTTGGCAGAGTGGCCTAATATAGTAGGTGTCCTATAGGGTCCAGTGGCACAGTGTCCCTGATCACCTGAGCTAGGAACTCCAGGTGCACCTCCCCACCATGTGGATTGTGTACACCCTCCTTATGTAGTTGGGACTTGATTGTTGTTGGCACATGAACTCGAGGGATTAACCCCCAGGATAATTGACTCCAAGAACTGGTTGCAACCACCTACCACTATGGAGAATCAGCTGTGCAGGGGCCCACTCCACAGAGAAGGACTTACTTCAGCAGGACTCTGGTGCCCAGTGAGTCTGCCTCTTGAGTATGTCACTGTAGAGGTGGTTGGGTGGTGTTCCAACATGTCCTAAAGTTGTGCACTGGGTGCTCTGGCTCTGGTGCCTCCTAGGAGGTACAGGCCAAGGTCAGTCATTGCCTGTATTCTTCCCAGGGCCACTGGAATAAGCTACAAAAGCTATCTTCAGAGGGCTGCTATGTGTGCTGGGCTTGGAGGTATCCAGGAAAGGCCAAGCTATGAATTAAGGCTGGCTGCTGCTACTGCCAAACCTGGGTCCACTTATCATGAGGTATGGGGCACCCTGAGGCCAGATGCTGCTTGTTTGAGAGATTTTAGGAAAGTCTGAAGCATGAACCAAGATGGGCCATTTGTATGGAAAAGGCACTGGAAACAGCTTGAATGGGCCTGAGAGTTGGGTGGGGCAGGGTCTCAGAGAATCAACAGGGCTGAGCAAACAGTATGAGCCTTGCTGATAGAGACTCAGATTTGGTACCCTCCTGCCAGCTCTCAGAAAAGGAACAATGGCTTCTGTCAGCACTTCCGTCTGGGAGAAAGCTGCCCCCTGACTCTAAACCTGCTGCCAGACAAGTCAGTTCTTCCCTGTATGTCCTTGGTGCCTTTGGAGCTGCTGCTTCAGTGCTGGAGCTCAGAGAGGTGAATCCAAGTAAGTCTGCACACAGGCACTTTTAGAGGAAAGCCTAGGACTTCAGGAGCTCTCCATTTCACTCAACCATAAGCCATCCCCCCACCACCACCTGGTTTTTACAGACACAAGTTATGCAGACTTCTCTTTCTGGCACTGGAACTCTGAGCTGGGGGGCATGGTGTGGGGCTGGGAACACTTGCTCCTCAGTGGGGTGGCAGAGGGAGATCTCCACAGCCAAGATATTGCTACCAATTTTTATCAGCCACATGTGGTGTGGGACCAGCCCATTCCACACTTCCTACCGGTTTTGACATGACTTCTTTATATCCTTAATTGTAGGATTTCTGTTCAGCTACATTTCAGGCATTTCTGAATGATGATTCTATAGTTTAGTTGTAATTTTGATGTGATTGTGGGAGGATGTGAGTACCTTATGATATAGATTTATCTTAAGAGATCTCAGGCAAGGGAGTTAATAGCACAAGGAACTGTTCTGGCCTGCTCGCTAACCAATACACTATTATCTTCCTCTGCAATGTGTGTCAGGCCTTGAAAAGGGTGGCCCAGATATCTCATTAGTATTAGGGATAGGGCTGGAGCTCTGTGCCCTAACTCCACACTGGCACCTCTCAAGGGGAAGTGTTGATCAGATTGGGTTTTGCCATGCAATGTGGAACATACTCATTGGGCAGAGGACACCTCCTATGTGTTGGCCTCTCCCAAGCCCAGTCAATACATGTTTCACTTCCAATGTCATGTTAACAATGCTGATTTTACTTCATGTACGTGGTGCAGATCATGGAGACTCCATGTTGAATCTGATGGGACCTGACTTTCCCAGAGAGAATCACTGGCAAGATAAGCCCTTGACAACTTTTATTTCCTCCAGGAAGGAGATGATCTCACCCACCTAAGTGGGCTGAATATTCAACATGGTAAAGAACATAAAACAGCCAGTATGGATGCATGCACTTAGTAGGTGCTCACAACCTGTCAGACTCCTTTTTCACCCCTTACTTTCTATCATTCCACCCAATGCTCTGTGTGATGGCAGAGGGGAAGAACAACTCTATTAAATTTACACTTGAGGGAACTGAAACTCAGAGAAGTCAAATGCCTCCCCCATCTCTTACAGCTAGGAGGAAGTGGATCCAGGATTCAAACACCTGTGGTTGACTCCAGAGTTCCTGATTTAATCACCAGGCAATCCTGCCTCCCTGAAGATGAAGGCATGGAGACTCAGGGAAAGTCAAAGTTGGCCCCTGCAATGATGCTCTACACCTATACCTCAGTATCACCTCCCCAAACAGCAGTGACACCCAGCTTTGGGCCATCATCCTCCTAGGTCTTTTGGATGAGTAAGGGCCCCATGCCACCCTCTTTGACAGCTACCCCAGACACAGACCTTGTTTTCAGACCTTTCCCTGTCTGTTGGGACTTGGCTTAGGTCACTGCTCCAAAGAATGGCTTTTATCCAAATTATGCCAACCTCTTTGGGAAATGACTTCATATGCCCAGAAATGCAATGATAAGCACACATTTCTGTCCTTCCACAACATAGTGGGAGAGAGAAATAAATTCACATGGTGGGCAACCTACATGCATGCACATGTACCACATGTACATGCACACACATGCAAAAGGTTTTGCTTACTTTGGGAACAATTTACCAGCACTCTTCTCTAAGTCTGGCCACCCCAAAAACACTTCTGTAAGCAGCAATGATTTTTTAAAAATGAGAGCCATTGTGAAATATATGACTTGTCTTTCATTCTTTAGAGAGGTGCCCCTGTAGGACCTGCTTCACCTTGAAGAAACCAATGAAACAAGCCCCATTCAAACACCAAATTTCTTACTTGGGTGGTCCACAGCTGCCAACCTCATCATCTCTTCCATAGCTTCCTGTGGGCTACCTGTTCAATCTCATATTGAGGATCTTAGAAGTCAGACCCCCAATACCATCCAAGCCAAGACCCTCATCTTCCAGACAAATGAGAAAATGGCCCTGGGTGAATGTCTGCTTTGTGGTGGTCATTTGGGCCATCTCAGGACATCCCCTGTGAGGAAGATCCTGTGTGCCTCGCTATGTGGCAGATGAGTGAACTGAGGCAGGAGGAGGGGCGAGGTGAGGAGGAGTGACCAGACACTAAGCATGGGTGCAACTAGAGTGTAAAGGAGACATACAAAGCTAAGGCTGGCTCCCTTACCAGTTAGACTATCGGAGCTTAGCAAGCCAGTCAATGTGGTCATTCAGCCACCACACCTGAGATTTTTCTATGTGTGCCATGCACTTCTGAACAGGGCAGTGAGCAAATGTTTTATGTTTCTCTCCTTTTGAGGAGAGAAACATTCAACAGATAATCAAACAAAGATGTTCAATTCTACAAGGTGATAAGTTCCACACAGGAAAACACAGGGCAAAATGAGAGCTGATAACAGGAGGAGCAGATAGGAGTTGGAAGAGAGAGGTGGATCCTGGGAGACTCTTTGGAAGGAGTAATATTTAGGCTGAGACCTGATGAATGACCAGAACTAAGCCAGGTAAGGGATAGCCTAAGCACGAAATGGTGTCCATGAACCTTAATGTAGGAAAGAGACAGGTATGTCTGAGAAAGTCCGCAGCCATGGTCAGGCCCCCTAAAGGTCCACTGTGGATGCCGACCCACAGACCTAATTCCATAGGTGGGGACTTTCCCCAAAGATTCCACCAACAAATATTTCCTAGCTGAAACCATGCTGAGGCTCAAAGCAGGTCACATTGTACCATATGTCAGTGATTCCCCCCCAATGCCCTGGGGGCACCTGGGCATGGGGATGGATGACCATAATGAGTCTAATTGTATCTGGATTTCTCCATGGCAAGTGTGTGCAGAACAGCCCAGCAGAACCCTTGACTAATGACTTTCAAATATAATTAAAAACATATTTCAATAGATAGTGCATTGCCAAGTCTACACCAGCAAAGTGAAATTAACCTTCAAACGATACTAGAACAACAGTGAATTGCAAGGGTTTGTAAGAGATTAGATACACTGTAGCCTAATTATGTTACAATAACTCACCTCATTAATCTCCAAGGAAACAATAACGACAACAGCTAAATACTGTAATTAACAAACCCTATTTCAATCTTGATTTTTTAATTTTATAGGACTTGGTTATATTACCCAATGTAACTGTGGAAAAGACAGAATGTCAGTAGAGCGACCTGGTTCTGTAAGGGCTCTTGGCTAACAGAGCCCAATACCCTCAGGATCGTGATTCCACCAAGCTAAGCCTCTGCTTATAACCCAGCCCATGCAGAAAAAATGTCAAGATATATTCTGTCAAGAATTCCTAGGCATCCTCCACCCCAAAAAGGCATGAAATTGTATCTGTATTTGAAAGCAGTGAACCTTACACTTGATCTTCTGCTTGGGACTTGTTTAGTGTTGGGATGTTCCAGCTGCAGGCCATTTGCAAAGGTCTCATGGGCAGGGTTGGGACAGGTTAGATAATCAAGGGCAAAACAATTAAGAGTGGGCAGATAATAAAGAACAAAAATGACGTTATAATCTCAATAGATGCAGAAAAAACATTTGACAAATCCCAACAACTTTTTGCCCTGGCTAGTGTGTCTTGGTTGGGGCACTGTCCTGTAAACCAAAAGGTTGTGGGTTTGGTTGCCATTCAGGGCACATGCCTACATGGTGGGTTCAGTCCCTGGAAGGGGCACATGCGAGGGGCAACCAACAGATGTTTCTCTCTCACATCAATGTTTCTCTCCCATTCTCTCTCCGTCCCCTCCCCTCTCTCTAAAATCAATGAGCAAGTCCTTGGGTGAGGATTTTAAAAAAGAAAACTTTTAATTATGAAAACTCTCAACGATCTAGGAAAAGAAGGGAAATACTCACACTGATAAAAGGTATCTACGAAAAACCCACAGCTAATATCACATTCAACAGTGAAAGACTCAATGGCTTTCTCCCTGAGATCAGTGACAAAACAAGATGTCTGCTCTGGCTGCTTCTTTTCAACTCATACTTTCTTGCCTGATGGCTCTGGCCAGAACAATTAGGCAAGAAAAAGAAATAAAGGCATTCAGATTGGAAAGGAAAAAGTAGAACTATCTCTATTTGCAAATGACAAGATATGGTATACAGAAAAGTCTGAGGAATCAAAAAAAAAAAAAAAACAACAACAACAACCAAACACTATTAGAACTAATAAGCAAGCTCAGCAAGGCTGCGTGTGTATTTCTTTACACTAACAATGAACGACCTGAAATGAAATTAAGAAATACTTCCATTTACAATAGCATCAAAAAGAATAAAATATGTAGACATAAACTTAAGAGAAGTGCAAAATGTTTACCCTGAAAGGTACAAATCACTGTTGACATTCCACATTCATGGGTTGAAAGACTTAGAAATGTTGAGACAAAAATACCTTCCACATTGATCTACAGATTCAACACAATCCCTATTTATAAAAAGGCAAACTTCCAGCTGCCTTTTTCTTTTAAAAAATGGACAAGCTGATTCTAAAATTCATAGTTAAATAAATGGACCCAGAATAGCCAAAAAATCTTGAAAATAAAGAAGAAACACCCCCAATTTCAAATTTTCTACAAAGTTGTAGTAATTAAGACAGTGCAGTACTGGCATAAGGATCAACATATAGAGATCAACAGAATATAATTGAGAATCCATAAATGAACCCTGATGTTTATCAGCAGTTAATTGCACAAGAGTGTCAACAGCATTCATTTGGGAAAGTGTCGTCTTTTCAACAGATGATGTTAAGACTGGATATTCAAATGCAAAAGAATGAAGTTGGACTTCCTTGCACCAAACATAAAAATTAACTCAAAATGGATCATTGATATAAATGTAAGAGCCAAAACCACACAAACCTCTTAGAGAAACATGCAGGAGCAAATCTTCATGATCTTGGGTTAGGCAAAGCCTTGTTAGATGTTATAGTAAAAGCACAAGCTACAAAAGAAATATAGATAAAGTAAAATTTATAGAAATTTAAGACTTTGTGCTGGAAATCATACCATCATGAAGGTTGAAAGATACCCCACAGAATGGACAAATATTTGAAAATCATAAACTGATAAAAGGGCTAGTATCCAAGACATATTTAAAAACTCTCACAACTTACTACTCAAAATATAAATAACCCAGTTTAAAAACTGACAAAAGGAACTAATAGATATTTCCTCAAAGAAGATATACAATGACCAATAAGCAAATCAAAGTTGTTAAAAATCATTAGTCATTCAAAAATGCAAATCCAAACCACAACAGGATACTACTTCACACCCACTAGAACAAATAGAATTTTTAAAAATTCTGTCTATTGTTGGCAAAGATGTAGAAAAACTGGAACCCTCATTCATTGTTAGAGGGAATAGGAATGCATGGGGGTGGGCAAAAGTAGGTTTACAGCTGTGAGTACATGAAACATAGTTTATTCCTGTATAATTATGATCTTTATGTCTTTTTCCATATGAACAACTGTGGACCTACTTTTGCTCACCCCTGTATAATGGTGCATGCAGCCACTTTGGAAAATAGTTTGGCAATTTTTGAAATTGTTAAATATATATCCATATGACCTAGCAACTTCACTTATAAATACACCCAAGAGAAATGAAAGCATGTGTTTGTAAAAATTGATATACAAATGTTTATAGCAGCAAAATTCATAAAAGCCAAAAAGTGAAAGGAATCTAAATGTATATCAACTGACAAATGAATGAAATATGGTATATGCATGCAATGGATCTTTTTCAACAATAAAAAGGAATGAAGTTCTGATATATGCTACAATATATATCAGAGGAGTCTTGAAAACATTTTGCTAAGTGAAACAAGCCAGTTATTAAAGACTATTACTATATAATTTCACTCATATACATATCCAGAATAGGCAACTCCATAGAGTCAGAAAGTAGATAAGTGATTCCTAGGGCTGGGAGGAGGTCAAACGGGGAGTGACTATTTAGTGTGTATGGGGTTTCTATTGAGGGTGATAACAAGTTTCTACAATTAATTAAAGTGTTGGTTGTCCAACTATGTGGATATACTAAAAACTATTGAATTGTACACTTTAAATAGGTAAAAATGTCTATTCTATCACTGAACATAATGGTTTGGAGAATCAAATAAAATACTGATTGTAGGAGGTTCTTTAAGTAGTAAATCTCTTTGCAAACATGATGAATTATTATGAGTAGTTACCAAAGACCTCCCAATTATTGGAAAGATCTTCTTGTGGAGCTATTCAAGCAAAAGTGGATGTACATAGACAACCATATAATGGAATAACCAGAGTCTGATTCACCCAAGAATCCCTTCTGAGGGATCCCATTATTGTGTAGTTTTCTGAGTACAGGTCTTTTACCTCCTTGGTTAGGTTTATTCCTAGGTATTTTATTTTTCTTGTTGCTCTAACAAATGAGATTTTTTTTCCTGATTTCTGTTTCTGATGTTTCATTGTTGGTATACAAAAATGCCTGTGATTACTGGATATTAACTTTGTATCCCACTGTTTTGCCGAATTCATTTATTAGGTCAAGCAGTTTTTTGGTAGAGTCTATAGGATTTTCTATGTACACTATCAAGTCATCTGCAAACAATGATGGTTCTGTTTCCTCTTTTCCAATTTGGATGCTTTTTATTTCCTTTTCTTGTCTGATTGCTGTGGCTAGGACTTCCAATACTATGCTAAATAGAAGTGGTGAAAGTGGACAACCTTGTCTTGTTCCTGATCTTAGTGGGGAAGTTTTTAGTTTTTGCCCATAGAGTATGATGTTGACTGTAGGTCTATCATATATGGCCTTTACTAGGTTGAGGAATGCTCCCTCTATTCCCACTTTGCTGAGTGTTTTTATCATAAATGAGTGCTATACCTTATCAAATGTTTTTTCCGAATCTATTGATATGATCATGTGATGTTTGTCTTTGCTTTTGTTTATGTGATGTATTACATTTATTGATTTGCAAATATTGTACCCATCAGTAAATGAATGGATCAAAAAACTATAGAACATTTACATATGGAATTCTACGCAGCAGAAAGAAAGAAGGAGCTCCTACCCTTTGCAACAGCATGGATGGAACTGGAGAGCATTATGCTAAGAGAAGTAAGTCAGGCGGTGAAAGACAAATACCATATGATCTCATCATTAACAGGAACCTAATCAACAAAATGAACAAGCAAGCAAAGTATAGTCAAAGACATTGAAATTTAGAATAGGCTGACAGTGACCAGAGGGGTGAGGGGAGGGGATAATGGGGGAAAAGGGTGAAGGGTTTACAGGAACAATTATAAAGGACACATGGACAATAACAAGGGGGTATGGAAACAGGGGAGGGAGCTGGGGAGGGTTGGGGTGGGGGGGTGGGGTGGGGGGAAAAGACAGAAAAGTGTATGTGAACAACAATAAAAAAAAAAATTTAAAGAAAATAACCACATAAGCAATTAAGAGATATTTTAAATTATTGTTATTTATTTATTTTTATTGTTGTTCAAATATAGTTGTCCTGACTTTATCCCCACCATGCCCCCTTGCCCGACCCATCCTTACCTCCCGCCCTTATATCTACACCCTTTGGCTTTGTCTATGTGTCCTTTATACATGTTCCTTAAGGGCCCTTCCCCTTCTTTCCCCCATTATCCCTTTCCCCTTTCCCCTCTGGTTACTGTCAGTTTGTTCTTTATATAAATGTCTCTGGTTATATTTTGCTTGCTTGTTTGTTTTGTTGATTAGGTTTCACTTATAGGTGAAATCATATGGTATTTGTCTTTCACCACCTGGTTTATCTCACTTAGCATAATGCTCTCCAGTTCCATCCATGCTATCACGAAGGGTAGAAGCTCCTTCTTTCTTTCTGCTGTGTAGTATTCCACTGTGTAAATGTACCATAGTTTTTTTATCCACTCATTTAGTGACTTTTTTTTTAATTTCTGCTTTTCTGCTAGACTGACAAAAGTCCCAGATAATTGGGTTCTTGTACTGGATTTTCTGACCTTCTCAGAGAGAATAGTACCTCTGTGAATTTCTAATTTCTAATGACCAAAAAGAAACTAGCGGTGAAATCTAAAAAGTTAAGAGTTTTCTGCTGCTAATTCAGCTCCTTATAGCAGGATGAATCTCTCAGAGAATTCTATTGTCAAGAGAAGAGCCATATCAAAGGCAGCAAATCCAAGCTACAGTGCTGAGAGGCAGGCAGCTCAGTGATTAAGGGCATGGACTTCTGGGGGGCAGAGAGCTCCAGATTTGAATCCAAGATCTGCCACTAAATAGTAATGTGATCTTGGACAAGTCACTCAAGCTTCCTTGAGTGTGTGTGTGTGGTATATATCAGCACCCACATCAAAGGGTTCATTTGTGAAGCATATAATATAATCCCTGGTATATAATAATTGCTAAATTCATGCCCAGCATTATCAGTGGTAATTCAAAAATACCAGGATTATTCTTGCCCTGCCTACTTCATAAGATTTTTGTGAGGAGCAAATGAGAGAATTATTCAAAAGGTGCTTTATAAACTGTGAAGAACTAGACAAATACAGCTATGTTGTTACACTTCTTAAGTGGTCCAGGCACATTGCACCACTCAATAAATATTCATTAGAGAAACAATGAGTCAGTAATGAAATAAAGCCCCCTTCCTTTGCTGTTTGCCTTGGGCCAGTGAAAAGAAGCCCTGGTGACCAGCTTTTCTACTCACAGCTGAAATTTCTAATGCAGGCACAGGCATCTCAAAGACTCTCCACCTCAGCATATTGCCTGCTTTCCTGAGAAACTCATCATAGAGAAGGCAAGGCCTTTAGCCTTCATGCCCTGACCTAGAAGAGACAGTACGGAGATTATTTTTGTGGAAAACAAGAAAGGTCACATTTCATAATTCAGTGTTCCAATACCTGAATTCTGGCAAGAGAAAAAGAGAGATCCGTCAAGTGGGCTTTTCCACTTAGAGAAGCATAATAAGTCTCAGGAGTTTGCATGATGCATTGGTATCCCCTTGAAGAAGATATTCCAAGTCTGAGATGAACCATAAATATCCTTCAATGTGGTTCATGTCAGCTGGAACGCTCCCATCCTTGAGTAGGCATAGACAATATACAATAGGGACAGAGGTGACTTATAGCAGGGAACATGTTTAGTAATCTAATCACCCAGAAGACACCCACAATTTACAGTTTAATCGCCCACAAGGTATAGTTTCTCTGTAATTGAATTAGATTTCAAAATAAGGCAAACCTGAATTATAGTGTTGTTAAAAAACACACACACACAACCGGGTATGTTTTCTTGTTTGTAATAATAATCCAATGGTTAGTGTTAATGAAGCAAAATGGATAAATGTGAGGTATTTAGGGTTCACCACACAAAGAGGCTCCATAAGCTAAAGACTGAAGAAGTAGGAAAAGTTATCTTTCTCATTTATGTTCACTTAAGGCAGATGTACTATTTTACTTTAACCTGCTTTAGGCTTATTCAACTAAACACAATTTGAAGTATAGTTACTCATTCAGCAAACCAACATTTGAGCACTGACTCTACGCTTACTGCTGTGTTTGGTGCTCAAGGCACTGAGATGTGTACTAGTTCTGTGACCTTGGGCTAACTGCTCATCAATCTAAGGCTCAGTTCCCATGCCTATAAAGTGGAGACAGTAACAGTTTTCCTCTCATGTGGTTGCTGTGATGATTGTGTATAATATATCATCACCATCACCATCATCATCATCATAATCACCATGATCACATCATCAAAACCATATTCATCATCATTATTAACATCATCAACATTATCATCATCATCAATTTTGTTATCTGCATGCGTGCAAAGAGTGATAGTTTTGCAGAGGTAACAAACTAAAACTGTTTCCAAACAATGTGTAAATGCTGACATATCTGGTGTTTGTTCTTTATTGCCGAAGTAATGTTATGCAATAAACACCAAAACTTCAGTGACATTCAACGATAAGGGTTTATTGCTCACACATCTGAGGGCCACTAGGGGTTGACCAGATGGCTTTGCCTTCTCCCCTGGGTTGATTTCCATGTCTGAGGTTTGTTAGTTTTGGGTTGGTCTGTGTTGGCCTTAGCTGGGCGTGTCCTTTTTCCACATCCTTTGTATGTAGTTCCTGTAACCAGTAACTGGCCCAGGCTTTCTTTTTTTTTCTTATGGTAATGGCAGCACTTCATAGAGAGCCAGTGAAACTTGTAGGACTTCTTGAGGTCTAAGCTCAGAATCATTGTTTCCGCCTTGTGCAGTTGCCCAAAGCAAGTCAAGTTAACATGGCAGAAGTCATGGATACAGAGAAGGGTGATGAAATGTGTTTATCAGTGCAATATATCCCACATATGTCTCTACAGAGGTGCTGTGCATATAAAAGGCAGTCCCTCGTGCTGCTGTACGGAAAGGGCTCGAGGAAGGCTCCTGACTGAGTCTCAAAGCAAGAGTAAGAGTTCCCCAGGCCACCCCCATCAAATTGGGGGGCCCATAAACAGGTATTTTTTTATCTTTCTTTACCTCCTATATTGTTAAAGGGCTCAAAGACAAAGCTTCCTGAATCTTTGAAGATGTCAGTGGATCTGAGCTCAGTCAGAACATCTCTCCTATGACCCAGAAAGAGGTCACTGAAGGACACAGCTAATTCATCACCATTGGACACTTTGGGATTCCTCCTGACTTCCAACAAGGAGGTCAGCACAGATAGAGCCTTTGGTACCTCATCTAAAACAGATACAAATCATCCTAAATCACTGTCCAAAAGGTTGAGCCCTCAGAGTTCCAGCCCTTGACAAGTTGGGCAAAACTGAGCCATTTTTCTGGATGGCAGGATCAGGATGTACAGCGAGTCTCTCTGTGATTCTGTGTGCACCTTGTGTCTTCAGTGACCACAGGGAAACACGATGAGATATAATCTATAAATTCTTACACTGCTGAGTAGACAGCATTCCATACAGCTCCTTATAGAATGTGCCTTTTAAAAAGAATCAAAGATCTGAAATTTCCAGATCTAGGGCCAATGCTTAGAACCTTAAAAGAAGCATCCTTTAGAGAGAAAGGCATCCTTCCTAGGAACAGAGAGGGAGTAAGCTGGGGAATTTAGGGGACCAACGCTCAGATTATCTCAGGTAGGGAAAGCACCATTATACTTCAAAAATAGCAGGAGTGGAACAAGGGCATTTCCACCAATTTCTACAGCATAAAGGTCAAGGAGAATGCTTAATCCCTTCATCTCACCTATTCTTAAGTCCCTGGCTCACTTCCTCCCTTACTCATCTTCCTCCTTCTCTCTCCTCCCTCTCTCAAAGGTTACTGAGGATTAATCCAAAAGAAAATATATCATTTAGGATACTTTTGGCCTCCAGTAACAATAGAATTAATTCCAAATGGCTCAAGCATATAAAAAACCTATTAAAATATGTAACAAGAAATCCAGAGGCAAGTTGGTTTAGGGTTGGTTAATTCAACTAGAGAGAAGCTTTTAGTTCTTCCCTAAAACCAGGAAAAACTTTCCCCACACCCTCTACCCAGCTGACTTTTCCTAACCTCTCATTGGCCAGAATAAAGTCACACCCACTATCCTTGATAATTAATTTCTGTATATATTACAAGTATTACCCTAGAGATGAATCAGTATAAATCAAGATACAACATGGGTGGGGCAAAGTCCTGCCTCCACTAAAGAATATGACCACTTAACACTTTCAAACAACTAGAATTCTGCAGCCCAATGGACAAGGTGGGGAAGGGGATAGCATTTGGGTAGACAGCAAAATGCATCTTCCAAAGACAATAGCATTAAAGTCTGGGAATTCAGACCAGAGGGACTCAGGGCAATTTCTTTAGATAACTAACTACTGGTTTTCCTGAAGCCAGATGACCTAGGCTAAAATCCAGACTCTAAACTGTGTGACCTTGGGCAATTTTTCTGAGCTTGTATTTCTTAATCTATAAAATGGAACCAATAATATCTAGCTCACTGATTGTTACAAGAATTACATGAAATAGTACATGAAAAGCCCATATGACACTGGCATCTAACTACTGATCATTAGCTGAGATACCCCACATACCCCTCCTCTTCTCTTCTCTCAAGACAAGAAGTCACCACCTTAGGTAAAAGCCAACATCTGGAATCAGACAGGTCTGGTTACAATACCTGGTCCTGCCAGATATCAGCCACATAATGCCAACCAACTGCTGAATTTCTCTAAGGTACAGAGTATCCATCTATAAAATGGGTGTAATACTATTCCCAATCGCATAGAAGGTAACTATGAGAACTGAATGATATATTGCTGAAAAAGGATGTAGCAGGTGCCTAATCTTAGATAGGCATTCAATAAATACAATAGTTGGTACTGATACTACTGTTGTCATCACTATTGTTATAGTCGTTGTCATCATTGTCTCCAACCTGATAGGTACTAGGACTTCCAGATTCACAGCAACATTTTGCAAGAAGCAAAAATGATTGCTTACCACCTTCTGAAGCATTCCCATTTTCTTGAGTGTGAAGACCAAAAATATCCTGAGTATGGCCCTCAGTACCCTGTGACATGTGGCTCCAACTTAAGTCCTGGCCTCACATCACAGCAAGCTCACTGGGCATCTCCCAACCTAACCTGCCATTCTTCATCCAGCCACAGGGACTTTGCCTGAGCTGGCTCTTCCACTTGAAATGTCTTTTCCCCATTTTTTAGTTAACATGTCCTCTTTCTCCTTCAAATTCCACCCCAAATATCACTCTGCAAGGAAC
Organism: Desmodus rotundus; assembly: GCF_022682495.2. Taxonomy (NCBI): domain Eukaryota; kingdom Metazoa; phylum Chordata; class Mammalia; order Chiroptera; family Phyllostomidae; genus Desmodus; species Desmodus rotundus. The sequence continues at coordinate 102,405,951 of NC_071387.1, read as the reverse complement.
CTCAGACAGAGACTGATACCTTTGGAATATATTCTTGGCAGAGAGGTGGTATCCTGAGTGGTCAGAGCGTGAACTCTGAATCGAGACTGCACGGGCGCATACTTCAGCTTCACCACTTACCAGTCGTATGACCTTGGGCAACTTAACGTCTCTGCACCTTAGTCTCCTCATGTGTACAAAATGATAACAATAATAATTATGCCTACGTCATAGGGTTATTATTAATATTAAATGTTATTATTACTAACGTATTTAAAATAATGTCAGGCACAGAGCAAATGCTATGTAAGTGTTTACTACATCAAATTAATAAACTGTCCCATGCCTCCAGAGAATCTCTCTGTCTGCAGTGATTCACTTATTACCATGATAATTTGATTACTCACTGTTTCCCCTTCCAGATCAAATGCCCCAGGAGTCCAGGAGCATGCTCCTCACTGTAGCCCAGTTCCAGGCACAAGACCTGGTACAGCATGGATTCACAATAAACATGCATTTGATTATCAAAGGAATACTTAACACATAGCATAAGTCAATATTTTCCCAGCTTCTGCCAAGATAGAGAGGCCTCTCCAACCCCTTCTGACCCTGCTTGGCCTTATAAGCAGCAGCATTATAAGCAACCATTGCCAACAGCCAAGAAAATGCCAGGGTTCCCGAGGGACACAGAGCTGGTAAGGGGCCCCATATTGTTTCAGGTGTTCCAGACCACAAAGTGATCATGTCTGAGATAATGTCAGCATGGTTAACCCCAAATTCCTGCACTCATTTCTTTGCGCAGAACTCTTTAAAACATCCTGTGCACCAAACTTTCAACCACAACAAATGCAGGATGTGAGCCTTAATCAGAGAAGAAGAGATTAATTGGAGAGCTGCGTTGAGAGCCCCCATGTGCCAGCCCTGCCATGCTTGTAATATAGGCAATTAGGGCAGTATTGTGACTTGTGTTATCACAGCAGCAGTCCCAACACAGTCTCTTCTCCCCATCTTTGATGCCTGCACCCTTGGAAGGATAGAAAGCACACAGATGAAAGGGACCTATCAAGGACACTAGCAAAAGAAGGTGGCCACCCCCAGATCCAACAGCAAAAAGCATGATGCCAAGCCTTGCTCCAACTCTTACACAATTTGCGACATTAGGCTACCTGATCCACAATTTGGCTCCTCAGTTTCCTCATCTGTAAAGTGGCAGAGTAGGGCCATATCAGCTATGGCATAACCCTTAACTCTAAACTCATGTGTCTCAAATAGACATTTTCTGGGAGTTTATAATCTTTCATATGTATCTTCAGATACCTGGATGTTCCATCCGTCTAGGACACAGGTGGCAAACACAAAGCTCCCAGGTTGAAGCTGGCCCTCCACCTTGTTTTATCCAGCCTGGTACCTTGTTTCTACTCAGCGGCAGCGCCGAGCTCCTTGCCCCTAGTTAAGGAGTAGTTACATTTATTATAGGAGACCGTTCTGCGTGGCCTGGGCCCAGCTCCCACTCAGAAAGGCCAGTGGGGAGTGAGGTCCAGCACACAGGACCCACACCCACAGATAGGTTCTCCCGTGTGGAATCAGGCCCTCATTGTACCTAGGCTGCTTTGAGACTTGCTTTTTGCTAAAACTCCCTCACCCTGAATTGAGGCAGCAAACGTTTACTGAATCTCTTTAAAGTAACTTCCTAAAATCTATGCTGAACCTTCCAAGGACCAGCGTAACCAGCTTAACCACTTTTCCCTTTACATTTGCAAATATCCTTCCTCTTTTATGTAACTAGCAACACCCTCTCCTTTGTTTTCTGTAAACGCCTAAAGCGAACCTGTGAATAGTAAATGAGGATCATCCTCAATGTAATGTGCCCAGAAAAGCAATAAAAGCCTGTCTTGAGAGAGTGGCCACGCCATCCCTTTTCCTCCACAGGACTCAGTAGTCCATGTGAATTTGTCCCTTGCAGCCACAACGCACAATCCCCCTGAGAGCCAGGATCCGCATCAATTTATACAGTCCTAAAATTACATTCGGCCTTTTGAAGGCAACCACGAGGCTGATATGGTCCCTGGTGAAAATGAGTTTGACACCCCTGAATTCTAGGACATAGTTATCAAAAGCCAACAATGTGCTAGAAACTGCCTCAGATACTGAAAATTCATTGCTGGCCAGCCAAGACACTGCCTTCCAACACATGGGCTGTGGATTCAGTCCTGAGTCAGAGACCTAAAGCTTCTTGGACAAGTGCCTCAACCAAGTCTTAGGTGTTCATCCGCAACCTACTTCCCAGGGCCATTGTAAAAAATAAAGAAGATGATGTATATTACATAAGGAAACTGATATAGAACCTAATACATTGTAGGGGCTTGATAAATGGGAGCTATTTGTTTAAGGGTCTCATTATGGAGACATTATATATATGCAGTGGGATATCAGGTGTCAGATGGATTTCAACTCCTGAATGAAAGAGACATTTTCCTTTGGGAGAAGGCAGTAGGAAAGGTGCCTGACACAACTAGCTAATGAGGCCTGCTGTTAAACAGGAAGTGTCAGGAGGAAGCCTGCAGGATGGGAGATGGATTAATGCTGGGATCGACATGCACAAGCCAGGAGCTGCCATTTGTCTTACTGAAGACACACCCTAGGATACCTTGGGAGGTGAAAGGAGGTGAATAATAAAACTTCCCACTATGAGAATCCATTTTAAATTCTCGTTATTGTGCCAGTTGACTAAGTCAGGTTAGTTTATCTCCATTAGGTCATACACACGCACACTCTCACTCATCAGAGAACAATAGTACCGATCCTGAGTCTTCCCAGAAGAACACAGCAGAGCCGCTGTTCACGGAATTCCTGAGTTAAGTGCCCATTCTTTATGCTGCCATAGCATCCTGTGCATTCTTCTATCATAACTCTGATTCCACTAAGCCATAAAAATCACATTTTCTAATCTGTCTCTCCCCGGAGCCCAGACACTGGTCCACAGATGCTATATTCATCAAGTTTGCATGGCTTGCAAGTGACAGAAACTCAACTGCAGCAAGGTTATGCTAAAGTAGAATGTGATGACTCATGGAGTCCACTATAGGGCTGAATACCCAAATTCTGGGTAGGGGCAGAATTCAGCTTGGTCACAGGAATAAATTTAACAAGAGGCTCAAAGACTACCATGGTGCATATATGCATATACTCTCCCCCTATTTTCATTCCCGCCCCCTCTCCTTTTCTGGAAAAGTTGGGTTCATTCTCAACAATGACATACTTGGTTCTTGCAAATGTTGGAATCACTCAAACCTCTCATCTCACATATTCTTCTTCTTTCAAAGAGATTGATTCTCTCTTGGGCTCAGTTTAAACATACCCAAAATACATTCTTAATGTTCAAGCCTGTATCGTATATACCAATGGGCCAAGCAATCGTGGGTGGTCTGTTTGTGGGTGGTGAATATGAGTCCGTGTGTTGGGTGGTCTGTTGGTAGAGTGTTCCAGTCCCTGGCTGGAAAACATACAATTGCAGGGGAGGGTGAGGTAGGGTCAGCTTCTTAAATAAATGGAATGCTATTTCCCTAAGAATGTCAGATACAAGGAAATCAAACAAGATGCAAGGTGCAGGTCAAGCTGGATGCAGGTGGGTCTATTAATGGCTTAAAATTATAATCTATGTGTCTGTGACAATTATCGTCTACTGCCCAGCTACTTGAGAGAAAATCCCTGTCTTTCATCAGACTCTCAAAAGAATTTCTATATATATAAGCTTAAGACTTTGTCCTGGACTCAAGAGGAGGGACTGTATCTTTCTTTTACCTCCAATACCTGGGACAGTGCCTGACACTCCATCTGCTCGATATATGTACAATTTTTTTAAAATATTTTATTTATTTATTTTTAGAGAGAGGGGAATTGAAGGAGAAACAGGAGAGAAACATCAGTGTGTGGTTGCCTGTCACACGCCCCCCACTGGGGACCTGGCCTGCAACCCAGGCATGTGCCCTGACTGGGAATTGAATCAGCGACCCTTTGGTTCACAGGCCAGCTCTCAATCCACTGAGTTACACCAGCCAGGGCTCAATTCATATTTCTGAATGAATGAAACTATAATGAATATGAGTAAAGTTGGTTGAATAAATGAAGTCAGACAAATTCAAGTTGAGGAGAGAATGTGTTTATCTCTCCACACATCCAGTTCCAATCTGACTTCTATAGATATTTAGAAAAGAAAGGACTCCAGGAGAAGCCCAGCACACAGGAAACAGATGGTTTGGTAAACATGGACACACCAGTCCCCTTTATCCATTCCTTCTTTGAGCAACAAAAACAATAATAATTTGTCATGTGGCACTTCAGACGTGCAACCAAAGTTAATCCTTAAAAATTCCTCTCAGGTGGGTATTAGTGTCTCTGCCACAAGACTGTGGAACTAAGGCTTACAAATAGTATTCTTAAGGTCACTAACAACATTAAGTAGCCAAGCTGGAGTTTGAACCCAAGTCTGTCTGGTTCCAATAGCGTTAAATGCTACTATACTTCCTTTCTAGGGAATCTTTACTGAGTCTCTTCTTACTATCAAGTATTGCGCCATGTCCTTTTTAGGTTTTTTCAATCCTCGCAGGAATCCAACAGGTACTGGTTTTATTCCTACTTAACAGATGACGCTATTGATGCTCATTGAAGTTAAGGTTTCCACTCAAGGTTTCCACAGAGCTGTGCCAAGTGCCGGTTGTATCTCCCCTGGAGTGTTTAAACACAGTGTTGTGAAACACTGCATTTGTCACCAGAGTGTTGAGGAAAGGTATATTTGCCCTTCTCAATTACTGTCTTGGGTCCTTGTAGACAGCAGGCAGAGGTGTTAGTTATCCAGATAGGACCGGGCATTTTCCATGGTTCCTAGTCCACATCCAGTTTCAATGTCTTTACTAGCAGGGCACTCGTGCTCCCCATTGGAGGCGTCAGATGCCTCAGGCTTGTGAGAATGCACTCCCTGCCTCAAGGCCAGTAAAGAACACCTGATCTGTAAAGCCAAACACATCCAAAGCAGCAATTACAGAAGCTATTCTTCCCCTGTAACAGCTGCAAGCAGAGCCAAGAAGTTCCTATTGCACACAGCAGAGCCCCTGGTTCCCCCCTCCCTCACCTTTAACTGGAACATAATCAACAGAAGAAAAAAGCAAACAAAATATAACCAGAGATATTGAAGTTAAGGACAATCTAACAATAGCCAGAGGGGAGGGGAGAAGGGAGAGTGGGGAAAAGGGTTTTCAGGAACTACTATAAAGGACACAGACAAAACCAAGGGGGAGGGTGGAAGCAGGGGAGGGAGGTGGGTTTAGCTGGGGTGGGGTAGAGGGGTAGGGAGAAAATGCAGACAACTGTAATTGAACAACAATAAAATAATTTAAAAATTGAAAAAAAAAGGGGGGGTCAGCTGAAATGAAGATAGTTACAGGTGTGGATCCCACAGGTAGGGGCTTGAAGGAAAATACCCAAAGATGAGGTTTGTGTCACCTGGGAAGGGAAGACTCTTAAAAATCCAAATCCTGACTCAGTATGCTGAATATTTTTCACATTTCACATGTCTGGACACCCCCCTATGGGCGGGCTGGTGGAGGTGGGAAGGAAAGGTTGCCTAAAGCATTCAGACAAATAATTGACTTTGCACAGGATGCTGGGCCTCTGCTCCCTGCTGGAATGGCCTGGGTGTGAGATGGAGCGAGATGAAGAAAGATGCCGGCCGCCTGCAGGATGGGATTGGGTTAGGGGTGTGGGACCACACTCTAAATCCTGAACCTCCTAAACTGAGAACACTCACACCCTTTGTCCCTCCCCCAGTGATTCATGGAACATTAAACTCTTTCTGCAAATTCAAAAGGGAGCCCTCTGGAGACAAATCAACCATCGAGGAAAAAAAATAGCAAAACTCATTTCATTTGGCAACCAGTGCTTTAGGAAAGACATAAATATTGGCTTTGCAACTTTATTTTCCTCCAGAGAGACACTCTGAAGAAAATTAAAACAATGCAAGATTTAATTATTAAAAGCCAAACATTCCTGTACATATTTTCTGGCCCAAAGTTTTAAAAACAAACTCCCAAAGAAAATACATTTTTAATGACTAACTCCCTCCCACTCAGGCTATATTTTAAATCATCTCTCCATCATGACTCACCCAGCACAAATGAAGGAAGAACACCAGGGGAATCAGAGGGCAGGTTTTCTGCTATAGGAGACACAGAGATGTGGGAAAATGAGCACCTTGAAATCACCTTGGTTTGGGGTGTAGTTCTACCCTCATTTTGGTAGACATATGTCTGCATAATTAACGTAAATGTATTTAAACCACATTTCTCACCTGAATGTACTTTCTTCTTTTGTGGAAAATTCCAAAAGGGATATGAGCATAAAGAGAAGAGACAAGATAATAGTTCTTCATTCAACAAACATTTGTTGGGTGTCTACTAAGTTCTCAGTAAACTGTTTCAGGCACTTTGAATGTGTTGGTTAGTAAACCAAAGGGGTGCCACTAATTGTGTCCCAGGCAAACGCTCCAGTGATTCTGTCTATCCCTAAAGGCCCCCACCTGCTTGGGTTCCTCCATCCTCTTGTTGAGATGACCAGAGACCATACAAGCCAAGCCTCATCACCTTCTCTCCTCATTGTTAATGATCCCACACTGATGACCACTTCCTCTCCACTTGTCTCTGCATGTTTTTTGTTTAGCTCTCTAGTAAAAAAACAGAATGTATGCACTAATGTCAAGTGCCTGTTAGTCACAGAGGGACTCAAGAGCTGAGATATCCACTAAAACATGGATTTACTGGTGCGGGTGGTTATGGAAAGAATACAAGGCAGTGTGGAAGATGGGCTTCCAGGACAAAGCTCTGTGGTTGCAGGAGCAAGTTATTTATTCCGTCCTATCTCTGCTGATGAAATTTTACCAACTCCTCAATCATGTACAATGTGGGTGGTGACATCTTTGGGTTTGCAAGGTGGACATAAGAGGAAAACAATAGGCTGGGGAAGAGGTTCCTGGAGAGAAAAAGGTGGTCCACATATGTTCCCTTTGAGACGAGAGCAAGTGTCCCACTGCCTCATTCCCAAGGTTTTTGGTGGAAGGAGAACAATACAATTCATCAAGGAGTAAGAAGCTAAGTCAGTTTCAGTCCTGATTCAAATTACTCCAGGGGGTCAAAAGTTCCCATCGACTTTTAGTCATTTAAGTGGTCCTGGCACTAACCCAACTCGCCCTGCCACTGCACGTGCTTCCACAGTTACACATGACAATCAAGCCAAGATGATGAAGGAGGGGAGGGTGCTGGTGCTGGCAGAGACCCTCAGAAATATAGATGGAACCAAATGGAAGCCTCTCCACCTATGAATGTCTTAAAAACTAAATCAGTCGATACTTCCACTCAACTTGAGATATGATGCATTAAAGGCAACTTAAAATAACTTGAGGGATGAAGGGTAAATAAACCAGGGATGATTTATCTCCAAGGAATAACAGTGTGACTGCTGAATAATTACATGCACCAATCTTTATTAGTATGCAAAGTAGCTGGGCTTGGTTGGCTCCCAGCTCTGCTCAAAGGACAAAAAGCCAAGAGAGCTATGCACATGCTAATAAATCACACCCCACCCCTCCCTCTGTGCTGTGGTGACCCCCAGGCCCCAGGGGCTGCTCAGTGGGCAACTCTCCTCATAGAGATAAGCAGCAGCGAGTGTCTCATTTCTACCTTCTGGAGATGGATTAGCCTCTAAAGCTCATCCAGAGGAGCACAGAAATGACTTGGACTTCTCTTTGCACAAGTTTGATCCAAATTATTCTTGTTCTGTCCAGCAGTGTCTGCAACTAACTGTGGTTTCTGCCCTCCTCTGGCTACAGAACTAAACACCTTTGCCAGAGTCCAGACTTAGCCGCCTCTCAAAGTGAGTTCCATCAGATGACCTCAGGAGATGGACCCAGCTCTTCTCTAAGGGCCCGGATAGCTGCTCACCACTGGCTCAGGAGAAAGAACCTGCAAGGCCAGCATCCCCCCTCCTGAAAAATCTGTCCTAGCAAACCCAAGAGCTCAACTTGGCAGCTTTTAAAATCTCCAAAGTCGGAATAAATATGAGCCCCTACATAAGGATTTCAGAGGGTTTAACCTAGGCAAAACAATAATAATAATAGTAAGGGTTCAAATAGTGATTGTTTAAAATTCTGTAGAATTTCAGCTATGCCAGGTACATAAGCCATACACACACACACACACACACCATGCAAAAAATAGAAATGATTATTGTCCTTTTATCATAATGGTATTATATTAAATGAGTACATATATATATGTAGAGTTGACACTTTTTTAAACTTTTTTTATTTATTTATTTTTACACAGTGGATAAGGGAGGGACAAAGAGAGGGAGAGAAACATCAATGTGTGGTTGCCTCTCATGTGCCCCAACTGGGGACCTGGCCCACAACCCAGGCATGTGACCTGACTGGGAATTGAACTGGTGACCCTTTGGTTCGCAGGCCAGCGCTCAATCCACTGAGCCACACCAGCCAGGGAACTCTTGACTTTTCAACATGGGTTTGAACTGTGTGGGTCCAGTGACATGCAGATTTTTTTCAATAAATACAGATGGCCCTTCACATCTGCAGGTTTCACAGCAGCAGGTTTAACCAACCACAGATCAAAAGCTATTTTCGCATTCCTTACAGTGATTTCCCCAATGCGTTTCCCAACTTTATATAGGAAATACTGTTCTGGATCCACAGTTGTCTTAGTCTGCTGGTGTAAAGGGCCAAGTGTATAGTCTTGTTACAAAAGTTATATGTATTTCTTTTTTTGCTGAAGGGTGAGGGTAATGCTCAGGTCAGTGCCCCTAAACTTCCATCGTTCAAGGATCAACCACATACATATGCACACGTATTCATGTGTATGTGTGTGCATGTGTGTATAATACATATATGGAAACAGTACTGTACATATTGTACACACAAGTATACACTTATTAGAAACAACCTTATGATATAAGGACTTCTATTATCTGACTATATGCATGAGAATATTGGGGCTCAGAGAGTTAAATAATCCAGTAGCTAAGATGGAATTCAAATTCAAGCATGCTGGTTTTAAAGTCCATGTTTTTAAGAATAGTACTAAAATGTCTGTATTGTTATTTCACTTAAAATATTCTGATAGCTTTCCAGGACTCACAGGATAAAGACCAAAATCCTCACAAGGATATACAAGGGTGGCCTGAGGGATCTGGCTCCTGGCTTCACCTCATGCATTACCCTCCTTATTCGGGCTCCAGCTGTCTTGTCCTGCTACTAGCTCTCCAATAAAACAAACCCTGTCCTGGTCAGGGACTGTGATCCATTCCCTGGGCAGCTGTTCACTGTTCTCTTCGCTTGGCCAACTCCTACATATCTTTCAGAAAGATTTGGCTTAATGTCACATCTTCTAGAAAGCCTTTTCCCAAAGTCCCCCTGTCCCCTACTCAGCTAGGTTCCCCATCTGTCCTCATAGTACCCTGCACTCGTCTTTCATAACATGCAGCATAGTTGTAATTAAGTAATTATAGGTCTGATTATTTGTTCCCTATCTCTTTCGCATCCTAGACTGTAAATGCCATGAAGGCAAGGACTGGGTTTATCTTTTTCATCACTCTCTCCCTAATACCTAACATTGGCCCCGGCACATGGGAAGCATAGAATAACTATTTACTGAATGATCTAATAGGAGGCCAACTTTAAGATATATCACGATGCATGCTGAAGCACTCTACACTTTGTCAAACTATAATAGACACAAGGGAATGAAAATATCCTCTCTCTCCCCATCTTTGCAACCACCAAGACCATTGATTTGGACACAGGGAATATTATCCTAAAATGAGAGCATTTACTAAGTTTAGCCAGCTCCACAATGCAAGTATAAAATTCACTACACGCTAGGCCTCGTGCAGCACTTTCATGCGTCATCTCTTCCTATCCCCCAAGTCCTTATGTGGTCACAGCATCATTATGATCCCCATTTCAGAGATGGGTTGACTGATACCCATAGTCTCACTGTTGACACTTATTGAGGTTATAGATGCTTATTGCTAAAATAGACCTTAATAAAGTAAAACAGCTAGCAAGGATGTTTAAAGCCCTCTCCTGACCCCTGTTCCCTTCCAGGAATATTAGGGCAAATGGTTTGAATGCTCAGATACCTACACACCAATTATCCTTTTATTTCCTCACTAGTCAAGTGCTTAGAACTTTTCTGCTAATTCCCCACATCCTTCTCACAATTGCTACCGATGACCTTGCCCGGAACCTGGATTTCTATTTACTGAGTCATACATAGCTATTAGGGTTTTGCTCTTTGTCAGGCATTGTTCTACACACTGAAAGAACAGCATCAAGCAAGACAGAGGTTTTTGCTCTCCTTCACTTTATGTTGTTTGAAGGATCTTACAGACCTCTCTGGTACAAAAAATTAGAAAGTTGAGACTATTCAAAATTGGCATTCAAACCCAAGCTCCAGGGAGGCTGAAATGGCCTGAGAAACCTCCAGATAACCTATTTGCAAGGATGTCTGAGATAACAGGTGCCTCTGGAAGGATGGTCATCAAAAGATTATCCACCCACTGTACATATAGGAAGGTGGATTCTGTGCTCTCTACAAATCTGGCTACAGAGTAGTGTTTTGCGGCAAGCTTGAGCATCCTGATGTTTCCCCACAAAGTCCTTTACTTTACAAACATAATAAATTTTCACATGATTTCCTTTTGCATTGCTATGAATTGCTTGGGAGCCCAAGTTCTTTCTAAGTTTTATTTCAGATCTAAGTGTGCAGAAGACCTAGTATCTGATGCTAACAGTACGTGGCCTGGCAGAGGAGACAGGCAATTAGCCAATAATGCAGTGCAAGAGACAGATCACACGGAGCCAAGATTGACTCATTAGGATCTTCTACAATAAAGAGTTTGCTGGGCTCAGTAGGAGAAATGGGGATGGGACACCCATATCCAGTGAACATCTCCTGTTTTTCCTGCCCAGTGTCATTCTTCCCTTTAGAGTTAGTAGCATTTTTTTTACTCTTCTTTGAAAAACTATACTTCCCTTGCCCTCTCTCAGGCTCAATGGGTTGGAGTGGACATGTGACCTACATCTGGCCAGCCCATGACTGGTTCATGAATGGGAATGGGAGCCAAATTGGAACCATAGGAAGGATAACTCTGAAGAATTCATCCAGAATGCACTAAAAAGAGACACAGAAATAACAAGGAAAGTAAGCAAGAGATAGGAATGATTGATTGAAAAGCTCCAACATTCATTGAATAGGAGTCCCAGAAGTGAATGGAGACAATAGTAGAGAAGTAGCAACTGAAGAAATCATCATTCAGAATTCTCCAAAGCTGGAGCAACAGGAGTCCCCTGATAATTCTAATTAGAATAAATAAAACATACACTTAAATACATCATACAGACACTGTACAACATAAGGAATAAAGAAAAATCTGAAAATCTGACAGAAAAAAAATTATTGCCTACAAAGAAATGACACTTGGAATTGACAAAAGACTTTCATGAGGAGCACAAGTCAACGGGAAAAACCGGAGAAATTACTCTGGATGTAATATATTAGATCCACCTGACTATGACTCAGGAGTGAAGGCAATATGTTTTCAGATATAAATAGGTTGAGAGAGTTTGCCATACACCAACCCTCACCAAAAGAACTGTCAAAATGGGCTTCAGAATAAAGATAAATCCAGAGGAACAATTACGCAAAGTTGAGCCCAGAAATGGATAAAATATGTTGGCAATTTATTTTAAATGTTAAATAACTATTACAGGGAGAATTAATGTCATTAAAATGTCCATACTACCCAAAGCAATCTATACATTCAATGCAATCTCTATCAAAATACCAATAACACATTTCACAGATATAGAACAAATATTTCAAAAATCTATATGGAACCATAAATGACCCTGAAAAGCCTCAGCAATTCTGAGAAAGAAGAACAAAGTAGGAGGGATCACAATACCTGATAACAAATTATATTACGAGGCCACTGTAATCAAAATAGTCTGCTACTAGCATAAGAACAGATACATGTATAAATGGAACAGAACAGAGAGCCCAGAAATAAACCCACATCTCTATGGTCAATTAATATTCAACAAAGGGGGCAGGAGTGTAAAATGGAATAAAAATAGCCTCTTCAATAAATGGTGCTGGGAGATCTGGACAGCTACATGTAAAAGAAAGAAAAAGAAAAGAAAAGAAACTAGACCATCAACTTACACCAAACACCAAAATAAACTCAAGATAAAAGACTCAAATGTAAGTCATGACACCGTAAAAGTCCTGAAGGAAAACATAAGCAGTAAAATGTCAGATATCCCATGTAGCAATATCTTCACTAATATATCTCTTAGCACCAGGGAAATAAAGGAAAGAATAAACAAATTAGATTACATCAAACTGAAAATCTGCACAGCTAAAGAAAACATCAGCAAAAATGAAAAGGGAACAAACTGTATGGGAAAACATTTTTGCCAATGATATTTCAGACAAGGGTTTGATCTCCAAAATGTATAAAGAACTCATACAACTCAACACCTGGAGGACAAACAATCCAATTAAAAAATGGGCAAAGGAACTGAACAGACACTTCTCTAAGGAGGACATACAGAGGGTCCATAGACATATGAAAAGATGCTCAGCATCACTAGCCATCAGAGAGATGCAAATTAAAACCACATGAGGTACAACTTCACACCAGTCAGAATGGCCATCATTAATAAATCAACAAACAACAAGTGCTGGTGAGGTTGTGGGGGAAAGGGAACCCCGGTACACTGTTGGTGGGAATGCAGACTGGTGCAGTCACTGTGGAAAACAGTATGGAACTTCCTCAAAAAACTAAAAATGGAACTGCCTTTTGATCCAGTGATCCCAGTGATTCTGCTGGGATTATACCCTGAGAATCCTGAAACACCAATTTAAAAGAACTTATGCATCCCAATGTTCATAGCAGCATTATTTACAATAGCCAAATACTAGAAACAGCCTAAGTGTCCGTCAGTAAATGAATGGGTCAAAAAACTGTGGTACATTTACACAATGGAATACTACACAGCAGAAAGAAAGAAGGAACACCTACCTTTCACAAGAGCATGGATGGAACAGGAGAGTATTATGCTAAGTGAAATAAGCCAGGTGGTGGAAAAGCAAATACCATATGGGCTCACCCATAAGTGGAACCTAATGAACAAAACAAACAAGCAAAATAGAACCAGAGGCATAGAAACAAGGAACAGACTGACAGTGACCAGAAGGGAGGGAGAAAAGGAGTAACAGGGGGACAAAGGGGGAAGAGTTGAGTCAAGGAACATGTATAAGGATCCCTTATACAGGGATGCATGATACTGGACAACAGGGAGGGGATTGACTGAGGGATGTGGGGGTGGGGCAGGGGAGAGCAACAGGGGGAAATTGGGACAACTGTGGTTGAACAACAATAAAAATAAAAAATAAAAATAAAAAGATTTAACTAAAATTACAATTAATAAAAACAGAATGAAGAGATAATGCCTGGTAGCATCCATTCCATGGTACCACTAAGGGTTTCTCCACTTCGGCACTACTGATATTTGGATTGGATAATTCTGTTGGTGGAAGACTATCCTGTCCACTGCAGGACATTTAGCAGCATCCTTAGCCTCTACCTACTAGAGGCCAGTAGAACACATCCCTCCTTAGTTGACAACCAAAATGTCTCCAGACATTCCCGAAAGTCTCCTTGGAGGCAAACTTGCCACCAGTTGAGAACCACTGCACTGAGAAGTGATACAATCTGCTGTTTCTAAACCAATGTAGAGGAAATAGAGTTAACTTGATTGATCCAAGGGGAAGAGGTAAAAGAAAAAAAGAAAAGTGAGAAGTAAAGGGAAAGTATGGTGAAAAAATAACAAAACAAGATGGTTTATAAAAGTCTGAAAGTATCTGTATCACAATATATAAGGTCTGGCAGAAGTAAGGCCTGCTTGAGTGTGGTTGATAGGGTAATATATGGGTGTAATAATTTATAGTTTTAATTTGAACATTTCACCTAAAATGTCACATGGTGTGCTTGAGTGTGATATTGTTATGTTGCAGAATTACATACTTATTTGTGCTGGACCCTGTATGTAACTAGATCAATCCACCTTTTAAAGGAAAGCAGTGTGTTTCTGGATTGAAAGACTTAAAGTTGTTAAAATGTCCCCAGCACCCAAGTGATCTACAGATTCAATGCAATCCCTACCAAAACCCTAACAATTACTTCCTTTTTGCTTCCTGTCTCTATAGATGTGCTTATTTTGGACATTTTATATAAATGGAATCATACACTATGTGACTTTTTATGTCTAGTTTCTTTCACTTAGCTTCATCAGTACTTCATTCCTTTTTATGAAGAAATAATTTTCTATTGTACGGAAATGCCACACTTTGTCTATCCATTTATTGGTTGATGAATATTTGGGTTGTTTCCACCATTTGGCTATTGTGAACACAGCTTCTTTGAATATTTGCATACAAGTTTCTATTTGAACAGCAGTTTTCAAAAATTTCTAGGTTATATATTTGTTTTAGATACAGTTTTAAAATCATAAGAGTAAACTATAAGCAGCTACAAAGTAAAAACCAAAAAAGTACATGTATAGTTTTCTATAGAAACATAAATTATTCCATTAACTCAAGAAAAAATAGAGAAACCACAACAAGCCAATAACCAAAAAAAAAAAAAAAGAAACAGAATTGGTGATGAAAGTTGCTTGTCACTCACTCTAAAGGCAAAAATAAAGGGAAAAAAATCACAGGCAAAACTTATCCAATTATCAAGAAACAGATACTTTTCTGCCTTATATAATTTTTTCAGAAAATATAAAAAGAAAGTCATGACTCACTTAATGAGGGTAGTATTACCTTAGTAAAAAATCAAACAAGGACAGTATAAAAAGAGAAAATTATAAACCATTGTCACTTATCAACATAAATGTAAAACTATCAAATCCAGCACTATAAAATTGGATTCATCAAGGTCTATAAATAATAATACATCATGATCAAATAGGGTTTATTCCAAGAATGCAGTAACAGTTCAAAATCAGAACTCCTATTAAGGTAATGCACTACATTAAAAGATTAAAGAGAAAGCATACAATCAAAACAATTCATGCAGAACAGGCATTTTGTAATATTTAATAAAAACCCTTAGGAATCAAAGTATAGTGGGGAACTTTTTTAGCCCAATAAGGTTATTTATCAAAATATACTTCAAAGATCACATTTAAAAGTGAAACTATAGATGGATTCCTACTAATGTCAGGAATGGGAAAAGAAACCCTCCACGCACGGGTTTTATTCACCATTGCCCCCTTGGTCTTCTAGCTAATGCAATAGATGACAAATGTAGTGTCAATGAGTAAACATAAATAATAATATAACATATAATTGATGTAGTAATATAATATGCAATTAATTTATTATGTATTAATAAATGTCATTAAGACATGATATATGATTGTGTTATATTATATTCCTTCAGAGACATACATGTTTTATTTATTCACTGACACTGGAAAAGTAGAGACAAAACAGTCTTGACAAGTGTTTTGGATAGAACTACAACCAAGTTACTAGCATTATCATGAATTTAGCAATTACTGAATAAAAATCTACATACAAAATTCAATAGCATTATTATATTCAGAGATAAACAATTCAAATTTATATGAGAAAAATCCCCTTCACATAGTACAAAAACCTATAAGGTACTGAGAAGTAAATTTTAATATTACTTAAATATAATGATATATTTTATATATAACATATGCAGAGAGAGATCACTTATATATACATTATTTAAATGTATAAATAAATTATATAAATCATATATGTAATATAAATAATTGACAAACATAAAGGAAGTCCTCAAAAACAGTGAGACATATAACATATTTGTAGATAGAAAAACAATATACCATAATTTGCCATGGTATTTGCACACACTTTTGCCCAAAGTTTTGAGGGAAAAATAAGGATGCACATTATACATGGGTAGTACTAATTAAAATTTCCTGTACCTTGTATATGTTTTTGTGTTTTGTAATTATTTGTTACATAAAATTTCTTGTACCATGACAATCTCAAAAATAAATGCTAAAATTCCTTTATATTACAAAAAACAAGTAACTAAATATAAATAAATAAATAAATTGCATTAAAAATTTAAAACAAAAGATATTTTTCCTGAAAACCTGGGCCAAAAACATGGGTGTGCATTATACACGCCAAAATACGATAACAAATATGTAAACTCTTCTCAGATAACTCTTTATATTTAATGTAATTCATATCAAAACTATAATAATTTCCACCAGACTTTAATACACTATCCTTTAAATTCACATGGAGGTGGAAAGAACTAAAAATATTGAACACTTTGGAGCATTTGGAGATGGTTTTAGAGACATCTGGTAAACCTGAGGGTGCACGTAGCCTGTGACCATGCGACTTCACATCTGTGTATTTAATCTAAGCACAAGGACGTACATTCCCAAACCTGCATTGGACCGTTGTTTACAAAGTACAAAATAACTTGAATGTTCATCAATATGAAAATGGATAAAAAATTGTGGAATAGTCATGCAGGAAAACATTACACAGAAGACAAACTGAATAAACTAGACTTACAAGTGAAAATGTAGACAAATTTTTAAAAAAACACTAAAATGAGTAAAAACGATGCATGGGATACCACATTTTGTCTGTGGACTAAAAAACATATTTAGAAAGTATCTATGGGAATAAAAAATCAGACATCAAAGGAAGACAATGAGAATGGGGACAGATCAGGGTGACAGTCCTATCACACTTTTTAAAAATCTTTACAAATTCTGAAGCAAATACAGAATAATGTTAAGATGTGAGAAAGCTAGAAGGTAGATAAAGGAGATCCATTATATTATTCTCTAATTTTCTGCTAGGATATTTTACTTTCTGGATTTTGCTTTTTTATCCAAATCTAAAATCATATTTAACAATTTCCTCTAACCCTCATTATTTCCTGTAACTTAATTAGATCTAAATGCTTCATTGGATTCAGGTGTTATTTATTTGCTTTTTAGCAAGATCATATCATTGGTGGGGCCAGGCATTTCCTATTGCATCACAGAAGAAGGTACATAACATCTGATTTTCCCACTTTGGGAAAATTCTAAGATTGAACATTGGTTTCAGGTGCTGTCATCCTGCTCCATCCATCATCAAATTCCTCATCATCCTGTCATGTAATGGTTTTAGCAGTTATTGATCATTATTGCCTACCTTTATTATTTCATTAGGAGCTGCAAAATGGTGATTTTCTAGTGATTGCTAGGGATTTCTAGGTGATTTACCACCCTGCTCACTCTTATTGCTGTGGCTTTTCTTCCTTATTCACTATTTGCCCTGATATATGGAAACTTAATGACTGGATGGGTGATGGGTGTATGAGAACTTTTTATTCTTTTGCCTGTACTTTTCAATGTTTGAAAATTTATATCAGAAAATTAAAAATAAAATAAAAGCCAGGTTAAAAAAATAAAAATTTAATTGTATAGGGAAAACACTGAAAGCAAAACCCCAAATATATTACCTTTATTAATACCAAGGTAGTAGGATTATTACAGGTGACTTTTATAAATTACTGTATTTCCAAATTTATTAATAAAAACATGTATTACATTCATAACTAGAAAATCAAAATGGAAGAGCAGAATGGTGTGATAGTGATGGTAGGGGTCAGCAGGGGAGGTGAGTGGTCTAATTTAAGTCAGGAGCCAGAGACAGCATCTCTAACAGCTATCATTTGAAAGAATTGGTTTGGCAAAGCTCTTGGGAAAGAGCGCATCATGCAGACAAACCCGAATCCCAGGACAGTGATGATGTTGGAGTGTTTGCAGACCAGGAAAAGCAAGAGTGCAGTGAGGCAATGGATGAGTATCATTAAGCTCTCAGTAAAAATGGAGCCCAGCTGATGCTCCAAATCACCCCTGAAATGCCTGCTGATTTCACGCAGAAGTCTGTGTTCACGAAGTTGTAGAACCCAAATCTCAAAGGAAATCTCAGCTTCTGCCCCCACTGAGTAGGTGAAAGGCAGAAAACCTGAAAACCCTAAATAATGGATCACAGTGGCTCCATAATGACAAGGCAAAATAGTGATAATTAAATGATTTTAATAGTGTGTCAAGATGAAGGATAATGGTCTTGGAAAATGAGGTTGGAAAATCATTACCCATCGGACTGGCATGCACACCCCAGTTAGGGAGTGAAAAATGCAGAATGCAAAAATCCCTGGCCACACATTTGGTTCAGCACAGTGTTCACTCCCACCCTTTTAGGGTTACTTCTGAGCCAAGCACAGCTGGGCTCCATTTTCAACTCTGAGGCAAAACGAGAGCTAAGCTCAAATTTATCTCACTTACTGAGCACTTTACTCTGTGCCCCCAAGCTCCATGCTAAATGCTGGCAATAGATACCAAAGATATCTATGCTAACTGCAGAAACAGGAAATCCTGGGGCCATTACAACATCTAATGGGGTGAGGAGTTGAGGCAGTACTGGGAAGGGTCCCCTAACAAGAACCCCTGTCCTCCTCTGGATGAGATCTTTCACAAAGAAGTGACACTTGGATTCCTGGTCAAGATGGCAGCATAGACAGACATGGCTCACCTCTTTGCACAACCACATCAAAATTATGACTAAAATATAGAACAACCATCACTCAGAACCATCAGAAAACAAGTTGAATGGAAGTCTGACAACTACGGAATTAAAGAAACCACATCCATCCAGGCTGGTAGGAGGAGCACAGACATGGAACAGGCTGGTCCCACACCCACATGTGGTGGATAAAAATTCAGGAGGGATATCTCAGGAGAAAGGAGTCCCAGCCCTACACCAAGCCCCCGAGCCCAGGGTTCCAGTGCCAGGAAGATAAGTTCCCACAACTTCTGGCTGCAAAAACCAGTGGGGATTGAATCAGCAGAAGAAACTGCTGGAGCCCTAAGCAGTTCCTGCTAGGGAACATGGACTCACCTGCTAAGACTCACTCCCTCTGAGCTCCAGCACTGGGGTAGCAATTTAAAAGGCACTAGTGATATACAGGGAGAAAGCAAAGTGTCTGGCATCAAGGTAAGCCAAGGCCATTGTCTCTTTTCTAAACCCTCTCCCCACAGAGCCAGCAAGCTGGTACCATATCTGAGACTCCATCAAACTGGCTAACACTGACCTGTCTTGGGCATCTCCAAAGACTCCACCCCACCCAACTTATGGGCCCACTCAAGCTGCTTTTCCATATGAATGGCCAGTCCTGGCTCATGCTTCACAGCTTTCTAAATCCTATCAAACAATCACCAGCTGGCCTCAGTGAGCCCCAGGCCTCACACTAACAGCATCCACACTAATAGATTCACAGCTTGGCTTCACCTGGGAATCTCCAAACCTAGCACAAGTAGCAGCCATCTCAGATTGCTTTATAGCTCAAGCAGGGTGGCCCTGGGAAAAAACACAGGTGGGGGCTGACATTGGCCTGCACTAACAGGGAAACCCCAGGGCCAGTGCACCCAGTGGACAGCTATAGACCACACTGGAGCACCACCACACTGCCCTTGAACAGCTGATCCTCCACGGAGGGTGGAGGTTAGTGGTAAGTGGTCACAGTCAATCTTTGCAGCTGATTGGCCTGGATAAATCCCTCCCATTGATCTGCCAACAGCAACCAGGCTCAACAACAAGAGGAGAGTGTACTCAGCCCACACAAAGGGTGCACCTCGATTACCCAGCTTGTGTGATAGGAGAGGCTGTGCCACTGGACCCTAAGGACACCTGCTACAGTAGGCCACACTACTAAGATATGGAGTCGAAGCAGCTCTATCTAATACATAGAAACAAACACAAGGAGGTTGCCAAAATGAGGAGACAAAGAAACATGGCCCAAATGAAAGAGCAGATCAAAATTCCAGAAAAAGAGTGAAACAAAATGGAGATAAACAATCTGTCAGATGCAGAGTTCAAAACACTGGTTATAGAGATGCTCAAGGAAATTAGGAACTTAGGATCAACAGCATAAAAAAGATCCAGTCAGAAACAAAGGATACACTAATTGAAATAAAGAACAATTTACAGGGAAAAACAGTAGAATGGATGAAGCCAAGAATCAAATCAATGATTTGGAACATAAAGAACCAAAAAACAACCAATCAGAACAACAAGAAGAAAAAAGAATCCAAAAAATGAGTATAGTATAAGCAGCTTCTGGGACAACTTCAAAAGGTCCAACATTCACATCATAGGGGTGCCAGGAGAAAAGAGAGAGCAAGAAATTGGAAATCTATTTGAAAAAATAATAAAAGAAAATGTCCCTGATTTGGTGAAGGAAATAGACATACAAGTACAAGAAGCACAGAGAGTCCCAAACAAGATGGATGCAAAGAGGCCCACTCCAAGACACATCACAGTTAAAATGCCAAAGGTTAAAAATAAAGAGAACCTTAAAAGCAGCAAGAGAAGAGAAGTTAGTTGCATAAAGGGGAGTTCCCATAAGACTGTCAGCTGATTTCTCAAAAGAAAATTTGCAGGCTAGAAGGGACTGGCAAGAAATATTCAAAATCATGAAAAGTAGGGACCTACAGCCAAGATTGCTCTACCCAGCAAAGCTATCATTTAGAATCAAAGGGCAGATAAAGAGCTTCCCAGACAAGAAAAAACTAAGAGTTCATCATCACAAAACCATTATTATATGAAATGTTAAAGGGACTTATTTAAGAAAAAGAAGATCAAAACTATGAACAATAAAATGGTAAAAAATATGAATCTAAAAACAAACTAAGCAAACAAGAACAGAAACAGAATCACAGATACAGAGAGCATTTTGATGGTTGCCAGATGGGAAAGGATGTAGGGGAATGGGTGAAGTGAGGGGATTAAGAAGTGTAAATAGGTAGGTACAGAATAGCCATGGGGATGTAAAGAACAGTACAGGAAATGGAGTAGCCAAAGAACTTATATGCCTGACCCATGGACGTGAATGATGGTGGAGGATTGCCTGAGGGAATGGGGGTGCTAGGTGGAGGGGAGGCAATGGGGACAAAATCAGGACAACTGTAATAGCATAGTCAATAAAATATAATTTAGAAAAAGAAGTGACACTTGAGCTGAGTTTGAAGAATAAGAAGTTCCTATTCATACGAAGGGAAAAGAGGGCATTCTAGGCAAAGGGAATCAAATCCTTGGGCTTCAGTGTGAATAGACCAGGCAAGAGGGAGTTACTAAAGGTGTCATTTAAGATTACTTAATTTCCCAAAAGGTATTTATTACCTTTTGTGACAGGGTGGATAGACCTGGAGAGTATTATGCTAAGTGAAATAAGCCAGTCAGAAGAAGACAAATACAATATGATTTCACTTATATGTGGATTCTATGAACAAAACAAACTAACATATAAAATAAGAACAGGCTTATAGATACACAAAACAGACTGACTGCTATCAGAGGGTTTGGAGGGCTGGGTGGAAAAGGTGAAAGGTTTTAGGGGAAAAAAACCACGGACAAGAGTATGGTGACAGCCAGAGGGAAAGGGGGCAGAGGAGGTAGAAGAGGGGAAAGGGGGTTAAATGGTGGAGGAAAGAGACTTGACTTCGGGTGGGTGGTGGGCACATGAAGCAGTGTACAGATGATGGGTTAACAGAGCTGCACACTTGAAACTGGCATCGTGTGATTAACCACTGTCACCCCAATAAATTCAATTTAAACAGATTACTTAATTTCACTGGCACCAAAAGTTCTGAAACCAGAATGCACACTCCACCCTTTGCGAACACCCACACTTAAATCCACCACCACCCACTGTCCATGGCAGCATGATTGAAAGACAGGCCTGACCTCTCAGAAAGAATTTTCTCTTTTCCCCAACACATAATGAGTTTTTTAACCTTTTGTTGTTCCATAAGTATTGTGTGCAGGAGAAAGAGGAATAGGAAAAAGAAAAGAGTAAATAAAATTCACCCCAATATCCTTCACAGAAGCATATCCATTGTAATGTCTTAATGCAGTTTCAGATTTTGTTTTTGTTCTGTGTGTATAATATATGTATAGTTTTAAAATAAATTAGAATCACACTAATTGTAAACTGAAAATCATTTTCTCTTAACGCAAAAGTCTACAGTTTGGCTGGTTTCCAAGTCTCATTACCCGCAGCTGTCATCTCCTACTTATGAAATTAGTGTCAGGAAAGAGTTAACATGTCCATTAACAGGAGGGAGAAGATTTATCATCTAAGGGGACTGCTGGCGAGAGAAGGTTGATGTGCTTAACAATTCACACCAGGATGCATTACACCCACGTCTGTCCACTCAGCTCTCTTCCATGGCAACCAGAATATTGCCTTCGCAGGGATCTAAAAACTTGCCGACACTTAAAACACCCTAACATGACATCCCAGGGTTGGAGTGGCTGGGAAAAGAGTGAATTATCTGGTGAGTGTAGACATTTGCAAAACCGAATAAATGCTTTGATCTTACAACCTCCCTACTTCTGTCCTCTCAGCTGATAGATTGCTTGTGCTGTCTTTAGCTTTGGCATCTCTACTATTTACCTGGTCTACCAGGTGAGGTCTCACTTCTTTGTTTCTCAGCTTCCAGGTGACCACATCCCTCTGGCCTGGCTTTGGTACTCTTTTGCACTTGATGGTCCTGTAGACCCTATCATCCCCGCTCGGCTTGGATACTCAACAACCAGCTATCCTACCAGAATCACTAGAAACAGAGCTAAGCTCCCCAAACAGGGATTCCCTGGCCTCCATTTAGGAAGCCAGGTCATTAGTAGAATTCACCTCCTTGCATCTGTAGGACTGAGCTCCCTTTCTCTTTTTGGCTGTTGGTCAGAAACTTCTCTCAGCTCCCAGAGGTAGCCTGCAGTTCCTCGCCAAGTGGCCCTTTGCAAATGTAGCTTTCTTCTCCAAACCCAGGAAGGAGAGTTTCTCTGTGAATCTACTAGTAGTAACACACACACACACACACTGAGTTAATCATCATTATTTGTGAGTTCTGTATTTATGAATTAGCCTACTTGCTAAAATTTATTTGTAACCCTCAAATCAATACCTGAAGTGGTTTTGGTGACATTTGTGTAAAAATGCCCATAGAAGGAAAAATTTGAGCTGCCAGCTGAGGTGGAACAAGTTGATGCTCTTCCTTCTTGTTTCAGCTGTCCTACAGAGGTGACCAGTGGTGACCAGAGGCTGGAGATTGTAGGGGGCATTTCAAAAAGCTCTGGCCCTGATGCCGATTGGATGAGACTTAAATCCCATCTCAGGCACCTGTTAATGGGGCAGCCTCAGGCAAGTCACTTAAAACCTCGAACCTCATTCACTGTTCTGTAAAGTAAGGAAAACAAAATCTACCATGATGAGTTGTTTTTAGGCTTAAAGATTATAATCTATGTGAGACAAATATATTTCGTATGTATATATTTTTTCACTGGAAACACGAAATTAGTGAATACTGACTGATTGTTTCATTGTTCCCAGGGGACATGTGTACATGAGTACATAGGCATATATAAGTATATACTGTGTATGTGTGTGTATATATGTGTGCATGTAAATATGTACCATATTTTCCCATGTATAATGCACACCTACATTTTGTGTGCATTATACATGGGATTTGATGCCTATGGTATATGATCATTTTACCTGTGTAAAATGCACATCCATATTTTTCCCTCAAAAATTTAGGCAAAAAAGTGTGCATTATACATGGCAAAATATGGTATCTATTAAGTATGGAAACTGTATGGAATATAACTATCATAAATAATGAGAATGAAATATACACACACCTGTGTGTATACATACATACTTACATATGCATGCATATTATCATATATGAGTATTATGTATACACATTATATAATAGTATTATTAGTACACATGTATGCGTGTGTATAATATATAAGTATAATAGTATACATAAGTATTATATGATACATACTTGAGGTATATATGTATACATTTATAAGCATATATAATAATATGTGTATATATAGTAACATATATAAATGTAATCTAGAGAGTTACATCTAATCCTATTACCTTCATCATAATCTATTAGTTAGAATCAAGTCACTGGTCCTACCTAAACTCAAAAGGAGGGTATTATACAAAGCCGTGAATAATTGGGGCCATTTTAGAATCTTTCCATCATACCTCCTATTCTGCCAAAGTCTTTCCACATCTGCAGGGCGACCAGCATAGAGACCACACCGTAAATGGTTGAGTTTACAGGAAATTCTGTCCAAAACCAGATATGTCCAGTAAGGAACACCCAGACCCCAGCCTTGAAACTCCAGTCCCAGGAGGCCCCAGCAGGGCAGAGCACCTGCTCTATCCAAGTGCCTCCGGAGGTGAAGCCAGCCACTCGCAGGCCTGTGAGGCCAACGTGTCACAATGCACACGCAAACATGCACACTCCCGTTGAAAAATATGTGTGATGATACAACTGTTTTTCCATTTCTCCAGTTCCAAAGAACCTGATTAACATGGTCATTGGTGAGCATTACATAACATTCTGCCATCAACTGCTTATTTTAAAATTCACTAAAGCAGGTTTTCCGCTTTCCAGAGACAAATTAATGTTCCCATGATCACAGTCTGCTTGGCTGGCCTCTGACTTGGCAGAGTGATTCCAGTTGTCATGTCCCATAAGCAAGAACTGGTCTAGCAACCGCACGGCCCAGAGCCTGTGTGCTGCAGGAGGGGCTTCTGCTTCATGACTTGCATCCAATCTGCCTTCACTGCTCTGAGTTCTTTAGTTGTAGGCAGCAGAGACTAACTACAGAGGTCATACAGAACAGATAACTTATTAGAGGAATGTTCAGAGAAGCTCAGAGAATTGAAGGAGAAGCTTCAGTGCCAGCTCAGGAAATGCAGGCAGTTGGTGCTACCGGATGGCCTCCACTGAGAGCCACAGCCAGGGTGAATAAGCTCACACAATCTTCCATTCAAGATTTGACTCTGGGAGAAAGCATATGATGGATCTCTGTTGGGTCATTTGTTTTCTTACTCGGAAGTAGAGGGCTAAGTGGTGCCCAAAAGCAAAAGCAGGGCTTAATTGCCAGAAGGGGAAATGAATCCTAGCCATCCAAAGGCAACAGAAGCGTACAATGTACTCTAGCAGGAAACCTCAGCCTAAACATTGCCCCGGTCTGTTGTCAATTCAAGGGAACATGACTCCTTAGAGAAAGAGATGCCTCCCTAAAAACCAGTTTTCTTTATCCACTTATTCATTCAAAAACACATTTATTCAATGCCAATCATTTTCTTCCTTCTAAGCTTCAGAAAGAAAAGAGAAGTTAAATCAAGTAATTGTCCTCAAGTTCTTCAAAGTCTAATGGGAGAGGTTAAAAAAAAAAACAAACAAGAAACAGACTCATAGATATAGAGAACAGACTGACAGCTGTCAGAAGGGAGGGAGTCTGGGGGGGATGGGTGAAAAAGGTGAAGGGATTAAGCAAAGAAACAAAACAACTCATAGACACAGACAACAGTATGGTGATTACCAGAGGGGAAGGGGGGTAGGGGGAGGTAGAAGAGGGTAAAGGGGGAATAAATGATGATGGAAGGAGACTTGACTTGGGGTGGTGAACACACAATACAATATGCAGATGATGTGTTATAGAATTGTACACCCAAAACCTATACAATTGTATTAGCCAATGTCACCTGAATAAATTCAATTCAAAAAACAAAAAGGAAAAAAAGCACTTTGATAATGGTAATAGTGGTGATAGTTGTATTACTAAGTGCATACTTCATGTCAGACACTGTGCCAAGGGGGTTATATTTATTACGTTATCCAGTTCCCACAGCATTTTGTAACCTCCTGACCCCCTGACCAGTGTGTGGAGAGCTGTACAAGATTTGCCTGAGCCCCAGATGGGTAGACAGTGCTCCCAGCCCTTCTTAAGGACATCACTGGCTGTTCCTCCTGGGAAAGTGTTCCCTCTTGAATACAGAAGAATTCATTGATGATGCTGTGATGGCAAAAAATGCGTTTAGGTGGAGTTAATGCATGGTTGTGTTCAACAGATGTCTTTTCACTTGTTAAATAGGTGAGATCAAGGCCTGAAAACTAAGACTGCTTTTCAGAAACAATCCAGCCAGGGAGTCCTAATTGGGCTGACCTCACTCTCCACTCAGGCCAGGCTCCTCCTTCCTCACTACTGTCTGTCTCTCCATCAGCCTCTTCAGGCACACCCAGGTCTTTTCCTCTGCAAAGCTATCACTGTCCCCCTGCAGGAACAGTCTCCTGCTGGCTCTCCGCAGGGCTGCTGCTTCTCATGCTCTGAGTGACACTGTCAATTCTTCAGAGAGACCTCGCTTGGCCCATCGTCCCCACATCATCCAGCTTATTTCTCCCTTGTGGTTATAATAATATACAGTTGATGGATTGATTTCTTCCTTTAGTTTTTTGTCCGTAACCACTGTCCACAGTCATTGCTGCGAAATGAAACAGACCTTATCTGCATTGTTGTTCTTCATTGTATCTCCTGTAGTGAAAAATTTCCCAGGACATAACACAGAAATTCCTTCTTCCTGATATGTCTCTGGTCTTTGCAGAGGACAAAGAGAAATGTTCTAAGCCCCAAAGGAGACTTTTCTGATGTGCCAAATAAGATCTCCTATTCAGCCCAGTGCAACAGTTACTATATGCCAGGCAGTCTTTAAGATTCCACAGAAATCTGAGCAGGCAGCTAACACTATCTTCCACTTTCCTGACCCCCATCACCAAATTCACCGTTACAATCACAGTTACCATTTACCAGCTGCCTCCTGTATACCAGGCACTATACTATGCCCCGAATACACAGGGTCCAGCAGAAGTAATGCCTGCTTGAGTGTGGTTGGTAGGGTAATAATATAGGTGTAATAATTTATAGTTTTAATGTGAACATTTCACTTAAAATGTCATATGGTGTGCTTGAGTGTACTGTTATATTACAGAATTACATGCTTATGATTTTTGTAATAAAAAGGGGCATATTTGTGCCAGACCCTGTATATTACTTAACTATGTGTAACAGCCCTGTAAGGTAAGTGTTCTGATACCCACATTGCAAGTAGGTCACTGGTAAGTGATTTGCTCAGAGCCTCACACGTGTGCTGGGCACCACCTGCAATGGCTACCCTCCCCGCAATTCCAGTTCTCTGGGCATGACCCCGTCCCAGAGTGGGACGCCCAGGCTTGTGTTACATAACCAAGCCTTCCAGCCCTTAAAGTGATACGAAGTTGGGTTCTTGACCCAAGATGGCCCCCCAAAATCCTGCCTTTGAGTGTTTTGAGTGATGATCAAAGGAAGAGATGGGGTCTCCTTTGGTAGGTGGAACCATGAGGTTTGAGCCTCTAGGATCGGAGGTCACATTCCGCAACTGGTCTCTGGGAAGAAATACTGAAACTCGTGAGAGGAAGAAAACAAAGAGGACCCGGGCAATCGTTCAATCTCTAGTTTTAGTTTTCTTTGAAACCCAGTCGTCCACTCCACTGCCTTAGGTTACTTAGAATGCCCTAACTTTCTCCAATAAATTTTAAATGTTGCCTGCGTAATCTTTCATTTAGTCTTTGTCATTTTGCAGCCCAACATGCCTTGTTGGTTACACGCGAGACACTGGGGTAGGTCATACATTGCTCTGCCGTATAACCCAGGGAGACCAGTTCAGGCTGCTAACCCCCCAAGCGCAACGTCTCCGAGGAGGCGAAGGAAGGGTGTCCTTGGGCATTGTGGTTATGCAGGAACCACCTCTCTGTATTTTCCCATGTGAGGAATACATGTTTCCAGAGGCCAAAATGTGTTCAAGAATTCTGCCTGGAAAAGCAAGGGCAACCATTTTCCCACCAAATATAAATTATCCTTTGCTATGGAAAATGAGCAGCCTTTAAATCAAAATGGCCTTTGCTGATATGAAATTCTTGTTTCAATTCATAAAGCTTTTTTCCCCTTAAGCATTCATTTCTGACAAATAAAACAAATTGTCATGCCAAACACATATAAAGATAGCAGGGATGCACCTCCATTAAATTCTATTTAGCAGCAAAGTGACTCAGGTGTTACCTAAATTTAGCCCTCTGAGCTCCCTTTCTTTTATACCTAAACACTATTTCTCAAAGCTTTTGCTTAGACTTACAAGAGTTTGATAAATAGAAATACTTTACACAATGCATTAAGATTAGGTCAGCAGAAGAGCTTGACCTGGTTGGATCAAATCTTGTATTGATTTCTCAAAGTATGTTTCCTACTAAAACTTGGACCCTTGCAGAGAAATACTGCCCCAAGTGTCAGATAAGATAGGGCAGTCACTGGTTCCAAGGCAAAGAGAGAACAGAAAGGATTGGGATCATAG
This sequence comes from Desmodus rotundus, assembly GCF_022682495.2. Lineage (NCBI taxonomy): Eukaryota > Metazoa > Chordata > Mammalia > Chiroptera > Phyllostomidae > Desmodus > Desmodus rotundus. The sequence continues at coordinate 102,377,502 of NC_071387.1, read as the reverse complement.
ATTGTTCTCTGGGAAGCCTCCTGCATTCTTAATCCCCGACACTGGAAAAAATACCAAAGACAGCACCAGCCCCACTCGGCCCTGCAGTCTGAATACCAATACTGGCTTCAACACCCCCCCCTCATTTTCATGCTTGTGATTGAAGTCACAATCACATCATGCCTAGAACAAATGCTGAGTAAATGTCCAGGTGCCAAAAACAAACAAACAAAAATAGTGGTTGGAATTTCTGACACTGGAGACTCAAATCTTTATGTCACCTCATCAGAAAGAACAGCCTCTGCTTTCCTTTTCTTGGCCCAATTTGGGGAATCAAGACATTCATCCTAGATGACTGTGAGCCAGTGGCAGAAGAGGAAACACGCAGAGAAGTCCAGGGAATTTATCAAACAGTAACTGGGACCTTACCTTTGATTGACATATACTCTTTTTCCTTACTGTCACAGGTATTGTTTTCATTAAAATCAATGAATCTTCTCGTGTTGATGTGCCAAGTAGTTGGAATGGGGTGCTTTTGGCAAATCCATGTATGGAGAAAAGTCAACTTATATGGCCACTAAGAAAGGCAATAGATCGAATACTAAGACCAAATTCCTTAGTGAATAATCAGAAGTCAAGAAAGGAGGCCCATTGTTGAGGAGAAATCCCTCCATAGCTTCCTGAATAAGACAGAGCTGGACTCTTCCCTGTACGTGCAGCTATGGAGACACAGGTGCCCCTCCAGGGAAGGCAGACTCCAGGTTTGGCTCTGACTGCACGTCCCTTTCCACTCCCACAGAGCCCACCTCCTATCCTCCTTTGAGAACTTTAAAAACTAATAAAAAATATAAAATGTAATGGAGTAAACACTCATATTATTCGCCACCCCAAAATACAAATATTTATATTTTGCCATAATTATTTCCAGTCTTTAAAACAAACAGAACTTTACAGACAAGTAAGAAACGTGCCCAGTCCCATCTCCCCCACCCATCACTCCCTTCCCAGGCAGCCACTGACGAGAGCCTGATGTTCACCCTTCTGCCCATATGCTCCAGTATCCAGTATTGTTTTGTATGTAGAGCCAAAAGCTCACACAAGTAGCTCCTTCCTCTTGCTTTCTTCACTCAGTGCTGTGTTTGAGAAGGTCCACACTGATACAAGGTATCAAAGTGCAGCATCACATTAATAAAAGAACAGCCTATGTTCCTCACTGATGCGTTTAGTCTACCATATAAAAACCCTGCATGTTCCTCATCCGTGCCTCCGATGACGGGCATTCAGGTTATTTACCAATGTCTGCCATTACAAACACTGCTGCAGTAACACCCTTGTACACACCTTGTACACATCTCTTTGCACAATTGTAAAATAGTTTGTCCAAGGCACATGATTCCTGGTGGAATTCTTAGGTCCTAGGAATGTGTATTTTCAAATTGGTAGAGTCTGGCCAGTTTCTTCCTCAAAGAGGCCATGCCAACCTACAGTCCCATCAGCCCTTGAAGGAGACACCATCTCCCCATCCTCACCAGGGATATCTTTAGATTTAGACTGAGATGGCCTCAGCTTGGGTCAACAGCTCCACCTTCCACAAAAGAGAATAGATTGATTTACATGAAAAAGACCCTGAAGTTTAATTTAATTCTCTTTAATCACCAGTTGCATCATTTTAAAAACTAATAATGTATCTGCATTCTCCCACCTTGTGATAACTTAATGAATTAGCCACTTGCCCATATTACCCCTTGGGATAATATGTCAAAATTGAGTAACACACTCAACTTATATTGAGTTGATGGATTTAAGGCAAGACTTTAGGCAATAGTAATGTTGTTTAGAAGATGAATCTACTCATAAGAGCCCCTCCATGACAAATGACTTACTTGGAGGCTATTTATGAGGTCCAGGTGGGAGAGGTATAAACTTAATTAAAGTTCAAAAACATGATAGAACCAAAGGCAGTGCATCAATTTCTCAGTGTCCAATCAAAAAGCCAATGAGGTCCTCAATAGGCTGGCAGTATCTGCCTCTTGGAGCTGCAAAATATAGTTATCCAACTTACATGGCTCCAATTGCTGAGTTTGCTGAAGCCACACCACCCCCCACACATACTTCTTTTCTCCTCTCTCCATATCTTCTTATGAGACCAATTCATCTCAGCTGGGGAGAAAAATCATGACTGCTCCTATCACACACTCTTTACACTGGATCCTAACAAAACCAGGCGCAGCCTGGCTGCCCACCCCCATTCTTTAATGACTCGGTCTATCCGTACCTAGAAAACCACATAAATTGTCACTGCCCTGTGCTCTGGAGCTCCCTGAGGCCTGGAATGCAAGTGCAGCATTACATAAAGTATCTTAAAGACTCATTTGAATCACAATCCAGGGAACCAAATACTCCTGAGAAACCTTAAAATATAAGTAAATATAAACACTCAGGACAGGACCCAGATACACCAGCCAAGCATTCATTCTGATGTACTTCATTATGGTGTGGGGTGATATATCTGAAATATAATTTGATAGCCTCAATGGCTCCCTACTGAGAAAAAAGCTGATTGAAAAGACTGAATCACTCCCAACTTTGTGTCTCATATAAAACACATTTAGAAGCCACTTCACTAAGCAACAGGGTCCTTGGAAGGCTTCAGAGAACCAAGAGAAATCTACATGAGGCTAGTCCTAGAATGAGCACATGTGCGCGCCCACACACACACAAACGCGGCAGTCAGTGGTGATAAAAGACAGGAGAACTGTTGCCACGTAAGAGGTACAGACCACTGTGCTACCATCCATCTGTCCCAACAAGATCAAGTCTGGTGAGGCAGAGGGATGCATCCCATGACCTTTGGACTACACAGCGTGTGTAAAAGATGTCAGTGCCCAGGCTCCAGCCCAGTGCAACTGAGTCAGAACCTCCAGGGAGGAACTGTGGTATTTTTCAAAACCTCCTCAATGGAATCAACTTTGCATCCAAGGTTGCAACACTTAGCTTCAAAGAATCTGAGACTTCAGTCATATTTCCCAGGCTTTAGCGAAATCAAAACAATCATTGCCTTGCCTCTTCTTCCAACAAAATGGTGGCTGTTAACATTGCAGTTACAATCACAAATTTTACTTTCTCCATATCACCTTCTTCAAATCTCCCTGGAAAGAGAAAAATAATAGGTAACTTCTAGGAAGAGCCTGTGATACACTAGGCATGGTGCTAAGCAATCTCCACCCTTCATCGCAGTAAAGCCTTACAATAGCCCGAAGAGGTAGGCACTCTTCTTACCCCCACTTCCTAAGTGAACGGACAGAGTCCCGAAGAGGTTAAATAAGTCACAGTGTAAGCATGAGGCAGGGCCAGAACTCCCACCCACCTCTGTGCGCTGCAAGGCTCTGCTGTTCGCCAGCTGTTTGACTCACACAGAGACTATACAAGCTTTTGAAATGAGAAGTTCTCGCGTTTGAAGAAAGAACAGCAATATATGTATTTCACACATGTGGTTGTCAGTCCTGGCAAGGAAAACTCAAGCACCTCTCAAGTCAATATGTGACTGCCAAAGATTTAGATACCTCTCTTTCAATGTAGTATCGTAGGAGTCGGACAGCCTTGGATAAAAACTTGAGCTCCTCCTGCTCCCGGGTATTTGGAGCCAATTTTTTATCTATTATGAAACTTAGCTGCGTGATCTGTAAAATGGGGATAATACCTACTTCCCGGGGTTATCAGGATTAAAAGTAATTGCATTTATGAAAGCTCCTGGCACAGGCCAGGGTAATCTCTTCCACCAGGTGCGTCAGAGGTACCTTGGCTGTGATTGCCAAATCATATCATTCTTATCTCTGCACCACCTGATGATCTCATTGGAACAAGGTTACATCAAATACTAGTTACAACAGGTATATGATGTTATTTTTTATTCTTAGGGGAATTCTATTCAAAAGGGACCACTGGTGCCCCCACAATGGTTTTTAATGGATTCAAATTTGAAAGGCACAATGCATTCATTAATCCCTCATTGGAGTAAACAGTAACAAAGCCAGCAGGAGCAATCATTAATTTACATTAATAGCTTTCAGTATTGCCTATACCAGTGCCTGACATGAAACAGGAATCTGAAACCGAACTATGACTGTGTCCTACACGAGTTAATGTATCACAGCCCTCTAGACCCAGTGCTCATGCATTTCAACAAGGGGAAGATGTGTTCATGCATCCCTATCACATACGAAAATATTCACACTCCTTACCATGGCCTTCAAGTTCCTATCTCCTCCAGAGTCATCTCAGACCGCTCATACTATACTCACCCTTCTGCAGCCAAATTAGCCCTGCTATAGAATATTCCTCAGACACTTAGTCTCATTGCCACCTCAGGGGCTTTGTGCATGCTGATAACATTACCTGGAACATTCTCCCCCGCCCCCACCCCTACCCCTGCTTTTTGCATTACTGGATCATCTTAATACTACAGGTCTCAGATCAGATTTTATCTAGGAGGCCCTCCGTAGAAACTCAGCATTACTTTACCCTATTTATTTCCTTCACAGCACTTATAACACTTCAAAATTGTTTTGTTTATTTCTATTAATTTTATAGCCTGAGCCCCCCACAAATGCAAGCCCGAGGTGGCAGGACCTTGTATGTATTGTTTATTACTCTCTGGCATAGCAGGTTCTCAGTAAATGTTGGTTGAATGTGAGAATGAGTGGTAACCCACCTTAACATAGCATCTTCTCTTACAGCCCCAAAATGTTTTTTCACAAGAGCCCAATAACTTTATTGATTGATATGTAGAGAGAGGGGGGATGGGAGAAAGAGGGAGAGAGAAACATCAGTTGGCTGCCTCCCATGTGCACCCTGACCAGGGGACCAGGGACCGAACCCACAACCCCCTTGTGTACGGGAGGATGCTCCAACCAACTGAGCCATCTGGCCAGGGGAAGAGCCCAGTGCTTTTGATGGCCCCTGAAGATTGTCATTTTTCAAGGTTATGTCCTCAGACTTTTTTTCTTCTTTCTCAGCACTTCCTCATTCACTTCTATGACTCCTACAACCTCTATTCATGATTGCGGGTCCAGGTTTCCAACAGGTCGATCTGCTAAGAGGTCATAGAAATGTATTTGCAAGGGGACCAAAAACCTATAGCTTGACTCAATAAGAACGGCTTAGTCATGGAAGGGGAAGGTCGATTCCCATACAGTGGAGTTCGTCACTCAGACTTGTGCCTACCTGAGCACCCCCACCAGGTTCAACGTCTGGGTCTGAGGACAAGGAGGAGGCTATAAATTAAATAAGAGAAGGTTCACTAGGATATTAAAATGTAATCTTGGCTGCAAAATTAAGATTTTTTTCATATGGAGCTTCTTTATTCCCTCATCAGGAAAAACAAATAGATCTGCAGCCAATTCAGGCCCTATTTCATTAAGCAGCCCTTCCCCAAGTAATAAAAGGTTGCTTGACGATGTCCTGCATTCACGCCTCCCATCCAAAGCTTATGCCCCTTACACCTTCCTTTGTTCCTAGCCCAGTTCAGGAAGTCCCTTTACTATTCGGAGTCTTTGTGGGTGCTCTGTTAAATCAATCATCTTCTTACTCTAATTTCCCCTCCAGTTCTCGTCTCTGACTCAATAAACATATGAAAGAGATGTTTCCTTATTCTTCCTTTTCTTAAACAACAATAAAAAAAGATCTCTAGGTGAAAGATAACAGTAAGAGCTAGCGTTGATTGAATATATAACCAAACACTGGGCACTTTACTGGAAAATTAGTTCTCATTATAAAATGTACTCTATTACAAAATGTGCCCTCGTTATGAAATGCAATCCTCATTACAACATCCTTGCGGTAGGTACAACTGAAACAGAAATTCAGAGGGGAGATTATCCTGACCCACGCACACAGGGAGTCTGTGGTGAAATCCTATCTCCAATTTGGAATGCTCTGCTGACAGAACTCATTATCTTTATCACCATTCTAAAAAGTTCATTACCAGGTAGTAATTGGACAGAGGACTGCATGAAACAGAATTGATGGTTAGAAGTACTATTTGGGATGTATGAGCATGACTTCACCATGTTCTTTAGTGCCTACCTGAGAAAGAACATGAAGCCCGGGCTAACAGGCAACTCTTGGCTAGATTGAATGGAAATGTGCACTCATAAAAAATATCACAGTATCTTCAATAGCCTTGCCCTTTCCAGGGTACACTGTCTGGCTCCTGTTTACCAATTAGCTGAACGGCTCTGTATTACAACAAGGCATAAATGGAGTAATGAATTGAGATGCAGGTTTCATAAAAGTGATTAACTGCTAAATTCCAGTTCAGCTAACAGTTCAATTATCCCATTTTGCATCTCAGCTCTCCATCCAATTCTGCACTCACAGAGTCCCAATCACCAAGGCACCTACATCCTTCGCATGATCATTAATTAAGCCATTGTTCTTTCCCAGGAATCTGTCCACCCTTACTCGTGAGCTGGGTTGGCAAGTGAAAATGGGAAGAGAGAGTTTTGAGATGAATATGTATCCATGTAGGAACAGAGGGTTGACCAAAAGTGGATTTTAATAACCATCACCCTACACATATTGCCACCACCTTCATCTGAGACACAAAAGTAGACAGACTCCATGCAGTGTTTGTCCAGAGCACATGGGCAATGGGAAGTACTGGAAGCAGAGCAGAGACTTCAGCTGAGGTTTTCACGTGCGTATGATGGCTAATAGGTTCCTGGGGAGGGATTCAAGCATCCAGAAGGAGGCAATGATTAACCAGGAAACCATTCAGAACCGCAGACAGGACTCCCTGTTTGAACTTATTTGGTTATTAAGCACTATCTGACTTAAAATGTCAAAAAGGTAATCATGACGCCCTCTTCACCATCACCACACTCCTGGCCCCAGTATACACATAGACCTATTTACTTCCTGTATTGATCAGGGCTCTTGGTTACAAACAATAAGAAACTGTCAGGGATTGGTTTAATCAGAAAAGAAATTCTTAGTAAGGATATTGGATTGCTCACCAAAGTGCTATGAAGGCTGAAGAGTAAGACCAGCCACCATAGCCAGGATGACATCTTCACAGAACAGCCCTGCTATCTTCACAGGAAACTGACTAGCTTGTGATGTCATAAGAATGGTTTCTGGTGTGACTGGCTGGTGTGACTCAGTGGACTGAGAGCCAGCCTGTGAACCAAAATGTCGCCAGTTGGATTCTCAGTCAGGGCACAGGTATGGATTGCAGGTCAGGTCCCCAGTAGGGGGCACATGAGAGGCAACCACACATCGATGTTTCTCTCCCTCTTTCTCCCTCCCTTCCCCTCTATAAAAATAAATAAAATCTTTAAAAAATAAAAGAATGGTTTCTAAGCTCTCCCTCCAGAGCCAACATCCCTGGAGGAAGCATTGGATTTGCCCACACTAAGCTGCCGGGAGAGGGGATGAGTGACCTGGTGTTTTTATCTTCCTGACTCCCATCAACACCCACCAACAATGATTCCCTAAATGATGGAAGGAAGTTCCCATGCCAAGCAGCCAAAATGCACACACACACATATGCACCTCCACCACATATGCCCCTCCTATCACTCACTTCAGCAAATGGTTGTTAGGATACATTCCTTGAGGACCTTGGTCTTAAAGACCTTCTCCTTCCCTTACCGCATCTCTCACTCCATGCCCCTCTATAGAAGAGGCCCCTATATAGAAGGTGCACCACTTCTAGAGTGCGCCTTCACAAGTCCTTTCTACAGTCCTCCAGAACACTGTGTTTCCTTTACCTTCAGGTCTTGGCACACGATTTCCTCTGTCTAGAACATTCTTTCCCTAGTTAGCTGCTACTCCCTCTCTGAACTCTAAGAAATGCCTGCTCCTGATTGGACCGAGAGCCTGTGTTATAAGATGTGTTGGCACTGCATGTTCATTCCATGAGTGCAGGGAATACACCTGCATGATTCTCTGCTGAATCCACAGCAGCTAATGTGGTGGCTGGCTGATAGCAGATGCTCAATACAATTCATTTCTCTCAACCATGACTTCAAATAAAAACAACATGGAGAAGGCAGACGAGTAGTAGGTGAAGTCTGAGCATCATCCCATTGATCCATGTAGCCCAATTATGCCATCTTCTCCCCGGACTCAGTGACCTGGAGTATCCACTGTAAACATGGACCCTTGGAAAGTCGGGTTTTCCCCAGTATTTCTTTGGCTGCCTCTTCCTAGCCCTTACTACTCAAAAGCAAAACTCAGTTTTACTAAAACCTGAATGTGCAGGTGGATTTCAAAGCAGAACCTTGGCTTTCTATGTGAGAATATTCTGTATGCAACTGTCTTCTCTTTGGTGATGCCCATTCAACAGCCTACAGGAAATTGGCACTTCTGTCCTTTCTGAATGAGAGAAGCACCAGATACATGGCTGTTAATTTATCCAAGAGAATCTACTGTAATGGGCAAAATGAGAGATCTGGGTTCAACATCTGACTGATCCCCCTACTAACCATTTGATCTTGCTTTCAAAAGTCCCCTTCACTCTTAACAACTCCCTAAATTATATGTGTAATATATAATATTTGTTTAATAAATGTAATATTAATCAATAAGGGATGGATAGATGAATGGATGGATGGATGGATGGATGGATGGATGAACAGATGGGTGGGCAGACAGGTGGGTGGGTAGGAAAGCATGATGCCTTATCCTTTTAAATGATCCCCTTTAAGGCCTGCTTTGTAGATAAGGCTTAGCCCACAGAGGCTTCATGTACAGAAGATGATGCTCCCAGAAACAGGAGTTTTTCTACTAAAATTGCATCCAACAGGAGGTCTTCAACCCGCCCTCTTTACCTCCTAGCAATGTTAGCAACTGCCAGGAGCTGCTAGAGACGTGAAGAGGGGGCAGAGCATTTCCACACACACCACCTCCTAGGAGAGAGGACGTCTGGAACAGATGCCACTAATCATCCATCTCTCCTGACAGGTGGGCCACAGCACATCTTAGAAATCCATAGGCTGGGCCCACTCGGGCTGTGAGATGGCACACGGGTGCTATCCAAGAAGGCTCAGTGTTGAGGTTCGATTGCCATGTTTAATCATAAACAGCTCGTTTTTCCATGCCTTGTTTTCTGTGTTTCCATTATCTGGCCAAGTTGGGTCCCATTGAGAAGGAGCAGCAGCTGTGTTTGGGGAGCGATTGTCTTCTTCCCAATGGGCACGTGAGCTGGGTTCTCTATTGTTCACATCTGTGGCCGCCTGGCTGAAAACCCAAGAGAAGCTTCTCTTTTCCAGCACAAACACATTTAGCACCAAGGCCAGAAATGATTCTGTAGTAAATGGCCTCGTACAAACAGGAGAATCTCCTGAGTTGTTCATACCCGCTCCTCCCTCCTTAGACCCAAAGATGTGCTATTTTAAAATGCCCACCACGTGCCCAGGCCCAGCCACATTATATCTTTGCACAACAAGTTTTGACCATAAGGATGGAGAAGTGGCTCACCTGAAGTTACAGATTTATAAAAGTTGCTCTACAGGATCTGAATCCAAACTTCTCTCCAAAGTTTATGTTTTTGCCATTATATTATGTTCTGTGAAAACTATGGGATACTTCCAAGCCTAAGCCTAAAAACTGCCAGAAAGCCCCTTCATCTCCTTGCTTTCTAAGTCCCTTTGTCAAGAGTTTTTGACATGTGATAGAAAAGCCCCAGGAAGAATGAGATTCTGGCGGAAAAGAGATGGGTTCTAGAGTCAAACGAACCTCAGACTGAATCCTGGATCCATCACTCTCAACATGTATCTGGATATGGTACCACATGTCACTAAACTTCAGCTCTCCCCCTTGTAAAATAGATATGAGTATCATATCCATCTTAGAAGAGAGTGGAGATTACACAAGACAAACATCACATTCAAAGATTAGCATAAATAGCAGTTACTCAGAAACACCTTTGCTGGCCCCTAAATTAGGTTAAACCCAATTGCTTTTAGAGATTTTCACAATACCCTACACTCCTCCTTGTGTAACACTTGATATGCTTGTAATTCCTTCTTAATGACATGTCCCCCTTCTAGACTCAGGAGCTATGAAAGCAGGATATTTCTGCTTCATCTTCCACTGTATAACCACCTTACCTAGAACTGTGCTAGACCCACAATGGAAAAGCAAGAAATATTAGGTTGGCCAAAAGTCTATTTAGTTTTTTCCATAAAATAAAAGATGCATTTTTCATTTTCACCAATGACTTTATTAATTTGGCTATTCTGCGTATGTTGGCTATCTCCTGCTATTGGCTTCTAGGGGTGGAGGACAGGGGTGCTGCTAAACAGCCTCCAATGCCTAGGACAGCCCCACAGCAAAGAATTATTTGGCCAAAATGTCAGTAGTACCAAGAAACTTTGCAAACCACTTTTGACATGTTCAGTCACAGCACGTTCTCTGTACACTGTACAAATCTCTTTTTTGTGTTTCATTTGCATTTTTACCTTTCTTGAAATAGTAAAGCATAATACACCAAAAATGTTGCGTATTTTCTTCCATCATCCATATTAAAATGGCTGCATAAAAATTCACCAATTTTGATAAGTTTTTTTTAAATGCATGCTGACATGACAGCTGTCACAATACAATCTAACAAAATTGTTTGAATGAAGTTCAGGACAGCTAAGCACTACTAGAGCCATCGTAAGGAAAAAACTAAACAAACTTTTTGGCCAACACAATAATTCCTTAATTGCAATGGATGGTGTTTATAAAGCAACTAGCACAATCCCTTGCACACCACAGACCTTCAAAAAGCATTAGTTCTCCCTCTTCCCTTGGACGTATTGACACCCGTGAGGTTTTCTCATTCTCCCTTTCCCTTTGTAACCAGCATTGGTGGGTAAGAGAAAGGCTGTAGGCTAAAGTAGGTAATACAGGCAAAAAGCTAACTGAGGCAGTGCTAACAGGTCTCAGGCAACACTGAAAAAGGCTGCAAGCCCTGGAATGTGGCCAGCAACATTGTGATTCACTTCATTATATTCATATATATGGTAGAAGAGTGAGCAGGTGGAGACAGATGGCGGCAGGTCTGCACAGCAGGTAGATACGGAGAGAGTAAAGATATGCGAGTCAAAGATGGGGAAAGCACTGCAGGGAAGGCCTTCCACCCAAAGCTAGACGTGAACTTCATCAGGTTGGGACAGTTGCTTCTAAGACCCTGTTCCATTTGACAGGACAACTAGCTCTGGCCTCAGTGACAAGACTGCCAATATTTGAACACCAAGCAGAGGCCTTGCTGGAGCTGGAACATAGAAATTCACTGTGAATTGCTCTTTTCTGGGAGCCAGGGAAAGAAGAGACATGCAAGAAAGCAGCGTCTGGACCGAGTCTTCAGGACGGGTTTACTTAGGGAGAAGGCAACCTCATGCACCTTCTCTTACTGATTCTCAACTTTGATAGTGACCCTGTCGCCCTTTCTGCCTGGCGTCTGAGTGCCAAGCACATGCTTCCTTCTGACCCTGTAATGTGAGCTGTTTCTCGTTGACTGGCTACGTCCTTGCCCCTTCTCTCTGACTCCTGCCTGAATAATGAGCTCTAAATATATTTTCTTGTTCTAAACCATTTTTCTTTTCTAATGCTAAATTATAAGGCTTGTGTGTGTCAGCAGGAAAACGTGCCCTGCTTTTCCAAAGGATGCAGATATGCTGCTAGACATTCTTCCAAACCACTGGGAGGGGGAGGAGGTGTTTCCACCGATACATCAGCCCAGGAATGGAGGCTTACCCACAGCCAGCACATCTCTTAGCAATTACTGGTCCAACCCCAAGCTACCCAATTATTTCTGAAAAAGTTCAGGATGAAAAAGGACCTGCTATTAATTATTAAAAACAAAAACCCACAGACACAAAGATACTGCGGAGGACCTCTCATCATCTCTCCTTTATTTCTCACATCCAGCTAGGACTATCAGATACCACTGAATTTATCTGGGTTTCTTGTAAGTCACACAAATTACAGGCAAACCAAAAACAGCTAGAGTTTTCTCCTCTTGACATCATTATCTCCAGCTAATGGAGGTGGTGACTATGAAAAAAAAATCGGAGACGGATGATTCTGGGTCTCCCACTGCAGTGCTGTTTCCTAGAAATTTTTATTTACTCTTTGAGCCCTGTTTGACTATTTTTTTTAATCAGGTAAAATATCATTCTTTTAGGGAACATGTCACACTTACTCTTTCCAACAATTGGATCCTTTCTTGGGACTGGAGAGGAGTGCGTGTCCTTTAAGAAAGAAGTGTAATGACAGCCAGACTTAAGAGGTTCAGCACAACAGACATATCACAGCATGTGCAAAGGCCCTGGGGCATCTCCAGAAATGGTAGGAAGAAGTAGAGTGAAGTGCAATCAGCACCAGGCATGAAGTCAGGAACCCTCCTGACACTGAGCCCAAGTCTGAATAACCTTGGGCAAGATTCTTGATCTCTGCAATTGAATTTCTTCATCAGGTGGGGGCTGGGATCTGCCCAGACAGCCTCAAAGGGCTATTCTAAGCCTCATAAAATAATACAAGAAATCAGGGTACTGAAAATGGAGCCCTTACATCCCTTTGGTTGCATCTGGTCCATTCCCTGACCCTAGGTTGATACGAATATTCCAAAAACAAATCAAGAAATGTAAACTTCAGAAACCTGAGAAAATTCAGGTAAGTAGCACCCCTTTTATTTCAATTCTCAGATATTCAAATCTCTCCACCCACTTACCTGGGTTATCCAAAGAACATAGGATGAGTTTTTATTATTCATCGCTTTGAAAGAAATTGATTACAGGTGTGACTTTATCTGGACAAAGGCTATGGCTCTGATTTAAATCTGAATATCCTGCCAGCCCGTGGGTGGTATCATTTACCACCCCTCCCCCCGACACACATTCCCACTCGTGTGGAGATATTTTAAAAATCAAGCAGTAATTTTAAATTATAAAAAGACAAGGGGCCTCATATTCACTAGATGGTCTCCTCTCTGGGCAGCCCTGAATTAGCAAAAGCGGTGAGTCCTAAAAATAACAGCGTGAAAGAGGCACCCCTTGCACAAGGGTTTGCATTAGCACTTTGATCACTTGCCCATCAAACTGTGCATTTTTTTTTATAGGGAATGAAGAACAGCTTGTCTCCACAGTCTATTATAATTACCACTAAATGCTCCAGAAACTTGGCAGTTTTGAATTTCATAACACCCATGACTGACATTCCTAATTAATACTATTGTTTTTCTCCTCTGGCTGAATTTCCTGAATGCCAACATGCATCGCATACACTGCATACACTAAAAACAGACATTAAAGAAAATAACATCAGTGTTAATCTGCAGCACAAATATATCAAATGCCTCAGTGAAGTGTATAGAAAAGAGCTGGATTCCTATAAATAATGGAGCATCCCTGCCTGATCATCTTTGTCCTCCTACGCTAGTAAGATGATAATCTCTCTGCACCGGTGTCCTTACTCTTGGATTTCAGAGCACATTTTGGTGCCGTGCACTCCCAGCTCTTTTCTTCCCTTACTTTGCTTTTAAGTTGCAGATTGAAACTTTCAAAGAAAAGCTTCCATGGGTCCTTTATACATTCTCCTTGGAGACCTTTCCTGTTCTTTCTCCCATTATCTTCCATGGATAAATGACCCATGGACAAAGCCAAAGTTGGGTAGGATTGAGGGTGGGAGGTGGGGGGTGGGTGGGGTGGGAGAGAGTGATGGGGGAGAAAATGGAGACAACTGTACTTGAACAACAATAAAAAATAATTTTAAAAATTTAAGAAAAAATAAAACCTTCCAGCTTAAGTTAGAAATAGCATCAACTGGGCACTCTATAAACAGGGACACCACAGACGGGAGCAAGATGGTCTAATCTGTGTATCCTAATGGATGTTTCTCTGGTTTGCATGGGGCTAAGAACACCCAGCATTTGCTGTTGTCCTAACTTACTATGTTGGGCGGTTTATAGCAGTAATTTTGACATCAGGGGGCTCTATTTTGAATTGTGTCTCTGCCACCTAGCAGCTGGACCAGACCACTTCCTTAGCTCTCTGAGCCTCAGTCTTCTCATCTGTAAAGTGGAGATTATAACAGCACCTATTTCAAAAAGCTTTTGTGAGAACCCAATGAGAAAATAAGTAATGTCTTTATCAGAGACTCTAGCACATAGTAGGTAATAACTAAACTTAGTTATTAGATTTACCACTAATACACACCCAAGTTTGGATGGAATCTAAGAAAGTACCAGGCACATAATAGGAACTCAGTAAACTTATATAGGTGTACTGATAGGAAAGCCATCCCTGTGAAGGACCCAGAACCTTAGATGGTATCTTTGTTTAAAAAATGGGAACAGGGAGTATGTCTGAGTCTAGGATCCATGCTGTAAAGACTGACAGCTGCCTCTTCTACAGATGCCCAGGACCTCAGACAGTGTCAAAGAGCAGTGACTTACAAAAGACAATTAGGTCTTGTGGCTTGACAGGTGTATGCATGTATGTTTCCACATCTTCTGTATCTTACCCCATAATCACTAGTTTAATTGGTGTTGGGTTTTTTTATGTGAATTTCTATTTTTTAATTTTTTAATTTTTTATTGCTGTTCAACTACAATTGTTCCCATTTTCCCCCCACTGCTCTCCCTGTAATTGGTGTTAGTTTTGATCTTGATGATTTCCCTATGGACATGGCTATAGAATGATTTCGTCAACTCAGCATTCCTATCTTGCGTTCTCTAGTTTTCTTTTTTAATTCAAAATGAATTCATACTTATATTTCATTGTGGCAAATACACATAACATAAAATTTACCATTAGGGACAGTACATTCATAATGTTGTACAACCATCACAACTATGTAGTTCCAGAACATTCCAGAACACTTTCATCTCTCTGAATGGAAACCCTACATCCATTAAGCAGTCACTTCCTAATTTCCCCCTCCTTCAGTCCCTAGCAACCAGATACCTGCTCTGTTGGGTGTGCCTAAGTGGGTGCTTCTGGATGAGATAAACACTTGAAACAGTAGACTGAGTAATGACCCTCTCCAGTGTAGCCTGGCCTCATCCAATCAGTTGAAGACCTAATAGAACAAAAAGGCTGAATAAGGTAGAATTTGCTGTCTCTTTACCTGTCTTCATACTTAAACAGTGGTCTTCTGCTTTTAGACTAGAACTTGTACCATCAGCCCTCTTGGTTCTTGGACCTTCAGATTTGGACTGAAACTAGACCATTCTCTCTCCTGGGCCTCCACTTGTACATGGCAGATTTTGGGAGTTCTCAGCCTTCATAGTTGCATGAGTCAATTCATGAAAGTAAATATGTATGTGTGTGTGTGTGTAAAGAGAGAGAGAGAGAGAGGTAACTATATACCTATTTCTATATCTACCTAATTTGTTCTGTTTCTCTGGAGAATCCTGACTAACAACAGCATCTAATAACAGTAATGCTCTCCCTGCCCAAGCCTAGGCAACTAGTCACAGAGAAACTGAATGAAACAAACAAGTCAGGGAGAATCTGCACCAGGGGACTGGAAACTGTGCTCCCTCTGCTGCCAGTCCAGTGACTTCAGACTAGACAAACACATTTCCAAGATAATGGTGAACAACCGCATGTATTAAAATAGGCATGTTAAACAGAAGTGGAAGGGGGACAGGAGGAGCCTGCTGTCAAAAGCTTTGTCACACACAAAGAAAGAAGAGTGACATCTTTATGACAGTGAAGAGGGATGGGATAAACTGCTGCTTTGGTTAAATGAAGAGCTGTGATGCATACCTACCTTCCTGTCGCTTCCCCAAAGGCTCCAGTTTAGTCGGAAGAGGAAAATGATCCAGCCTAGATACAGCCTGTTTATGCTCCCAGAAGGGATTGTGGAGATGCCTGAAGTGTATGATTGTGGCACTGATTGCTCTAGAAGTACTTTCCGGCAGCCACAAGAGTTATTAGAACCACCTCTAGTGCTTTATGATACCAATCAAGCCTTATGTTCGAAGTGCTATTCTTTCTCACAGATCTCCAAAGCTCTGTGGTAAGTAAGCTTTGGGAAAAGATATGATTTTTGCTTCAAGGTTTATTCAGCTCAGCCAGAGACCTCAGAGATGACCTTAATTTTATATTTTTATGAGTCCCTTTTTGAAGTGTGCTGGTTGATGATAAGGTTGCTAGAATGTTTTCCCCCATGGTGGACAAAATGCTGTATTTCTTTAAAATGTCTCATTAAAGAAACCAACCAATGGAGCCACTGCCATCCCCTAAAAGTGGTCCAGAGGCATACACCTCATTCTCTGCAGACATTCTTGCTGTGGGCAGTTTTACTACATCAATAAGCTCAGCCCCACTTCACTGCAAAGTCTCATTAGTAGACCTGTTTCCTTGACCAACCTGGAGAGGTGATGAAGGGTTTGTTTTTTCTTTTCATTTGTGTTACTTGGGAATTTCTTGTTAGGTACTAGAGATATGCAAAGCAAAACAAAACAATCTAAAAAGCTTCCTCACAGAAACACCAGCTAAAGAGGATAAATTAAAATAAAGCCATAGGTAAAGCAGAAAAATAAGAAAAGCTATAAGGCATTTAATCAACCCAATAATCTTCAAGTATACATTTTTTTGAATTTTTAATTGACTATGTACCAGACTACACAGAAAATCTCAAGATTTTGTGTTGTTGATAGTTAATGAACCACATTCTATCCTATAATATTAAAAATTAAAAAACCCACAATTGGGTCCACCAAACTATATGTATAGTTGATCGTTTAAAGTTATAATTTTAAAGATAAAATAAAAATGAAAATTGTAATGATACAGAACCAAATGACAAGGTTTTGCAGGGCAAAAGTGACAGAATACAGCCAAAATAGTTCTTAGAGGAGAGTGAATAGTCTTAAATGTACATATTAGAAAACAAGAAAGAGTAAATAACCAAATGAAGCTTTCAACTCTAGAATCAAGGCAGGAGGACAAAATAAACACAAATAAAAAAAATAATTACAAAATTCCTGTAAGCCCTTCATCCTTTTCCCCCATTATCCCCTCTCCTCTCCCTTCTGGTTACTGTCAGCTTGTTCCCAATTTCAATGTCTTTGGTTATATTTTGCTTGCTTGTTTGTTTTGTTGATTTGGTTCCAGTTAAAGGTGAGATCATATGGTAATTATAAAAGTTAAAAGTAACTGTTCATGACACCAAAAAAAGCAAGCAACAACCACCACAAAAATAGTGGGGCATATCCATAAAGCCAAACGTTTTTACTTTGTAAATATCAGCAAAATAGGCAGCGATTTGTCTTGAAGTAGATAGAGGTAGAGGCATCTTTATCAACCTCAATATAACTTAAGGGTAGACTCTGAACAGGCCTTTGAAGAACAAAGCAAACCCCAAGAGCCACACTTAGGTCAGTCCACACAGCTAAGAGATGTTTGGTCCATCAAACCGACTGCCAGTGAAATCAAGATGGGTTCATGGGGTTCAATGAAAAATCCTGGGCTAACTCACGAATCAATCTATACCACCCGATGTTTCCTAATAACAATTTCTTTTGGACTCTTTGAACAGAAGAAATAGAGATCTATTCTCTATTCAGAAAAAAATAAGGGGTGTAGAGATGTGGGTTATAATTCATCCTTCAGATTTCTGGCTACATCATTTCCTCATTTATCTGAGTAGACACCTCCCCTCATCCCACCCTAGGCCACTCTTTGTCACATCACCTGCTGCCTTCTTTTGTGGAATTCATCACAGTATCTAAGTATCTTGTTTACCTGTGTCTTCAATTAAAAACTCTCTTTCTGTCTCTAATAGAATGCAGGGTCCAAGGGGATGGATCTAGTCCATTCTGTCCACTGCTCTCTCCCCAGCCTCTAGTGTAATACCTGAGAGATCCAGGGAATAATAATAATTACATGAATGGCGCAATGCACCCGTTGTGGGAGTGATATACAGTATCACTGAAGACTCTCTCCTTAGCTCTCTTGGTTGTGCCAAGGGATTGCAAGGCCTTTGCCTAGTTTCCTGAGCAACCACATGGACGAAATGAGAAAGGAAACAAAAATGGGATAATGAAGCTCTATTTGGGCATTTATTTCACACTCTGGGAATGTAATCAGACACCCCATACCCTGATAAAATGTCCATTCCTCTCCAGCTGCTTTTTCCTACAAAGGGCCTCATACCCATGTTGGATTTTCCTGGTCAGAGCTTGAGAAGGCTCCAGTCAATCGGCACCGGCCCAACAAGCCTCCCTTGGTGCATTTTTTTCTCTGCCATTAGATACGTGAAGAAGCTGACACATCTGGAAGATTTCTGTTGTAGAGTCTGACAGGTTTGAGTGGGTGGCAGTTTTGATGGCTGGGGCCTGATTATCCCACTCACCCTCTGACATTTCCTCACTCTCCTTCTCTCCTGACACACATGCCAATGACTGCTTTCAGCAGAGGTCTCTGAGGGGCTGAGGCCTGCTGACACTATTCCCCTCTTCTGTGGGCTCTGAGGGTATGGCATGGCCCTGCCCATCCTTGGAAGGCATGGGGACGTGAGGCCTCTGAACACAGTCAGGCCCAGCACCCACCATGTAAGTCCAAGGAGGCAAATGTGTCCTTCCTCCCAGACTGAGTTTTCTAGGATCTGTTCTAAGATTAGTGGCACTTGGCAAACAGGAAAACAGATGGAGAAAGTCTAGACACATAACCATTCATTCATTCATCCACTAAATATTTACTGAGAGTCATGATATATCAAATGCTGAACCAGGTTCTGGGCCCACAGTAGTGACCCAAGACTCCCTCCCTATGATCCTAGCTGGTTGGCAAGACAACAAATACACAACCGCATACATTTTGTTAATTGTGGGTATTGCTAAAAGTAGAAGGAAGAGAGCGGGACGTGAGATAATAAGGGGGGACTACTTTAGGAGTAAAGAGGTCAGAGATGACCTGTCTGATGGGGCAGCCTTAGAGCTGACCCTGAAGGAGAGGAAGGAGCCACCTGCCTAGAAAGCAAGAGGCAGGAAATTTAAGGCAGAGAGGGCTTGCACGTAGGTGCAAAGGTTCTGAGATAGAGAACAGCTTGTTGAGGGAGCTGAAAGAAGGTCAGTGCAGCTGGAGCAGGTGATCAAGGGAGAGAACAGCCCAGGATGATGAGAGAGGTGGGCATGGAGCAGCGCATGCAGGACCTGCACATCAGGAAAGGACTGGGGGTATTTTATTCTGAAGACAGTGAGAAGCCATAGGAGGATTTTAAACTGGGGCCATCATTCTCTTTCTATGGGGTCCAGGAATTAGGAAAAAAAGAAAAAGGACCTTGGCCCACGAGAACCAAGTACCATCTTACCCAGTAAAGAGATTCTCATTTTCTGAAAAGCACATTTCCATAGGTTCTCCACTTCAACTACAAGAATCCCTGTGGGCCCTGGCTGGTGCAACTCAGTGGTTTGAGTGCGGGCCTGTGAACCAAAGGGTTGCTGGTTCAATTCCCATGCTTGGGTTGCAGGCTAGGTCCCCAGTAGGGGGCGCAGGAGAGGCAACCACACATTGATGTTTCTCTCCCTCTTTCTCCTTCCCTTCCCCCTCTCTAAAAATAAATAAACAAAATATTTTAAAAAAAGAATCCCTGTGGGAGTTTATCAACAAGATTCCTGGGTCCTGTAGCAGAACGTCTGGGAGGAGGAACCGGGATCTGTATTTTTATCATGATCACACTGATGCTGGTACACAGTGTGGCTGGAGGACCCCTGAGCCAAGAGACACAGCTCATTCAAGGTGTTACCACTTAAAAATCAGCCCCTCAAAGAAACAAAGCATGGACAAAGCAGACAGATAGACAGGGCAGCCACAGCAAGAGGCACACCGAGAAAAAGAAAGCAAGAAGGCAACCGGTGGATGTTTCTTTCTCACATCACTGTTTCTCTCTCCTTCTTTCTTTCCACCTTCCCCTCTCTCTAAAAATAAATAAATAAAATCTTTTTTTTATTGCACCTCCTAAGCTCCCAACTAATGATTAAACTCATAAGTGAATATAGACGGGGATTTCTCAACCTCAGCGCTTTTGCTATTTGAGGCTGCATAATTCGCTGTTGTGGAGGGGCTGTCCTGTGCGTTGTAGGATACTTAGCAGCAACCCTGGTATTATGGACTGAATGTTTGCATCCCCCACCCAAATTCACATGTTGAAACCTAACATCCAATGTGATAGTATTAAGAGGGGGACCTTTGGGAGATGATTTGCTTATGAGATTGGAGCCCCCGTGAATGGGATGAGTACCCATATAAAAGGACCCCCACAAGGCTCCCTCATCCCTTCTACCATGTGAGCACACAGAGAGAAGACGGCTGTCTGTGAATCAGGAAGGGGGCCTCAACAGATACCAAATCTGCCAGCATGTTGCTCTTAGACTTCCCAGCGTCCAAAACTGGGTTGTAACAGTCCGAATGTGATGATATCATTGCTATAGCAGATAAAGGAATATGTGATTATGTATTCCTGCATTTTAAAAAGTTCTCAGTGTCAATTACTATCTGTAAATATAGACAGATACAATCCATATACACAAAAGTTCTTTAATACTTTTAAGAGTGTAAAGAGATCTTGAAACTAAAAATATTGAGAATGTTTGTTCTAGATTTAAAGAAACTCACAGGTTAATAATAATAGTCAAATGGAACGTATAAATCTTGATGGGATCCTGGTTTTTAATTATTTATTATAATTTTTATATTTATAGTATTTTTTATTAAATGTAATAGGGTGACATTGGTTAAAGGACCACAATAATCATAGGTTTGAAGTGTACATGTCTGTGATATATGATATGTATACTGAATTGAAAGTCCACCACCTGGTTTTTAAAGGGGGATTTAAAATAATATTTGAGGTAACTGGGGAAATCTGACTCTGTACTGTATATTAAGTAAAATTAGGGAATAATTGCTCATTTTTCTCAGGTGTCTGAAAATTGTGATTAGGAAAGATGATGTTGTTATTCTTAGAAGATGCAGGCTGAAGGTTTTAGAGTTGACACCTGAAACTTAATTGTGGCTCACACACACAAACACGCAGGCACACGTAGCTCACACACACAAACACGCAGGCACACGTACTTTAATGCACAATATGTGTAGACAGTGCGAAGGTGGCAAAACATTCACAGTCACCAGATCTGGGTGGGTATATAGCATGTATGATTCATTCATTATATTACTTTTAAATTATTATTTGTTATTAATGTATACTTACTAATAAATTAGTAGGAAAAATAATACATAAGTAGGAAAAATAGATCATTTAAGTCATGAAGAGATACGGTGAAGGTAAACAAGAGGCCTTTGAGTTTCTCTTCTCTTCTAAATCCCACAAGGAAAATGACAGGAATGCATAATCGGGTGGATTTGCCATGAGCCAGGGCTTCCGGCCATGCCAGAACACAGCTTGCAGCCAGCTTAACGTGGCATTTACTGCCTCAACCCTATTTCCAGCCATTCTTGGAGGGCCAGGACTTCCTCCTGGATACACTGACAATTCAGTTCCAATCTACACACACAGCAGCTGCAGTAGTAAGTGAACTGGAACTCCCTGCTCTGCACTGGCGCTCTTGTCCCCGTCTACCCCGTCTCACCCACCACTCAGCCTGCTTCAGCTCGCCTCTCAGGCACGGCCGACATTTAAAGAACCATCCATGGCCCAATTTACAGATCTACTAGCTTTATCAGCTTAGCTCTGAACTAGTTATTTTTAAGCACTTTACTTCGATGGCAAATACAAAACAATAATGAACCGTATTGGGGGAGAATGTCAAAATTATCTAAACAGAGCAAACTGCAACCATAAATTTCATATCTCTTCGAGAGATGATGAAAACACTCAATTGGAATAGCATCCAGGTGGTTTAATAAACCTAAAAGAATCCATCACACAACGCATGGCATTCATTATTCACACTGAAATGATAATACATTTGAAAGTCTGGTACAAGCATCTGGAGGGTAATATCTCCCTCCATGTTCTAGTTGTGAAATGATTCGCTGAAGCTTCCTTGCTAGTCAGTGGACTTGGCCAGGGAAGCCCATCAGGGGGCAGTGAGGAAAACCTGGTGAGGTGTTCCTGTTCATAAAAGGCCCTACTCATTAGGACTCACCTGGAGTCAAAGACCTTGCACTAAATTACCTTCTCTCAATGGGGCACTTGGGAATGCCACTTAACACCAGACAGTCAGCCCAAACACCTTGGCTCTAAACATCCTTTCCCCAACCCCAGTCCTCTAACACCAACAACCAATTTGTGTCTTGTTCTCTCTGAACAAAAAGGCATTTGATTCTAAACTTTTTGTGTTCACCTTGAACCCCTTTGGTCTAACGAAGGCTATGAACCCCTTCTCAGAATGTTTTTAAATTCATAAAAGTAAGAATGGCCATCATAAACAAATCAACAAACAACAAGTGTTGAAGAGGATGTGGAGAAAAGGGAACCCTAGTACACTGTTGGTGGGAATGCAGACTGGCGCAGCCATTGTGGAAAACAGTATGGAATTTCCTCAGAAAACTAAAAATGAATCTGCCTTTTGACCCAGCAATTCCACTGCTGGGATTATATCCTAAGAACCCTGAAATACTAATCCATAGGAACCTATGCACCCCAGTGTTCATAGCAGCACAATTTACAATAGCCAAGTGCTAGAAGCAACCTAAGTGCCCATCAGTAAATGAGTGGATCAAAAAACTGTGGTACATTTACACAATGGAATACCATGTAGCAGAAAGAAAGAAGGACCTCCTACTCTTTGCGACAGCATGGATGGAACTGGAGAGCATTATGCTAAGTAAAATAAGCCAGGTGGTGAAAGACAAATACCATATTATCTCACCTTTAAGTGGGACCTAATCAACAAAACAAACAAGCAAGCAGAATATAACCAGAGACATTGAAATTAAGAACAATCTGACAGTAACCAGAGGGGAGGTGGGAGGGGTAATGGGGGGAGAGGGGGAAGGGCTTTCAGGAACAACTATAAAGAACACATGAACAAAACTAAAGGTGGGTAGGATCAAGGGTGGGGAATGGGGATGGCTGGGGTGGGGGGTAGTGATGAGGGATAAATGCAGACAGCTGTAGTTGAACAACAAAATAATTTTTAAAAAAGAATATAAAAGACATCGATGATATTGCCAGAAAGTTATCAAAATATTTTTAAAACAAACTTGTGATTTGGCAACACATCAATTTCTTTATTAATGCATTAAATAACAAGATCTAGCAGCAGATTTAATGACTATCATAATTTCAAAGTAGTGAGTGATGGGCATAAATAATATTTTGGGATATCGGCCACAACTGTAATGTGATATGAAAAGATCTATAATTCGACTGACAACAGCCACAGATTCTGTTTGTTGCCTACATTTGCAATAGAAGGAAATGCTAACTTTGCAGTTAGAATGAATGCAAATAAAGATGTCATTTTCTTCACATCCAAGTTTGTAGAATCCCTGAATTGTATCTATGGACTTCAGGTTAAAAATACCTGGTCCAGAACCCTCAAGAATCTTAGCAGTGGGTAATCTTCAAGCTACAATCAGTTGGATGAAGAGGCAGATCTGGTCCCAGGGCTCACCCTCTGAACACATTCTGCCTTCCTGGCCCATCCAGCCTCTGGTTCTAAACTGCTACTTCCCCCTTCCTAGCCTCATACGCTGCCTGCCTAACTTGCCTGGGCTTCCTCTTCACTTGAACTTGCATTCTTTTAACAGTGTCTATGTGGTTATTTATTCATTCATCCATCCAACATACATTGCTTGGATGGCTTTTATGTAACAGGGATGGTTTTAACTAGGAGATACGGATAGATCTTCCTTTCCTAGGACTGTGAATTTTCTGAGATCAGGGGACCAGGTCTTTGATATTCACTTTATACCCGAAGTGCTCAGCATGAAGACTATACACAAGCACTGATTATATACTTGTTGTAAAAATGGGTATTTGTATAGAATGATGAGTAGGTAGGTGAATGGGTGAATGCATGGATGGAAGGATGGATGGATGGATGGGTGGATGGGTAGGTGGATGGATGGATGGATGGATGGATGGATGGATGGATGGATGGATGGGCAGGCTATTCTTTATCTTTTTGATATTTATTACTGCAGGTGTGCATTTACCCTTTCAGCTAAAATGGCCAGTTGACTTTCCTAGTGTGGTACTGGGGCCTTGAATGCCCCTGCATTATGGTCAAACTCTGCTCTGGTGAAGGGAAGAGAATGACTGATATATCGTCACAGTCAATTGAATTGCAAATTCACTACAATTTGTCCCAAATGAAGAAGCACCACTCTTAAGTTCCATCAGGTAAATCAAGTGTTCCAATCTGATGACCAAAGTTAGATGATGACTCTAGGACAGTCATTCAAGGTTCATGTTCAGGTAGTGTAGCCTGGGTCCCTTGGGCTTGGTTCAGCCCCAAATTTGGATGGCAATGAGAATTTTACTAAGCTCGTGCCAGGATACCTTCCCAACCTTAACTGATGTCTTAGTCTTGGAGTTTAGGCTTCCTAGAAGGTTGTTTGCCTAAGTTATCAAACAGCTGAAGAGAATAAATACCCCAGGTCTGCTGGCATTTCTTCAACTCCTCTCACCAGCCCATTTCCTGGGTTAACCCTGGCCTTGCTTCTGTGCACGATTGACTTGAAGCCCCATGGCAAGTGCCCTTCCCAACCCTGTTCTGCAGTCTAGATCGTGAAATAGGATCGAGGATCTGCAAGTCTTGGTCTATCCCCCCTGTATTCAACAAGTGAATACTGAGTATCTGTATGTGAGAGATGAACTGCAGTGTGGTGGTCAGTATTCCAGACTCTGGAGTCAGACTGTCTGGGTTCACATCCTTATTCCACTGTCACTTACTGGCCCTGTGATTGCATGTATTTCATTCATCCCAGACTCAATTTCCTCCTCTGTCAAATGGTGATAGTAGCAGCCACCTTACTGTTTCGTTACCTGGGTGAAGTATGAGAAAGACTGTGATGGATTGGATGTACAGTAAGAGTTTATATGTTAGCTGTTATCAGTGCAGTTACTGTTGTTGCCAGCAAAGTATAGTTCTAAGACCATTAGAGCTTGCTCTGAAGTTGGTGAAACCCATGGTCTACAACTCATCCAAGTCATTCTCAAAGGGCATTAGTAAACAGGCCCTCAATTAAGAGATATAACCATACATATTCACAGTAGGTTTATTTAAAAGAAACTTTGGGTGTAGCTATCAGAGCTCTATATCTTAGGTTAGGCGTTCTTATCATCATCAACATCAAAAAGTAAGGGCAAGAGAAAGCTTTTGGGGGTGATAGATAGGTTTATGGTGTAGATTGTGGGGATGAGTTCCTAAGTGTATGCTTATCTCCAAACTCACCAAGTGGTGCACAATAAATTAGATACAGCTTTGTGTGTGTCAATCGTATCTCAATAAAGTGGTTTATAACATAATAAATGCAACCTTCTCCCTGTTAAATAAATGTAAGAGTGTTTCAAGACATACTAATAATGATAATTATATTAACAACAAATAACAATTTTAATTGTATATTAGCCATTGTGCTAAGTGCTTGAGGTGGACTATTTCTTTCAGCTTTCACAACCCTTTAAGGCAGCTATTATTGTTCACATTTTATAAAATAAGACAGACAAGACTTCAGAGTCAAAGTGTTTTGCCTAAGAACACACATCTAAGAAATAGTGGAGCAAAGATTTGAACCTGTTTTTTTCCTGAGCCCAAGATCAGTCATGTTATTAATATTTTTGCTATTATAATTGATTTTATTATCTAGAACACTAATTTTCAGACAATCACTCAATGAACATTCATTGAGCACCTACTACAAGCTCGATGCTGAAAATTGCTGATGGCATATTGGTGGACAAGACAGACATGGGAAACACCATCCTTCCCTCCTAGAGCTCACAATCTAGAGATATGTAAGAGAGATACTTAGTCAATAATTGCACATACTTTTTAAAATAATTCCCAGAGTGCAAAGTAGTTCCAAAGAGAAATAAAGAATAATATGGGACTTCAATGGCACCGCCTACTAATTTACTCTTCTTGCAAGGCTGAGACTTAGGTGTATTCTCAAGTTCCTTGAAAATGTTAATTCCCAACCGTCTCAAGGATTGTGCTGTGCCTGTGAGATAGAGAGATATACACACCCATTTCCTCTGCCTACCAGCTTCAACAAGGACACACACTCTTCTCTGCAAAAGACAAATGTGACAGCTCCTCACCCAATTATTCCCTCTGTAGTTGTACTAGGACTCACTTGGGAAATTCTAGGACGGAATTTAAAGCACCATTCATCACTGAACCTAACCCATCCCAATCTCAATCTTTTTCCAGCCAGCTGTTGCTACAGATGTGACTTCCTGCCAGATGTGTCCATAAAAAGTCTCAATCAACCTCCAATCCCAGGCAGCGGGAGAAAGTTTGCGACTTTCAGGGTCTTTCCACACTCAGGCAACAGGACTCAGACTAGCTTTTCCACTCCAATCTTGTCCCATGAAGTAAGTAAAAACTATCATGGAATTTATACTGAAAAGATTCATTGAATGTGTTTTCCCATCCATTGTCCTTGACCGCCCACTCGTATCACAACCAGTAATTTTCGTAATTACAGAAGCCACACCATTTCAGTAAATGCAGATCTCCTCTTAGTTACGATTTCTTTCCCAATTCTGAGAGTGAGAAAATTTAAGACCTGAATTTACCCCACTTTTATCAAATTCTGTGAAAGCCTCAAGTTTCAAGTGAACTCAAGCCCTGTTACCTGAGGAGCATTAAAATGATTAATGAGATACATGAGTTCATATCCTGACTCAGCTATTGTGTAGCCTTGAGTCACTCACGATTTACCAATTTTCTTACCTGTGAAATAGGAATCATCACACTACCATCACAACACCTCTCCCTGAGGTGTTGGAAGAGTAAAATGGAGTAATATGTACATGTAAAGTGATTAACACATCTGGCATAGAGAAAGCACTCCCCCTACCCCTCCAAACACAAAATAACAGTTAGTGAGAGTCTCCCATAAAAGATGTGATTTCTGGCTCAAAATACTGAAAGGACTGGCATGCAAAGGAGAGATCAGATTTATTCTGGGTTTTCAGAGTAGACTGTTCATCATCCATCCATTCATGTGCTCAACAAATATTTTTTCATTACCTAATATGAGCCAGTCCCTGTGTCAGGTGCTGAAGATGCAGTGGAGAGCAAGACAAACACAGTATAGGCTATCATGGAGCTCACAGCCTGGGAATCAATGGATGGAGTTAGAGGAGAGACCGTGAGACACTTTGTATTGATGGCCTTTCTAACAACAACAACAACAACAACAAAGCTATCTGAGAAAAGAAACAAACCTGGCATTTCCCATCGTGTAGGGTAGTCACCTAGAGACTTTGGACATTGCAGAGGGCATTCTACATGAGACTAAGTTTTGGAATTCTGAAATCTCTTTCAACCTGGCAGTCCTTTAACAAACAGGAGCCCAGAGTTTATTTTCTGGAGTTCGTGCAAATTAAATTCTCTGCCCTTCTATCCACACAGCCAGTGTTTATTAACTCACTTTAATGCCTAGCACGTGGCAGCAATTAAATACGTATTCAATCTGTTATACCTAGTTCCATTGATTTAATACCTATTTCACACATTAGTTACCATAGGGATATTTCTTTTCAAACTATTGCATATTCTATCCCTTCCCACGAGCAGTCAGTTTAAGAATATTCATATAAGAAAAGGCACAAAAGTATTGAAAGTCAATCACCTCATTGATAAATACACTGGCTCTGACTCTTGCCAACTGTATAATCTTGGATAAGATAGTTAAACTCTAGGAGCTTGTATTTTGGTGACGAGCAAAGTAGCCCTTAACAGTTAATATTTAGGGAGAATTAAGTGAAGCAACAGAACGTCCAAGTGCCCAGTTTGGCCTCGTACATCGTGGGTGCCCAATTAATGTAATTCTTCCCAACACCAGATACAGGAGTAAATCATTTGGGCGGAACAAGAACCTACAGGTGGTAAGTGCTGGCTGACCAGGCTGCCTACAGTTGATGGAAGATGTCTTCAAGATGCCAAAGGAAAATAAAAAGGCAAGCTATCATACAGGTTAAACAGCCAGGCCCTGGCGTGAGACTAAGTGTGCACAGATGTGGGCTGTGTTTCTCCTTAACTAAATGACCTGCACAGCTCACTCTTCTCTGGACCTTCACTTCCCAAGGTATAAAAGGGTGGTGGCTGGGAATGGAACTGTTGGGATCTTATCATATTTTTTTCTGGAAAACTCTGTGGAAGTCTGAGTGTCAGGGTCTTTGTGGAAGAGCATGAGGCTCTCAGAGTAGAAGAAAAAATAATGTAGTCTATCACATTCCAGCCACAGCACTGCTTGGAGTGGAGAAGTGCAGTTTACATCCAAAGGTTGTTATGACAAAGGAGTTGCAGATTATCATGCATTAATTCAAATGTTTATGAGAGCGAATCATTGTTCTGGCCATTATTCTAGGCATTGTGCTGGGTCTGGAGTTAAGATGGGGTGCAAATGCGGACCTCATGGAACTTAAGTTCCAGATGTTAATGAAACAGGTCACATTTGAAGATGGCACCACCTGTCAGCTCTGCCTTTAAATTGTTCTCCTAGGTGTGGAAATGGATAAGACTTGGTGAGTGCATTGTCACTTGGATCTGAAACGTTTGGCCTGGGGTGGGAGGTACAGGCTGGACCCAGAGTGCAATATGTTTTTCTTCTTTTTTTTTTCTTTTTGTGCTCCTTAAAGTATTTGCTTAGCATTTATTTATGTCTTTTATTTATTTATTGTTGACACTATTACAGATGTCTCCCATTGCCCGCCTTTACTCACCTCCCCCCAGCCCCTGCCCGCCTCCCTCTGGGCATCACTGAACTGTTGTTTGTACCCAAGAACATAAATGCAATGCAAAATGTAATCCACTGCAGAGCCTCTATTAGCCTTGGGCGGGTGGGGGAGCTGTCCTAGGTGCTGCAAGGATGCCAAGATGTGGAAGAGACCTGCTGGGAGTTTATAAAGGTAGAATATAGTGGAAGTCAGAGAAAGGGAGGAAGAGAGAGAGAAGGGGAGGGAAGGAAGGGTAAGAGGGAATGAGGACAAGAAGACAAGAACTACAGGGTCTGTAGGAGGGAGGGGCATATCCCATCAGGCAGTAGGATCCTTGGGGGCCTGGATTGTGTGAGCCCCAGGCTGTCACACCAAGTTCAAGAGATATGTGAAAGAACCTGGGGCTCTCAGAGGCTCAGTGGGGCTGGGTGAGAAAGGAACAGAGTGTTTTCACATCCAGTACAGGCTAGGCTGGCCCAGAAATGTCTGTACTTTGAGTCTTGGGGGATGGTTCTAAATTGGAAAAGAGAACATAGCCAACAGTGAAAAAGGAAAGGAACAAAGGAATGCAGACTTGTAGGCTCCAGGGAGAGTAGGAGAGCCCTGACTTTTAGTGTTTGCTGATTTCCATGGTGCAAACAGTCCCACCAGGGCGTGATCAACTTCAAGCTTGCAAGATCCCTAAACATTTAACAATTAGCTCTCAGAAACTGATGTGGTCAGGCTTTAGTATTATCACTCATTATGGGCCAAAGAATACCTTGAAGCACTTTACATGGATTATCTAATCGAACAGTCACAACCCTAGGTAGTTGGAATTATGGGTCTGTTTTACAGAGAGGACTAAGGCTGAAGAATAAGTTGATTTGTCCAGGGTGATACAGCAAGAGCATGGCAGACCTAGGATCTGACTCACACATGTCTGGTTGCAAAGTGTATGCACTTTTCACTATAGGTGTCAAACTCTTGACATTAGCCTCATCAACCAAAAGTTCACACCGGCTGGGTCCCCACCTGCCCACCCTGCTGGGTGAGTGACCAACCAGATGGGATCTCAGAACATCCACAAAGTGAGAAGGAAGATAGATGAGCAGACAAGGGATTTATCCCCTCATCCTTCAGGAGCTGAGAGAAGCCTTCCTGTGTGCTGGCCTTGGCTGAGCTCTGCATAGCCCCCTGAACTCTGCATCCTTTCCAAGATGGCACATATGGCCTGTACTCAGTGGCTGCAGGTAAACCAGCTGGCCTTGAGCCACCTCAGCCATGACCTGTGGAAATGAGCAGCTCTAAGCATCTTTGGAAAATGAGTAATATCTCCCAGAGTCAGCATTTGCCCCTCAAGTCAAGCATTCCAAAGAGAAAAGGGCAGCTCCTGATGAGGCAGAAAAAGTTGTTCTGTTAGGGGAGGGACACTCAAAGAAGACAGGCAGGAGGCAGTCACCCAGGCCCAACACACAGCTCAGTACCCCAACTTTGTCACACAGGTAAACTCATGTGCATGCACAGGGTGGGGCACAGAGGGCCTTGGCCGGAGAGTTCCCTGACTTAAGAAAGAATAGGAGTGATGCTAGCCACTTATGTGCTGAGTACATTACACAGAGTAACCCACCAGTCCGTGCAGCTAGCCTGTGACTGGGAAACCTTTTGCATATGAGGTAGATGAGCCAGAAAAAGGAGATCTATAATCTACACAAGGTACTACAGCTAGTAGTAAGTGGCAGGTCAGGAATTCGGGTTCCAATCTGTGTGATTCCGAATCCTATGTTCTTGCCTCTGTAGCCCTCCACATAGCTATGTTTCCATACCCACCAGTCCTTGGTTAAGCTTGCAAATGCTTAAATGCTGAGTGGCTGAATGGAGGTCAGGGTGGTATGGTCTTGGCAAAGCACAAAAAGTTTACATGAGTATGATCTTGTCATCATTCCTGCTGAATGAAGACTCTGCTGAAAAATAATAACTTCTTATTATGTAACACATTGCTCTTCCCCTTGTTCCTACTGTGCCAGAGGGGTAGGACATCCCTGAGCACAGGCTTTGGGATCAAACAAATCTGCACTCATCTCCCAGGTCTGGTCCTCTGGGAGAGTTAGTTAATCTCACTGAGCCTCAGTTTCCCCATCTGCAAAACAAGAGTTGATGATAGCCGCAACCTTGTGAGATTGTTCTAGAAGTTAAATGAGATCAAATATGTGAAGTGCCGCATGGTGTCTGATGACTCGTAGTGTCTCCGGCTATGTTAGCCCTATAAATATCATCATCATCCTCATTAAAAGTATTTTGTTGTGATCATTATATCTTTTCACTGATATGCAAATCACACTTATGTTTTGGAAGATTGGTTAGAAGAAATTATGTAACAAGCACTTTCCCATGTCTATCCAGAGAGGAAAGCATAAAAGATGGAAGGAAAGATGGGAGTCTGTATGGACACAGGCAGGAGGAAACGGCTCAGGGCGGGGGGCAGGCAGCATTGCTGGGAGCATCATGCTGTGGATGAAGGACCCAGGCATGAGTGATGGTAAACGAGGTCACACACAGGACAGAACAGAGGCTGCTCTTTCACCCAAAGGAATGTTGACTCGCAGCAGCCCTGGGAGGGCAGAAATAAACACAGGCCTTAAAGAGAAACTCTGCTTTGGGTCCTACAGCTCTGGGAGTGACCAGAGGGCAGGATTCTGTTTGTCTCTACACAGGGCGAACTGCAGGGAGGCTCACTTGTGTCCTCCAACCAACACTTTGCAGGTTGCTTCAGGGATGGTTCTCAAGATGCCTGGATTCTCCAAGGGAAGGTGGGGAGAAAGGAAGGAAGGGTAAAGGGAGATGGAGACATGATCACAAAGGAAAGCATCAGAGCTCAAAAAGAGAAATGAAGCAGAGGGAAAGGAGGAGGTAAAAAGTACCTGTCTGAAGGTATTCTCTAAATATCATACACTCACTGAGTTTCTGTCTTCACCACTATGCCTCCCTGCTGCCTCACCTTCCATGAGGACACACTGTGTCTATCTGTTTTCAAGGCACAGAGTGAACTCTCACTGAATGTGAGAGAGAGGGAGGCAGGGAGGGAACAGAAGGAGGGAGAGAAGGAAGGAAGGGGGGAAAGGAAAGAGGGAGGGAGAAGGAGGAAAGAAGGCTCCTCTGGAACCTCTGCTACATGTAGAAAAAAGCTGTCCCCTCCCCTCTGGTATTTATCTAAGCAGCTGGCAGAACTTAGGCAGTTTTGCTTAAAAATCATTTCCCAGGGGATTAGCATCCCCTTTCACACTTAAAAGCCTTCCCCAAAGCCAGAGAATGAATTGATTTTCCTATAACTAATCACACTCCTGTTTAATAGCAGGAAGCCACTGCTTTATTTTCCATCTCTGTCTCTAAAAAATGCAGACTGGGCATTCACCTCCCTTCTCCCCCAGTGACTGCAGGATGATGCCACTCAGCAGGGTGCCTTCCTCTCCCCAAACCCACCACAGCCAAGGCTGCCTGTGAAGAGGGTGACAAGAGTGGCCAGAAAGCCCAGAAAAGGCACTTGATGTCTCATGGCACCGTCCACATCAACCTCTCTGGCTCACGCATTGATCTGTTTGCACAGGGAGATTGAGAGTCTCATCTCGAGACCATTGCACTGGGAGTGCAGGGCTGAAGGCTGACAAGGCTCTGTCTAAACCACAGGGGTTGGTGAGAGGAAAACGATGTGGCAGTTCATCCACAAGGGTCCCAACTTATCTTCAAAGCCTGTGTTTGCTGAAGCAGCCCAGACAGCTGACTTTGAACATGGGGAAAGACATTATAATTTCACAGCATCCACCTTCACGTCTTCTCATGGGTGGGCTTGCCTCCCACACTGGGAGGTACTGAATTAGAGACCATTCCAGGAATACAAGTGCCACAGACTCTGATGAAGCAATTCACTTTCCTCTATAATCTGCACACCATGAAGGATGAACAAGTTCACCCTGGGCAATCAGTCAGACTGAAAAGACCCAGATCAAATCCAACCCCACCTACATGTGGTCAACCTGAGTAGCTGTTTTGTGGGAAAGCAAGTTGCATGTGATATCCTTCCATTTATATTCATTGAAAAAATGTGTGTGCTTGGTGTGATTTCAACATTTTCTTTAATTTCTTTTTATGTATTGGTTAGAGAAAGAGAGAGAGAGAGAGAGAGAGAGAGAGAGAGAAATACCAATTTGTTGTTCCATTTATTTATGCATTCATTGGTTGATTCTTATATGTGCCCTGACCAGGGATCAAAACTGCAACTTTGGCATATCGGGTCAATGCTCTAACCAACTGAGCTATCCAGCCAGGGCTGACTTGAATCTTCTTAAATTTGTTAAGGCTAGTCTTGTGTCCCACCATATGGTGTATCCTTGACAATGTTCCAAGTGCGCTAGAGAAGAACATATAATCTGGTGTTCTGGGATGAAAGGCTCTGTAAACGTTGATATGTCCATTTGGTCTAATGTGTCATTTAAGGCCAATATTTCCGTATTGATTTTCTGTTTGGATGATCCATCCACAGCTGTCAATGGGGCATTTAGGTTCCCTACCATATTAATGTTTTTGTTGGTTTCTCCCATTAGTTCTGTTAGTAGTTGCTTTATATATTTTAGTGTTCCCTGTACTTATTCATAAAGATATA
The DNA here is from genome assembly GCF_022682495.2 of Desmodus rotundus. Taxonomy (NCBI): domain Eukaryota; kingdom Metazoa; phylum Chordata; class Mammalia; order Chiroptera; family Phyllostomidae; genus Desmodus; species Desmodus rotundus. Next base: position 102,344,018 of record NC_071387.1, on the reverse strand, counting down.
TGTACCCCTATGTTCCATGCATGATTCATGGCGGCCAAGACATGGAAACAACTGAAGAGGATGACTGGATAAAGATGTGGTACATATGCACATGGAACACTCCTTAGCCATAAGGAAAGATACAACACTGCCATTCGTGACACCATGGATAGATCCTGAGAATATCATGCTAAGTGAAATAAATCAGATGGAAAAAGTCAAGAACCACATGGTTTTACTCATATGTGGGGTATAAAACTTAAAGCGACAAATGAATAAACAAAAACTCATAGACACAGACAACAGTATGGGGACCGCCAGAGGGAAAGAGGTGGCTGGAGGTAGTAAAGGGTAAAGGGGATCAAATATATGGTGATGGAAGATTTGACTTCCAGTAATAAATACACAACAATGTACAGATGAGGTATTATATAATTGTACACCTGAAACCTATATAATTTTTTAAATCCTCACCCAAGAATATGTTAATTGATTCTAGGCAGAAAGGAAGGAAGAGAGAGGGAAACATTGATGTGAGAGAGAAACATTAATCAGTTGCCTCTCATATGTAGCCCAGCTGGGGACTGAACCTGCAACCCAGGTATGTGCTCTGACCAGGGATCAAACCCGCGACCTTTTGGTGTGTGGGACAACACTCCAACTAACTTAGCCACCAGCCAGGGCGAAACCTATACAATTCTATTAACCAATGTCATCCCAACACATTTAATTAAAAAAAATATTTTAAAGAAAAAATATATAAATCCACACAACATTTTGTATGTGGATATTATTTGTAAAGTGTAAAAATGGACCTAAGACAGAAAAATTTGTGATAGAGGCTGCGTCTCTGGAGAATGAAAGAGAAATGAGAAAGGGAGATGATGGAGTAATTTATTTGTGATTTTTTTTGTATTTTATTTAAAATATTAGGAAAGACAGACAACATCTGCCAATTTTGGTTGGTGAGAACATAGTCATTCCCCCTTCTTTTTTTTTTTACACATTATCTATACTTTTATGTACCTTTAAACTACATCTGATTTTTATGTGCAAAAAAGGTGGTATACACAAAAGAAAAGCTATCTCTGTGTCCTCAGTGGTCTCCTGTCCTGCCCAAATCTCCATGTATTATCTTCTTCCTTCTAGGTCAGAGTTTTTCAACCTCAGCACTGCTGACATTTTGGGCAGAATAATTCTACACTGTGGAAGGCTGTGCTGCGCATTGTAGGATGCTTAGCAGCATCCCCGGTCTCCACCCACAAGACATCAGTGACCTGTCATCCACAGCTGTGGCAACCAAAATGCCTCCAGACATTGCCAAGTGTCCTCTGGGGGGGTGGGGGGAGTCACCCTCGATGACCACTGGCCTAGACGAAACCCTCCAGTTCAATCTGTTTTCTCCTCGTCTAGTACAGGGTGCCACAAATACATAGTACTTAGGTGTTTTCTGAGGCATTCGCATTCATTTTCTTTTTTGTTTCTCAAACGCACCTGAACTTATTGCCTATGTGTGGAAACTGAGGCTCAGAGAAGCCAGGCAACTTGCTCCAGGCCCTGTAGCTGAGTAGGGGCAGGATGTGGTCTTGAACCTGGGTGTTTAGGTTTTGTTGCTGAGCCATGGTGTAGCCCTTCTCATCCTAATAACCAGAGAAACTGCTCTTTCTGGAATCTGTTCTCTCACTCTTCTTTCCCTCTTCCCCCTACAGGAAAAGTAGGGGTAGGTGGTGAGAGAAGAGGGAGAGGTGTCAGGGAAAAAGCTCTAACACTTGCTGAGTGCCTACTGTGTGCCATGAGCTCTCAACAATCTACCTCTGTTAACTTCATATAAATCCTGCACAGTAGACAATAGTACTCATTTTTCACAGATGAAGAAATGACATTGAACCAAAGAATCATATTTAATTGTGGCAACTGCAGGCACATTTAAGAGTAAAAGGGGCCTCCTGGTATTTCTGAAATCCACTTTCATCTGAGGTAGTATAACATAATTATATCCTACGTGTGCATTATAAGCTGTATGACCCTGGGTGAATGACCTAACCATCCTATACCCCATTGTTTTTATAAACCCAGGTATCATATTCAATGAAACGGTGTACATGTAACCCAAATATAATTGGGCTGCCTTGAGGCCCAGTTCTGCCCACTGTTGCATTAAACACACACACACAGAGCCCATAAGCATTTCAGAACAACGAAGTGTTCCTTGGAAGGGGAGCACAGGTTTACACAGTGTGTTACACAGGAACAACATCTACACCCGCGTCCTCTGCTCAGAGCCTCTCAGCAGCGCCACGCCACTGCTCTCTCCTCTGTGCTTTCTTCCCACCAGTACCCTGGCCGCTGGCTAGCCCTTCCTCCATGCCATGCCACCTCCTGTGGCCCTCTAGTATAGCAGGTCCCCCCATCCCCACCCCCACCCCCACATGCTCCTCTCTTACTGAACAAAGCCCCTCAGGACTAGGAGAACAAACTCCATCTCCTCACTTGTCTAAAGGGACTGGTCCAGGGTCCAGGATGTCACATGTACTTAATGCAAGTTAACCATTGTTGCTGCGGTTGGTGTTATTCACCAAGAGCCTACGAGTTGCTGGGAACCAGGGATTTCGAAATGAAGCAAATATGGAATTTGTCCCAAGGAAGCTCACAACAGATAAATAAGCCAACTCGGATAGCCTGTTCCAATTTACATGGGGCTTTTTTTCAATTGAGGTAAAAATCACATAACATGAAATTTTAGCTAAACATAATATGAACCATTTTAAAGTGAACAATATGGTGGCATTTAGTGTATTATGTATTGTGCAAGCATCATCTCTATTTAATTCCAAAACATTTTCATCATCCCGAAAAAAAAACCCCTATAACTAATCACACTCCTGTTTAATAGCAGGAAGCCACTGCTTTATTTTCCATCTCTGTCTCTAAAAAATGCAGACTGGGCATTCACCTCCCTTCTCCCCCAGTGACTGCAGGATGATGCCACTCAGCAGGGTGCCTTCCTCTCCCCAAACCCACCACAGCCAAGGCTGCCTGTGAAGAGGGTGACAAGAGTGGCCAGAAAGCCCAGAAAAGGCACTTGATGTCTCATGGCACCGTCCACATCAACCTCTCTGGCTCACGCATTGATCTGTTTGCACAGGGAGATTGAGAGTCTCATCTCGAGACCATTGCACTGGGAGTGCAGGGCTGAAGGCTGACAAGGCTCTGTCTAAACCACAGGGGTTGGTGAGAGGAAAACGATGTGGCAGTTCATCCACAAGGGTCCCAACTTATCTTCAAAGCCTGTGTTTGCTGAAGCAGCCCAGACAGCTGACTTTGAACATGGGGAAAGACATTATAATTTCACAGCATCCACCTTCACGTCTTCTCATGGGTGGGCTTGCCTCCCACACTGGGAGGTACTGAATTAGAGACCATTCCAGGAATACAAGTGCCACAGACTCTGATGAAGCAATTCACTTTCCTCTATAATCTGCACACCATGAAGGATGAACAAGTTCACCCTGGGCAATCAGTCAGACTGAAAAGACCCAGATCAAATCCAACCCCACCTACATGTGGTCAACCTGAGTAGCTGTTTTGTGGGAAAGCAAGTTGCATGTGATATCCTTCCATTTATATTCATTGAAAAAATGTGTGTGCTTGGTGTGATTTCAACATTTTCTTTAATTTCTTTTTATGTATTGGTTAGAGAAAGAGAGAGAGAGAGAGAGAGAGAGAGAGAGAGAAATACCAATTTGTTGTTCCATTTATTTATGCATTCATTGGTTGATTCTTATATGTGCCCTGACCAGGGATCAAAACTGCAACTTTGGCATATCGGGTCAATGCTCTAACCAACTGAGCTATCCAGCCAGGGCTGACTTGAATCTTCTTAAATTTGTTAAGGCTAGTCTTGTGTCCCACCATATGGTGTATCCTTGACAATGTTCCAAGTGCGCTAGAGAAGAACATATAATCTGGTGTTCTGGGATGAAAGGCTCTGTAAACGTTGATATGTCCATTTGGTCTAATGTGTCATTTAAGGCCAATATTTCCGTATTGATTTTCTGTTTGGATGATCCATCCACAGCTGTCAATGGGGCATTTAGGTTCCCTACCATATTAATGTTTTTGTTGGTTTCTCCCATTAGTTCTGTTAGTAGTTGCTTTATATATTTTAGTGTTCCCTGTACTTATTCATAAAGATATATGTACCCCTATGTTCCATGCATGATTCATGGCGGCCAAGACATGGAAACAACTGAAGAGGATGACTGGATAAAGATGTGGTACATATGCACATGGAACACTCCTTAGCCATAAGGAAAGATACAACACTGCCATTCGTGACACCATGGATAGATCCTGAGAATATCATGCTAAGTGAAATAAATCAGATGGAAAAAGTCAAGAACCACATGGTTTTACTCATATGTGGGGTATAAAACTTAAAGCGACAAATGAATAAACAAAAACTCATAGACACAGACAACAGTATGGGGACCGCCAGAGGGAAAGAGGTGGCTGGAGGTAGTAAAGGGTAAAGGGGATCAAATATATGGTGATGGAAGATTTGACTTCCAGTAATAAATACACAACAATGTACAGATGAGGTATTATATAATTGTACACCTGAAACCTATATAATTTTTTAAATCCTCACCCAAGAATATGTTAATTGATTCTAGGCAGAAAGGAAGGAAGAGAGAGGGAAACATTGATGTGAGAGAGAAACATTAATCAGTTGCCTCTCATATGTAGCCCAGCTGGGGACTGAACCTGCAACCCAGGTATGTGCTCTGACCAGGGATCAAACCCGCGACCTTTTGGTGTGTGGGACAACACTCCAACTAACTTAGCCACCAGCCAGGGCGAAACCTATACAATTCTATTAACCAATGTCATCCCAACACATTTAATTAAAAAAAATATTTTAAAGAAAAAATATATAAATCCACACAACATTTTGTATGTGGATATTATTTGTAAAGTGTAAAAATGGACCTAAGACAGAAAAATTTGTGATAGAGGCTGCGTCTCTGGAGAATGAAAGAGAAATGAGAAAGGGAGATGATGGAGTAATTTATTTGTGATTTTTTTTGTATTTTATTTAAAATATTAGGAAAGACAGACAACATCTGCCAATTTTGGTTGGTGAGAACATAGTCATTCCCCCTTCTTTTTTTTTTTACACATTATCTATACTTTTATGTACCTTTAAACTACATCTGATTTTTATGTGCAAAAAAGGTGGTATACACAAAAGAAAAGCTATCTCTGTGTCCTCAGTGGTCTCCTGTCCTGCCCAAATCTCCATGTATTATCTTCTTCCTTCTAGGTCAGAGTTTTTCAACCTCAGCACTGCTGACATTTTGGGCAGAATAATTCTACACTGTGGAAGGCTGTGCTGCGCATTGTAGGATGCTTAGCAGCATCCCCGGTCTCCACCCACAAGACATCAGTGACCTGTCATCCACAGCTGTGGCAACCAAAATGCCTCCAGACATTGCCAAGTGTCCTCTGGGGGGGTGGGGGGAGTCACCCTCGATGACCACTGGCCTAGACGAAACCCTCCAGTTCAATCTGTTTTCTCCTCGTCTAGTACAGGGTGCCACAAATACATAGTACTTAGGTGTTTTCTGAGGCATTCGCATTCATTTTCTTTTTTGTTTCTCAAACGCACCTGAACTTATTGCCTATGTGTGGAAACTGAGGCTCAGAGAAGCCAGGCAACTTGCTCCAGGCCCTGTAGCTGAGTAGGGGCAGGATGTGGTCTTGAACCTGGGTGTTTAGGTTTTGTTGCTGAGCCATGGTGTAGCCCTTCTCATCCTAATAACCAGAGAAACTGCTCTTTCTGGAATCTGTTCTCTCACTCTTCTTTCCCTCTTCCCCCTACAGGAAAAGTAGGGGTAGGTGGTGAGAGAAGAGGGAGAGGTGTCAGGGAAAAAGCTCTAACACTTGCTGAGTGCCTACTGTGTGCCATGAGCTCTCAACAATCTACCTCTGTTAACTTCATATAAATCCTGCACAGTAGACAATAGTACTCATTTTTCACAGATGAAGAAATGACATTGAACCAAAGAATCATATTTAATTGTGGCAACTGCAGGCACATTTAAGAGTAAAAGGGGCCTCCTGGTATTTCTGAAATCCACTTTCATCTGAGGTAGTATAACATAATTATATCCTACGTGTGCATTATAAGCTGTATGACCCTGGGTGAATGACCTAACCATCCTATACCCCATTGTTTTTATAAACCCAGGTATCATATTCAATGAAACGGTGTACATGTAACCCAAATATAATTGGGCTGCCTTGAGGCCCAGTTCTGCCCACTGTTGCATTAAACACACACACACAGAGCCCATAAGCATTTCAGAACAACGAAGTGTTCCTTGGAAGGGGAGCACAGGTTTACACAGTGTGTTACACAGGAACAACATCTACACCCGCGTCCTCTGCTCAGAGCCTCTCAGCAGCGCCACGCCACTGCTCTCTCCTCTGTGCTTTCTTCCCACCAGTACCCTGGCCGCTGGCTAGCCCTTCCTCCATGCCATGCCACCTCCTGTGGCCCTCTAGTATAGCAGGTCCCCCCATCCCCACCCCCACCCCCACATGCTCCTCTCTTACTGAACAAAGCCCCTCAGGACTAGGAGAACAAACTCCATCTCCTCACTTGTCTAAAGGGACTGGTCCAGGGTCCAGGATGTCACATGTACTTAATGCAAGTTAACCATTGTTGCTGCGGTTGGTGTTATTCACCAAGAGCCTACGAGTTGCTGGGAACCAGGGATTTCGAAATGAAGCAAATATGGAATTTGTCCCAAGGAAGCTCACAACAGATAAATAAGCCAACTCGGATAGCCTGTTCCAATTTACATGGGGCTTTTTTTCAATTGAGGTAAAAATCACATAACATGAAATTTTAGCTAAACATAATATGAACCATTTTAAAGTGAACAATATGGTGGCATTTAGTGTATTATGTATTGTGCAAGCATCATCTCTATTTAATTCCAAAACATTTTCATCATCCCGAAAAAAAAACCACCTCATACCATTAAGCAGTCACTCCCTCTTCCCAACCCTCCAGCCCCTGGTAAACACTAATCTACTTTCTGTCTCTATAGATTTGCCTATTCTGGACATTTCACACAACTGCAATCATATAATATGTGACCTTTTATGTCACATATCATGGACTCTTTTACTCAGCATAATGTTTCTAAGTTCCATTCGTGTAGGGGCATATACTGGTACTTCATGCTTCCTAGGTATGTACACCAAACAATTGAAAACAGGTATTCACACGAAGATTTGCCCATGAATATTCAAAGCAGCATTATTCACGAATGGTAGAAACAATCCGGTTGTCCATCAGCTGATGAGTGGATAAACAAGATGTGGTATAAACACACAGTGGGGCCTTAAACGTACTTAAGAGTGAAGACTTTCACATGCTTGAGTTCAGTTTATGATCAGAAGGAGGATGTGGAATGCATAATATTTTATACGCCCCAATTTTTGGATGAAAAGATGAAGGATCAGAAACATTGTCAGTCTCACCTTGGCTGGGTAGCTCAGTTGGTTAGAGTATTGTCCCCAATATGCCAAGGTTGCAGGTTTGATCCCAGGTCAGGGAACATACAAGAAATAGCCAATGAATACATAAGTAAATGGAACAACAAATCAATGCCTCTCTCTCTCTCAATAAATAAAAATTATTTTTAATTAAAAACATAGAAAGAAACATTGCCAGTCTCATGTCTCCCAGCCCTTCCTGCTGAAAACTTGGCCGTGTCCCTGAAAATATGAGAACCTTGGGCTGACTCCCTTGAGGCTGCCCCATGTGTAGTAATGGGGTGCAAGATTAAGCTTTTCCTGCACTGTATACAATCCCACCTCAACCTGCAGCCCAAGAGCCTTACCCAATTCTCCCTTCTTCTGCCACCGCCACCACCACCACGGGCATTTCCTTCCTACAAGGGCCAAATTACTCATTCACGTGGGATAAGATTACTGTGTCCTTTTCAAGGATCTTCGGCTTCTCGTGAATCACTAATTCACTTTTCTGCACATACACTGCGTTCTCTTTCATATATAGCTTTAAACTATTTAATCAGCACTCTAATTTACTTTTTTTAAAGGGGGAAAAACACACTTTAACTCTACAATGGGCTGAAATTATACCTTATGAAAAGACACTATTGTTTTCTGACCATGAACTTTTGCTTTTATGAATTGCTAATTTGGTTAATGGGTTCATTCTGCTCTGAAATTTGCATCATGAAAATTACTAGCTTCAAAGAGTCCTCTGTGTACAATGCAGTTTGCACGTTTTGTTGTAAAGGTCACATTTGACATCGTAAAACAGCGGGCCCTTTTGAAAAGGTACAAATGTAAGAAATTAAGTGGGCCCATTGGTATAATGTCACTGTGAAGGAGGGAGAAAAGATTTCTAAGTTAATTTTTATTCATATTGTTTACATGTGTGCAAGCTGAGCTTGGTTCCAGGTGAATCCATTCTTATGCCTGGCACATTATCAGTTTAACTTGTGAATCAGGGACACTCGTGGGAAGGTTCTGCCACAAGCATCGGTGGGTTGTGAAGTCTCGAATCGGTAAAAGAATCAGTAAAACATAGAGGGCTCCATCACCTACAACTGAGTAGACTGAGGCTGTGGGTAAGACATACACTGAGATGTCAGTTTATAAATTTTAAGTGCTCTCAGGGGACACTGTACCTAAAAATCTTGCTATGATTCATCAGTGTTTGACAATAATAAAGCAAGAAGTATTCACTGCCCCAGTAGATGTGGCATTTACTTCTGAATGTTTTAGGCTAGGCTAGGTTTGTGAAGTCACATACATGGTATTTGTACACCTCCAGGCAGAGCAACCCTATTTGGTGCTTCTAGGAAGTCAGCTGGTGTTCCAGCGGGGACACGAGGCCAAGCCCACATGCGCGGAGTCAGTGAGAAGTGAACATTGAAGCACAAGGCTCGGCCACCTTCTCCAGCTGCCAATGAAATGAGCAGAGGTCAACAGCGCCCTGACAGAAAGACAACCAAAAGTGGCCAAGAAAGCACAGTCATTTTTATGAAGAGAAGGGCGTGGGTTAGCAGCAGGGCTCCCCCACACACATGCCATAAACTTTAAGCAAGTTCCCTTCCAATCCTGATCCTGATATTGTTTTGTTTTGTTTTGTTTTGCTTTGTTTTGTTTTGTTTTTAGAGGTAACACAGAGCTCCCCCCCATGCCACATGACCTGGGAGCAGGGAGCAGATGGAACACTGATGTGAAGACAGAACCTTTCCCCTTACTGCCAAGCCCCTCCCTCCCAGAGTGGGTGGTAGACTCCCTGCCTGGGGAATTAGGGAGCTTCAAGTCCGGAGCACTGCTGCAGTGGGTCTCACAGGGAAGGAGGAACTTCACAGGGCAACACAGGAACCCGTCCCCCGCCCCGGACTACCACTCACATTGCTCTTGGGATTGGAAGCCCTGGGAGGAAATGAAAACGAAGAACTGGAGGGCCCAGGGGTGAGGTCAGGTGAGATGGGCCAGGAGCCTGTACTTTTGAGTAAAGACCCCTTCTAGGGGCTACATATGGCACCAGGAAGCACCTTCCGTCTTGCACATTCTCTCCACCAAGTCCTGGGTAAGAACAAAGGCTACAGTAACACCATCAGGGGAAACAGTCCTTTGTTGGTGACAAGGACAAAGAAGGACCCCTCCCCTGCAGGGAACACATGGGGCCTCCCTCCCTCCTTCTGTAATTACCTCTAGTAAATTCCCCACTCATCTGCATGCTGGTTTCTATTCAGGGAGAACTTGAGGCTGTGCCGCTGGGGAAGGGGGGCACCGGGCCCATTCATACTCACACAATCTCTAATCACCGCACCTGATGGGGATGAGCACTTGCTTATGTGAAATTTTCATTTCAATCCCAGCCTCAGATTGCACCATTTCACAGCCACGCTCCCAAGCACTTACACGCGGAAGGCTTTTCATCCTCCCAGTCCCACACAAGTGTTACCTAATTAATGTTCAACAATGTCACCAAACCGCCCTCTTTTAAGATGTATCAACCTGGAAAGGTCTGGAATTAGGATTTTGATCTCGAATGTATTGCTTTCATGTATTTCGGATAATTCACACAGCTGCTTAAAGACAGATATTCATCGACTATAAATAGCCCCAAGTTCAAGTAGCTATACAAATAAAGCTTTCCTTATCTCTCCCAGCAGCTTCCCTTTGCTTGCTTGGACAGTGAAGGGATCAAAAATGCTCCCTCACGGACTGATTTGATGAGCACTTGGACTCCATAGTGAATGATTCTTCAGCCAGGCAGAATAAACTAGCAGTTCATGACCCTCCAGTGGCTGTTCCTAAGCCTGGATCACAGCCCCCAACCTTGATCTTCAAAGTGTGGTCCAGGCACCAGTAGCTTCAGGATCACCTGGGAGCTCATCGGGAATGCAGAATCAGGAATCCCACTTCATACCTACTGGACCAGAATGTGCATCTTAGCCAAATCCCCATGTGATTCATGTGATCATTTTTGAGATGTGCTGATCTTTAACTGACTCTTGACCACCGCTGGGTCACAAGTCCACTCCCTCACTCTACGTCACCTGCCTCCTTGCTATTCCTCAAAAACACCAAGCATGCCCCAGTCTCGAGACACTTGCCCTGGCTCTGCTCTCTACCCATGTCTGCTTCCCCAAGCCATTGCAGGGGCCACCTCCATGGGGTGCCCCTGTGGCCTAACTCCAGTCTGCACTATGGCACAACTGCCCTGAGGAAGGACCTACAGAAGTGCCAGTATCTGAAGAGGCCTTCCTCACCATTATCCAAAAAGGCCTCTTGTGACTCTTCCTCCCCACCTCACTTTACTGTTCTTCATAGCACTCCCCATATCTCTGCTTGTTTATTTACCTTATTACCTGCCTTTCCTTGCTAGAATTTATTCTCCACAAAATCAGAGACTTTGTCTTTCTCCCCATCCCCCCCATATTTTCAGCACTTAGAACAGAGCCCATCTCATAACTGGTACACAATTTGTGCTTGCATATGTGTGTGGAACATGTGTGCACATGTATGTGCACGTGTACATGCGCATTTGTGTGTGTATAAGATTAAATAGTTGCTCACTCCTGATTCGTGATAGCTTGGGATTCATGGAAAGCAACCCCTTTCATTTCTGCAGGTTCTTTGGAGAGTGATGCTGTCCGGCTCAATGCCCGGGAATGGGCCCCATACCTGGGAAGTGCCCATTTCTGCCCACCGGCTGCTACAGAAGCCCCCTTTATATTCTTCCTACTTCTCTGGGATGTGCACACAGCAAAGACTAACCACATAATCGCCATCAGATGTGACCCTAGCATCATGGAAAATATTAGGCAAATTCCCAGGAAACACTAGTGATTGGGAAGCAAGGCTCTTTACAGAAAGGAGTAGAGGAGATGCTTAATTTGTCTGGTTAGCAAAATGTTTCTTACTTTAGCAGAAAACAGCTTCTAATCAAATATTGTGTGGCTTTAAAGGCCCAAGATGAATGAATCGACAATCATAACAAGGAGAACAGAATGACATCAGCCCAGGGGACTGAAGACCATGCCTACACTCAGCCAAACACGCCCGTAAATACAGTCATCTGTTTCCACTTAAGTCCCAATCAGGCCCCTGCCTCAATAACTACCGCTTGACAGGTCACATGCATGAGTGAAGCAGGCCAGCGACAGAAAGACCACAGCATTAGAGTGGTGATAAATGGAAGCTGACCCTGATGCCTGATGTTAGGGAGGCAATGTGGAATGGCGGGGAATGCAGCAAACAGTCCATGCTCTTTCTAAAGGGAGCAGCTGCTACTTAATTCCAGCTGATTAGTGTCATGTTGGGATAATAGACTCAGTGTTACCAGATCCTCTGATTTTCCAAGAGAAGCTATGAATTAAGACTTGTGTTAAACCTCCTGGTTTTGAAACAATGACAAGGAAATCCAAAATTTTACCAGCTCTGCAAGCAAATAAAATATATCTATGGGTGAGACACATCCATAAAGTCATACTTGTGTGAATAGCAGCTTAGATATTTGAAGTTCTTGCCTTCGTGCAGTTTTTTGTTAGCACAATTGTACACTTAATGAGGGCACTTCTGCCCACACATGCACGAATATTCACATGCACAATTCTAGAATCCTTCTGTGATAGGAAGCCAAGGGAAGGACCAAGTGGGTAGAGAAGGCCCATTCTGCCTCCAAATTACAAACAGTACTCAGTCCCTAGCCTAGAGGTATCTAGGAATCTAACAGATTGAGATGAAGAGAGGTGGGGGGGGGGGGGGGCAGGGAATACAGGATAAGAATTGGCTCAGCAATCTTAGGAGGCCAAATTCTTCTAAGCAAGTCTATTACTTCCTCCTACAATGACCTACTGTAGAAGGGAATGACATTTTCTGTAGGAATCAAGGATAGCCATTCGGGTTGGGTTTTACAGGATGTGTAGGAGTTTTTCACCGAGGAAGGATGTGGTACAGAAGAACCACAAGTACCAAAGCATCTTCCCTTCCTGCTTTCCCTGAGCCCACTCAACCCAGAACCTAATCTGCTCTTTTACCTTCCTCAGATGCCTCTGAAGCCAGCCCAGTGTTCTGCTGAAGCTTTATACCATAGAAAGCCAGTATCCATGCAACAGACAGTAAGTGGAAAATCTATTCCCTTCTTTTTTCTATTCTAATCTTCCCCATATAGAATCTACAGGAAATTTAAAAATTGTTAATATCAAATATTAATGGGAGGGGGAGACATAAATCCATTTCTATAATCCTCCTTTCCCATATCTCTTTTAGATCCCAAACACACCATTCTGGATCACTTCCAGAGAAGCAGGATGTTTATTGAGAGGACCCGGGCATGTGGCAGGCAGGGAGGTTATTCCAGGCAGCAGCAGGCAAAGGTGAGGGAGGATGAAATGGAAGCCCCTGCAAACCCCAGCCTACAAAGTCAGGATGGCTGTTCACCAGGCAGCCATCCCTACACCTGGGTTGTTTGCTCACAAACCACCTTGATCAAATAGCCTTTAGCATCTTAGTCATAGCCATGCCACAGGACAGGGTAGGGTGGTGGTGACAGAATCAGAATGTCTGCATTAGGCACTAGGCTCTTCCGTCTGTACCTAGGTAGTGGGGACAAGTTGCAGTACCTCTCCACACCCCATTCTCTCTACCTGTAAAATGGCAGTAAAAATTGCACCCCTCCATAGGGCTACGGTGGGCATTAAATAACCATAGGTACCACACTTAGTACTGTATATAGGAATGGTTAATCTCCGTAACATTTGCTATTATTAACTCCTTGTTGCCTTCAGTTGTTTAGAAAAGGAGCTTCCATATGGGGACCTGGGGTGGAGTGGGAGTGGGGGGATTGTCCATCCTACCCAAAGGATATATTAGCCATGGGAATTCTATCATTCTATCAAATGATTTCGAGCGGACACATTTCAGAAAACTGGGCTCCTAGGTGATTTCCCAAAGAGGTGTGGTGTTCAGTCAAAGACATGGCAGCAAGTCCTCCAGAGGACAGCAGCTGGCCATTGCAAAGGGGTGGGAGAAGTCTGTGGAGTCCAGAGTGACTATAAACCCAGCTGCTCTCAGTCCTTACTGCTCAGCCAGGGACAGAAGGTCTTTACCATGGGTACATGAGTTCTCTTATTGCTGCTTGGATGTGTGAATCTCACTCCGCCCTCAGGGATTCTTCCCTGTCACCTTTCTTAGTGAATTAATGGATTAACCACAAATAGAAAGTGGTCAAAGATGTCAGTGCCTTGCACAAAGGGGTTGCTCCTTAAATAGTTCATAAATGGATGAAAATAATGTTTTTAAAAAATTATATTTGTAGAGCACACACTAGATGCTCAATATACTAGGTACGTTACATTAAGCACATTTTAAACATTTGCTCATTAAGCCCAGACAACCCTATGAGTAGATTTTATTTTATCATCTGAAGCTCAGAGACATTATTTCATAAGGGTCACATATAAGAAGTAGCAGAGCAGCAACGAGACCCCTAGAAACCCGACTCGAGATCCCTCCCTAACTACAAAGGTATGAGTAAATAAATTGGGTTTGGAGGCAGGGGTTGTTCTAGATATTTGCCACATTCCCCACCCTGAATTAGGATACAAAGCTTAATTGTCAGAGGCTGTTCGAAAGCCTGTTTTAGGTTGATTTGCTTCTTTCTCAGTGCGTGTCAGCTGCTGCCCAGCATGATAGCTTATTTAAAATATTGGGTAGAAATAAGATTCACTGTGAAATTAGTTGTAGACAAGCTCAGAAACTGCTAATGATGCAGAGATAATAAGGGGATTTGCAGAAAACACTGATATTGCATTATGATTAGTGAGCAGAGCATCACCCCTCAAAGCCTGCGGGCCCCAGCTCCCACCAGAAGAGCAAATGCATATGCATTAGCAGAGCACTCTGGCAAATCCAGGCTCCTGAGGCCAGCAGGCTCAGGCCTCCTGGTCAGAGGCTCAGAGCTCAGCTCTGATTTGCAAAAATGATTAATTTGTGAGTTTTGAGAATGAGAAATGTTTACTTCCTAGGTCTGAGAGAAACCGAAGTCCAGTCCTGAATCAAATTCCCATTTGAAAATAAAACCAGCAGGAGTATCTCTGGATGGCAGCCTTGATGTCACACCTGGTCCACTGCCCAGGGCTCCTTAGGTGGTTCTACCAGGGTATGAACTCAAGTCTACCAAGAACTCCACTAGTTCCATATACCTGCGTGCCTGTAAGCATTGGCTGTCAGCCCTGTGCACCCCAGAGGTGACACTACTTGGTACTTCACTGACATCTTGTCAAACTGGTTAGGGAACAATGGCTGCCTTGACCTTGCCAGATCACCCTCCCAACCTCTCTATGACCCAGTAATGTCTGGCACCATGAAGGTCCTCAGATCCTATTCTAGCAATTTGGCCAGCATTCATTCTGATCTCTGGTGTCCATACCTGATTGGTTGTTAAATATTTTTAATTTTACACCTCCATACCTAGCCCCAGACACACCTGTATCTATAACATGAGAAATGGGCTACATGCTAGCAATCAAATAGGATAGAATCCTCCAGAAAAGCCTAACGCTACAAATCAACAGGACCCATGTCCTACTCGGGCTGGATGTAGCCTTCAGTATTTACAAATGCACCCAAGATGGCTGTCTGTTTGTGTACCCAGGATGTGAAATTTGGCCAAGTTACAGTTTCTGCATTTTTGGCAAAGAATGGGGGAAATGCAAATTGTATGCATGTCAATGACTAAATCACCTGCATAATAAGATGCCCAAAAGTTTGAAGCTAAAACACTTATTTACATGAAAAATAAATCTGTATGGGATACTTATTTCTCTCCTTCACATCTCAACACATTTGTCACTCAAAGCCAGAAAATTCTACTCGACAAAGTCCCTCCGGTCCTTGGCCCTATTTTCATTCTCCTTAGCTTTCAGCTTAACTCCTTGAGGGATGGAGGCCACCAGGTGTTCAAAACAGATGCTGCTACTTTGCTGCCTAGGGAAATACATTCAGAAAGAGGGATGGGCTGGAAGGATCCAAATTCCCACCATGCCAAAATTATTTGTACGATCCTTGTACAGAATGTAAATTATATTCAATTTATGTGGTGAGGTTGATAAGCTGAATAGCTTGACATTCTATCAGATGGCTGACCACTGATACAATCAGTCCTTCTCTTTTAAATGTGGTGAAGCTGTACACAAAAGTCAAAAGTAAAATATCAAAGAAAGATGGGGAGGGAGTATGATTCAGTGATGAACTATGATGGTTGTTGTTTGGACTGCCTGACAAATATCTCCTCCATTTCCTTCTTGCAGTAGCAGACCCTGGGCCTTCCTGATTACATAATAATCATGTGACCGAGTGCTAACCAATCATGTTATGTCTCTTCACCTGGACACAAGGATTGATTGGGGTGGGGGTAGGGGGTAGGTTGGCCAAGAACAGCCAATTAGAATCCATCCTGGGATTGACATATAAACGCTATGAGTAGAAGATTCTCTTTCTTTTGTTGTTGCTAAATATGAGGTTATAAAGCCAGGAGCTGGTGAATAGTTTTCCCAGCATCTTTGCCATCTGAACAGAGTTTGTCTGCTAAATGAAGCCAATCAAAAATGAAAGCTAGATGGAGAGAGCACAGGGTCCCTGACTCCTGGCTCTCCACTCCAACTCCCTGGCTGCGAGAACTCTTCCTCAACTTTCTGGATGACCCAGGATTCCTCTCAACTGTGCAAGCCAATACACTCCCCTTGGCTTAAACAATTTGAAGTAGTTGATGTCATTGGAAACATCCTGACTTGCACTAAGTAGCAGAAAAGATAGATATATATCTTAATCACACTTAGGTTTGAGATAAAATATATTATTACCTTGTACAAGTTCTTCAGTTTTGTTTTTCCCTTTGTAATTTAAAATAATTAGTTTAAACCTAGAAAGCAGCCAATTAAAGCTAAATAGTCTCTATTTTTGTCTCAATTGTATTTGAGATTCCTGATTTTTATCCCTTGTATGAGCATTTTAATTTGCCCATTTTCTACTCTTTATAAAATATTAAGGACAGAAGTGGAATAAAATAGTCAAAAAATTGTTGTAAGAACAAAATTTAAGACCTTGCTAAAACTGAATCGGTAGCTAGCAGGCAACACTAGCATAAAATAACCCAGAATGTTAATTGGCTGAAAGTAAAGAAGAAGGGTCATTTGAAAATTGGGCCTCAGAGATTGCACAAAAACCGAGTCACTTATTTAGGTTCAAGCCTCTAGGTGGCAGTAAAGGGAACACTCATGGAGGGTTTGCTAATAGTAAGGAATCTGCCATCAAGAGTGCATCTAGATTCCTCGTATAAGTGAGATCATATAGTATTTGTCTTTCACTGACTGGCCTATCTCACTTAGCATATTAGTCTCCAGTTCCATCCATGCTGTTGCAAAAGGTAGGATTCCTTCTTTCTTTAGAACCAGAGGCATAGAATCAGGGAATAGACTGACAGCTATAAGAAGGGAGAGGGGAGGGGGGACTGATTGAAGTAAGATGGAGGGACTAGTCAAAGAACATACATGAAGGACCCATGGACATGGACCATGGTGAGGGGGCTGATTATGGAAGTGGGGGGCAGGCTGGGTGGTGGGGGTGAATAGGGGAGGGGTGGGACCACTGTAATAGCAACAAAATAAACAACAAAATATCTTAAAATGAAAATTAAAAATTAAAAGTAGAAGAAAAGTTGAAACTTAAAAAAAAGAGAGTGCATCTAGCTAGGCTTTAGGATTAAAGAAACCACAACTGTGTGGCTTCAGAGAGAGGAGTGGTAGTTTCCAGATATTTTAACTTACACCAGTTCAGTTGTTGTTAAGACCATAGGCCCTAGAAGCAGGTGAACTGGGTTGGTTTTCTAACCCTGTGTTTTCCTAGGCATGTTTGAGAAAGTTACTCAACTTCAATTTCCTCACCCGCTCAAGGATTATAACAGTACCTACCTCACAGTGATGAAGCGAGGGCTAATTCAAGATCATCTGTCACGCGCTCATACAGCATCTGCCTTGTAGCAAGCGCTCACTAAACCACCGTTATGGTGCTCACTACCATCACCCCTCCCACCGTCTCCTTCCAAGTCCTGAAAACAAGACAAAGTAAACACGGGCTGCATTAGGGAAGAGACTGGAGGCGACGGTTATTTCTGGATGAATCACCACTGATATTACGTATAACATCAAAATTCAACTTTTTCTAAAAGGTACTGAAGCTTTTGCCTTGCTGAACAATACAATAATAACAATACAACAGCAACAGTAACAAACACCATGGCATTCAATTACGAGTCGTTACTATGCTAAGGCACTTTTCATCTGCTTAATTTGACCCTCATCATAAAATTCAGGGGAGGCATAACTCTTTCTGTCTCACAAGGGACTAAAGAAATAGTGACCAGGAAACAGTCCAAAGGGGTAAATGACTTGCCCCAGGGACACAGTTAGGGTTATGGAATATGAACCCAGCAGGTCCAATTCCCAAATCCATCCCTGCTCTCATATACCAGACCATGGCTAGTTGAATTTGTCGTCTTGGAATGTCTTCCCTAATACAAATTAATAGTAATAGTGATGATGATAATAATGTATTGACTGTGTGCATGTGACAGGTGCCATGCGAAGTGGCTGATCTACATTCTGTGTCCTTTATGAAAATACTGCCTTTATGAAAACACAGTGTGGCCCTTCCTCTGTCATCTGCATACCCACCCCCAACTCCCTAACTTAAGTGATATTGGAAAGGAAAGCTCAGGCATTCAATTCCACTTTGAGATCTCTGGACAGTAGTTTGCACAGAGCAAATATGTGGCGACTTAGCCCTTCTCTGCAGTGGGACAATGTCATTTCATCTGTGTGCCATCTCCTTATTGACCAGGCCCTGGTGTGCCACCCCAGTGTCCATCCCAGGAAATGACCCTACACTTGGAGATGCCTTTGGCAAAATTCTAGCTCCTCAAGATAATAGTTCATCCACGCAACAGTCAATTTCCTTTCAGCAAATGCTGAACATTTATTTCATTCAAGAAATATTCAGTAAGCCCCATGCTAGGTACAAAAAGTGGAAAAAAAGAAGGGAGACCATAAGTAGCCATACTCTAGGGAGTGGGAAACATAAAAGCAATGCACACAATAGTATGTTTTATGTAATAAAGTAAAGTAAAACCTGCAATGGTACATAGAAGATGGACTTTTAAATGCAAATGGAGGAATTGGAAAGGGCCTCAAAGTCTAACCAGAAATATGAATCATCATCATTATCACCTTCATCAGAGCAAATTCTGACATACAGTGAATGATCAGTTGGGTTTTCTTTTCTTTTTTTTTTAACTTTTTTTTTTTCAGACATAGATGTCAGCACCTCCAAGTCTCTACAGTCACAGTTTTGGAAACTGGTTTGGCCATATGTCATGGACAACCTCCAGATGCAAGTGTGACCTTTCCAAGGGAAATAACTTCACCATTCTACTTTCCCCCTGTTAAATGTCAACTGTTGCCATTCTGTAGCTGTTTTGTAATAGATGGAGAAAACTTCAGAAACCATTTAAAAACCATATTTGGTTGTTAAACATCAGCAACCAAACAAAACGTAAAGCTCAGGTCGTTCCACTCTGAAACGACCTCCTCATCCACACGCTATCTCCCTTGTTGTCTTTATTCCAACAGTTAAAGTCACAGGTGAGACTTATGGGTCAGCCCTCCAGATCCTGCCTGGGTTTGAGTGACAAGCCCACGTCCTTCCTCACGATGGAAA
Organism: Desmodus rotundus; assembly: GCF_022682495.2. Taxonomy (NCBI): domain Eukaryota; kingdom Metazoa; phylum Chordata; class Mammalia; order Chiroptera; family Phyllostomidae; genus Desmodus; species Desmodus rotundus. The sequence continues at coordinate 102,324,695 of NC_071387.1, read as the reverse complement.
ATGCAGTAAGAAGTGGATTTGTCCCTGGGAAACGCTGGCTGATGAGGGACAGTTGAAGACCCAAGTATTTTCCATGAAGAATATGGAGCAAGTCACCCACCAATGCTCTGAAGGTCCTCCTGTGATCTGTGAAGAGACCCTGGAAAACTTCTATGAACAAGAAAATTATTAATAAGAAGGTGGGAAGCAATGTCTAAAGTCCCTGTGCCTCTTCCTTGCTTTCTTCTCCTTCAGAAGGCACCACACCCCTGAGCCCCTGAGCTACGAGTGACTCTGAGGGATGATAGAGATGGATAGGAGAAATCAGAGGATCCCGGGTTGCATCTTCACTGACCTCCGAGGAGTACCTCCAGAACAGAGAGAGATCCTATCCCCAACCAGGTAGGAAGAGTTACCAAGCACTGAGAGCTGCTAAGAGTTAAGTGCTGGATAAGCATTAGTTCATTGAATCCTCCCTACATCACCATAAAAAATAAAGCCTCTGGGGACCATTGTCATACCAGGACTCCAGGCAGGTGCCAAGGACAAGATAGTTTGCATGAACAAGTAGGGCAGCTGTGGCCTTGGCCCTCAGCTGGACCAGTTTCTCAGTCTTTGTTCTGACATTGGCCCCATTTTCTCTTGCTACTGAGGTTTTCCAGTGCTTATATCACCCAAGCATCTCTCTTTGGGCAGTGGCTTTGAGGCTGTGGGACTGTCTGAGAATCTGTAGACAGTCTTAAAGATACAATGGAAGGTATGGTACCACTGTTCATCCTCTGGTTCGCCATGGCACAGCTGTACAAGGTTTATAGCTGCATGGATTCTGTTTAGTTCCTGCATCAATTCAAATTGATTGGCATCCAAGCCCTATGGGTTATTAAATATTGAATATCACCTTGGTACATACTTAAAATCTGAGAATTGGGGGTAGAGAGAGGATCTTCTGTATCACTTTTGGGTTGAATTCAGGTCCTGAGCATACCCTTATCCCCAGTCTGAGTCTTCTAGCCTTGCACCCTCAATATGTTATGATCGGAGAATGAAGAGTGAAGTAATGTGTTCCCTTTGGAGCATCAGTTTGTCTTTTCTCTTTAGTGTTAATTGCTGTTCCACTGCATTTGTCCACTCTATCATGGGTGCTTGGGGCCCAAATAGCATCATTAAAAAGACATTCGATCACAGTTTATCCTAATGATATTTGGCATCAGCCATACCTTGCTGTCCATACAAAGCTGCAAGACTCCTTTGTGCATGATCTGCCTTAGCTCAGCACTACCTGGCCAGATGCCACAGGACTCATTACAGCACACAGAGAACAGGCATTTTGACAGAGGATGAACATGAGTCCTGTGGGACCTCACTTTAGCAATAGGCTGCTCATATTTGGCATTTCTTGGGGATATGGAATGCCCTAGTCAGAACTTGGCAGGTGAGAAACCAGAGACTGCTCTGCCAGCTCTGGCTGGCTATCAAGGACCATAATAGCAAGGTTTCCTCCATCATTCATCCCAGCTGTCAAAGCTGAAATTCTTGGAGTGTCTCCACTCTCACCTGAAAGTTGTTGGAGTGTCTCCACTCTCACTGTGGATTAAGACAGAGCAATAACACCAGGAGACTTCAGAACTCAGCCTTGGGAGCTTTCCTAGAGTTAAATACTACTTAGCCAACCTAAAGTGTCCCTTCCCCAGCCCAAATCCCAGGAACCTGAACTATTCTAATGGTTCCTTTATCCCCAGAATTCAGGAGCTCCTTCTGGTTTGTTTACCAATGAAGAATGTGCCTGCAATCCAGAAGGGTCAATAAAAAGCAGAAATAAAGGAGAAAATAGAAAGAAGAAAATTTGGTCTATAAGAAATGGCATCACAGGACTACCATTTGCATGGTAGAGAGAAACTTCGATTGTTGAGTTCCTTCATCCCCCCGGATCATTAATGCAAACACTGGGCTATGCTATATTTCTCAACAGATTGTCTGGTATGAAGGCAGCTACCCAGTGTCAGATACTGAACTGTCACAAGCACTTAAAGACTAGCTGTATGAAGTTCTGGCTGATTGGGATAAGGATGGCAGGAGTGAAAAGACCATCACTCTTACTCAGTCCTCAAAATGTATGAAATTTCTTTCTCAAATGACAGAAGAGACAGTAAAATCTAAAGCTATGAGAATGCCTCTATGTACTGCTTTGGCCACTTTTCACAAGTTTGCATTATGTGTACCTCTTATGGAATATTAATTGCCTTCTTAATAGCATTCTTATTTATAAGCTTGTTACTTCATTCCTAAAGATTTTGAACTTTTGTATAAACAAATAAAATTATTCATTTTTAGCTCTGTTGCTTTGTGCTCAAAGCTGTAGTATTTTCTGTCCTTTACAATGGATTTTTTCTTAGAGATACAGACCATGATCACTATAGTTAAAGGCATAATTCTCTGTGGGGTACCAAATTTTTTTGTTCTACTGTCCTACCTAATTGATTATCTTCTTTGTTACCTCTCTATTTATTTGTTCACTAAGTCTGACACACCAATAATATGAGACAATTTTGAAGGGAAAATGGTAATTTGGTGCCACTACATGAGATATGATAGAATCATTTTCAGCTCAAATTATTTAAAATTACAGAGACATGAAGCTGAACTTTAAAAAACTAAATTATTTCTAATAACAGAATTTTTAAGCATCTTAATTTGAGTAAAAGAAAAGGTTTAAATAGATTTGAGGGCTTAAATACTTCTGAGGAAATCAGGTACGGCAAAGCTGGGATGGCTAATTCACCTAAAAGTAATTAACAAAAAGTAAGTTAGATCATTATTTCCTCCAAGATCATAATTTCAAAGGAAGCTGATTTATCTGAACTAATTGGGGCTTTCAATCCCAACAGAAATGTAGACACTTGGTTGTTAAGGGGAGAAGAGAAATGAGATCCAATTAAGTAAAATTCTTTCTTATGGAAAATAAAACAATTGCTCAAATGTGCTCAGAAGGGACCTGAAAAAAAGCAGGGTATCTGAGTTCTTTCCAAAAAAAAAAAAAACAACTCTGATTTAAACTTCTGTCTGACTCACAAGATCCACCACAAGAAAATAAGAAAATTCATTTCCATCTAAGCATTTGCTATAACCAGCTGTTTTAAACTGGTGAATGGGGGGGGGGGCGGGGGTCATGTTAACATTTACATCTGACTGCCATGGGAGGGGCAAGGGGCTAAGGGCAGAAACAATGTGGAGGAGTTATAAGTAGGACACTTTGTAGTTAGGGTCTGTTATGGGCTGAATTGTCACCCCAAAATTGATATGCTGAAGTCCTAACCTCCAGTACTTTGTAATGTTATTGTATTTGGAGGTAATATCTTTAAAGAGGTAATTAAGATAAAATGAGGTCATTGGTTTGGGCCCTAACCCAATAGGACTGGTGTCCTTATCAGAAGAGGAGATTAGGAAGCGGACATGCTCAGAGGAAAGACACTGTGAGGGCACAGTGAGAAGACGGCCATCTGCAAGCCAAGGAGACAGGCCTCAGGAGGAATCAACCCTGCGGACACCTTGACCTCAGACTTCCAGCCTCCAGGATTGTGAGAATCTGAATTTCTGTTGATAATCCATCCAGCCTGTGATTCATTGTTCTGGCTGCCGAGCTAACACAAGGTCTTAGATATCTGGGCTCAGCTACAGATTCTGTCTTTTCTCTTCCTATTACACTGTAACTCTATGAGAACAGAGCCTGCTGTGCCAGTGGTGAATAAATCAGATTTATTAACTGAGTCATTCTTCACCAGAGGATAAACTGGAGGACATGAGAAATTACAAAGTAAATCCAAACAATTCCTTACAACCTGGCTGCTTAGGAAGGACTGCACAGTGGTTAGGTTTGGGACTGCTCAAGTTCAAATCCCAGCCAGACCACTGGTGAGCTGTGTGACCTATGGCCAGTTCCTCGACCTCTCTGTGCCAGTTTCCTCATCTGAGAACTTCAATGAGGATCAAAGCAGAGTGGCACCTGACACAGGAGGACTACTCAACAACATCATCACTTCATTCAGCACAAACATGTCCTGAGCCCACACGGTGTCCAGGAACTGCTCTAGGTATGGGGATACTGATAAACCATCCTGCCCTGTGGGGTTTATCTTCTGGTAGAGGTTAGTTAATAATGATAGTAAGAGCCCTTTAGTAAGGAGAGGAAGAATAGCTTAGATGCATGATTCTAATGCTTGGTCCATTTCTGTGCACTCTATGTACTAACCTGGAACCCCATTTTTAAATATAATCCACAATAGTCCCTGGCAGCTGGCTGCCCATATTTTCTCATGCCAGGCTCTCTGGCACAGTCGCCCTCAGTCACACTGCCCCAAGTCAGGGTGGAGCTCCTGTAGATGTCTGTGCATTTTGCTGTTTGGCCCCAGATAAACCTATCACTCGGTCTCCAAGTCATCAGAAAGCCCATCTCCTCTGCTAGAGACTCCCTCTGTCTCTGTCTCTTGGTCCCACAATAAGTGCTAGGCAGTGACACCTGGCGCTCAATGTATGAGGTCCCTGAAGGATCCCCAAGGCAAGCCCCAGGCCCTGTCCAAGCCACCCTCTCCGATGCACATGCATGATGGCACAGAGCTAGCTCTGCAGAGAGTGGCTGGCAGTCTGAGTCCCTTACTGAGGCTGTCTCCAGCACTGTCCTTGTACCTCCCAGGTGGAGGTCGAGTAACAGAAGCCTTTGCTTACGAAACCCGGGGAACTCAGAGACTCCAAATCCCTGTCTTGGGGAACTCCCTGGCACCTGCTGGTGTTTAACAGGACCTAAAATTATCCCCTAAGCTTCTTTTGCAAAATCTCTAAACTCTCCAAGCCTTGGTTTGCCCATCTATAAATCGGGGTGGAAACTGTGTGCCCTGGTCTCCTCATGGGATTCTATAGACATAAAATAAAATAGTCTGCAAGAGACTCTGTATGCGACTTCTTTCCGGGTGTGACAAAAATGTTCTAGAGCAAATTGTCGTGATGATTATACAACTCTACAAATATACTAAAAAACCACTGAATTGTACACACTAGATGGGTGGATTGTATAATATGTGGATTATATTTCATGAAAGCTGTTTTTTCAAAGCCTTTCTAAACTGTGAAGGAGCAGTGTCATCCTACAACTTCAGCAGGAAGTCCAGCTGTGAAACATTGACAGCAGAAGAAATCGGTGTACTAGAAAATTTGAACTTTGGTGGGGAAGACTTGTTTTGCATATAGTCCTTTTTTTAAGGAACATACTTTTCAGGAATAAAGAAGTAACGTGAGTAATTGGGATCTCCATACTTCTGGAAAAGTTTGGTATAACCTGATAACTGTTTCCCTATGGCCATCTTAACCTTCAACAGGTGGCCAGATCTTAGATGTTACAGGCAACCCATCCCTCCCATGACACGTCAGGCCAGTGGTCCTGGCAGCTGTTTTAAGTCTGGACAGATGTGTCAATGGTATGCACCTTTTTTACCTGATCCCTAAGCACTACAACTAGAACTTTCAGGTGCACCACTATGTACCTGGGTATATACATACACATTTGCATAAAATCCTCATACAGTAACCTAGATGATAGCCTAGATTGAAGTTTTGAGGTCAGTGACCAAATCTTTCTCTGTGGGGTTGGAGAAAGACCTTAGCCTAAAGGGAAACCTCTGCAATCTGGTGGCTGTCAGATTCCTCTCCTCCTAAATCATCCTGTGACACACTGAACAGCTATGGGTTATAAGAATCTTCACATAGAGCATTGGGCCAGGGTAAACCAGCACTGAGCCCAACTGAAGCCTATACTCCCTCTTCTGTGCAAATGCTTTTGCCTCAGTTTCCTCATCAATTCAGTGTGGTTGACAATGGTGTCTAGTCCACAAGTTTTTATCAAGATTAAATGAATTAAATGCATGCAAAGCACTCGTTAAGGGCTGAATTTGTGTCCTTCCAAAATCCACATGTTGAAGTCCTAACTCTCAGTCCCTGGAAGGTGATTGCATTTGTAGACAGTGTCATTAGAGAGGTAATTAAGTTAGAACAAGGTTTTTAGGGTGGCCCTAATCCAATACGAGTGGTACTCTGGTAGGCAGAGGAGATCTGGACACAGGCACAGAGAGAAGTTGACTGATGACGCAGGGAGAAGACAGGCATATACAAGCTGAGGAGAGAGGCCTCAGAAGAAACCAGCCTTGCAGACACCTTGATCTCAGACTTTTCTCTTCCTGCACTGTGAGAACTTAAGGTTTTGTGGTTTAAGCCACCCAGGCTGTGGAACTTTTTATGGCATCCCTAGCAAACTAACACAGCTCTTGGAAGGCCAAGTCCTCCATAGATGTTAGCTATCTCTATCCTGCGGAGAAGCAATGCAGTGAGTCGGTTAAGGACACATGTTTAGAAATCAGACAGACATGAATTCAGATGGGTACATCAGATCTCTCTGGGGTTTGTTTTCTGCACCCACAAAATCGTGATAATTCTGGTCCTCGTGGCCCAAGCGTAATGGGAGATCGCACAGAAATGAACACAAAGCACCCAGCACCCGGCCTGGGCTACAGCGACTGCTCAGGACACGCAGGTGCTCTGCAGAGTGCAGGGAGGAGTGCGGCCCACCCACAGCACTGCCAGGCCTTCTGGTGGGATAAAATCCGACTTGATCTTCCCTAGTCTGTGAGGTCTAAAGAGGTGGACCCTGAGCTTAATTTTCTAGATTGAGCCATTGCTTTTTATTAGACCAGGAGAGCAGATCAGGCCAATGACAGCCTGGGCACCAACACAGGGGTTGTCATCAGTTCAGGTTTTGGTGAAGTTTAAGGAATTCCTGTACCCCAGGAATTCACCACACTGCAGAGATTTGATAAAAAGCAGGATGAGTGCAGTAAACGTAACAGCTGCAGTAGAGTAGGTGTGTATCCTTCCCTAAGGTCCCTGGGTACCTGGAGAAGGGTATGAACCTCATGGCCCCAGGTGACTTGCCCAGGTCCTCAGAGAGATCCTGTTAAGAGATAAGCACATGTAACAGAAGTGATTCCAGGTATAGAAAGGTATAGAGAGGGGAAGTGACTTTCTCACGCCCCGCCATGGGTCAGGCAGCAAGCTCCCGGGAGTGACTCCTCTCCAAGAGTTTCTGACAGCTGCCGGGCAGAGAGGGACATCTCCCCTCCACCCCCTGCTAATGGTGTGTAAAGGAAAGCAACTCTCCCTGTTGGAGGGTCATTCACAGCCAATGGAAAGCTCTGTCCGAAGACAGTCTGGCAAGATTTTCAATCCAATTTCTCTTGGGTGAAAGGCTAACAGGATAAGATCTCTCCGTGTTAACAACTTGGATTGTGAGTGAAGTCTCAGGGTTAGGGCGAGAGATGAGGTCGTGAAATCCAGAGCTTACCTCACAAAGCAATCTAGTACAAACCCCAGGTGCCTGAGCCTCCCTCCAGAGCCTGTTAATCTTGTGTTGAACATGTCCCTCCATGGACACTTGTGTCCAGGAATTTAGGCCATCTGTCTCAGGGTGGTAGTCTCGCCCTGGTGCTTACAGCGGGAGTGCTTGCAGAAGGCCTGTCACTGGGCACCTTCCAGAATCCTCAGTGGGGAGAGAATGGAGCCAACACAGTTTTTCAAGAACAAACACAGCCTCAGAAATATGGCCTCACAGGGGACCCCTTGGGATCGCTCATAAACCTGTCAATTTCCTCATGAGGCTCCGGCACCGTTGCATATGAAGCATGAACTACAGCAACTATGTATATGAGTCTTCACCTTCTGCCCAGAGGTGAAAGCCAGATGCCTGCTAAATAGCCTGAGCCCCCTGAAACCACAAGGAGCAAATACCTGGGAGGAGTCTGTGTCCACCAGTGACCCAACATCCCACACTGCACACAGGATTCTTCAGATCCCAGGAACCTGCCTGGCAGCCATGAGCGATGGACCCAACACATGCTGGTGCTGGGGCTCAGCAAGGTCCACTTGAAAGGGAAGGAGGAACAAAAGCACTAGAACTGAAACTAACCCAATTCACTCAGGTTCCTGAGCTGGCTTCAACTCAACCTAATAAGTCCAAAGTGGGGACCATTAATTCGACGAGCAAGTTCAGATTTGTCAATCATTTGCAATATGGATGACGCCCATGGACATAGTGTTGAGTAAAATAATTCAGGGTTCTACTCATATGAAGCCCAAAAGAGGACAGAACTGATCTGAAGAGGGGGCGAGTAGAGTAGTGGGGTCTCCGGGTGGGGGTGGTTCTTACTGGGAGGCGCACAGGGAACCTTCCTGGTGAGAAAATGTTTTATTTCTTGATCTAGGTGGGGGTATTCCAGAGCAATGCATACGTACAAATTCATGAAGCTGTACTTCATGGTAAGGAACTTATACCTCGATTTTTCAAAGTGCCAACCATTTGTTAAGTATGTATGTATGTACATCAGATCTCGGGCACTGACAGTCTGGACATGGTGGGAAGGACTGGGATCAAGAGGACAGGGGTCGGGGAGGTGGAGAGGAGAAGGGGCAGGGGAACTGGGTAGGATGCAGAAGAAGGGAAAAGGAAGGGACAGGTGAGGAGGAGAAAGGGAGGGAAGGAGAAACAGAGAGGAGAGGGAGGACAATGGGGATGAAGGGGGCGGGGGTGGGGGAAGGCAGTCCCTTCTCCAGGAGCTTCTCCATATTCACAGTGTCAAAGTCCCCATGGGAGAACCAAGGGAAATCTGACGCCAGCCACACTTGCTGTAATGCAACAAGATGCTGATCTGAGTTCTGTCCTCTCAAAGAGCAGCCTCAGGACCTTGCTGACCAGCATCCACCTCCCTGATTCTTCCTTGCTCAGAGAGAAGATTCCTCCGAGGTAGTGCCAGGAGTGGCAGCTACTGGAAACGGTCACTAGGTGGCGTGTGCTCCTCATCGTCCCTTCCCCAGGTTCTCAGCCACAGGGAAACTAAAGCTCTGACCTCAGGAAAGTCCAAGGTTCCTGTCGCTGGTGGACACCTGAAGCCAGCCCAGTGGACTGCAGGGCAGCCTGTCATGACAAGAACCGTCACCCTGGTCTGGCCATTAAGTGGGTCCACGCTGTGCCTCTCAAGACAGGCCTTCCTTAGAGATGCTCTCAAAGAAACATCCTGAGTGGGGAGTGAGAAGGGCTGAGTTCAGATCCCTACTCTGCCCCAAGAGCAGTCACAGAACATGTTTCCTGAAGACACCACAGAGCCTAGGCTCAGGGGAAAAGAAAGAATTCTCAATCACAGAAGCTCCATTTTTATCTGTTGTACATACCAGGCATCATCCATGGAATAAATAATTTGGAAGGAAAACAAGTCCAGTGCTTAAAAGCATAGACAACCTCTCACTAACCCTAGGGGGCTCCACCATGGGGCAGAACCCCCGCCAGACACTTATAACTAGAGGTTCTTTTTTCTTAAAGGCCCCCCACCTTCAATAGTGAGTAAGCTTCCAGTCCCACACAACAGGGATCTGCCCCTGCTTGGCACGATCCACATAGTAAGCGCTCCGTACTAAGTGCTCAGTCCACAGTGGCTCACCAACGAGACAGAGCATGCTCAGTTTTACAGATGAGAAACACTAAGGTTCAAGAACGTCAAGCAGCAAGCGCAAGCCCCGTGAGAATGGGACTAAGCTGGGACTCGCAGCACACCAGCACCACGGCCAGCTGTCTTGTCCAATGAACCACACGGCAGAGATCTGGACACAAAACTCTGACTCCACCCCTCTCTTCTCCCTCTTTTTTTCCAAGTGTCCTTTGCAGCTAAGGGACCAAACCCACCCCCACCTCCAAGGCCTCTCTGTGCTTTTTCACCCTTGTCATGTCACACGAGTCTATATGCCTGTGTTGTCCTTCTGTCTAAATGATTAGGATGCCGTTAGAAGAAATCTATGTATCTCTTGAGTAGAGATTACTCACCCATAGTGTCTATACCTGGATTTGCATTCAGTAAGCACTCAATAAATGTGTCTTCTTGTTATTGGTACAGCATAAGTGCAGGGGATAGGGGTGGGGGGTTGACAACTGGAAAATGAGTGTTTCAGAATTATGGAGCAAATGAAGAGGGAAATGTATCATCTATAATAAATATACCTCTGAAGAGCCTTTAAAGAAATCAATGAAGCACAACATCAAAGTCCCAGGGAGTTATAAATCAGCAGCCTGATAGACAAAAGTGCATCCGAAATCATTTAAAGTGCACCAGAAATCATTTATGTCTGAGTAATTAGAACACATTGGAACAACTCCATGCCATTGAACTGAAATTGAGCAACATAATGTTTATGAAATCCCCATGGACTCGGGGAGGAAAACCAGAAAGATGGAAGTTACATTGAAAATTCCCCCCCACCTGTCCAGAGCCCTCCTACACCGTCCCTTGTGGGGTTGGGGCGGGGGACCTGGAGGGAGATGAAGTTTGTTTTTCACCTATGCCCAAATATGCTTTGTTCTTCTGGTTTAAAATATCTGCAGTCCCAGCTGTTGAAAGAAAAATGCACATCCCAGGTTGCATGTAACAGAACAGGGTCCCCTATTCAAGCCCCACTTCCCAACCAAGAGGTAATATTAGATTAGACAGAAAACAGACCTGGGGAGTATGAGGACACACACAAGTTTTCCAAAAGAGGTAGTCAGTCTTAGAAAGAAAAAGGCTAGACTTTCTTCTCAGGGCTCCTACAGGATCTGTCATTCCCTCCTGTAGCCCCTTTGAGAGGTTAAGTGGTGGGGAGCTAGGACCCTGGAGAAGGAGAATGGGAGACAACATAGAACAGGGAGAGAGAGTTTTCTGCTGCCCATCTGTGAATCCATTCATCTGATGTTGGCTGCAGAAATGACCCTATTCACTTTGGTTGGGGAGTAAAATAAGGATAGGGCAATAATTCAAACCCGGAGACATGCAAAGAAGCACCTGAGTATCAAGTACTCAGCTCAATGATAGAACTGGCCCCGCAAACATGGCCCCAGTATGTCCCTGCTACTGGATGGCTTCCTCCCCTGCAACAATAGTCTGACCCTGTCCCAGGAGCTGGACCTGACATTCTGGTGTTACTGTGAGCTTGCAGACATCTAGGAGTAACAATTCCCCTTGGTCCATGGCTCTTTCATCCCCCTGCCCTATTTTTACACGACTTAACCTCAGCCTCTGGGAGTCATACTCTGGGCTCTCACCTGGCTCCATCAGCATGCTGGGCAGGTATGAAGGCAAGCAGAAGACTCCTGTGTGCATGGGGTGGCGTGGCGTAGAGCTGCAGCCCACATACAGAAATGTCTTTTTACAATCCCTTTGCCAAGAACCGGAAGTTTTGTTAGGAAATCCATCTTCAATTGTACAAATGCAAAGAGACTGTGGGCACAAGTGTGTTCCGAGGCTTTTGAGGGAAGTCCACCTGCACGGCAGGTAAAGGTCCTGCTGAAGCCTGAAGGAGGCCAACAACTGCCACGCCACCAGCTGTTTTCCATCAGTGGGCTCTGCCATCCTACCCCACTCCAGCTGAGGCCCCTCAAAGGAGTCAAAGGGATCTTCACAAAATGCAAACAGGATCACTTCCTGCAAAAACTTTCAAGACCTTCCATTGCTTTAGGACAAAGACCATTTGTCCTCCTATGACCTGAGATCCCTGTGTGGGCTGGCCCTGTCCTTTCAATTAACTATTGCTTTGTCCTCATCTAGGATAGTTACTCTAGCTGACCTCTGACAGTGCCTGGAAGTAACCACACTCCTCTGGCCTCAGGCCTTTGCACATATCGCCCTCTCTGTCTGAAATACTCTCTTCCCTGCCCTTGCCCTGATCCTGAGCCTCTTCCTGAGAGCTCAGCTCATGAGTCCCCTACTGGGGGAAGCCCAGACCTACCCACAGTCTGGGCCAGGTTTCATTGCAAAAGGCCATCCCAGAGCCATGTTCCTTGTTATTGAGCACTTATCTCTGTAGATATTCTTTACTGCAATTATCTGCTTAATCTGTCTCTTCCACTGCACTGTAGGCTCCAGGAAGGCAGGCTCGGGTGAGTCTTGGCTCGCCACTTCAGTCTTAGCAGCCACGTGGTGCCTGGTATATGGCGGGTGCCCAATACTGGGTGGATGGAAGGGTGAGTAAATGAATGGGTAGGTGGGTGGGAGGGTGGCTAGATGGATGGGTGAATGAGTGAGTGAATCTCTGCATTTTGCTGACACTGGTTTCTGAGAATGATTATTTTTATCAGTTAGAAGAAGTTGAGGATATCAAAATACAAAGCAAAAGGCTACTGAAGGTTAAGAAAAGTCAAAGTTAGTACCAAAAAGACAACAGCAATGATGCTGGTAGGGAGACAGGCCCATCCATTCATTCACTCACTCACTCACTCACTCCATTAGAATGTGCTGTGCTCCCACACTGCACAGGAATTGGGGTGGTGATGGGGTTGCAGTGAGCTGTTGGGGGCTGCCTTGGGGACAAGGGTTTAGATTCAAGTCATGACGTCTCACTTGGTTTGGCCAAGGTCTGGCCTGGAGTAGCTCTGGGTCCATTCGGCCAAATATCTCTAAATGTTTGACAGCTGCCCATGTTCCAGGGTCATACTGCCCATTGCCCACACATGAGGAAAATACAACACTGGTGGACATAAGCCTGCTTAATGGCCTCCGGTTGGCCTCCACCTGGATGACTTCTCTCTGGTGTGGGGGGTGGCAGGCATTCACATGCCTCTCCCGTCTCAAACAGGCGATGGAGGACAGAAGTTGCCTCGGTGTGTTTTGCTGGTAATAGTATAGATTGATGGCATATTGGGAATTCCCATTTAAAATACACCTCTCCTCTCTGTAAAATGAGATGCATCTACTGAGCCAGGTAATGAACATCTAACGTAAATCCAAGCCTCAGGCTGGGAGCAAGGGTCTAGGCATGGTCCCGCATGTGCCAGGCCGTCCAGCCCATTTCACTGCACATCACAGAGCCCTGTCCCCTCCCTCCGGTCATTTTATTTCTTAGCAAAATCATTACTGAGAATATTGAACTACCTTACAGAGACATATTTACTTCCCTATCTTCCATTCATCTCTCTTGATTAAAAGCTATGTGTGATATTTGTAGTTATCAAACATCAATATTTGGCATGGATTTGTGGAATGGAGATGAGGGGGAGAGAAAGGAATCTGACCATTTCTATAAAGGGTAAAACCTTGAGCAAACAGACTGCATTTCTTATTAGGGGCAGTAAAGAGCAGAGACTCATTTTGGAAGGGATGGGCTGAACTGCACCCCCGCAGGCTTTGTGAAACCAATGATCAGGGCTCAAAATTAGATTCCGGATTTCGTCAGGAAAGTCAGCTACCTTCAGAGGGTAGGCAAAGGGCTGAGGATGATGCAGCCTGCCTGACAACTGTCAGAGCTGGCTGAGATTGCAGCCCAGTCCCTAAGAGTAGAGATAAGTCCAGCGTTCACACTGGGCCCAGCTGAAATAACAGTAATAAGGACTGTACTTCCTAGTGCCCACCCTTAAGCCTTTACCTATATTAATTCATTTAAACCTCCCACAGCCTGACTTACTAACTCCACCTTACAGACATGAGAAGTGTGGCACAGAGCAGTCCAGCTGCTTGCGGGGCTCCCACAGGGCACAAGTGGCAGAGCTGGGAGTCGCTGCTTGCAGACATTGCCAGGCTGTGCATTTAACGACTCCACCACACTGCTCTCCGTCACGTGGTCGCTCCCAGACACCGACATCTCCGCAGCAGAGCCAGCTGCTCAGAAACCACTGTGCATGGTGGCAGTCTAAGGCCTGCTGCCCTTCTGGAAGCAGAGTCCTCACTTCAGGCCCCCACCATCACTGACCAGCTGGTGGCCTCCACTAAGTTAGTGGAGACCCAGGGTGCCCTCTGTGAATCGGGGGTGGGGATAATCAGAGCTGCCCCTCTGGAGTGTTGTGGCAATTCCTAATATGTTCATTCAAGTGGCACTCATTTTCACTGCTGGGAGGGACAATTTTGTACAACCACTGTGGAAAACTTTTGGGTAGTGTCTACTAAAAGTAAACATGGACGTATTCCGTGACCAAACACATCACTCAGTCCATTCCCAAGAGAAATGGGTGCATATGTCCATCAAACAACAGGTGCATGAGTGCACAAAGCCCCAACTTAAAACAATGAAAATGTTCATCGATGGGAGAATGGATAAATGAATTATGCTACAATGACACAATGAAATTCTACTGAACAATTTTTTTAATGTTTCTTCAGTCTGTAAAATGTGAAATTTGAAATTTTATACAAATAGATTACACAACATAACGGAACGTCCCCCCAGGTCACTGTTCTATTTCTAAATTTATGGAGCCAAACTCATAGAAACCTACTCACACATGCAGTAACCTGGCTGAATCTCTTGGGGGTGCTGTTGAGAGAAAAATGCAGATGGATGTGTACTGTAAGAGGCCCATTCACACAAGGGTCATGAATGAGCAAGATCAATCTCTGGTGATAAGAATCAGGAGGGTAGTTGGAAAGAGGTAGTATTGACGGGGAGAGGCACAAGGGAGCCTTTTGGGGTGCCCCAAATCAATAAGACTGATTCTTTCACTGCCTCATTCATTTTAGCAACAAGCATTTATTGAGCATCCACCGTATTTGAAGCACTCCCTCAGGAGGTAGAGAGAAGACAAGACCTTCCCAACCTGAAGTTCAATGCTAACATTGGAAACCTGTCAGTGTCCCCATGTCTCCAGAGGGCACAGCCATCCTCAGGGATTTGGGAAAATCACCTAAAAGATTTCCCCCTTTATCTGGCAGAAAGCAGTGAGGAGAAATGGCAGGGAAGCTCATCAGGGCAGCAGACCTCTGCACTTGCTGGGCCCGAGGTCTCAAGCGCCACTTAGCATTTCATCCTGGCAAGCCAGGCTTGCTTTAATCAGGATCACGTGGCCAAACCCATGTGCAACACTTTGAAGGGAAAGAGTTTAAGCCTCCATGTCTCACTGCCCCGAGTATCAGCTTTGTCCTTCTGCTCTTAATGCTGTTATCTCATCCGCACACTTGGTTTTCTGCTGAGCAGACGCTGTAGAAAGACATATTAGCAAGGAGAAGCAGAGCGTGCAGAGAAGCCTGGGTGTCGACTGGTGACCCTTCTGCTCCAGAGGCCTGATCCAGTGGGGCATAGGAGTGACAAATGCCTGGGAGGAACCAAGCCTTCCTCCAGTCACTCAGTCTCCTAAGTCAGGCCCTAGGGAGATTGTTCTAAAATGCAAATTGGATCAAGACAATCACTAGCTTAAAACCCTTCAGTGGCCCCACACCAATCACTGTATAAACTCGGCTCCTTGCCCACCATGGAACACCAGGTCATACCTGTTCCTCCTGCCCATTGCCAACACCTCCTCCTCTAGAATCTAAGCCATGCCCACTCCTCTCCTTCTACAGGGACCTCCACCCCTCACAATCAGTGTGAAAACTCCCCCTTGTCCTTCAAGACTCTAAGTGTCACCTCCTCCATGAAGTCTTCGCTGACTACCTATTTGCACCACCACCAAATTTTATCTTCCGCTTCCACTATGAAGCACTTAGATTGTGCCTTGGTTCTGGATTTCTTTTTACTCACTTTTTTTGTGTGTGTGTTTCCTCATAGACTATAAGCTTTTTGAGGGCAGAATCTGGGTCTTATTCATCTTTGTATGTTCCAACTCTTAGTGGGGAATACAACACAGTTTGTCTAAGATCAGGAGGGTTGGAGGAAGGGACAGATGAGGAGGGGAGTTGAAGAAGGGAGGAATTGAGGGCTAAAGGCATCTAGTAAATGTGGAGACTCAATGCAACCAGAGGGATTTAAGAAGAATATTTGAACAAGGCTTTTCCAATTGATCTTGATGGATGATTAGAAATCTGGACAGTTAGATTTGAGGGGCAAACTCAAGCAGAGGGGATAACCTAAGCAAGGGTCCACAGTCAGGGAATATGGCGCATAGAGACAGGAGGACCAGGATGGGGGAAGTGGCAAGATGGGGCCAAATGCCAACATGGAATCAGAGGAGTTTGTGCTCTATTCTCACAGCTAATGAAGGAAGCACAAAGGAGAGGGCCAGGTCAAGCAAATAAGGGGGGTCAACTGAAGAGGGAAAAGCTGGAGTGGATGATTGGTTAGAGCTTGTTAGATAATCCAGAATCTATATAATGAGAGCATAGACCAGAGCACCACCAGGGATGTGCCAAGGGGAGAATGGATAAGTTCTGCTGATTTCAGGCTGGGAGTGGGAGAGGGAATCACAAAGGATCCCGGGGGGGACAAAGAGGATGGCAATGCCTTTGAAAATACAGGAAGAAATGTAATAGAAGAGGAGGGGCCACTAGGCAGTTCCATGTTAGCTGCTGTGAGTCTCCATGAGACACCTGGCACTGGGCTGGCACCTGTCTGCACTGTCCCCTCCTGTGCCCAGGAAGATGTTACTAATTGATCGTGCCACTCCTTCCTGCTGAGGGCAGAAATGGCCTTAGCACCATTCCTATTTGACTGGCACCTCTAAATGCTGTGTTGCCTATTCCTCATTCCTGGTCACAGGCATCAAATCACAGGTCAGGGGGTTGATAGCTGGAAGAGCCTGGCTGACCTTCATTTTCCAGATGAGGAAGCTGCAGTCCTTGGAGAGCTGGTGCCAGAACGGACACAGAATCCCCCCACTCCACCAAAGCTCCTGCTCATACATTCTGCTGCCTCTTGGAGTGTAAATCAGGGCACAGGCCTGTCAGCAATCACAGTAATTATGAACCGGGGCGTAAAAGACCAACAAACCTGCCTCAAGAAGAAAATGGTTCCTTTTATTTTTCTTTTAGAATCTGGCATCAGACCTTAGTCAATTCCCAGCAGAATGAAGGCTGGACGGTGGTGAGTGGGTGTGCATGCACAGGGTGTAGTCTGGAACAGGGTCGTGTTTTCTTCCTCAGGCTTCACATCCAGCCCTCTAAACAACACGGGTCGCTTTTGCTAAATTCCAAAAGGTGGCAGCATTCCATTAAATATTCATTTGCCGCTGAGGCTGCAGCAGGGAGCGTCCTACAGAACTGACATGAGAAGAAAGTTAAGATTCCCAAATGGTGGGAGGTTGGGACAGCTGGACAGCCCAGCGCTGGTGGGGGGCTGGTGCCTGGGGGAGCTGTGAGCCCTTTTCTGAGGGATGAAGGGAAGGTGCTGGATGGAAAAATGCTGGAGCAGTGTACTTGGCTCCAAGACAAGGAGAAGGACTTACCTCGGGACTTCCATAGCACAGTATTTGGGGTGCAGAGACCCATGTTGATGCCAGGCATCGCCCTGTCCTCTAGGATGAGGGTAAGACCTGTGACCTGCTTCTCACCCCTCCCATGACCATGTTAGAACATATATGCACAAGACACCTTCTTGCGAGCCCCGCCCTGGAGAGACCCTCCTGCTGGCCTGAGGAAGTAAGCTGCAGGATGCGAAGGCCCGGGCGGGGGCCACGTGGAAGGGAACTGCGGGTGGCCTCGAGAAGTAGAGGGCCTCTGTCCTACAGCTACAGGGAACTGCGTTCTTCCAACAACCGGTGAGCTCAGAAGGGAACCTCAGGCTCCAGATGAGATCCCAGCCCTGCTGATGCCTTGACTGCAGCCTCGTGAGAGACTGAGCAGAGGACCCCGTGCCTTGCACATGGGTGATAAATGGGTGTTGTTTTAAGCTAAGTTTCAGGTGATTTTTATTCAGCAAAAGAAAATGAATACAGTCTATTTCTGGTACAGTAAAGTGCAGAGGTTATGAAATACGGCTCTGAAATGAGGCAGAGCAAAATGGAAATTTGGGCTCTGCCACTTAACTGCACCATGTCTCCAGTGTAATCGGGGAAGAGAAACAATAAGGGTAGTAATGTTCTTCTTGCTGGGGCAGTGTCACCTCCATTAGGTTTAGGACACATTCACTCCAGAGCAAGCCCCCAGAATGGAGTGCGAATCTGCAAGTTTCAGCCTCATTTCCCAAATGCCTCTCCTCATAGGACTATCTGACCACAGATAGCCTTGACATTTAAAGACAGGTATGCCATGCATCCAGGGTTTCACTTCAACACAACCTCTTCTTCTGGTGCCTAAGGAAAACTCCAGTCTGGTCTAATATTCAAGGAAAGCATGCCCATCTTGGATGCATCAAGCGGCAGAAAGGTTGGTGTCCAACCTGGCATCTTCCAGTAGGATCTTTAACAGGTAACAGACCAGATGTGATTTTCTCCTTACCTGTTGGCTCCAGAATCAACCACATCTAACATATTCCCAGAAATGTTCCTTGCACCACTGAACAGAACCAGGTGGCCTTCCTCTCAGCTCAACTCAGCTCAGGAAACAGTCTAATCTAGGTTGTGTCCCAGATCCTCCACCTATCACCGTAAGACCCTGAACAAGCCACTCTTCTCTGTGCCTGTTTCTTCACCTGTGAGAATGGGGGATGGACAGTTCATCCCTCATTGGGCTGCTCCAGGGCATAACAAAGGCATGCATTTGAAATTCTGCGCACAATGCCAGATACTTCCTAGGTGCCTAACAATGCTAGCTCTCGTTATTAATATTATGTTCGTTTTCTGGAAGCAAGTGAATCACACCTGGTATATCAGGAAGGACCTTTCTGGGAGGGGTTACTAAAGGGGAAACAGAAATTGCAGAGCTAGCAGTGTGTACAAGGGGTGGCAAGGTGCCAAGCCCTGAGGCATCTTGCCTCCTGGGGTAGCCAAGGACCAAAGTCTGTCTCCAGGCCCTAGTTTAGTCTTGTAAGCATCATTTTCACTCCTCCAAAAGGACTGCATCATTGCTATAACAAATGAGAATGAAACTTTAATAAAATGCCCTCAGGTGTCCTAGAAGCCTCCCTCACCAGCCCAGAACTCGTGGATTCACTTTATAAGTAGTCATTACAAATATTATTATTGTTACTATCAAGATAACAACTCATTTAAAAATACAGTAAAATCAGAAGAGTCCAAATAAAAAATGCAAAACACACCAATTTAGCTTAATTTCCCATCTGCCTTTCTGACATCTCTCTCTGTATTCAGAGGGAAGGAGATATACGAATGTAACTGCACACAATTGGAATCATATGATATATGCTATATTTCTCACTCAACAATACATCACGAGCATCTTTCCAAGTCAATAAATGGAAGTCCTCACCACAAAATTCTAGCAGCAGCTTGCAATTGGACTTCATAGTGCACAGAATTTATTTAAGCAATTCCTTATTGATGGATATAGATAGTATGTCTTATTATTATTTTTCCTAACATAATCATCCCTCAGAAAATACACAAACACAGCATTTCACATGGGCACAGTCATCCCTAAGGTGTAAGTACCTAGAAGTACGACTACTGGATCGAAGAGTGAACTTCTTTTATGCTTCGAGCACAGGAGAGAAATGGCCATCCAGAATGGCTGGTCACAATAGGCTGCCACCAACAGAGGCCACAAAAATTAGTGCTTCTGTCTATGATACATTAGGGTAGGAGCTGGATTCCAGCCAGGAGGACCCACAGCAGCAGCACTGAGGGCCAGGGATGGGAAAAAGAAGAGGGTTAGGGTCCTCAGATCTTCACAGCATGAAACTTAAAATTCTGCAGGCTCCAGTGGGGAAACAGCAGAATAGAATCTTCACCTCCAGTAAGAGAGAATCCATCGGCCTTAATGAGGTGATGCTGGGAGCCAGGAATACCTAACCTGACCCATCCCAAGAAAGCTGAAAACCCAGGGGGTGCTCTTCCAAGCTCCAGGAAAATGAACAGATCTCAGCCTCCATGAGTCCTATTGTGAGCAATAGTATTTAAGGTGGGGAAGCTTTCTCCCCACTTTGCAACCATTTTCCCTTTAAAACCTTCTTCACTGCATCTCCAACTTCAAGACTCTCTGGTGAGTCACTTTCCTCCTCCAAGCTTCATTTTTTCCATCTGCAAAATGGTTTTAGTTATCTTTGTTTTCTTTTCACAGACTTGGTTTGAGGCTATAAGAATCTTGTATGAAACTACAAGGCACAATTATCTTAAGATTATGAAAAGTATGGTAGCCAGCCTCCAAAGTAGCCCCAATGACCCTCTGGGTATCTACGTTGGTGTGTAGTCCCCTAGTACGATTTCATCAGGGTTGGTTGGCATGGAGGATAGAACGCAGCAGAGGTGACAGCATGTGACTTCTAAGGATAGGTCAGGCAAACATGGTTTCCTTCTCTCTCCCTCTCTGTGCATCTGTGTGTGTGTGTGTGAGTGCATGTTTCAGATTTCATCCTCTAGGGGAAGTGACCGGCCATGTCACAAGGACACTCAAGCAGCTTTATGGAGACACCCTCACAGGAAGAGCTGAAGCCACCCGACAATAGCATTATAAGTGAGCCGTCCTGGAAGTGGATCCAATAGCCCCAGTCAGGCCTCAGATGACCGCAGCCCCCGCTCATAGGAGATATTGTGCCAGAACCACCCATCTAAGCCACTCCCAGAATCCTGACCCACAGAAACTGCGAGATTGTGTTTGTCTCTGTAAACCACTAAGGTCCGGGGTAAATTACATGGCAAGAGATAACGACTAATACACTTTCTTGATCCATTCATCATTTCCATGGATACCAAATGGAGAAACTATGTCACAGCATTGGTCTGAAGCTGCAAGAGTGTTCTCCAGTGACATACTGGTGAGAGGGTGAGTCCAGCCTGTGTGGCTTTGGGTGCGTTACTTTACTTCGGTGGAGTTCTGGTTTCCCCACCCACAGAGGGAAGATAGCGGCAGCACTTACCTAATGCGGCCATTGAGGGGACTGAATGGGAAAAGAGATGAAACACTCACTCACCCTCAAAGTGGGACCAAGAAGTCGGTTGTATGATCGTCATTTATCACCTTTTCTCTTTTTCCTCCTTCTCTTGGCATCACAGGTGAACACTTCTTTTAAGCGATCCAGCAATTAATTTATCATAAAACCCTGCCTCAAAAGTCATTTGGGGGAACAGACAGAGGCCAAGTGGCGGGTTCTTGGAGAGCCCAGTTCACACCACGTAACCGCACAGAATGAGCACACAGTAGGGGAAGCATGCCAAATATGGAGCGCACTTCTTCTGATAAAAGAATTTACTCTCAGCCATTCACTTGTTACTATCACAATGTCATATCTACATTATTATTATTCCCAAACTCTTATTTCCATACTCTTCCTTTAAATCCACTCACCTTTTTTACTGAAATATTTTCAAAAGAAATCTCATATCACTTTATAAATAGAAAGCCAGGATCACTTGCTATAAAGATAACCATAAAACCAAATACATAATGATTACTACAAAGCAACAACAACAAAAGTCTATGTGCCCCTTCAAATCATCACACAGACACCAGCAAACACAAACACCATGCTTTTTCCAAGCGGATGCACAGCAGTGCAGGGAGCATCTCTGCGACTCTCAGCTCTGCCCGGATGACAGATGGAGAAGGCACAGGTATCCACACCTAGCACCATCCACAGTCACATGCCCTCAGGACCTCAAGTCCAACACCATGATGTAGGGCCCCAGAGCACTCAGTAAGCATCCCTGTCTTTACCATGGGGACAATCAGACGATGTTAAACTTCCTTCCCATTTCCCAGCACCTTGGGGACCACCCTCACATCAAGAAATAGAGACTAGGAGGAGGCCCCGCCACCAGTCACTGCTCCCCCAGATCTGTTCCCAAATGACCTGGCCTCTTTCAAAGGGAGGTGCTCCGCTTTCCTATCACGTCCCACACGGACTGGGACTGGCCCCAGGCGTTTCCTAATAGAAATTCTGTGGGCGCTTGGGAATCTCGATTCCCCTCAAACCCAGTTACTTCTCCAGCAAGATTGGTTTCAGGTAAAAACCACTCCTGGTGATTGATGATGGAGACCAAGGAGGCTGAAAAGGATGCAAAAGCAGTTTCAAAATCTAATCTGGTCAGCAAAATGCTTCTACTTACTGAGTCTTGAGGACTATTTCTGGCACTGGAGAGGAGGGCTGAATTTTCAAATTTGCAGTCCTGGCAAAAAAAAAAAAAAAGGTGGGGGAACCCAAGTTTAGAAAATAGCAGTTGCAATTTGGAGTAACCCTGAGTCTCTTGCTACCTTTAGCCGTAATTCATTCATTCATATTTTCTTTCTCTCTCTCTCTCTCTCTCTCTCTCCCCCCCCCCCCCGCCCCGCACACACACACCTTAAACCTGCACTGCCCAGTGCTCAGCACAGCAGCCGCTGGCCACGTGCGGCTTGTCCGAACTCAAATGGGCTGTAAGTATAAATTACACACTGGATTTTGAAGACAGTGTGGGAGAAAAAAAGGAATGTAAAATACCTCATTAATATTAATATCTCATTAATATTTTTATATCAATTACATGTTAGAATGATAATATTTAATAATATATAAAAATGAAGTGTATTATTCTATTTAAATATATAAATATGTTATGAATATTTAAAACAAAATATATTGTTACAATTAATTTTACCCATTTCTTTTTACTTTTTAATGTGGCTACTAGAAAATTTTAAATTGCCTCTTGGGCTCTTGTGATGTCTCTATTAGGCAGCACTGGTCTAGATTCTTCTCTGACTGTGAACCCTGCACCCCAGCCTGGGGGCACAGGTGGTGGCCTCAGGGAGCCACACCCAATGCCCTGGCCCTGGCACAGGGTTTGGGGTTGACTTTCTGCTGTTTCACCCCTGCAACAGCTCGTATTACTGGAGCGGCTGTAATGCTGTGTACTTATTTCTTCTTTAACCCTCACAAGGATATAAGAAAGGTCTCAATCTCAGCCCCATTTTACAGATAGAGAAACGCAGAGAGGCTGAGAAGTCAGCCAAAATAACTCAGCAGAGCCACAGCATAGCCAGGGCTTGGACCGAGATGTTCATGGATGGATGTTAACCATTGTCATCATATTCTCCCTCCGATGCAGCACAGCACACGGGAGCATGTTGCCATCAGTCACCATCCAGCTCGGGGTTGCTGCCCCTGCTTCAAAAGAGCCAGCAGTACCTAAGCTCCTAATTTTTTCCTCCCGCTAGCCGAGGGAGGAAAAAATTCTGCTCTCATTATGCTAAGTGAAATAAGCCAGACGGTGAGGGACAAATACCATATGATCTCACCTTTAACTGGAACATAATAAATAGAAAAAAAAAAAAAAAAAGGAAACAAAATATAACCAGAGACATTGAAGTTAAGAACAATCTAACAATGGACAGGGGGGAGTGGGGAGGGGACAGTGAGGAGAGGGGATTACAGGAACTACTATAAAGGACACATGGACAAAATCAAGGGAGAGAGTGGAGGTGGGGGAGGGAGGGGGGTTTGCCTGGGGTGGGGTGGAGGGATGGGGAGAAAAGGCACACGACTATAATTGAATAACAATAAAAAAATTTAAAAAAAAAATTCCGCTCTCCATATCCCTGAGCCTACAGCCCCAGAGGTCAGCTCTCCTACTCAGCTGACCGTCCCTCACTGTGCCACACTTCCATGTCATGTTAGTTAGGGGGAACACGGGCAGCGTTCCTCCCTAGGAGATGGAGATGGCACAACTCAGGCTGCATTCCTTGGAGGACTTCCTCCACCCTTCCTGCCACTTTTAGACTTTTTCATGCCCTGCAATTGCATGTGCACCCCCTGGATTGGCAGCCCCCACCCTGTTGGCACAGTCTCTGTGTCATCCTAAACAAAGCACCAACTCCGTGCCCAGCCCCCTGCGCCATTTCCCTTCTTACCTTAAAAACAGCGAGAAGCACATAGGGTCTAAGCCAGGTTTGATGAGGGAAATGGATGAGATAAGAGGTGATGCCTCTCAAAGAGAAGCCAACACCTGTCACCGTTTTAGGGATTTGTCATGCACTAGTGTGAGCTCCCAGAGTGCCATGGCAGGTGGCATTAGAATGTGACATTGTTTGCATAAAAATGACCTTTAAAGGGTTTATCTTTGGGGTTAACAAAAGGCTAAGACCAGGCTAATTAAAGCCTCCTGACAGAAGGTGAGGAAATCAGGGGAAGGTAGACTTCTAGGGATGGAACCGGTAAAACCTGCAGGGACCCTAGCTGTGTGAGATAGCTGGGGTCAGCCCTGTAAATGTTTGCTAGGCTACCGGGGCCCACCACACCCTGCAATATCCTGACCACAGGGGTGTGATGCTCCTTAAGACACCTGGGTGCTGAGAGAAAGAAGGTAGGCTGAGGAGCCCACAAGGCCAGATCATGGCCCCAGGCAATCTCAGGGATACACATTTTCATCATACCAGTGAGAGTGCATTTTCTACAGCAGACAATCAGAACAACTCCTTGACATGTGGGTTGAGTAAAGGACATGACATTTAATGAAATCATGGAGATTTCTGTCATCTCCGAGTGGTGGTGATGAAGACCTTTCTAATTGTGACCCAAAACCCATAAATCAAATGATTCAAAATTTTGAATAATAATGTTTTCTGCATGAAAAATAAAACCTTAAACAAAGCATAAGACAAAAAAACAAGATGAAAAATTGTAACTCATTGAACAAAGGGTAATTTCCTACAAATTAATTAGCTCCCCCTAATCAATAAGAAAAATATCAATGGAAATCAAAGGGAAAAAATGAGCCAAGGAAACATACAGAGAATTCACAAAAGAAATGGCAATGCAAACGTCTGTTAAGGGATCCTCTACTTCATCCATTATAAGAGAAATGCAAACTATGATGATGTATTATTTTACTGAGACTGGCAAAGATGAAAGTTAGGCAAAGTATTGAGGTGGCAAGAATGTCGAGAAATGTATTCTTACACACAGTGGAATTATGCATTGGCCAACATTGGAAAAGTTGATAATATTTGAACTAGCAACTTCATTTCTTGGATTTCTACTATAGAATGTCTGCATGTATGGAAAAAGACCGGTGCCAGTGATAGTCACTGAAGCATATTTTATTAAAAATATTGGGAGCAACATATATTTCCATTACTCAGAGGTCATGTAAATAAGTTAAAGTGCATCCAGACACCCTCAGTAAAATAACAAGGCAGCTCAACATGGGAGGACAGAGACAAACAGTAAAATGCTGAGTGGTATGTCTCACATGCCACAGTCTGTTCATTGTTCTCAGAATATATGCGTATGTAGCATATGCATTGAAATCTCCAGAAGAGAGATTTTTTTATGCTTTTTTAAAAGGCTGATTTTGGAGAAAGGACCTGAATGAGCAGGATGGGGAAGTAAAACAACTCATTTTAGCCCTGGACGGTGTGACTCAGTGGGTTGGGCATCGTCCCGCAAAGCGAAAGGTCACCAGTTTGGTTTCCAGTCAGGGCACATGCCTGGGTTGCAGGCCGGCTCCCCCACTGGGGATGTATGAGAGGCAGTGATGGATGTTCATCTTGCTCATCAGTGTTTCTTTCCCTCTCTTTGTCTCTCCCTTTGTCCCTCCCTTCCCCTCTCTCTAAAAATAAATAATTTTTTTTAAAACCTCATTTTACTCTTCGGACTCTTAATTGTGTACTCTGGGCATGCATTTTCAATTAAAAATATTTATTTTATCTTAAAATTTTTGTTGTATGTTGAAAAGAAAATAATGCAAGGGAATGGCATATGGCAATACTAGCAGAGCGCCCTTTGTGTATGGAATTCATTTCTTACATTTTCTGAAAAAAATTAGCTCACACAACATGGCAAATGATTTGATATTTCTTCGAAGGACAAAAGCCCTGTCTTTATAGCCTGAATGCAGAAATATTGGCATTGATGGCTTTTACCCAGAAATTCATATATGTGGCACACAAGCCACCCCTGCCCTTGTCGTCCTCCTCGCAGGCAGTACCAGTGGAGAGCTACAGTTTCCTGCTGAGCCCAGACGCAGTGTCAGGGTCCAACCCAGCACACTCAGAAATACTACCCATCCACGCACATTGACAAGCCAGCAGAAATCAAGTCCTGTCCCTGGGTACAGCAGGGCAGCCACAGGGCAAAGCCCAGAAACCTGGAAGGAAAGTCTCCATTCACGTGATTCCTCAGCAACCCCACCTGCACCTGGGTACGAGTTTATATCACCAGCTTCTCACCGCCCCCACCGGTTCGCTTCTCATCGCCCCCACCACTGCCTGGCTTCCTAGCAGCCAACTTCTGAAGCAGCCCATCCTCTGAAAATGTCATCCGAGCCCCACCTGCCATCCCCAGATCAAACTACCCAGGGCCCTTCTGAGGAAACGCTAGTTAACCTTCAGCAAGGAACTCAGGCTCCCTCTTTCCCCCAACTTAGAAAATTCTGTGTAAATGTCAGATTAAGCTCTTCGTTCCTCTGCTTTTAAAATGAGAGATAAAATTTAGCTCTCTATTCCCAGATGTTAAAATCTCTGCTTCTCCCCAGGGCAAAGAAATCAATGTGAGTAAGCTCCGTATTTTTTTCCCTTGAAACACGACCACTTCCAGCAATTTATTTGACTGACTATGCCTTCTATTACCATGTAAATTGTTTCAGACTGCAGGAAAAAAAAGTATTAATCTCCTCTCAGTAAGTCATAAAATAAAGAAATCAATTTCAAGGTCAATTTAGCCCAAATAACACCTGCTGCCCTTTTTTGTAACATGCAGACTCCTCTGAAATGCTAGGCTGTTGTCTACGGCGTCACTACGCAGCCACAGAAACTGCATTTCAGGCCAGTCAGGGAAGCTACAGGGAGGAGTATGAATTTGGGAAGGACAGGGTTAACAGGACTCAGCAAGGCCAGGGCAGGGGAGCAGAATGAGAAGGCAACTGGAGTCACAGCTGGGCTGAAGACAGGAGTCGGGCCGACTTGCTGTGTAACTCTGGGAAAGTTACTTAACCTTTCTGAATTTCACAGTCTGCATTTGTAAAACTACTTAAAATAGGATGAGGTCTAGGTGATCTTACAGAACCCTTCAGCCTAGTCCTTTGTGGACTTTGTCGAAGGTTAGACACCAAGAGAACTGGCTGAGATGGCCAGGTTTATGCAGCTACTCTTCATCAAGAGACAGGGTGGTATAGTGGTTAAGGGAACAGCTCTAGAGTCTGACTACTGGTGTCCACATTGAATTTCTTCCACTTGTGAGCTGCATGACTTTGGACAAGATACCTGACTCCTAGTCCCTGAGTTTCTTCCTCTGGAAAATGGAAGTAATGACAATACCCATTTCTAGAAAGAGAGAACTATCATACTCACTCAGTGGGCGAGTAAACTGGAAGCAGGGAAGTTATGTGACTCGCCCAGATTTCATCATTTAGACGAGGCGGCTCCGGGTCTCAACCTTGAAGCCCATGCATCCAAAGCCCTTGTGCCATTCCCTAGGCAACAGTGCCTTCCAGTTTTCCTGGTCCCCAGTGGGAAGGTGGCATGAACCCCAGAACCTCGGGAGGTGATCGTAGCATACCCAACTTGGCCTCGCTAACCCTGTGGATAAGCAAGGCATTTCCATAGCACGCTCCTATGTCCTCTGCCAGCATCCCCCACGCCCACCTGTGAAGCAGTCACAGAATGGAGGCAGCATCTCCCCATGGGTGGAACCCCTGCCATCAGGAGAGTTTCTCCTCACCTCACTCCACATGCACCACCCCAGCCTTACATGGCCTCATGTAGTATGTGATTTTTACCTACATCTAGCATATTGACCAGGTGTCCCTGGGAGCCACGATATCCAGGTGGCCCCAAACCATCCTGTCTTCATTTCAGCAAAAGCCAGCCCTATCCAATCAGCTACCAAGACTTACTGCCTCTCCTGTGAGATGCCTCCACCAGTGAAATGCCTATCCCAC
Source organism: Desmodus rotundus (assembly GCF_022682495.2). Classification (NCBI taxonomy): domain Eukaryota; kingdom Metazoa; phylum Chordata; class Mammalia; order Chiroptera; family Phyllostomidae; genus Desmodus; species Desmodus rotundus. The sequence goes on along the minus strand of NC_071387.1, from coordinate 102,296,995 downwards.
TTTGCATCCCCAAGACTCGTGACTGAACTCAGGTCACCTCCAGTGCAGCGATTTCCATGAAGGCCTCTCTGGCTCCATTTTCTCTCCCCTACAGTTCATTCTCTACTCTACAGAGAGAGGAGTTGTCTTCAAGAACAAATTTGTTCATGTTGTTCCCACTGGAACACCCTCCCAGTCCCCCATGTCACTGGAACCCTGCAGTGCTGCCCATCAGTCCTGTGGGGGATGCAGCGGGGACTGTAGCGCTTGCATATGTCACTCGGGCATGGAGGCCCCGAACAGACCACGTCCGACAGCCCTAACTGATGCAGCTCCAGACGAGTGCCTGGCCCTCCTGGAGCCGTGTTAGAAAAGCAAAAGGCACAGCTAACTGAGCATTTACTAAGTCCGTTCATATACAATCACACAGCTAGTTAGGTGGCAGAAGCTGGAAGGGCAGTTGGGCTCTGTGTCTCGGTTCTCAGTCTCTTTTTCTAAAAACAGCTTTATTGAGATAGAATTCACGTAACATACAATTCGTTCATTTACTGTGATGATTCAGCGGTCTTTCTCACATTCACAGATCCATCCCAAGATCACCACACTCGTTTGTAGCACCCTTCCTCACCCCAGAAAGGAGCACTACACATTTTCAGGACCATCCCCCATCCCTCCATGCCCTGAGCCCTCGCTGCCTGCCGGTCTACTGTCTACCAGTTGGCCCATCGCGGACCTTCATATACATGGAATCAGATGACATGCGGTGTTTTGTGACTGGCATTCTGTTGCCGAGGCTGATTCAAGCTGTAGCATTATCAGAAAGAACTTTCTTCCTTTTCTATGGATGAAAAATACTCCATTTTAGGAATAGACCACCTTTTGTTTATTCATTCATCTGGTGATGGACATTTGAGTTCTTTCCACTTTTTTGGCTGTTATGATAATACCACAGAAAACATTTGTGTACATGTTTTAATGGGCACATAGTTTTAACTTTCTTGGGTATACATCTAGGTGTGGAAATGCTGGGTCATATGCTAACTCTGTTCAATCCTCCCAGGAACTCCACACGGCTTTCCAAAGTGGCTACAACATTTTACATTCCCCCCAGGAGTGTATGAACTTTCTGGTTTCTCTATGTTTTCATCGACACGAGTTCTTACCTGTGTTTTGGATTCTAGCCATCCTAGTGAGTGTGAAGCGGTGTCTGACTGCAGTTTTGATTGGCGTTTCCCTGAGGCCCAGTGATGTCGAGCATCTTTTCACGTGCTTGTTGGGCATCAATATATCTTCCTTGGAGAATTGTCTATTCATGTCCTTCGCCCATTTTTAAATTGGGTTGTCTTTTTATAACTGATTTATAAGTGTTTTATATGTTCTAGACACAACTCCTGTGTCACAGCCTGTCAAGGTCTGGCAGGCCCACTCTCGCTTCATGGAGACGGAAGAAAACGTGCGGAGCTGTGGGGGTGCTTGGCGTGCCTTTATTCACAGGTGGGTGAGCCACGCACGCTGCAAACCGCATGTCTCTAGTGAGAAGCCCCTATTCCCTAAGAGGCAAACAAGGCTGGCTTCCCGCCAGAAAATTATATGACATAGCATAATTCTGTGCACGCGAGCCCACTTCATGTTATGGGAACAGTTTATCAGTCCCAGTCTCAAGGCTATGAGAACATTACTTATGAGGCCCCTTCAAAGCTATGGGAACACTGCTTCCCTTAGTTACCCAGACACCTGGGTGAGGAAGCCAGACTGCCTCCACTTACCCTACAAGTTCCTTATCAGATATACCATTTGCAAATATTTTCTCCTATTCTTTGAGCTGTCCGATCACTTTTGTACAGTCTTACAGGAAAGCAGCTTGGTTATGTCTGTTGCAAATAAATAACCAGTGGGGTATGTCACAGCGTCTTCTCAGAGCTTTTTATCCTGGTTCCCCCCTGCCCTCCCCAGGGGTTAGGACTTAGGCATATGTTTTAGAGGTCACTACTTACTCTACTCAACACACAAATGAAAAATGCCAAGACTTGACATAAATAAAGTCAGACTCTCTGGTGGTGAAGCAGGAGTTTGGGTAATTCTTAAATCTCCCCAGGTGATGATGGTGTGCAGCCAGACTGCAGACCACTGGTTGAAGCCCTGAATAAATGCTGTGGTGGTCGGGGGGAGGCTGTCTTTGGAGGAGTCAAGGTCACCCCATGGGTGTCAGGACATCTACAAATAGCAGTGCCAGATTCCCTGTTGTGTGATCCTATGATTCGCATTCACCACAGCAGCTCCTAACCCTCTAACTGCTCTCTCCAAAGAGATGCAAGTGAGTTCAGACAGAGGATATTCACAAAGAAAAAAACAACAGCAAGGTGCAGAGGGGAACCATGCACCTGGGGAAAAGTCTGCAAAGTATAAAACCCAACAAAGCCAAAAGGTGGAAACAACCCGAGTGCCCATGAACCAATGAATGGATAAACTAAATGTACTCTATCCCTGCAATGGAATATTACTCAACCATAAAAAGGAATAGAATTCTGATAGCTGCTACAATGTAGGCAAACCTTGCAAACATTATACTAAGTGAAATAAGCCAGACACAAAAGGCCACATATTGTATGACTACTCCACTGACATGAAATATCCAGGACAGACAAATCTGTAGAGACAGAAAGATTACTAGTGGTTTCTAGGGACCGGGGGGAGAGAGGAATAGAGAATAAAACTGCTCCATGGCTATAGGGTTTTATTTCGAGAAGGTGAACGTGTTTGGAACAAGACGGAGGTGGTGGCTGCAAAATACCTTGAATATACTAAATGCCACTGAATTCTTCTCTTCAGAATAGTTAATTTTATGTTATATTAATTTTACCTCAATTTGAAACAAAAATCAAAAATATCCCAGCAGACCCAGACTTCTATTGCTCTTTTGGTGCCTCAACCATATTTTTTCTCAAATAAAAAGAAATATATAAAACCACAGGTTATTACATACATCTGTACAATCAAGGGAAGTTTTTTCTTCTATTCATCTCAAAAGCCATTAAAATTAATAGGGTCTGTATCAGTAGTGTCTAATAGAGTTACCAATTCACTGAATCAAGAAACAAGCGTGAGCAATAGCAGAACTGTGGTCCCCCAACGCAACGAGAATTTTAATCTCATGGCAGTGAGTGAGGTGCAGGTAACCACGGCTGCCTGGCCCACCTGTGGTGCAGGGAGGGCATCTGACATCCGAGGATAAGGGACACTCAGGAGAGAAGAGCCCACCTGCTTGTGCCGCTGTGCAAGGGGAGATGTTTGAGAATAAAAGCTGGAGAGGGAGGTTAAAAACCAGTCTGGGAAGAAGACACTTCTTTGCTGTGCCCTTGCCAGGAATCTCACAGCGTGAACAGTGACCACTTGCACGTGGGCAACACTGTCTGAAAGAGGTGCAATGAGTGGAGCGAAGACGGAACTCACAGCACGCTGGGAGTTGCTGCGTGGAGATAAAGGAGGTTATTAGGGATGCAAGATGAAACTCGGACATATTTCCGGCTGGAAATGCTGAACACAGCACTCAAGTTTTCCCAAGGACAAGCACAGCAGGGGGCTGGCGAAGGAGTGGGGTGGAGGGAGTGGGGGGCGGGGCGCGTTATTACAGGAGCTTTTGCAAAATGAAGTCAGGAGAATGGCAAAACAAGTGAAGTGTTAAATAAATACTTCCTGAATGGACTCACAAGGGAGAACACTAACATTAGGATGTCTGAGAAGGGCTTTTTATCCAATCTGCCCAGGATTTCTTCAGGGTTCCTGAGAGAGAAGTTGCCAGTAACCCGCATGACATCACGGCCATTTGTGAGGAATGGGATAGTTGGAGCGTGGAGCACTACGCAGTCTCATGAGAGGGATGTGAACTGGACTCCGTGGAACCAGAAGTGCCTGGGGTAGCCTTGAGCCTCCTGGGCCAACCTTTGTGAAGGAAGAAGGCATCTCAGGGGTTAAGAGCACGGGCTCTGGATTTAGGCAGCCCCGTGCCGGAGATCCTGCTCCATCTTATAGTAGATGCATGACCCTGAATGACTCAGCCCATTTCCCTGAGCCTCAGTTTTCCCATCTATAGAATGGGGATAACAGCCTTCATCATAGAATATTATTAAATAAGACAATTATGAACACCCAATAAATTCTAGCTATCATCCCATTTTACAGAGAGGTAATGGAGGCTTATTCATGAGTCTCTGTGGCATTATGGCAAGATTTTTCTATGAATCATATCATTTGATATCTACAACAACCTTCAAGGCTGAAGAGCCAAACTGTGTGGCCTTGGAGATGTTGTATAACTTCTGTATGCCTCAGTTTCCTCCTCTGATAAAGTGGAGAGAATAACAGCACGTTTCCCAGAGGGCTGTTATGAACCTAAATGAGTTACTTCGTGTGAAGGTCTGAGAATAGAGCCTGGTGCTGTCTCAGTAAATGTGACTATCAATATCATCACTGGTACTAGCTCACCTTATAAACAAGGCCAGGAGAGGGTAAACAACTTGCCAAAGGACACAAAGATGATAAGAAACAGAGTCCATCTGACTGTAGCTCCTGCTCTTCTTTCCTGTTCATCACCCAATAGACACCTGGGGCTTAACTGATGACTGCCTCTTCCAGGACATTCCCAGGCCCACCCAAGACGCAGCGTGGCAAAAGTGCTTTGGACTCAGATGCATCTGGCTCCAAGTTCCAGCTCTGTTCTCACTTTAACATGTGACTGTGGAGGGTTGTTTAACCTCTCTGTCTTTAAGGAGGGGAATCATTACAGCACATTTGTTTCTCAGTACATGACAATGAATCCTTGCCTTCGATATTTTCTGCTGCCTTCTGGCCAGTGCCCTGCGTGAAAAGTGAGACACTGACTTTGCTAAGCTGTATTATTGCATTCTTTCACTCAGCTGCTCCAGAGGCATCTGGGGTCCTTGATGAGATAGCCCTTCCTCCTCTTCAGCCCATATCTACCCTGTGCCCTGTGTCCCGTCTGTCTCCCTGCCCGCCAACAAGAACAGGTTCCTGGGAGTGTGGTTGGATACTTCAGAGCCCCGGGTGTAAGCCAAGTCCTGGAGATTAGTGCTCCCTAGAGACTGCCTCCCTGCAGAAGAGCGAGCTGTCAGCTCTTTTAACAGTGAAATAATTGCAAGTTTGAATGTGGATTCTATGCCAAACAACTGCAATTAGAAGCCACCTTCTGTTCAGAACAACTGCTGCTTAAGTGTAATCCCTGCATCGTGCATAAACCCCAAATGAGTTTCTCAGTTTTGCTTTCAACTACACTTACAATGTCCTCCATTACTTGCCTAAAGCTCACATTGCTTCTGACCTCTCAGTGGCTTCCCTCTGTTCCTTGATAAAGTCCAAATGCCTAGCCAGGGCCAATAAGGCTTTGCATATGGTCTGCCCCCCCACTTCCTCATCCTCTTCCTCTCTCACTTTCCCCTCCCACTCTCTGAGCTCCAGATGTACCTGCTGTCACCCTGGCTTGGAAAGCTTTCTAGGTCCACTCTGCTGTTGAACTTCTACACAACCGTTTGGTCACAGTCCAAACATCACCTCCTCCAGGAGGCCTTCTGTGATGAATCACACTAGGTATGAAACCCTGTGCCATACCCTTGCCATGCCATGTACATTGTGGCACTTCCTAAAGCTAGCAATTAACTTGCATTAGTAATTCTCATTATTTGCATAATTACTGAGTGGATGACTGTCCCTGCCAACAGAATTGTGTGTCCATCCATGTCCTGTGGATGTCGTTTTGTTCTAAGTCCCAGCCCAGCCCCCACTGGCATACAGCAGGTACTCAATACATGTGCATAAAGGAGTATTTAATCATGCAAATAGCTATTCTTCCTAATGAGTGCAACCTGCTCGAGGTAGGGCCTGTGTCTTAGCCAGATTTCTGTTCCTTCATAGAACCTAGCACAGTCCCTGCATCACGAGAACTGCTTAGTCTGAAACGGCAGCATTGTCACGCAGACCATGCTGGAGCTCCTATTTTTGTTCTGTCAGAAAAGTGCAAACATGAGCCCAGGGCTGCCCTTCCCTGTCCTCCTTTGGATCCAGTCGAGCACAGCCTCTGAGGGTTGCTAGTGTGGGTACTTGCACGGATCTGGGAAGGCAGACAGCCCTTTCCATCTCACTAAAGACACACCCCAGCCTTGCTCACAAAGACATTTCTGGAATCATCATCGCAGCCAGCAAGACCTCCTCCTCGGCAATGTCCATTGCTTGGCCTATCCCAGGAGAGCTCGGGCCTTGCCCCTGCCCCCATTGTGAGATTGGGAAGGGACAGGGAAGGACCTGCCTGCATATATATTGTTCCATGCTCTGCCGTTTGAGGAATGGGATCATTAAGACAGGTTATGACATAAATGTAATGCCATCTGCTGAACAGCCTTCTGCATCTGGGTTGCCCTTGGCTAGAATCCCACCAGTTTGCTTTTAATTAAACCTGAGTGTATGAGCCCCCACCCCTTGGCCAGCGGTAAGATCAGGAGGCCCTGCCCTGGGGACAAAGCCAGGGCAGCCTCAGACACCAAGATGGCCCACATGGGGAGCTCAAAACCCACACAAAGCAGATGTTTGGAAGCTGAAAGCCTCCAGAGAACAATGATGAGAGTTGAAGCAGGACCAGCTGTAGGAGGCAACCCAGCCAAGCAGCCCTGGCCTTTGTCTAATGCCCGCATGCTGGCGGCTTGGTGCTGGGCAGCATCCAAGTCACTGGTGTCTAAGTGGGGCAGTTGGTACCACCTCAGGGAGAGGGACCACTTCTCCTAGTTCTTGAGAATATCCAAAAGCTCAGTTGGCACTCATCCTGAGGGACTGATGCCACATAAAGCTGAAACCCATGCAGCTGGGGATGTTTTCCCACAAGCTCTATCAGCAGTCAGTGTCTGCAGCTGCTTGTGGCTCAGAACCAGTGCTCACAGGAACCCAAAAGAGCAAGACTGCACTCACCGCCTCCCCAGGTGCAACCTTCACCCACCTGCCCACTGTTGGGGTCCTGCCATGCACCATCACTGTGCTGGACCCAGATGCTGCAGGGAGAGAGGCAGGCAGGCTCCCCGCCCTCTTGGGGCTTAGCATCTGTTGCAGGAGGTGCTAAGCCAGTAACCACAGAATTATTTGGATAGTTAGGTGTGATAAGTGCCACAAAAGGAGAAGTCCAGGGTGCTATAAGATCTCCCCTGGTGCAACAAGATCCAAAGCATGACAGGATTTGGAAGAAGAAGTGGGGCTAGAAAGAATCCTGGCTGAGGGGAAGCTGGGGCGAAGGCCCTGGGCTGGCACTTTAGAAACCAACCTGAGGTCCTTGGAGCATGGCAACAAGGAGAGCTGCAGAAGATCTTAAAGACCACACTCAGAGCCTTTCTCAGAGAGCAGCAGGGTGTTTGAGCAAGATCTGATGCGTGCTTGAAAAGACCACTCTGGATTTGGGAGTGCAGGAGCAAATGGAAGGAACACAGTAGGAAGCTGCAAGGGGAACGCTAGAATTCAAGCTGCCGGGGAGGTAGACAGAAGGAGGAAGGTAGAGGGGAAAGTGTTCAGGGGGTGGCTTTCCTAGGACAGGAGAGTTCAAGGTGCGTGGGAGTGAGGGAGGGAGGACAGGATATCTCTGAGTTTCTGTACAAGCACCTGGGTGGCCACCTGTGTTGTTCCCAGAGCCAGAATTGCCATGGAAGTGCCCACTGCAGAGAAGGTGGCGGGTTCAGTTTTGACCTGGTTGGAGAATCGGGTGTGCCTGCTCCATGCATTTGGACCTCCGGAGTAAAGGGGGCGGAAATTACCTGGCCCCGTGGAGTTTTAATCTTCATTTAACCTCCATTTCCTACATGGTTCATTATTGGTACTTCACAGAGGGGTTCCTGAGGATTCTTTTAATATCTGCTGAGAACCTAGAAGGCCTTAGCACTAACAGCTGTCAGAACTAAATTAATAAAACAACAAGGCCATTTCTTTTTTTCTTTTTCCATGCCAGGAGGCACTGTGCAAGAATATTTGCAGAAAGCAGCTGATCTCCCTGTGGCTTTTCATGTTTTGAAATTGACAATTCTTTCATTCCAGTCAATAAACCTCTAAATGTCAGACTATGGATGGGGTGTTCCTGGTGGGGCTTGGGGTCCAAGGTCCTTGCTGAAATTCAGGAAGGATGAAAGAGCTGACACTTCTCTCTCTCTCTCCCTTCCCCATCTTTTGCACTTACACACACACGCCATCCAACAAGTAAAAAAGAAATGCCTTCTGACATATTGGGGGCAAGTACGTAGAAGCCCAGGTCACCCGCCAGAAATTCTGAAACCCAAAACCTCTCTGCAAACTGAAACTTTCTGCTGAAATCTAACTTATATTCATCTAGTGGCAAAATCTCCTTGCACCCCACCAGAAGACTTCTTATACTGGGGAGCAAAAGTAGCTTTACAGTTGCATTGTGACCTTCTTTTGAGTCAATAAAGCTATTGTAATAATCATAACTCGCATATCTTTTTCCATTCAAATAACTGTAAACCTACTTTTGCCCACCCCTGTATTAGGTTGAACCAAAAGAAATCTCCCACATTCATTTGACTGGACTGTTTCTGACCTAAAAAATAACCATTCATCAGCTTAATGATATTTATTTATCCTACTTAATAAAGCCAGTGTGATATTGGCTTTTTGCAGAAATATTAATGTGTTTGATTCTGGAGTGCTGCCCCAGACCCCACCGGAGGTGTGATGTAATGGATAGCACAGACACCTGAGAGCCTTTCCAAAGTCCGAAAAATGATGAATTCCAAACCACTCCTGCTCCCAGGGGACTGCAAGCCTGCAGTAATGATGCAGTCATTGACCATTGGTGGGGCCCTTCCCATGTACAAGGTTCTGTTCATCAGATGATTCATTTGAGAATGAGGATGAGTAAAGGGTTCACGAATGCTAATTATACGGATACATATAAGGCACCCTTTTCCCCCATTAAATTGCTAGCTGATAAAGCCCCTTTCTGTTTAACATAACAATGTTGGGGTGAGCCTACCCCCAAAACAGGTTCATGCCTCCCTAACACCCCCAATCTGTAGAAAAACCCTGATTTAGCTGCAAAGAGTAGAAGCTGTTAGTTATAGAGCCAATCAGCCTAATAGGTTTCTTATTACGTCCCAAGTCGGCTTGTTCTCAGACCCCGACAACATAATTACGCTGTTCTTTTCTCTTGGAAATGGTTTGTGTGAACTTGGGAATACGTGTGATTCAATAAAGACATCCCACAGGGGGCTCCTATGGGTGGTCAATTAAGAGCGATAAACCAGCCTGGAAAGTGTCCTGGCAGCATCCTGCATCGGACAACCTGCAGGTGGGAGGAAGCAGGAAACGGGGGAGGAAGGAGAGAGAAGGGGACAGACGGGGCTTCAGCACAGGACTCTACACTGTAGAGATGGCTCCCGAAGGATATCCGTGCCTTAACTCCTCTTAATCTTGGCCCAAGTGCTATAATAAGCCATTCTTAGAACTTAATAACTCCTCAGCACCCAATCAATAACAACTCTGAAAAATCTCTTCCCTGTATTTATTCAGTTCTATAGCACTCAGACAGACACTTTAGCTTCTTAGGCCCGATGATACCCACAGCTGCATTTCACTTCCTTTATGAACTGGGTGGCTTACTGACATACCACCCCATACGGTGTGCCTTTAGGAAATGGGCTTCGATGGGAACTCCCCCTAATGGAAAAGCAAGAAGGACCAAAGAGATATATGAGTCAGCTTGTATGCAACATCTCCAAAACCAACCTAAAATTGACTTTGGCACTTCTCCTAGTTCTTGCTAATACAAAATATCACCTGGATCTTTGGGAGAAAGAAGCCAGGACACACATCTTTATAGCATTCATCTGGAAATTTATCACTATTCAGTTAAGGAACTTTGCAGCACTGATGGGTGAGCAAAAAAAAAATTTTTAGTTCCTCTCTTAGGTGAGTGAGTGGGAGCTATTTGCTTTGACTTTTTCAACTACTTTTTTTGGTGGAGCTGGACTTGGGGATTAACAGAAAGATGAGCAGAGGGGGAGAAAAGGAGAAATGGTAGAAGGAAAGTGAGTCTCTCTTGACTCCATCAAAAGAAAAAATTGCTGCAAAGCCTCCAACCCCAGTGGACCAGCCCCAATGAGCAAATAGCCTCACTTCAAAGTGTAGGCATGGTGCTCCATTTGCTGCAAACGTCATATAATGCCAGAGTTTGATGTTATTATTTTAAAAATGAGGGAAAATTGGGCATTCTGGAACCAGATTCCCTGGGCACCAATCCCAGTTCCAGAAGAGGTTACATATCATAGCAAATATGGATGGAGTTATATCTCTTCTTCCTATTTTGATGGGGAGGTGGTCAGCCCAATTATATTAATCAAGATGAACAGATTATTTATTGGCTAGGATCTATACAGGTAGCACTTCCGACCACTCCATGTGCCTCTGGAATCTTTCTCTCTGCGATGGGTCACTCCAGCCCTGACTGGCATGAGACATGTATTCTCCTCCCATCAGGCAGGAACAGCTGCAAGGGGATCTGGTGCCAGATATTGCCATTTTCCAGAGAGATTCTGATGGTTTGGGACAAGCAAGTTCACTTTTCTGAGCTCCAGGTGTATCATCCATCAAATGAGAAAAGTCATACCTGACACGGAGCTTTTAGGATGATCACCTGAGTTAGACCACATAAAGGACAAGTTTACTCAATAAACGGTGGCTGGGCTGCTGCTGATGATGATGATGACAGCGAGGATGATGTGATGGTGCTAATGATGATAATGATGCTGATGAAGTTGATGACAATGATGAAAAAGATGATGATGATGATGGTAAAGCTAAGGCTGGTGACGATAACAATGAAGATGATGATGATAGTGACTTTTCCTTTATTTCACCCATTCCACAATACCTAATTTCTCAGAATTAAAACTAAGAAACTGCCTATCAGAGAGAGTAATTTAGGATGTTTTCAGGGTAAAGGCAGCTTTGCCATCATGGTAAAATATATTCTCTTTGTAAAGCAAATGGCTTCCATGATGATAAAATAATCCCAAAGTGAAATCCCTCAGCAGAGATTGTTGTACCACAGGGTGAGTGACCCTTATTATTAAATATTATTATTACAAAGTTATTAAAGTATCCATTTGTTATCTGGTTAGTCAGGGGAGTGAGGCCAAAATCCATTAACACAGTATTTATCAAGCAGCAGGATTTGAAAATCCAGGCTCACAGCTCAGCAGCTGGGCTGCTACCTTCGCTGCCACTCAGAGCCCGCTTTGTGCAGCTTCCCCTTCTGGAGACAACACCTTGTTGCAAAACGAGAAACAAATCAATGACTTTCAAGAGTTTCCTTAAAGCCCCTGATTTCCCTAAAACAGAGCTCAGAGGTGCAGGGACTAAAATACAGAAGAGTTAGAGAAGTGTTGGCATTCGATACAAAGCACGCAACAATTTCCTTAAGTTACAAAACAAAAGCAGCTATTCAGATGGGGCAAGACAGGCTCCCGGGAAATGAAAACCTTTACAGAGGGCTGAAAGGCTAAAGATTCTGATGCAACACCCTCAGATCTCCCATTGTCCAGGCAGGGGCTCTTTGCAGCGTTATTGTTGGGTCAGAGAGCACAAAATCACTGCCGTCCCAGCCTTCGTTTCCCCACCTGGAAAAAATGAAATAGATGATCCCAGTGCCTTCACAGGTGCCGCATAGGGGCAGAATTCTACCAGTCTAAGATTATGAATCCGTCGGTTGTTCAAGTCCCTCAGCCTTCCGCTGAAAACAATAGCTTAAAACCTGCAGACCTCATTAGGAGAATGGAATCGGGGGCAACATGAAGAAGCTGAAAGGTAAACACAATACGGTATAGGACAGGCTGGTCCCACAGAGAGGAGCCTTGGGAGGCAAGACAGGGGAGGATAAACACAGGGAGACAGTCAGACCAAGGCAGGCTCCTCAGGAAGAAGCTAAGATCTATGCAACCCCTGGGACTGGAACTATCGAAATGAGCAGTGTTCAAATCACCTAGAGCTTATCCTAAAATGCCGTTTTCGCAAGCTCCACCTCAGTAACTCTGACTCAATATATTTAGGTGAGGCCCAGGAATCTGCATTTTAATGAGCACCCAAGAGAGGAACCACTTTTATGTCCTTCACCACCTCAACTGAAGCTGGAGACAAAGGCCAGCATTTCCAATAGCTGTCAGGGGAACTGGCACTCCTTTCTCCCACAGCTCACTTCAAATGCCCAAGAGTCATCCTGATGCCTCTCTTCCTCTCCCACCACACAGTCGATCCATCGTAAATCCTCCAGCTTGGCTCTTGGAATATAATCAGAACCCCCACTTCTCGCCATCTTTATTTCCACCACCCTGGTCTGGACCACCACCATTATGATAACCTCCTAAATATCTACACAACCCCAGCACCTGCCCTTGCCCCAGATGGCCGGGGCACGCTTCATAAAAAAGAAGTCAGGTCATGCTACTCTTCTGCTTAAAACCTTCAGTATGTCCCATCTCCCTCTGAGGAAAAGCTCTGCATGGCCATCGTCCCCAGCCCCCACTGCTATTACCTGTCTGGCCTTCTCCCCCAGCGCCCTTTCCCCTTACTCACTCCATTTCAAACACATTCTCCTGCACTCACTCTCCTGCTGCCCCTTCTCTCCTGATGGGGTGTCCACAGGACTCACACCCTCTCCTCTTTATGTCTTGGCTCAGATATCTTCTCAGAGAGGCTTTGCTTTGCACCCTTTGTAAAACAGCCCAACCCACACCCCAGGGAGCCCTCTCTCGCCCCTGGGCAGTTTTTCTCCATGACAGTGTTTTATAGGTCATCCCCTCTCCCCCCACAGAAGAATGATTCTCAGCTCTGGGTGCTTGGCCTCCCACTGGTCATTTGAGAATGCCTAGAGAGGTTTGGGTTGTCACGACTGGGGGAGGGGATGCTACTACCATCTGGTGGGTAGACACCAAGGATGCTGCTAAACACCCTAAAATGCTCAGGACTGCTTCCCATAACAAAAAATTATCTGGCCCAAAATGCTAAAACTGCCAAGAGTGAGCAATCCTGCCGTACACTGTAAGGAAAGCCTGGGGGAGCTCCTGATTATGATTGCGTCTCCCTCACCCGACACAGAATGGACCTGATGAAAGGTCTCTAGGGCTGCATGGAACCACCTGGATTAAGCCATTTCGTTCCCAACGAGTTATGTAAGTCACCACGCAGGAAGGAGCATACATCTGAGGTATGCCGAAAGGCTTGCTCGGCACCATGAGAGATCTGCATGTTTTGCTTTGTAACTTATCTCTATTCCTTTTAGAAATAGAAAGGGTCTACTACCTTAGCTATAAAAGTTAAAGACGAGCCTGGCTGATGTGGCTCAGTGGATTGAGTGCCAGCCTGCGAACCAAAGCGTTGCCGGTTCGATTCCTAGTCAAGGCACATGCCTGGGTTGCAGACCAGGTCCCCAGCAGAGAGCGCACAAGAGGCAAGCACACATTGATGTTTCTCTCCCTCTCTTTCTCCCTCCCTTCCCCTCTCTCTAAAAAGAAATACATTAAAAAAAAATTTTTTTAAGTTAAAGATGAACCACCACACCATGGGGCCACAAAGAATAAAGCACCCTTCTGGCTAATACCTAACTCAGAGTTCTGTATGCACAGAGTTATTTTGTAAAGGTCTCTGAGATTTTTTAGTAAGTGTAATACATGAAATGCTCTGAAGGTGCAACATTAGTTTACCCTTCAGGGGCTAACCTAGCCTGAGTGTAATTAAGCACTCAGAGTGGCCAAATGGTGGGCACTTACTGAGTGCTTCCTGGGGACCAGGAACTACTCTCAGGTCTTGACATACACTATCTCATGTTTAAACCTCATGACAATGATTATTACTCCTATTTACAGATGAGGAAATGGAGGCCCAAAGCACATGGCAAGTACGGGACAAAGGCAGGATTCGAACCCAGACCTTCTGGTTCAAACTCATCCTGTATGCTGCACACAAACTCAGCCGTCTATGAAACTGGGGTTAAAAGGAAAAAAAGAGAACAGACAGAGGAGCAAGCAACACAGATGGTAAAAGTCCTCCAGCACTGACTCGTGGAGTGACAGGTGAGGAGCACACACCCAGGCGCCAGGCCATGTGCTGCATTTCTATGCCCTCAAATGTTCCTTGGTAAATACCACAGGGTGCTGCAGCAATGAAAAGACTGGAGAAGTGTAAACCCCCTTCCTAATGTGGAAGTTTTCACTTAACTACTGAGTTCCCACTGCTCTGGGTTTTTAATCTTTATATTATCTGCAACATGACTGAAATTGTGTCTTCCTCTTTTACTAGGCTCGTCCTATGTAGGAGACAGAACACTGTGAATCTCAAGCTATTCTAACAGGAAAACCCATGTCAAGAAATGAAGAGGAGAAAAACAATCCTTAGTTGTTATCCCCAGGGCAGGATGTGCATAAAGATCACACTGAGGGGAAAGGAAAGGGAACAAAGGGAACTCAGTAGCCGAATGCCGGACCCACTCCATCCTGCAGCGTGGTCAAGAGAAAGGGCTTTGCAGGCAGTCACACAGACTCCTAGTCCTACCATTTTATTGACTTCGGAGGTTTGTTTAATCTCTCCAAACCTCGATTTCCTCATGTGTAAAATGGAAATGATAAAGTACCTGCCCCGTGGAGCTGTTCTGAGAATCCAACAAGATGGTAAATCTAAGTTCCTAGAGCCATGGCCAGAATACAGAGAGTGCTCAAATGGAATCTGAACTCTTACTGTTAATCCTTACCATAGTTTTCTGAAGAGGGTGTCATTCATTCTATTGTTCAGAGAATCAGTAGGTGACTTGGCACAAGGTGAGACCAAATCAGAACCGGGTTGCAACTGTGTCTGTGTACAAAGCCCATTCACTTAGCCCCACGGACATATACCCTGGGCAGTCAATCCTTATAATATGTTCTACCAGGCCTGACCAGTGCCTTCGATCAGGGGAGAGGTTTAACCTCGCATGAGGACACAAAGTAAAGAGGTGTTATGACTTTCCAAACCCAGTTGAACTATTTGGGAGAATGTGTGAAAAAACAGACATCCTAAGTATTGACTTAAAAGCATGAGTACTAAACCATCACTGAGCAAAGTTGAGGACAGAAGAAGAGTCTGGGCAAGGGAGAGACAACAGGAGAGGAGACATTCTTATTGAAGGTGGGCAGAGAAAGAACTGCAAGAAAACATAAAATTTATCCAAATTATGCCAGCCCACTGCAGATGATAAAAGCTGACAAAGTGGCAACCCTCACCAGTCCTTATATCACCATGTGTGTAACTCTCAAATTCCAAAGTACTATGCACTTATCCACATGAAGTTTGAGCTTCTACGTGTCCCATCTCCACCAACATTGACAATGAATTTACTGACAACATGTAGCGATAATAGTGTTGGTGGTGACTTTGATGGTAATTTTGATGGTGATCTCATCTAAACATACACAGAGTCCTTCCATCCAGAGGCTCTCTTGCTCTTAAGCTGAATATTCCACTGCTATGGTTTGAACTGGTTTCCCCTCCACCATAAACATAGCAATTAGCCTGTTCTTTATAGAAAGCCTAGTATTGAAGGCTTGACCCACCATTACCTGAGGGAAACCATGGGCAGGTTATGTACCCTCTGGTGACTCATTTCCCCCATCCATAAAGTGGAGACTATAATGCCACCTAACTCATGGGGTGGTTATAAAAATTAAATGAGTTACTACTTGTAATGCACTTAGAAGAATGCTTGGCACATCTAAAGACTCGATATGTATGTTAGCTATTAACATCCGCATTTACTCTCACAAGTATGTTATCACTAACAACTAGTCCAAAGCGATGCAGCCCTGGGATCTGGATATAACCGTGGATATGTGCACACAGCCTGGATACGTGTGGGCCCGCATGCCCACAAAGTCACGAGGTGTGGGGTAAATGCCCCATCCTTTTCTCCTGGGTAAGGGTTTGGTCTGTTTCCCCCAGCGACTCACAAGGCCTTTCTGTTCCGGGAAAGCCAATCCATCTGAGGGCCTTTTTTTGACATTTTCAGTCCCACTAATTGTGAAGCTTACCATCTGAGGCAGAACACCAAATGTCTTTTGCTGGCTAAAGTGAAAGTGAAAACAGAGATGTGTTAGAGTATTTGGACTCCCAGCTGTGAAGCCACTTCCTTCTGATGAATTGCGACACGTGGAAATCAATCCAGGTCACTTAGGAGAACAACTTGGTATTTGGTGTCCAAATGAATCTCTGCTAATTTATTACGCGGCTATTTGATTAAATACACAAGAAGGGAGTGAGTCAATGTGAAGTGTCTGCAGGTGAATTGCCTTGTGGCTCATTTGTGAGTGTGTGAGTGTCTCCCTGTCTAATACACAACAAAAAAATAAATAACAGTTTTAAAGCACTCTAAAGCTATCGAGGCAGTTTATCCAAATTGTGGTTGATTTTTGTTGTATTCTTGCATTTCTGCAATCTCTAGGAAACGGGAAAAGTGGCCAAAAAAAAAAATCAGCCAATTTCAGGAACTCAGCCAGAAACAAAATATAATATCCAGAAGGAATGGGTAAGCACACATTAAACTGCAGCTCCAAAGTCTTTATTTTTAACCACTTTATCTCAAGGACATGCCATCACACTCCTCACACTTACATACTGCACAATCGTCTGCGAGCACATATTCAGTTGTTCATTTGTCTACTATCTGTCTCCCTGATGTGTGGAAGGCTGTTGGAGAGCAGAAAAAAGTCAGTCTAAATAGGCTAATTTCCTAACTTCCCCATAAAAACTAAGAAAAACTGGGGAGGATTCAAGATGAGGTTTGGTTGGAGTAAGACCCCCACTCCCAGGAGCCTCTCCTGTTTCTCATTTCTACGTGACACCTGCCTAAGCAGACTGGCTATTAGAACATACCTCAGGACACCTTACATAAAAGACTCCAGGCAACTTCTACTCTACTGTCTTTATAGGTTGTCATACGGGAGGAAAAGTCACTTTCAAATTCTAATGCAGGAAGCTTCACACATACACACACACAACTTTCTTTCTGCGTCCCAGGATATCATGCAGGTAGCTCAGCAGAAGATACAGAAGAGGTAGTTCTTGTTTATCTTGAGCCCTGTTTTTTTGATGACCCATGTCACCTTTCCCACTCCCTAAAGTCTCAGCCACAGTAATTAACTGGGCCCAGATGTGCCCATGTTCCCAACATCACCACAGCTTCCTGCTTCCTGCTTACAACTGTATTACTTCCTGCTTACTTTACTAGCGACAGGCAGAGCAATGGTGCCCATGTTCCAACAACACAATGTCTGGGTGACTGCGACTCTTTCAAGTCCCATCCCTCACCCTGCAGAAACTGGAACACCAGTCCAGACGAGAACCTGGTTGTGACTGCCATGGTCTTGGTCTGATCTAATGGAACTAACCAGCAAGACATCTGTCTCAAATCCCAGGTAAGATGCTTGACCAGAATGACTGTACATCAGCTAGAGAAGCAAGAACACTGGAATTGATTCCCAGACTTGCCTGGACGGTTGGGCCTACCCTTTATCCAAAGTATATTGTTTTCATCTTATAACAGGTCTTTTTGGTTGCAAATAATCAATTTATGCTTTAAGTGACAGGTAGTTAAGATTGTACCTTTTGCTTTCGGCAAACCCATAGATCACCTGACATGACACAGAAAAGACAGAATAAACCCAACACTAGAAGGGCTCATTTCCTTAGTAAAGTGGAAGAAACTCAAAGGGAAAGACCACACCATTGGGTAGAAATACCTGTATGCACCTAAGAACAAACACAGAGTGGGAGAAATGGGTAAAGGTGGTCAAGGGTACAAACTTCCAATTATATTAAGATGAAATGAGCTCTGGGGATATAATATACAGCTTGGAGACAATAGTTAACAATACTGTACTTACACAAGGTTTGTCCAGAATGTATCCAGCCATGTAATAAGAAAAAGACATTTATTGAAGAAGATACAAGATACAAAAAACATTGTAAATAGGACAATGATGCCTCATTCCCCTTCAAAGCAGGCACCTTGGGACCCCACATCATATTTTCCTGAATCTCATCAACATTATGAAATTTCTTCCCTTTCAAAGGTGATTTTAGTTTGGGGAAAAGCCAAAGTCACAGGGCACAAAATCTGGGCTGTAGCAGGACTGAGTCACATGGGTGATTTGATGTTTCACCAAAAAACTGCACAAGAGGTGATGCATGAGCAGGCATGTGGTTGTGATAAAATTGCCAGTCACCAGTTGCCACAGCTATGGCCTTCTGAATCATCTTAATAGTTTCCATGGAGGAATGTTCAAGCTTAATGGAAAATTTGATGCAGATTCATTGCTCTATTCACTCAGTCATTTTGAATATGATGTCCACACAGTACACATGTTCACTCAACAGCATCAACTTCCCCCCTGACTAGCACAATGAAGTCACCGTTGTTCATGCATGTGCATTCTGGTCCACTCTCCTTGGCTGCCAGGTTACATTGATATCACACAAAATGTTCTCATTACATTAACAATGGCTGGAATTTTTATAGACAGGCCTTGTATTTGAAAATGGCTAAGAGAGTAGACCTTTAAAGTTCTCACCAGAAAAATTTTGTAACTACATGATGTTAACTAACTGTATTGTGATAACCATTTTGCCACATCTATATCACATACAGAGTATATCAAATCATTACATTCTACACTTTAAACTTACATAGTATTATATATCAATTATAGTTCAACAAAGCTGGAAAACACAGACAAGTTATACAAATAGAAGCTATTATTATCATATCTTATTAGACTGAAGAAATAAAGTAGTCCAATAAGTGAGCCTGAAGGACAAATTCAGTGGGAGGAAATGAAAATTTAATCCAGAGAGAAGACATAATAAAGGGGCAGAAGGTGACACAGTGGGAGTAGGGGGAAAGAAACTTCCTTCTCTATTCTTTTTAACAAATGTGTATTGTGTACATGGAGGGGTAGATAAAACAGATATGGTTCCTACCCACATTGACTTTACAGTATAGTGTCAGTGACAGATAGAAAACAAGAGAGAGAAAAGCAACTAAATGTACAATGGTAAAGTGTGGCAAGAGATAGAAAGCAGATCAGTGGTTCCCAGGGGCTGGGGAGGGGTATGAAATGGGAGTGACTGCTAAAAGGTATGGGGCAAGCCCAGCCAAGATGGAGGGGTAGGTAGACACACTGTGCCTCCTTGCACAACCAAAAGAAGGACAACAACAAATTTAAAAACAAAAATAACCAGAACTGCCAGAAAATCAAACAGTATAGAAGTCTGACAATGAAGGAGTTAAAGAAGAAATATTCATCCAGGCTGGTAGGAGGGGCGGAGATGGAGAGGTGTGGTGGAGAGGACTTGCGGCAAGGCAGCAGCTAGAGGACCAGGGTGGGCAAGGAGGCAGCTAGTGGAGCAGGCAGTCCCACATTCATGTGCAGATAAACTGGGAGGAACAACTGGAGAATGAGACAGACTGCACAATCCAGGGTTCCAGTGCAAGGAAATAAAGCCTCCAAACCTCTGACTAACATATCCTGTGGGGGGTGAAGTGGCAGGAAAAACTCCCAGCCTCACAAGAGAGTTCATTGGAGAGACCCATAGAGTCCTAGAATGTACATAAAACCATCCACCTGGGAATCAACACCAGACAGGCCCAATTTGCTTGTGGGTAGTGGTGGAAGTGACTGAAAGCCAACAGACAGCTGAGCAAGCAGCATTGTTCCCTCTCTGACTCCTCCCCCACATACAGTTCCACAACCCTGGCAAATACCTAAGGCTCCGCCTCTTACTACATAACAGGTGCACCAAGACAAAAAAAAAAAAAAAAGGCCCAAATGAAAGAACAGATCAAAGCTCCAGAAAAAATACAACTAAGCAATGAAGAGATAGCCAAACTATCAGATGCAGAGTTCAAAACACTGGTAATCAGGATGCTCACAGAATTGATTCAGTATGGTAGCAAAATAGAGGAAAAAGTGAAAGCTATAAAAAGTGAATAAAGGGAACCAAGAGTGAAGGGAAGGAAACTGGCACTCAGATCAATGGTTTGGAGCAGAAGGAAGAAATAAATATTCAACCAAAACAGAATGAATAAACAAGAATTCAAAAAAAAAAATGAGGAGAAGCTGAGGAACCTCCAGGACAACTTTAAACTTCCCAACATCTGAATCATAGGGGTGCCAGAAGAAGAAGAGGAAGAGCAAGATATTGAAAACTTATTTGAAAAAACAATAAAGGAGCACTTCCCTAATCTGGCAAAGGAAGTAGACTTCCAGGAAGTCCAGGAAGCTCAGAGAGTCCAAAAAAAGTTGGATCCAAGGAAACACACACCAAGGCACATCATAATTACATTACCCAAGATTAAAGATAAGGAGAGAATCTTAAAAGCAGCAAGAGAAAAGCAGAGAGTTACCTACAAAGGAGTTCCCATAAGTCTATCAGCTGATTTCTCAAAAGAAACCTTACAGGCAAGAAGGGGCTGGAAAGAAGTATTCCAAGTCATGAAAGGCAAGGACCTACATCCAAGATTACTCTATCCAGCAAAGCTATCATTTAGAATGGAAGGGCAGATAAAGTGCTTCCCAGATAAGATCAAGTTAAAGGAGTTCATCATCACCAAGGCCTTATTATATGAAATGTTAAAGGGACTTATCTAAGAAAAAGAAGATCAAAAATATGAACAGTAAAATGACAACAAACTCACAACTATCAACAACCAAACCTAAAAAATAACAAAAGTAAAAACAATAATGAACTAAGCAAACAACTTGAAAAGGAACAGAATCACAGAAATGGAGATAATATGGAGGGTTATCAGCAGGAAGGGGGAGGGGGGAGCATAGGGGAAAAGGTACAGGGAATAAGAAGCATAAAGAAGAAGCATGGTAGGGACAAAATAGACAGGAGGAGGTTAAGAAAGCATGGGAAGTGGAGAAGCCAAAGAACTTATATGTATGACCCATGGATATAAACTAAAGTGGGGGAATGATGGTGGGACGGTGGGTACAGGGTAGAGAGGAATAAAGGGGAGAAAAAATGGGATAACTGTAATAGCATAATCAATAAGATACATATTTTTAAAAGGGTACAGTACAAGATTTCTTTGGTTGGCAATGGCAATGTCCTGAAGCCTATTGTGATGGTGATTGTACAACCTAGTGCATATACTAGAAGCCAATGAATGGTACTCTACATGAGTAAATTGTATAGCACGGGAGTTGTATCTCAATAAAAAATGTTATTTAAAAAGCAAAAAGCTGTAGAATAGAGAGGCAGCCATGCCAGAAGCAGGGAAATGTGGCCAGCTGTCCACCAGATCAGCTCCCTTGCACCCAGAACGTTAAGGAGGGCTCCCCCACACTGAACAGTTTGAGGACCTTGTTACCTGCCCCAGGAAAATGAAGCCAGCGGTGCCAGAGTGTCTCATCCTCTGATCCCAAGACAACTTCCACTAAAGTTTTCTTTCCTCCCCCAGTTGTCTCCACTTCTTCTCCTGACTCTGAAAAATTGTTCTATGCACTCCAATTGTTTCCCGGTAACTCCTGGCACCAGAATCTACCATCAGAGACTTGACTTAATGCATAACCAAAGGTGACAAGACCAAGAGGTTTTTCCATTGAGTCCTGACCCTGGCAGTTCTAATATCTAGGAAAAAGGCAGCCTTCACAATCTCTAAGTAGAACTGCTGGAGGCTCCGGTCCTATTTGACATATCACTGCAGATGCCCTATTACCACACTTTAGCACACATGGTGTCCTCAGAAATAAACTTAGATGGAACAGAAATAAATCTGTTCCATCAAATCTTTCCTTTTCCTGAATGAAAAGAGGTCATTCTAACCTTGCCAGGAGCTCAGAAAGAACTTTGCCTTTGAGCTAGAGACAAAATCAGTGCTGGGAATTGCAAAGCTGCTCACCCTGGAAATTAAAGCCAACCAATAAAAGATCATCTTCCCTGTGTCCTCACATCCACGGCACCATGTTGAGTGAATGAATAAATTAACTAATGAATGGACAAATGACAAGTGGAATGAGGTTCTGGAAAGAATAATATGAGTGGACTCAATTTTCTCAACAGATGTGACACATTTGGGAAAAAAAAGTTCTCATCAATTCCAGGGCCATAACTCTAAATAAACTTCAATTGTAAAAGGAACCAAGACTGTGGTCTTCAAGTAATTTCTATTAAAATCCATGAGAGTAGAATAAGTGGCCCTGCCATCTCAAAAGAAGGGAACAGACCATCCAGCAGACAGGTCTGAGAACCCTCACAAAGATTAGAGAATCAAGAGCATTTTAGGGCAGAGAGCACTGAGGTATGTTATTGGCACTCATAAACATACAAAGGTCTAATGTTAAAGTAGAACTGGAAATACTTCCAAAGCTTATATCATCACCCTTTCCTTGGTGGCTCACAAGACCTGACGTTTGCATAATGGCTTTCTTTGTACTTTTTCCTCCCAACTAATTGAGTTATACTGCCTCAGTTAAACAGACCTGCCTCCAGAAATGTCTATTAGGCAAGGAAGAAGGAGAATGTCTGTTTCCCACTATCTGGTATTCAAAACACAGAGTTAAGAATTTTTGAGGTTTGACCATAGGCCATAGAAGAGAGTGCTCACAGTCTCTTGGAAATATTAATGTGGAAATCCCCTCCCCAGACTAAGGATCAGGTAGCAAGCCACTTCCATCCACTTCCCCACCCTTTCTGCGCTAAAGATACAGAAGGTGGTGGTGTTGTACTGAGAGGAGGACAGAATTGATAGAAGGAATATAATTGAAATAATTTATAAACCCCAAATTACAACAAAGCCTTTATGAAAGTCCGTTTCTTTGCATGAGGTTAAGTCTCCATAGTACCCATTTCTCATGTGACAGGGGGTTCCCAGTTAGCTACTGAGATCTCCTGTCGCCTGCTGGCCAAAGTGCCTCTGTGCCTTGCACAGCACATCGCAACCAGACTGGGCCCCACGGTTCCCAGTACAGAGTGTCAAGGAGGGTTGGCTGACTGTGTTAAATGCCACAGCGATGACAAATAAGGGCTAGGAAATATCTTTTGGGTTTGGAAGCATGAATTCACGTGTGTTTTGGCCCCTGCCCCCTTGGAGTTTACAGTCTACAAAAGAATAAAACAAATAAACAGGTGACTGTAGTAAAGTGTGAAAAGTACTCTGGGAGCAAACAGGAGAACCCATCCCAAACGTGAGGAAGTCAGGTCTTCCTCCCCTGAGGAAGCGACGTGGGCTGAGAATTTCAGGGTGTGTGGGAGTCAGCCGACAAAGCATGCATATGAGGAGGACAGGAGAGGTGGGAGACTGTCAAGCAAATGAAACAGCATATTCAGGTACCCAGAAGAGAATAAATGTACTCATTTAAATAATAAATATTTATTGGCCATTTAAATAAATGCTGTTTTAGACACTTGGAATATCTCAGGGAACAAGACAGATGAGATTCCTAAATTCACTAGCCTTTTACTCTCGTTACGGAGACGCACAATGAACAGACCTGATCCTCCAGACACAACGGGTCCTGCTAAGAAAGCCACAGGGAGCGGCAGTAGGAGGCAGAATGACAGGACTTCAGGATGGCTGGGGTGCAGCAAGCAGGGCAGCTCAGGGTAAAATGCCAGCCTGGAAAGGTAGGCAAGAGTAGTTCAGGCACAGCCTGGAAACCATATTAAGGAGCTGGGCTGCACGCTAACAGCAACATGAGGAGGGAAGTCATCACCGAAGAGTTTTAGACTTCAGCAAGGGAGGATGGTCAGTGGCAAGAAAGACAGGGACAATGGAGACTTTTCCTTCCTAGGATGAAAAAGGCTATAGTTTATTTATATACCAAAAGGTGGGGGAGGAGAAGACTAATAGAGAAACTTCCAGAAGATAGGACTCAAAATCACAGGTGGGGGGATCCCTTTAGAACAGGGAATCAGACCAGGTTTAAGGAGGTACAGACCACCCTCCTCTGTCCCCAGTGACCAAGCCCAAACCCTGATAGGGCTTCTCAGTGGTATGGGTTTCATTTACCTTCAAACATTCTGTGGCCTTGTTTTTCTTGTTTTAAAACTACATAAATGAGTCTGTCTCCTGATTTATTATCCCACCAACTGCCATATTTCAGATTTGGGGATCATAGCGACACTGGATTACAAAGGAATGGCTTCTAAATCAAGGTTTACTGTGGCCAGTAAGATGTTCCTAATAGAGTTGATAAATAAAAAAATATATAAACTATGGCTAAGCAAGCTCAGAACCAGAATAGGGTGTGTGCTGTGGGCTGGCACAGTCAGTCTTGGGCCCAGGTATGTAAAGCATCCCAGGCAAGTCTGAGGGGATGGGGAATGTGCCCATGGACTGCTCATTTTTACAAATTCCCAGGTGTCTCTTTCATACCCTGGTGTTTAGAACTCATGATCTAGATGTCTAACCCCTTTGCACTCTCATTGTTGCACCTTAAATGAGTCCAAATTGCAAAGGTTGATATGAACTGAGGGCTTTGCCCAAGAGATACAAGGACACACCCTTTCTACTCCGAGAGGGCCAACAGCCTCAGAGGCACACCCCACACACCACTGAGCAAGTCTGAGACAATTCAGGGACAGAGTCATGGAGCTCGCCCAAAACCAAGACCCTTCTTGATGGCCATGTTCAAAATCCCCTTGACGAGCGAATGTAGGGAACCAATTCTACTCAGATGTATACTTTGTATCAGGTCTTTTATAAATATCATAGGAACTGCTCTGGTCCTTGGGGCAGTTTACACAGGCTTCAGATCTTCATGCGATGTTTCTTAGGCCTGTGATATCTCAGGGCCTTTGCACATGCTTCCCCATCTCTTTCTCCTATACTTCACATGCCTGCCTCCTTCTCATGCTTTAGTTTTCAACTACAAGTTGCCTTCTTGGAGTGTTCCTTCCTGTTCTCCATCAGATCCACCCCTCCCACTATTCCTCACTGACACATGCTACTTATTTATTCATATCACAATGGGTAATTATTTATTATCCTGTTTGTTTACTTGTTTATTATCTATCTATAAGCTTCAGAGGGGCACATAGGTCCATCTGCCTTATTCACCATTGTATCTCTCAACTCTGTGCCTTATAAAATGCGATACACATAATAGAAAAATCTTCTTTAAAATTTCAAAAATTCAAATTAATTTGGGAAAAATCTAGCTTAAACAAAGCTTGACAAGTTTCTTGCCTACGGGACCCCTCAGAGCCTTAACGTACTGGTATGAGTCGTATGTCAACAGGAAGGGGATAAAAGCAGCATGCACTGTTTCCTCAAACTCATGTGGCCATAGAAACACTTTTATGTTTTTCATGGCATCTTTCTTTCCTTGGAGCATCTTGTGTAACTAATGTCCCAAGAAATACTCTTTGGGAAACACTGCTTTAAAGATGATCAGTATGTGACGTGCTTATTAAGGGCTGATGCCTGGAACATGGTGCCTGGTGCTCACAGGAGGAACAGAGCTGGCACCTCCAAACACCACCAGCCACCCATGTAAACATCTCCCCTTAAATATGCAGGCAGCTGTCCTGGAGAGCTGTCACTTCCAACTTACCAACAAGCAGAAAACATTTTTCCCTAAGTCATAGAAAAAAAGGGAAAAAAAAGATAAATACTTCCCCATTCTCTGAACTAATGTCAAATGACCTGAAAACGTTGCCTCTGGGAGCTCAAGCTATAGAACAAAGTAGCATTTCATCTTCCTCGTCTGACAGCTCAATTTCAGCAGCTCCTGGGAAGGGGGGCAGCCCCCCACCACAGCCAATCACAAATGTCACCATTTACGCTGAGATCCCTTTGATTAGACTTTCTGTAGATGGCAGGCTCAGAATTATTCTTTACGCAAAGCAAAACCAGCGTTAATATGACAAGGGCCCTCTGCAGACTCTACCTACAGAACCACAGGAGGGAAATGTGTTTTTTAACTAACATGTGTTCCTATTTCCCCAATATAAATTCCAGCACTCTGGCTTAGATATAAATCATAACAGCAGAATAGAGGGAAAGGGTCTTTCTAAGGAATATGTCCACACTTAGTCAAAAGCATCCTGACCCTCAACTCTCACTTCAAAAGAGTTACAACCAGGAGTGTGCCTCCACAGCACTAAAAAGGTGCAAAGTTTTAAAATAATAAATTTTTATAAAAATTTAAGACCCCTCCATGCAGCTTTAGATTAATGTGCAGCTTTAAAAGATTCAGAAATATGGTGTGCACATTGCCTGTGAGTTCTTGCTCCAAACTGGGGATGAAGATGAAAATGGAAAAGTCTTGACCTTCCTTACTTTCTTTTGTTTACAAAGCCCTGTAACTGCTGGAAGGCCTGAGGTATGTTTGTTTAGCAGCATCAACTTGATTGTCTGACCATTACATCTGGCCATTGAATCCACCTGTTTAGAAGCACTCTGGAGGGAAGGCTGGCAGATTAGGGGGTTGTCTGAGTCCATTTCCAATTCTATTTTAGTAGTCAACCTCCCTGTCCTTATAAATAGTATGTAGCACACACTAACATCTGCTCTCTGAGAGTTTGCAGTATAACTTAAGGGTGGAGAGAAGAGGCTGGCTTCTAACCACTGCTCTGCATTTAACTAGCTGTGTGGCTTTGGGCAAATTACTAAACTCCTGTGATCAGCAGTTTCCTTACCTGAAAAGGGGGATGATAATGCTCTGCCTCTCAGTGTCAATGTAAGGATTAAACATAGCAACATTTCGGCCGTGTCTGGTTCAACATCTGCCATTGCAGAACTCGATAAACTGTCAACAAATATGGTGAAGAAATAAGGCAATTCATCATGAATGTTAAATTCAACGTATGATTAAATGCCCAAGGAGTGATGGATAATAAACCACTCCAGCCCGGAGAGAAAGAATCGTTGTCATGGGCCAGCAATCACCAGGAAAGGCATCTCAGAGGAGCTGGACTAAATTGATGTCAGAAGCTGTGTGTCAAGCTCTTACCACGTGCTAGAGTGTGCTAACTACATTATCTTATTGAAGCTTTACCCTAACACCGTGTGGTCTGTTCTATTGTTATGCTTATCTGCAGATGAGGAAGCCAAAGCTTAGAAAAGTTTGCTGACTCCTATCGCTAATAGGAGGGGGAGCAGAGCCTTGAATCCAGAGCCACAGAGCCCTGAAACACACATGCTTCATCACTCCGTTGACAGGGAACTGCCAGAGAGCAGGGACTTATCGTACAGACCATGCTCTCCAAGCGGGCTGTGCGGAGAGGAACTTTTGGTTCTACATTATCACGAGGAAGCTGAAACTTTCTTTGGCTGAAGCCCCACAATTTGGAGGTGACAACAGGTACTTGTCAGAATGTCCCTCACTGGATGCCAGCACTACCAGCCGCAGCCCCCGGCAACAACCCAGCAAAGTCTGGGGCACCAGAAGTTCCTGTGCATGCCCTGCAGCCTACCCTGGGGCAGGCCTATGGCCCCAAAAGATGCAGAAGCATTCAATGAACCCATAACTGACGCACAAATACCTCTATTGAGTTTTCAGACTTGAAGGACAGGGAAGGGAAGTGCTTGCCAGAGGAAGTCACTCACATTTCTGAGGAGAGGTGGTAAGAGAAAGCTCCCAGCAGGTAAGGCCCGTGGGTGAGTACTTTAAAAATACAATCTAAGCCGGGGTACTTCCACAACTGAAGGGCCACATCAACTTTCTGAACTTTGATATGCAAGAGTTTGAGTTCTGAGAGCCACAAGCCAGAACCCAGATGCCCACTGCCCACCAGCATCTTTCCCATGGCTTAACCCTTCCCTGCTCTGGCGCTTGGTTTCCAAGAGTTCACATGGGGATGTAATGTTTTCTGGAAAGATCAGCCCTTCCTTCTGGAATTACTTCAGCCCCACGCATGTGGTATAAGAATGCCCTTTGAAAATACAGGTAACTTCATTTTTTTAATGAAAGCATGAGTTTTTACTGCTATTGCAGATTTTTTAACTTTTTGTCTTATTGGGAAAATAGGGGCAGATATTTTTGTCTGCTTTATTTGTTAATGTATCTGAAGTGCCTAGAATGGTACATGGTGCATAACAGGTGCTCAATAAGTCAATAAATATTTGTTGATTGAATTGGCAACTTCGGGGGGGGGCAGGTTCTGATATTACAGGTTTGAAACACATGTGGGCACTATGTTTCTGTATAACTCTCTCAGTGTTAGACCAACGAGCAGTTGACTCCCTTTCCTCTGGGCAGCCTTGATCCCCTCTGATGGAAAATGGGGCTGAGAGAGTAGTGACTAAAGCCCAGGTCAACGCACAACAGCCACCAGAAGAATGAACTGCCCCTTCCAGTCCCTTCCATGTAGCAACACTGGCAGGACATGGACTCATGGACTCCTAGCATAATAACAGTAACAAAACAAAGGGCAGGTGTCCCTGTTCAGTGTTCCTGAGATCGTAGGGCTCAGTCCTACCCTAGAGCCTTTCCCAGAAAACCTCAGCCACTGCCCCCATCAACAGGCCTTTCAAATGCTCCTGCAGACGGCCCTCTCTCACTATGACACAGTCCGTCCTGCAGTTAACGCTTGTTTTGAAAATGTGAGTTTGTTCCAATATGACTGATACATTAGAGAACAATTTGAGCATAACACATATTTTGCATTTGCTTATGCTTGACTGTCTGCAAAAAACACAAAGTAAATGCAGAATGCTGTAACCAGCTGAACTGGGGCACTTAGAAGTGTGCCAAACACATACGTGTACACACACATGCAAAACTATTCCTTCCAACACTCACTTCCATAGCAAACTTCAGGTCCTTTTCAAGGTAAAGTGTGATATTTATTGTACTGGGCTGGCCAAAAAGCCCATTTAGTTTTTTCCATAAAACAAAGGACACATTTTTCATTTTCACCAACACCTTTATTGATTTGGATATTTTGAGTATGTCAGCAACCTGCCGCTATTGGCTTCTAGTGGGGAGAGGCCAGGGGAGCTGCTAAACATCTGCCAATGCATAAGACAGCCCCACAGCAAAGAATTATTTGGCCAAAATGTCAACAGTACCAAGAAACTTCGTAAACCACTCTTGACACGTTCAGTCAGTCACAGCATCTTCTTCACACACTGCGCACATCTCGTACGTTTCAGTTGCGTTTTTACCTTTCTTGAAATAATAAAGCATAATATGCTGGAGATGTTGTGTATTTTCTTCCATGTTCAATTTAAATGGCTGCACAAAAATTCACCAATTTTGATAAGCTTTTTTTAATGCACACCAATATGACAGCTGTCACAATACAATCTAACATAATTGTTTCAAATGAAGTTAAAGACAACTAGGCACTACTAGAGCCATAATATGGAAAAAACTAAATGAACTTTTAGGCCAACCCAATAGTATGTGTGTATTTCTTTACCATTCAAAGTGTAAAACTGTGCTATCTTTTTATTAGGTTTCTACATTGTTTTAATGTCTCACTGATGAAGTTTTTAAGCAATGTGCTCCAACCCATGAAGTTTTACTGTGCAATTCTGCAGAGCAGTGACTTTCAGTAACACGCATGTCACATTATAGCAGAACTGACTCTACCATCTCCCCATTCACATCTGCATCTCTAAGTATCTTCCTGGCTAAGCCATTTCTTTTACCAAAATATTTCCAAGAACTTGCAACCAGTAAGTTTAATTTGACTTTGACAAAAAGAACCACCTACAAGATACATTTCCTACCCCCTCACTTATCTGAACTCTGATATAGTAAAATTACGTCTGATCCGAATTACCACATCAGACTGTGGCGGTTATTGGGGGTAACCATATGCAGACCCAGTTACCAGTGGAGGACCCAGCAAGAGACCAGAGTCCACCCCAGAGTGGTCAAGCTCAGAGAGGGGGATAATGAGATAGAGAAGTCAGCAGGCTAGGAAGATGGGGCTCCCAGGCTTTCCCAAACACTAATTGCATTTCAGGTCCTTCCCAATTTCCCCATAAGCTTACAGCCACCTCAGGGACAACCACACATGATGCAGTTGCCATGGGCTGCTCAGGAGTTAATCCTTGAAGGCTGGGTTCCTCCAGGAGCATCTCCCTTTTAGGAGAGAATCTGCATACCTCTGCTTTGTAGCCAGCCTAAACTGCTATGAGCTATTTCACAATCCATTTTAAGTGAAATCGCCCTCCATTTGCTACCAATCAAAGATGCTTTTCAGGAACAGAAAAGATAATATGTACATTGTGGAGGGCGTTTCATTTGGCAGAAGCACCCACATGGCTCCTCTACCTCCTTCCTGGCCAATTCTCACCTGATCCATGAGATGCTCAGGTGTTTTCACTGAGAGAAGGTTTAATTTAGAGTTCAAGTATATAGCTTGATAAATAGATATGGATATATATATCCATGGTAAATATATATATTTATATATCCACGATATATAAGAAAATATAATTTTATATCCATGGTAAGTATATTTATATATAAATGTATATTTACAAATATGTAAACTTAAATTTTAACTTTATATATATATATATATATATCCATGAAACCACCACCACACTCAGGACAGTGACCTGTCACATCCATCAGCCCCAAAGGTTTCCTTGTGAGCCACTGTATAATCCCTCCCCCCCACCCTGCCTCCCCCTACTCCCGTCCCCAGGCAACCAGAGATTGCTTTCTGCCACTAGAGATTAGTTGGCATTGTTTGGAATTCATATAAATGGGATCAGACAGTATGTGTCTTTTCATCTGGCATCTTTCACTCAGAATAAAATGTTTGAGATTCATCGATGCTGTTGTACACATAAATAGTTCACTCCTTTTTATTGTGGAGTAGTATTCCATTAGATGCATGTGCCACAAATTGTTTCTTCATCCACCTGTTGATAGGCATTTGGGTTGTTTCCAGATTTGGGTGGCTATATATAAAATCACCATGAACATTCAAGCATATGTCTTTGGGCTTATGCTTTCCTTTCTCTTAGGTAAATACCTAGGAGTGAAATGGCTAGATCACAACATAAATGTTTAATTGCTGAAGACACTGCCCAACTGGTTTCAAAAGTGTTTACACTATTTTACACTCCTACCAGCTGAGTATGAGAGTTCCAGATCCTCCCCATCCTGGTCAGCACTTGGTGCGATCGGTCTTTCATTTTAGCCATTCTAGATATCTGGTATCACATGGTGGTTTTAATTTGTATTCCCCTAATGACTGGTGATGTTCAATATCTTTTCATGGGATTATTTGCCATGTAATTTGGAGAAGTATCTGTTCAAATATTTTATCACTGTTTAATTACATGTTTTCTTTTTATTGTATTTTGAAAGTCCTTCATAGATTCTAGGTGAAAGTCCTTTATTAGATATACACTTTGCCAAATATTTCCTCCCAGCCTGTGGCTTTTCATTCTCTAAACAATGTTTTTCAAAGGCAGAGTTTTTAGTTTTGATAAAGTTAAATTTTTCAATTTTCATGGGTCCTACTTTTTGTGTCTTATCTAACAAATTTTTGCCTAAACCAGAGTCATAGAGATTTTTCTCCTATGATGTCTTCTAGAAGATCTATAGATTCGGATTTTACATGTGAATGTGTGATGTGTTGTCGGTTAATTTTGTGTATGCTACAAGATACAGTTTGGAGTTCATTTATTTGGATGTGGATATCCAATTTTTCAGCACGTTTGTTGAAAAGACTGTTCTCCACTGCACTTTCTTTAGCATTACATTGATGTAAGTATCTGTCTTGATGCCATTACTACACTGTCTTGATTACCATGGTTTTATAATAAATCTCAAAATCAGGTAATGTTAGCCCTCCAAGCTTATTCCTCTTTTTCAAAGTTTGGCTTTCTACAATGTCTTTCATCGTACATCTAATTTCATAATCAGCTTGTCAGTTGCTCCAAAAATAAACCCATTAAGGTTGTGATTTGTATTGCATTGACTCTGTAGATTCATTTGGGGAAAATGAAACCTTAACAATATTTAGTCTTTCTGAATTGTAAACATCTCTTCACTTATTTAGGTCTTCATAACTTCTCTCTTTAATGTTTTGTTTTTTTCATTGTACAGATCTTATACAATTTTAGTTAAATTTATAACTAAGTATTCCTTTATGTTTGATGCTTTGGAGATGGTATTTTTCACTTCAATTCCCAGTTGTCCATTGCTAATCTAGAGAAATACAATTGCTTTTTATATAATGATTTCATTGTCCTATAACCTTGCTAAACTCACATGCTTGTTCTGGTAGACTTTTTTGTAGCCCTTATTGGATTTTCAACATAGATCATCATTGTATCTGCAAATAAAGACAGGTTTATTTCTTCCTTTCCAAAATATGTGGTTTTTACTTATATCCCTTGGTTTATTAGAGTGACTTATTTCACTATAGTGCTGAAAAGAAGTGAAAACAGACATCCTCAATTTGTTCCCCATCTTAAGGGAAAAGCATTCAATGTTTCACTATCAAGTATGATGTTACCTGAATATTTCTCATAGATGCCTTTTATCACATTGAAGAAATTCTCTTCTGGCCCTCATTTGTTGAGAATTTATAGTCTGAAAAGGATGTTAGACTCTTGCAAATACATTTGTGTCTATTAATATGATTATATGTTTTTAACTTTTTGTTTTTAATATTGTGAATTACATTAATTGATTGTTGAATATTAAACCCACTTAGTATACAAGAGGGTACCCAAAAAGTGGAATCTATTTATTAAAAAATGTATATGTATTCTTACATGTTTAAACTTTAGTCACCTTCAAAGTACTCTCCATTTGATGCAATACACCTATCGAGACATTTTTTCCACTGCTCAAAACAGTTTTTGAACATGTTGACTTTGATACCTTTTAGTGCTTCTGCCAATTTTTATTTCACCTCTTCCATATCAGCAAAACATTTCCTTTTGAGGACTTTTTTCATCTGGGGAAACAAAAAAGAAGTGGCTTGGGGTGAGATCAGGTGAATAGGGACAGTGGGGCACAGGGGTCATGCCATCTTTGGTCAAAAATTACTGAACACTCAGCATGGTGTGAGTAGGTGTGCTTGTAAATCATCTATCATGAAATGGGCAAATGTGTTGAGTCTTCAAAAAAAATCACTGAAGCCAAACACAGCCTCTCACACCACCACCAGTTGGTGCACTGATACAGATGAGTTCCTAGAACACTCACCTAGTGGGGAAGCCTGTATTACAGGGAGCCCACCCTCCAGAAGATAATTCCTGTTTTGGGGGAACCCCCTCATAAATGACTCTTGGACATGAGGCATTACCCTTTTTGTATGTTGCTAGACTCAGGTTGCTAAAATGTTGTTCAGATGCTTACATCTATATTCATGACAGACATTGATTTGTAGTGTACTTTTCTTTTCTTTTAATTTCTCCCAGGTTTGAGTATCAGAATAATGACCCCATAAAATAAATTAGGAAGTATTCCTTCATCTCCAATTTCTGAAAGAGTTTGTAAAGAACTGGTGCTATCTCTTCCTTAAACATTTATTAGAAGAATAGTGAAGCCACCTATAGTTTTCTCTGTCAGAAGGTCTTTAACTAGAAATTCAAGTTTTAAAAATAGAGATAGGTTTAATCAGATTGCCTAGCTCTTCTTAATTGAGCTTTGGTAGTTTGAGTCTTTCAAGGAATTTGTCCATTTTACCTATATTGTCAGATTTGTGGGCCTAAAGTTGTCCATAATATTCTTTCATTACCCTTTTAATACTTACAGACTCTGAAGTCACACCCCCTCTCCCATTCTGACGCTGCTAATTGAGGGTTTTTGTCCTGGCCACTGTGGCTAAATGTTTATTTACTAATCTCATCAAAGACCCAGCTTTGCTTTCATTGATTTTCTCTATTATTTTCTGGTTTTCCATTTCATTGGTTTCTGCTCTGATCTTTATTATTTTCCTTCTTCCTTCTGGGGGTTTAATTTGCTCTTCTCTTCCTAGTTTCTTAAGGTAGAATTTGAGACCTATCTACTCCTCTAACAAAGGTATTTGGTGGTATATGTTTAGTTCAGTCATGCTTTGTTATCTAATATTACAATCTGCCTTTTAATCGGCGTGTTTGGTCATTTACATTTATTGTGATTATTGACACAGCTGGCTTTGAGTCTATCAGTTTGCCATTTGTTTTCTGCTTGTCACATCTGTTCTTTGTTCCCTTTCCTTCTTTCAGATTAACTGAATATTTTTAATGATTCCATTTTATCTTCTTTGTTGTTCTAGCTACTGTAACTCTTTGATTTTTTTTATTTTATTGGTCTATTCAGGGTTCATGATATACTTCTTTATCAGTCAACCTTCAAGTGACATTTAACTTCATACAACACTGGTAAATGCCTATTTCTGTCTTCCTAGCTTTTCTGTTATTATTGTTATACATTACACTATTATATACATTATAATCACCACATCACATTGTTATGTTTATTTAAACAGTCAATCATTCCTAAGTAATTTGGGTATTATCCACATACTTGCCAAATCTGGTGTTTTTCATTCATTTGTGTAGATTTCCTATGTCCATCTGGTACCGTTTTCCTTCTTCCTGAAGGACTTCGACATCTTTTATAGAATGAATGTGCTGGGAACGAATCCTTTCAGCTTTCAAATGAGCAAAAAAAGTATTTGTTTTGCTTCATTTGAAGAAGCTATTTTGGGTACTTATAGGATTTTATGTTGACAGCTAGATTTGTTTTTGAGTTTAGTACTTTAAATATTTTGTCATCCTGTCCTTTTTCACTTTCATTTTTTCTAACAAAAAAATCTGCTGCCCTTCTTATCTTTGGTCCTCTGTAAGTAGCCCATCATTTTTTCTTTCAGTCATTTTAAATCTTGATCTTTATTAGTGGGTTGGAGCACTTGGTCATGATGTGCTTTAGTGCATTATTCTTAATGTCTCCTGTGCTTGGTATTCATTGAGCTTCTTTGCATCTCTGGGTTTATAGTTTTCATCACACTTGAAAAATATTCGGCCACTGTCTCCAAATATTTTTTTCTATCTCTCCCTCTCACTGATTCCTTTAGAGACTCCAACTACACATATATTAGATTGCTTGAAGTTGTCCCATAGGTTATCCCATTGAGCTCAAACTAATCACATGAGTCCTTAAAAGCAGAGAACATCTTTCCCAGCCAGGTCAGAGCAGAGTTAGATATGAAGTGAGAAGGACTCAACCCACCACTGCTGGCTTTGAAGATGGAGGAGGAGGCCACAATCCAAGGAATGAAGTGGCTTCCAGAGCCTTGGAACAACCTTTGGTTTTCAGCCAACCAGAAGATAAGGACCTCAGTTCTACAACCACAAGTAACTAAATTTTACCAACAGCCAAATGAGCAAAGAAAGAGACACCTCCCCAAAGTCTCCACTAAGGAAGGAAGCCCTGCCAACACCTTGATTTCAACCCAGACTTCCAACCTACAGAACTGTAGTATTTTAAAAGACATGTGTTTTATATTAACCTACTAAGTTTGTGGTAATTTGTTACAGCAGAAATAGAAAAATAACGCAGGTTTTGGTACCTAGATGTGAAGTGGCTTTG
Source organism: Desmodus rotundus (assembly GCF_022682495.2). Taxonomy (NCBI): domain Eukaryota; kingdom Metazoa; phylum Chordata; class Mammalia; order Chiroptera; family Phyllostomidae; genus Desmodus; species Desmodus rotundus. The sequence continues at coordinate 102,261,428 of NC_071387.1, read as the reverse complement.
GAATTGGGCAATGGGTAGAGACTAGAAGAATTTTGAGTAACATGATAGAAATAGCCTAGATCACCTCAAGCAGACTGTAGTAAAAACATGGATATTAAGACTCCACTGGTGAGGAACTGGATGTTTAATTTTATTTAATTTCAATGAATTGTTTAAATTTAAGCAGCTGTATGTGACTAGTGGCTACATATTGGTCAATAACACTTATTGACCAATAACGTTTATTAAAGCTCTATAACATTTTTTTTTGTCTCTTCCCAATAGAATACAAGCCCTGTGATGGTAATTATTTTGGTCTGTTTTGTTCACTGTAACTTTCCAAGCTCACAGAATTGGCTCATAGTAAGCCCCCAATAAATATTTTCTGAGTGAATGAATGAATGTCTAGTCTACTATACTGAACGTCTGTCACTTCCTGTGGCCCACAGCCTCTGTAGTCTCCTGTAGTCTTTCCTGTGTTTAAGAAATTCCCTACCGTACATGACTAGTGACATAGTGTGACTTGGGCCAATGATCCTAGCTACATCACCTCTGCTTAGGTGGGCTCCTCATCACCATCTCCGGAATTCCTGTTCTCCTTAAACCACGTGAGTCAGTCATCTTCTGTCACTTGAATCTGAGAGCTCTGATGAATACCCCAGCCTACCTCACCTTAGCAGAAGGGTAACTCAGCTCCATTTCGAAGCCACACTGTAAACCAAATCAAACATACCAACAGCACAGACCACAACACAGTCAGTGAGCTAATCAGTCTGATGGGTTCAGAATTTCCCCAGTAACCTTGAAACACATTCCACACAGTCGTTTTACAAGGCTGATTAATCTAATTGATTTCCAGAATTAGGATCTTCGAGAACCCAGTTATTTTAAAATCAATCTTCATCAGGAGTTGATAGTACTTCATCCATGCTGAGATGGCTACTGGGGCCCAGGAGGGATTTCAGTTAAGCCTCTATTTGAAGTTGTCGTGGAATCTGCTCAGACTTTAAATGTTTGTGCAGCTCCTAACACACACACATGCCACCAACAGTTTTAAGCAGGGAGTCTCTCTCAGTCCACCTGCAGCTCATCACCTCTTCCCCAGTTATTATCCACACTGAGGGATAATTCTCATCACACCATCAAAAGTATTTATTAAGGCACATTTCCTTTTGCAATTGGCTCAGCAGATATCATAAACCCCATTAAAACATGATGCTTGTTTCTCAAAGCATTATGTCTAATCTCAGCACAATTTGGCTTGACATTTTAGGCTCGAGGCTTGCAAAAGGGGCTTTGTGAATTGCCTTTAATCACCAATTCAAAGTCACCAGCCCCTGGCCCAAGTTGAAGGGTGTTTACCAACCTTCTAAAGGCACCCACTCTCCTCTTTGATTTCTTCTCCTACCAGCCGTAAGAAACACTGCCTTCTCTCGCTCCGCTCACCTTCGCTGCACTTTTAAAGTAAAACAAGAAAAATTCTGAAGCTACTATATCTGAAGCTTCTCCTAATGTGTTCTCTTATAAACTCATTGCAACATAAACTTCAAAAGCATAAGAGGATATAATGTATTTATATGCTTTCTCTCCTCACTGTAATGACCTGGGATGCATCTGGAAACACTGCTTCCAGGTCCCCACCCAAGATCATTGGTATCAAGGTCTCCACATGGAACAGGAACAGACAGAAGCCACTCAGAAGATGGGAGTACATTGCAAAGACTTCACAACTCTCCCCACAGCTGGCTCCGTCTGCTCCACTGCTCACCACCCCAACTCACCCTGATCCGGGGGGGCCTGAATGAACTAAGTGTCCTGGACACTTTTTCAAAAGCCACTTTTGATAAAGCATTGATCTCAGGCCTGTGTGTGAGCCAGCAAGCTCAGAGAATGGCAGTCGAAAATGTGGGTTACTATTAGAATCTTAAGAGAACAACTTTTTCATTAATTCATTCAACTAACCCAGTGCCTACTCTGTGCCATACCCTGCATGTCTGCTCCCTGAAGCCCTGTGCCTTAAGGCTTACAATGCCTCTGAATCATCTTGTTGAAATGCATGTTCTGACCAGTCAGCCTGAGACAGAGCCTGAGATTCTGTATTTTTAACAAGCTCCCAGGCGATGTTGAGGCTGAGCAGGAAAGTCTAAAGGAGCTTATAATCTACAATAGTGATTTTCAACTAAGGGTGATTTTGCCCCCCAAGAATATTTGGCTATGTCCAGAGACATCTTTGGTTGTCACAACTGGAGGAAGAGAATGCTACTGGCATATAGTGAATAGAGGCCAAGAACACTGTTAAACATCCCACAAGGCACAGGGCAGGCCCCACAGCAAAGAACTGCCCAGCCCACATGTCAATAGTGCCAAGGTTGTGGAACCCTGAGTAGGAATTACCTGCTCTCCGATGGTTTCCAGAGGGGAAGGAGGTCGGGGGCCTGGGTGAAAAATGTGAAGGGATTAGGAAGTACAAAATGGTAGTTACAAAATAGTCACAGGGATGTACAGTATAGCATAGGAAATATAGTCAATAATACTGTAATGACTATGTACAGTGCCAGGGGGTACTAGAAATATCTGGGTGGGGGAGGAACACTTTGTAAAGTATATGACTGTCTAACCACTATGCTGTGCACCTGAAACATACAAAATAATACTGAATGTAAACTGTACTTGAAAAATAAAATGTAAAAAGAATTACCTGCTGTGTCCCTATAACCTAGCTCTGCCTCTGGGAATGAGACCTTATAAAAGGCTATATATTTGATGAGCTCTTATGGCATGCTGTCCGCACCTTAAATACACTGGTTCACTTAAACCTTACAACCACCGTTAAGGTAGGTGGGGTTGTTAGTCCTTTGGCACAGATGACAACACTGAGACTCAGAGATGTTAAAACACATGCCCAAAGTCACCAGTGTCAACCCACGGTCACTGGTGTCAATTCCCCAGGTTAGGGTGCAGTGAAGAAGAAAACCTTATTTGGTGCTAAACAGCTCAATTGTGATATAGCATAGCTGTGAAAACAGCAAGGCTGTGAGGCAGCCCTGCTCCCACTAAACAGCTCTGCTCTGCTCCACTCCTCACTCAGCCAGGGAAACACATTGCTCAGCCTTCAGTGGAAAAGGCAAGGCACTCTGAGAGCCAGAGGGGAGTTGACTTATATAGATAGAAGATCCACTCTTGATCCCTGATTGGTCTGACCTCTTGCAAATGAGGACTCCAAATCCTCACAGATTGATTGGTCCAAAAGGCACTGTCCTGATTGGTCAGAATAGAGCCACTCTGATTGATTGGTGAAGAAGCTGATGAGATATAACCGTGCAGCACCAATTGGAGGGGGAAAGCTTCAGTCTTACTGGTTGAAATAGGATTCCAGGAACTTCTTTATAAGAGCTGGCCCAGATGGCAGAAACACAGTGCAGACTGACAGTTCAGTGCGGAGGCAGGTAGTTCAAGGTAGGCTTCTCCCTGAAGTGCAGCTTGTATGAGAGGCCCCTGTACAGAAATGGCAACTAGTCTCAGTCTCTCTCTCTCTCTCTCTCTCTCTCTCTCTCTCTCTCTCTCTCTCTCTAACTTGAGTCCCATTAGCCACTGGAAGCCTTTCCTAGTTACTATCTTCTTTCTCAGGGCCAACATCAGCTAGGAGGTAACAGAGCCAAGACTCAAACACAGTTCTTAAACAATAATCCTCATCATTTTCCCATTTCAAAAAATACTTAAGAAATGAATTAAATTAGTGAGCTAAAGAAATAAACTAATTCTATTTCCCCATTCCTGGGTCTATGTGAGTTCCTAATTCTCCTCCTCCACAATTTAAAGATTTTTACAACATGGACAAAGGGTAACCAAGATGGGCCATAAATCCCAGTCTTTCCCTTCTATACCTCTTTGTGGAGTTCAGACAGCCCACAGTATGGTGATTAGCAGGCTCCTGCCCCCAGGCTGGACAGCATTTGTTACACACAGTGGGGAAGTCCTCCTCTGAGACGTTCTAAAGTGCCCCACCCACCTAATAGTCCTTGTCCTGGACCACTGGGACTTAGATTTTTTTTTTAAAATACATCTTCCAGTTAAAGGTGAGATCATATGGTATTTGGAGGATGTATTTTTTTTTTAAAAAATCTAAGTCCCAGTAGTCCAGGACAAGGACTATTAGGTGGGTGGGGCATTTTAGAACGTCTCAGAGGAGGACTTCCCCACTGTGTGTAACAAATGCTGTCCAGCCTGGGGGCAGGAGCCTGTTAAACAGAAGAAAAAAGCAAACAAAATATAACCAGAGACATTGAAGTGAAGAACAATCTAACAATAGCCAGGGGGGAGTGGGGAGGGGACAGTGAGGAGAGGGGATTACAGGAACTACTATAAAGGACACATGGACAAAATCAAGGGGGAGGGTGGAGGTGGGGGAGGGAGGTGGGTTCAGCTGGGGTGGGATGGAGGGATGGGGAGAAAAGGCATACAACTGTAATTGAATAACAATAAAATTTTTTTTTAAATACATCCTTTACAGCCATAGTTATCAACTGGGGTACTGTTGTACCTAAGAGACATTTAGCATTGTTTGGAGACATTTTTGGTTGTCACAACTGGGGACAGGAAAGTTTGCTATTGGCATTTAGTAGACAGAGGCCTAGGATGCTGCTAAACATTCTACAATGCACAGGGCAGCCAACCACCCCCCAACAATGCAAAGAATTATTGGAACTGAAATATCAACAGCATTGATGTTAAGAAACTCTACCTTACAGAGTAATTTCTACTGAACACCAAATTTACAGTAGAGCTTGGAGGCTTTATCAGGTAGCAGTTAAAGCCATGCCTGAGAGTCAAGTAACCTGGGTCCACCTCCTGATTCTCCTGCTTATTAACTGCTTGACCATGGGCAAGTCACTTCATCCCTCTGAACCTCAATTCCATATCATTTAAATGGGATTCTCAAGACTTCCTCACAGGGCTGATAAGAGCAGTAAATGAGAGAAGCACCAGGCACAATAAAAGCAGTCAATAAATGGTGTGTGGGTGTCATAACCATCTTCATCTTCTTTACATCAGAATACTGTTTTGCTATAGACCTCAGCATGGTGTAGACACACAGGGCCAGTCCCTTTGACTGCTGGGAATAAGGCCCTTACAATTGTACTCAAGAATCAAAGATCTCAGGTTCAAAGGGGGCTGCCATAACGAAGTGCCACAAACTGGGTGCCTTAACAGAAATTTACTGTCCCACAGTTTGGAGGCCAGAAGTCTAATACAAGGTGGCAGCAGAATGGGTTCCATTTGAAGGTTGTGAAGGAAGGATCTGTTCCATCCCTCTCTCCTAGCCTCTGGCAACCTTTGGTACTTCTTGCTTGTGGCAAGATGACTCCAATCTTCACATGGCTTTTTCCCTGTGTCCAAATTTCCCCCAAGGACACAGTCATACCGAATTAGGGGTCCATCCTGCCCAGTATGACTCACCTTAACTAATTACCTCTGCAATTACCCTGTTTACAAATAAGGTCATGTTCTAACGTTCTAGAAGTCAGGACTTCAACATACGAATTTAGAGGGACATGATTCAGTACACACCAAAGGGCATCTTGAGGTCATGTGCCCTCAGGCAGGTAAGTTATGATCATCTCCACTTTAAAGACTGGGCAAGTGAGGCCTTGGAAGGTTAAACACTTTGCACACAGTTGCACAGCCTAAGAGACGCTTCTGTCCACATGACTTTGTCTAAGGAGGAAAATACTACAGGAGCTGATCGGAAAAATAGGGGGCCTTTGGCACAAGCAAGAGATCCAACAACAGAGGTGGTTACTCTGCTGCCTACAACTAGACTGAAGCAAGTTTCAGAGTAATAGTTGAAAAATTAGAAAACTGGAGATTGGGCAGGAAAAGCCAAAAAAGAAACAAAGGTCTCTGGGGGAATATGCAGGACCACAAACTGCTTTGCCATCCAGTTCTACCCCCTTTAGGCAGTAAGCTCCATGCGGACAGCAATCTGGTCTGCTCTGTTGTCAGTGATAGTTCTGGTTCTGAGCTCAGAGCCTGACATGAGGTAAGTGTACAATAAATATTTATGGAGTGAATGAATCATGTGGGTACACTTCTTAAAAATGCAGATAGATTCCACACCCAAGACCTACTTAGTCATATTCTCTGGGGTAGGACCCAGAACTCTGGTGTTCCTACACTCCCCCAAGGAAAACTGATAGACACGGCAGCTTCAAAATCCTGGCAAAGAGGAACTTCTCTGTCAAGAAAGCTCATGAGAATGTCTGTAGCTGGAGAACCTTAGGACCCAGAAGTGCAGCCCTGGGCACATACACTGTACTTAGACACTTTGAAGTCATGTATTATTTAATCAGAAATAAGTCCTCCAGGAGGACTAAATCCACACAGTAAATAGGTGTTTAGAAAGCTCAGCACCCATTAGTGGTGTGTAATGACTATGAGGGTGCTATTAGATGCTCTGAGGGGCTGTTTAAACATCCTGACAGGCGATTCGGAGTCATAAAACTTCTCATAAAGGTAGAAGTCACTGTGCAGGCTCTCAGGGGAGCTTCTGTGTTTTACAATTAAACTGATACCTAATATTTTCTTGAATAATCCCACTTTGTTACCTGGAGTATCGAAGACAAAATCCAAAGGCTCATAATGATAGGTTGACATTTAGGGGGCCTCTTGAAGCTCCCTCAAACAGTGTACAAGGATGCCAGGAGAGATCAGGAGCTACTGAGAGAATCAAGTTTCCTGCAGCCCTCTCACACATCTGCTGCTCAGACACAGGTCCGAGAACCTCCTTAACCCCTGCCCTGCCTCCCAGTAGGAAGACGGGGAAAAGGGAGGGTAAGGAGGCACTGCGTTAGCAAGAGCCAGCACTAGCAGCTGTGACAAACAAGCCCCTTCATAGATGATGGCTCAAACATAATAGAATAAATTTCTTGCTCACATGAAGTCCAAAAAATCTATTCTAGGTCAGGGAGAAGCTCTCTCCCAGCAATGATCCAGGAGTCGGGCCTCTTTCCATCTAGTTTCCACCTTTCTATCCCCATCTTTCATCTGCATTCAGACAGCAGAAAAACAAAGAGTGGGGGGGGGGGGGGGCGGGGGGAATGACAAGTGGGAGAGTTTCATAGACTCCAGTTCCCAGCCTCCCTTGCAGTTGGATGTGGTCATGTGACTGAGTCCCAGCCAATGGAATATGAACAGAAGTATTAAAGTCTCATTTGGACCAATGAAGGAAAAATGGATTTGATAAGCAATGATTATTTTCTTCCATTGGCTAGGTCTATTTAACCCAACCCAGATTATCATGGGGAGCTCAGTAACGAAGATGATGATAATGATAACAGCAACAATGGTGGTGGTGGTGGCAGTGGTGGTGGCTCTGGTCGTATCAAGTGGACAGTCTCAACTCTGTACCAAGTATTCGTTCATCTCAATTTGAGGATTGGTCCTCCCTCTTTCTCTGCCAGCTGGTTCCAAAGAGGTTGTCTCCCCTTGAACCCAGGAGATGGAGTCATGTGACCCAGAGCTGAGCTAAGTGCCCAACTGCCCTGGCAGGCAATAGTTCAGAAATAGGCACATCACCTGCAGCAGGACGATCAGAAATAATGAGCCTCAGCTTACATCCTCTCTCTGCGCTATTGAGGAAGACTTGGCCACACCAGATAACGTGGGCCTGCAATGCCCAGGACCACCCTTGGGCCCTGGTAATTAGGTTAACATGACAGAAGTCAGAGCTGACAGGAGGAAAGAAGTGCTGAACCCAGCCCAGCCTCAAGCCTCAAGCCTGAACTAACCTAAAGCCTTTCCAGTTAATGAGCCACCTATTTCTTTTTAAAAACTGGCGAGAGTCAGTTTTCTGTGACAATTACTGAAAGAGCCCCCACTGACAATACAGCAGTGTCCCAGGCACTGCGCCAGTTATTCACAGCCCCATTTAATCCTCCCAGAAACCCCGTGAAGGACTACTGCTGTTATTCCCATTTCCCAGGTGGGGAAAGTGAGGCTTGGAGCAGCCAGCAACCATGCCCAAGGTGGTAAAACCAAGAAGATTTGGGCTCCCATCCACATGGCCTTATTTCGGAGCCCGCACTCATCCACACAGTGACACACCTGCTGCCCACAAACACTGCGTGGGTGCTTAGTGCACACCAAGTGCTTGGGCATGTGCTTTATAAAATGTAGATTCATCCTGCGGAAGACGGATGGGTACAGAATGGGTGAGGTGTTCAGACTCTGCAGCTGAACAGACCTAGGATTGATGACAGCTCTGCTCTATTGGCTGTGTGTCCTTGGGGAAGTTACCTAGCCTCCCTGAGCTCCATAAAAGGGAGAGGAAACAGGTCCTGTTGTTTAAGGTTGATGCCAGGGAATGGGAGACCCTGGAAACTAGGGGAAACTAAAGCTTCCTTCTGTAAGTTTAATTATAGAACTCAATAAACAAACATCAGGACAGAGAGACAGGCAAAGTCACCCCTGAGACAGAGCAGCTTCCAAGCCATGCAGCTCAGTCGGATCCAGATGGAGGCCTCGGCCTTCCTGAAGGTAGAAAGTGCCCTGAGCAGCTAAGGAGGCTGAGAAAATGGAAACAGAGGGACTGGCAGTGTCCACCCACGCACTGTCCAAGGGTCAGGGTGCTTCACCTGTGACTCAACCACACCTCAGAGTGGACTGGCACAGTCATACAGTCCCCAAATATCAGTCCTGACACAAGTTCTTCTTTCTCTGCAGTCACACTTCCTAAGCAATCCCCACATGGCAATTTGGTTTATAATGAGGGCAGCCTTCAGGGGAAGAGGCACTAGGATTGAACCTTTTAAGTCTTATTGTAAATGAATAAAAAGTTGGCACTTGATGTATATATCAAACCAGGGAGCTTTGTTAGTATGAGTTACTGCATTGAAAGAGTGGGCTGTGGAGCTGGCTTGCCTGGGTGTAAACCTGAGCTCTCCTCTTTCCGTGTGACCTCTCTGTGCCCATCTCCTCCACTGTAAAATCGGAGTAATAAGAGCACCCATCTCAAAGGGCTGTTGTGCAAAATAAGTGAGGTAGTTCATGTAAAACTCTTAGGAGTGCTTTATAAACGTTAGATTTAATTATTAATCCCCATGTCTGCTCAAATCAGGGACAGTGGTCAGATCAGGTCCCTGACCCTACAAGGAGAAGGTCAAGCCCTGGGCCACCTTGAGAGTTCTTCCCAACAAGCCGCCCTTCCCTGGGAACATTCCAACCATCTTTCTATTTGTCTAATCAACACACTTATTGAGGACCTATGTGGCAGGCACCAGTGTTGAGAAAAAACAAATTTCTTGCCCTGACAAATGTTAAGCTTTGTTGAGAAAAACAGACATTAATCCAATTTAAAATTACAACTAAGACAAGGTGCCTGACAGAAATGTACCTGCTGTGGTGGGAGAAGGTGTCATGGGCAACTTGATCAAACACAGAAACCAGAGAATGCTTCCCTGAGGGAATGACAAAAGGGCTACAATCAGAATGATGAACAGTAAATAATAAAGTAAAAAGGAGGAGGAGTGACTATACCAGGCAAGTGGAACCATATGTGCAAAGGCCCTGGGGTATGAGGAAGGATGGTAAGTACCAGTATAACGCAGCACAAGAAGAAAAGCTTCAAGCAAGCAAACTTTTATGGAGGGAGAAGAAGCGATGCTGAAGTTAAAAAATCCTCTTGCCCTGACAGGTGTAGCTCAGTTGGTTGGACATTGTCCCACCAACCAAAAGGTTGCCAGTTTGATTCCAGGTCAGGGCACAAGCCTGGGTGGTGGGCCAGGTCCCTGGCTGGGGGTTTGGGGAGTGTGTAAGAGGCAACTAATGGATGTGTCTCTTGCACATCAATGTTTCATTCCCTCACTTGCCCTCTCTCTAAAAATAAAATCTTTAAAAAATAAAAATAATATATCCTCTTGTTTCCTTTAGCCCCACTTGAGAGCTCCTGAACATCCAGACACCCCAGGAAATGCTGGTGGGCCAACTCTCCAATTAAATAAGAAATTCACAGATTTTTAAGTGATTTACTAGGTTGGCCCACCCCAGAGAATTTTCAAAGAGCCTATTGAGGGGGCAGAAGTTTCAGAGTGTGATTCCCTCCAATTGCACCCCTGAAGAGAGACGTGCACTCTGCTCAGGTAATCCTGCTCCGAACCTGGGCACAGATGCTCAGGACGCTCGAGAGCTCCGATTTGTTGCAGCTCTCAACGATCGCCCACCTCATGTATAGTTTTCTTTAAATAGGTTCTCCCAGAGTGTGACTTTGCCACATCCTGTGTGGCTGGCAGAATGAATTTGGCACTTTTTTCAACCACAAACCCTTTAAATTATAAACGAAATCATTTATGAGGTGTTGGTGGATCATCTAGTTTTAAATAGGCAGCAGGCAGCACATTCAAAGACCATTTGTCTTGTCCTGAGCCAGCAGGAGGTGAGGTGGTGCTGGTAACTCTTAACCCTCTCTTGGTTTGCTGTTCATTAGGACCAGTGTGGATGCAGTAGCCCCTCAGTGAGAATGCAAGGGACCCTCTGTTCTCTTCTCCAGGGAGTTCTGCAGCTTGTCCCTCTGCCAACCCTGGAGGCAGTGAGAAATGAAAGCACTGTTTCTTGAGAGCTACCCACATTGTATGTTTGTAAAGTATTTATTCACAATATGACATGGAGATAGGATCTATTTATTAGCCCCATTTTACAGATGAACAAACAGAGACTCACTGAAATATATCAACTTTCCCAAAGTCACACACCAAAAAGTAGAAGAGTCAAGATTTGAACTCCTTCAAAAATGGAGAGGAGCTGATATGAATGATGCAGGATGCTCACTCCAGAGAGCCTGGCTGCCTATGGCACGAATACCTATATTCACTCAACAAACATTTCCTGAACCACCCACTAAATCCTGGGTGCTGGGAATGCAGAGGTAAGCAAGTCATTGACCTCTGTAGCTTACAACCTAGCCAGTGTTTTTCTACCCAGCCTTCCAAGGTCAGAAAATTCCAAAGGATCATCAACTCCATCCATCCACCTCAACATTTATTGAGCACTATTATTTGCCAGGCTCTGGACAAATGCTGGGGACAGAGGAGGATAAGATGTGAACTTCTTAGGGTGACAGATACATTAGTAAATGATAGATTGTAGCACTATCATTGTAGCACTGATAGATTGAAATCAGATGGGTACCTGTGGGTACTGTGAGAATAGGGACAGATGCTCCTAACCCAGTCTTAGGGTCAGAAATGGCTTCCAGGAGGGATCTGTAGCAGACTATTGCTTGCTCATCCACTGGCAAGTTTCCCTTCCATGCTGGCAGAGCCACTATCGTTTTCTGGTTCCAACTGTCCCCAGGTAACTCTGGGAAATTCTAACCTGCATAGAATCATGGTGGTCTCACTTACCAACCTAAATGATACATTTAGGGATGTGCATGTTAACCAGTTCAGGTCAATGAGACATTGTGGTAGGAGGGAGGTGGGAGAGAGGGAGATGTCTACTGGGAGCTTCTCAGAAATGATTTTGAATCCTAAAAGCAGGTGTGCATGGCTGGGATTATCTTTATTTTTTCTCCAAATAATGATGACGAGGAATTAATGAAGTGAAAGGATGATTATACCAGGCAGGTAGACTGTTTGTGCAAAGGGCCCATGGTATAAGGAAGGATGTCAAGTAAAATGGACCAAAAGAGGAGCAGCTGCAAGCAAGCAAACTTTTCTGGAGGAAGAAGAGGCTGCATGGATTTTTGAGTCTGCATGGATTGCTTGGATCTGAGGCAGTAGTTGTACAGATTTATGGATTTGAATGGGCTTAGCTTGAGAATACACTAGGTATGACAGATGGGAAGATGGAAGGAGCTTGGGGCCCTGGTGATTCCATGGACCTCTGAGTCGACCAACCCTGTAGTTCTCATCTCAGTTAGAAATGCTTTCAGCTGCTAGAATCAGAAAATCCAACTACAGTAGGGTTGCCAAACTCATTTTTACCAGGGGCCACATCAGCCTCATGGTTGCCTTCAAAGGACTGAATATAATTTTAGGCCTGTTTAAATGTAACTACTCCTTAACAGTTAAGCAAGAGTTCAGCACTGCCGCCAGGTAGAAACAAGTTGCCGGGCTACATAAAACAAGGTGGAGGACCAGATTTGGCCCACATGCCTTGTGTTTGCCACCTGTGAATAATAGCAACTTAAACAGATAGGGGGTTTTCTCAAAAAATAAGAATTCCAGAGGAGAAGCGAGATGGCAGAGGAGCGAATGGAAGCCACACTAACCTCCCCTTGGACCAATCTGGAATTACTACTAAACTGTGGAGAAATCACCCTGAACAAACAACTGAACAAGAGTGAAAGAGAAGCCTTATGACCTCAGACAGACAGAAGAATCATCTTGAGCACTAACTGAATGCACCTGCACAACAGCACACAAGATGTGGTGGATGGAGTGACCCTCAGTCGAGCAGCTGGAGGGAAGGACCCACCAAAAAACTCAACAACAATCAAAACCCAAAGACATCCAGAGAGCCAACATAAATGGCATAAAGGGCATCCCAAAAGCATCAAGTTCAGGAGATCAAGGAGACTGCACCATTGAATCTCACAGGTCTCCTACCATCGAAGTTCACACCACAAATTCAGGGAGTCAAAACAGATCAATTTAAGAAGCAAAGGCACACAAGAAGAGTCTCACAATAATGGTAAGACAAAGAAATAACCCCAAAATGAAAGGAAAGAAGGAATCCTCAGAAAGAAGGCTAAATGAAATAGAGGCAAGTCAACTATCAGATATTGAATTCAAAACAATGGTTATAAGGAAGCTCAATGAGCTCACTGAGAATTACCAAAAACTACAGGGAAGCTACAAGGAACTTACTGCAAATTACAACAGCATGAAAAAGGACATAGAAATTATCAACAAGAGCCAAGAGGAAATGAAGAATACAATTTCTGAATTGAAGAACACAGTAGAAGCAATCAAAAGCTGGCTAGATGAAGCAGAGGATCAAAACAGCAAGCTAGAGGACAAGGTAGGAAAAAACTCCCAGAAAGAGCAAGAAAAGGGGAAAAGACTCAAAAAGAATGAAGAGGGGTTAAGGGAAATGCAGGACAACATGAAATATAATAATATCCATATAATAGGAATGCCAGAAGGAGAAGGGGAGCAAGGAATAGAAAACATGTATGAAAAACTAATGATGGAAAACTTCCCTAATTTGATGAGAGAAAAAGTCACACAAATCCAGGAAGCAGAGAGGGTCTCAATCAAGAGGAACCCAAAGAGACCCCCCTTCAAGACACATCATAATTAAAATAGCAGAATTCCAAGACAAAGAGAGGATCTTAAAGGCAGCAAGGGAGAAACAGGAGGTAACACACAAGGGAGCCCCATTAAAGCTAGCAGCTGACTTCTCAACAGAAACACTACAAGCCAGAAGGAAATAGCAAAATTTTCCAACTAATGAAAATCAAAGGCCTGCAACCAAGACTACTCTATCCAGTGAGACTCTCAATTAAAATGAAAGGCAAAATAAGAAGTTTCCCAAGCAAAAGAAGGCTGCAAGAATACACCTCCACCAAATCAGCACTGCAAGATATGCTAAAGGGCCTGCTTCTAAAAAAGGAAGAAACAGAGTGAGAGAGGAACAGAGATACGAAGGGAGTAAAATGGTAATGAATAAGTACCTATCAATAATAACCTTAAATGTAAATGGATTAAAAGCTCCAATCAAAAGACATGGATAGCTGAATGGATAAGAAAACACAACCCACACATATGCTGCCCACAAAAGATACATCTCAGAACAAAAGACCTACACAGACTGAAAGTGAAGGATTGGGAAAAAATATTCCAAGCAAATGGACAGGAAAGAAAAGCCAGGATAGTAATACTTATATCAGACAAAATACACTTCAAAACAAAGGCCATAAAAAGAGACACTGAAGGACACATCATAATACTCAAGGGAAGAATCCATCACAAGACATAATCATAAATATATATGCACCCAACATAGGAGCACCCAAATATATAAGGAAAATCATGGAGGACTACCAGAAAGATATAGACAGCAACACACTTATACTAGGGGATTTTAACTGTCAAAAATGGATAGATCTTCCAAACAAAATATTGACAAGGATATCATGTCATTGAATAATGCCCTAGATCAAATGGACTTAAATGATATATATAGAACCTTTCATCCCAAAGAAGCAAAATACATATTCATTTCAAATGCACATGGAACATTTTCAAAAATAGACTACCTGATAGGACACGAAACAAGCCTCAACAAATTAAAGAAAGTTGAAACCATACCAAGCATTTTCTCGGACCACTAGGGCCTGAAACTAGAAACCAACCTCAAGGAAAAAACTCAAAAAACACTCAAATTCGTGGAGATTGAATAGCATGCTATTAGACAATGAATGGGTTAAGAATGAGATCAAGGAAGATATCAAAAAGTTTCTGGAAACAAATGAAAATGAATTCACAACAATTCAAAATTATGAGACAGAGCAAAGGCAGTCCTGAGAGGAAGTTCATAGCGATACAGGTCTACCTGAAAAAGATAGAAACATTTCAAATAAACAACCTAACCTACATCTACATCTATAAGAACTGGAGGAACAACAACAAACAAAGCTCATAGCAAGTAGTGAGAAGGAAATGACCAAAATCAGAGCAGAATTAAGCGACATAGAAACTAAAAGAACAATTTAATTTATTGTAAGGATCAATAAATCCAGGAGCTGGCTCTCTGAAAAGATAAACAAAATTGACAAGCCTTTAAGTAGAACCCAAGTAAACAAAATCAGAAATGAGAGAGGAGAGATTACAACTGATATCACAGAAATACAAAGGATTGTAAGAAATTACTACAAAGAACTATATGTCAAGAAATTTGAAAACCTAGGTGAAATGGACAAATTTCTAGAAAAATATAATCTTCCAAAACTGAATTAAGAAGAGGCAGAAAGCTTAAACAGGCTGATAACAGCTTGTGAAAATAAAGCAGTTATCAAAAAACTCCCAGCACACAAAAACTTTGAACCAGATGGTTTCACAGGAGAATTTCACAAAACATTTAAGGAAGGTGAACCCCTATCATTCTCAGACTATTCCAAAAAATCCAAGAAGAGGGAAGACTCCCAAACTGTTTTTATGAGGCCAGCATCATCCTAATCCCAAAACCAGATAAAAACACAACAAAGAAAGAAAACTTTAGGCCAATATCGCTGATGAACATAGATGCTAAAATCCTCAATAAAATATTGGCAAACTGCATCCAGCAATACATTAAAAAGATCATACACCATGATCAAGTGGGATTCATCCCAGGGATGCAAGGATGGTAAAATATTCACAAATAAATGTAATACATCACATAAACAAAAGCAAAGACAAAAACCACATGATCATATCAATAGATGCTGAAAAAGCACTGGATAAAGGACAGCACCCATTTATGATAAAAAACACTCAGCAAAGTGGGAGGAGAGGGAGCATTCCTCAACATAATAAAGGCCATATATGAGAAACCTACAACCAACATCATACTCAATGGGCAAAAACTAAAAGCTTTCCCACTAAGATCAGTAACAAGACAAGGATGTTTGCTTTCACAACTTCTATTCAACATAGTTTGGAAGTCCTAGCCACAGCGGTCAGACAAGAAAAATAAATAAAAGGCATCCAAATTGGAGAGGTGGAAGCAAAACTGTCACTGTTTGCAGATGAAATGATAGTATACATAGAAAATCCTATAGACTCCACTAAAAAACTACTAGACCTAATAAGTGAATTTGGCAAAACAGCAGGATACAAAGTCAATATTCAGAAATTGAAGGCATTTTTGTACACCAACAATGAAATATCAGAAACAGAAATCAGGGGGGAAAAATCCCATTTGATATAGCAACAAGAAAAATAAAGTACCTAGGAATAAACCTAACCAAGGAGGTAAAAGACCTGTTCTGAGAAAACTACACAACACTAAAGAAATAAATTAAGGAAGACACAAACAAATGGAAGCATGTACCATGTTCATGGATTGGAAGAATTAACATCATCAAAATATCCATACTACCCAAAGCAATTTATAGATTCAACACAATCCCTATGAAAATACCAATGACATATTTCACAGTTATAGTACAAACATTTCAAAAATTTATATGGAACTATGAATGACAACAAATAGCTGCAGCAATTTTGAAGAAGAATAAGGTAGGAGGGATCACAATGCCTGCATCAAACTATATTACAAGGCCACGGTAATCAAAACAGTCTGGTCCTGGCATAAGAACAAACACATAGATCAATGGAACAGAATAGAGAGTCCAGAAATAAACCCAAGTCTCTTTGTCTCAATTAATATTTGACAAAGGAAGCAGAAGCATAAAAGGGAGTAACAATAGCCTATTCAACAAATGGTGTGGGAAATCTGGACAGCTACATGCAAACAAAATGAAACTTGGCCACCGACTTACACCATACAAAAAAAATAAACTCAAGATGTTTTTCTAGATTGTGTGGTAACTTTATTACTTGTAGAGCTGTGAGAAGCATAGAAATAAAGGTCTCTTTAGAAGTCAAAAAATGGATAAAACACTTAAATATAAGTTGTAACACCATAAAAGTCCTAAAGGAGAACATAGAGAGGAAAATCTCAGGTATTCCACGCAGCAATATTTTCACCAATGTGTCCCCTAGCACAAGCAACATAAAGGAAAGAATAAACAAATGAGACTTCATCAAAATGAAAAGCTTCGGCATGGCTAAAGAAAACATCAACAAAATGAAAAGGAAACCAACTCTATGGGAAAATATATTTGCAAATGATACCTCGGACAAGGGTTTGATCTCCAAAATATATAAAGAAATTACATGACTCCTCTCCAAGAAGACAAACAACCCAATTAAAATGGGCAATGGACCTGAACAGACACTTTTCCAAGGAGGACATACAGAGGGCCCAGAGACATATAACAGAATGGAATTTCCTCAGAAAACTAAAAATGGAACTTCCTTTTCACCCAGCAATTCCACTGCTAGGATTATACCCTAAGAACCCTGTAACACCAATCCAGAAGAATCTATGCACCCTAATGTTCATAGCAGCACAACTTACAATAGCCAAGTGCTGGAAGCAACCTAAGTGCCCATCACTTAGTAAATGAATGGATAAAAAAACTATGGGGTAAGGGACAAATACCATATGATCTCACCTTTAACAGGAACATAATCAACAGAAGAAAAAAGCCAACAAAATATAAGCAGAGACACTGAAGTTAAGAACAATCTAATAATAGCCAGAGGGGAGGGGGGAAGGGACAGTGGGGAGAAGAGTTTTTAGGAACTACTATAAAGGACACATGGACAAAACCAAGGGGGAGGGTGGAAGCAGGGGAAGGAGGTGGGTTTGGCTGGGGTGGGGTAGAGAGGTGGGGAGAAAATGCAGACAACTGTAATTGAACAACAATAAAATAATTTAAAAAATGAAAAAAAAAGCTATGGTATATTTACACAATGGAATACTATGCAGCAGAAAGAAGGAAGGAGCTCCTACCCTTCACGACAGCAGGGATGGATCTGGAGAGCATTATGCTAAGTAAAATAAGCCAGGCGGTAAAAGACAAATACCCTATGATCTCACCTATAAGTGGAACCTAATCAACAAAACAAACAAGCAAGCAAATTATAACCAGAGACAATGAAACAAAGAACAAACTGACAGTAACCAGAGGAGAGGGGGAGGAGATAATGGGGAGAAAGTGGGGCAGAGTCATCAAGGAACCTGTGTAAAGGAGGGTAGGACTGAGGTTGGGAGGTCAGGATGGCTGGGGTAGAGGAAAATGGAGACAACTGTAGCTGAGCAACAAGAAAAAGAGAGAAAAATAAAATGAAAAAATATATATATAAATATAAATATAAAAAATAAAAAAGAATTCCAGAAATAAGGTGCTGCTTGGGATATCCCCATGGCCTCTATTTATCAGCTTTGTTGAAGTGACAAATGACCCCAAAATTTCAGTGGCCTACAACAATATACATGACTCACTCGGGCCACACAGGCTACAACTGGCTGTGGCTCTGCCTCATGTGACTTCATTCCAGGACCCAGGCTGAAGGACCATATCCCGCGTGGGCCATGCCCATTCTACTGACAGAGGGAATCAAAGAGGGAACCACACAGCTGCATTTAAGGCATCTATTCAGACCATCAAATGTCATACCTGTGCACATTCTATTGCCCAAAGTCACATGGCCACATCTGACAATGAGAAGGGGATTATGCGCCTCCTACAGGGAGGCTTACAAGCCACACAGCAAGGAGAGGTACATAATATTTTTCCAGGAAAGGGAGCAAACAGATGTGATCAGGAACACAATCTATCATACGGCCTTTTTCACTCAAGGCCACAAGATGGCTGCTATAGCTCTAGCCATCTTGTCCAAATCCAGGCAGAAAGTAATATGAAGGGAGAGAGTAGTACAAAGTTTTCCTGGGAACTCAAGAGCAGTTTCATTTCTAGCTCATTGACCAGAACTAGATCACATGAACACTCATGTCTGAAAGGTAACTAAGAAGAGGGCGGTTGTCGTAGCTATCCAGAGAGTCAGCCCACTCCCCTGCCCCCAAATTGCTTGTTATGAGAAAATATTCATCACCTTGCTGTTTAAGTCATTTCAAATTGAGATTTCTGCTATTTTAAGCTGAAAAAAGTTCTAATGGTTAAGAAATCCATAAGCTTTATCCCAGTCTCCAAGACCTTAGGTGAAGCAGCCACTCACCCTGCCTTTCCTGCCTTCTTCCCTTCACTCACCACTCTCCAGCCACATCGACCTTCTTCCCCTCCCTGTACACAGGTGGTCCCCTTATCTGGAAAGCTGCCCTCCACATTCTTCGAATGTCTTTGTCATATCCTGTACCTCTGCTTCACAGCACAGCCCGCATTGCGTGATTTTGTTTATTAGTTTACTCTTTAATATCTGCTTCAAATAGACTACAAGTTTCATGAAGACAGGAGCTATATCTACAACTATAACTCTAGCACTTACTCATTACAGTGCCTGGCTCAGAGTAGGAGCTCAATTTAAAAAATTGTTAAATGAATGGATGAGATGAGAGGATGAGATGAGATGAGATGAGATGAGACTCAAGAGAAGTCTTAAGGAATGAGTAGGTTATCAAGTGGTTAGGAGCTAGTCATCTAGGCTGCCTTATCAACAGATAATGGGTCAAGGGTACTTAGTACCCTCGTCAATGAAGTATGGATGAGCACAACCCTCTTCTCTTGCACACACGTCATAATGATGAAAGAGAGCACACACAAGGTAGGAAAGTAACTTCCCAGGGCACGGAAAACAACTTTGCTAGCACCAGAACCCAGGCAATCTGCTCACCAATTTGCCAGTCCTGCCTGCTTGCCAGTTTTGTCGCCGTATTAGTTTTCTAAGGCTGCCATAAGAGAGTACCACAGACTGGGTATCTTAAACAACAGAACTGTATTTTCTCACAATTCCAGAGGCTAGAAATCTGAGCTCAAAGTGTCAGCAGCATTGATTTCCTTTGAAGCTTCTCTCCTTGGCTTGTAGATGCCTGTTTTCTCCTCCCCATGTCTTCACACGGTTTTCCCTCCATGCATGTCTATATCCTAACACCAACCCTATGGAATTAGGCCCACCCATCTGAGCTCAGTTTATCTTAATTACCTCTTTAAAGGCCCTATCTTTAAATACATTCACATTCTGAGGCACTAGGGGTTAGGACTACGAATTTAGGGGGTGAGAAGGACACACTTCAACCCATATCAACCACCACTTGAGTTTGTGATTTTCAATGCAATTTCAGATACTCCATCGTCTGTTCTCTTTACAAAAAGTGTGTGCCTTACGCAGGGCAGGAATCCTCACTTCACAGGTGCATAAACCAGAAGGTAAATGGAGCCCCCCATTGTTGTATCTCTGTTTGAACCCACTAACTGAACCACAAGTCCAGGTCCTGTCCTGGAGTTCTAGCGCAGACACATCCTTGTAGATGTAGGGGTTTCTCTGAATGTTTTTTGTCTTAATTATTTTAAGTGTTAAAATCCGAGGTAATCTATTCAAACTTAATGCATGCATTTTCTGTATCACCTGGTTGACCCCCGTACTTAGTTGCTCCTACTGCATGTTTGAGCACTCGCTGTTTTCTTTACCATCCCCTTGGTGCCAACTCACACAACTTGAACTATCTTGAGCTGATGGGAAAGAACAGAGGGGATCTTATCACATCCATGATGAAGGTGCACTGTGAAGGTCAAAAGCTGTCACTTTGGAGAGAGAAAGTGACAAAGAGTAATCTGGGCATGTCTAACTCAAAAGAAACCGTACTCCGGCAGTCAGTACCCATTGCGCTTTATGGGAAGTGATTTAGTTTCAGCCCAGGAACACCATCCGTCGCATTAAATTAATGTTGCTAATTTGGATTTTATTGGTTTTATAGTTTGTTTATATTTAATTTATAACTTTGTTTTAGCTTTACAGCTATGTAAGAGCAATAAGCATAAGGCATTTATAGGTATTTTTATGTTGTACTACTTAAATAATATTAATTTAAGTTTAACATTAATATAAAACAATTTAAGTCAACACTGGGGCTCCATGAGAAAAATTTTTCTCATTAAAGGCCACCATATACATAATGCTCAAGTTTGAAAAGTGCTGTACTAACCAGCACTGTTCTCCAGTTGGTGAGCCCTTGGGGAAGAATTGCTACATGAACTAAAAGGATATGAGCAAAGAGAGGACAGTCCTTGCTCTATTTCTGATCTGATTTTGTCCTTGTTCTCTTAATAAGTTTTCAGAAAGCCCAACGTATTGGAGATGCCAGAGCCAGACATTACCTCCCCAGTCACGCCTCTGAGAGAATTCACACTTTCCAGCCCCCAGTAGAGGTAGAACCATCATTCACAGTTTACTGGGCAAGGGTTGTACAACTAACTGTTCAAATATGGACCAATCAGATCCTCTCTTTTGGGATTTTTGGAATCAGTGTATTGGTAGGTAGAGTGAATAAGCTATTGGAAGCCAAACTGAAGGGTCCTGCAGATTCAGATCAACCACCACTTGGGAAGCACAACCAAGGGCTGGGTGTGGGTGCATACATGAGCAGAGGAAGCCAGTCTGTAGTGAGATGCAAATGAAGCGGCTGAGCAGAGAGAAGCAGGCATGGCGGTCCATACAGCCTCTGAGGAGGGGCCCGAGGTGGCCTATGCGATCCTGTTGACTTCCCAGATCCCAGCTCCAGGCCCAGGAGACGTACTGGGAGTTGAACCCATCTTCTTTCAACAAACCCCTTTGACGTGAGCTAGCCTGAGTGGATTTCTGTCCATAGTGACCAAAGTGTCCTTTCAGCTTGTTTCACATGTCTTCACATCCATTTCATTTCCACGCCTCTGTACACCTACTCTCCCAGGAGACTTTTGAGGACAAGAACCAGAAAGGAGGAAAGTCAGGAGAGGAATCGATATTTATTGAGTACTTAAAAGAAAATCACCATCCTGAGTACTCAGTTCACATACAAGATCATATTTAACTCTGCTACTCTGAAACATGAATATTATTATACTTCTTAAACAACCAAGAACCGGAACTCAAAGAGGTCAAGTAACCTATCCAAAGTTAACAGCAAGGAAAGAATGGGAGGTAAGAAGCGTTGGGAGAAAAGAAGCAATGGGAGACAGGAAACGATGGGAGACAGGAAGTAACAGAAGATTGGAAATGATGGAAAGCAGGTTGATCTGATTTCACAGCTTATTCTCTTCCCATCATGTTTAACTTCCTTTAGAGGGGAGGAATGTCTATCCTGGGAACAGATACAAAACTCAGAATGCTTCCCATGCTTAATCAGTGTTCTTTGCTGACCGTCCCCTGACAGAGATAGGAACATGCACTCCACTAGCACCAGCTACCCTGGGAAATAGTTGGGAAGGAGGCAATATACTGGTTAAGATCCTGAGCTCAAATCCTGGCTCCATCACTCACTGCTCCAGTGACACTATCTTGGGCCTCAGTCTCTTCATGTACAAATAGGAAATAGTAATAAAATATCTCATACGGCTGTTGTGAGGAATAAATAAGATGACACGTGCAAAAGTGCCAGCACTGTGTGTGGGAAGCCACTTGAGTGACAAGAGTTATTTACTGGCTTCTTAGAAGACTAAAGGGCGCAGCACTTTTCATGAACCAGAAAGTCCTACCAGTCTTGCTGCTTTCCAAAGCTTCTCTACAGCAGAAGTTGCCACATTTCCCCAAATTAGTGGGAACTGATTTTTTTATGAATAACCTTAGATGAACTTCATTTATAGCAGCATCTGCTTCAAAATGACCCAAATTGATCAGGCATAAGGGTTTTCCATTAGGCAGAAATTAAGGAAAGACATCTTCCAATATCTCAATTAAAACAGCCTCTGTTTTGCAAAGGTGGGAGCTGTTGATTTGAATTTAGTGAACAAGTAGATCCATAGAGAGGTCCCTGAGAGGACTTATCTCCTGGAGGCTGAGTTCCTTCCCTGGACTTGATCCCACCACCCACAGGTGACAGTGAAGCAAGGCACTCTGTACCCCTCCAAGTGCCAACTGCCGCAGAGGACAGTGTCAAAAACCCCTCCACGTGGACCTGACAATACCCACAGGCCTCCTGAGAGACAGATAACTAATTTGCCGCTTCTTCATCATTACCATTCTGTCATCATGATCATTACAACGTGATCTCCACAAGGGCAGAGACTTGGGTCTGTTTGTTCACTGATGTCTTCCCAGCACCTAAAACAGTGCCTGGCTGGTAGACTGAAGCATGAATGGCCCCAGGTCTTTGCCCCTCCCTGTATCCACACCATACCCTTAGCCACGCAACTAAAGAGGCATACTTCACTGCCCCTTCCCCTTGAATCTGGGCTTGCCTTGTGACTCTCTTTGTCTAGTAGAGTGGAGCGGAAATGCTGATGCACCACTCTGAGCCTGGACCTCAAAAGGCTTTGTATGTTTCCCCTTCACTCTCTGCTGTCAACATGAGAAAGACATATCCAGACAAGCCTGCTTGTTCCAGAATAATGATGACAGCCATGGGGCAAAGCCAAGCTGCCCTGGCTATTTCAGCTGAGGCCATCCGAGATCAGCCAACAGACAGCTGACCCACAGACACACACATGAACCTAGGCAAGCCACAGGACTCCCAGCTAACTCACAGACCTGTAAGCCAAGCTACTGCTTGCTCTTTTAAGCCACCAAACTTCGGAGTAGTTTGTTACACAACATTAAGAAAAAAATCACTGATATACTGGAATATCCACATAAATTGATGAACTTAATCTATTAAATGCTGTTAAAAGTGTACTAAGAGAGAGAACCAAGATGGCGGCATAGGCAGACATACTGCGCCTCCTCGCACAACCAGAACTGACAGAAAATCGAAGGGCAAGGGGGTCCAACACCAAGGAAATACAAAATAAACATTCAAGCAGACCGGTAGGAGGGGCAGAGATGGGCACCGGGGTGGAGAGGACTCACGCTGCTGTGGCGGGACTGAGACTGACGGAGTGTGGGACGAACAGGGCAGGCAGTCCGAGCACTAGCAGACCCTGCAGCCCTACATTTGCGCAGATAAACCGAGAGGGCCAGACTCAGAGTGGCGGAGAGTGGGGTAGGCAGAGCAGTGGGTAGCACCCTGGGGCCCCACATTCGCACACAGATAAACCAGGCCAACAGCGGGGATCGAAGCAGACTGCGCAACTCAGGGCTCCAGCTCCGGGAAATAAAGCCTCAAGCCTCTGATGGGAAGAGCCCATGGGGGTTGGGGAAGCAGCAGGAGAGACTCCCAGCCTCACAGGAGAGGTCCTTGGAGAGACCCACAGGGGCCTAGAGTGTGCACAAGCCCACCCACTGGGGAACCAGCACCAGAGTGGCCCACTTTGATTGTGGGTATCCGAGTGAAAGACTGAAATCCGGAGGACAGTGAGGCGGGCACCATTGCTCCCTCTCAGCCCCTCCCCCACGTACAGCTTCACAGCACAGACCAGCGTTACCCCACCCCTGTGAACACCTAAGGCTCCGCCCCTTAAAGTAACAGAAGCGCCAAGACAAAAAAAAAAAAGGCCCAAATGACAGAACACTTCAAAGCTCCAGAAAAAATACAACTAAGCGACGAAGAGATAGCCAACCTATCGGATGCACAGTTCAAAGCACTGGTTATCAAGATGCTCACAGAATTGGTTGAATCTGTTCAAAAAGTAGATGAAAAAATGAAGCCTATGCTAAGAGAAACAAAGGAAAATGTACAGGGAACCAATAGTGATGTGAAGGAAACTGGGACTCAAATCAACAGTGTGGACCAGAAGGAAGAAAGAAACATCCAACCAGAAAAGAATGAAGAAACAAGAACTTGGAAAAATGAGGAGAGGCTTAGGAACCTCCAGGACATCTCGAAACATTTCAACATCCGAATTATAGGGGTGCCAGAAGGAGAAGAGGAAGAACAAAAAATTGAAAACTTATTTGAACAAATAATGAAGGAGAACTTCCCTAATCTGGCAAAGGAAATAGACTTCCAGGAAGTCCAGGAAGCTCAGAGAGTCCCAAAGAAGCTGGACCCAAGGAGGAACACACCAAGGCACATCATCATTACATTACCCAAGACTAAACGCAAGGACCTACATCCAAGATTACTGTATCCAGCAAAGCTATCATTTAGAATGGAAGGGAAGATAAAGTGCTTCTCAGATAAGGTCGAGTTAAAGAAGTTCATCATCACCAAGCCCTTATTATATGAAATGTTAAAGGGAGTTACCTAAGAAAAAGAAGATAAAAAATATGAACAGTAAAAATGACAGCAAACTCACAGTTATTAACGACCACACCTAAAACGAAAACAAGAGCAAACTAGGCAAACAACTAGAACAGGAACAGAACCATAGAGATGGGGATCACATGGAGGGTTGTCAATAGGGGAGTGGGAGGGGGAGGGGGGGAAGGTACAGAGAATAAGTAGCATAGATGATAGGTGGAAAATAGACAGGGGGAGGGTAAAAATAGTGTAGGAAATGTAGAAGCCAAAGAACTTATAAGTATGATCCATGGACATGAACTATAGGGGGGAATGTGGGAGGGAGGGGGTGGGCAGGATGGAGTGGAGTGGGGGCGGGAAATGGGACAACTGTAATAGCATAATCAATAAATATATATATTTTTTAAAAGTGTACTAAGTACTAAGCACCTAGTTAAATAATTTACATACATTAAGGATCCTGTCTTGATTTAAAATGTTGATATTTTGTTCATCATGAAATTTGTTTTATGAATTATTTGTTTTAAATATTGCATTTATATATTATTTATCTTGATTAATGAGTTTTTTCAGTGCCTCCTTAAATTTTGCACTACTCACTCACCTCACCATATTCTAAGCACTGATTATCCCATTTGTCCCTCATCAAAATTAATCTATCAGAACATAAGGCCCACATGAAATTGGAATAATGGGAACAACACAATAAATAATGCAGTATTGGATTATAACTCAAAACATAAAGTAAACACCCATACCCACGAGTCCAAATTGATGTGAATAAATAATTGAATAAATAAATAAATATGGGAAAATGCACAAATACCCCATACAGAAGAATTCCACATAATTTATTTAGACACTCCCCATCAAGGAAGGGGAGCATCAGCCCCGACTCCTTAAGTGTGAGCTAACATAGTGACTTCCTTTCAAAGACAACAGCAGAGGAAGGGTGGAAAAGAGGAACTGAACAGTGGAAAAACCTGACCAACACACCTCAGCCAAGTAATGAAGGCCAACATCAGCTGTGATAGTTATGTTGGTAGCTGGTACCCTTGATAAGATGCGATGAGAATGGTCTTCCTCCCCAAACCCATCTAGCTCAGTCTACTCATGAGAAACACATCAGATAAACTGCAGTTGAGGGACAGTCTCTAAGATACCTGACCAGCCCTCCTCAAAACTGTCAGTCATTAAACACAAGGGAACTCTGAGAAACCATCACAGTCTAGAGGACCAAGGGGACATGATGACTGAACGTAATGTGGTGTCCGGAAGGAATCCTGGAACAGAACATGAGCATGCAGTAAAAACTAAGGAAATCCCAATCGAGCATAGACTTCAGTGAATCTCATGCATCAATATTGGCACATTAATTGTGACAAATGTACCGTTGTGATGTAAAACGCTGACAATAGGGAAAGCTGGGGACAGGGTAAATGGGAATTTGCTGTACTATCTTTGCAGCTTTTCTGTAAATCTAAAACTATTCTAAAACAAATGTTTTACAATAAATAAGTAGATAAATAAATAAAGGCCTAGAGAGATTCAGTAAATTGCCCAAGGTCACGGAGCTAATAAAGCACAAAGCTGAGAGTCTAATCCAGGACTACGTTTCAACCAACACCCTATAGCTCACCTCCTTACACTGTGACACTTCTCCACATGACAAATCTAAGAAAGGGAGGGACAGAAAGGGAGGAGAAGGAAGGAAGGGAGGAAAAGAGGAAGGAAGAAATGAAGGAGAGAGGTAGGGAAAGAGAGAAAGAGAGATCGGTTGCCATCTATTTGCCAGCTTTTCGCTGTTTGATGAAACTGGCCATCTGGAATGACTTTTCTCCTCTCCTCCTAGAGGCATATTCAGCAGCTTTCAGCTTTACTGTGGGCTTCTCACCCAGCTGTGCTCACCCTCCCGCAAACTCCCATGAAATCAATAGCACACATCCATCATTTTATCTCCACCACTTAGCAGAAGCAAAAAACACTTTGCCAAAGTACCCTCTGCCAGACAAGACATATCACCCCATCACCACCGTATACATACATCTTGCATGCAATTGTGTAAGTGGTTTGGGGTCCTTTGAAATTGGAGATTTATTCCTGCTTCCCTTAAGTTTTATTAGGGAAGGTTTATCATCAATATGAAACTTTAATTCCTCCAAAGCCATGGATTAATAGACTCATAAACTTTAATACCTGGTGCTTTATGCACTTCATCCAAGATATACTCAACACAGTTGAGGAGTGACAACTTAGTTCAATTTTCTGGTCCCCTCCACCCTGCAATTCTGAGACCTTGGAGGATGCCATTAGATTGACCTTCATAAAGCTTCATAATGTGGCTGAACATCATAAGGAGGCTGAACACTGGAATCAGACCAATAAGAGTTCAAATCCTAGCTGCATCACAAATCCTAGCTGTGCAACTCTAGGCTAGTTGCTTTACCTCTCTGAGCTTCAGCTTCTTCATCTATAAAATGAAGATAAAACCAGAACGTATTTCACAAGGTTATTAGTTGTTCATTGTGTGTGTGAGAGAGAGAGAGAGTGAGAGAGAGAATGAGAGAGGACAAAATGAAAACAAAAACCTTTTATATGACAAGGAAAATAAAAGCACCCCCTTAAGACCTCTGCAGAGAAAGCAAAGAGACCAGAACCTCACTCCTCTTCACTTCACACACATCCTCAAACCAGAGCTCCAAAGCTAAGACAGTGTCCATTGTTCAAAGGACAGCTACTGCTGCTTCCGGTGGTAAGAATTGCATGTCTTTTCTTCCAAAGAAAACTTTGGGGGCCAGGGCTTAGGCTGAACTTTCTGTAATTTTCTAATTCCTTTGAAGACAATTTGGAAAAACAAACCGCAATGTTTTTTCACTGCTGACTGTGTCATGCGGTGGCTCTCATTCCTTCCAAAGGCCTCCTCTTTTACAGTGTTGATTTAAATAAAACAACAAAAGAAAAGTAACAGCCATATGGATTATACAACCTGCAGTGATTCAGATAGTACTAATGATAACCAACTTTCTCAACCAGGGCACATTTGGCGATGTCTGGAGACACTTTTTGTTGCCGTAACTAGGGGATACTACTGGCATCTAGTGGGTGGAGGCCAGAGATGCTGCTAAACTTCCTACAGTGTGCAGGACAGACCCCCACAAGAAAAAATTATTTGGCCCCCAAGTGTCAGTAGTGCTGAGGTTGCTACAATCCAGGTTATGTAGATCATTTATTATGGGCAAGACTGGGTTCTAAGAGCTTTGCATGTAGTAGCTCCTTGCCCCCTGTATTAGGGTTCTCCAGAGAAACAGAACCAATGGGAGACAGAGAGAGAAAAGCAGACATAGACAGGGAGACAGAGAAGAGAGAGACTTATAAGAAGGTGGTGTAGTATAATTATGGAGGCTGGTAAATCCAAAATCTGCAGGCAGGCCTGTAGTTCAGGAGACCCAGGGGGAGCTAACGCGCCAGTTCAAAGGCCAGCAGGCAGGAGGAGCCAATGACAGATGAAGTCCAAAGAACTTCAGCTGGAGCATTCCCTCTTACTCAGAGGAGGCTGGGCTTTTGTTCTACTTGGGCCTTCAACTGCTTTACTCAAGTCCCCTGACTTAAATGTCAATCTCGATCCAAAACACCCTCACAAAAACACCCAGAATAATGTCTGACTGACTATATAGGCACTCGATGGCCCAGCCAAGTTGACACATACATTAACCCCCCATCACACCCACCTGTGAGGAGGACACCACTATTAGCAACTTCCATGGATTGAATTGCTAGCCCCATTTCTTCACCTCCCTAACATCTTCACCTTTGCCCTGGCTTCACTCTGGGCAGACTGTTCTTCCTGTTCTGTGAGTCCAGACTTAACCAATGGCCCTGGCATTGGCCAGTGGCGCCTGGTCCAGAGTGACAATGAGAGGCTCCATGTGTTTTTGCTTCCCTTTTGCCCCTTGCCAACTCCATGAGAACAGCAGGCCCTGTCTATCCCACTGATCCCAGATAGATGAGAAACACAAGGAGCGGAGCCATCCTGCTGACTCACAGACCTGCAGTAAGAAGTAGAGTCACTCCATCCAAGCATAGCCATGATCAACCAAGCCCCAGGTAACCCACAGCTGCGTGCGCAATAGTAAGTGATTGTCATTTAAAGCCACTAAGTCCTGGGGTGGTTTGTTCTGCTACAATACCATGACCAGTGGAACCCATCTTAGCAATGAGGAAACAGGAACAGAGAGATGGCACAGCTAGCAGGTCCAGCCTCCACCCATCTTCTGCCAGGCCAGTGCTAGGAGCTTTCACGCCTTTGGTGATCTTGGATCTTCACAATGACCCTGGCAAGCAGATATTTTAGGCCCATTCTATAGAGAAAGCAAAGGTACATCATAAGTTTTATGGGCCCACCCTGGGAAGTATGGAACTGAGCTTTGAACATTGGTGCACTTGTGCCCTGATACCATGGGGCCACCTGCTAACAGAAAAGAAATTAAATGGCTGACAATCTTCTACTTCAAGGGACACTCAACCAGGCTGTGACACAGGCTATTGGGTGCCACCTGGGACACCTTTCACCCATTTACATCCACTGCCAAGCTCTGTTGATCTTGCCTCCAAAAATTTCTCTTGGATTTTCCATCCACTTCTCTTTGTGTATGTGTCCACTTTGCCCTGAACTTACACAAGCCTGGCCCAAGCCCCCTAACCACCTGCCGTCCTGGCATCCCCTCTTGCCCCTTCAACACATCTAGTGGGCCAGAGTACCAGTCACAGTAATTATTGAAAATGCATTTCAATGGCACCCCTCCCCTGGAGAGCAGGGAGAACCCCCAAAGAACCCCACTGCTCTCTGAACAGGGACAGAGTGTAGCGAGGCATGCACCGTCTGGACCTGGCCACTACCACATTTCACTCTCCCCCTTCACTCACTCTGTTATCGCTTAATCCACAAATATTCCTTGAGAGTCAACTATGGGTCAGGCACAGTGCCTGGCACTGAAGACACGATGATGAAAAAACGGCCCGGGCCCTGACCTCCTGAAGCTAAGAATTTGAGCGGGGAGACAATAGACAAGGCCCCGCTGGCCTTCTTGCCATTCCCAGAAAGTGCTATACTCTGTCCACCTGTGAGAACTTTGTGCCTGCAATTTCACCTGCTTAGAATCACTCCTCATTGCCCAGGGCCAAGCCTGATCCCACGGCTTCATGCTCTCACACCTCCATATGGACATCACATCAAAGCACAAATCCCAACAAGTAGTCATAAACTGGGACACGTGCAGCAGTTCAATGTCTAACCTTCACACTGGACTTGAAGACTGTGAGGGTGGAAACTCAACCTGTTTCTGCTTCACACCATATCTGCAGTGCCTATGCTCATATGATTGAGTAGACTGTAACTGAGAGAGAAAGTAGCCCAGTTAATAAGACCCTTGAGTTTAAGTGTAGCTATGGCTAGAGAGGAAAGGCAGAGACACAGAGCTCCACAACCTGAGGGACAGGGCTTTTGGTTGCCATGGGAACTTCTCTGGGTCTGCTTGACCGTGAGGACCACAGTCCCACCAGAGGTATGATCAGCTGTCAACTTCTGCCATCCTGACTATGAGTACACACTCTGAAGTGGCCCTGTGATCCCTGCCTCCTGGCGAGTCACACTCTCTGTAGTCTCCTCCCCTTGAGTTGTAGGCAGGACCTGTGATTTGTTTTTAACAAATAGAATATGGCCAATGTGGTTACACCATATGAAGATCGCTATGTCCACCCTGTAGGAAACTACCTGCCTCTCTCTCTCCTTTTTCCCTTCTCCTTCCTCCTGCTTTCTCCTCCTCCTCCTCCTCCCCCTTCTTCTTCTTCTTCTTCTTGTCATTCTTCTTCCTCTCCTTCTTCTCCTTCTTCTCCTTCTTTTCTCTCTCCCTCCCTCTCTCACCCTTGCTGGCTTGATGAAGAAAGTAGCTGTGTTGGTCTGAAGAGACCCACATGGCAATAAACAGAGGGTGGCCTATGACCAACAATCAGCATAGAACTGAGGCTCATGGTCTTATAGCCACAGGGATAGAATCCTGCCCAGTCATGCCTCAGATAAAACCTCTGTGCTGACCAAAATCTTGACTGCAGTCTACTTGATTCAGAAGCAGAGGACCCAGCTAAGCCCTGCCCAGACTCTGGACCCATTGAAACTGTGAGATATCAAATATGTGTGGTATTAAGCTTCTAAGTTTGTATAAGGTTATTATGTAGCAATAGGCACTAACATACTGAGCTAGGTGGCCACTCCCACTTCTTTCCCACCCTGGTGGGAATTGGGCACATGGAAAAATACTGTTACTTTCCTGGGGCTGCCATGACAAATTGCCACAAACCAGAAGGCCTGAAACAACAGGAATTCATTCTCTTATAGTTCCGAATGGCAGAAGTCTAGAATCAAGGTGTCAGCAAGGCCATACTTTCTCCAAAGTCTCTAAGAATCTTCCCTTGCCTTTCCTACCTTCTGGTGGCTCCCTGCAGTCCATGGAATTCCTTGGCTTGTAGATATATCACTCTAATGTCCACCTTCATCTTCACATGGCCCTTTCCTATGTGTGTGTCTGTGCCCAAACTTCCTCTTCTTATAAGGACACCAGCCATTGGCGTAGGGCCCACCCTGAGGCTGTATGACCTCCTCTTAAGTTGATTACATCTGCAATGACCTTATTTCCAGACACGTCACATTCACAGGGTCCAAGGATTAGGACTTCAACATATCATTTTGGGGGTGGGAGGAAACACAATTCAACCCACAACAGATGCTGTCTTCACACCTAGCACACAGAGTATGTGGGTCTACCTGGCCACCCCAGCCCCCTGGGAAGTTACCCATTCGCTCCAATTCCCACTGATTCTAGGTTCAGCCATTAATCAATCACATGTTTGCTGAGCACTCATACGTGCTGCCACTGATGGGTAAACTGAGGGGAACAGAACCAAGAAAATCTCTGCTATCGCGGAGCATACATTCTGCTGGAGGAACCAATGACAGACAGTCAGTGCCAACAAATGAAAGCGATCGTTTCCAACCATGGCAAGCAGTAAGAATAATAACACAGCTGCTGCAGGAACAACGGTCATGGTGGCAATGGCAGCAGCAGCTAATGAGGCTTACTCTGTGCCAGGAGTTGTTCTAAACACTTCACGGGAAATCGTACTCTTCCTCCTCACCACAACCCTGTGACATAGCCACTTATCGATCCTGTTTGAAAGCTAGGAAAACCGAGGCACAGAGAGGTACACACAACTGAAGGCAAGACCAGGACTTGAACCCAGGCAGCTGAGCTCCAGGGGCCCAAACAAAGAAAACAAAGAGGTGGAGAAAGGAACAGAACTTTAGATCTGGCCACCTCGGAAAGGGGACTTTGGATTCAAGGCTTGAATGAAGAACGGTAGGGTGGATGCCAGAATTTGGCGGGTGAAAGGGGGAATGTAAATGGAAGGTAAGAAGATGGTCAAATGATCTTTAGTTGTGGAACGGTTTAGATCTGCCCACCTCTCCCAAGGTGGGGAGCTCTGAAATATCCAGTGGTCAATGCTCCAAGAAAGAGGGGGTTTCAGTGATCAAGCACTATCTCACCGCAGGGATGCTGTAATGCACCCCTGTTTCCTTCTTGCAGCAGCATCTTTGTCCTATAGCCTACCCTCCCAGTGTGCACACAGGTTGGCCCCACTGCCTGGGGTGATTAATAGGTTTAATTTACCATTAACTTCTATGGAGCTGAGCTAGGCTGCGATGCCTCTCGAGCAGTGTGTGAGTAATCAGTGAATGAGCAAAAGCTTCTGCATACTTATTTATATTCATTTTGCACTGGGGACACTTCTAATTTGTTTGTTTTTCTCTGGTCTGACTTCCCCTACCTAGGCTTGTATGGCGGGACTTGGAGGGCCCAGGGATCAGAGAAGGAAGGAGGAAAGACTGAGTCCAGGGGACAGAGAAGGATAGAGACAGTAGACATTGGACAGAGGATCTGTGAGGAGCATCTGTCCACCCTAAATCTCTGTGCCTAATGACGGCCAGCATCTTATTCAGCCATATATGACCCAAGCACATTGTCATTGCAGGTATCGTGCTGAACACTTGGAGCTCAAGATGAGAGGGCTCTGGGGTTCCTGCCTTCGGAGGGTCCCAGCACGGTGGGGGAGACAGTGCATTAATGAGTTCAAAGCCAGGTCAACATACGGGTGGCATATAAAGCAGTCTGGGCTCAAAGGCAAGGGCAGGGCTCCTCATTCTCATCCTCAGTGGGGTTCCAGGATTCAGGACTCCCAGAGCCAGTCTGAAATTCAGTCAACAACTTCCCTCCTCCCCCAACTGGAATGGGTAAGGGTTCCAAGCTGGAAGGGAGGCTAAGAAAAGGTCTCTAACACACAGAGGGGTAATGCGGTGGTTTGGTTTTCTGGCAGGTATGTCTTGGCAGAGTGAGGCTTCAGCCCCTCCAAATATATACTCAGACCCTGGACTGTATTCTGGGAAAAGTACCAGATATCCCCACAGGCAATCCCTGACCGGTCCCCTAAAATCTGGGGGCTTCAAAACTGTGCTGGAATGGTTTTTCTTCCCTCTCACTCTTCCTATATGAAGGGTTTTTGTCATGCAATTCGGGGCCAAAAACGAGACAAGAACCCTTTCTGCAAAATTAGATTTAGGAGGTCGTGCAGGTGATGTGGCAGGTAGCATGGTACCTAGGTCCTATTGTCTGCAGACTTTTTCCAAAAGCTAGACCACTGTGAGGTCCAGAGGGGCAGCAGGAGAGAGGGCCTGGGTCAGGGTCTGCCCACCCACAGAGAGGACCCCTACAGTCTGAAATGAATGGATTCTATGAATAGAAATATACGTGGAAGAAATATACGCACAGGCACAGAGTAAGGCAAATCAAAGCTAAAGACCAACTGTCTCTGCTGTCTAGAGTCAGGGTTAACCCAATGACCCTGGGGGTAAAGGTGAAAGTGAAAAATTCCAGGTTTTCATTACAGGATGGTGAGGGGCTCAGGGGGACAAAGTGTCAGGCAGCCTACAAGGGCAATTCCTCATTTCTTTTTTATTTATAACAGTTTTATTGAGACATAATTCACACACCATGTAATTCACCCATTTAAGTGTATGCTTCGATGGTTTTTAGTATATTCACAGAGTTGTGCAACCAATACCATAATCAATTTAAGATCACTGTCATCACTCCCAAAAGAAACCCCGTACCCTTAGCTATCACCTCCCCAATGCCCCATCATCCCCAGCCCCTGGCAACCACTAATTTACATGTTGTCTCTATGGATTTTCTCAGTCTGGACATTTCATAGAAACAGCCTGCCTTCCACTTTGCTGGGATTCAGCATGTGCTCTGCAGCTGGAATGTCTGGCTGTGCCCCAGCTCCAACCTTGCCACTCAAGGCCAGGTCGTTACTCCAGCCTCCTTTTGATCAGATTCCCCATCAAAAAAAATGGGGCCAATCATTGTTCTTTGCCCAAGGACTTGCAGGGAGGGTAAAACCAGTTAACACCTAGGAAGTGCTCAGCAGATGAGAGCTGGAGCATCTGTTGTGTGTGTGCATCAGAGACGATGCTGGGGTTCCACTGGGATACAAGCTTAACCCAGACTCGCTTAGCAAGTGGGAACATTTATTGGATCACTGATGTGAACAGTGAGTCTGACCAAGCTTGTGGTCATCACAGTCAGGACCACTGGCCCTGCAGCAGGACACCCTCTTCCAGTGTCCTGAACACAAAGCCAAGGGCACCCTCATTATCCAGGAGCCGGGCCCAGGCTGGGCAGGCACTTCTAAGCAAAGTCGGGGGCCCAGCAGGCTTGTGGCAGGCCCTGGGTAGCTATTAATCCTGGGATGCTGCCCACTGTGTGCTCCAGGCTCCAGGGCCTGGGGCCAGGGTGGGAGTAATCTGGTTACATGCTCCAGGGATGCTGCTGGTCTTGGCAGAGCCACAAATTGAGTTTGAAATGAGGAATCCAGAGCCAAGCTGCTTGTGCTGTGAGCGAGAGGCCTGTTGGCAGGTTTTCTCCACCACACCCCCTCTGGACTAGAGGAAGGGACTGGGGAGACAGCTCCAAACCAGCCCCAGAGGTAATGGGCAAGCCAGCTTCTCATGCTATGATGGGAAGGGGACATGGCTGGTGCCAAGCAAAGAAGGGAAGGTCATTTCTATGAACCATCCAGAAGAAGCAAACCCAGACACAGAAAGTAGATTATTACTACTATGAATTTGCATAATTATACTAATCAAATTCACATTCATTGAAGGTGGGGGGATTGAGGGGTGAGAGCTAGAAGATATGTGTTCCTTCAGGGGGGATGACAGTGTTCTAAAATTGATCAAGGTTGTGGTTGTACAACCTGAATACACTTAAAGTCACTGACTTATACACTTCAAATAGATGAATTGTATGGTATGTGAATTATATATCAACAAACTTTTTACAAAAAGAAAAAGAAAAGAAAAAGAGAGAGAGAGTTGGTGGGGGAACTGACTTCCCATAGACATGACTGTCCACAGAACCAAAGGTCTTCTCAGACCCTCCTGTAAGAACACAAGTAAGATTAGATGTGTGGGGAGGAAACTGCAGCACAGAAAGGTTAATTCTCTTGCCCAAAATCACACAGCAGCAAGTGACACTCAAGGCTCCACCCCAGCCTGTCCATTCCACAGCCTGCACTCTGTATTGTCCCTGACTGCTAAACAGCTTGAGCACTTGCTTTAGACACCCGGGGAGAAGGAGAAATATTTTAGGGGAGGTGTGTATTTGATACTTCTACATGCAAAAATCGAAGCAATCGTCATGAAGAACAGAACCGCAGTGCATGCTCTCTAGCAGGGAGTCCGCCGTTTCCGGGACTAGATTCCTCAAGGTCTCCATCGGGCTCAGCATCTGTGCCTTGGTCCCCCTTCTCTGGCTGTTTCTCGGGGTCCCCGAGGCAGGGGGTGTCTGGAGCCAACAAGTCTATCTGATAAAGATCTGACCTGCAGAGAGAGGCTCTGGCGCACTGCAGTCTCCACAGATGTCTGCAAAAAGGCTATAACTCAATAGAGAATTCTGTTAATATGGTTGCTGCCTGCTCTAACCCCCTCAGCTCCCAGTCTAACTACTGTGCAGATAACAGAGGCTGGAGGCTACGGGTCCTGATTACATTCCCTCCCGTCTCACAGCCCTAAAAGGATGGGCTTTGTCAGGCTTCTGCTGCCACCTACAGCAGCTACAACAAAAGGCAGGTCTCCAGCCAGACCTGGAGAGGCAAAGCAGGGGGCTTCAGGGGAGAAAAGGGCACCAGGGACCAAAGCCCAAGAGCTGAAGTCCAACTCCTCTCCAGTACCTCGGGCCAGGCTGGGGGAGAATATTCAAGAGCCTTCTCCCCCACCTCCCCTGGAGTGGACCCATCCACTGGACACACCAAATGGAAGGGAACACCAGCTCTTTACCCCATGGGGCCGAAGGGTGTCCAGACCTCTCTTCTTGCCCTGAGGACATTCCAATCCCTCCGCTCATATCTGCTGCCCTCTGCACCATCTCACTCACCCCCTCCTCCAGCAAGCCCCTCTCCAGTCTCCGATGCCCTCTCCTGGTTTAGCTAAGTGCACGGCCCACTTCTGCTGACCTTACTGATCGATCACTCTGCATTGCAGCTGCTTACCTGCCTGCCCCACAATAGTAAGAGTAATCCAATTCACATTCACTGAGTGCTGATCACGTTCCACGCCCCATGTTCAGAGATTGGTACCATCTCAGGTACCACTTCAGCAATTTAGGAGGGAGATGCTACTGTTGCCTTAACTTCACAGATGAAAAACTGAGGCTCTGAGGGGTTAGGGACTTAGCCAAAGCCAGACTGCAGTTTGAATTCAGCCCCATCTGCCTCCAGAGACAAGCCTCTCAACCCAGGATTCACCTTGCCTCCCCTCCACACTTCACTAACACTTTCACTTGATGGACAGGGTGGCCATGTAGTTTGTGGGCCATTAATTGATTTAGAAATTTGGGGGCCTGCTTGCCTGGGAAATGAGTATTCATGTTTTCTCTTGTAAGGCTCATGTCATGTTGAAAACAATTGCTGTAAACAACATATTAAAAATTATGATGTCTGCTCATTGAGAAACACCCTGGGGTGTAATTTCTCCTAGTCACACACCCCTTTTCCTTAAAGTCTATTTCTCTTGGATTTGGGGAATATAAAGGGTACAGTGGAGCAAACATTGCAATCCTAAAGGCAACTTTTAACTACAGAATGAGCGTTGGCTTTAGGGAGACCAGAAAGCCTGCGAATCAACTCCATGATGAGTTACCATCCCGGGAGCTTACAGAATTAGAGGCTACACTGTCAGATGCTTGCACGCCCACTCTGCCCTGATGGGACCAGACCTGCAGCATCTGATGGCGAGGTCCGTGCTGCGAGAGACAGTGGTTGAGGAGGGTGGGTCTAGGGAGGTATGTGGTGCAAGATTCGAAGGAACTAGGGAGAAGCTTACAAACATTTGAAGCATTGATACTGGGGAGAGAGTAGACCTAATCTATTCTCCCTGAGGGCAGATGCAGGCAAATTTGAGCATAGGAAGAGGAGTGAGGGAAACAGCAAAAGAATGATGCCTGGCATACTATAGGCATACCATAAATATTTTCTGAATGAAGGAATGAAATGATGAGTGGCCACAGGAACATGGATTTTGAAGTTGGAAACCCTGGTTCAGATCTTTGTCTTGCCCTTTCTAACTGTGGGGACTTTGATCAAGGGGTCTAGTCTCTCTGAGCCTCTTTTTGTCCATCTGTAAAATGGGAGTGAAAGGGACAACAAAGAGTTAACTTTTATATCAGGGCCTGAATGGCTGGTAGGCATTAGCGAGCAGAGTGGAGTGGGAATCTGAAACCCGGGCCGGGAGAGTCCAGCGGACAGGGCAGCCGGTGACGCTGTCTGCACCAGGACAGGCTGACCTGACACACTGTCAAGGCTGGCCACTTCTCTGAGATTTTCTACCAAAGTAAGACAGATATTTGAGCATCTCTTCCATGCACATCACTGGCCCCAGGCACTGGGGGATTACAGACATGAAATAAGGGCTGATTCTACCCTCAGAGGGCTTAGGATCTAGAACAGAAGATCAAAGAAACTGAAATGGCTTATGATCTAGAACCAAACCAACCTGGGCTGCGAGCATCAGAATCAGTTGGGGTGCTCATGAAAAGTCAGACCCCTGGGCCCCAAAAAGACCCAATAACCAGAATGCTTAGAAGGTGAGTTCTGAAAACTGTGTTTCATCAAGCTGCCCAGGAGCCACTTATACACGCAAACACTGAGAACCACTGACATTGCACTTCTGAGAAGCAGGCATCTGCAGACACAGGGCGGCCAGAGGCTTCATGGAGGCGAGACTCTGGAGCCAAGCTCAAGAACCCATAGGTGACAAGAGGTGGGAGGAAGCAGTGGACAATGCAGAGGGTGAGGATCATGACACCCAGAGGCAAAACCACATCTCCTGTTTGGATAATGTGCACCATATGTTGGGACCACTTGTCAGAAGATTTCTGTTGGGAAATAAGAGAATCTCAGGTTGGATATGTGATTGTCCATCTCTCACACTCATTCACTTCTCTCCATCTCCACTGCCAACAGCCTGGTCCAAGGTACCATTATCTCTTGCCTGAACAACAGTCGCAGCTCCTAAATTATCTCCCGATGTTTACTGTCCTCACTATAGCCAATGTGATCTCTGAAAACACAAATTAAACAAACTGAACAACGACCAACAACCACCACCACCAATTAGATCTCCCCAACCAGTGCTCTTAGAATAACATTCCATCTCCTTAACAAGACCTTCAGTGCCCTGCAGGGCCTGGCCTCTACTTGCCCTTCTCCGAGCTCACTCACTCCAGCTACTCTGCACTCCCTCTAGTCTTCAAAATATCACCTTCCCAAAGACGCTGTCCTCAATAGCCAACTGTGGGGTAACTCAGGACACGATCCCTCCGCAGACTCAGAGAATCGATGACTGCCTGGCCAGCAGCCACGAAGAACAAGGAAAACAATCTGTATCTGGACCCAGCCCTCTCAAGGCCCGAGTCTTAAGGCTCCCACGTTTATCACAAAGGTATGGAATTTTCACATGTTACTCCCTCCCTAACCCCATAAGTAGCACCAAGGCTGGGAGCGGGACACCACCCTCTTTACAGCAGTTCTCTGCCATCGGGCACTCCCCTGTAACATAATAAACAGCATGTCCACAGCATGTCTACATCTGCTGGTCCTCCAGGTGGCTTACAAGTGCAGCTCCCTGGCTTGGAGCTTCCATGTTATACCAACTTACTGAAAGCACCTTCCCCCTAACCCTCTGTTTCATCACCCTGTTCTTCTTGGGGCAATTATCAGAATATGTAAACTCTCTCTTGCCTAAATTTGCTTCTTTATGTCTCTCCATTCATATTGCAAGTCCCAGAGGGGAGGGAGAGGCAGGAAATCTGTCTCAGTCACCAATGATTTCCCACTTGGTGCATAGGGGAGGTTCAACAAGCATTTTCTGAATCCATTAAAAAACACATTGGGCCCGGTATAGCTCAATGGATTGAGCACAGGTCTGCCAACAAAAGGGTTGCCGGTTCGATTACCAGTCAGGGCACATGCCTGGGTTGCGGGCCAGGTCCCCAGTAGGGGGCACTGGAGAAGTAACCACACACTGATGTTTCTCTCCCTCTCTTTCTCCTTCCCTTCCCCTCTTTCTAAAAATAAATAAATAAAATCTTTAAAAAAAACACATTGGTTGCTGGAAGGCTTGAATGTCAAGCTGAAGAGTAGGAAGATTGGCTGAAAACTTCACAACAAGGGCAAAACCCAGCATGATGAAAGAATTGTCTGTATTATCTGAGAAAAATCCCCAAGGATTTCAAAGATAATAATAGCAAAGTAAATTTCAAGAGTGGCTCTAAACTCAACAACCCCCATGAACGCTGAAAATTACCATCCCAGCTGGTGGAAATGTCAATTCAAACTTCATTTATAAAACCATTTCAGGCTCTGATTGCCAAATTATTATTTCATATGAGAAAGAGGATTGTCTGGATAAAAAGCAATGGCAAAAGTAAAAAATTCAACTTACTCAACATCCCCTCCCCCCAAAAAATATATTTTAACATTAAAAGTTACTCCAGATAATTGCAAATATAAATATCACTTAGTGCAGATGTTGTGTATAAAATGTAATTATTACTCATGGAAAATCAATGGTAGCAAATGATAAAATCCATGATCTGGGCCTTTCTACTGAGCAGAAATGTATTAGTGCTTTGGCTGTGGTTTATGCACTTTTTAATTGAAAATGATCTCTAACTAAAAATGAATCACAACACAGGGATGGAGCAGCCAATTGCAAATAAAGATGTAATAACCATCAAACTCTCTGGCAATGCAGAGAGCTCCAAGCAGGAACCACTTCCCCCCAAAAGCATCCCCTGCTCCCTCTTACTCATTTCCTGAGTGCTTGCTCTGTGCAGGCCCTGGGGTCAACAGCTGTAAACAAGATGGATAAAGTTCTTCCCAAACAACATGTGCAGACAAATGAATAAATGAGATAATGGCTGACTGTGACATGTAAGACATTGGAAATAAACAGGGTGCTGAAGCAGTGTGACCAGAGAGGCCATGTAGGTGGGGAGACTTTGCAAAGACAGGGACATTTAAGATCAAACCGAATGGTGAGAAGCAGCCAGACATGGGAAGGCAGGGAAAACAAGAGTAAGCAAAGGGAGAGTAAGCAAAGGCACCTAAGAGGAGCTAGAGGACCATCGGTATGTTTAGACTGTAATGAACAAGGGGTCGAGAGGGGTCAATCTAGGGTTGTATTTGCTATTTGGGGTTTTCAGTCACCTTGAGCCACCATCTTTATCTCTGAGGTTCCTCAATTGGTCCACCCCAGATGCCCAGTGACTAAAAGCTATCAGGTATCCACAGTGAAATGCATGTTTATGTCCCCCACTGTTGGGAACCGCCCTGCCTGGTTTCAGAAGCTGTAACCCCCCATGGCTAAGGCTGAGTGAAAGACCTGGGGACCATAAGCCACTAAGGAGACAAAGCTTATCTCCCTGGCGGGGCGCCACCTCTGCCCACTTTACTTCACCCTGCTTGGCCCTGAGCCTGACCAGTTAGCCAATGACAGGTAAGATTCCTCAAGGGACAGACGATCTAAGACAGGCATGGTCATGAAGAGGCCCTCAGGGAAGGACTTGGGGGGCTATAGAAAAAGGGGGTGATGGACCCTCACCCCTTGGCTTTGACATAGACTGAGTCCTCATTCTGTCTGAAAGAAGTCTCCTAATCTCTTGGCTGCCTTACTTCCCCTGCCTGATTTAAGCCTCAAACAATGACAGAGGGTGGTGCAGCCCTGTGCTGAAAAGGGCAGATTCCCTGGGGGGGGGGGGGGGGGGGGGTGATCAGGCCTAAGAAAGAATGCATAAAATCCTGTGAAACCTGCTTTGCTTTGAACGCCCTCAGTTTTCTGATAAGAGTCCAAGCATGAAATGAGTTTGTTTCCCAAAGTTTTATAGCCGTTTAGCTAACTGACCCTGACTCAGAATAAGCCCTCAGAGTTCTTTGTATGTTATCTATTGTTTGATCCTTACTGCCTGACAATGATTGATGAGCTTTACCTGTATTCCTGTGCAAATTGAACCCAATAAAAGCCCATTAAGGAAAAGGCTCCTGACCCTCCTCCTTTGAGAGATCAGCCACCTTTCCTCCCCAAGCAGATCATGTCTTGGTAGACTTATTCTCATCCGTGGCAGATGGGGTGGGGGGGCCCTGCGGGCAGAGCCCCCTCCCACACCCCCCAAATTCACATGTTGGAATCCTAACCCCCATGGTGATGGTATTAGGAGGTAGGGCCTTTGGGGAGTTAAGTCATGAGACCACAGACCTCATGGGTGAGATTAGAGCCCTAATAAAAGAGACCCAGAGAGCTCCCTTGCCCCTTCCTCCACGTGAGGACACAGTGAGAAGTAGCCTAGCTAGGAACCAGGAAGTGGGTCCTCACCAGACACTGACTCTGCCAGCACCATGATCTTGGACTTCCAAGCCTCCAGAACTATGAGAAGTACATTTCAGTTGTTTAAACCACCCAGTCTATGGTATCTTTGTTACAGCAACTCAAACAGACTAAGACAATATTTGATTCCAAATAGACTACCAGGAAGGTTGCCTTTCATCTTGATCCTTCTCTACTCCCTTTCTACTATTCAGTAACCCCACAACACAAATCCAAACACACCCAGCAACTGCCAAGTGGATATGGCTCTTCTGCCATCAGCCCACAGGCCCCAGGAACACACTGCCTCCAAGAGATGTTAGTGGAAAGCCCTCCTGACTACAGCTTCCCTCATCCAGTTGACCACAGCACTTGCATCAGCTCTTCCACACCCTCCACAGCAGGGACTCTCAGGTCAGATCTTGGGCACCTACCCAAGATCCACTGATGCCCTCA
This sequence comes from Desmodus rotundus, assembly GCF_022682495.2. Classification (NCBI taxonomy): domain Eukaryota; kingdom Metazoa; phylum Chordata; class Mammalia; order Chiroptera; family Phyllostomidae; genus Desmodus; species Desmodus rotundus. The sequence continues at coordinate 102,219,145 of NC_071387.1, read as the reverse complement.
GAGTCATCCATCATTGCCAAATTCTGTGCCTGTGTCAGAAAGCAATGGTGCGTCCAGTACTCGGTTCTCTCGCATGTTCCCGGACACAGGCAGCTCAAGGTTTTAGAGCTCACCTTTGACACACAAGTCAAGTGTCTGCTCAAGGTCACAGATGCTATAGATTCTAGTGGAAAGACTGGAATCCAGATGTCTGCATTTTGGGCACCAAGGTATTCCATGAAGACAAGGTCCACCAATGAGATGGCATGGAATTGTTTGGAAAGAAAGCGTATTGAGTTCAGACTAAGCTTCCTTTTGGAGCTCTGATGAGGACTCAGCACCCAGTCTTAGGACAGCAAGGCACGTGACCAAGAATGAGAGAACAAAACACACTGCCATTGCACGAGGGCCCCGTCTCCCGCATGAAAAAGCAAATCGCCTCACTCACAAGTCCTCACAGAGCCCCACGAGAAGGCTGTTTATCTCTGCCCTTCCCAAATTCCTCTGTTTTCTTTCCTTTTCTTTTCCACTATTGCTTTTGGGACAGTCACAAATGAGACAGGTTGATTAATTTCATATTTTGGCTGCAGCTGCAAAAACACCTTCCCTCAAACCCTGCTGGAAAAAAAGTAAGGCTTTAATCAGTCTCTAGTGTCGTTACCTCATACACTCAAGGATATCTCTGATGGGAGGCAAAGGAGTGTTCAAACACTAACTTTAATGAGCAGAGCAGGCAAACATATTGCTGCATCAACACCCAGCTTGGCCTCACTGGGAGAAATCCCAGTTAGTCCATCAATCTCTCCAGATCAGTACTGTCATCATTCTGGGCTCTTATTACATTTGCCCAACCTGGGTGTGCAGGGAAAATATTCTGTGAAATCAGTCAGCACTGAAGAAAGCCAGTAAGGATGGGGGCATTGGGAAGTTTCACTAGGCTGACGGAGACAAGGGTTTATTTGCACTTAAAGGTAAAAGTTCATTCTTTTTACTTCTTAGACACTGTCCCTTAGGTTGCAAATAGTTCTTATTGCAGGAGGAGGAAAAAAAAAAAACCACAGAGAGAAGAGAGGGTTCATCTTGAGGAAGATGATTAAGCAACAGTGAAAACTGGGTCTTAGGGATCTGAGTTTCAGGAATCATCTCAGCTAGGAGTCAGCACACTGGTTCTGAAAAGGGCTACGCAGTCTCTGTCACATCTTTCAACTCTGCTATTGTACCAGGAAAGGAGCCATAGACAACATATAAAAGAAAAGGCCTAGCTGCATTTCAATAAAGCTTTATTTATAAAAACAGGCAGTCAATCAGATTTGGCCCCTGGGCCACAGTTTACCAATCCCTGATCTAGGCTTCAGGATTGAAAGAAGTAAATAGGATCCCACAGGAAACATGGAGAAAATCAAAATCAGCTTCTTCTGTCCATAAAGTTCATTGCTTGGAAGTCAGAAGACCTCTCTTTGATGGTTGATGATCTAGTGGGAGAAGGTAAAGTCATTTCACCCAAATGGCTCACCCAGTAGACCGAAAAAGCATAAGTGTGTATCTGTGGCCACAGGACCTTTGAACATGCTTGTGCTGCCTCTGCTTAAAATGATCTTTGTTCCAATCTTACTCAAGTAAATCCTCTTCATCTTCTAGTCTCAGCTAAAATTACATCCTTCAGAGAAGACCTATCTGATGTTTCCCACTCTTGCCAAGCACTTTTAGCATCTTGTACTTTGCTTTTATCGCAGTTGTGTCTTAATATGAGTCTCTCTTCCCTCATTAGACAGTAAATCCCATAAGGTCATACCTGGCACTGAGCACATAGCACAGGACATAGCATGAAGGAAGTACTAAGTGAATGGGCATTAAGTGAATGGGCAATAAGTAAATGAGCATGAAAGACTTTAATTAGAATTGGAAAACATCATTACCTGTGACCTTTGAGTTCCCCCTCATCTAACAAATGCTTACTGAAAGCCTTGGTTTGCCTGCAGAGACAAAGGGCCATGCAGGGGCAGCAGCACCCACCGCACCCACCGAGGGCTCGCTGAAACCCATCCAGGCCCCACACCCAGAGTTTCTTAGTCAGCAGATAGACCCTGGAAATTTGCATTTCTAACCAGCTCCCAGTGAGGCGGTAGCTGCTGGTCTGGGGCAGGGACCACACTTTGCAATTCTCAGCTCTAACATGGGTACACCGATCACCAGGGAAGCTTTAAAAGTACCAGTGTTGAGGTTCCGTCCCAGACCAGAATCTCTGAGAACAGGGCATGGACATTGTTGTTTGTTTGGTTTTTATTTTGTTTTTTAAAGCCCTGTGGTGACTCTAATGTGCAGCTGGGCTTAGGAACACCTGGGCTACCAGATGCTTACAGCACGAGAGCTGTCCTCAGGGGCTGGGATGCAGGGGCAGTGTGGAAAGTGCTGGGCTGCTCCCCTCAGGGCCCAGCTCAGGGCTGTGGGGACAGCTCCTGGGGCACATCTGCAAGGCACGTGAATGTGAGCAAAACTCAGCGAGGACTCATTAGGTCTGTTGTGCACAGCACTTGTGAATCTATTTTCATTGCTGCTAGAATTCCATTGTACAAAAATACTACAGTGCTTTTAATCTATTCACTGTCACCGATCTGGGGCCATTATGAATAGTGCTGCTGTAAACACTCTAGTACCTATCATTTGGTGAACATAAGCGTGCATTTCTTTTAGGCAAGAGAAGCCAGGTACAAAAGAATGCATACTGTGTGATTCAGTTTCTACAAAGTTCAAGACAGGCAAAATCAACCTGTGTTCAGATAGTCAGATAGTGCTGGGCAGGGTGAGTGCTGGGGGAGGGCGGCACTGGGGTCCTGATGTCCCAGATACGTTAACTCTGTGATAACTCATCAAGCTGTACTCTTAAGATCAGTTGCTTCTCTGTATATATTATACTTTACATTTTCATTTTTTATATTGGTAATTTTATTGTTGCTCAACTGCAGTTGTCTGCATTCTCCCCACAACCACTCCCCCGTCCAGAACCCCAGACATCCCACCTTCAATTTTTTAAATGTTTATTAAAAATAAAAAACTAGCAATGCAAAGGTGTATGCACCGCCACCTGTGGCCTGCAGGGGGCGCAGCAGCCTCATGAACGCTGCTCTCCCACTTTGGGCTCCCGGCGGAATCTGGCTGGCCAGGTCCTCTTGAAGTTTCAGGGCCGCCTGAAGAGCAGCAGATGCTCTGAGCTCACACACAGGAATGCCCAAAGGAGCCAGGGCAAGGCCTAGCCACACTCACCTTCCCCAGCCTTCTGCTCAGCACCACAGCAGGCTGAGAGGAGATTCTGCTCTCAAAAGCTCTCAGAATCCCAAAGCAATTCTCCCTGAAACAGAGGTCAGCATAGCAATGCTGGGTTCCTAGGGCCCTTCTCCTCTCTGCATCCTGAGTCTCTGCACACAGAGGCAGGGCACTGTGGCTAAGAGTGAGGGCAACCTGGGTTTGAGTCCTGGTGCTATCATGGCCAGCTGAGTAGCCTTGAACAAAATAGTGAACCTCTGTTTCCTGCTCTGTGAAAGGAGGAGGTGATACTTCCCACGTCACGGGGTTGTGGCATCTGGCTCACAATGTGATCAGTAGCTGTTATTTCTACCAAACTGAACTAGACAATACAGGCACCGACGGCCCATCTCTTCCCTCCTCCAAGTGATCACAGAGGGGCATTAGGAGTCCGTCTCCTTACACCCATCCAGCTCTGCCACATAAAGAAGCTGAGAATGAGTTCATGCCAGACCAGTGGGCTACAGTTCAAAGCCTTTCTGATCCAGGAGATGGTGGCCAAGGTCAACCTGCTGGCAGCACCACAGTCGACAGCAGCTGGAAACAACAGCCCAGGCCTGGATCTGACCTTCTTCCAGATGCTCTGGGCTGTGAGATATCCTAGGATTCAGCACTTACGGTGCCAAGAAGGTTGGCAGCTACCTGAAATGCCCGGGTCTGGTAGAAGGAAGAAGATGGCTTGGGAGTTTAGACTGAGCTCCACATCCCACCTCTGGCACCTGACTAGCTGCATGACCCTGAAAAAGCTACCTGACAGCCCAGCACCATCTATTTCATGAGGAAATCACTGTGTTTTAGGATTGATACAGAGCCACGTGCAGTTACTGTGTCAGGCACCTGGCAGACAGCAGAGCTCAGGGGATAGTGGTTCCCCCCCGCTGGTGGCTCTCAGCTCATGAGGTAATACCGATAGCAACCATAATAATGCCGGCTAATATGCGAGGACTTACTACATGGCATGACAGCCCTATGGGTAGGTACCATGGTCTTCATTTTATAGACAAGGAAAATTAGTCTTAAGACAAGTAAAGATAGGACCTCATCTTGCCCAAGGTCATACAGCCAGTTAGGACTAAAAGTTAAATTTGAAACCCAAGTCTGTCTGGTCTCAGAACAGTACTTTTAACCTACCTGGCTGTATTAGAACTTAAGCCACTGCCTCACATCCCAGCCTTTGGGGGCTTAGCCTGGCCATTCAGGTTGTTGAGGCCCAATTCCTTGTCCTCCATGCTCCTCCCAAGAAAGCTAACAATTCTCAACTCACTCCAGGGCCCCTGACTCCTCACTTTAGACACAGAGAGGGGATGGAGGGGATAGAGAGGGGATAGAGGAGGTCAGAGAAGAAAACTGGATGAATCTGTCAGTGACCTGGGACTCCCATGATGCGGAAATATCCCACTTCTCCTATGCTTCCCCCAGACCTTCAGCATCAGCCAGAGCTGGAGGCAAGGCCTGACTCTGCCACTCAGTAGCAGTGTGACTTGAGGAAGTTAAGTGGCCCTCTGAACTGTGGTGTCCTCATTTATGAAAATACAAATGATGCCATAAATGAAAACTACCAGGAAAGTGTCCTTGCATGGAGTAAATGAGGTAATGTGTCTGAAGTGCTTGGCCAAGTACTGCCATGTAAACCAGCACTCGAGTCTTAGCCATTATATCACCACCACCATAATCTGCTGTCATCACCATCATTACCAACATCACCCATTATCATTAACACCATCATCATCACCATCATCACCATTCTCCTCCATCATCATCATCATCATTCATTAACAATATCACCATCAACACCACCATCATCATCCCCATAATCCTCCATCACTATCACCATCACCAACACTATCTTAATTTCAAAGTGATAATGTGTAGCAAAGGTGTAGCACAAGAAAGACAAGGAAAGGTTGGATAAAGCCTCCCTTGCCTGCAAGGCAGACATGAGCTCCAGTGTCTTGGAAGACATAACTGTTATCCCTACGTTGCTCCGTAGACTCCACGTGCCATTGTCTCAAGCACCCAAGAGAATCCTCGGGATAGTAATGGAGGCTCTAATGTTTCCATTTCCCCAGGACACAGACTCTGGACCTCCCAGGAGAAGGACCAGGCCCAAGCACACAAGACCTGAGTTTCTAGGAGAGAGAAAAGGGGCCAAAACCACCTCATCTTTCAATTCTACCTAACAGTCCAGGGTGGCCCAGAGCGAATCCATGCTGCCAGGTCCTTCAAGATGATTTTCACACCATCTTTGCCTCCCTCCTCTCTCCTACTTTTCCACATCATTCTCTCGTTCACTGAAAAGTTTAATAAACGAGAATCTTCTCTTTCCCAGGTGCTATGCTACGAACTCAAGAAACAGTAGAGGACAAGATGGTCCTTATCCCTACCCTCAAGGAGCCTTTAGTACAATGAGATAGTTGGACACTAGACAGGTAATTATAGTGGTACGTACAGCTACAATGGGTTCCAGGGGGAAAAACACAGAGAGCTTTCATAGCATGTAATGTGGAGCCTGACGCAGTTGGGGAACTCCAGGAAGGCACCCCTGAGGAAGCAACACATAAGCTGAGCCCTGAACAAGGAGTAGGAATTCTTACAGTGGAGGGACAGGAAGTTGGGTAAAGGCATTCTGAGAAAAACAGGCTTGTGCAAGGCCTGGAGGCGCTTGAGAGGATCCGAATCTCCACCCAGTTAAGAGTGTTTGAAGATAAAGAGAATGAGACTAGGCTGACCAGATAAAGGGGGTTCTGATTTTGCTGGGTCTATTTTAAGCCGAGTAAAGAAGTCATGGATTTTATTCTTAAATACCTGGAAACCCTTAAAGAAAAATTTAAGGAAAAAAAATACCTGAGTTTTACCAATGCTTGCTTTGTGCTCTGAAATGAGAAGGGCATTGAGTCTTGATCAATGTCTTCTCTAACCCTCGGACTGATCCAAGTAAAGCCAGAAGTGAACTCATAGAGAGAGAGAGAGAGAAAGAGAGAGAGAAGAAGAAGAGAAGAAAAGAGGAGGGGAGGGGAGGGGATACTGGTCAAGCTGATGGGGTAGGGGCAGGCAGGGGACAGAGAGGAGACAGAGACACTCTAGGCACTTCCCTGGGACAGTATTGTTTCCTCTGAATCAAGAAGACCAGACAGATAACCAGCAGCTGGGCATTCCAAGCACCTGCTGCCATCTGCCCAAACCTTTCCTCCAGCTTCCCCATCTGCCCATGCCAGAGAGTTCACACTTAACACTGTTAACTCTAAAGAGCAATGGAGTTTAATCCTGATGTCTGCCAGGGGCAGTCCCTTGTCTCCTCTCCCCTTGCTCCAAAGGTAAGACATCCGAGTTGGAGGTCAGACGGAGAACAAGAGGTTTCGTGGAGCCCTTTTGGTCTCTCTCTCTAAATGCTCCCTCCATCATGGGTCATTTTAGGAAGTAAGATGACCCTGGATGGAACTCAAAAGTTAGCCTCAATCACTTTGGCAGCCCTGTAGCCAAGTCTCATCACTGGGACTTCCTAGGGGAAAGGCAGTTTGCATTGCAGAACATTTTATACGGTTTTAAGTGTTATTACTTTAGAGAATGACTGAAATAAAGCAATTCTTAGAGGAAGTGCTTCAGGGGAGAGAAAAGAATTGTCAAAATTAGAATAAATTATTGGGAAGCAGGGAGAAGGGAAACTAACTCATACTGAATTCCTCCTCAGAGCTGGGCACTTTGCATGCGCCGCCTCCTTCAATTCTCACAACAATCCTGTAACATAACTATCATCATGTCCATTTTGCAGGTGAAAAAAAAATTAGGTCCAAGACAATAATAACATCTCTAAAATCACAGTGTTAAGTAATGGAGAAGGAACCAGAACACAAATTCAATCTCAGTCCCCAACCCACACTCATTCTTCTGTTCCCATGCACGGTGCACATTCCCAAGCACTTCTAAAGTTCTTGATAGTGTTTAAGAAAACTTCTTAAAGCAGTTCAAGAGGAATGGAGACTCATGGTTAAAAACCTAGGCTTCCGAGTTGGACTGCCTGGGCAAGTTACTTAACCCTCTGTAAGTTCGATTTCTTTATCTGTGAAATGGGGACAGTGGTACCTCTCTCTCTGAGTTCTGATGAGGAATAAATTTTAAAATCCATGTAGGTCCTTGACATTTGGTATGTGCTTAATACTTGTAATATTGTCATTATTACTAAGAATATCATCATGTACTCTAATTGTGGTAGGCAACCTCCAAGATGGTCCCCAACGATCCCCACCTCCTGGTATTCACAGCCTTGTCTAATCCCCTCCACTTAAGTGTGGGTTGAACATATTGATTTGCTTCTAATGAAAGGAATAAAGAGGAAGCAACGGGATGTCACTTCCAAGATTAGGTTATAAAAGGATGCAGCTTCTCTCTCACCATTTACTTTCACTAAGGGAAGTCAGCACCCTAGGAGCTGCCCTGTGAAGAGGCCCATGTATCAAGAACATAAGGTTTCCAGCCAACAGCCAGGGAAGACCTGAGATTCTCAGTCCAACCAGCTACCTGTGGGAATTTAGAAATGGCTCTTCCCCAGTCAGGCTTTGAGAGGACTGCAGCTCTGGGTGACTTTTTTTTAATTGATTTGAGAGAGAGAGACAGAGAGAGAGAGAGAGAGAGATTGGCCTGCTGTTCCACCCATTCAGGCATCCAGTGGTTGACCCCTGCATATGCCCTGACCAGGGATCCACCCTGCAACCTTGGTGCATCAGGGCAATGTTCCAATCAACTGAGCTACCCGGCCAGGGCTAGCTGGCTTCTTGATTTCAGTCTGTAAGAGATCTTGGGGCAGATCACCTGCTAAGCTACTGCACAACTCCTGACTCACAGAAACCATGGGATAATAAATGGTTGTTGTTTTAAGCCACAAAGTTTTGGGGTAATTTGTTACACAGCAATAGATAACTGATTTGCTCCTTTGTATCTGTATTCACTCAACAAGCCTTTGCTTTATCAGAGATCAGAGGTGAATTTCAGTTCTGATCTTGTCTGGAGCATGATGGAAGGCAATTGGCATATCCAGAAGGTGAGGTTCACTGTATTTCACACTTGAACATGTAGAACCTGAGGGTCGGGACAGCCATACAGACAGGAAGCTGTCAGTCTGCAAGATGAGGTCTGCAAGGTTTGGAAAATGGAGACAATTAGATCCACAGGAGCCTTAGAAATCTAAAGCTACTCCACTGTGTTACAAATGGGGGGTTGGGGACATGCCTTATGGGATTAGTCAAGCAAGTCTTCCTCTAGAGCCTGTGGAACTAGACTTGGGAAAGAGTGGTGATCACAGATCAGCAGAGACCAAGTGCGTCCTGACAGACTAAGGATGTCTGCCAAGAGCATCTCCTGGCACATGCATCATGTTTGGCACCTGCCACATTTGCCACCTTTATTTACTTTTGGTGCTTCTAGAATGACTCCAGAAGAAAAGATGGCTATATCCCATTATGGAACCCCAAGTCATAAAGGACTCTGATCTCTGATAATGAGAATATTTGCATCACTTCCCCCAATCCATGCTTTGTAAAATGTTTTAAGGACTCCCCTAACAGACATGACTACAGACATGAAGTTATAGACATGAGCGATAGAGATGAAGGCTCTCTCTGGAATTAGAACTCTGTGACACTATAGTTTCATTGACTATAATAGATGATGGCTTGTACCTGCCCTTATAAGGTCACTTCTCAGAGAAAATTCAAAAGCAAGGGATTGGAAAAGGGTCTTCCGACTCATAAGCTGCTTTCAGTCTCCAATGATTCTCACCTTACTGTTTGCCCTTCAGGACTTGAAGAATATCACTTGTCCAGGGAGTGAACCAAGCTCAAAGACATACTCCTTGCTCCCAGGAAAAGCTGTTTGCCCAGAGGCATCTCGAAGAGCGTTAAGTGCTAGGATGGCTTGCTTTATGCACAATGGTGGCACATTTAGAAGCAGGAATGGCACAAACGCCCACGTACTCTGCCCTGTTCCCTTAACAGACACCCTTAATTGAGCAAGACTTCCTTTCTCAATGGACCTGGGTGTAGTTTCAGAATCTGGGTACACACAGAACTTTAAGCAATGCCTGAAATTGATCATTGTTAGCATAAAAAATTAGATTGGAATCAAGTGCCTGCTTTGTCTTCCTTCCTGGCTCACACGTCGACTTTTGCCAGCAGCCCTGGCTCTCTTCCTGTATGGGCTTCGCCCATGAAAAGCCGCACCTCACCAGCCAACCCTGGCTGGGCTCCAAGAGGCAGGAGAATCAGCCAACACGCATCTGCCCATCTTCTCCTTGGCCTAAGAGACAAACTCCTTGCTTCCAAGAACAGAATGGAGTATAAGGCTCCTTCAGCAAGCAGGACACACGAAAGTCATCCATGTTCACTGCCTTAGAAATACTAAGGTCCCAGCTCCCTTGCCCCAGACATTTTGTACCTTAACTGGACCAAGAGTCCTGTAAACCCTGGGTCTCTGAAAGAGATTAGAAAAGGCATCGTGATGGTAAAAGGTGACACCCCGTGGGTTTGCCATGTGACTCACCAGAGTGAAAGTTACTGACGTAGGATTCTTACTGGGACAAGGGTCCCTGCCATCACTATCCAAGAGGATGCCTATTATGAGCTGAGTTGTGCCCTCCAAAAATCACACACTGAAGCCTTAGCCCCTGGTATTTTGGAATGTGACTGTATTTGTCAAGGATCTTTAAAGACATAATTAAGATAAAATAAGGTCACTAGGGTGGGCCCTAATCCAATATAACACAGAGGGAAGACCACTTGAAGACACAGGGAGAAGAGGGCTATCTACAAGCCAAGGAGAGAGGTCTCAGAAAGGCCCAACCCTGCCACACTGATCTTGGACTTCCAGCCTCCAGAATTGTGGGAAAATGCATTTCTGTTATTTAGACCACCCATTCTGTGGTTAATTTGCTACAGCAGCCTGAGCAAAGTAATGCAAAGGTTGATGGAGACATTTTAACCTCAGTGAGGTACACAGGATCTTCCCATTCCAGGACCCAGCAAATGGCCATGATCGAGAAGACAGACACACAGCTGGGTGATAATCATAGCCGTGGGAGCTGAGAATGTGTTTCCATGGCAGTTGTCATGAAACAGAACAGGTAAGATATTCAAGCCGGCACGTATGGACGTCAGCTGTAAGATAGCTACTGGGTTGAGTAAGAATGCTGAATTTAAGACCCCGATCCTGCCTTCAATGACATCCATTTAACTGGGGAGCCAGACATTGAGTTGAAAAGAAAAATCGACTCATCATGAAAAGTGCCACCACAGAGGTTATATGGACCAATGTGAATGTGAAGAAAAAGAACAAACTAACTCCACTCCCAGTAGTGAGAGTTTGCATATTTTTAGGATTATCTTGTGTGGGGCACCAGGCACTAGCATTGAAGTGTATGACCGTGTGTGTGGCTACGACCGTCAGGAAAGGTGCTCCAGCAGTATCCACTGAAACATAAAATGCTCAGAACTTCAGCTGAGCTGCCCCTCCAGGGATACATTTGACACGGATTTCCTCGCAAAATATGACAAGATATATGCACTGTGGTGCACACCGAAGTGTCGTTTCTAAAGGAAATCAGTGGAAACAATGTGTCAAGATCAAACAAATCATGGTACATCCATATGACCACATATTAGGTAGTCACTGCAAGGAAAAAATACAACTGTTTGTGCTGATATGGACAACCTCCAAGGTACAAGATGAAAGGACCCGCCCTGGCCGCGTGGTTCAGGTGGTTGGAGTGTTGTCCTGTAACTGAACAGCTGTGGCTTTGACCCCCAGTCCAGGCACGTACAAGAGGCAACCAGTCGATGTTTCTCTCTCACATTACTGGTTCTCTCCCTCCCTTCCTCTCTCCCTTCCTCTCTCTCTCAAAGCAACGAAAAAAGACTCATAGCTAGAGACTAGATGACAGCTAGTCAGGGGAGGTTAGGATTAGGGGGGCTTGAGCAAAAAGAAAAAAGGACCCGTGGACATGGACAACAGTGTGGTGATTACTGGGGGAAGGAGGGTATAAGGGGACTAAATGGTAATGGAAAAAAATACAATAAAGATTACATCAAAAATAAATAAATAAATAAATACAATGGAAAAGAATGTTCTTGGGTGAGGATAGGAAGAAAGGGGAGGAGGAGAAGAAGGAGGAGAAAGGACCACGTCACAGAAGAGTACATTATGTGTGACCACTTTGGTATCAATATTTAAGGTTGCATATACACACTAGCAGAGTCATAGATGATTTTTCTAGAAGGAATTCAGGAAGCTACTGGAAAGTAGGTGGGGATGGGGAGATGGGGCATTTTGTACCTTCCTGCCCCATTTTAATTGTCTCACAGAGTGCATTTTTAATATCAGTAGAAGGTATCCAGGTAATGGGTAATGGGCTCATGCAACATATCTTGGTTTTCTCCTTTATACATGTCTGTGTTTTAGAAAAACGAAACTGCAGGGCTTGCTTTTTTACCTACACGTGATGTATCCATGAGTGAGGTGTTTCCAGATGTGAAACAGGTATGCATGTGCCTTTATCTCACCTCCTTGGGTCCTTTGAGGGAGATTCAGGGAAACCCTATCCTACCCCCGCATCAGCTTCCACCTGTGGTCAAACATTTCCACACACACATCATTAGATTCTACAGAGAACAGTGAGGATTTCTTTTGTGTGTCTCCCATTGAAAGGAAACCTAGATCACAAGTCACTCTGTGAATGTGAGACAGCTCCCATCTACTGCAGGACCCAGTTCCCAACAGGCCTAGGTGTGAAGAACTACCTCCTGACTACACAAAGAAGGGCCTATGGACAGGAGCCAAGCTCCTGACCTCCTGGAGGCTGGGCCGGAGGATGGAGAAAGGGAAACAGAGGAAGGAAAGGCCCCTCAACCTCGTCTCTGCCAGAACCAGTCTCTGCTTCTGCATCTGGGCAAAACACCGGGCAGAAAAGAGGAGGCAACTTTGGGCGCAAGGAGTGTTTTAGGACACCCAAGCTTTCTTTGTCCACCATGAATACATGTAACAGGGGTGGAGTGTTTCTAAGGAAATAGTACCCTATCTGCAGCTCCAGCTCTGGGCGTGGCTCTGGGTGTGGGGCCATTGGAATTAGAGAGACCTGGGTTCAAATTGCATCTCCACCCTCTCCTAGTTGTGTGGCCTTGGACAAGTCACCTAACTGCTCTGGGCTGATAGTCCTGGTTCTAGGGGAGGAGGTGAGCAACAAACACACCAACAAGCCAGTCAAATGACAACACCAAGATCTGACAAGTGCCATCAAGGAAATGAATCAGATGCTGTAATAGAGAACAATAGGGGTCAGAGAGGTGTCTCTGAAAAGGCGCTCAAACTGTGACTCCATTTTTATGTAGCTGAAGAAACCATGTCTTCTCCATTGTATGAGCCAGGATCCCAAGAGGGAACAAATGGCACACTCAAATTAGGATAATTTGAGAGGAATTTAATAAAGGGACTATTTATAAAGGTGTGGGCAAGGGGTAGAGGAACCACAAGAGATGATACAGTCCTCTGGGACTAGTAACAGTGGGATCACAGGCTCTGCCACCATCTCTGAGCCTAACTACAGACAGAGGGTTGCCTGAGATCTCAGTTTAGGAATGCATCAACCTAGAGAAGGGAGCAAGGTCTATAAATGCTCTGCTCACTTCTCCCTCCCCCTATAACCTGCTGTGGCTCCCTATTGCTCAAACCCAACCAGCAGCCAGTGGGCAAGAGAGCTTGGTGCTGTGGTCTACACAGGAAAGCCTCCCAGGGCACATTGCAGGATAGAGAAGATCAGGAAATAGATCTGAAGAGATAAGCAGATGTTGTCCATCCACCTATCTATCCATCCTTCTGCTCCTCTGAATGTTGGGCTGATACCTCATACCCAATTAGCACTTCTAATCCTGCTCTCTTAAGATAAATGAGAATCATCTCATGTATGTTTTATGTGTGTGTCTTTACCTTCAAATGCTCAATGATTTGCTACAGACACACCTCTTCACATGAGGGGCTCTAGAATTCCAGGTAATTCATAATGCTGTTGCTCTGACTCCAAACTAAATAACTGCACATCTATTACCCATTACTGGAAGGCACCCTGGGAACTCCGCCACCAGGAGCACACAACCTCCAAAACACTCAGCCTTCCCCCTCTGGGTTGGCCCACTCCAACTCTCTGCTCAGATTGGACTTCTGGAAATCAAACGCCCTTTGCGCGTCTAACCTAAACAGGAATGAAAAATGCCAAGGCTCTGAAATTTACTTCACCAAGCTGAGCCCCTAGGGAAGAGGTAACATTTGCCATTAGAATCAGGGATGTTTGGTCACTTTTTCTGTCACCTGCTCCTCCAAGGGAGGTGGGGAATGCAGAACTCCAGTTCTATGGGCTGTGGATTCCTTGCTCCCTCCCTACCCTGAGCTGCTGAAGCAAAAAAGAATGGTTGCCTCCAAGTGGGTGAGAGCCAGGCCGGTCATTGTGATGTGCAAGGAGAACAATATTTTGGATTGTGAGTTGAGCTTTCCACCACGTCTCTTCTGCCTGAGCAAACAATGTCACACTAAATGGCTGAGGAAGGACAATGGTGCCTGAACCAGACATGACAGGACATGTCAACACATCGACACATTGTCCAGCCAGTTTGCATCTCTAGGGAACCCTTCTCACAACCAGATAGCTGTGAAGCATTTATGTAAGAGAAGTAGCCAAAAGGAATCCATCCTGACATACAAGCCCATCAGAAAAGAGGACAGTTTGGTAGCATATGCACCCAAGCTCCCCAGCATGGAGTTAGCAATTAAGCAATGACTGTGGATCAAATCCAATCTAGAGAAAATCAGAACTAACACCATTAGCTGTCCCATCCCTACTCAGCAGCTTGTAGATTAAAAGAAACAGCCAGTGCAATTACTTCAATCACTTATGCAAAGTAAGACTGTTTCCCAAATTGGATATGACAGTCCGAGCCACCTGGAAGGGAAGACAGCCTGTTCCTGGGGTGAAGGGTGCAGGGTGGGGGAGGATACAACCTTTCCCTCCTGGTCCTTTGAGTCTTTGCTGGGTTGTGAGATGATTATAATCAAAATCACTGCCTCCTTCACAGTAACACCATCATCATCAAATCCAGTAATGTGAAGGTCTCCAGTGGAACTTTTCAGTGGAAAGTGGCTCTAGGGCCCACAGATAAAAGGCAGGCATCAAGTGCCCACATGATGTCAAAAAGATTATATGGTCAAGCTCACCACCAGTATATTAAAGGTGCTAATAAGCCCTGCAGTGAAGAAACCTAATTAGCCTTGTTTCCCAAACGTATCTGACCACAGAGCCATGACCACCTCCTTTTTTAAAAGCTGCTCTGGGACCTTCACACCAGGAACACCCTACACAGTGAATGTGTGGCTCGTGGCTCGAAGTCTCCAACCTTAGCTGCACATGAGAATCACCTGGGAAGTTTTCCAAACTACTAACACCTGAGCCCCACCTCCGTGCAGATGAGCTGACAATGCGTCAACTTGACCCCTGCCATGCCCACCTTGAGACCACACTAGCACTTCGTCACCATCCCCCAAAACAGAGCCAATACCACAAAAAACTAACAGGAAAAGGACATTCTGCTGAATACTTCATGGGTTGATGGGAAAGGGGAAAATATTGTACATAACAGCAGAACTTCCCAACAATTACCTTTAAAGATCTTTCTCCAAAGTTTTCCTTCAAATAGCACCTGCTTTAGGTCTCTTCTCTCCTCTTCTTCCATTGCTCCCCCCACTCACTGGGCTCTAAACCTGTGTTATCCTAACCAGTTCCCTTTTGAACCTGAGCTTGTACAACCGACTCGGGAAGAATAGCCCTGCAGGTGGCTCAACGGCAGCACTCTTCTTACTCGAATAGTCCCCTGGGTCTTGCTCCCAGTCCAAATAGCTTGTCTAAGTGTGTTTTCCAAATCAATACACACAAAAACACCAGTTATAATAGTGCTCTTGCAGCTCTATGGGGAGGTAGACATTCTTCTAAGACTAACCAGGAGAACTAGACTGAGAAAGGTTAACCAGGAGGGCTGCATGGAAGAGGTGATGAAAGAATTCATGTAGAGGAAACAGGCAGAACCTGGGGGTTAATAGTAGGGTCTGCACAAATCCCAAAGGCTGGGAAAAGAGCTGGGGGAGGCAGCAAAGTGTTTATGTAATGACAAATTAAAGGGCTTCAATGGAGCAAATAATAATACCCCACATGTGCCTTGCCCTCAGCATGTGCCAGGCACCATTCTAAACACTTCATTTATCTTCCTTTGCTTAAAACTACAACAATCAGTGAGATGGGTACTGTCATCCTAGGAAGTGAGGAACATGGCTGGGATTTGGATCAAAGCAGTTGTCTTCAGGGTCCATTTGCCTAACTACTGCATTGAAGAGTAACGAGCCACCACGACACGAAAAACAAGGCCAGTTAAGCAGCAGAGTGACTAGGCTCTGAAGTCATCCAGAATCTTGCTCTCACGGACAGGTGTTCGGACCAGCAGCAAAAACATTGCCTTGGAGCTTGTAAGAAATAACAGGATCTCAGGCCTCACCCCAGGCTTGCTGAATCAGATTCTGCATTTTAACAAGAGCCCCTGGGGGATTCCTCCACACAGTGAAAAGTGAGTGTGCTGGTCCAGAAGTCTGGGGTCAATAGCAAATCTAATTCAAGAAGGGAACACGGTGGGTGGGAACAGAGGAGGTAAGAGCCACAGTAAGCTGCCTGGTGTAAATACACTTCCCAAACCACAGCTGGCAGCAGTCAATTCTGAAAGTGAACAAAACCATTGTGGTTAGGAAGTAGAGCCAGGTCCAGGTACTAAGGGGTCTGCCACCGCCTCAAATGGGTGAGCTCAGGCAAGTTCTAAAACCTGTGAAGACTCACACCATCTAAAAGTGGATAGTTCCTCATTGGGTTGATGTGAAGATTAGGTGAGAAATTTGTTTTGTGGAGCTTAGCACAGTGCCTGTTACACATTGACATCTCCACAAGCATTACTATTACTATGATTGTGTCAAAATTATAACTTATAAACATTAAGCTAGCTCTGCAGGTCCCAATTATTGTAACAAAGCCTGGGAAGGGGGAAGAAGATGCAGAGAAATGCAAAGTGCTGGTGAATTAAATTTCCTCATCTTGCCTGAATGGAGTTCAAAGATGCCATTTCATTCTTGACTTTGACTATAAGAGAAATAAGTGTTACAGCATCCTTTTCAAAGAAGTGAAAGGCAACCTATGTAGAATTAATCACAGGATGCCTACCTTCCAAATCAGCAGCTAAGATAAAACCAAATCAAATAATCCACAGAGCCAACAAGAGAGAACACATGAAGCAGCAAGGAGATTCTTTCTCAGGAATAATGTTTTTAATGGCAGGTAATCAAGCACACCTATTATTACAAATATACTTATAGTGAACTCCTCTACTAAAAGACTGAGATTCTCAGATTCTCAGACTAAGCAAGATTCATCCATAGGCTACTTCCAAGAGACGCTGGCAACAAAAGGAAATGAAAAAGAAAAATAACAATGAGAGGGTGTGTTCAGGCCCATAGGAACCAAAGAAAGATAGAAAGCAACATTGATTTCAGAAAAATCTGGGGAAGAAAGCATCATCCAAGCTCAAGATGGTCATTAATGAAAGGTTCAATCCATAACTAAAACTAGTTGATAAATAGCCTTTGTGAATCAAATGACATGAGCTCAAAATACATAAAGCACAAATTTTGACACATACCAAAAAAAAAAAACAAACAAACAAACAAAACTGACAGACGTGTAGTAATTCTTGGAGGCCCTAACCACCCATTTCAGATGAAAAATAAACAAACCAAGGATCCTGCAGTGTACAATTAATAACGTCTATCAGATAGAGAGCACAACTTTACAAGTGTCCAAGGGGTATTTCAGGACAGTTCAACCAGATTTGCCCATTTATCCATCCATCCACCCATCCACCCATTCAATGTGTATTCAGAATTTACTCCATACCAGCTACCACATAAGGTGCTGGGGTCCAGTAAAAACAAAGGTAAGGTGCTTCTTATTTGGTATTTTACAGATCTCCTCCATGCACAAAAAAGGGGGTGATAAGTAGACAAAGTAATTAAAAGCAGAGGCACGCTGATAAACACTGGGATGTGACAGAGAGTAACAGGAATAATAAGGTGTCAGCTAAGGTCTCAGGTTTTCATTCAACAAGACATGCGAAGACAAGTGAACAAGAAATGATTCTCTTACATATTTTTGTCAGAGAAACTCAAGTAAATAAACATGTGAACAAGAAAAGAATATTATTGCAGATAGTGCTAAGTACTATGAAGAAGAAAATAGTCCATGGAAAGAGAGATGCTGATACTTTTGGCCAGTCATCACAGACTCCCAAAATGTGGTATTGGGGGTGGTGGAGGGAAGGTCGGAAAGGTGCCTGGGAGATGCTCTGTCAGAGTGTCTGGGTATTACCCTGAGAACCATGAGAAACTTCTGAAGCTGCCTGGGTACTCTGAGCAGGTAATTCCACATGGTTCTGTTGGGGCCCTGAGGACACCATCGACTACTTAGGAAGCCAGACACCCTTCTAAGCCAGAGCTACATAGGCAGGCAGCCTTGGGGCACCCACAAAGGCTCAGATGGTAAATCCTGCTTTAATTACACTGGTAATTATGAACTGACACTGGCTGAGCAGGAAAGAGCATTCCTTCTGCTAGGAAATGATCTCCAGGAAGCCAGTCCCAGCTTCTCAAACAAGGAGGGTACTGGGAATTGACAAACAGCTGATAAAAGCAGGTGAGACCCAGTCCAGAGTCTGAGAAATAAGGGAGGAGCCTGGACATTGGGAAGGAGACACACTGGAGTGTCCACATGCTTCTCCCTGTTCTTGAGGTAGCATCAGAAAGAGCAAATACTCCAAGGTCTGGACTTTAATCTTTATCCCGCCTCCAGTGAGCTGGGTGAACTGGGCTGGTTATTTGCCTCTCTGAGGGGAGAACCTGGACCTGCAAATTGGTTGAATACTGACCTTTCTTGATGGGTGCACCTGGCACACAGTAGGTGTCTGAGAAAAGCCAGACCCTTCTTTCCGGGTTCTCCCACACCTCTTGATCAGAAGCTCGGGAGCAAGGGGGAAGGGAAAGAGAATAAAAGGAAGGAAACTGCCAACAGCAGCAGTTATTATGCTCCCTGGTGATGGTGGAAGGGAGTTAAAGAGCCAGTGATAATAAAATTCTCTCCCCATGTTCCCTGTGACGGGAATAATGGACACATGAGAAGAGAGCATCCATCAGCACTCAGAGAGGAGGCAGATGAAGGCAGGTGATCAAAGGAATAAATCCCTTGCAATCTGAAAAACAGCCTGCCGGCTTTCATCCATCTGGGAGGTGACGCAAGGACTCCCACTCCAGCCAAAACACTTTTTTCTACCTAAACGAGCCTGACTGGGGTCGTAGGTGTGGCAGATTTTCAGAACAGACCCCCTAGGGGTTCATCAATCTTCTCCTTGGTGTGGCCACATCTCCCAGAGCCTTGGCTGAGCACTCTGAGCTAAGCTTGAGAAATATGCCACTGTCAAGGAGATTTATGCATTTTAAAAGGTCAGAGAGTTACTGCCATTGAAACTTGTGCACACAGCAGATGTAAATATGCCCCGGCTCCCCTGTGTGCTTTATCACACACAGGAGAAGGGACCCGGGGAAGTGCAGCCTCCCAGAAGTGACTTTCCGGGCAGAGCATTTACCTAACTGATTGGTGCCTGGGGAGCCAGGGACTGCCTGGGGGCAGGACCTACCTGCTTGTGTCACCCTCACCTGAGAAGCAGTCCACCTTCAGATTCCTAGACTGTCAGCAATGCTAGGGACCTGGACACCACCCTCGACACCAGCCCCAGCCACTTTCGTGGAGCCTCTCTCTGGGAGAAGGAAGATGAACAGCTCCTCACCCCAGTTACCAAAGTATGAGAAGACAGAATGCAAAGTCAGTTAAAAAAAACCACAATCACCTTGACTGCAGACGCCAGATCATCTGTTGTGCAACACACTGGTGACTAAACCACCAGGAAGAGGAAAGAATTGAATGCCGTTCCCCCAGTGGGAATTCTCATTTTCTCACCACCAACTTAGAACTTCCTAGCCTCTCAAGACACTCTGTGGGTTGTGGGGGTCCAGGAAAACAGAACTGTAATGAGATTTTTAAAAAATCAGCCACACTAGTATGAAAAATGTGGATGCCTGGGGGAGTCTGGAGAAGCCTGCAAACAGAGGGAGGAATCCAGGCTATGGAGAGGCGCAGACTAGGTTCAAATCTCAGCTCTGCCACTTACAAGCTGTGTGACTGTGGGCAAGTTACTTCACCTCTCTGGTCTTCTGCCCCACATCATGGAAAGGTGGATGATGAGACCTAGTCAGCCTATGTGCTATGGAGATGTAAGCAAATGCAAGTGTTATCTCATGGCTCACAGCAATACCCAATGAACTGTTATTATTTTATCACATTGACTTTGTCACCCCTGAGCCAAAGGAAGAGATAAAGAGAATGAGTAACTGGGCCAATCAACCTATCAACAAACCAATTCAACCAAGTGACCCAGCAACTTCGTAGACTTTCCTAAGCTTTGAGGTCAAGATGCCAGTGGAGACAGAGGGCAGATCAGGAACCAGGAAATGCCCCGGAGAGGTGGGCCAGAAATCATACATTTAGTCTGAGATAAGAGAAGCTTGTCTTCCTTCCACTCTCCTTCCTACCCCTGCTTTCTCCGGTACAGGGCAAAGAATAGAATGTGTTAACCGAGGCTGACACCTGCAAATGCAGAACAGAATGGTTGGAAACATGGACCCCAGAGCCAGAATGCCAGGCTTCAAATACCAGCAGGCCCTGGAGAGACCTTGCTGAGACCCCGTTTCCTCCTATTAAAGAAGGGAACAGTTTGGGCCCTGACTGGTGTGGCTCAGTTTGTTGTGCATCCTCCCGCAAAGCAAAAGGTCACTGGTTCGATTCCCAATCAGGACACATGCCTGGGTTGCAGATTCAGTCCCCAGTCTGGGTGCATTCAAGAGACAACTAACTGATGTTTCCCTCTCATATCAATGTTTCTTTTCCTCTCTTCCTCCCTTCCTTTCCCTCCCTCTAGAAATAAATAAATAAAATCTTTTTTAAAAAGGGGACAGTTTGGTAGTTTTTTCTAAAGTTAAACAGAATTGCTATCTGACCCTGCAATTCTACTTCTAGATATGTACTCAAAAGAACAGAAAGCAGGTGTTCGAACAAATGCTTGTACACACATGTTCACAGCAGCTCCATTCACAATCACCGAAAGGTAGAAACAACCCGATTATCCAACAAATGAATGGATATACAAATGCGATCTCTCTGTACAATAGCATATCATTCAGCTATCAAAGGAATGAAGGACTGATATGTGTTACAATGTGGGTGAAATTCATAAATATTATGTTAAATAAAAGAAAGCAGTCACAAAAGGCCACATATTGTTTGATTCCATTTCTATGAAATGCCCACAATAGGCAAATTCATAGGGACGGATAGCAGATTAGTGGCTGCCAGAGGCTGGGGGAAGAGAAATGGTTCACTTTGGAGGGGCGGGGGATGAAAATGTTTAGAGATGGTGGTTGCACAACACTGTGAATGTTCTAAATACCACTAAATTGTTCACTTACAAATGGCTAATTTTGTTATGTGAATTTTGCCTTAATTAGTTGAAAAAGAAAAATATGTAGTCTCTCACATTCTTCTGCCCGTCACTGGCAGCCAACAGCAGCAGCCTGGGGAGGGGCCCTCCAGTGAACAGTGACAGTGGCAGGAGGAGAAGGGGCAGTGAGAGCACAGCACACACTCTACTCAACACTCTGATGACGGACACTAGAGATTTAGCCTCCCCACAAAGCCTTCTTCACCACTTAAACCATCGCCAGTCCACTCAAGGGCCAGCCACGTGCCTCTGCAATCCCTTCACACAGGAAACTTTCATGTGTAATAAAAGGTTTCTGTCTCCACACTAATCTTAGAAAAAAATTCTTACATATGTATTAATTCTCCTTCCCAGGTTTTAATTGAAGAGAGGATACAGCATCACGAGGGAAATAAAACCTTACTTCATCTATCCGAGGGCCATGTGGCTTCATTAGAAATTACATTAGATCCTCATTAAGCAACAATAATAATGTAGAGTTGGAATCAATAAAAAAATGCATTGCCCCAAGGTATAGATCCGTTTGGTGCAATTATATTCTTACATTGCCAAGCTCTGGTGGCTTCAACACTAATGAAAATGTGACGTGATTCTGAAAGGTGTGGGCTTCCCTCATTTGCCTTAAGCTGAATGATGAAATAGAGGCAAGGGCATGATTGCCATCCTCAACCACCTAATAAGAAGCCATGTAACCAATGACCCACACAAACCCAGGTAAAACTGACTTCATTTCTAGAGTTCCTGCATTAAAGGTGCCAGCCTTCCCTGATCAATTAGTAGTGACTTTTCTGTGTAAGTGCTGGATTGTGCTGTGGTTGATTGTAGATGTCTGCCTTGGGCACAGGATTGAAGCGCTGTGCATGGTGGCAAGTATGTGCCAGTTGTGCCCAGGAGCCCCTCCAACTGAGAGGGCAGGTTAAAAAATCTATAGGCTATTAGCACTGGTGAGGCCCACTCCTTCCCTTAGCCACTGGGGAGGGAAGCGGCTGGGCTGGGTTTGCATAGTAATTGAGTGCATGAGACTATTTTACCTCCTTCATTTCCACCAGGCTTAACAAAAACCCTAAGTCAGGACAAAATGAGTATTTACCTAACCATCGATTAGACTGTATGTCAGAGACAGTAAATCCTGCATTAAAAAAAGACAAAGAAATGTTGATTTTCACATTGAAACAATTGCTTTCCTTTGTTTTTCTCTTAGGCAAAATAGCTAGGTTCCTTAGAAAGAAATATTTGATTCATTCATTCCAAAAATGTTAATTGAGTGCCTAACACATGCCCAGGGGGTAGTCAGACATCAGGGAGGTAGTCAGGGTCCAGATCATGTCCATCCTTGAAGGTCGACATATAGAGTCTGGGTGTTTTTCTAAGCAAGTTGGAAAGCCACGGGAAGATTTTTTAAGCCTATTTTCACAGAACCAAAAGCCATAGCTATTCAGTTCAATAGCCACAATTAGCCCCCATGGTGTAACCTGACCCCTGCACCTGCTCCATTTGTTCTCAGAACACTGAGCCAGCTCCCAGCACTGGAAGGGCCCTGGCAGAGTTGCAGACACTTTTGAAATGCAAATCTGAGAGCCCACCTGCCCTGGAGCCCAGACCACCATTCCTCAAGCCAAGAAAGACTTCTCTTCCTTCTTCTTTCTTTCTCTCTCTCTCTCTCTCTCTCTCTCTCTCTCTCTCTCTCTCTCTGGCTCACACTTGTACCATACTTCCTATTGGCCAAGACAGTTCTCACCCAAAGGGAGAGAAGAAACCACAAGCCCCCCCTTTTTTCTTCCAGAAGCTCAGATTGAGCCCCTTTATTATGTTCCCTTGGGCTTCACCAGCACCTCAGATTGCAAGGCAGAGAAACAAGAGAACCCCTTTCCAAACCTCTGCCCAATGGAGGAAATTCCCCCACCACTGGCTGGTCCCAACCAGGGTTCTAGGCCCAATGAGCTGTGTGGGTCCCTTAACCAAGGCAGCACCTCAAAGATAGAGTCTGGACACTGCTCTGCTTTGCTGCCCAAGGTCTCAGGCCCAGCAGACCTGGCCACCTGGAGAAGACAACCCTTGCCCCACCAACACCCACTGCTGAGTCTCAGGTCCCTCAGCCTATATCACAGGGTGGTAATAGGGAGTAAATGAGATGCCACACGCCTGGTTCATAGACAGTTCAATAAAGGCCTGAGTGTCAAGAGCCATTATTAGCATGTTTATTATCATTGTAGGTCAAGCCCATCACCAAGAGATTAACAATGAACATGGGCTAGAACCAGCCAGCACAGTCTGTCCGCATAAAAGGAAATCATATGACACTGAGCTACAGCCACAATTTGGAAGCACATAACCCATAGGATGAATGTGGGGTAAACACCAGCAGGATGAGCTGCTGTTCCTCCTACTCCTGCCCAAAGGCTGTTACACCAGCACCCTGTGTCATTTCTCTCTGGTTTGTCAGATGTAAACAAGAGAGCCAATCCTGCCTGCCTGTGTTGAAAGGCACAAACAGAATAGAGGGCCTGTCTTCTCCTCCCAGCTCAGCCTCTGGAACACTGTGCTGCTGGCTCAAATGGGTCTGTGGCCTCAAGCATATAAGAGAAGCACACATAGAGAGTGAGTGCACAAGGTAGAGCCCAGGGTCCTACGTGGAGGGGTGGATGATCATATTCCTTTTTCCTACTGTCTTAAAAACAAACCCTGTGCCTCCCTAGCTGCTTCTCCATCCATCATCCCTCTCTTTCCTTATCTCCAACCCTTCTTTCTATGCCTGCTCCTTCTCTGGGCCCAGAAGCGCATACAAACCTCCTCTCTTCCTTCCTCCTTCACCCCATTTAGCAACTATAACAGCTCTCTCCTCTTTTCTTTTTTCCATCCACCCTCCAGAACTGTGCTCAACATTGGAGACACAATGAGGAGCTCAAATGGACAAGGTCCCTGATGGCACTTACAGTCTGGGGAAGGAGTGGGCAGTAAGGAGGGAATCACTAAATGCATGTAAGGCTACATACAGTTCTCCTTCAGAGCTGTGTGGGCCCTCCCCCTCTCTCATTTACTCCTCAGTGCCTGGGACCCTGCCCACCCAGAGAGCCTTATTGCACAAGCACAGCCCCTCTCTCTTCTCACCTTACCAGAAGCCCTCTTGCAGTGACCCTCCATCTCCTTCTGAAAGCTCCGTATTCCCCTTTCTAGCTTCTTTTCCCAAAGTGATTCCTCCTTGGGCTCTTTTTTCTATGCCTATTCCAGGATGCCAGCAACCTCTAGGAACTTGCCTCTGCGTGGATCTTATTCACTCTTCCTTACAAGCCCAGCCAGAACTCAATTCCCACCTCCATTAGGACCTGTGAATGTGTGTATCTAGTCCTGATGATCTCCTGAGCTTTAGACCCAACGGATTGACTGTCCTCTCACCCTCTCCTCATGGGTGTCCCACTGACATTTCAACTCCACATGGCCCATGCAACTTCCTCCTTTCCCACCAGGTGCTCCTCTTTCATCTCCTGGGTCGGAGAAGAGCGTCCAGTGCTCCCAGCCCCCCGAGCCTGTAGCCTGGGCACCTCCTCTCATTGCCCCATGTTCAAACTCTGTTGATCCCCTCCCTGCACTGTGTCTCTTGCACTGTGCTCTCCTCCCCAGCCTGGTTATTCCATAATAACTGCATAACACCAGACTCTTCAAAGGCTTCTGGGCATGTCTGTTTGTGCTGCTGAAAACAGTTTACCTAAAAGCAAGGGACCCAGGAAAATTTGGTCAAAATGAATATTCCATGGTGATTGCTGGTCATCTTGGTGTGCCATGAAGATTTTTTAAAGAATTTTTATGCATCTTCAACCACTTGGATCCATTTATTCCCATATTAGGAGTTTCATTTTATTTGTTTAAGAAATCAGGACCTAGTCTTGCCTCGCTTGACTGTCACTAAAGGCAGACACAGGAAAATGAAAAGTCTTCTATAAAAATCTGGTTTACAACATCCATCTAGATAGTGTCACATGACATTCCCTTGAAAAGCAATGCATACGCTTTACATCACCGTGCTGCCCTGTGAAAATCCACTGTGCAGTACCTGTGATCCTGGAAAGGTAGGGTGGCATTTGAACTTATGTAAAACAAAATCTTTTCTGGATTATAGATAAAGTCCCTACTATTCACCAAACTCATCCATGAAAAAACCATCACCATGCAGGTTTGACATGTACTCTCCTAGCCTTTCCCCTAAACGTTAGAACACACCTACTTGTATATTCACATATATACACAAATATACTTTAATTTTTTAAAAAATGGATCAGAGCTACAGATATTGATCTGCACACTTGCTTTTTATATACTTGTCAATACAGTGTAAAATCTTTCTGGGTAATTCAATTCTCACTGTGAGCACTGTTGAAAATTTGGACTGGATAAACCTTTACTGTGAGGGGCGCCTTGTGCATTGCGGTTTCTTCAGCAGCATCTCTGGCCCCCGCTCATTCCGTGCCAGTAACACATCCCCTCCCCAGACTGCGACTACCAAATACATCTCCAGACATGGCCAAGGGGTCCCCTGAGGGGACCACCAGTTGGAAACCCCTGAGATGGAGCCATCTATTTCTTTTTAACAGCTGCTTAGAATCCATACTATGGGTGTAACATAATTTATTTAACTATTTCCCTATTCAGCAACATTCAAAATCTATTTTAAATGCATCAGAGGGACTTAAGGTTAAAAAAAACAATATGTAAAGAGTCATTTTATTATCCTTCTTGTAAAATTTGAATCATTGTGTTCCTGGTTTGCTTAAAACAGACAGGTACTCTGTGCGCACTAGGCAGCTCTGTGACCTCTTTCTGTTTGTCTAGATGACATGGGCATCGATAGATCATTAGTGCTGGCGTGGAGCGGTGGCACTTTCGTATACTGCTGATGGTGACAGCAATGGGGCAACCTTTAGGTCACCCTGCCTAACTCTCTATTTCTTGTTTAGTAAAATTAGCAAGACCACATAACTACATTCTGTCCCTTCCCTTGTCTTTAGGCTGGATGAAATCAGCACAGGTAGATGGCTCTCAAAGATAAATGCCTGGCCCTTCTCAGAAAGACAATTAATGAGCTGAGAGACGGCTTAAACAGAGATGAAACGTGAGATTAACAGACCCAGGGCCGTCCACCCACCCTGCCGACAGGCTGTCTCCTCCTTGCCGTGTAGTTTCATCGGACGCCACCAAGGAAACCCACACAATGCTCCGTGACTGTCAGGTCTATTTTTGAGATAATTACACGGCTCAAGCTTGGATCCACTTAAAGGCAGAAATATGGGACAGAGAAGGTTTAAGGCGAACTCTATCCCTTTCTCCTCTACTGAAAATGTCCCACCAGGCTTTAAAGGGAAGAGAAAACCGCATGAAACTTTCATCAGAGCTTGGCTGGTTGCTGCAGAGCCTGAAGTTCTAATTCTGAACAGTGCCCAGTACAATAATTAGGCGGCACCTTCCCTCCCTGCAGGCCTGCTGGTCTCCTCACCCACACCCTCTGCTCTCCATGTCTGGGAGCAGCAGTGCCTTAAGGGAAAGGAAGGAGTGGGGAGAAAGAAGAGAAGGTGGGGAGACAGTTCAGAGCAGGATCTGTTGTGTCTCTAACAGTGATCTGTAATTACCAAACCACTGCACTCTATGGAAGTTCAAATGGTACTACTCTATACCCCAGACTTGAAAATGAATCCATCTGCTGCTCAGATCACCTTGCAAAACAGGAAGACCACTACAGGGTTAAGTCACCTACAGGCTGACTTTCTCCTTTACTTTCCAGCCTGCAATCTCCTGGAAGGCACACCAAGAATGCAAAGCTGTAAGAGTCTCTGGGACATGGCCCAGCTTGCCTGCAACTTCTCTGTTGTCCCCTCATCCAGGCAGAGAAAAGATAAGAAAGGAAGTATTTCGCAGATGCTCCTGTCCTTATCATTCGTTTCATGAGCAGAATTTCAACCTTGACACCTGAGCGTGTCCCTCAAACCCCCGCCCCAATGACACGTATAATAACTACAACAATGTTGGGAGAACAAGCAATGATATTCATAACAGCTGCCATGCGATGCCCAAGCAGGTGGTGCACTTTGCTCCTGCAATGGTATTAGAACGTGGATTAATTTTGGCACTTTTCCTTGGTGCCCTTCCTCATATAAGACTTTTTGTCAGTCAGAGGCTGCCTCCTGGCCTCAGGGAAGATGAACTTTAGAATTACTTTAGATTACTTTAGCAGGAGTGAAAAGAAAAAGAAACAGTGTTCAGTCTTTTTAATATCCACAGGTAGCTGCTAACCCAATGTCTACAGAACATGCTCACCCTTGGAGGGAGATCATGTTACCCAGGGTAAGGAGCCTACTCTATTGTGTCCCATCACCAACTTTGAAGGAATCATTACCTGTGCTATCACCTGGCTGCCTCATTTGTTCATTCATTCACTTTCTGGGGGGCTGCTGTGTCCCAACACTGTGCTTGGTGGACTAATAATACAGGGTGAGCCCCATAGTAGCTCATGCCCCCCCAGGGCTTGCATTCTAGTTGGTGGGGACAGAGCAAGCTACAAGGTGGCTATAAGGTGAGGATGGAAGGAAAGGTGAGCACAGAATCAAAGGAGACTTAGAATTCAGGGTAATTTGGGATCCTGGAGTTTTTCCAAGTACATTGGGAAGTCACTGGGCATGATAGCAGAAAAGGACAGAATTACTTTTATTCTCACATGGAGAATGGTTTGAATAGAGCAAGAATAGAAGTAGCTAACCATAACCCTTCAGCACCATGCCCATTCCTGGCTTTTCAGAGACATGGGATGCAGGATACACCATATGAACAAAGAGCGGTTCACTACAAAAGCATCTTGGTGGAGGAGAAAGAGCACAGGATGTTAAATGCCAGGTGGTTCTGTCTTATGCCACTAGACAATGAGATCTATTAGCATAGGGATTGTATCTACCTTGTTCTCTACTACATTCCCAGATTGGCCATTCCTAGTGCCTGTCAGGAGCTCAACAAGTAAGATGGATGAATGGATGTGTAGATGGATGAATGTGTGGGTAGATAGGTAGATGGATGGTTAAGTGGGTGGATGGGTGGGTGGATATATGGACAGATGGACAGATGGACGGATGGAGAGGTGAATAGATGAATGGATGGATGATGAGTGAATGAGTGGGTGAATGAATGGGTAGGTGAATGGATGGATAAATAGGTCTAAATCCTACTATGTTCCATTGTTATTAGGAACAAAAATAACCAAAATATAAAATTCCTTAAAACCATGTATCCATTTCAATTCATGGTAACTTTAAAGCACCTCCTTCAAGAAGCAATAGACAATCATAGTTAAGAATGTGAGTCCTACTGCCTGCAATAGTCTGAAGGCTACAACACCTTGCTCACATCTCATAACCTCTTTGAGACTCAGTTTTTACCTGTCTAAGGTAAAAAAATATATAGTTGTGACTTTAATTTGTCTTGGATGAGAATTAAATAAAATAATCCTTGTAAATTGCTTAGGACAATGTAAATGGCAAATGACGACAATGTAAATGCCAAATAACAAGTGCACAATAAATTATACACTCTCCCTCCTCATCTCCTTTCCTGTCTTCCTGACATCTGACATTAGCTCTCACGGGGCGATGCTGCCCTCCTGGCCACACCATATGGACAGATGGACAGATGGATGGATGTAGGCCCCCACAGCCTCTGACCTTTTTCCCCCTTATTCCTATGGGCTCTAATAAGTCATCCATGACATAATAAACAACTATATACAGTTAGCACATGCTGGGCTGAATGTGCTAAAGCTTTCAAAACCTACCTCAGAGGAAGAGCATGTAGTAATTAATTTTTTAAATGTAATATATATTTAATGTAACATTAATATTTAACTCAATGCAATATTTAATTTGATATCTAATGCAAATAAAAACAGTAAACAGATTTATTAATGATGTATACAAGTGGCTGCCTGGTGTTTTTCTGTCTGGAAGAAAATTTTCAACCCCCGAGAAAGCAAATATGGGAGAGTTTTTGAGCTCATTCTTACAAGTGGGTCAGAGTTGTCATCTTGTGAAGTAGCAGCCATAGATTTCACTTATTCATACAGTTAGTGAGGGCATACTATGTGCTGGGCACTACACTAAGATCTGGTGGGAAGAGAGGAGGGGTCCTAGTCTCACGGAGCTCATGATCTTGTGGGAAGTAACATAAAACTCTGTGACAACTAAAATAAGCACTAGGAAGGAAACCCTACAGACAGTCACACACTGAGCCTCTCAGGACCTAACCCACACTTGAGGGTAGTCAGGGGCATATGGTCAAGGGAGGCTTCTTGGAGGAAGCAATATCTGAACTCACATAACTTGAGGGAAGAGAGGGAGAATGTTGCTTCAAAGGCTGCTAGCGATTTAATGTTTTTGTTCCCCAAAAATGGATATGTGGAAATCCTAATCCTCAGTGGGATGGTGTTAGGAGGTGGGGCCTTTGTGAGGTAATTAGAGTAGAGCACTTATGAATGGGATTGATGCCCTTACAAGAAGAGACATGAGAGATATGATATATCTCTTCACCACATGAAGACACAGCGAGAAAGTGGCTCTCTGCTAACCAGGAAGAGGGTCCTCACCAGGAACCAAATCTTCCAGCACCTTACTCTTGGGCTTCAGCTTTTAGAGCTGTGAGAATTAAACATCTGTTGTTTAAGCCTCTGAGTCCCTAGTGTTCTGTTATAGAAGCCTAGCTGACTAAGACAAAGGCCTGGAGACAGGGTTGTGCCAGAAGTTCAGAACAGCTAAACAACAGAAGAGAAATAGGTGGCTTGAGATGAGGCTGAGCAGGCCTCATGAGCCCCAAGAAGGGTTTGAACATGATTCCAAAGGTAATAATATCTAGGCATTGGAATGACATGACCAGGGCTGTACTTTAGAAGGAACACTCAGGCTGGAAGACAGTTCTACAGCTATTATCTATTAAAATAATCAAGAAAAAAAGAGAGGTGTCAATGGGAATGGAAAGAAAATGGGCAGATACAAGAAACATTTAGGACAATGAATTGACCAGTCATGGTGACTTGCTTCAACCAACAGGTGAGGAAGAGTAACAAAGCAAAGATGATAATGTAGGATTTTTTTAAATCAGCTATTTTATTTTTTAATATATTTATTCATTATGCTATTACAGTTGTCCCATTTCCCCCCTCACTCCACTCCATCCTGCCCACCCCCTCCCTCCCACATCCCCCCCCTATAGCTCATGTCCATGGGTCATACTTATAAGTTCTTTGGCTTCTACATTTCCTACACTATTTTTACCCTCCCCCTGTCTATTTTCCACCTATCATCTATGCTACTTATTCTCTGTACCTTTCCCCCCCTCTCCCCCTCCCACTCCCCTATTGACAACCCTCCATGTGATCTCCATCTCTATGGTTCTGTTCCTGTTCTAGTTGTTTGCCTAGTTTGCTCTTGTTTTTGTTTTAGGTGTGGTCGTTAATAACTGTGACTTTGCTGCCATTTTTACTGTTCCTATTTTTTATCTTCTTTTTCTTAGGTAACTCCCTTTAACATTTCATATAATAAGGATTTGGTGATGATGAACTCCTTTAACTTGACCTTATCTTGGAAGCAGTTTATCTGCCCATCCATTCTAAATGATAGCTTTGCTGGATGCAGTAATCTGGGATGTAGGTCCTTGCCTTTCATGACTTGGAATACTTCTTGCCAGCCCCTTCTTGCCTGTAAGGTCTCTTTGGAGAAATCAGCTGACAATCTTATGGGAAGTCCTTTGTAGGTAACTGTCTCCTTTTCTCTTGCTGCTTCTAAGATTCTCTCCTGTTTAATCTTGGGGAATGTAATTATGATGTGCCTTGGTGTGTTCCTCCTTGGGTCCAGCTTCTTTGGGACTCTCTGGGCTTCCTGGACTTCCTGGAAGTCTATTTTCTTTGCCAGATGAGGCAAGTTCTCCTTCATTATTTGTTCAAATAAGTTTTCATTTTTTTGTTCTTCCTCTTCTCCTTCTGGTACCCCTATACTTAGGATGTTGGAACGTTTCAAGATGTCCTGGAGGTTCCTAAGCCTCTCCTCATTTTTCTGAATTCTTGTTTTTTCATTCTTTCCTGGTTGGATGTTTCTTTCTTCCTTCTGGTCCACAGTGTTGATTTGAGTCCCAGTTTCCTTCATATCACTATTGGTTCCCTGTACATTTTCCTCTGTTTCTCTTAGCATAGGCTTCATTTTTTCATCTGGTTTTCGAACAAATTCAACCAATTCTGTGAGCGTCTTGATAACCAGTGTTTTGAACTGTGCATCTGATAGGTTGGCTATCTCTTCCTCGCTTAGTTGTATTTTTTCTGGAGCTTTGAAGTGTTCTGTCATTTGGGCCATTTTTTTTTTTTTTGTCTTGGCACGTCTTACTTAAAGGGGCAGAGCTTTAGGTGTTCCCCGGGGTGGGGTAACGCTGGTCGCTGCACTGTGACGCTGTATGTGGGGGAGGGGCCAAGAGGGAGCAATGGAGCCCGCTCCACTCCACCGGATTTCAATCTTTCACTCTGCTACCCACAATCAAACTGGGCCCCTCTGGTGCTGGTTCCCCAGTGGATGGGCTTGTGCACACCCTAGGCCCCTGTGGGTCTCTCCAACGACCCCTCCCACGAGGCTGGGAGTCTCTCCTGCTGCTTCCCCAACCCCCACGGGCGTTTTCAATCAGAGGCTTGAGGCTTTATTTCCCTGCGCTGGAGCCCTGGGTTGCGTGGTCTGCTTCGCTCCCCGTCATTTGTCCAGTTTATCTGTGCGCAAATGTGGGGCCGTGGGGTGCTACCCGCCACTCTGCCTGCCCCGTTCTCTGCCACTCTGAGTCTGGCCCTCTCGGTTTATCTCTGCGAATGTGGGGCCGCAGGGTCTGCCAGTGGTCAGACTGCCTGCCCCGTTCGTCCCACACTCCGCCAGTCTCGTCCTGCCACAGCAACACGAGTCCTCTCTGCCCTGGCTGCCCATCTCCGCCCCTCCTACCGGTCTGGATGAATGGTGTTTTTTTTATTTCCTTGGTGTCGGACTTCCTTGCTGTTCGATTTTCTGTCAGTTCTGGTTGTGCGAGGAGGCACAGTGTGTCTACCTACGCTGCCATCTTGGTTCTCCGATATGTAGGATTTTAACATGAACAATTGGGTGGATGCAATAAAGAAATTATGTCACTCATCAATGTCATGGTTATCACTACTCTCATGTCATACATTGGTACCACCCTCAGGGACTATACCAGAGAAGTCTATTTCTATTTGCACAATACAATCTTTCAAATCAGTTCCCAAAACAAATGTAACACATGAAAGGTGCAAAGTGTGATGATAAAGTGAGTTTCACTTGGTTTCATCCTACAGGAAGATGAAATAAAAATAACCCTGAAATAACCTAATGTCCAACAACAGGGGGATTGGTTAAGTGAAGTTTATAGCACAGTCATACCAGTGGCTGTTACACAACTTTCAGAAACCACGCCCCAATGCTATATTTAATGATGTGGAAAAATGGACAATGCATTTTAAATTTTTTAAGTTCCAATGTACATAAAATAATATCCTTACTTTAAGCATATTTTTAAAATGATACATGACATATTATTGTTAGTTTTCTTTTTTCATTTATTTTATTTCTTAAAATATTTTATTGCATATGCTATTACCCTTGTCCCATTTCTTACCCCCTCCACCCAGCCTGCCCCCACTTCCAGAATCAGTCTTCTCACCATTGTTCATATCCCTTGCTCCTTCATATATGTTCTTTGACTAATCCCTTCACCTTCTTTCAATCAGTTTTCTTTTAATTTTTTTATTTCTTTTTACATTTTTCTATATTTTCTGATTTTTCCCATAGTGCACATGTATTACTCTGGTATTCATAACATTATAAAAGTAAACAAAGCTCATGAGTTTCAGTCTATTTAAAACACTACCATGCCTTGGCTGGTGTGGCTCACTGGATTAAGTGCCAGCCTGTGAACCAACGGGTCACCAGTTCAATTCATGGTGGGGCACATGCCTGAGTTGCAGGCTACATTCCCTGTGAGAGGCACGCAAGAGGCAGCCACAAATTGATGTTTCTATCCCCCTCTTTCTCATTCCCTTCCTCTCTCTCTAATAATAAGCAAATAAAACTCTTCTAAGAAAAGAAATAATTTTGGGGACTTCTGGCCAAGATGGAGGATTAGCCTCCTCACACAACCAAAAGAAGGACAACAACAAATTTAAAAACAAAACAAAACAAAAAATCAGATCTGCCAGAAATCAAACTGGATGTAAGTCAACAACCAAAGAGTTAAAAAAGAAACATCCATCCCAACAGGTATAAGGGGAAGAGACAGGCAGCCGGGCAGAGAGGACTGGCAGCAAGGCAGTGGCTGGCAGAGTGGGCGTTCCCACATTTGTGTGCAGATAAACTGGGAGGAAAAACTGGGGAGAGACACACCCACACAATCCAGGGTTCCAGGAGAAATAAAGTCTCAAAACATCTGACTGAAAAAACCTGTGAGCATTGAGGGGGCAGGAGAAACACCCAGCCTCACAGGACAGTTCACTGGAGAGACCCACAGAGTCCTAGAATGTACACAAACTCACCCACCTGGGAATCAGCATCAGGAGGACCCAATTAGGTTGTGGGTAGCGAGGGAAGTGACTGAAAACCTGTCAAGAGCCGAGCAAGCAGCATTGTTCCTTCTCGGACCCCTCTCCCACATACAGCACCACAATGCAGCAAAGTGGGTTGCCCCACCCTGGCAAATACCTAAGGCTCCTCCCTTTCCTACATAACAGGCACACGGAGACAAAAAAAAATATATGGTCCAAATGAAAGAACAGATCAAAGCTCCAGAAAAAATACAACTAAGCAATGAAGAGATAGTCAGCCTATCAGATGCAGAGTTCAAAACACTGGTAATCAGGATGCTCACAGAATTGGTTGAGTATGGTCACAAAATAGAGAAAAAAATGACGGCTATGCAAAGTGAAATAAAGGGTAATGTACAGGGAACCAACAGTGACGGGAAGGAAACTGGGACTCAAATCAATGATTTGGACCAGAAGGAAGAAATAAACAGTCAATCAGAACAGAATGAAGAAACAAGAATTCAAAAGAATCAGGAGAGGCTTAGGAACCTCCAGGACAACTTTAAACATTGCAAATCATAGGGGTGCCAGAAGGAGAAGAGGAAAAGCAAGAAATTGAAAACTTATTTGAAAAAATAATGAAGGAAAACTTCCCCAATCTGGCAAAGGAAATAGACTTCCACGAAGTCTATTTCCTGGAAGTCCAGGAAGTCCAGGAAGCTCAGAGAGTCCCACAGAAGTTGGACCCAAGGAAGCACATGCCAAGGCACATCATTATTACATTACCCAAGATTGAAGAGGAGAGAATCTTAAAAGCAGCAAGAGAACAGGAGACAAGTTACCTACAAAGAAGTTCCCATTAGAGTATCAGCTGATTTCTCTAATGAAACCTTGCAGCCAAGAAGGGGCTGGAAAGAAGTATTCAAAGCCACGAAAGGCAAGGACCTACATCCAAGATTACTGTATCCAGCAAAGCTATCATTTAGAATGGAAGGGTAGATAAAGTGCTTCCAAGATAAGGTCAAGTTAAAGGAGTTCATCATCACCAAATCCTTATTATATGAAATGTTAAAGGGACTTAGATAAGAAAAGAAGAAGATCAAAAATATGTACAGTAAAATGACAACAAACTCACAACTATTAATAACCAAACCTAAAAAAACAAAAAACTGAAATAAACTAGGCAAACAACTATAACAGGAACAGAATCACAGAAATGGAGATTACATGGGAGGTTATCAGTGGGGGAATGGGAAGAGGAGAATGGGGAAAAAGGTAGAGGGAATAAGTAGCATAAATGGTAGGTACAAAATAGACAGGGGGAGGTTAAGAATAGTATAGGAAATGGAGAAGCCAAAGAACTTATATGTATGACCCATGGACATGAACTAAAGGGAGGGAATGCAGTTGGGAGGCAGTGTGCAGGGCAGGGGGGAATGAAGGGGGGGCGGGGAATGGGACAACTGTAATAGCATAATCAATAAAATATATTAAAAAATAAATTTAAAAAAGAAAAAATGTTTAATAATAAATAACTAAATAAAACACTACCTAATAAAAACACATGAAGCCTGGGTTCATGCTATGAATTATCCTCCATAACACTACAAGTATAGTCAAAGCTTAATTATCTTCCAAGACCAATAGTCTTTACTTCAAGGACTCATTTATTAAGACCAGGGATCTCTGGCCAAGCATACTTCACCCCATCACTTTTTTCTTGACCATGGTCATGCCACTATCTTTCTCTCATCACATAAAAAGAATGAGCAAAGAGAATGTAAATGAATACCAAAGAACTGCCTATCTATGTTGTTAAAAATTAGATGTGTGGAAATTAAAAGGGGAAATAATGGGAGAAGTGGACCCAGTTGAATAAACATTATAGAAACCTAATATAGAGAAGAAAAGTACCAAATACTTATCTGTTTATCTTGGGAAATGATGAAAGAGAAAACCCTTAATATTCCCCAAGGTCTGCTTCCTGCGATGTTTTTAAAAACCTAGTCCTAAATTATTTGATATGCCTCCCATCAAGAGGTTCCTCCTCCTTTGAATATGGGTGGGCTCATTACTTGCTTAAACCAACACAAGTGATGCAGTATGACCTCTGAGTCCAGAACATGAAAGGCTATGTAGCCCCTGCCTGAGTATCTTGGAAAACTCACTCTCTGGGCATTCCCACTTGACATGGTTCCTTTCAGAACCCAGCCACCATATGATGAGAACGCAAGCCACATGTGTAAGTCCCATGGAAGCCCTCTGTTCATGAATCTTAGCCAAGCCCAGCCTTTGAGTGGTCTTGTCAGACACCAGACATGTGAGACTTCTTCAAGTCTCCAGTTATAGTGATATCAGCCTCAAGCTGTATAAGTCACCCCCAAGCCACCTGAGTCTTCCTAGCTGACTCCCCAAACATTATATGGCAGAGACAAGCTATGCCCTGTCCAACTTCCTGACCCACAGAAATACAGACACAGTAAAACCATCATTTTATTTTGATGTTAAGTTTGGGGTGATTTGTTACATAGCAACAGGTAACTGAAACAAAAGTTGTTTCCTAGAAGTGGGATGCTACTGAACCAAAACGTAAAGCGTGTGGAATTCAGGGACAAAGTGACAGGCCTCAAGGAAACAGTTGAGGGAAAGGGAGAAAGCACGATTGGAAGCTGAAGAAAAAAGTTTCCTTGTTTTAGGAGAAAGTTTGAGACTGTTGCCTGTCCTCATGTGGACTAGAAATGTACTGGATGAACTCGGTGGGCATCTGTCTAAGGAGATTTCCAGCGTGTGGAAGGTGCCATCTGGCTTCTTCTAGCCTCCTGTAATAAACTGGGCAAGGAAAGAGCTCAACTGAAGAATAAATTATATCATTCCTGGATGAAATTTGGAGTAAATATAAGGGGCCAGGACAATCTTTCCAGCCAGCTCAGGGTACTCAAAGTAACAACGCTCAATTCCAGATTGTTACCAGAACAGTATTCCTGTTTCAGAGTAAAGATGAACCCAACAGTATGACCAAAAATTCATTTCTTAAAATATCAGAAAGACGTGAGGTGGTGCCTCCATTTCAGTCAAACAAAATGCCTTCTGAGGATCTTAAAGACAACAGGTTTTTAAAAATACTAAGAGTGCTATGCCACAGAAGCCTCCTGAGAGCCCAAATATAGAAGGATTTAAAGAGATGTGTGTGTGTGTGTGCGTGTGTGTGTGTGTGGTCTAACAAAATAGATAATAAATTGACAGATAAGAAATCCATAAAGTTCTTAAATTACACCAACCTGGACTAAAAGGAACCAAGACGGTACTAATAAGGAGAGTCCTTTGTGTCCCCAGACTTCTGTGGACAGAAAACAAGTGGAGAAATCCATTTCATTGCAAACATGGGATACTTATGAGGAGAAAGGGATGAGTCAAAGGTCAGAACCAAGATCTTAGAGAATAGAGCTGAAAACCACAAAAATCATTTTCAGGGACCTGTTTTGAACCCTAATCAAGAAACGGACATCATATACCAAGCTGAATTCCAGAATTACTGTGGGCCACTTACCGCTGTGTTTTCCCCTTTCTTGAATGGAAATAATCTATTTATAGTTATCCTATGCCAGTCTCCTCATTGCATATGAAACTGGGGAGGGAGTTCAGATAACCTGGCTCTTTAGCTTACAGGTCTTCAGATCTAGGATCTATATCCAAGGAACCAAACTCAAAGATCCTCAACCACATCTGGAACTTAAATAAGGTTTATGAGATCCTTGGCCTCAGGCCAAGCCTGATGGGATAATGGGAAATACTTTTGGGGGGTCTTGAAGGAGTCAAGTGTATTCTGCAGGCAAGAGAAATGCAAATAATTTCTAGGCAGATGGAATATTGTGTTGGTTTCAAAAGCGTGGCTTCAAATTCTTTAATACCCTTCTTATTGAGATGTGGGTCAGTCTCCCCTGGGTCTCTAGCCTGCTGGCCCACCCTGAAGATTTTAGACTTGCCATACCCCATGATTATGTTAACCAATTTCTTAAAATAAATGTCTTTCTATATACATGCACATCCTATTTGTCATGTGGAGTTCAAGGCCAAAGGTCTTCTGCTACAGAATTCTCTCTTGCTCAGGCAGTTCTTTTGTTCTATTTGGGTCTTCCACTGATTGGATAAGACCCACCCACGTTATGGAGGGCAGTCTGCTTTACTCAAAAACCACAAATTTAAATTTTAATATCATCCAAAAACATCCCAACAAGAACACTCAGAGTAATGTTTGACCACATATCTGGACACCATGGCCCAGCCAAGTTGACAAAAAATTAACCACCACACCAGTCCAAACTCCTGACCCAAAGAATAAAAGGGTTGTCATTTTGGGCCTTTAAATTTAGGGTGGACAGTTATACAGCAATATAACAGTGGAACACCCTTAATAGAAACTCTTCCAAAGTGAGATGTGAAGGTCTCTGGCCAGGCACCTCCATATCTGAGCCTGTGGAAGTGTCATTCACTCAGTAAGAAACTACAAATAAAACCCAAATTCCTCACATAGGCTGGTATGATTTGGCCTTGGCCCACACTCTCCAGCCTATTTGCCAGGGTTGTCCCTAATGCTCCCTGTACTTTATCTACCCCTCCTGGAACACACCAAATTCTTTCTATTCTCTTTACCTAGGATGCTCTTCCTCCACCTTTTTCCCACTTGGGAACTAAGTTTAAACATTATTTTCCCTGACCACCACTCTATCCAAAGAAATTCCAAATGGGCGAAGGAATAACAAGCCCCTTCTGCCTTCTCCATGAGAACTTAACCTTCAGTTATCTTCCTAGCCCTGAAACACTGGTAACCTAAGTAGTTGGGATGTCAATTCTATTACTAGGCAACATTGCCTGGGGTAAAATGACCTCTCACTGATACCTTGCATCTGGTACAGGAAGAACTATAAGTGGACTGTAAGTATCTGATGGTATGCCATACTTTGGACATTACTCGGTAATAAGATGCTCCTTGAAGAGATCCTGAGAGCTCTGCCTATAGGATTGTGATAACAGATACTGACTCCAATCAGACATACAGATTCTAAGCCAGGGCAGAGCTGCACCTGCTCAATGTGAAGTCATCTCCTTGTACTGGAGCTATGCTGCACGGACTTCTGATGAGGAGGAATACCTGGTGTTGCCCTGGTGGCCAGTTTCATTTCTCATTCTCTATCCTTCTAATGTTTACAATGCTAAGAGTGAACTGTGGTGTTCTTAAGAGTCTGAATGTTCAGTTGAATCTAGGAAAACCCTTAGAGCACCTTCCTATTTCCATTATTTTCTCGCATCACCCTGTTTTCCCTTCATAGAACCTTACACACTTCATTTATTTTTTTGTCCGAGTCCTTTTATTTTTTAATATAGTTTATTGATTATGATAGTACAGTTGTCCCATTATTTTCTCCCCTTTATTCCCCTCCACCCTGTACCCCACACCAACATCATTCCCCCACCTTAGTTCATGTCCATGGGTCATACATATAAGTTCTTTGGCTTCTCCATTTCCTATACTATTCTTAACCTCCCCCTGTCTATTTTGTACCTACCATTTATGCTTCTTATTCCTTGTATCTTTTCCCCCATTCTCGCCCCCTCCCCACCCCCGCCCGTAACCCTCCATGTGATCTCTGTGTCTGTGATCCTGTTCCTGTTAGGGTTGTTTGCTTAGTTTATTTCAGTTTTTTGGGTTTTTTAGGTTTGGTTGTTAATAGTTGTGAGTTTGTTGTCATTTTACTGTACATATTTTTGATCTTCTTCTTTTCTTATCTAAGTCCCTTTAACATTTCATATAATAAGGATTTGGTGATGATGAACTTCTTTAACTTGACCTTATCTTGGAAGCACTTTATTTACCCTTCCATTCTAAATGATACCTTTGCTGGATACAGTAAATCTTGGATGTTGGTCCTTGCCTTTCATGGCTTTGAATACTTCTTTCCAGCCCTTTCTTGGCTGCAAGGTTTCTTTAGAGAAATCAGCTGATACTCTAATGGGAACTTCTTTGTAAGTAACTTCTCTCCTGTTCTCTTGCTGCTTTAAGATTCTCTCCTTATCTTCAATCTTGGGTAATGTAATAATGATGTGCCTTGGTATGTGCTTCCTTGGGTCCAGCTTCTGTGGGACTCTCTGAGCTTCCTGGACTTCCAGGAAGTCTATTTCCTTTGCCAGGTTGGGGAAGTTTTCCTTCATTGTTTTTTCAAATAAGTTTTCAATTTCTTGCTTTTCCTCTTCTCCTTCTGGCACCCCTATGATTTGCAATGTTTAAAGTTGTCCTGGAGGTTCCTAAGCCTCTCCTGATTCTTTTGAATTCTTGTTTCTTCATTCTGTTCTGATTAACTGTTTATTTCTTCCTTCTGGTCCAAATCATTGATTTGAGTCCCAGTTTCCTTCCCGTCACTGTTGGTTCCCTGTACATTACCCTTTATTTCACTTTGCATAGCCGTCATTTTTTTCTCTATTTTGTGACCATACTCAACCAATTCTGTGAGCATCCTGATTACCAGTGTTTTGAACTCTGCATCTGATAGGCTGGCTATCTCTTCATTGCTTAATTGTATTTTTTCTGGAGCTGCATGTGGGAGAGGGGTCCGAGAAGGAACAATGCTGCTTGCTCGGCTCTTGACAGGTTTTCAGTCACTTCCCTCACTACCCACAAGCAAATTGAGCCCTTCTGATGCTGATTCCCAGGTAGGTGGGTTTGTGTACATTCTAGGACTCTGTAGGTCTTTCCAACAAACTCTCCTGTGAGGCTTGGAGTTTCTCCTGCTGCAGCAACCCCTACAGATTTTTACAGCCAGAGGTTTTGAGGCTTTATTTCCCCTTGCTGGAAGCCTGAGTTGTGTGGTCTGTGTAGCTCCCCAGTTGTTCTTCCTCCTTTATTTTCACACTAATGTGGGACTGCCCAGTCTACCAGCCACCGCCTTGCCTACCCAGTCCTCTGGCTGCTGCTTTGTCATGAGTCCTCTCCACCCTGGCTGCCCATCTGCGCCCCTCCTACCAGTCTGGATGAATGTTTCT
Organism: Desmodus rotundus; assembly: GCF_022682495.2. Taxonomy (NCBI): domain Eukaryota; kingdom Metazoa; phylum Chordata; class Mammalia; order Chiroptera; family Phyllostomidae; genus Desmodus; species Desmodus rotundus. Next base: position 102,178,531 of record NC_071387.1, on the reverse strand, counting down.
TCTTTAACTCCTTGGTTGTCGGACTTCCATACAGTTTGACTTCTGGCAGTTCTGATTATTTTTTTGTTTTTAAATTTGTTGTTCTTCTTCTTTTGGTTGTGCGAGGACACAAAGTGTATCTACCTATGCCTCTATCTTGGCAGGAAGTCCAATACACTTAGTTTATTAACTACCTATTTATTTATTGTCAGTCTGTCCCTTAGACTGTGAACTTGAGGAAGACAAGGACCATTTCTGTGTTGTTCTTCCTTGTAAACTCAGCACTTACCCTAGTGCCTGTCACATAGTAGGAACTTGATAAATATTACATGGATGGATGGATGCACAAACAAGATTAGAGGAATAAATTGCAAGGGACAAAGTAAGAGGTAAACAAAATCCAAATTGTGGAAGGCTTTATTGAAGTGCACATCAGCAGTGAATTACCCTAAGGACCTTGAAGAGATGTTGAAGAGTTTCAAGTTAAAAAAGAGGAAGTATATGGTTTATGTTTCAAAAAGGTCGTCCTGGCAGCAGTTGAGGGAAGGGGAACTGGGGCAGGAGAGATGAGAGGCAGGGGAACAATTAGAGGACCATAGCTAATACTTCTGTTGAAAGGCAGTGGTAGGGGAGAGAAAAAACAGTCTGAAGAAATGTTTCAGAAGCACAAGCTTTGCACTCAGTGACCAATTTAGACCTGGGAAGCAGGAAAATTGAGGAATAGAGAGTGACCACAGAATTGGGACTTGAGGGGCTAAGCCAATAGTGGTAAAGTTAACCTGGAGAGGGACCCAGAAAAGGCAATGCGTATGGGTATAGGAGAGATGGTGAATTTGATTTTGAACCTTCCAGGAGAGATGTCAGCCAGAGGGTTGGAGTTAGGGAAGCTGAGTGTCAGCACATATGGGGGAGGGGGGAGGTTGTTAGGAGCCATGGACATGATTGAGGCCATCCAGAAAGTATGCCAAGTGAAATTTAAAGACCAAAGATAAAACTCAGCTGGTGCAGAAAGAAGAGCTGAATAGAGATGCTGAGCGGGATCCTATTAGAGTTGAAGCAGAATGAGAGAAGATGTATGTTTTTGAAAACTCATGACACTGTGCTTATACTTCTATAGTGGAATTGATTTCTTTCCTAAATAATAGTCATTTATATTTGTATCTAATCTCTCTAAAGTAGAGTAGAATTCTTTTCCATCTTCGAATCCCCTGAAGTCCTGCACATAGTAGGTCCTTAATAACTTCCTCATAATCTGAACTATCTGAGTATTGGGGCGGGGTGGGGGATCACTAATTAGTTTCAATCCTGACTAATTGCTTTTTTAAACTCTCATCTAAATCTGACTCCTAATAAGTTCTGAGAATCGATGTTTCATTATTTTTTGCCACAGCGGAGTTTATCCCTGTTGCTGGGTCATTACAAATCATCACTCTCCGAGAGGTCCCCTTTCTATTTCTCATTTCCTGATCTTTCAGCAGGATATCTTTGTCCTGAAAGTGAAAGAAAAAAAATTAAATGGATCTTTGAAAATAACAACTGGGACCAACCAAACCAGGGGAAGAGGTGCTCTGATTCTCTCAAAGAGCCCACTCCAGACAGAATCCATATTGCTCAAGAGGAATAAGGGGAAGGCTCCCTTTGGGCCTCAACTGAACTGATATTTTCAGTATATATCTGCCATTCATTGAATGCCATTCGTTGAGGCACCAGCCAAGCAGTGTACATGTGACCCCATTTTAATTATCACAACAACGCTAAGAGGTTTGGACTATGATCAGCCCTGTTTCCCAGATGGCGATGCTGAGACTGAGAGGTTAAGGAGCCTGCCCAGGTCATGAAGCTATTATACCACATAAGTCTGCCTTGAAACCTGTACACATTCCCCCAAAGCAGGCTGCCATGCATATCTTGTGTGTACGTCCTGCTCTGAGTCACTGGGACCCAGAAGAGCCTGCTTAGAAGTCACAGAGCATTCCCTGCCTGAAGTCCCAAATGTCACCACAGAGTAATAATAGTGGCAAGTTTCCTCCTGGCTTTGGCCCCAGACAACAATCCCTTCTTTTTTCCTTGGCACTGAGCTTCCTCATAGAACACTTTGTGTGCAACTGAGCAAAACAGCACCCGGAGAGCAAAGAAAGAAGGAGACCTGGCTCAGGATCTCCATATAGTGTCAACGTCTTCTGATGGCACGGAGCGTCCCCTACCCAGCCCCCTGGCTTTTACCATAGTGGGTCTGAGCATAAAGGAACCATATGAGGAGCGGCTCTCCAAACCAACGCAGATTCTCTCAGCTTTATATGTGCCAAAGCAGAGGAAATCAATAAGCAATAAATTTGTGGGTGACCCACCCCCCATCACCAGAACCCTCTGTAAATCTTGGGGGCTATTGATTATCTTGTCCCTCATTACCCCACCTCCACTTTCATCTAGGGGTGAGAGTGTCTAAAGGGAGACAGCAAGGAATTGCAACGGCTGGGAATCCAGCAGGATGGGCCTCAGATCCTGCCTGTGAGACCTTAGGTATGTCATCTCTTCTATCCGAGCCTCACTTCCCTCATCTGTACAATGGGATTAATTAAAGCTTCTGTCTCCTCAGATACAAGAGCTAATGCATGGAGGGCACTTATTTATCCCAGTCCCTAGCAAACTGTAAGACCTCAGCAAATGTAAAATATTAGCTATTATTATTATCTTTATACAACTGACTGCAAGTAAACAGCTCTACACAGCTCTGGATAAATTGTAAGGGCAGATGTCACAAAGCCTAGGGGTGGCACAAGTACTTCCATATTTCCAGTTCAGTATTAGACAGAGAAGGAGCATGGAGCAGGCTTGGGCTCAAATCCTGACTACTTCCCTTTGGATCTTGGGCAAGTTACTTAACCTCTCTGAGCCTCATGGAGTTCAGGGTCAAATGTGAGAGAAAAGTAGTCAAATAATCATGCAAACAAATGCAAAAACAGAAACTGATATTTATGCTACTATGAAGAAAGAAGAATGATTCTGAGAGAGCAAAATAACAAAGCAACCTAGAGCAGACAGCAAGGAACGGGGTAGCAAGGGGGATGACTCTCTGAGGAAGCTAAGATGAGCAGGAATCAGGAGGTAAAGAGGGCAGAGGAGTGTTTCAGGGGGCGGAACAACAACACGTGCAGAGACCCAGTGATGGGAAGGAAGATGGTCTGGTGACAGCAGCCAGGGGACAGCAGCAGAGAGAAGGAGAAGATGAGAGTTCTAAACTAGAGAGGCAGTCAGCAGGCAGACCCTGCCAGCTCTAGGAATAAATGTCCTAGAGGACAGAGATTTATATCAGCTCTGCTCCTTGATTTAGCCCAGATGCCCAGAGAAATGCCAAGCACATAGATGGCACTCAAAGAAATTTGCTGCACTTATAAAAAGTGAACTCATATAACTTACTACTAGCAAGTCAGTCAGTTAGTGGTGAATGCACCTTGCACTGAGCTCTGGTCCATGGTAAGCAATGCCAGAGAGAGAGCCCAGGGTTCTAGACTGTCAACAGTTAGGAAAGGCTGCTTGCTGTCCTCAAGCACCTTCCCTGTGCACTTCTCTACAGGAGCTTAATCCAGCCTCCTGTGTGGGCCCAAAACACACAGAAGACACTGGTGTGTCATGGCAGGGCTTGGAAAATGAGAGGTTTTCTCTGTGAGGTAATTTTCAGGAAAATTCGATGCTCAAACAGCCCACATAGGAGAGGTATTTATTTCCCAGCTGTCATTATATTTCAATGAGCATCCATTTTATGGTGAAATGTCCCAAACATACCTAATTCAGGCTCTTTTCCTCTGGAACACATACAGCACTTCCCTTCTCTCTTTCTCCCAGTTAGGAGAGTGGGGTTCAGGAATGGCTTCAAGTAGGCAAGCCTTGAGACCCTAAATGGGGGTCCAGTGAAGGTGGAGACACAGTATGTGTATCTAATATAAGATTGCTCACAGCTGAAGAAATGGAGGTTTAGTTTGAAGACTCTCAGGAAAATAGGCTGCCCCCTCCTGGCAACCTGAACACCTCCTAACTCAGAAACCTGAGGTCAAAGGGTGTATCCAGTCCACTGTCTCCATCACACATTCACTTCCAATGACTGTCATGTTACCCCATATGACCTCACCACCAGCCTCCACTAATTGCATAGAGGCTGAGACCTGACCCAGAGGGAACCAATCCATTGGCTGATGGGCAACCAATCAGATTCATCCTGCTCAGAATAAGTGGGAAGAGGCCATAGTTGAGCCACAGGCACATGAACTAAAAAGTCTCGTAGCCACCTGAGCCATATGTGCCCATGCAGTTCCAGACACAGAAGAGACTGAGCAGTGAGCAAAGCCAGATCACCACTGGCTGCAGAGAGACTGGGAAAGGACCTGATACATACTATAGGGAATCTGACAGAAGACTGCACAACCCAGGGAGAGAGAATAGGGCAGGGAGAGGGTAAGTAACAGCTGGAAGGTCCCACAGCTTGTAAGTGCCACAGCCAGGATTTGAGCCCAAGCTTAACTCCAGGCTCTGAGTTCTTATAACAGCACACACTGCTCTCTGCAGGAGGGTGGCAGGGAGAAACTGCTTTGGGGGCGGGGGGCAATTATTCAGAGAAGGGGAGGGATCTGCAGCATAAAAGGAGAAGATGCTGAAAGCAGACACCAGCCAAGGGACTTGTGCTGTAGTTGTGCCATTGTCCTTTCTTGCTGATGTTGGCTTGTTTTGTTTGGCATTTAGTCTTTATTGAGTGCTTTATATATATATATATGCCAGGAAGTGTGCCAAAGTCTCATATCACTTATTCATGAACCACCTCTTAAGAGGTCTATGCACGTGTTATTATTAATCCTCATTACAGCTGATAAAGCCACTTGCTGGTGGAGCCAGGGTGTGAGCCTAGGTCTGTGCATCACCCAAGACCACACGGCTGCCTCGTGTGACTTCTCCATCAAGCTGAGCACAGCAGATAGGTCAGAAAGGCATCTTGGCCATGGGGATGGAGAGGAGGGCCCAAAAGACACTTCAGGGGATGAAGGGGCCAGGCAGAGGACTATTTAAGTAGACAACCAGGGACACCCAACAGGCTAAAGGGGGGTGGAAGCTTCTCAATTCTTAGCGATAGATGAAACAAAAAAAGGAAGTAACATGTCCAGTGATCGCTTCTGATTTTAAGCATTTCCTGAACTTTTCTGTAAACACTACCACCTTCCATCCTTCCATTCATATCCTTTTTAAGACTTTCTGAGTGTTCCAGGGCCACTGTACCTTCTCTGATGCCTTGCCAACAAAAACCAGCAACTAGATCATTATCCCTTTTACCTGACAAATGTCTCCACTCAAGTGTCAATTACTCAAGCTCTATTGTCCCCCTGATGCATGCAATTCATCAGTTGGAATTGTTACTTCCATGGCAAAATTTGTCTTTCTTCATTTCCCATTAATGTCTCATAACAGTGCAGTACAATCTTGGCATATCCAAGTGGTCTTGCCCAGGGTAAGAATTCTCTTTCAAAACCCTTTACATCCATCAGCAAAAATCAATGTGATTGTTAAAGGGTCTTTTACTTGTTAGGGCAATAAAGATTCTTTAAATGTTCTTTTTACTCCCCACCCTACACAAAGCATACCTGGTTAAAAAAATAAAATAAAATAAAATAAAAATAAAAACCTCAAAGGAAAGACATTTTATTTTGCAGATGACAGAACTTCCTCTGTTTAAAAGCAATTCAGCATACAGTACTGGTCAGATTGTTTCTTATTAAACAGTCCAGAAAAACTTAATGGAAATGGCCCAAACTAGCTAACTTAAATGGATAAAGTCATGTCACCCTGTAAATGTGACCACTGAATAACAGGATGTTGAGTTCAACATAGCCCCACTAGGGTGGCTGAGATGATATCGCAGAAACTGAGAGATGAGTGCAGGGCTGATCATGGGTATCATTTCTCCACCTCTGACTGTCTGCGTCAGGAAATCCAGAATCTGAGGAAATAGAGAGTGACTGCCGCAGGGAGGATTTGAGATGGTTGTTTGGATTGTTTTGAGTCCTTTCATTTATCCAACAAATACTGATTGCCTACAAAGTATTAGACACTATGATGGTTCTAGGGACTGCCATAAATAAGAGATGGATTGCCACCCTCAGTGAGCTCACAGTCTACGGAGATCCACATAGCACAAGGAAGTTATGAGATGTTATGAGCATCTCATATAAAGCAGAGACACAAGAGCTGCCAGAGGAGAAGCCAGAGGGATGGGGCACTGCCACCAAACACCCTGTCCTGCTGATTCTCATTCCAAAGTATTTCTCAAATAAGTCTCCTTCTCCACACCTCCCTATTGTCACTTTAGTCTAAGCCAACAATTCACTCTACTTGGACTATTGTAACAGCTTCCTACAGAGATTCCAGGAATCCATCCTAGGTCCCCTCCCATCACTGCCAGAGTAACGCAGAGGGGTCATTGGAGTGCAAGTCTAATTATCCACCCCCCGGATAAAAGTCACCAGAAGAAAAAGAGGAGGGGACCCTGGGGGAGGAGAGAAGGAAGGGGGTGGGGATGGGTAGTTGCTTCCATGAGTCACTGTGACCTTCCTAGCAAGTGATCTTGGGCAACTGTCCTCAACTTTACTTTCCTCACTGACAAACAGGAGCTGATCATAGCACAGGCTGAACTAAACAACACTGCCAATATTCAGCTCTTTTTGACCTACAAGAATGTCAATTCCATATGGTTCAACTTAATGCCTTCATCATGAGGCTGTTGGAAAATGAAATGAGATTAGCATGGTGCCTGGCATACAGGAATGCTCCATGAACGGTAGCTATCGTTCACCTGATTCCTCCCTCTGCTCAGTCCTACTTTCTATCTTTGCAAAAAGTCACTCTGGCCATTTTGTGCATCCAGGCTGCTAGATATCCATGGGCATTTGGCCCTGAGGCCCTGAGACATTTGGGTTGGGGGAGAGGCTGGAGCAGGTACCTTCCTTCTCCCCATGTTACAGCCCATCAGTGGAGCGATCATTATTTCTGATCAGTTCTGCAGAGCTGATGTCTGCCTAGCACAGAGGAAAATTGTTTCTGCCACATCCTCCAATAAGAATGATTTTCTTCATGCTCCGTTTGCCTACAACTGTCTTTCCGATCAGTCTCACTGTTAGCACATGGTCTACATGCTTGAAATTCAGCCAGAAGAACTGGGTGAAATTTATGATTCGCTAACTACTGACGCTCTAAGCTATCAGATTTGAATATAAATGTTGGAATGAGGTCCTCAGAAGCAACAGGTAGCAAGAGAGCCAATCTGAAAATTTACCATGCCGGAAATCCATACTTTAATCTGCTACCAAGTAAAAGCATTTATTGGACAACCTACGTTAATTAACAGAACACAGAAATTTTCCCAGCCTTTTATTTTGAGATTATAATTTTTGATGGAGTTTCAAATGCCTCCATGTCACTATTAACGGCAGCATTTTGCCAATAACACTTTGCTTAAACAGAACAGTTCATTAGTGCTAAAACCAATTTACTGGAATGGGCTGAAAATCACCTCGGTTTTCTCTATTAATGTATTACAAGATGAAATATTTCATGAGTCGCTGGTTGACATGCTTGACACTTCCTCTCATCCTGCTTAGCTCACTCAAGATGGAAAAATCTCCATTCAGCAAATGAGATGCCAGGGACAAGCTAAAAAGTAAATCCAGGCCTTTAAAAATGGTTTACTGCCCTTCAAAACAGAGTCAGCCCTCATCTATATTTTCTAATGAACTTATCTCTTACAAGATAATCCTCAAGATAAATGAAATCATCAAAGAAAATGCTTAACATAGTATCTGATCCAGAGTCAGCACCAAATAAATACTAGCTACTGGGGGAGGAGGGGAGCCCGAAGACTAGAGAGGTTAAGATCACAGACTGCAAGTCACATGATGAAGTCAAAATCCATCTCTGCCATTTCTTAGTTTGGATAACCTCAGGCTTAGAGCCAACTCTTTAAGCATTAGTTTGTTTTTCCCAATTCTAAAACGGGCATTATTATATTAGTTCCCTGAGGCTGTCCTGAGAAGTTACCACATACTTGGAGGCTAACAACACTAGAAATCTATTTTTGCACAGTTCTGGGGGCCAGAGGTCCAAAATCAAGGTATTGACAGGGCCATGCTCCAACAATTCTGGGGGAGAATCCTTTCTGTGTTTTCTAGTTTCTAGTGGCTCCGGGTGTCTCTTGGCTTATGGCAGCATCACTCCAATCTCTACCTCTCTGTTTATATATCTTCTCCTCCTCTAGGATTTGGATGAGCCCTAAAATCAAGGTGATTTCATCTTGAAACCCTTAACTAATTACATCTCCAAAAACCCTATTTCTAAATAAGGTCACATTCCAAGGTTCCATGTGGATATGAATTGGGGGAGCACTATTCAACCCACTACAGCGGGTAATGATAGAGCCGGCTTCCTAGGATGGTTGGTAAGATTAAGTGAGAAAATTGCACATAAGGTGCTTGGTCAAGAGCTGGCACCCAGCACATAAGGCTCAGTAGGAGCTAGAGATAGATACAACTACTCTAATTTACACTCCCAAAGCCACTTGGTTTTAAAAAGCTGCATGTTTTCCTGGAAGCACAGCTGTCCCCACTTGGTTCTTCTGTTCACACTACCATGCACAGTCTGGATTATTACCATTATATCAACAGTGTATTGAGTCATCATCTCTGAATGCCCTGCAATTCTCCAAAGCCACCACAGGGGGCTTTCCTATGTATAGAAAACACCAAGTGCTCACCTGCCTTTCCCTTTGGAGCCTCCATCCTGCCTTGGCTTCCCAGACATCTCAGGACAGGGTCCACACTCTCTTGGACTCCGGGTCTGGCCCTGCCTCCTTCTCCAGCTCCAGCTCTAACTCTAACTCCATCTATTTTTTATAATTGAAAACTTTACTTGAAAAAATAAAATTCCAAATATTCAAGTGAGACACAAATCCACCGTTCTTGCTTTGAGGCCTGTGAATTGGTCTGTGACTTCTTTTGTGGTAGGACATTTATGTGAGTTGAATTCCAGTTTCCTAGGGAACTTACATGACTGTAACTCCAGTTATGCTGAATGGTTTGCAGTTCCTTTAACGTGTGGCACCTTTTTGAAATGTTGTTCTGAATGGATAGAACATCCTTTCACACCTTCCTTCTCGAATGTGACCCCTCCCCCCAAGTCATGCTCTACTTTCAAGTCTCAGATAAGGCATCATCTCCTCCAGGAAGCCTTCCTAGTTTGCACTGTCAGTTCTGAGTTAAGTGCCTTATTGTATGTTCCTCGACTGACACAATCAAAGCATTACTCTCTCTTCATAGTATACCTGCTGATTACATGTCTATCTCCTTCGCCATATGAAGAGTTTCTTAAGGTCAGGGATGGTGTCTTACCACTATATTGCCAAAGCCAAATCTAGAGCCAGGCCAATTGTAGAAAATCCAGTAAACAAAGGAATCAATGAATGAATCCCCAAAGCTCTACCTACAAGAATCTAATAAATATGAGATTCAAATTATGCATGTCATTTAACTAGAGTCCCACTACCCGATTTTCTTCTGGTTCTGGACACAGGCAGTGTAATTCAAACAACAATATTCTAGGCCAGAACAATGGCCCAAGTCATGACACCATGATCCTGGAGACAAACCTTAATTTTCACATTCAATTTTTTTTATTTTATTTTTTTAATATATTTATTGATTATGCTATTACAGTTGTCCCATTTCCCCCCCTTCACTCCACTCCATCCTGCCCACCCTCTCCCTCCCACATTCCCCCCCTCCTATAGTTCATGTCCATGGGTCATATTTATAAGTTCTTTGGCTTCTACATTTCCTACACTATTCTTATCCTCCCCCTGTCTATTTTCCACCTACCACTTATGCTACTTATTCTCTGTACCTTTCCCCTCTCTCTCCCCCTCCCACTCCCCTATTGATAACCCTTCATGTGATCTCCATTTCTGTGGTTCTGCTCCTGTTCTAGTTGTTTGCTTTTGTTTTTGTTTTAGGTGTGGTTGTTAATAGCTGTAAATTTGCTGTCATTTTTACTGTTCATATTTTTATCTTCTTTTTCTTAGATAAATCCCTTTAACATTTCATATAATAAGGGCTTGGTGATGATGAACTCCTTTAACTTGACCTTATCTTGGAAGCACTTTATCTGCCCTTCCATTCTAAATGAAAGCTTTGCTGGATAGAGTAATCTTGGGTGTAGGCCCTTGCCTTTCATGACGTGGAATACTTCTTTCCAGCCCCTTCTTGCCTGTAAGGTCTCTTTTGAGAAATAAGCTGACAGTCTTATGGGAACTCCTTTGTAGGGAACTGTGTCCTTTTCTCTCGCTGCTTCTAAGATTCTCTCCTTATCTATAATCTTGGGGAATGTAATTATGATGTGCCTTGGTGTGTTCCTCCTTGGGTCCAGCTTCTTTGGGACTCTCTGGGCTTCCTGGACTTCCTGGAAGTCTATTTTCTTTGCCAGATGAGGCAAGTTCTCCTTCATTATTTGTTCAAATAAGTTTTCATTTTTTTGTTCTTCCTCTTCTCCTTCTGGCACCCCTATACTTAGGATGTTGGAACGTTTCAAGATGTCCTGGAGGTTCCTAAGCCTCTCCTCATTTTTCTGAATTCTTGTTTTTTCATTCTTTCCTGGTTGGATGTTTCTTTCTTCCTTCTGGTCCACAGTGTTGATTTGAGTTCCAGTTTCCTTCCCATCCCTATTGGCTCCCTGTACATTTTCCTTTGTTTCTCTTAGCATAGCCTTCATTTTTTCATCTAATTTGTGACCAAATTCAACCAATTCTGTGAGCTTCCTGATTACCAGTGTTTTGAACTGTGCATCCGATAGGTTGGCTATCTCTTCCTCGCTTAGGTGTATTTTTTCTGGAGCTTTGATCTGTTCTTTCATTTGGGCCTTTTTTTTTTTTTGTCTCAGCGCACCTGTTATGTAGAGGGGCGGAGCTTTAGGTGTTCACCAGGGCGGGGTAATGCTTGTAGCTGCCCTGTGACTCTGTCCGTGGGGGAGGGGCTGAGAGGGAGCAATGGCACTTGCTCCACTCTCCGCCAGATTCCAGTCACTCCCTCCACTACCCACAATCAAATGGGGCCCCTCTGGTGCTGGTTTCCAAGTGGGTCGGCTTGTGCACACTCTAGGCCCCAGTGGGTCTCTCCGAGGACCTCTCCTGTGAGGCTGGGAGTTTCTCCCGCTGCTGCCTCAGCCCCCACAGGTGTTTTCAATCAGAGGTTTGAGGCTTTATTTCCCCATGCTGGAGCCCTGGGTTGCTCAGTCTGCTTCACTCCGCTGTACCTCCCAGCTTATCTATGCACGAATGAGGGGCCATGGGGTCTGCTAGCGGTCGTGCTGCCTGCCCCATTCGTTCAACAATCCGCCAGTCTCTGGGTCTGGCCCCAGCAACGTGAATCCTCCCTGCCCCTCCTACCAGTCTGGATGAATGTTTCTTTTTTTATCTCCTTGGTTGTCGGACTTTCTTGCAGTTCGATCTTCTGTCAGTTCTCGCTGTTTTTGTTTTTAAATTGTTGTTGTCCTTCTTTTGGTTGTGCGAGGAGGTGCAGTGTGTCTACCTATGCCTCCATCTTGGTTCTCCATGTTCAATTTTTTTCTTGAAAAGCTACATCCATATAGGTATACACACATACACGAGGAGCACGGAGAAGCTTGGTGCTCGGCAGGCATATGACAAGGTAAGTCAGGAAAATGTGGCTTAACCAGCTGTATGATCTTTGAAAAACTCTTGCGTTCTTTGGGCCTCAACAGCTTCCATGATTTAGCAAGTGAGTTAATCTATAAGACTGACTCATAAGAATCTCATTCTGTTTCTTTGAAATTCAAATAACTGCCCTTGAATTCACCACCCATACCCTAACCTCCACCCAACTAAATTTTATTAAACATACACTCAGCTTCCTTGAAAAGAGATCCATTTATCATGTGATTCCTGGCCAGGTAGAGCACAGCTTCCAACCAGTCCTGCTGCTAAATCATAATCTCCATCACTTTGCAGGAATAAAATAGTAACTGTTTACCCAGAGTCATGGAGAGTTTCAGTCTGGTCTCAGCCAAAAGGCTCCTGGAAAAATTGAACACTGTGCCTTCTCTAAACTTGCAGGCAAGTCAGAAAAACCCTAGAGACTCTAGTTCTTTTAGGTTAAGGCTAAAATAACGCAGTTGAAAATTTTTTAGCTAAACAAAAGATAGTTTTATCCCCATAGCTTTACCTCTGTTCTCCAATATTCCAATATTTAGCAGGAATTCTTTCTGAAGCACTGGTCTAGGTTGAAGGGCAGGTGTCCTCTAAGGAACCTGTATGGGAACCTATATGATGGAGAAGGGATTTTGTGCCTGAAACAATAAAGCACCAAAGACCCCAGGATTATGAGGTTTGTGCAAAGCAGTATGAATAGTCATTACATTTGCACTGTGCTTCATAGCTTTCAAGAGGTCTTATTATACACTATTCCGCTGATAGACTCAAACATATCTAACATGACATCCATTCTAGGAGGATAAACCATTCTGATTTTTTATCATCTCCCCATATTATTCAACCGATTTAAATACTATCAAATGGTAGCAACAGCCAAACGAATATCTTTACCTCTGGCCTTTATGCTGAGCTACTTAATAGTATTTTCAGCTGCCAGCTTGACATCTCCACATGAATACTTACTAGTATGAAATCAGAATCAAATTTTCAATTTCAACTGACCCTATTCCAAACGTATCCTCTTCCCATCCTACTCATCTCATTAAATAGCACCGCTATCCACCCAGTCACTCAAACCGAAAACCTCAGAGACATCCCTATGTCCATTTTCTCACCCCTCATGCCCAATTCATCAGTGAGTTTCACTGGTTCCACCTTCAAGGTACACATCCTGGGTCACCTGTCTCCCATTGGAATGTTTGCAGTAGCCTTCTTGCTCCCCCGTCATCCATATTCCGCCCAAGTACCAAAATAATCTTTTAAAAATATAAACCATATCATGTCATTTCCCTGCTTAAAAGCCTTCAGTGATAGCCCATTGCATGTAAAATCAAGCCCAACTTCTTCATGGCTTCTGAAGCCCCATGTGCCTAAGCAAATCATGTCACAATATCCTCCTCCTGACTCAAGAGGAACCAGCCACACTGACTAAGCCCTAGCCCACCTTGTCTGCTGACCCCCATCTGTCCAAAAGCCTGGCTCCTTCTCATCTGCAAGTTGTGCTCAACGTTATCCCCTCAAAGAGCCTCCCTGATCACCTATCCAAAGCAGAATTACTACATGTCCCCATTACTTTCTACCACCTCATACCATTTTCTTCACAATATTAGTACAATTGGAATTTAACACATTTATTCATTTACTACTTTCTTATCATCTTCCATTCCATACCCCTACTAGAATACTAGCTCCAAAGCAAGAGAGATCTTGCCTCTATTGTTATTCTGATCACCTCCTACTCACCCTTTTGGGGAAGGAGGGATCCCGACCCTGAACAGTAGGAGATGGCTGAACACAGGACACCTGGCACTGGTCAGGTGAGATCATCATCAGTTATTAGCCACAAATTAGCCACAGCCTGAGGAGAGGACGCCACACACCAGGCAGGACCACACAGCATTACACTCAGAAACAAAGTGAACCAGCAGGAGCTGCGAGCAGCAGGCTTTATAATGACCCCAGGGTGAGGTGACCCCTGCTTTCCCATCAGGGGATATGATTGGCTTATTTGAATAATTTCACAAGTTAGCAGGGAAAAGCCTATTCAGTTAAGGATGGGGTGGAGGGCAGCTGGTCTGACTGGCGGGAGGGGCCTAGCTGAGTGGGGAGCCTTTCCCACTGAGCGGGGGCACATCTGATGAGAGTAGGGGGACTCATGGTTAGGCCTTTGGGGGTCTGTGAGGCCCAAAGATGTCAGGGCAGCTCTTAAAATTGTAGACCTTACAATACACTTGTCCACTGGTTTATGTCCAGTGCCTGGAACATAGCAGGTCCCCGATAAATACTTAGTGACTGAAGGAATGAGTCCAAATAATAGATCTTCCCTCTTTTCCACCTTTGGTCTGACCATCCAGACACTTCCAGAACTCAGAGTGTAACATGGTGACTGGATGGGTAGTGAGTGTGGCTCAGCTTCCCCAGTGTTACTTCTATGAGTGAGTCTTCCTTCAGTTTCATCGCCAAACCAGCTTTGTTTCTTTAGTACAGTAGTGCTCCTTCATCCAAAGTTTTGCCCTCTGTGGTTCCAGTTCCACGGGCCAAAAATATTAAACGAAAATTCCAGAAATAAGCAATTTACACGTTTTAAATTGCACAGCATTCTGATGATGAAATCTCATGCCATCCTGCTCGCAATGTGAATCATCCCTGTGCCCAGCATATTCACGCGATATGTGCTCCCTGCCTATTTGTCACTTCATGGCTGTACCATGGGAAGGTCAATAGTAGTCTAACACTATGTCACAGCGCCTACGTCATTCGCCTCACTTCATCTCACCATGTGCTCTTTTATCTTCTCAGATCATCACACGAAGGGTGAGTACAGCACAATATGATACTTCGAGAGAGAGACCATGTTCACACAAATTCTATACAGTATATTATTATAATTACTCTATATTATTACTAGTTTTGCTAATCTGTTAGTACCTACATTGTTAAACCTTATCATAGGTATGTATATATAGGAAACGATCACAGTGTATACAAGGTTCAGTACGATCTGGGGTTTCAGGCTTCCACTGGGGGTCTTGGAACAGTATTTCCCGTGGATAATGGGGGACTACTCTTGCTGTATTCCATGTGCACTGGAAGAGTAATATTCACAAAGAAAAAGATCAATGTTTTGTTTAAACTACAAATGAACACATGTTATGGATGAAGAATGGGTCTTCTATACAAACACCTGTTCATCTCTTTATTTTTCATCTGAACTGTTGTACTAAAGGTGTCCCTGTATCTTTACAACATGGTGATGTGGTTAGACCCCTTCTTTTAATATTCACCCACTTGCACTAAAAGAAAATGAAAATGTGATGTTCAACAGCCAGTGAACAATGACATGTTTTAATTAGAGCTTCTGATGTATATTGCAGTGGTTCTTTTAATATGAAAGAGGGGCTTACTCATCAGAAAAAGATTTGAAAAATACAGAGCATAAGAACGAACAGAATAATTGCTCATAGACTCATCATCCAAACACAGCCATTGGGAGATTCTTCTGACATCTTTTCCCAGGCCCGGTTGTTTTTAATAGAGCTGGGTTTATACTACCTACATTCGACAATGTGCCTTATTTTTAGTTAACATCACAATACCACCATTTTTGATGTTATATCCTTAAAAACAGAATTTTTAATGACTGCATATAATTGTACCAATTGGATGAAACTGAAGTGTCTTAGCTATTTACCTACACTTAGATATTTAGGTTGCTTGCAATATTTTAACAGTGCTGAGCATATTTTTATTCTTAAAGGTTTAATGATACTTAGGATGATTTTCTTAGGAGAAATTTTCAGAATCTCTGGACTAATATTAAAGATATGTTTAAGGTTTTTAAGTCTATATTATCAAATTGTTTCCAAAAAGAGATGTGGCAAATTACTTTTTTAAAAAAAATGGTTTGCTTTTAAGTAGAGTGACTTTGACTTTGGCATCATCTATTCTGTTCCTAAGTATTTGCTGACAAAATTCAAGAGAGTCTTTCAGCCTTACCTTTCCTTAATTTCCTGTGATATTCCCACCCATGAATTTCCGGTACTCATCATAGAATTCTCAGTCAATGCATTTTTCTGCTACAATTTGTAAACGTTCACAATCTGGTCATGTGATATGGCCAGTAGTTCGGTGCACAACTCTGGACATCAGGATTAACCAGTCAGAATGCCAATCCCTTCAGCCTCTAGACACATCACAGTAAATAGCAGCCCTTCATGCCAGCAAGGACGCAGGTACATGTTAAGGGCAAAAAAATCAACATGGAAGAAAAGATTCTGGGAATTGATTTGGCCTGGGATGAAATTAAAAACTCAGTTCAAAGAGTTTAAGTAATCTGAAAGAATATTTGCTTCTGGTATGTCAAATATAGCCCTGTCTTCAATGCCAAAAATATGAGTTCTGAGGATTCCTTTATGTCCTCAAAAGAAGCACTGCTTAATAATGTGGCCTGAAAGCAAAGAGCTTAGAGAAGAGAAGCCCAGACTTTGTGTAAGTGTAAATCACTTGACTATTCGAAGTGATGGAGATTTCAGGCCCTGGGTCTTCAGTGGTCCCAATCCAATCCATGAAAACCAATGTCTGCACCTTGAAGCCAAGGTCACCAAATGGCTTATTTGTTGAAGAAAAACAACATGGGTCAGCCTAAGTCACCAGCCACTGTTTGAGTGCTCCCAGGCTGAAACTGGAGCCTGGAACCATCTCTCCCCAGATAAAGGAGTGAGGGAAGCCACAGGGTCCCCTTGTGCCATGCTCACTGTGATGCTGGCCCTCTCCTCCACGGCTGCTTCCACTGGGTGCTGAACCTGAAAATAACCTTTTTCATTTGTTTCTCTAGTTAGATGTGAGCCTTTAAAAGCTTCCCTGTGAAGGGCAGTCCAGTGCTATGCACCAAAAGTCTCCAAAGAGCTCAAATTTCTCAGGAAATAATTTGTGGTATGTACCCTGACTGAAGCACCAGGGCTGTTCATTGCAACTCTACTCATAGTTGAAAACCACAGAAACAACCAGAAATGGGGAGCTTATTGAATAAATTATGAACATCCACCTTACAGTACAATGCCATGTGATCTCTAAAAATTAGGTGACAAAATGTTTAGTGATATTTTTTTAAAGCAGGCAACAAAGCAATTATATAACTGCTTTGGCCTTGGAAAATAAGGCAGCTTGAGGACACCTGGTTACCTTTACTTACTCTCAAAATCTTATTGAAATAATAATATGCCTGATGATGAGCCTAAGAACTGCAAAGAGTGAGGGGCCCTCCTGCACCCTACCTGTGTCCCAACTGGTATCTGGGAAGTTCACCTGAACGCTGAAACTAGAAAGGTGTTTACTGAGGAAGTGGACTCATCTTCCTAAGGGAGATCCCGCACTTCTAAGAAGGCAGGGTTCCTGTCCCTCAGGAGAGCCCCGCTCATGTTGGCACTGGGGTGGGCTTGAGCAGCGCGCCTGCCAGCTCCACTCCCACACATCCTAAAGCTGAGCCTGTCAGATCGCTCACACACTCACACTCACAATCACACTCCGGTTCAGAGGTGAGGCCTGGTGGAAAAACGGATCCACACTCATCAAAGGAAACCCACACCAATATCTGCAAGAAGATCTTTCCTAGTCTTGAGTCCAACTGTGTTATCTGTTCTATAATAAATATCAATAACCGCTTTTTCACTTAAAAAAAATCAATCTACAGACAAAACTTAGATGATAAGGACAGTTACAGGAGAAAATGGAAATGCTATAAACCTTGACAATGTAAATTAATGGCAGGAGCAGAGATGGAGGTGAGTGCTAGGGCCCTAGTATATGTTTCACCTTCCTTAGTGGGCAATCAAGAGACACCATGTAAAGGAGATGAAAAACGGAGGCTTAAGATCATTATTGAAGGTGTAAAGGAAACCAGTAAAATAACTAGTGTTAATGATAGAGTCACCAAAAATTAGGAAAAGCTAAATTCCTTATATGTCAACACATAGATATTTATCTATTAGAGTCAGTATTGATGGAGTCAATAGATATGGCATTTAAAATTGATGACCTACACAATGGAATTCTACGCAGCAGAGAGAAAGAAGGAGCTTACACCCTTTGCAATGGCATGGGTGGAACTGGAGAGCATTATGCTAAGTGAAATAAGCCAGGAGGTGAGGGACAAATACCATATGATCTCACCTTTAACTGGAACACAATCAACAAAAGAAAAAAGCAAACAAAATATAACCAGAGACATTGAAATTAAGAACATTGTAACAATAGCCACAGGGGAGTGGGGAGGGGATAGTGGGGAGAGGGGTCTATAGGAGCTACTATAAAGGACACAAGGACAAAATCAAGGGGGAGGGTAGAGGTGGGGGAGAGAGGTGGGACTGGCTGGGGTGGGGTGGAGGGAAGGGGAGAAAATGCAGACAATTGTAACTGAATAAAAATAAATTAATTTTTAAAAATTGATGACTGAGAAATAAGGATATTGGCACACAGTTTGGAGTTAAGGGGGTGGTCACTAAAGGCACTTAACACAGAAACGGCTCCAAATTGTGGCTCTAAGTTTGTACCTCTGCCGCGTGGGTTGGAGGATGGGGATGGAAGAAAGTTGTGATTCTCTATTCCTTGATTTGCATAGCACATAGATGTTTTAGTTGTACAATAATAACACCATTTGAAGACAAAATGGAGCTATGACCAGCAGGACACATATCAGAGATTCTCTGCCTGTCACAAATGGGAGTCAGCAGGGAGTTTTGCAAAGTTCTGGTGCCTAAGCCCAATCCTCCAGTTCAGATTTCATATTGGATTGGTCTAGGGTGGGCGCAGGAATGGTTAAATCAAGGTGCCCCGGGTAACTTCAATGTGCTGCCAGGGCTGAGAACCACCGACTCACTCCGCACAGTGGAAGTGCAGTATTAGGATCTTCTTTCTAATGTCTTCTGTCTCCTACATTTTTAACAGCTATCTATTGAGCACCTGCTGTGCTAGATGCTGGGGATCGGGTGGTGAACAAGACAGCCCAATATACCAGGGAACTTACTGCGGAGAGGGGAGGAGCAGTTATTCAGCAAATGACTAATTCATTAATTCATTATAATCACTGCAAATACTACACAAGAGAGGAAGGGCGCAATAAAACCATGCTCTATTTTCCTAAACAGGAGGAAACAAATAGATGATATTTAAATCCATCCTCATTTTTTAGTCCCTCAATCACTCTGCCACTCCTTTTTCCCAGAGACTGAAGGTCAGCAACTCTGTCCTTCCCAAAGCTACCATTAGGAGCTATAATTCTATCTCCAAGCAAAGGCTGGAAACCTGCCCCTCAGGCCATCAGAAACTACAACCATAAAATCTGTGTCCCGAGACCCTGGCAACTGGCCAGAGTGATTGCATACAGCATGCATTCGGCTTAAAACTCTCACCCCCTGCAGTGAGTGAAAAGGGTGAGCAGAGGGCATGAAGGAGGAGACCCCCAAAATACACCTGCAGTGTGGTTCTTATACAGCACAGGCCTGCAGTCAGGGTTTCTTTTTGACATTTCCATGGACTCCTCCCCAACCATAACTATCCAGGAGAACTAAGGAAGCAATGAAAAGTGTGGATCTCATTAACCTGGGATGGCAGAGGATGTTAACCGACAGCTAAGAGGGGGCTGCCTTGGGGCTCTGGGCATCCACAGTAATCACCCTCTGAACTTTTGTGTTCTCTCTGACAACAGAAAAAAGCAAAGTGATTCTTTTCATTTTGCCAGTTTATGTTTGCTAGAGGGGAAAAAGAGTGAAAACTTTAAAAATCTTCCTAGATATAAGCTAAGACTATAAAATGAAAAGTTATAGAAAACCAGAGCCCTTAACTTAATCCAGCAACAATAAAGCGCAATAGACAAGGCTAAGGGTAGACAGTAAACACAGGTGCGTCCTGTAGTTAAATTACAGGGACTGACAGAGGCCTGACGCAGCTGAGAGCTTCACACCGTGGCTATTACAGTGACTAATTTGATTAGCAGCAACGACTGGCTCCTTGCAGTGAGTGCCTGCCTTTCCCCTGCTCACCTCACTTTTACCATAACCATGTTTTTATTTTTACAGGCCAATTTGATGCTGCCCCACACTTTCAGAATTGAGTTTTTCAGATTTATGGCACAAAAGCTTTCAAATGGTTGTGATGACCAAGCCTCCCCGTGCAAATCCCCACTGCCCTTCTCTCTACCTGCAACCCCATGGGCCTACCAGAGGCTCTTTTGGCCTGAATCCCAAACGCTAGAGGCCACACAGTCTCCAAAAGAGACATCTTCACTGTGTCCAAGAAAGAACCAACTGTAGCCACAACTTTACCTCATTCTCTGCCCCCTCAGCCAACCAACTGTATCTGTAAATACTTCCCAAAAGTCCTTTTATTAACCCGTCCAGGGCTTGAGTCCTGTTAGAGCTATGGTTTTCAGTGGGGAGAGTAATGTCCCCTAGAGGGAGCTCTGAGAACTTGTGGGGATGATCTGAGTTGCAAGGTGGATTCTTGGGGCACAATTGGCACTTGGTGAGCACAGAGGTTAGGCGTCATGCATTGTAAGGGACAGACCTACACACTTTCCCATGTGCCACACGACTCTGAACTGGCCTGCCAGACATTCTCAGTGGCAAATAATAACAAAGATAATAATTCCACATGTACATGCAAAGTATGAAATGAAAGTAAGACATATAAATGGAAAAAAGATTGTACTTTGTGCCATTCAAACTTGACCAAAACCTGTTTAGCATTTTGGGAAATTGAGTCACAGAGAACAACACACCTCGTGGTATTCAAGTTACCAGGATGACGGATCAGCCTCAGTAGATGTCACATTCAGAGGTAACTCCACGTACCTACACATTTTTATATGCTGATAAGCATTCTATTGTGGCCCCCATCCAAAATGTCACTATAAAGAAAGAGCATCAGTAATACCCAGCTGGATGTTGTCATCCTCTTAAATCTCAAAATCCATTAGAAGTTGATTTGAGAGCTGTTACTTCATATCATATACTTCAGCATAACTGAGCATTTACATTTTGAAGTACCTATTATTATAAATTGCCTCCTTCTATTTCTCCTTCATATGAGCGCAAGATTTCTTTTGATGCTATAGGTAAATGTGGGTTGTGTTATCTGTATGTTTTTCACAGTAATAAAGGGTTGTTGCACAGTATTTGTTATAAAACAGGAACATCTGGTCTAATCATTTCTGCCTTGTAAATGAGCTATAGGGTGGCTTAAATGCAAAAAATGGCCAGGCTGGCACTGAGCTCTGACTTGTGGGTGCCTATAGTCTCCCTACCTGACAGTCCAGATTCCACACCCTCAGCCACGGAGCTTGCCCTTGGAGCCTCAGACAGGATCTTAGAATCCTTTTCCATTCCTGGATGTTCTGCCCCCTCCAGCTGCTACCCAGCCCATCCCTCCAACCTTACTTTGCCTGCCTGCATCACTGTGCTCCAGCCACCTCTCCTTCTCACTGTTTCTCAAATATCATGCTCCTTCCTAGCTCAGACCTGTGCAGTCCAGGACCTTCCTCCTCCTGGACTGTTTCTGGCTAATCCCCATTGATCCTTCAGGGATCACCATTGAGAAACTCCCCTGACTCCCAAGCCCAGGTCAGACCCTGCCACCTGGTGCTGTTTCCTGCACAACGGTGGTCACAATCATAATAAACTATGCGATTACATGCTGGACATCTGCCTTCCTTGCTAACTCAATGCTCCATGAGTCCTTCCTAACTCCTTCCTCACTATATCCCCACACCTAGAAAGTGATGACTGTAGCTGGCAAACTCACAGTTATTAACAACCACACCTAAAACCAAAACAAAAGAAAACTAAGCAAACAACTAGAACAGAAACAGAACCACAGAAATGGAGATCACATGGAGGGTTATCAATAGGGGATTGGGAGGGGGAGGCGGGGGGAAGGTACAGAGAATAAATAGCATAAATGATAGGTGGGAAATAGACAGGGGGAGGGTAAGAATAGTGTAGGAAATGTAGAAGTCAAAGAACTTACAAGCATGACCCATGGACATGAACTATAGGGGGGGAATGTGGGAGGGAGGGGGTGGGCAGGATGGAGTGTAGTGAAGGGGGGGAAATGGGACAACTGTAATAGCATAATCAATAAATATATCAAAAAAAGCACTTATTGATGAGTGAGTGAACGTGAACATAAAACCCAGACTCATTATACAAAGTTCTTAAGACAATAACAGGCTTCCCTCTGCCTCCCTGTGTGATCAGCATAATGGAAATCTGCACCAGACTCCCTGAGAGAAAGAATCTCCAGGAAAATCTTTCCCAGGGATGTCAGCTTCCTGGGGCAGGGATCTGGGTCTATTTCATTCACTGATATAGCCCCAGCACCTGGCACAGCATGTGGCCCACAGAAGGGTCCCAATTACATGCTCATTGAACCAACCAATCAATCAACCACAGCTGGCCAGACGTTGGCACTGGTTTCTTACTGATAACATCAGAATGTTGCTGCAGAGGTGCACTTGGGATGGTTTTGAAAGAGAGATAATGGCCCAGCCCAGGCACAGTTGAATTTCCCAGGCCTTTGTGGCTGCCCACACCTCATCCCAGCAGGCTCAGTGTAAAACCACGCATTGCAAACACAACTATCCCACCCTCATCAGAGGCTGTATCTGCCTCAGCTAGGCTTCAGATCACTCTTCCAGGATCCCATGAGCTCCCAAGATTCTCCTGCAAACTCCCTGATGGTTGAGATTAAGGTACCTTGCCACTTCAGAGCTATGTCTTCAATAAATGTCGTCAACCACTCACTCACTCTCCACCAAGTCCTGCCCAGGGTCTGAGCATCTGAGCAGCACATGGACTCGTGGGGCAAAGTGACCCCAATATAGATGAACCCCAACAAACCACAAAGGCCTCGACTCACAACTCACAAGGGAGCTCCAACCAACCCCATCCCTGCTCTCCAGAGTCATTGCCTTAAGCAAAGAGATTACTGTGGGTAAAACATTATGAAAAGGCTCCTGCTGGGGAGGATGAAAGGAGAATGAAAAGAAAATAGTGCTGCGGTGAGTCAGACAGAGGCAGGAGGGAAGCAACCTAGTGCAGGATGGTTTTCCTGGTTCCCTTCTCTATCCAGAGAGCCAGGAGAGGCTAACACCTTCAAGGTTCAGTAGACGCTCCCCAAGGCTTCCCATTTAAAAGTCTTCATACTGAAGGGCTGGCCTGGAACAGAAGATACCTGCACTGCTCACACTGAGACAGCCATAAAGATGACTTTTTCAAATTAATATATAAACAAAACAGTGACTGTCTAGGGAAAGTGGCTTCCATGTTACTCTCTGTCTAGACACATGGCCCCCAACTTCACTACATTCCCCCAAAGTCATGTCATTATAAATTGTTATATATTGAATTATATTCAATTTATTGAATTATATTCAATTTTTTGAATCCACCAAGTTCTTAGCTTCCTCTGCACATGACACCCCATCTGTCTAGAACATTCTTCCCCAGGTTTCAGCTTAAAAGTCACATCCTCCAAGAAGCCTTCCGAGATCTCCCTGGCAAAGGTCAGTCTCTCCTCAGCCCCCATCACAGCAGCATGTTTGTTTTTTTTATGGTGCTCATGATAATATGAAAGTTTATTACTTATTAGCCTGATAACTTCTTTTCCTGCACTTTCCCTACTAGAATTCAGCCAGCACAAGTGTAGGAACCATGTCTCTCAGTCTCCCTGCTTAGCTCAGCTTAGCACCTGGCACTTAGTAGGTGCCCACTCAATCATTGTTGAATAAGTGACTGAAATTCTGTTGGGGACACTTGCTACTGAATCAAACCATCCATTTATTCAACCATACATGGGTAACCACTACATGCCAGGGACTATGCTAGATGCTTGAAACCTATCATGCACCCTTTCATAAAGCAAACAATGGCAGGTTCACCCCGCTGTAGCTTTCCAAGTTGTGCCTGGGGTGTATTTCTGAAATGGGGAAAGTTCAGGTAAGGTCACCCACTGCTTGTGTCATGCACCATCCATGTGCGCACACACATTCGTGCACACGTACACAGGAAGCCCCCGTAAATCCCGGGCCTCCCCTGTCCCCCCAGGAGAAAGGGCCCACAAAGCAAAGCCACCCATGCAGCTTAACAATGAACACTGCAGCCTCCAAACGGCACAGCGTTGGCATGGAGGGCAGCATCTTCAGGGTCAAGTGTTTCCAGCTTAACGTGACTCTACTTGTGGTGGCTGATTTTATGTATCCACTTGGCTGGGTCACAGTACCTAGATATGTGGGTAGATGTTATTCTGGTTGTTTCTGTGACAATGTTTTTGGGTGAGTGCAAAATATCACTGGCTATTTCATAAAGCAGATTGCCCTCCCTTCTGTGGGTGGGCCCCATCCAATCAGTTGAAGGCCTGAATAGCAGATAATCTTTGGACTTGAACGGCAGCATTGGTCCTCTGAGACTCCAACCTGAAAACCCACCCTGCAGATTTTGGACTTGTCAGCCTCCATAATCATTGATTCAATTCCTTACGATAAATCTCTTCCTATATATATAGAGAGAGAGCTATATGGAAAAAGAGCAGGAAGGAGAGAGGTACACACACATCCTACTGATTCTGTTTCTCTGCAGAACCCTAACACACCACTGAAGGGCTTTAACCTTCCACATCACAGCCAGCCCCAGGCACATGAGGAAGACTGGAAAGGGAAGAGAGGATGGCTGGGCCCCAGGCCTGCTGTTAGGAGATACTCTGAGGTGAGAGCCAAGAAAACACAGGAGGCATCGTGAACAGAGCTGTGATGACAAGGGATGCTGTGATGGGCTAGGCCAGACAACGATGTGTATCTGAATCCATTTACTCAGGCAGAATTGTGGGCAAGTGGCCATTTTTCTCTGAGTGCCAGTTTCTTCCTCATTTGTAAATCCAGACGGGTTGCTGCTACTGGGTCATTGAGTCATTTGTTAATCACCTGGACTGGTCCCCACCCTACCCCCTAACAAGACCATTTAATGGTAACCAAGCTTGAGTGGACACCTCTGTGCAAATGAGGAACACTTGGCTGGTGAGTAGCTGCTCCCCTGGGATCATTTAGAAGTTTCCCTGCCTTCTCCCTGGAACAGGAACAGTAAGGAGTCGCCAGGCGTAGCTCTTTGCTCTCTGGAGAGTCCATTTTAGCAGCAAACAGGTTAGTGAGAAGCCATCTCAGGACTCAGTGCTAGGCAGGTAACAGCCACTTTCTCCAGCAAAGAATTCAATAACAAAAAGGCGGGGAGTGTTTTGCATCATCTGTAGCATCCCTGGAGAGAAGCTATCAGGAGACTCTGTGCTGACCCCAGGGGTAACTCATATAGCCCTTCCATTATTGACAGCTACCCTGGCAGCTGCTGAGAACACTGGGTACCATTTGTGTCTTTTAGATTCAATGGAATTGGTACTTTTATCTGATGGTTTTAAATTATTCATTCCTTTCTAAAAAAAAAAAAAATTCAGCCACCCTCCTGCTTGTAGACATCCCAAATCAGATCAGGAATTAAGGGATGCTGCACACGTCCCGTGAAGGTGTGGGTCCCTGCACACTCCCTCAGACACACAGCAATCTAATTCGAATGGGACCAAGTCCATGTGTGCCCTGCAACTGAACCAGTGGGTTTGGAGTTACTACTTCTTCATCCGTTAAGTACAAATTCGCTTTGGGGAAAACCACGTCTTTGAATTCCACTTGAATGTTAAATCAGTTTTAAAGCAGCAAGAAGGCTCCAAGGACTGCATCTTGGAGGTTTGTTTTGTTTTAAGTTTCACTGCTTCCCACCAGCACTACCTCCACTCCAGCCTCATACCCTGCTGCCCTCTTCTTCCAGGGGTGGGTGAAATGAAGCTGAGGCAGCTGTGGGGTGTGCATCGGGCCCATGAAGTACACATAGCTGTGCCCAGGGAGAGGCTATAGACACAAGATCTGAGGTTTGGGATTCTACTAGCAGCAAAAAGCAAATCTCTAAAAGCTGGAGTGAGCTGACCAGACTTTTTTCCAAGTCCCATTTTGGGGACTCAGGAGGTTCCCAGGTCAGCTGGGAGAGATGGAAATCTGACAGCGTCAGAGTGTACGTGCTTCCACTCCATGTATACATGCGTCCTGCACTGAAGCCGCTCTTGGCACTGCCCCCTACCCTTGCCCAGCCCCACTCAGCCAGATCCATTTCCCGTATTCAAAGACAAAGGAAGTGGCCTCGCCTTGTTGGATGTGGAGACCACACTGAAGGAGGGGAATCTCACTGCTGGCTTTGTATCATGCCCATTTTGATAAGGAGCATCACTGTATCCTCTTTCCTGGGAGGTCATCAATGCAACAGGAGATTTGGGAGCTGTGTCCAGGAAAGAACCCCCATCATTCAGTAGGGTTGAGGACGCAGTATAGAAAACATGGAGATTGTGGACCCTGGACCCCCTTTCCTCTCGGAGCCCAGCTGCAGATTCTGACACAGGATGTGTGGCCCAGTTGTGGCAATAAGGAAAAACAAGGATGGTCTGTGAGACTGTCAGCTCTGCCCCCCAGAAAAGCATGTAACTGAAAGCACTTCATATTAAGAACAAAGGGTAAGAACATTTTACTTGAAATTCCAAGAGGCAACTTTATAAAGAAACACAAAATCCTTGCCTAATCAACAAAACAAACAAGCAAGCAAAATATAACCAGAGACATTGAAAGTAAGAACTGACAATAACCAGAGGGGAGGTGGGAGGGAATAATGGGGGGTGGGGGGGAAGGGGGAAGGACTTTCAGGAACATGTATAAAGGACTCATGGACAAAACCAAAGTGGGGTAGGATCAAGGGTGGGAAGCGGGGGTGGCTGGGGTGGTGGGGAGTGGTGGGGGTAAAATGGAGACAACTGTACTTGAACAATAAAAAAATGATAAAATAAAAGAAAAAAAGAAACATGAGATCCAACAACAGCATCTTTTTAAAGACTCTGATGACTCTGTACTCATAAACAATATTTCATCACGCACACACAAATCTAGTGACTGCAGGAAGAAGCATTCAAGATAGAAAATTCATATCTCATTTGGCTAGCAAAGAGATGTTTAAATTCTTTACCCATTTGACCAAGACTTGCAGATGTCTACTGTGGGCATGACACTGTGCGAGAAGGCAGAATGAGTCAGATGGATCCTCATGGAAATGATGCTCCACAACAGAAAGAAGACATGGACAAATAATATCCACATAATTTTATAAGAGCTGAAGTCACGTGGAGAAAGAAAAAGATGTTTCACACCATCATCTCATGGGGAAAAAAGGCAAAAGCAGACCTGGGGAAAGTCTGCCTGAACCCTAACCTGCTTGATGTGCGCACCGACAAACCCAAAGACATCCTGAAGCTCCATGAAATGGAATTTTTCACAGTCTGTATTTTTAGAAATTTCTCATTGCTTTTTGCAGTCCTGATTTTTCACAGAGAGATGTACACCTCTTACTTTCCAGATTAAACACACGCACAGAGACACACACAATCAGAACTTTAAATATATGATTGATGCCTGACTACAATGACTTCAAGTGATCCTGTGCCTTAAATGCATGATGGACACACAGCCAGGAAGGGAAGGGCAACCCAGAGCATAGCCATTCTCACCACCTCCGGAAGAGCTGGACAGGTGGTCCTTGGCTCATGCCTAGGGAATGGCTGGTCCGCATCACGGTCAAGGCTGCCACTAGACAAAGGCATATTTTCACTGCAGGTTACTTTCTGAGGGCTTCCTCCAAGAGTCTTTCAGTTCTGTTCCTGGGAAGTTGATATTACGAAAGGTTATCACCCCCACTTTCTATCCTCACTTCCTACATGGCAGGAAGTAAGGTGCATTGGTTGGAAAAATGGACTCTGGCCTAAGACTAACTGAGTTCAACTCCCAACACCACCACTTAGTAGCTGTGAGGTATTGGGCAAGTTGCTTACCCTCTCTGTGCCTTTGTCCCCTCCATCCTGACCCACAGAATTGCCAAAAATGCAACACACTTGGCAATGGTAAAAGCTCTGCACAAATGTTAGCTATTTCTACCTACCAGATAGGTTAAGCTGCTTTCCAAAACCACATAGCAAGTTAGTGGCAGGCTTAAAACAAACCAAGTTTCATATCAATCAAATAATTCATGGGACTTTTGATTGATTTTTGTTGCCTCTTTTTGATCCTCTTACAAAAAGACTCTGGTAAAACCCCCTCTCTCATGAACAGGATCGGCCATACTTGTACAACAGAAAGCCACTTTCCTAGCCATAGCTGTTCGGTCACCTGAGCTGATCAGATTCCTTCCCTAGAAATCTGAAATGAGAGCTAGTTTTTCTGGCTGCTCTGTTGAAGAGAGGCCATGTGAACTCATGAGCTGTTGGAGCAGCTGTGCCCTGCCATGTAGACGGGGAAATAAAACAAGCAAGCCACCAATGAGAAAGGAAATGGGTTAATGTGCAAAGAGGCAGAAATGCAAAGTAGAGAGAGAAAGGCACCCCAAAGTCTCCAGAAGCTCCGGAGGCCCAGCGGACTCCCTGACCCCGGAGTTCCTGAGATGCCCCTGCAGTCACAGCAAATCCTATTCCTCCTTTAGGCTGCCATGATCAGTGTCTAAACTTTCAACCAAGGAGGCCTGAAGCATGCAAGGAGACGCCTAATTTCCTACTGTGTCTGCGCAGTTCAAGAATCATGGGGACAGGAAATGAGAATTTGGGCACCGAACAGTAGCAGTTGCCTGGGAACTTCTATGGATGTCAGTCTCTTATGCCCCTTTCTTATGGAGTAATTAGAAACACCCTAAGAATCCTGGAAGGAATGTTAGTATAGTGAGAAAACATGAAAATAAAAGGCCGGAAGGTCCCAAGGAGGTAGTGTGACCTAGAGTGAAGGGCATGAACACTGAAATAAAAACATCTACTGTGTGACCTCCAGAAAGTTACCCAACCTCTCTGGGCTCCAGTTTCTATTTTGGGAAATGAGATAAGGTATCTCTGAGGTTGAAAGAATTAAGAGATATAAATTGCCTGCATATATTAGACATGCATTAAATAGTAACTACTATTATTATAAGCTATAACTATGTATTAATTATCTTAATATATTATAAATAAAATTAACATCTCCAAATGTCATTTTATTACATAAAACACACCTACACATAATACATCATTGTTGTTAATATGGTATGGAACATTCAACTAACATTTAGGAAAAGCAAAGGCATTGTTCAGGGAGGCTTCCAACCAAATCTGTAGAAAAATCAAGCAGCAGGACACTGACAGCCTCAGCAGATGCCACGTGTTGCTAAATCTCCTTGAATAACATTCAAAATTTTTGGAGTCTTGGACAGAGAGGAGGGGAGGGAATCAGGCTGGGAAGTATAAAATCCCTTTCACCAGCAGCTTCGTCTACAGTCGGTTTGGGGTTCCTTAAAATGTGGCGATTGAAGAAGCACAAACCCAGAATAGCAGGCCTACCAGCTCTTCTGAGTCCTATCTGTTGGCAGACATTACTAATCAGTCATGATGCACTTCCTGCTAAACCCAGACTGTAGCATGGAATCCTTCACACAGCAATTCAAGCAACTGTAAGCAATTAGCTTGAATTGGCGGGCTCTGTTAAACTGATTTGCCATCCTCGAGAGAGTAAAGAACCATTCTGAAGCCATTTCCCTTCAGGTGCAGGAAATCAGGGCAGAGGTCAAAGGGCTATTTCTCTGTAGCCCTGAAGCTCCATAATCAAAACCTAGATATATTCATGTCTAAAGTGTCCATTTATATCAACACTTTTCACCAAAAAAACAAAGCTTAAGAAGCACTCTACAAATTGCCTCGTTAAAAGCTGAAGTAAACAGCTCCTCCCCCTCTCCCACTGCTGAGCCTGGTGGATGGTGTGATGTGCCCCCAGACCCTCCTTCACTCATGAGCACCTTACTCCCTGAGCTGCTGGGAGAGCTGCCAGCAAAAACCCCCTGCCATCACCCCAGTCAGGCATTGCCTCAGCAGGGGAGCCTGGCTTGCCAAAGGTCTGGGCAGCCTCAGCCAGCGATGGAGGTTATGGCATTATAAGCACCCAGCTCCCACCGACAGTAGGGGATACCTCTCAAGCTCCATCCCCGCTTCAGAGCACTCCGCAGAAGCACTGGTCCAGACTGCATCGCAGCCCACCTTCTCCCTCTGCCCAGATCTGTTTCCCCACTTCCCTTCCACAGGTGTTGATTCTAGTAACACTAATCTGTTAGCTTCCCCGGCAACCCCACCTGCAACAGGATCAGTACCAGATGGGAAAAGAAGTAACAGACCAGCCGATTATCAAAATCCTACTTGAGTTCTGGGTACTTGGTTAATATTATCACTTTGCCACAACACTAGCATCCCCATTTTACAGATGGGGTGAGAAAGAGGAAGTAAATTGCCCAAGGCTATACAGCCAGCCTGGTCTTGTTCCAACACACACTGACAAATGACACAGCCCTTCATCCTACTTTGGGTAACAGGGACTTGCATGGACAAATTATAATAAAGACAATTTGGCCAAAATTAGGAGGTGCTTTCAGTGCAACTCAACAGATATCCACTAAGCCCTCAGCAGGGTACTAAGAAACTCAACAAATGAGAGAGAAAGAGAGAGAGAGGGACCCCTTCTTTAGGTGCTCAGCAACTAGTGAATTTTCACTGAATCCCTACTAAGTTAGAGGCTCACAAGGGGGAAAGTAAGGCCAAAGGACAAGCAATTGCCTAAAGCTGAAAGGTGGCCAGTGGACCAGTGCCAGACAAAGACAAAAAGGCATAGGGGTCCCCAGGATAGTAAGGGTTGGCTGATTTTTCCTTCTTTTTTCCTTAAATTGCCTGAGAAATGGGAATTGTAAAGCTCTGAGTCTTGAGTATTGACACCCAGGAAACTTCTCAGGGCTCTCGGAGAAATGCATTTTATTTTCTAAAGCACTGAGAGACTGAACAAATCATCTCCAGTCTAAAGGAGCCAGGGCATCATAGCTACAGAAGATGACAAGAGCCATTGCTGCCAAAACCAGGCCAGATCCAACCTGAAACGGGGCAAGAATGAGTTGTGAAAAGAATCCATTTCACAAGATGTGTCTAGGAGCTGCTCAAAGCCACACCCGTTAAGGGAAGGCGGCAGAGCAAACAGCAGAATAGATTTGTGAAGGAAGGTGTTATATGTCAAGAGGATAGTGGTGCAGGGCAGGACAGGCCACCCCTGGACACAGAGAGGCAGCAAGAGCCGCAAGGATGGGCACAGAAGGGATGTGAAGCAACAGCCCATAGTGTGCCTGTGCCTCTGGAACCTTCACTGGGGGACAGTGGGGAAAGCTGAGGGTTCTGTTCCCATGGGACTCCCTATGGGACACGGTGGGGACAAGGCTAAAGGGTAGCCCCTTTATGGTGATGGAGTTGCTTTGTATCTCGATCATGGTAGTGGTTGCCCAGGAGAAAACTACATAGAACTACACATACAGACACACACAAGTGCATGTAAAAACTGGAGAAAACCACATAGGGTCTATAGTTTGGTCCAGACTATGCCAAAGTCAGTATGACATTGTACTACATTTATTTAGGATGTCACCACTGATGAAAGCTGGGGCCCAGGCTCTAGTTAATAGTCTTGCATATCCCTGTGAGTCTAAAATTATTTCAAAATAAAGTTTTTTTTAAAGATACTCCTTCTTCCCTTCCCCTCCCCTCCCCACTTTTTCTCCTTCTCCTCCCCCTCCTTCTCTCCCTCCTCCTGTTCTCCACCTCCTCGTCTTATTCTCTCTCTCTCCCCCGCCCCCACTACTAAGGACAATTTGACTAAGTCACCTGGATAAAAAGGACTCTCCATAGAAGAGAGCAATCATCCCGTTCAGCACTTGGCTGTGGCTGCCTACATCATGGTACAGGAATGAGCGAATATTATACCAGGCTGCATCAGATAAGAATTTAATATAGTTCACTTCGTACAGTCAGAGAAAGACAATTACCATCCGATTTCACTTATATGTAGAATCTAATGAACAAAATAAACAAACTAAAGAGAAACAGATTCACAGATTCAGAGAACAGACTGACAGCTGTCAGAGGAGCAGGCCGAGGGCTGGTGAAATAGGTAAAGTGATTAAGAAAAAAGCCTCATCAGCACAGACGCCAGTATGGTCATCACCAGAGGGAAAAGGGGTGGGGGAGGTAGAAGAGGGTAAACATGGGATAAATGGTGGTGGAAGGAGATTGACTTGGGTGGTGAGCACACAATGCAGTATACAGATGATGTGCTATAGAATTGTACACCTGAAACCTAGATAATTTTTAACCAATATAATCCCAATAAATTCAATTTTAAAAAGTAAAAGGGCATGTCCTTAATTAAAAATTAAAAATAAATCATTTTTTAAAATATTATTAAAAATAAAATGATTAAATATTATTAAAAATATTTAAAATATTTTTAAATCATTATTTAAAAAATAATCATTTTTTTAAATTACTTTTGTTGTTCAATTACACTTGTCTGCATTTTCCCCTCAGTGTCATTTTTAAATGTCTCAACAGAATGAAATGTGCATATGGAATTGTTTTTATTTTTCTTTTTTTTAATTTAGTATTAGCTTTATTTTTTCCCTGTTATTTTATTTTATTTTTCTCCCAAATTATTTTTTTAATCGTTCAAGTACAGTTGTTCTCTGCCTACCACACCTGGAGACCATGACGCGCTCTGAGAAACCAGTGGGCCTCTGGCAAGCTGGATCTCCAGGGCCCGGCCGCTTTCTCCCTGAGGTGTCTTCACCCGCTGGCTCCCTCGGGCCCAGGCTGGCCCTGCAGTACTCCCCGCCTGACTCAGACCTCAGCTAGACGCTCCCATCTGTTTGCACCCTATACTGTTTGCGTATGGCGCTCTATAATTGACAGTTTTGCATCTCTTCCATAGACTTGGCTCTTTCTTCTCTGCTAAGAGAGATATAGTATTACTGTGAGTTCTCCATAAATATTATGTGAGGAAGGAAAAATGAATGGTGGGGGAAAGGGTGGAAAGGAGGGCAAAAAGGAGAGGAAGAGGAGGGATGGGGGTTGTGTAGGAACCCATCCTTATCCTAATACAATCTATACCTAACTAGGGCAGATTCCTATTCACAGGCAAGGCCCAAGTGCCTTCAGTCTCTCTCTCTCTCCACCCCCTTCCCCTACCCTACCCACACTGCTCCCCCTTCTCCTCCCTCTCCTCTCCTTCCATTTTAACAGAAGCAGAAATCTCTGCTGAGTTCATTTCTTGGCCTCTGATGATTTACTCTTTCCTGGCCTCGCTTAGTATTACTTTTTGGCTTGATCAAGTTGGGCCTGATGCTCACACTGTGCCTCTGGTTCCCCAGCTTCTCCTGGGGTGATTCTTTGGCTCCCCTCTTTGTGCCACACTGGGCCCCCTCTTTGGGCCCAGACACCACCTGGGCCAGGGCTCGGCCTGCCCACCCTACCTTACCTGCCTTGTCATAATCCCCAAGTGTCAGCATCACAAACAGATAACATCTAATATGTCTGCCAATAAATAAACTATTGACCACTCTCTCCTCTTGCATTTTTAAATGGGCCTATGGAACAGCTGCAATGCAGTGAGAACATGTGGCACTTTTGAGGGCACTCCTGCACATTTTTCTTATCTTAGTGGGGGGATACCTCAGACGCATTCCGCTCTGTGGACCTGTCCGTTCAACATGTTTATGATGGTGGGGTGAAAATGGAGACAATTGTACTTGAACAACAATAAAAAACCGTATGTTTATTAAGTGCCTGCTGCACTGCCAACCAGGCAGGCCTCCTGCAAACAGCAGTCCTTACCAGACACAACCTGAAAACACCTTGCAAACAAGCATCCACCACAACCAGCCCACACTGTCTGCCTCTGCCCCGACACGGTCATTTCCCTCCTCTCAAGCCAAGAAGGCAAACTCCATGACGGATGAGCCTTGTCCGGACGCCACACACAAGGTGGCGAGTGGGCGCTTCACCAACCCCATTCTTAATTCTCACCTGCTCTTTCGCCACCAAAATCTGAAATCGTTGTCATAAATGTGCTTTCCACCCCTTGGTGGAAGAAATAATGACTTTGTCAATCACTCCACTTTTGCTGGACGTACCCAATTATCCAAAATGTCAAGATAATGTCTCCCCAGCCTGTTTTCACTCTGGTACCAGCTTCTTATTAAATTATGTTGGGATACATTGATTTCCTTCAACAGGGAGTAATGGAACCCTGCCAGGAGTTAACACTAATCTTCTAATTCAGTAAGAATAAAAAATGTGACTGATTAAATCTTAATTAACAGTTCACAAAAGGCTGCTTAATGTCAAGTGGCATGTGCATCTTAATTATCCAACAGTGCTATTGCTGTTTGCAAGATGAGGTAGGGGTCTATGGGATTTCTGTAGGATTGGATGTGTGTGTGTGTGTGTTTTTTCCTTTGTTCTACAGTATCTTCCTCCTGGCTCCCCTTCCATCTTTATGGTTTTCAGCAGGTTAGATTTAGAAACAAGAACTTTTATTACTGGGCTCTCTCCCACAAATCATCCCCTTGATTTCATCTGAAGGAAAATGATACAGTCTATTAGACAGGGTAGGCTGGCTTCTGCTATAATAACAAACATCCCTCAGACCTTAGTGGCTGTAAAAATTTATTTACTGCGTGATGCATGCACATGATAGGTCAGCTAGAGGCATTAGTCCACTCTGTCCTCAAGCAAAACCAGATCTGCAGAACAACCGCTATCTTAACACATTGCTGCCGCTTGCCACTGCCGCGGGAAAGAGAACATGACAAATTGTACCAAGTATCTTGAACTTTCTGTTTGTATTCCCTTGGCCAAAACAAGTTTCTTAGTCCTACCTACACTCAAGTGGGAGAAGGAAAGTTCAACCCAACTATGGCCTCAAAAGAGGAGAGAACATATACTCTGGTTTCTCTTCAGAGCAAATAAATCTTTCGTCTTTTACAAAAGAGGAGAAAAAACAAAAATCTCGAACACAACCAGAGAAAAATGACACATTACATGCAGGAAAACAATGATAAACATTATAGGAGACTTCCAATCAGAAACCAGACAATCCAGAAGACAATTTTAAAGTGCTGAAGGAAAAAAGGAACTTTCAACTCAGAATTCTATATGCTGTGAAAACATTGTTCAACAATGAAGGTCTCTAGTCCAGCACGGAAGGGGCCTTAAAGGCCTCACTCCTGTCCAGACAATAAGGGGCAAAAATCAACTAAAAATCAACAACTCTTCAATCAATCAGAGAATTAAGGTCAAAAGAAAAGAAACAGAATATGCATAAGCAACTCTCATGATGAACTATGACGTAGAGCAGGGGTCCCCACACCCCAGGCCATGGTCCAGTACTGGTCTCTGGCCTGTTAGGAACCGGGCTGCACAGCTGGAGGACAGCAGTGGGGAAAGCAAGTGAAGCTTCACTCACATTACCCCTGCCCCGTCTGTGGAAAAACCGTCTTCCACAAAACCGGTCCTTGGTGCTAAAAGATTGAGGACAACTGATGCAGAGGTTAAGAGGAGGAGCTCTGGAGTCAGGCTCTCTACATGTAAATCCTGGCTCCATCACCCATACTGGGTGACTAAGACACATGACTCACCTTTCCAGAGCCCAGGTCCTCACCTACAAAATGGGAACCCCAAGTGTCTAGGGGGTTATTTCAAGGATTCAATGAGATGATGAGAATGAAGTGGCTGGCATAGAATGACGGCCTTATGTCAATTCTCCTTAAAGGAGGTGTACAAGTGCCTCCCAGGAAGAGTTAAAATCTGGCTCTGCCCTGCTTTACTGAAATCAAGCCTCCCTTTTCTAAGATGTTTCAAAGAAACCCCCATCAATGCATTCCACCTCTCAGCTCGGCCACAGTGGTCTACACACACACACACACACACACACACACACACACACACACACACCCTCACCCAGGAGCACTTGGCATTTTGCTTTCTGAATGTCCAGAAGGCCCATCTGTGATGCACTTTGACACTGTAACAATGACCCTGTAACTCAGCCTTAATTAAAGGTGTGGTCACCCTCATGCCACTGTCATGATTTTTGTCACATCCACTTTATATTTTTATTTAAATAAAATCACTTTTTTACATAAAATTCATTGACTTTTAGAGGAATGTTTTATCACTGCTCTACATGAAAACCAATATCATTTCAAGTGAAAATAAGAGCAATGAAAACAGTGATATTAAATTCTAGCTAGGTACTATTGCCTGCCAAGACTCCGAGCAAAGGCCCCATCTCTTAAGTGCTTTCTGCTGAAGACATTCCATCTCAAGTAGGAGAGCTGGTTCTGGAGCTGAACTCCAAGACTGGAATCCCAGCTTTGCAGTTCAGTGCCTGTGTAAACTAGACATTTTCTCCAATGCCTGACCCGCAGCTCACTCACTTGGACAATGGGCACGATGAATGGGCCAACACTGTAGGTTTGTTAGGAGGATTGAGACATACAACCTGGCATGTGGTAAACACACAACAAATCAAAGTTATGAAATGCAGAAAATAAAAGTTTCCACCAAGGATGAAGAACAGGCATGAGTTATTACCCTAGAACCCATATTCCTTGACTAAAACCAACAACCTCAGCCCCCACGGGCTCTGTAGTTCCCTTCAGCCGAATGCCACCAGAGATTATGATTGCAACAGGCTACCCCAAACTTTTCCTGCCACATTATACCCAGCCATTTGCCAATTCCATCCTTGAGATCCAAGCAGTAATTCTCTGCTTAGACTGATGGTGAATAAGCAGCCAGAGGCCCTTTCAAATTTCAGCATTCTGAGACATAATCAAACTGACTCAGGTGGAAATACTGGGCGGAGCCATGGGAGGGGTGTACTTGTCACCTCTAGCTAAGATCTCTGAAAGTGGGGCACCAACCCATAAAGCAATGATGGGAGACACCACGCCTGGGGTGGCCCCAACAACTGACTGACCCTCCTACAGGCTCCTACCCATGAGCAGATGCAGACAGATTTCCACTGTAACCTATCATGCTGTTGGTCAGTGGTAACAAATCTCCCCTCATCAGTGACAAACCACTGACATTGCCTTTTGCTTTAGGCAAGCCCATAAAGAGAAAAATACCAGTCCTCGGTGTTGGAGGATATAAGTAGGTCAAATACAAAGCTGGACCCTAACTCCTTAGCAAGAGAGTGGTAACTGGGAGAGGAGCCTGTGCTTTGGAATAGAGACCCCTTCATGGTAACACCCTCTTCCCTCTACCCCTAGGAAAAGACCTGACACCCTGCCCTTCCCTGCCTGTTGTCAATTGAGTGATCCCCCTTGGTTTTTTGTTGTTGTTGTTTTGTTTTGTTTTGTTTTCCTTTGCTTTGTTTTTATGGCATGTATGCAGCGGGGGCGGGGGGGTGCATCAGGAGGTTCTCTTTATCTCATCAGTAGCTGCTGCACAATCCCACAGAGAGGAGACAGCCATTCTGGGGATGTCCTTCTTCATTCCCCTGCATTCTGAGCAGGCACCACCCAACTGAAGGATTCAGAGAGTGGGCTGAAGTAATAAGCTTTTAGGGACATAGGGCAGAAGGGGATTGGAGGGCCAACACCCACCTTGTGTTTGCCTTCCTCAATGACTACCTATTACCCCTCTACTCACCATCACTATCCATCACTTCACCTTTTCTGCTCTCCCTCTGGGCTCTTTACATTCGGCAACTATTTTTCTGCTGATTATCTCACCCACCACAGAGGTCACCCCGTGAGGGAGGACATTTGTTTTTCTTGCTGACCACTTACTTCCCAGAACCTGAGATGTGTCTGGCACATAGCAGGTGCTCAGTCAACAAGAGCTGAATGAATGAATGAATCAATGCCCTAGACCAGAGCTACCTGACAGAACTTTCTGCAAGGATGGACAGGTTCTACATCTGTGCAACCCAACACGGTGGCCACAAGCTACATGTGCTATGGTTAGCTGCAGTGGCAAATGAACTTCTGGGATACGGCTACTACAACAGAGAAGCTGAATTTTATTTTATTTTATATTTTTTAACCCACGGATATGTTTATTGCTTTCAGAGAGATAGAGAGAGAGGGAAACATCCATCAGTTACCTCCCATATACTCCCCAACAAGAGATCAAACCCACAACCTAGGTACGTGCCCTGACAGGGAATCAAACCCACACCTTTTTGGTGTATGGGACGACACTCCATCAACAGAGGCACCCAGTCAGGGTGCTTTATCTTCATTAATTTAAATTTAAATAGCTGCACAGAAGTTGTGGGTGCTACTGCACTGGATGCCCCACTCCCACACCAATGCAGAAGGTCAGGAAGACATGGTCCTTGATAGTCAGGAAAGAGGAGAGGAAGAACAAAGCCTTTTCTCCGAAAGGAAAAAAATTAAAAAGCAGCATGGTGTTCTTTGGGGAATGCATTGGAAGCCTTGTTAATATTATAAGAAGCCCTAACAGTTGGGGCTGTTGGTAGAAAACGCCAATTTTTTCCTTACTTAAGAGGCACCCCACTTTCTGGAGCATGAAGCAATTTGGCAGCTGTACCGAGGACTCCTGAGGCTCAGGAACCAGAAATGTAGAAACCGTAAGCGTCGTGATGGGAGGCATCAATTGCACAGCCTTTCTTCTGCACACCCCCTACCGCAGCCTCATTTCAAAACCCACCTGAGTGACTGTATCCAGAGCCATCTCCAGGAAGGCACTGCCAGCACCACTCCACCTTCCTCCCAGCAAGTGAGCCTTGTTGTTTCAACTGAAAAGCTCTTGAAAACGTGTCCTAAGTGGGTCACACCTCTCCTTGGGACATTCCAGCATTTGCTCGCAGTGGGGTTACTCAGACTCCTAGATCCTTCCCAAAAATGTGATGCCCCAGGAGACAAGGCTGTCTAGGTATGTGACCAGGTGCTACAACTGGGCAGGCCTGCTTAGCTTCCTTGGTCTTTATCTCTTCTCTCTCACATGGAGTCAGTTGCTAATTCCCACTCTTCTGAACGGTTAGAAGCAATCAATTAGCAAATCCATGCACAGCCCTTAGCAAGTGCCAGGCACATGGTAAGGACTCCCTGTTAACTACTACACCTGACCACCTCACCTGTACTCTAAAATCGCTTAGGCATCATCTTGTCCCTCCCACTGTATCTGTTCCCCCACAACAAATCTGCCCCCATGTGTGCTCTGTGCGACAGTAATCCATGAGCAAGAGTTTGGGTTTCTTAGGACTAAGCATCCACAGTCCCCAAAACCCAGAAATTACCCTATAACACTCACAAGCCCATAACACATCAGAATAACAAGAATAATTAATGAAAATAATAATAATCACCACACTGAGTATTTACCAGGAGCCAGGAATAGTGCTGAGAGTTTCACATAGATGACTCCCTATGCTCTTTTTTTTTTAAATATATTTATTGATTATGCTATTACAGTTGTCCCATTTCCCCCCCACTCCACTCCATCCTGCCCACCCCCCTCCCTCCCACATTCCCCCCCTATAGTTCATGTCCATAGGTCATACTTATAAGTTCTTTGGCTTCTACATTTCCTACACTATTTTTACCCTCCCCCTGTCTATTTTCCACCTATCATCTATGCTACTTATTCTCTGTACCTTTCCCCCTCTCTCCCCCTCCCACTCCCTTAATGACAACCCTCATGTTCTAGTTGTTTGCCTAGTTTGCTCTCGTTTTTGTTTTATGTGTGGCCGTTAATAACTGTGAGTTTGCTGTCATTTTTACTGTTCCTATTTTTGATCTTCTTTTACTTAGGTAACTCCCTTTAACATTTCATATAATAAGGGCTTGGTGATGATGAACTTCTTTAACTTGACCTTATCTGAGAAGCACTTTATCTTCCCTTCCATTCTAAGTGATAGCTTTGCTGGATACAGTAATCTTGGATGTAGGTCCTTGCATTTAATCTTGGGTAATGTAATTATGATGTGCCTTGGTGTGTTCCTCCTTGGGTCCAGCTTCTTTGGGACTCTCTGAGCTTCCTGGACTTCCCAGAAGTCTATTTCCTTTGCCAGATGAGGGAAGTTCTCCTTCATTATTTGTTCAAATAAGTTTTCAATTTTTTGTTCTTCCTCTTCTCCTTCTGGCACCCCTATAATTCGGATGTTGGAACGTTTCAAGGCGTCCGGGAGGTTCCTAAGCCTCTCCTCATTTTTCCAAGTTCTTGTTTCTTCATTCTTTTCTGGTTGGATGTTTGTTTCTTCCTTCTGGTCCACACCATTGATTTGAGTCCCAGTTTCCTTCTCATCACTATTGGTTCCCTGTACATTTTCCTTTGTTTCTCTTAGCATAGGCTTCATTTTTTCATCTGTTTTTCGAATAGATTCAACCAAGTCTGTGAGCATATTGATAACCAGTGCTTTGAACTGTGCATCCGATAGGTTGGCTATCTCTTCCTCGCTTAGTTGTATTTTTTCTGGAGCTTTGAAGTGTTCTGTCATTTGGGCCTTCTTTTTTTTTTTTTTTGTCTTGGAGCGTCTGTTACTTTAAGGGGCGGAGCTTTAGGTGTTCACTGGGGCGGGGTAATGCTCCTCGCAGCGCTGTGACGCTGTACGTGGGGGAGGGGCCGAGTGGGAGCAATGGCGCCCGCCTCACTCTCCTCCGGATTTCAATCTTTCACTCCAATACCCACAATCAAACTGGGCCACTCTGGTGCTGGTTCCCGAGTGGGTGGGCCTGTGCACACTCTAGGCCCCTGTGGGTCTCTCCAACAACCTCTCCTGTGAGGCTGGGAGTCTCTCCTGCTGCCGCCCCAACCCCCATGGGCGTTTTCAATCAGAGGTTTGAGGCTTTATTTCCCTGAGCTGGAGCCCTGGGTTACGCGGTTTGCTTCGCTCCCTGCCGTTTGTCGGGTTTATCTGTGTGCGAATGTGGGGCCCGGGGGTGCTACCGGCTGCTCTGCCTGCCCTGTTCTCCGCCACTCTGAGTCCGGCCCTCTGGGTTTATCTGTGCAAACGTGGGGCTGCAGGGTCTGCTAGTGCTTGGACTGCCTGAGCCATTTGTCCCACACTCCGCCAGTCTCAGTCCCACCACAGCCACGTGAGTCCTCTCCACCCCGGTGCCCGTCTCTGCCTCTCCTACCAGTCTGGATGAATGGTTATTTTCTATTTTCTTGGTGTTGGTCCCCCTTGCTGTTCGATTCTCTGTCAGTTCTGGTTGTGCGAGGAGGCGCAGTGTGTCTACCTACGCCGCCATCTTGGTTCTCCCTATGCTCTTTATGATAACCCTGAATTAGTGTTGCTAATTCATAGATGAGTATACTGAAGATTCGAGATGGGTAGTCACTTCCCTAAGTTCTCACAGCAATTGCCCAGGATTCAAACTCAGATCTATGTGGATCCAGAGCCCAGTCCTTTGACCTTTGGGCTGTATTGGGTTGTCAGGGTGTGACATCTCTATAATAAATGCAAGCTACCTTAAACATAGGGAGAGAAAAAAGTTACTGTGCATCTAGGTGGCAGACAGTACCTAAGGAAAGTGTCTGTGGCTTTCACACTAACTAGAAATATTGAATAATAGTAATAACTTCAGTGGAATCTTTCGAGTTTACCAAAGGAAGAGCATGAATCACTGGAGATGGCTGTGTATTAGTTTTCTATTGCTGCTGTACAAATTACCACAAACTAAGTGTCTTTAAACAACACAGGTTGCTTACAACATAGTCACACTTTTCAAGAATTAGCATGTTGACATATATTAGGCCATTTTTCTGCCTACTGCAGTCCATCCTCTGGACCCAAAATATTCATATCCATCTCACATGCAAAAAATGTGCACCCCATCCCAACATCCCCCAAAAGACTTAACTCAACACAAGGGAAAATACTAACTGTTCACGCTGAATGAGAGCTTGCCATGTAGTCAGCACTTTGCTGTGTCAGCCCACTGGGTCTTCATACCAACCCAGTGTAGAGATGAGAAAATCAAGGCTCAGAGAGGTCAAGGGATTAGCCCCAATTGTGGCTGAGCCAGGGTATGAAAGCAGGTGTATCTAACTCACTTTGTACTGCATTGAAGTACTTTCAGTTCGGTTTTGAAAAGTGAATTAAATTTGGAAGTCAACAAGGAGAGGAGAGGTCATGGCTGGAGCAAAGGCCCCAAGGCAGGAAAGCACACTCCACCGGTGGGAGGAAGTCCATAAATACGCTGGACCGACAGGAGCATAGAGCTCCTGAAGGGGAAGAGTGGAGACAAGAACATGCAAGTGGAAGTCACATTGAATACCTTGAGTGACAAGTGACAGAAACTGACCTTTCTCCTGGAAGACATGCAAGAATTGAAGACTGTGCTGTTCTAGCTGCTTTTCAAGAAATATTTCATTGGAGTGAAGGAAGATGGTATCACTCAATAGCCATATTTGTGCCTTTCTTCCCCACATCTCCACTGTGAGGGACATCCCCTGGTCAAGGAGACATGCACGTTTTTCTATCGGCTCTGACCGGGAGAAAAGCTTAGGAGGGAAGGGATGTCTGTTTTATTCCCTGCTCTATCCCTGGCACCTAGAACACAGCTGGCACATAAGCGCTCCATAAATATTTGTTGGGTGACTACACAAAGCAAAAAAAGTTCTTTTTTTTCACTTTCAAAGAATATTCGTGATGCTACACCAGAATCAATCATTTGGAAGCTCCAAACTTTTGGTTTCTAAGAAAGCATTGCTTTATTTTATTTTTTTTTTTTTTAGAGAAAGGAAAAGCCTCTTGAGACATAAAAGTCCATAAAACCAAATTGGAGAGGGTCACTATAGTTGGAAGAGAATAGGGAGGGGATGAGAGGCCACCTAGAGGGAGGTCAATGGGATGTATGAGGGGACTAGACTTGTGGGGAGGGCCCCATAGAGAGATGTCTGTGTGGTGAGACAGCGAACTCTGTCCCCCTGTCCCCAAGGATGCACAGGATGGCCAGGGTAATGCTTCCTGACCAGCAATGGCCATTTAAATGGACTTGTCACACTTCCCTATGCTATTAACAACCACTCCAGCTGTTGTGCGTGCTGTCTGTGGAGGGCATTCTTCCTGCTTCCTCCTGCTTGCTGCCTGTGGACTAACTATCTGGCAGAAATTATGTCCACTCCATCTTAACATTCTGCACAGCCCTATCCAAAGTTCCAACAGTGAGGGACATTCATAGGTTTCACTTACCCACCCCAAAGCAGGAAGCAGAGTCCCAGATGCCCAGAGGGGTGGTCCATGAGGGAGAGAAATCCCTCAGAAACCAGACTTGAGTGGGACAGAACAGCAACATAACCCACTCCCATTATGGAGTGCAGACTGCAGCTTAAGTCTGCAGAATATTTTAGATTCTTCCACACCCCACTGGCCTTCCACCCTGCCTACAGCCCATCTTGCTTCCAGAACATGCATTCAAACACTGAGCAGCAGAAAAGATGCCACCTCTCTCCTCAAATAGAAGCTGTAGAGGTGAACAGTGGAAAGAAGGAGGAATCTGCACCAAATCAAGCCTAATTCACTGCATCTAAATAAGCAGTCAAGTTAAGCACATTGGCCCACAGAGCTCCAATCAGGGCCTCACTGGGCAAGGGTTGGGGGTGGGGAGGCAGGGGGAAGGGCTCACTGCCAGGCTATGATTTCAGAATGGTCACTGTTCTACAAAATTTGTGACAGTTTTCAACCCAAATGGTGTCTGTCCAGTGCAGTGATCTTCCCCAAATGCAAATCTGACCCCGTTATCCCACTGCTTAAACAGTTGCCACAGGTCTTGGGATAAAGCCCAAAGGCCTTGGTGTGACACCCAGTACTCTCTGGGGGCCAGCCCTGCCAATGTCCCCTCCACTGTCCCTCTGTGATGGTTAACTTTGTGTGTCGATTTTACAGGGCTAAGGAATGCCCAGAGAGCTGGTAAAACACTTCTAGGTGGGTCTATGAGGCTGTTTCT
This sequence comes from Desmodus rotundus, assembly GCF_022682495.2. Classification (NCBI taxonomy): domain Eukaryota; kingdom Metazoa; phylum Chordata; class Mammalia; order Chiroptera; family Phyllostomidae; genus Desmodus; species Desmodus rotundus. The sequence goes on along the minus strand of NC_071387.1, from coordinate 102,134,872 downwards.
GGAAGAGGGTAGTATTTGAATCAGTAGACTGCATAAATAAGGTCACGCTCAACAGTGCACATAGGCATCATCCAATACGATGAGGACCCCAATAAAACAAAGGGAGAGGCAAGGTGAATGTACTCTGTTACTTCAGCTGGGGCATCCATTGGCTCCTATCCTCAAACATCAGTGAGCCTGAAACACACTCCCTTCTTCCCTCCCTATAAAATGAATCCCTGCTGTTCTCTTAGCCCTCATGTCAAATGTGACTTCCCGGGGGAAACCCATCTGACCTGCTCACAGGACTAATCCCCACACCAGACACCTTGAAGGTATATTCCACCTTCACAGCACTTCCCTCATGGTGAATGCCCATTGATACTCGATTAATATCTGCCTCCCATCACTGAAGGGTCTGTTTCTGTTTATTCAAGATTGAATTCACTATGGAATCCCCCGCCCTGAGGGCAGGATGGATCATGTATTAAATGCACAATAAATACTTACTGGATGCATGGTGAATGAATGAATAAAAGGAGAAATTAATTTCAAATGCAAGTTGTAAGTTAGAATGCTTTTAGTTGCAAGTAAAAGAATTCCCAAATTATTTGATAAAATTCTGTGCTCCCACAGGGCTCACTCCAAGTTCTGTAATACATGGAGTTGCTCTTGGAATAAAACCTTTGATGACTTCATCACTTCAAAGTTTCTGATTTTCTGCCCTGCCCATTTTTGGTGGGCAGAATTTTCAGATGGCCTCCAAGAGGCAGGCCCTCCCCAAGTGAACATGCCCTTGTATAGTCCTCTCCCCCTTGAGGTTACTAATCAGTTGACTTTGAGTTCATCAAAAGAGAGACCATCCTGGGGTGGGCCTGAACTAATCAGGTAATGATTTTAAAACAAGACATCTGAGTTCATGAAAAAGGAGATCATCCTGAGTGGGCCCTACCTAATCAGGTTAATGCTTTAAAATAAGGAAGTCAGAAATATTCCCCTCAGCTGGCCTGGAAGAAAGGAAATAGATGTAGTGTGAACTACATGGAGGCTATGTGGCAAGGAACTGTAGGTGGCCTCTAGGAATTGAGAGTTTTCTCCAACCAACACCGAACAAGAATTAGACCCTCAGTCATTTGCCCACAAAGAAAAAAACTCTGCCAACTGAAGTGGCTTTGAGGAGGACCCAGAGCCTCACAGGAGATCATAGCCCTGGTCGACACCTAGATTTCAGCCAGATGAGACCCTGAACCGGTACCCACCTAACCCATACCCAGATTTCTGACCCGTGGGAGGTGCTGCAATACCACAATGAGATAATAAATCTGAGCTGTTTCAAGCTGCTATGTTTGTGGTAATTTGTTTTGCAGCCATGGATAACTCAAACATCATTTGTTGTGATTTTTTTTAAAAGCAACGTATGTATATACAGATTCCTTGCTGTTACAAAAGTCATCACCCCTGTTCAGCTTTACCTCATCTCAGCGTACACTCCCACCCCACAGTAATGCTCCAGCCCCTTCGGAGCATTAAACTAATTTAGTCGGAGCATCCAACTAAAGTTGCAACCCAGTTATTCTTCTCCATTTTACTTCTCAGTACAGTACATTTCAGTGTTTTTGAAATTGCAAGTTGGCACCCAGGAATGGGGCATGCAATCATTTGAGTGAGTGGCAACCACTTTCATTTCTTTCCTTATAAAGTGAATTAGAATAGAAAACATCAAAGCACATTGAATGTGTTGCATCACATGTAGTAAGGGTTTAATGAAATTTGTTTCAGTGCATCTGTGTACGTGTGTGTATGCTGGGACACATTGCCAAATTAAATTCTCACTGGGGGATGAGTTCAAAAGTTTTAGAAATGCTGCTCTGTTATTTTTATTGTTCATTTTGGTTGTTTATCTGCTTATTGTCTCTCTGAATTATCCACTGCCTTAATGTGGTTAGCACTTAATATATGTATATTGAATAGATGGTTGGAGGAAGGAAGGGGAAGAAAGAGGGACCTGGGAAAGAGGAGACCAACACACAGATTTTTACATGACTCTCAAGAGCTGAAATTAAGGCTCTTAAAAGGGCCTCTTTAAAGCCAGCTTGGCTCCTGCAATAGGTACAGGAAATAAAATAAGAGGCACAACCATTTGAAACAGGAAGAGAAAAATAATTACTTGATCATATGGCTATACACTTGGAATACCCAAGGGAATCAACTGAAAAATTCTCAGAAAATCCTTAGCAAGAGAGCAAGTATTTAGAAAAATGTTTGGGTAGTAGAATAAATATATAAGCATCAATTGTTCCCAGATATGCTGACAAATACCAGGTGGTATTATAATGGGGGAAGAATATAGAGTGAGGCAAGGTTGCTGGGTGAAAATCTTCCATTTGTCTCTCACGCCTGCTCTCCACACTTCATCCATCCACAAGGCTGACCTGTGAGGACTACATCAGTGGGCCCCAGCTCTCCAGCTCCCAGGTGGGGTTAGCAAATGGAGAACACCAGCAGGATATCAGAGGGGGAGGAGAGCCTGGGGTATTTATTCCCCAATTTCCTTCCCTCCCAACCCTCTGGTAGGCTGAGTATCCCCAAGTTTCCGGGATGGCCTGGAGGCCTGCAAGTCCAGCAGGCCCCGTGTGCACACTCTCCAAGGTTCTGGCCTCTGCTCCCTGTTCTTGCCTCTTGAGCCCATGGGTGTTAACTGCCTCCCTGTTATTAGCCCCAGAGAACTCTTCAATACCTTACCATTTCCCTACAGTCTCCCTCTCCCACACCTTAGTAAATATTCCGTTTATAAATTCTTTTTGAGTTACCCAACTCTAGAGTGTCTTTTGTTTCCAGCCAGAACATGAACCTGTAGGGATTCCATTCCCAATAGCAACAAAAATGAGAGAGAGAGAGAACAAAAATTGATGGGACCCATACAAGCTTGCCTAGATGGGAAGACTAATTCTTCCCAAATTAAAAAGTTTAAAACCATCCCAATCAAAATTCCAGTTGTTTTTAGGGAAGAGTGATAAAATTATTCCGAAATTCCCTGGATTAAGAAATAGCCAACAATGCTTAAGAAACACACTGCAAAATGGGACTGATAGCAGGAAGATATTTCCTGTCATAAGGCTGCAGCCGTTTGAGCACGGAAGAGGCAGAAGGCTTGATGGGCAGACAGAGTTACAGCGTGGACGGCTCTGAACCACACCAGCGGGCACACGGAAACATCTCTCACATGCTGAAGGAGGAGGCCTCGTAAACCGGTGGAATAAGAAAAACTGCTCATAAACTGGTTTCTGGAAAATTGGTCATTTGTGGGAATATAATCAAGTTAGATCCTCAGACATACATCAGAATGAATTCTATATGTATTTAGGACTTGAAATGTAAATTTACTGACCATACAAACTTGCAGAAAATCTAGATAAACTTTTAGTTGATGTTAACGTAGTCAAGGCTTTTCTAAGCACAAATCAATGGGCAACGAATCACCAGGAAAGAGACTGGGTAAACTAAAATCAAAAACACCTCTATTTTATTTTTTTTTAATTTTTATTGTTATTCAATTACAGTTGTATGCCTTTTCTCCCCATCCCTCCACCCCACCCCAGCTGAACCCACCTCCCTCCCCCACCTCCACCCTCCCCCTTGGTTTTGTCCATGTGTCCTTTATAGTAGTTCCTGTAATCCCCTCTTCCCACTGTCCCCTCCGCCCCCGGCTATTGTTAGATTGTTCTTAACTTCAATGTCTCTGGTTATATTTTGTTTGCTTTTTTCTTCTATTGATTATGTTCCAGTTAAAGGTGAGATCATACGGTATTTGTCCCTCACCGCCTGGCTTATTTCACTTAGCATAATGCTCTCCAGTTTCATCCATGCTGTTGCAAAGGGTATAAGCTCCTTCTTTCTCTCTGCTTCGTAGAATTCCATTGTGTAAATATACCATAGTTTTTGGATCCACTCGTTTGCTGATGGGCACTTAGGTTGCTTCCAGTACTTGGCTATTGTAAATTGTGCTGCTATGAACATTGGGGTGCACAGGTTCTTTTGGATTGGGGTTTCAGGGTTCTTAGGGTATAATCCCAGCAGCGGAATTGCTGGGTCAAAGGGCAGTTCCATTTTTAGTTTTCTGAGGAAATTCCATACTGTTTTCCACAGTGGCCTCACCAGTCTGCATTCCCACCAACAGTGCACTAGGGTTCCCTTTTCTCCACATCCTCTCCAACATTTGTTTGTGGATTTGTTTATGTTGAAAACACCTCTATTTTAAAACCATCATAAACGAAATCAAAAGGTAAATGACAAACCTGGAAAATATTCACAACAAGTATGACAAATTAGGACTATCTTCTTAAATATATAAAGAACTCTTTACAAATCAATAAGAACAACATTAATGCCCAATTAAAAAAAAAAAAAAAAGAGCTACAAACCTGAATGGAGAATTCACAGGAAAAAATACAGAAAGGCAATAAACACATGAAAATAAGGTTAATACCATTTTTATTATATCAAATTGACAACATTTAAAAAAAAGACTTGTTGGGGGTGAGGAACACCAGGGGAGGCAGAGAGTGATTTCTTACAATCTTTCTTAAAAGCAATTTAATAAAATACACTGAAAATCCTTAAAAGTTTATACAACATTATTTGCAAAAGAAAGAAATAAAAAATGCCCAACTGGAGTGGGAAATTATAAGTAAATTATGGTCCAACCAAAATATAGAATGTTATGCAAGCATTACATTTTATATTTCCAGAGACTTTTTAATGAGAAGGGGGAATGTTCGAAAGATAATATTTTTTAATCAGGACAAAAAAACTATATATGGTATGATTTCAACTTTCTTTCGAAAGAGAATTATATATGTGTGTAGACAAAACTGGCAAAATATATATGCTTTGTAGAAATACATATAGATGTGTTAAAATAAGAGAAAATCAAGCAGCAGAATGGTGAACATTGGTCCCAGGTGATAGGTACCTACCTGACTGAGCAGGAGCACAAAGGATGGGAAGGGGGAGAACAATCATATAGTTAAGTAGAGCTTATTGTAAGAATGTGGCTTTTGTTTGGGGTGGTGGGTTCATGGGTTCTTATTACCTAATCAAACAGTAAATGATGACAAATCCTGTGAAATTATTAATAATCAACTACTTTTGATCTTCAAAAATGGAGATTTTTAATAGTTCACTTCAGTGAATAGACTGATGACAGACGGACAAAACTGGCCACAGCTGAGCTGATGCTGAAATTGTGTCATGACTGAAGACGGTGATTAATTCCATTTTAAAGAGAGAAGGATTCAGGAGTCAATTCACTAAAACGTTAGTGCTGTTCATCTCCTGGTGAGATGATTAAGCACAATTGTTCTTTTCTCCTTTATCTTCTATTTCCCAAATTTTCTACGGGGAAATGGAATGTTTTATAGACTTCAAAATATGCATTAGTTTCCTTGCCTTTCTATCCTACTCTAATATCGGGCCTTGGCTCAAGAAGGCAAATCAAGATCCAAGCCCTTGATCCCACCTATGACTGAGGTCAAATCCTGGAGTTGAATAACAACTATTAGTAATAATTGATTAATATTAGCAATAATAACTCATGATGCCTGTGCATGCCATGGGCCGTGTTTATCTCCCCAACTCCTCCCAACCACAGATGAGGAAACTGAGGCTCCAAACAGTCAGGTAACCTGTCCAAGGTCACAGAGTGAGTTAACAGCAGGGCTTGGAGTTGAACCCCAGATTCCAGAAACCTCTCTCCTCTGGCACAGAGACCTGCTAGTCGTCTGAGGCTAAGTAAAAGCCAAAAAGTTTCTCAAACATCAAGATAATAAGAGGCTTTGAAAAGGAAGCTTAGCCCCCCAGATAACAGCTGTTGCTGAGACCCCAAAGTGGGGGATGAGAAGGAGATTTGGTGGAATCCAACACCAATCCCAGCCGCTTTTCTGGTTCAGAGCCCCAGCTGCTGAAATGAAGTATATAATAAGGTCTCTGGGCACTGTGACTCATGCCTGGAACATTTAACTTCAATCAGACTCAAATTCAGTTGCTCAGAAATGAGCCCAGGGTCCCCAAGGTGCTGCTACTCTCCAGAGCTGTTCCAAATATCTTCCCCTGAACCGTGGCATCCCCACTCATCCACTTAGGAGACTCAGGGCCTTCAGCCTCCTTCCCCGCCATCCCCTGCTCCCCTTCTACTGATCCCCCCAACTCTGAATGTGTCTCCTACTTTTGTACAGCTGTTACTGTCTCCTTAGCCTTCCCTACATTCACAAGCACGCATGTACACACAAAAATGCATACATATTCATGCACAGTCACATGTGTACATACATGAACATGCACACACACTTGTCCAAGCCACCACCCATCAAGTCTCAGCTTAAAAGTCAGGAAAAACAGGAAAGCCTTCGCGATACTTTTTGTCTAGGTCTAGGTCAAATCTCCCTGTCAAGCTCTCCCAGCTTCGTGTGGTTTTCCTTTGCAGCACTGACCATGTTTGACTTAAAGCGCATCCTGGGCAAGTGTCTACTTAACCTCTGTCTCTCCCACCAGTCCAAGAGCTCCGTGGAGGTGGGGGCTTTCAGTGTCGTGTGCAAACCACACAGCACATAGAGCTCATGGAAGTCCCTGAATAGATAGATCTCAGGAGGGAAGGAGGTACTGCACCCATTTTAAAGATGGAAACATTGAGCCCACCACGAATCAGCAGTCACCAGGACTCAGCCTTTAATTCCTAAGAAGTGACCGATGTTTAATTTGTTTGCATTTATATGGGCATTGCCCAATACACACTCGGAAGAGTAAACACTACCACACCACCATGTAGCCATCCTGCAGCTCCAAATGACACCCATTTTCTTCATTCTTGTTTCGTGAGCCTGCCCTTCCCACTTTGATTAGTTAGTTGGTTGATTGGCCAGTTGGTTTTCATTGAGTATTTTAAAGCAAATCCCAAACATTATGTTCTTTACCCATACATACTTCAATGTGTGTTCCTAACAAAGGCTTTTTAATACATAACCATGATAGCATTGTCACCCCAGCACAACCAACGATGATTCTTAAATAAAATCAAATACTAGTCTATGTCCAATGAGTTCAGACCTGGAAAACACCTTTTTTTTAATTAAATTATTTTTTATTCTCACCTAAGGACATTGTTTCATTGCTTTTACCGAGAGGAAGGGAGAGAGAGAGAAACATCTATGTGAGACAGAAACATGGATTGGTTGTCTCCTATACATGCCCAGACCAGGGATTGTTCGTGCCCAGATCTGGGATCGAACCTGCAGCCTAGGTATGTGCCCTGGCCAGGAATCAAACCTGCAGCCTTTTGGTTATGAGATGATGTTCCAACCAACTGAGCCACATCAGCCATGGCAGAAAATATATTTTAATAGCTGTTTTTCATGAACCAGACTCCTAAAAAGGTCCATACATCACATTTGGTTGATGTGTCTCCTAAGCCTCTTTTAATCCATAACAGTTCTCCTTTTCTTCATGCCCTTCATTTGTTTGAGTCATCTGTCCTCCTATAAGAATTTGAGTCGTCTGTCCTCCTACATTGAATTTTCAGAAATCACTCCCTACCTTGAATCAATGTCTTTATCAGGGTGCATAACAGGGGTTACTGACATGGTATTCTCCCAGCTCTGCAGGTATCACAGACTTCATATTCACTCATGATTTCATTTCAGCTCAGTGTAGAAGAAAACACACAGATGCCTGCCTAACTCTGTTCTAATAAAATGGATCCCAACACTCAGATTTGGGAACTGTCCAGAGCCGGGGGCACAGAGAGGCTGCAGCTCCAGAAGGAGGCAGTATGGAGCGCCTGAGTTATAGAGGGTATCATGAAACCTGAAGGGGGTAAAATGGCTCAAGAAGAAGTCCTTGGGAATCCTCCCACTTTCTGTGCCACGGATCAGAGAGTCATCTCCAGGGGTAGGTCTAAATAACCAAATACCTGCAGTCTGACTTCGTTCTTACTTCTGTCTTTGAATGAGCAGATTGTTCTCAGACATCCTGATGATCCCCCACGCGTTTTGTGCCAAGAGCCTGCTGTGGCCCTTGGGATGGATGGCCCAGGGAAGCCAGACAACAGGCAAGACACTAGTACTGGCCAGGAGGTGGACCCATACCCAGAGGTGTTAGATAGGACTCTGAACAGGGTGGCTATCCAGACTTCCTTCCAGCTGAGGATCTCTATGTGGTAGAAGTTTACCTCTTCGAGAAAGTAAGTTTAACAAATTAATATACCCTCTCCCCTGGAGTCTCCTGACTTCAAGGAGGTAATAAAATGTTCCAATTAAACATAACTCACATTTACCTTTGGTTTTTCCAAGACCCAGATGAGCTAGTGACTAGAAGAGCCAGCTTCCTGAATCGAGCACTGGGTGAAGGATATTCACTCATTCATTCATCCATTCAGCCAGCTACCAGTCTTTCAGATTATTTACTGGAGGTTAAGGTCTGTTGGATGTGATAATAGTAATCCCAATGACATCTAACATTTACCATGTGGCATTGTTCAAGATGCTTTGTTTCATTTACCCATCACGATGAGGATTGCCCACTCAGGGTAGGGACTGTTATGCCCACTGTACTAGTTATCTACTTCCATCTAACAGATTCTCATAAACTTGGAGGCTTAAAACAACACATGTTTATTATATTACAGTTTCTGTCAATCAGGAGTCTGGGCACAACTTAGCTGGGCTCTCTACCTCAGGGTCTCACCAGGCCACAATGCAGATGTTGGTGGGGCTGTGGTCTCATCAGAGAGCAGACTGGGGAAAGATCTTCTCCTAAGTTCCTTCAGGTTATTGGTAAGATGTATTTCCATGTGGCTTCAGGACCACGGACTTCAGTTTCTTGCTGGTGGCCACCATCAGCTCCTATAGGCTGCCTGCAATTCCTGACCACGTGGGCTTCTCCAGCCTGGCCACCTACTCCATAGCAACCTGTTTCCTCCAGCACGGCCATGGAGACAGAGCAAGTTTCCTGGCAAGGTGGAGTTTTATAGAATATAACATAATCGTAGGAGTGGCATCCCATCACCTTTGCTACATTCTACTAGTTAGAAGCAAGTCCTGGGTGCCCACCCCCACCACCACATTCAAGAGGAGAGCATCACACAATCATAAACCAAGAGGCAGGAATCATAAGGACCACCTCAAAGTTTACCCAGCAACCCATTATACAGCTTTAAAAAAATAATAAGGCTCAAAGGGTAGATAAAACTTCCCCTCTGACACACAGCCAAGTGGAGGGCCTAGAACTTGAAGTCAAGAATGAAGAACTCCAAGGCCCATGATCTCATCTATAAGTGCATTATTCAGAGGAGCATCGCTGCCCTCAAGTTGTCATAGTCCCCCTCACCTGCTGCAGAGACAGCAATGAATCCTTCTGATCCAATGTGGCAAGAATCCAATAGACAAATAAACAAAGAGCCTGGACTGGGAGGAAGGTTTGCTCTTCTGGGTGACCCTTTGTGCATGACCTTAGGATGAGTTAGCTAGACGGGTAGGAAAAGTAAGAGAACGCCAGGGGGATGTGACAACAAATGCGAAAATGGAGCAGCCTGAGATGCTGGTGTGACCCAACACAGGCAGTCATAAAGCAGACTTGACGGGACACAAAGCAGAAAGGGCTGGTTGGAAACAGGTTGTGGTGGGTGTTGAACACCTGGCTTGGGACTTGGGACTATGAGCAATGGGAGCCAAAGAAGGAGGTGGGCCAGAGCAGGACCATCAGATGATAAACAAGCCTGGCTGGACACAAGGTGGCTGGTGAGGACACTATAATCTTGGTCCAAGCAAGAGATGAAGTAGAGATGTGGAGAAAAGAAGAAAAGACAGATTTGAGATATATTTCAGGGGGAAGTCAAAAAGTGATCATTTTAATAGAAATCGAGAGCCAGGTCTCCAGGGGGTGGGGGGTGGCCCAGTGACTTGCACAAGGGGGTCAGAGAGTCAAAGGCGAGCAGAGAATGAAGAAATACGGGCTCTCTGGAAAACACATTGTTAAACTCCTATGCTAATGAACTAAGTCAGAACCAAACAGACAAATACCGCATGATTCCATTCATATGAAGCGCCTAGACTGGGCAAATTAATAGAGACAGAACGTAGAATGGGGTTTCCAGGAGCTGGGGAAGGGGGTATGGGGAGTTAGTGTTTAATGGGTACAGATTTTTTGTTTGGAAAGTTAAGAAAGTTCTGAAATGGGTGGTGGTGGTGGTAGTGGTTGCACAACATTGGAAATGGAGTTAATGCCATTTAAAAGAGGTGAAAATGATAAGTTTTATGCTATGTATATATTATCAAGACTATTAGAAAATAACTTTCTTTGGAAAAGGCAACAGAGAGCCATCGGAAGTAATGGCATGACCGAGCGTGTTCCAGACACGGGTGCCTGGCCTGCTCCACTCTGACAGAAGCCATGTTGGCAGGAAGACACCCCAGATGCCAGCCCTCCGAAAGAGCCATTTATCAAAAGTGATCGTCTAATGGATGTCCCTCCGCATCAGCTCCCTTCCCACTTCCCATTCTGAACTTGGTCAGAATCAAAATTGAAATGTATTTGCTTAATGATTTAAGTGGCAGGAATAAAAGCAAAAGGGAGGGTTAGCTCCTTGCAGACTGCTCTGGCTGGGCTGCCTGGATCCCGTCAGATACACACAGATGGCCAAGTGGTAACCCCACTCTTCGAGGGAGCCAAGCCTGGCCCCTCAATATTCATCTGATTCATTCATTTAGTGAATCACTATGAAGCTTCTAGGTTACACCTATATCCAGTGTTGGGGGCCAGCAACTCAGAACAGCCACAGCCGGAGGGTACAAAGACAGGAGCAGAGCAAGAGGCCACATTCACCACTCTGGGAGCCACCTCCATGCTGATGCCCTGGATCCAGGGCCCCGCCATGACCACTCCCCTGGATCCCAGGCTCACACTCCCAGCTGACTTCTTACCATCTCTCCTTGAAGGTCTAACTTGCACCTCAGGGTTGCGGCATCCCGCTCAGCACTGAGGGTGTGACAAATGGCCATTTGATAAGGAGATTAATACAGAGAAGCCATCTCAGGAGAAATCAGGAGCTGTTGTTCAAGACAATGGAAGGATGACCCCACCCACAAATGAAATGTCATTAGAGGTGCCACCCCCATAACAAGTCCAGAGTGCAAGGGCTGTGGGAGGGGACCTTGAGAGGGTGTTTCAAAGGGTAGGGTCTCGTCTCTGGTTTGTGTGGGTCAGGAAGCCCCTGCCCAGTGCCTCTGGGGTGGGGCCCCCACAGAGAGCCGTAGCTCAGCTTCCCTCAGCAGAGGCATGGGGGCCTTTGGGAGGTGATTAGGTCACAAGAGTAGGGCCCTCATGAATGGGTTTAGTGCCCTCACAAAAGAGACTCTAGAGAGCTCCTTCACCCTTTCCACCATGTGAGGATGCAGTGAGAAATCGACCTCTATGAATGAACAAGGAGCATGATTCCTCACCAGGTCCTCACCAGAGGCTGAATCTGTTGGCACCTCGATCTTGGACTTCCCAGTCTCCAGAACTGTGAGAAATAAATTCCGGTTGTTTATAAGCCACCTGAATAGACTAAGACAATCCCCTAAAGCCTTCTGAAAGAAACACAGCCTTGCCAATGCCTTGATTTTAGTCTGCATAACACCCATTATGGACTCTTGACCTCCAGAACGATGAGAGATTAAACTTGTATTGTTTTAAACCACTACGTTCATGGGAATTTGTTACAGCAGCAATAAAAAACTAATGCACCACATTTCTTTAAAACTTCATGCAAAGTAGCTTTCCTAACTAAAAATAGTGTGTGTGTTTCATTGTGTTCATAGGAAGTTTTCCTGCAGTCTGATTAGGATGGCATGAGGTACGAAAGGATGAGGAATAAAAAGACATCGCACCGGCTGGCTGAGCTTCTCACCAGCCAGGATGCTGGACTGACCACCGCAGGGCAATAGCTTCAGGTATGCTTTCATCAGGCCTCAAAAGATGCCACAGGAGCCAGTCTTCTCTCTCTATGTCTAACTTCTGCTTCATCCAGGTGGGCCCTAGTGTCCTCACTACGAGTTGGCTACCTAAGCTCCAGCATCACATTAACTCTTCTTTAAGTCCAGTGAGGAAGCATAAGCATCTCCTTCCCCACTCCCTGGCTTTGTCTGAGACAAGTGCCTATTCTGGAACAAATTACTTGGTCTGAGGGAATGCACTATGGTGACTGGCTTCGGTTCAGGTCATCCCTAGAGAAGTAAAGATGGGATCCCATTCCAGCCATCCTGAAGCAAAGATGAGGAAGATTTCTATATCACGTGGTGATATAGAAAGGCATGCACCACCTATTGTCACATTTTTTATATAATATAATAAATATATATTTTTGTACATTTCCAAATCATATTTACATACAGGGTCCGGCAGAAGTAATGTCTGTGGGAGTGTAGGGTAACAAATGAGTATAATAATTTATAGTTTTAATTTGAACATTTTACCTAAAATGTCATATGGTATACTTCAGTGTGATATTATGTTACAGAATTACATGCTTATGATTTTTTAATAAAAGAGTTTGTAATAAAAAGGGGTGTTCTTTGTGCTGGGTCCTGTATATCTTATTAAATAATATCATATAAATGATATATAACTCATAAATTATATTGTTGAAAGTTGACAAGGGCTAACTTTTTAAAAATCTAAGTGCTAGTTCATTGGTGTAATTAGTTTGTTAAAATTCATAACCCATACTCTTTACTTGTACACTTTTATGTATGTATGTCAAACTTCAATAAAAGGGTTTTTTTAAGTAAGTGGCAGAATAAAACTGTACAGCATAATGCTATTTTTTTTAAGGGAGGAGGAGAAGAAGGAGAAAAGGAATGAGGGAGGGGGGAAACAAGGAAGGAATTATAAATAAACACAGAGACAACCAGTCAGAGAGACAGAAATGCAGGATACGCCCCAACTATTGAGTGGTTCCCTGTAAGGGAGCAGGTCAGGTCTCCAGCAGGGTGGGGTTGCCTCCCAGGAGACACTTTGGGTTGTCACAACTCAGGGGGCAGGGCAGTGTTACTGACATCAAGGGGGTGGAGCCCAAGAGTGCTGCTGATGTCCCACAGTGCACAGGACAGCCCCACAAGGAAGACTCACCCAGCCCAAAATGTCAACAGTGCCGAGGCTGAGAAGCCCTGTTAAACAGGTAAAATTTTCACAGCTGTGAAAGAGGATTTCTACTTTTCTTTCCCGTCTTTTATAGTTCATTCTTTGAAATTTTTACCAAAAATTTCAAACATACTTCACAGGGATGACATAGATCAGAGTTCAGAAAAATACAGCCCAAAAGCCAAATCCAGTCCACTGCCAATTTTTGCACAGCTCATCAGCTGAAAAGGGTTTTGACATGTTGAAATGCCTGCATCTTAACTGGTTGTGTGAGTACCTGCACAACAGCTTCAGTTTTGCCTGTTGGCCCACATAGCCTAAAATATTTATGCTCTGGCCTTTCATAGAAGAAGCTTGTCGACCTCTGACATAGACTGTCTTTTTTTTTTTTTTTAGCTTCCCTCTAAAAAGCTCCCCCAACCCCACCCCTGTCCAAACTAATGAATGTGTTACATCTGAGATGAGTCCTGGAAAGATGGGTGCAACAGAAATCACTAGCTGCCTATCCATTTATGGTAGTTTTCTACTGCTGCTTAAAACACAAATGTATCATCTTACCATTCTGGAGGTCAGATGTCTGAAACACTTCTCACTGGGTGAAAATCAAGGTGTTGGCAGGGCTGGTTCCTTTCTGGCAGTTCTAGGTAAGAAACCATATTCTGCCCTTTTCTAGCTTCTAGAAGTCACCAGAATTATTTGCCTCATGGCCCCTTCCTCTATCTTCAAGGCCAGAGACAGCTGGGAGAATGAGTCTCACATCACATCACGTCACATCACTCTGATTCTGTGGGTACCCAGCTCTCCCACATTTAAGGACCTTTGTGATTACCTTGGGCCTTAAGGATCTTATGATTAATTGATGATAATCTCATCTCAAGGTCAGACAATTAACCTTAATTCCTTTTACTACCTTAAATGCCCCTTTGCCATGTAGCATAGTATATTCACAGGTTGCAGAGATTAGGATGTGGACATCTCCAGGGGGCACTACTCTGTCTGCCACACTGGACATCCACTCCCATACCCCTCTATGAAAACTTCAGCCTCCCTTGCAGATAGATGTGGTCAGGTTATTACATTTCAGCCAGTCAGATATAAAGTTATGTACTTGCACAATTTCCAGAAAGTCTTAAAGGGAGGGAGCACTTCCTTCATAGCACCTCTTCAATTCTGTCTAAAATTAGATGTGATGGCTGGAGCTGCAGCAGCCACACTGGGCCACAATAGTACCACCTTGTAGACATGATAGAATGGATAACTGAAAGTCGCCTAGATCTTTAATGACTTTGTTGAGTCACCACACAACCTAGAGGATCTGCCTTGGACTTATTTATGGGGGAGAAAAAAACACTTGTGTGTTTAAATGTCCATGACAGTAAGAGAGAGTTCTGTTACAGCAGAATGAACTTCCTAACAGTTTCTGAGGATGTAAGCATTCATTCATTCATTTATCCCTCAACATGCATGTATGAAGAGCCTTCTGAGTGTGAGTAGAGTGCTAGATGATGGACATGCAAACAGAAACCTGCCAGAGTCCTTGGGCCCTGAGAGTTCATGGCCTCATGGAGAGACATGGGTTCAAGCATAAGTTGCAATACAGTATGACACTTGCTTTCTAGAATTATGGCAGTTGGGCTGGAGAGATATCGTCTCTGCCTGGGGGAAAAGGGAGGATGTACAGAGCCTGCGGCTGGTAAAGGGGAGAGAGCAATCCAGGCAGAAGGAACATTATGGACAAAGGCAAAAATCACATAAGAGCCCAGTGAAGGAAAATGAAAAGACAGTCAGTGGGTCAAGAGCCAAATGGAAAGAGCGGTGAGAGCAGGAGAGATCATTTGGGGGGAAAGTGGAAAAGGTGAGGTGTGTGAAGCTCAAGAATTGGGCTTACATGTTGAGGCTGAAGGAGAAGCCAGCTGGATGGTTGAGCAGTGACAGGGACAGATATTCAGTGCCTGAGCCTTCTTCTGTTCCCATGAGCCCTCATGATGCAAATGCTCTCAGGACGCTTCCTTACTCTTCACTCCTCACCGCAGATCATTCAGTGAAGGGGGAAGACATGCCTAGGCTCAGGCTTCCAGAACCTAATTCTTGCCTCTACACCTTCCACATCACAGCTGCTAATTTTAGTTCCTAGTCAATTTTCCTGTTGTTAGCTTTGACCTTCTAGTTGGTGATTACTAGTAAACCTGGATAAAGTAAATACCCTCATTCCACCCCCGCAAAAGTTGCAGATTTTCAAAGTTCAGAATGGGATCTATAAATCATCCCATCTTGGCAAACAGTATCCCCCCTACACAACGTGAACTGTTGGCAGGAGCTTGAAAGAGGTGTTCATTTCCTCCTTCTTTACATCTGTGGTTTTGATATACAAAAATATGGTTCCGCATTTTCACTCTAACGGTGGCTCTATGCACACTCCAGCCCCCACTTGTCTCCCCAGCAGAGGACGAGGCCAGTCAGGCGTTCTATCAGTTGGGGTCTCCTCTTGACAATTTTAATAGTGGCACTGATTGAAGGATTCAGAGAAACCAGTCAAAGTCACTGCTAAAGTACAGGGTCAAGGGTGGCCCTAACAAATAGCCCATTAAATCGAATGGCTCACTTCTCTTCCCTGAGCAAAGGACACAAAATGCAGAGAGAGGCTGCAACCACACACATAATGGGATGGAGTGGTGAAGAACCTCCAGCAAATTCTGGCAAAACCATGTCACTTTGCTTATACAGGACGCTGGCAGCCCATTAGGAAGCTGATCCAGGTAATCTGAAGGGGAAAAGGCAGTGAGCCCTTTGAGGAGAATGTTCTCTGAATTACTTTTTCTTCATGTCACCTTATCAATGAAGATCTTCTCATCACTAACTGTCGTTGTTGTTTAAGCACTCTCTGTTCAGAGGCTGGTTGCATAGCTCAGAGGATGCAGTGGGGTTGGGGAAGTTTTATTCAATATCTTTGGGGAGCATTGTGTATTCTCTCCACCTAGAAACTGGAAATTTTCAGTGCACAGGTACATACAAAGGCTCTGAGAAGGCCTGTAGAAAAGCAATCAGCATCGCGTCAGGAGGAATAGCTCAGTATCTGCAGTGAGACTTAGTTCTGACCTTGCCACTTCCTACCCTAAAACCCTGCAGGATAGTTGTGAGAATTAAATTAAAAGGGAAAAATAAAAGCTATGGCCAGCTAATCTATTCAGTCCTCACAACCACACCACACAGTGGGGGTAGGTATGATAAATATACACATTTATAGATGTGGCACAGAGAGATTAAGTGTCTTGACTAAAGTCTCACAGATAGTGAGTGGCTGGCCTCAGTCTCTAATCCATGCCTTTTAAGCGGGGGCCAAAAAATCCAACCCCTGGAAACCTTTGAAGCTATTTCCAGTGACCTATCTTCTCTTCTGCCATAATTGTCATAAAATCTCATTTGGCCCTGACCAGTGTGGCTTAGTTGGTTGGGTGTGGGCCAGCAAAGCGAAAGGTCACCAGTTCAATTCCCAGTCAGGGCACATGCCTGGGTTGCAGGTTTTGTCCCCAGTCAGGGCGCATGTGAGAGGCAACCAATCAATGTTTTTTTCTCACATCAATGTTTCTCTCCCTCTCTTTCTCCCTCCCTTCCCCTCTCTGTAAAAATTAAAAAAATAAATAAAATATTTTTTAAAAAATTTTAAAACCCTCATTTGTACCAAATCAGGTCCCTCTTCTGCTCAAAAGCCTAGAATTCCTCTCCATCACCTGTAGGACCAAATTTAAATTCATTCTGATTCTAGATCTCAGTCTGCCCTTCCTTAATTGTCCCTCTGCATGGCCTTCCCTTTCTCTTCCTGAAAAAGTCATATTCATTCTTCAAAATCCAGCTTAAAACTCACCGCTGCTAGAAGAACTCTCGGAACACCTCCACCCGAGATGGAGTTACTGCCTCAAACTTTATGCTCCCATTCAGCTTCCGAAGAATATTGGTTGGCATCTGTCAGATTTTACTGCCTGTTGCACCCACCATACTGACTTTCCCTCCCAACTTTAGTCCTTGCAGGGGGTGAACTGACTTCACTCCAACCTCCGGAATGAGCCTGTGACCCATGTGTAGCCAGTCAAGAGTAGGGCACCATCCCCGGCTACAGGGATCCCTTAGGGGTAATAACATGACCCAGTTAAAGCCAATGAGACTAAACACCAGTGCTCCTGATGAAGTGGCCTGGACACATGCACTTGCTTAACTTAGAGCTGGGGAACTAAAGCCACCAGACCATGTAGGGGGAGGTACTTTTTGAGCGTGAAGACAGAATGGAGGAGGAGAATGGAGAATAGGAAACAAAGGGGAAAATAGAACAAACCTGGTCCCAATAACATTGGTCAAGTCTCTGGATCAAGCCTTACCTGACATAGTTCTATTCTTTGATCTCAGTTATGTGAACAAATAAATTTCCCTTTCAACCAAAGAGAGTTAGAATTGGGGTTCTATCACTCGTAACCCAAGGAGCCCTGAGCAGAACAATCTCTAGACCTTGATTGAGGTTCTCTAAGACCAATCTTATCTAACATCTTCTCAGGCCCTGACTCATGGTCTGAAACATCCTTCAAACATGTGTTGCAATGAAATTCAACTTGTAAGTTTCAAATGTTTTCTTGAGCACCAGCTCAGTTGACCTTAGGGTCTTAGTATACAGTCCTATCCTCATTTCACAGATGGGGAAAGTAAGGCTCAGAAAGTTTAAGAAATTTGCTCCATATAATCATAGGGTCCATTTGTTCTATGTCTTTGCTAATTCTGTAATGTTTTTTACAGTGTACACACAGTTGGTGCTTAATCAGTGCCAGCTGACCAGGCCCAACTGGCCTAAAGCTCGCATGCTGGCATTCTGCTGCCCTGGGTTAGAGGAAACTGAATGCTGTCAAGAAAAAAGGTATGACTCAGGTCTGAATGGCCATCATCTTTTAGCCTGAGCACCTTTCCCTTCCATCTCATCCTCCTGGGAGGCCTACATCCAGTTCACATTTACCCGCAAGACACTGCCACCATCCGCAGATTCTGAGCCCACTTGAAAAAGATTC
Source organism: Desmodus rotundus (assembly GCF_022682495.2). Taxonomy (NCBI): domain Eukaryota; kingdom Metazoa; phylum Chordata; class Mammalia; order Chiroptera; family Phyllostomidae; genus Desmodus; species Desmodus rotundus. The sequence goes on along the minus strand of NC_071387.1, from coordinate 102,116,678 downwards.
ACATCCATGCAGACGGGTGCCACTTACACATTTATGGATTTCAGATTCTGCCAGGCCCTCAAGGGTGCCTTGCAATCCTTCTGTTTCCCTAAGTATGAATGAAGACTTGTTGGCTGTGTCTCCATGGCTTCGGAACTCCAGCTATTTCTCAGCATTTAGAGTGTGAAATTAGGCAGATGGAGCATCCAGATAACGGACTATGCTGCATCTGGAAACTGTGCCACCAAACAGTCAGAGCTGGTTGCTTTCACAGCATGTGTGCAAAGAAGGCACTAATTTCAGTCCATTCTTGATTGCTTAAATGCACCCCAGCAAAGCAGGAAAAGGCATGAACCCTGAGGTCTCTGAGTTCAAATACCACCCTCACCACTTACTCTGTGTAATCTTAACTTGAGGTTTAAGATTTGTGTTTTCCAATTCATAAAATGGACATAAAAATACCTCCAAGAAATGTTTGGGGGATTCAGAGAAATAAACCACAGTAGCATGTTGTAAGCACTAAATAAATTACTTTATGTTTGCTCTTTAATTTCCTTAAACATAAAAAAGACACCCAAAACCTTGGCAACTGAATTGGAACGTGGGTTTTATAAATAATTAAATGCGGTCAGCACAATTTCATTGACGATGCTGAGGCAGCTTCGGTGATAAATAAGGCAGCTTTTTACAAGTGCATCTATTAGAACCTTAAATTAGTCAAACACAAGAAAGCACACAAGAAAAATACAGACTAGGAGGTGAATCCTGTTTGCAACTCAGAACGCTACAGAAATGGCCCCAGATTGCAAATCATAAATTCCATTTTCCAGAAGCTCTGTTATATGTAGATACCAGAAGGCAAATAAAAGTATACTTAAAGACAGAGTTGGCAACATTAGTTTAAAGAAAAAGAGAGAGATGAAAATGGCATGATTTCACAGTACCATATTCAAACAAGATGCAATATATAATATCAGACCCAAAATTATTCAAAGAGCTGAATAACAGTTGAATAACAGCTGAATTGGAACTATTCAAGCATTAAAAAGAAAATAAAAAGACACGACTCCTTCGGTCACTGCATTAGAGATAATTCTCTCAAATACTTGAGTCTCAGTTAACTCTTAGACTGAAGGACAATACTACGTCTCCAAGATGCTGTGGAAACAGCCAGAACCTTTGGAGAGACACCACTCGTAGTCCAGAGCAGGCCTTCTCAAGAAAGAGTGATTTGCAATCTCAGGGACATTGGCCGTGTCTGGAACCATTTTTGGTTGTCACTACTGGGAGAGATGAGAATGCTACTTACTGGCATCTATTGGGTAGAGGCCAGGGATCCTGCTAAACCTCCTACGGGCATAGGACAGCCCTGACAACCAAAAACAATTGGCCCCAAATGTTAGTTGTGCCGAGGTTGAGAAGCCCTACTCGGGAGTTAGCCAGGCTGCCGTCAGCTACCCTCTCTGCGCTTCAGTTCCCTCACTTGTCAAACAAGGGGACATCATAGACCTGCCTTCCAGGGTTACTGAAGGTTTTGATAAGATATTCATGATAATAATGGCTTCCATTCAGCAAGCTCTCACTCTGCACCAGGCACTGTGCCAAGAGCCTGTATGACATTATTTGATTCCATATTTATAACACTCCTATGAAATAAGTAACATGGCTAAGATTTCACTGCTGGAGAGGGAGCAGGTTTCAAATCCCAGCAACCTATGCCTTGACCTCTTCCTTCTTTATGCTCACGGTTCAGTTCAAGCACCACCAGGATTTTGCTAGAGATGCAGAATCTCAGGTCTCACCTAGACTCACCTGAGTGTGAATCCACATTTTAGCCATATCCCCAAGCGATTCATGTGCACGTTAAAGTTTGAGAAGCAATGGGCTAAGGACAGTGCCTGGCCCCTACGTAAACACTAAATAAATATTAATTATTTGCATTGTCATCACCATTTCAAGCCTACGGAGAGATTCTACAGAAAAATATTCAGACTTTGAGTCACTACACACATGGATGTGGCAAAGATCGCATAAAGGAACCTCGTCAATACCAAACACCCAAAGGGTATCAGGTCTGCCCTGCCTTTTAGGAAGTCTCAGTATGGATAAAGAACAGCCGTAAAAAGGGGAAGAGCTGCCAACCCAATCCAACCTTTCTGATTCCTCAGCCACTGCTCCTCCTTCAATATCAGGTGCCTTCCTCCATGGCTTATCTACTTTACCCTACAGTGTGAATGACTGAAGGCACATGCTGCCTCTCCCAGAGGTATTTGCAAAGCTCAAGCCATACTTTCTGCCTATGTTTGAAAGAAGGACCCAGATATCTGCTGCCAACCCCAAGTTCTTAGCAGTGTTCTCTTTGCATTAGCCACACCAGGGGCATAGGGTGGTGGCATCATAAAGCGCACTCTGTCTCTGTAGTATTTCCTACTTTTTAAATTATGCAAACAATGCGTGAGTGCCTCCTCAGTATAAACTACTCAAATTCTACACAAGTGTATAGAGTACAAAGCAAAAGTCCCATTCACCAGAGAGGATTCAAAGCAGACTCTGGACCTAGACTGCCCATGTTTGAATCCCAGTTCCACTCTTTACCAGCTGTGTGTCCTTGGACAACTTACTTAACCTCTCTGTGACTCAGTTTCCTTGTCTAGGTCCCAAAGATCTGTTCATGAAATGTGACAATGGCTGAGAAACACCTAGTTCAGAGCCTAGCACACATTAGGTGTTAGTGATTTGTCACTCCCAGTTCTCTCCTCAAAGGTAAGCAACTTAGACTGTTAGACTCTCTGTGTTTACCTGTATATGCACCCTACAAATACAAGTGCACCTTTAGCATAAAGACACCACACTGGATCTGGGTTCTGCAACATGCTTTACAGATGCACCAAGCCACGGGGACATTGTAATACTGGTCACACAGACATAATCCTCATTTTTTTAACAACTCTGTACATCCATCCTTTGGATGGATGCACCAGGGAGTGGGAACCAGTCCCTCGCTAGTGGGCATTTAGATTGTTCCTCTTATTTTCCCACTAAAAATGAATTGCACGTGCAGAGCCAGCCAAGCTCCGAACATGTCAGACTCTCGAGACGGAGCAGCCAGGAAGTGCAGCCAGGTGGAAGACAGTCTCATCAGAGTCTCTGCCAAGGACTGGAAAGATGACGACAATCTGGGGCACACTCAAAATAAATAATTGTCCTTAACCCTCCCAAAAGTGGGAAGTACATCGTTAGTCACTGCTTCCTGTCACAGCTGGTATCAATGCCCTTCCACTCCCAGAGCCCTCGATCCGCCCCTTGCGAGGCCACACCCAGGCTCCCAGGTTCACAATAAACAAGGGCACCGGCTCCTGGGTAATTTCTCCCCCCTACAGCACCCCACGTGCTCATTCCCCAGGGATCAGGCAAAACAAAAAGAGCATCCTCTTGCCAGCAGGAACACGAAAGATAACTAGTACAGCAATTTGATGGCTTAGTTAGCAGCTAAACCATGAAATCCTCCTCAAAATACTAATTTATAAAGCGGATAAAAGGTTGAACAGGGCTGGGTGGTTGGAGGGGAACGTAGAGCTTCATCTTCTCCCCTGAGACACCCACTGCCCTCGAGAACACAGTTTATGAACCACTCACCTGGTCCAATTTGCTTTTCAGACTTGGTGGCTAGAGCCCATGGAGGGGAAGTCATTCACTGATGGCCACACAACAGTAAGTATTAGAGTCCAGGCCTTGGTCTCTAGACTCCTGACTCCCAGGCCACTATGCTTTCTTCCAACTTCAGCAATGCCTGTGCTTGTTTAGACTATGGTGTGAATGGTTGTCTCATTCAGAGATTATTCTCTTTCCAGGGACACTTTCCATTAGAGCCAGACATCTCAACCCCTTCAGCCCAACTGTAACCCACAGAATAAAAAAGCAGATCTCTTGCATCAGGGGTTTCACTAAGAGTCTGGCTGGGTATGGAAAACTTAAATAACAACTAGGAAAAACATATAACCCCTGCTTTTATATTTAAAAATTTCATAAAAATCAGAACCAAATGTGAAATTCCCCTGAACTTTTATAATTAAAGTAGAGAGTTCAAATAAATTTTGTCCTTGTAGTTAGTGCCTCCGACTAATCCCTACATCATCCTCCAGCCCTGGCTCCTAACAACATGAACTCACTCTGCCCTGCCACTAAGGTACTTTGGTGGAAAATTTTGAGAAGTTCCAAGCTAAAGGAAGGACTCTGTAATGGCAAAATTATAGGCAACAGAGTAAGGTCTTGAAACCTCTCCCATGGATTAAGTCTGCTCTGCCTAATGCACAATTTCCATTGCAGCAAACATTAAGAGAGCACATACTGCATGCCCACACTATGTAAAACACTCTATGAGGATGAGACAAGCATTAGAATCATCTCCCATTTTACAGATGACAAAACTGAGGCTCTAGAAGGAAGTCACCCAAACCTCACAGACCACCCATGGCAGGAACAGGATCCAGAAACACTTTCTTCCCGACAGAGTGACCAACTGTCCAGGTTTTAGCCTGAAAGTGCCATGTCCCAGAAACCTGAATTTCTGGGCATAACTGGGATGACTGGGCACCCTAGTGGAGGGTCAGCTGAGGCTACTCAGGGAACAGAAAGTCACATGGTTAACTAGGACTTGGCCTGGGGGACTTGGAGGAGGAGCTGACTCCTGCTTCTGGGCGGGGTGGGATAAAAATACTATCACAAATGTAGATGCAGGTGTTGAAGAATGAGCATCCAGCTGGGTGACCTGCACAGAGGGCACATTTTGATCCACTCTTCTGTCCTGTTTTACTGGGGTGACCAGCCAGTCTGTTCGGCCAGGGGCTTTCCCATTTGAAGCTCTGGAAGTCCCTGGTGCTCCTTCAGTCCCAGGCAAACGAGGACAGTTGGTCACCTCACTTCCCTATCAGAAGCTATTGCTGAATTGTCCAGAAAACACACACATTAGCAACAGTATGCTCCATGTCTCTGTCTACTCACTTTCTTTTTTGGTCTTTTAGATTTTTTTAAAGTTTTTTCAGTCAAACTGGCAGGCAACATGACACTGTATGCTGTTGTCTTGCTCTCGCTGTGAAAAACTACAGAAAGAAAAAAAAAAAACCATAAGGGTCGTTGTACTTTACAATGAGGGTTTTTTTTTTTAAGATTTTATTTATTTATTTTTAGAGAGAGAGAAAGAGAGGGAGAGAAACACCAGTGTGTGGTTGCCTCCTGCACACCCCCAACTGAGACCCAGCCCTCAACTCAGGCATGTGCCCTGACTGGGAATCAGACCGGTGACTGGTTCGCAGTCCAGCACTCAATCCAGCGGAGCCACACCAGCCAGGGCTATAATGAGTCTTTTTCAAAAACGAAAGACAGAAAAGAAAATTATCTGAATGGGTTCCTATTAGTGGGAAGTAAGAAAAGCTTCCAAGTGGAAAACTGTTCTCAAGAGAAAGCATGTTGACACTGTTATTGTGTTTCCAACTTGTGTTTAAAGTGCTCCCTAAATGTTTCAAAAGTCTTTCTGTGTATTTATTTTCCTTCTCCTGCTAAGAGTCAGAGTTAGGAGCACTTGTTGACAAGCAGGGAAATACAAGGCCTGAGTGCTAAGTCCTCTCCAGGTCTGCAAGCCTGGCCTGTGACTGGGACTGGGGAGGCCCTACCATTAACAGCCCCCTCTCTGTTTGCATTCAACCCAGGCATCTCCCTCCCTGCCTCTCTCCCTCCCTTATTCTCAGTCTCCTCTCCCCTCCCCCTCTCCCTCCTCTTCTCCCTTCCTCAGCACTCCGCAGCTTTCTTTGGACACTTTATTCCTTGTAACTAGATCATGGGTGTGCTGTGTACACCTCCATCACACCCACAGGTCTGTGGTTCCCACAAGAATATTTGCTCAGTGAAGGCGGGAGCCCTGTCATTTGGTATTGCTCATATCCCCAGGGCCTCTCCCTGTGCCTGGCAGGTGTGGTAGGTGCTCAATTAATATTCGTGACTGCATGACTGAGTGGTCGACTCCAGCCTCTGCACTGACCTGCTCCCTGCGTGATTAGTGGTTCCTTAGACTGGGCTCTCCTAGAAGCAGACCTCAAGACAAAGAGACAAGTGCAGGTAGTTTACTTGGATGGTGATCCTGGAGTGGAAAAGGGAGTTGGGGAAGGAAGCGAGCCAATATGGGGTGTGTCATTAAGCAGGCTGCCAAGATGGGCAACTAGGGCTCAATCAGAGGACTTTGGGGAGAAAACGTAGAGCACACCTCAGAGATACCTGTTCCCCTACCAGGGCACTCGTCGCTGTCTGAGGGCTGCTGTGGGCTGCCGCGGGGACATTACCCCTGACACCTCTGCTCTGCCTGGGCTTGAGGTGACAGAAGGCCCCTGGCTGAGTCCTGAGTGCTGCCAAAGGAGCCCAGTAGAACAGGCAAGAATGAGTACCACCCTGGCCGGCATGGCTCAGCTGGTTGGAGCATAATCCTGTAACTGAAGGGCTTGTGTGGGTCCGATTCCCAATCAGGGCACATGCCTAGGTTGTAGGTTTGATCCCCAGTCTGGGCCCATGTGACCCCCAGTCCAAGAGCATATGATCCCCAGTCCAAGCATGTACTGGAGGCAACCAATGGATGTTTCTCTATCAATGTTTCTCTTTCCCTTTCTTGCTCCCTTCCTCTCTCTCTAAAAGCAATGAAAAAATGTCCTTGGGTGAGGACAAAAAAAAATGGTGAGTACCAAGGGGATAAGAACGGGGTGCCTGCAGCATCTGCCACAACTGGAGACTCAACCAGCAAATCTCAGGTGTCTTAGAGATCCTCGTCCTGCTGAAAATGCATTTCTGCAGCATTTGCTCTGTGGGGCATCCTTTCCTTGTTAGAACACCTTCTCCCTCTGCCTTCCCAAGTCTCCTAACACTGCCCTGCCTGTACATCCTAGGTCTCCATCCCTGACTCCTCGCCTACCATTCTGGTCAATGTAGGTGGCCCCACCCACTGCCCCATCCTCTGTATGCCCTTCCCTGGGAAAGGCAGCAAAATTGTATAGCCAGGCAGGTCATTCTCCACCCCGGGATGCCCTCACCAGAGAGCTGCCAGAAATAACAGTAGCAGCAGTAGGTAAGATTTTGAGCAGCGTAGTGTGTGAGTTAAGAGCATGCTCTCGGGATCAATTTGCCTGGGTTTACACGCTGCTTCCACTCCTCACCAGCTCTGAACTTGGACAAGTTACCGACTCTCTCAAAATAGCAGTTAAGAGGGCAGTTGAGAGCAGCGAATAAGTTCAGCACCAGCGCATTAAAGTGCTCAGCACAGTGTGGGGCGGGGGGTGAACTCCAGCTGGCAGGCCCAGTCCAGCCACTGTCTGTTTCTGTAAATAAGGTTTTATAAGAACAGCCATGACCCTCGATTTACACATTGTATGTGGTTGCCTCTGAGTTACAATGACAGACTTGAGTAGCTATGACAGAAACCATTTGGCCCTCAAAGCCAAGGATATTTACTATCTGGGCCTTTACAGGAAAAGTTTGCCAACCCCTAGCACAGTACCTGGCACATGGCTGGTGCTTAATAAATATTGGGTGTTACACTATTGGCATTTGCCAGGCCACGTTAAGCACTTCTCGTGTGCTATCTTATTTTTAGTCCTCACTGAATGTCGGTGATTCTTGTTACCCCATTTCACAGATGAGGACAGAGGCCAGGAGTCCCTGCATACCTGCCCCACACAGTCCTCTCCTCCTCCCTCCCCCAGCTATCCTTCAAGAGCACCCCCCCCCACCCCTATCACTGTCAGCAGCCCCAGAATCTCAGCCTGGAAGCTTTGGGGTCCTTCTTGTCTTCTCCCACAAATCCTGGAGGTTCATTCTCCACATTCCTCAGCCACACCCACACCTTTCTTTTCACTCCCCCTTCCCCTTCACTCTCCCTCCCTAGACCAATATTTCTCAAAGTGGGTTCCTGAGAACACCGGTCCCTAGAAGTGGAAAGGGTTCTGCAGTCAATTAACTTTGGAAAACACTGCATGCCATACGCCTTTCTCGAAGAGTCACAATGAACATTAACAGGGTAAAGGCTCTGAGAGGTCCTGCAAAGAGATCTGCTTAATTCTGTGTAACCCAGCACTTAGCAAGCACGCACAGCTACAAAATCTTTTTTTCCCCATTTAATATCTGCTTCCACCTTTTCCACTTCACCTTTCCACTTCAACTTTCAAGGGGTTTTTTGGAGTTTAAAGAAATATCTTCCGTATCTTGATACCAGCCCTCCACATTTCTGAAATGTGTGGGGCGTACGTCAGGCGGTTAGGGGATTGGAAGGAGTGGGGAGGATGCCGAGGAAGAGTTTTTGTGTGCAAAGCCATCACTCTGTGAGACTCTCAGCTTTGGTATTATGCACGGGAGCTTGTTTTTGCAGTTTTGTATGTCATGTGCGGTCAGAGAGATATATGTACTCACAATTTTAGATATATAGTGACCAGTGCCATATGTGACACAGAGATAAAGAGGCCTGGAGGTTGAGAGGGAGGAGAAATCAGCTCCCCCTGGGGGGAGCAGGGAAGGCTTCCTGGAGGAGGTGGCCTTTGAGTTTGTCCTTGAAGGACAGACAGTGTTTGGATGTGCAGAGACTATGAGGAGGAATTCCAGGAGGAGGAAGCCATGTGAGCAAAGGCACAAGAGCAGGGAAGGATGGGGTATGTACAAGGAGTGCTGAGCACATTTACCTGGATAAGACAAAAGGCTGTATGAAGGGGGCGGCGGGAAGTCAAGTTGAACAGATGAATGGGAATCAGGGTAACAGGTTTTAAATGCTGAAGGGATAAGCTGGCATTTACTCTAGAAAGAAAAGGGGATCTCTAGACACGTTTTAACACAAGGGTGGTAAGAACTGGATCTTAGGAGGTGTGATTTATCCATGCTGTGTGGGAGATCAGGGCTTGGCAACTACAGTCTGCTCTTCAGATCCCGCCCACTGCCTGTTTATGCATGCTTGGTAGAGAGAGAAGGACTTTGACACTTTTAAAGAGTTGAATAAAAAAGCAAAAGAAGAGCACTGTAGTTGGTGTGGCTCAGTTGGTTGGAGCGTTGTCCCATAACCCAAAGGTTGCAGGTTTGATTCCCGGTTGAGGCACATACCTAGGTTGCGGCTCGGTCACTGGCCCAGGTGCATATGATCCCTGGTCTGGGTCAGCATGATCCCTGGTCCAGGCACATATGATTCCCTGTCCAGGCATGTAAGGGAGGCAACCAAACGATGCTTCTCTCTTACATTGATGTTTTTCTCTCTCTTCCTTTTCTCTCTCTCTCTAAAAGCATGAAAAAAAAAATGTCCTTGGGTGAGGATTAAAAACAAAAGAAGAGTAATAATTTATGACATGAGAAAATTATACAAAATTCAAATTTTGGTGCCCATAAATGAAGTTTTGAATTCTGCCAATAAAAAGTTTATTAAAATGTGTTTTCTCTCTTGTTACATTCGCACCTATGTAATGCCCACAAAACGTACAATATTGTCTTCACTCTCCGGCCTTTACAGGTTTATGAAGTCCCTGGGTAGATGGCAGGGAAGAGAGCCTGGTCAGGAGTTCCAGCGGGGCAGCCATGGCGAGAGACCCAGGCAGTGGTTCCTCCTCCTGGAACTCCTCCTCAGTCTCGGCACATCAAAACACTGTCTGTGTTCACAGGTGGAGCAATCAGAGTCTTGGAGACTAGGCCATTTTGACCATCTCTCTTTTATCCACACACCCAATAAATGGATCTCACTCCCCAATACCACCACCATCTTTTGGAGGGAAGGTGGTGGCTGGCATTAAAGAGTCCTTCACTTGGTAGACTCATATGCGTATACTCAAGAAAAATTGAGGTAAGTTTCTACAGTTCATTACAGTTAGCTCACAGAAACCTCTAACCCAGAGTATCATCCCAGCTGGCCTCAGCTACTTCCAATGAGCTCTCAAATCAAATATTGACCAAACCTACTCCAAAGTCCATTTAAAATGTCTTCAAAGGTGTTTCATCTTAGGACATGTTGGGCCCCACAGTCGTAAAAGGAAATATCTAAAGTCAGCACCATGTCCCACCCGCCTCCTTTTCTTTCATAAAGGGTTATCTTAAGAGAAGTGTTCTGTTCTGCAAAAATCTGCACTTGCTGTTTATTCCATTTAAAATGTGCCGTGAGAAAAGACACCCACCGCGTTCCAGGTAGGAAGGAAACGTTTCCTGGTGAGAAACTCCCATCTCACCAGCCTGCAGTGAACTGCCATTTACACTGAAAGGGATCACAGAGGCTGCTTTATACATCACAGAAGTGTTTTTCTCTGTCACCAAAGAACCTGGGCATACACAGTCCAGGACTAATGAACAGGGACCCAGCTCCTTCCTCCAAATCCTGACCACCCCCTTAACACCAAGATGGCTCATTACCAAGTCTACCTTCCAGCAAACACGTAGCAAATGGAGGAGGGGCTAGCATGCTCTCCCCACTAAAACCACCCACAACCTGCACACATTTCCCTCTCACATCCCTTCCACCAGACCTTAGTTGCATGACCATATCTAGCTGCAATGGAGGCATTTATTCATTCTTTGGGGCCACCAAAACAAAATACCACAGACTGGGCAGCTTAAACAACAGAAATTTGTGGGGGCGGTTTTTAAGTACTGGTGGCTGCAAGAGATCAAGGTGTCAGCAAGAATGGTTCCTTGTGAGGCTTCTCTCCTTGGCTTCCTGATAGTCACTTTTTCCTGTGTCCTCCTATGACCTTTCCTCCATGTGTGCACCCAGTGTGTCTCTACGTGTCGAAATTGCCTCTTCTTATAAGGACACCACTGCAACACCTCATTTTAACTTTAATCCTCTCTTTAAAGGCCCTACCTCCAAATAAAGTCACATTCTGAGGTAGGGCTTTAATATATGGATTTGGGAGGGAGACACAATTGAGCACATATAGCAGGTAATGTAGTCTTGACCATGACAAGCCATGTAGCCATTAAAGTTGGACGAGACGGCTAAACTCTTTTAGAGGCCAGCACCATCCTAATCCCAAAACCAGATGAAGACACAACAAAGAAACAAACAAACAAACAAACAAAACTACAGGCCAATATTGCTGATGAACGTGAAAATTCTCAACAAAATATGGGCAAACTGTATCCAGGAATACATTAAAAAGATCATAACCATGATTAAGTGGGATTCATCCCAGGGATGCAAGGATGGTACAATATTCACAAATCAATAAACATAATACAACACATAAACAAAAGGAAATATAAAAATCACATGATCATACTAATAGATGCTGAAAAGGCACTGGATAAAGGACAGCACCCATTTATGATAAAAACACTCAGCAAAGTGGGAGAAGAAGGAACATTCCTCAACATAATAAAGGCTGTATATGAGAAACCTACAGCCAACATCATACTCAACAGGCAAAAACTAAAAGCTTTCCCACTAAAATTAAGAACAAGGGTGTCCACTTTCACCACTTCTGTTCAATATAGTATTCAAAGTTCTAGCCACCATGATCAGACAAGAAAAATAAATAAAAGGAATTGAATTGAAAAGGAGGAAGTAAAATTGCCATTGTTTGCAGATGAAATGATATGTACATAGAAAACCCTATAGATTCCACCAAAAACTACTCAACCTAAAAAGTAAATTTAGCAAAACAGCGGGATACAAAGTCAACATTCAGAAATTGAAGGCACTTTTACATACCAACAGTGAAATATCAGAAATAGAAATTAGGGGGGAAAAAAGGCCACTTGATACAGCAACAAGAAAAATAAACAACCTAGAAAAAACCTTATCAAAGAGGTAAAAGACCTGTACTCAGAAAACTATACAACACTGAAGAAAGAAATTAAGGGAGACACAAATAAATGGAAGCATGTACCGTGTTCATGGACTGGAAGAATTAACATGATCAAAATGTCCATACTACCCAAAGCAATTTATAGACTCAATGAAATCCTTATTAAAATATCAATGGCATATTTCACAGATATAATACAAATATTTCAGAAATTTATATGGAACCATGAATGACTCCAAATAGCCTTAGCAATCTTGAGAAAGAAGAACAAAGCAGGAGGGATCACAATACCTGATATAAAACTGTACTACAAGACTGATTATAATCAAAACAGTCTGGTACTGGCATAAAAACAGACGCATAGATCAATGGAACGAAATAGAGAGCCCAGAAATAAACCTAAGTCTTTACGGCCAATTAATGTTTGACAAAGGGTGAAGAAGCATAAAATGGAGTAAAAATAGCCTCTTCAACAGATGGTATTGGGAGATCTGGACAGCTACATGCAAAAAAATGAAACTTGACCACCAACTTACACCACATACAAAAATAAACTCAAGATGGATAAAAGACTTTAATATAAGTAACAACACTATAAAGTCCTAGAGCAGAACATAGGCAGGAAAATCTTAGATATCACATGCAGCAATATTTTCACCAATATGTCCTCTAGAGCAAGGGATATAAAGGAAAGAATAAACAAATGGGACTACATCAAATTAAAAAGTTTCTGCATGGCTAAAGAAAACAGCAGCAAAATGTATGGAACCAACTGTATGGAAAAATATATTTGCCAATGATACTTCAGACAAGGGTTTGATCTCCAAAATATATAAAGTACTCACACAACTCCACACCAGGAAGACTAAAAATCCAACTAAAAAATAGGCAAAGGCCCAAAGAGACACTTCTCCAAGGAAGACATACAGAGGGCCCAGAGACAAATGAAAGGATGCTAAACATCACTAGCCGTCAGAGACATACAAACTAATACCACAGTGAGATACCACTTCACACTGGTCAGAATGGCCATCACAAACAAATCACAAACAACAAGTGTTGGTGAGGTTGTGGAGAAAAGGGAACTCTATTACACTGCTTTAGGATTTGGGGTTTTTTTGTTTGTTTGTTTGTTTTTTGCTTATTTACTCTAATTCTTTTTTATTGTTATTCAAGTACAGTTGTCTCCATTTTCCCCCCACCACTCTCTCCTACCCCACCCATCTCCACCTCCCGTCCTCAATCCTACTCCCCTTTGGCTTTGTCCATGGGTCTTTTACACATGTTCCTTGACGACTCTTCCCCTTATTTCCCCCACTATCTCCCTCCCCACTCCCTTCTGGTTACTGTTAGTTTGTTCTAGTACATTGTTGATGGGAATGCAGACTGGTGCAGCCACTCTGAAAAACAGTATGGAATTTCCTCAAAAAACTAAAAACGGAACTTCCTTTTGATCCAGTGATCCCATTGCTGGGATTATACCATAAGAATCCTGAAACACCAATTCAAAAGAACCTGTGCACCTCAATGTTCATAGTGGCATTATTTACAATAGCCAAGAGCTGGAAACAGCCTAAGTGCCCATCAGCAAATGAGGGGATCAAAAAACTATGGTACATTTACACAGTGGAATACTACACAGAAGAAGGGAACTCCTACCCTTTGTGATAGCATGGATGGAACTAGAGAGTATTATGCTAGTGAAATAAGCCAGGCAGTAAAAGACAAATACCATATAATCTCACCTGTAAGTGGAACCTAGTCAACAAAACAAGCAAGCAAAAGAGAATGAGAGACATGGAATAAAGAACAAACTGACAATGACCAGAGGGGAGGGGTGAGGGGGATAACAGGGGAAAGAAAGGGAAGGGTCAAGTCAAGAAACATGTATAAAGGACTCATGAATAAGGGCAATGGGTGGGGAAAGATGAAATGTGGGAAGGGGGTTAGGCAGGGAAGGGGAGAGCAAGGCGGGGGCGGAATGAGGACAACTGTAATTGAACAACAATAAAAAAAATTTCAAAGTTTGATGGGAGGGCTATTAATAAGAAGGGAGGATGGATTGGAGCATCAATTAGCCCTCTGCCCCAGGCAGTGTCCTCTCCCAGTTCATGGCATCCATGGGTGCTCAAATATTTGAATAACTAAGGAGAGGAAAAGAAAACAGAAACTCTAGAAAGATCTGTCTAGACCTCAAGCACAGGGTCTCGGTCTGTTGCAGGTCTGGTTCTCCATTGCTGGGCTGTGCTAAATGGGAAACAATGCAGCTGGTCCATCACTCAGTTCTGCAGAAGTGACTGGTGGAGTGTGACACACGTGGGCCCATTGAGGCCAGATCCCAGAGTGGGCAGGTGTGTGCCCAGGAGCTCCAAGAACAGGTCGAATGCCCACAAAAGTAGGTATTTCTGTTCATTTGGCTCCCTTCTATATTCCTATCATGTAGAACAGTGCCCACTACATAACAAGTACACATAAACTAAATGAATTCATAAAAGGAATGCAGAGTAGGAAACCGCATTCAAGTCCAGAGCCACACGGATAGGAAGTCTTTCCAAGCTGCTCCCCTGTGATCCCATCTTTGTGCTTTTCCCAAATTCTCAGTGGCCCATGTTTCATTATTTAAAATGAGCTGCTAAGAGCAGGATCAACCTTCCTAATTAGAGAAGAAATAAGATATAAGCAAAGGAAAAGGGTGACTGCAACCAGATACAGTGTTCTAAGATCCACCTTTTTAAGTAGGTGGCCTCTAAAAATACCTGTAGCTCTTTTAAAGGATCCAGAAAGTTCAGCCAGCTTACGGGGGAAGGCACTTTGCCTGGCGTTACGAGCATGGATTCTCAGTATCAGTACTTTCTAAATGTATGATGATTTAGTCATATTACTGAACAGTTCCACACCTCGGTTTCCTTTCCTGTAAACTGAGAGGATCAGAGCCCACACCACAGAGAGTGTGCGTGGCTTTAAGAGGTCATGCACGCCTGACTTCTGGTCCAGATGGTGGAGTAGGTGAACACTGTGCTCACCGCCTCCTACAACCACTATAAAATTACAGCTAAACTACAGAACTACCCCTGAGAACTGTCCAAACACTGGCTGAACAGAAGTTCCATAACTGAGGATATACAGACGAAGCCACCTTGAGGCTGGTAGGAGGGGCAGAAATGCACAATAGGAAGGCCCCACACCCACAGTATGGCAGTTAAGAAACAGGAGGCATATCTCAGATGTGGAGGTCTGAGGAGTCCCATACCAGGCTCCCCGGTTCAGGGCTCCAGTGCCAGGAAGAGAAGTCCCCATAACTTCTGGCTGCATGGATTGTGGATGAGTGAGACAGAGGGCTGCTAGAGTTTCCAGGTGTTCCTCTTAAAGGGTCTGTGAATGGACTTACTCAATTCACTTACTCTGAGCACTAGCACTAGGCAGCAGCTTGAAAAGCAACAGGGACATATGGGGAGGGACTGAATTGTCTGGCTTCAGGGCAGAGGCTAGAAGGGCAGCTTTCTCCCAGACAAACGTTCAAGCAGATGCCATTGTCCTTTGCTGAGCCCCTACCTAGCTGGCAGGTGCAGGTGGGCACCAAGTCTGACTCTCCAAATCTGACTAGCCAGCCTGGCTAGCACCATTACCCCCACCCCGGAGATTCCCTGAGACGCCATCCCACCCAATTTTCAGCCCACTCAAGCCACTTCCAGCAGCTTTTCCATAAAAATGGCCTGTCTTGGCTCATGCTGAAGATTTTCATAAAATCTCTCAAAGGTTCACAAACCCCAAACAAGCAACACCAGGCCTTGGCATGTCCTGTACCTCTTGCTAAGCAGCCCCAAGCCCAGTACTGGTGGCAACCAGCTTCACTTCAAAGGTTAGGCTCTCCCAGGTCCCTCCAAGCCCAGGACAAGTGGCAACTATCTGCAGATCACTTTGTAGCTCATACCAGGTGTCCCTGGACCAGGCACAGAGAACAGGTGACCTTGGCCTACACCAGAGATACTTCCCAGAAGCCCCAGAACCAACACACCCAGTGGAGAACTTCAGACCACATCAGAGCACTACTCAACCACTGCCACAAATGACACACCCAAAGGACAGACTCAGCATGCACTAGAGCCCCACTAAAGCAAACCCTGCTCAATGGTGTCAGCTCCTGCACAACAGCTCCTTCACCAGAGTCACAGCCATTCTCACAGCCAATCAGCCTGATGGTAATCTCTCCTACACAACCCACACAAAGGACACACCTGGAGCACCCAGCTCTGGTGACCAGGGAGACTGTGCCACAGGGCCCCACAGAACACCTACTATATAAGACCATTCTACCAAGACTGGGAGACATAGCTCTACTTAACACAACATAGAGAAACAAACACTGTTTATAAGGATGCTCATTGAACTTAGGGGAAGAGTAGATGAACTCAGTGAGAACTTTAACAAAGATATAGAAAAACATAAGATATGGGGATAGAAGACATTTAAAAGACCAAGTCAGAAATGAAGAAGACAACTGAAGTGAAGACTACATTAGAGGGAATCAACAGTAGACTGGATGAAATGGAGAACCGAATCAACTGTTTGGAAGACAAGGTAGCAGAAAACAATCAGGGCAGCAAAAAGAAAAAAGAATCAAAAAAAAAAAAAGAAGAGGATCTTTAAGGGGCCTTTGACATAACTTCAAGTATACAAACATTTGCGTCATTAGGGGTACCAGAAGGAGAAAAGAGAGAGAGCAAGAAATTGAAAACCTACTTGAAGAAATAATGACAGAAAATTTCCCTAACCTGGTGAAGGAAATAGACATACAAGTCCAGGAAGTGAAGGATCCCAAGCAAGATGAACCCAAAGAGGCCCACACCAAGACACATCATAATTAAAGTGGCAAAGGTTAAAGACAAAGAGAGAATATTAAAAGCAGCTAGAGAAAAGCAGTTAGTTACCTACAAGGGAGCTCCCATAGGACTGTCAGCTGATTTCTCAACAGAAACTTTGCAGGCCAGAAGGGTTTAGCAAGAACCAAACATTCAAAGTGATGATAAGCAAGAACCTACAACCAAGATTATTCTACCCAGAAAAACTGTCATTTAGAATTGAAGGACAAATAAAGAGCTTCCCAGACAAGAAGATGCTAAAGTACTTCATCACCACCAAACCAGTATTACAAAAAATGTTACAGCAACTTATTTAAGAAGAAGAAGAAAGATCAAAAATATGGATAATAACAGGCAACAACTACATACTTATCAATAATCACTTTTAATATAAATGGACTAAATGCTCCAATCAAAAGAACAGGGTGGCTGAATGGATAAGAAAACAGGATCCATATACATATTGTCTATAAGAAACCTACTTCAGATTGAAAGGCACAGACAGACAGAAAGTAAAGGAATGGAAAAAGATATTTCATGCAAATGGAAATGAAAAAATAAAGCTGGTCTAGCAATACTTATTCCAGACATAATAGACTTCAAAGCAAAGACTATAACAAGAGACAAAGAAGGACCCAGTAATTTCACTTCCGGGTATTTATCCAAAGAAATGCAAAACACTAATTTGAAAAATACATGCTTCTCTATATTCTTTGCAGCATTATTTACAATAGCCAAGGTATGGAAGCAACCTAAGTGTCCATTGATAGAAAAATTGACTTAAAAATGTGGTACATATATACAATGGGATATTACTCAGGTATAAAAAAGAATAAAATCTTGCCATTTATGACAACATGAATAGATCTATAGTGTATTGTGCTAAGCTGAAGTAAGTCAGGCAGAGAAAGAACAAGTACCATCCAATTTCACTTGTACATGGAAACTAAAAGACAATAAATGAACAAACAAAATATAAACAAACTCTTAGATATAGAGTTGCCAGATGAGAGGGGGGTTAGGGAGATGGGTGAAAGGGTGAAGGGGTTAAGAAGTACAAATTGCCAGTTATAAAATTAGTTACAGGATGTAAAGTACATCAATAATATTGCAATAACTATGCACAGTGTCAGGAGTGTTCTAGACTTATTAGGTGACCACTTCATAAGGCATATCAATGTCTAATCAGTATGTTAGACACCTGAAACTAATACAATACCATACATCAACAGTAATTGAAAAATTTTTTAAACTTTTTTTAAAGAGGCCATGCATGATGGTACTTCAGTGCAGAGTGTGGCACAGCGTGGGTCCTCTGCAAATGCTAGTGATGAGGAGAGGCACAGCTATCTGTCAGCTGCCTTTCCCTGGCTATTCCAAGGGCCCCAACCTCATGAGAATAAAAAAGGCTGGAATATCAAGGAAACATTTTTAAAAATGTAAACCCTGTTCCTCTCTTCTTCAATGCTCTTGAGAATAATGCAAGGAAAATACGCCAAAGTTACAGCAGTAAGAATTGAGGGAAGAAGCCAAGGAAACCCACCTTGCTCATATTATGTAAAAAAACAAAATGCATTGGCAAGATAAGGCTTTTTTGATAGGAGAGTGTGCTTGCAGTCTAGGTATAGACAAGGAGACCCCAGAAGACTCTGGATGAGATTTAAAAGAAAGGGATCAACACTAAGACCTTCTGCTTAGAGAGGTCACCATGGAATCATGGCACCAAGCGTCTACCTCTTCCTGTCCCCAGTGAGGGCCAGTCATTTAACTGGCATTTGGGGTTTTGCTTCTTAAACAGAGTTCAGAAAATATACACAAATGATGGTGAGAGTTTTTTAAAACCACATTCTGTGGCTTATTAAATCATTGGAAATAAAAGCTAAGCGAGAGTTACTAAATTAGATTACTCAGTATGAAACAAGCATACTTTCATCTAAACTTCCTCTAAACAGATGTTATTTCCCCTTGCTGTAAATGTAGGCTATTTTCTTTATTACTTTTTACTCAAAAAAAAAAAAAAAACAAGAGAGGAGGGGGATACCCACATCAGTTGGTTGCCTTGGCATTGCAAAGCAATTCTTATCAGCATTAATACTGCAAAACCCAAGAAGAAGAAATTGGGAGGTTTTCCTTGTACAGGACTGAGGGGTGAAAATGCAGTCATAAGCGCAAAGAAACTTACTCTGAAATCTGTTCAAGCCTTGTATTTTTCCGATGATTCAAGATAATCACATTAGCAGCTTCAAACATTATGC
The DNA here is from genome assembly GCF_022682495.2 of Desmodus rotundus. Lineage (NCBI taxonomy): Eukaryota > Metazoa > Chordata > Mammalia > Chiroptera > Phyllostomidae > Desmodus > Desmodus rotundus. The sequence goes on along the minus strand of NC_071387.1, from coordinate 102,097,781 downwards.
AGTGATATCATTCAAACACATAGCTCCCAGAGGTTGGATATGAGACCGGGGAATTAGCATCCATCACATATTTATGACCAGTCTAATGGTCTGACCTGATTTGTTACTAGTTGGACTTCCTGTGGGTCTCTCTGACTGTGGCCACCTTTCTCACTTAACAATCCTCCGTCCTTAGAAGGACCCCCATGGAATCCACAACGTCTCCCTCTCCTTGTACCAAAGATTGATTTAAACCTCACTTGCCTAAAGGTTAACTATTGCAACTCTGGAAACAAACAGATCCAGGTTCGAGATCCTATTCCGTCATATTCTGGATGTGGGACCCTGCTCTTCTGCAACAGCCAAACTATCCTTATCTCTAATTCTTGGGGTAGTTATGAGAACTAAATGAAATTGTATATTATATATAATATTATATATATTATTATTCCACTTATATATATAAGTGGAAGAATTACCACTCAATTATATATATAATTGAGCACAATGTTTGGCACAGAGCAAGCATTTAATGAATGGTAGCTGGGGCAGTTAACTATTTTTAGTGTGAGTAAGACTTTAAATATTACAAGTCAGGGAGGGTTTGTAAGAATCTAACACTCCAAAGACATTACTGATGCCACTCCAGTTCTTTCTTCCCTATTGCCGATGTAGCAGATGCACTTGGAGTTCATACCCTGCAGGGCTAACTCAGTGGTCACTGGCAACTTCAGGGGACAGTTCCCACACTGTCGAATCTCTACCCCGAGCACCTGCATCTCTCTGCCTAGGACCATCCTTCAGCCACAGGAGCATGCTCAGCCTGTGTGCTGGGCAGGCCAGGGCTACAGAGAGTGACACCCCCTGGAGTGACACTCAACCAGTGAGAGGTGAGGATGGGTGGACCTCGGGTGGGAAAACTCTAGAGGTGTTCTGCGCCATGCCCCAGAGACCCCCAGCAAAATGGGATGCCGGTTGCCCACCACAGTAAGCTGCTCACTCACCTGCCCTTCACTGCTTTCCTTCCGTCTCTCTCCCCCACCCCCTCATCATGGGATTACACCAAATAAACCCTTGCATTCAATTCCTCACCTCAGGGTCTGCTCTGGGGGGAACCCAAATTAAGACAATCCAAAGGATGTTTCTTCCTCCTTGTCATCTCCCCAGCTTCTCATGCAACCCCACCATTCATTGTGACCCAATGGAGGGAGCTCAGGCAGTGGCACTTGAAAGACTGGATTCAAATCCCAACTCTGCCACCTACTAGTTGTGCAAACAAGTTAATTCCCCTCTCTGGACCTCCACTCCCCAACTGAAAGGTAATACCCAACTCATAGGGTTTTTAGTGAGGACTCTGACACAGGGTGGGTTCAATCTTTGTAGCTTTTATTAGCCAGATGGAGCTTCCTAAAGATAAACATATGCCCCAGGTTTCCATTGATGCCTGGAGAACTTGAGTGCTTGACACAAGAGAATGAGTTCAAAAGAGCAGAATTCCAAGGATTTGTTGGGGAGATATTTTTACATAGAGTAATAATCATCATGTGGCGCAAAACCTTCTCTAGGAACATAAAGGGCTGGTTCTATTGACAGACCACTGGCTCTAGGAATCAAAGACGCTGGTTCCTTGGCCCAAGACCTACTTACTACTGGCAACCTCTAATTGGAGAGGGAATATTTCTTAGGTGTTGCCAAGGCAATCAGCAACTGGTTTGTTTTTCTAGAAAATGAGTAACAGCTGCACAACAATTTTTAAGTTGTCAAGAGAAAAGAAGAAAAAAAATTCAACCCAAGGGTTCTGTGCTCACCCTGTTCCCCCAGGAAACTGTTGAGGCAGTCTGCACAAATTCAGGTTAAAACTTAGCACTTGGCTAGAACTTGTAGAGTAAGTTCCTCCGGATAAATGGGAAGGAAACTCAAAAATTAATGAGAAGTTATCGGGAAACTGAGCAGTGACAGTTTTCAAAACATTCTCCCACACTTTCCTAATCAAAGGGATCTGGCCACTGCTTTCTGTTTCTGGTACCCCCTCAAAGGGAATTCCTCAGGGCAGGGAGGAAGAATTAACAGCTTGGGGTTGGTTTTTCCTTCTCTTGGAAAAACTGGCAACTCAACTGTGAATTCACTTGTGGACTCTCTAGATGAAGCTCTGACTGGGTGACAAAGGAGACATTTGGGAGCTGATTCAGGAGAGAGCTCTGGCGGCATGTATGGTTCACCTGGGCAAACGTGTTGGCAGAAAAATGAGTGGACAGAGTCACCCGAGCAACCCAAAAATGAAATAGCCTGGAAGCCCCTGGCAGCCCAAGGCAGACACCCCTGCCTCCTCTAGTCCTGATGAAATAACAATTACACAGGCAGGGTCCCTGCCCCAAGGACACAGACATGGGAGGGAGAGATACAAGGAAACAATTACACAAGTAATTTCCTATTACATAACAAGAAGAGCCACAGTTCTGAAGGACAAGGTGCTTGAGGGTTGGAAAGCTCAGATCGGCTGAGACCTGCAGAGTGAGGAGTTCTCCAAACAACAGAAAAATGGGAAGAATGTGCCAGACAGAGGGAAGAACCCATGTGAGAGCCCTGAATTCCGTGGCACTTTTGAGGAACTGAAAGAAGATTCCCATGACTGAAGCCAAAGAGAGGAGGGCCAAATTCAATATGATGACTTACGCAATGCACCTGGTACATAGTAGGTTTTCATTAATTGAGATACTAATTGTGGTGATGTCTTCACTAGCTCTGCGAATGAAGTGTTACTTTGGCATTATCCACCTATTGTTAAAACTGTTCTCAGAATGTACAGATGATTTCTGTGATTGCCCATGAACTGTGTGTTGTGAAGGGCCCACCTGCAGCCCCAGAAGTGCTTTCTCTGTGCTTCAGTGGCCTCTCAGACTCCACATAAGACACACAGGTAACCTGAGTATGGCTCACCTGTGCTGGACCAAGCAAGAACGTGACCTGGCACAAAGCAGAGGAGCCCTGAAGGTAACTCGGATCACACCTCTCCAGTGAGAGTTCAGCAACCATTCACCTTCATTCTAACCCCAGGGCTGGCTTCACGGGTGTGCAAGCTGCGTAGTCACATAGGGCCCCACACTCAATCACCTGTCAATGCCATCTTAAAACTTCCTCATTTTTTAAGCAAGAGTCCTCGCAATTTTATTCTGCACTGGACCCTGCAAATTATACAGCTGTCCCTGCCTCTCCTCAAGTAGTTGACCAAAGTACATCCTTTCCAGTCACTGATGGCCCCTTTTACAAGCGGAATGATGGTCAAAAGAACAAAGCCGTTTCCTTGTGATAAATACCTCCAAGACTCTTCTATAACCTGGCCCTCTGGGCAGCTACCCAGTTGGTCCACTCCTTCACCTATTTCTGGGGCCAAAAACTGCTGGGATCCCTGGACAGCAATTGTATTTATGTTTACAGCTCTTCCTTTCATTACGCGGGCAAATGGGCAGCATTAGAAGACAGGAGCACACCACCAAAAACAGCGATAATGCTGGACCCAAATAGACTTGGGTTCAAATCCCAACTCTGCCTTTGACCCACTGCATAGCCTTGGGTAAGAAGACATTTAACCTCTCCTGAGCCTCCATTTCCTCTAAATCTCTAAACCTGGAAAGATAATGGATCAGCAGGATTGTTGTGGAAGTTAAATGAGTCTATGAATGTAGAGTGTTCTGCACAGTGAGAGTTCCACACATAGTAAGTGCTCTGTGTTAGCTACCAGCCTTTCCAGAGTTGCCATCATCTCTCCCTGCATGGTGCATGGAGCTGGTATGGATCAGTGAGGGTACACACCTCCTCACCACAGAAGCTAAAGGCAGCTCTGGATGCTTTTTCCAGAGCTTCCTCCTGAGGTGCTTGCACTGCTGGGGGAGCCGGCTCATGATATAAACTCTGTCATCATACTCTTCCCTAAACTGAGTCTGAACAGAGAGATGCAAGACACTGTGACATGTTTTCAGTGATTCCATCAGTGGTGCACACAATACTGGTGGGCCATGCCAGCTGTTGAGACCCTCTGGAGCTGTCTAGTTTTCCAGCCTCCATTCAACCCTGTGAGTTTCCCTACACCCTTCCAACAAGCACCCCTCTTGCTTACATAAGTCAGAGGAGCTTCTGATTCAGCTGCAGAACACAGAAAACATAAAGCTACCTGGTGCTGACATGCTCCTGGGCAGAGAGGCCCCCAGCACTGATCTCAGGAGGATCCTGTCCACTAATTATCCCTTGCCCTCCGGTCTTCCCACAGCAGGTCAGCAGTGCATAGAGCTGGCCGAGCCCTCCCCGGCCTGCCGCATCTGCAAATGGAGAAGGTGGCTGCAGATGTGAGATGAATAGGAGGCAATGGAGCGATATTCACAACTGCCTCTGCCCCAGAAGGAGCAATTTGTTTTTCAGGACAAGGGTTATTCCATCCTTACAGAGCCTTTGAACAAGCAGATGCCCATGAGATGTCATCTTACTAAATTTTAATGTAAATTTATTTTTTAGATTGCATTCCCACGGGAACAAACACTCTGGAGTGGGAAGAGAGAAAAAGAATCACCAAGAAACATCAAATGGGAGAAATGGAACGTCCCTTAGAGATCATTCATTCCAGCATCTCCACTTCATAAGTGAGAAAACTGAAGCCGAAGATCTGTTATAAGTTGAACTGTGTCGCCACCCAAAAAAAAAAAATTATGTGTTGAAGTTCTAAACGCCAGTATCTCAGAATGTGACCTTATTTGAAAATAGGGTCATTGATGTATTAAGTACTACTTAGTACTTAATTAAGTACTAAGATGTATTAAGTTTAGGGGAGGTTATGCTGGAGTACAGTGAGCCCTGATTCAATGTGACTGTATCCTTATAAAAAGGAGGAACTTGAAGACAGACATGCACACCAGGAAAACGCCATGTGAAGGTGAAGGCAGAGATCAGGGTAATACATCTACAAGACAAAGAATGCCAAAGATTGCCAGCAAATGGCCAGAAGCTGGAGGAAAGGCACAGAACAGATCCTTCCTCACAGCTTGCAGAAGAAACCAACCCTGCCAACATCTTGATCTTAAACTTCTAGCCTCCAGAACTCTGAGGCAATAAATCTCTATTGGCTAAGCCACCCAGTTTATAGTACTTTGCCTGACAGTTGTATGGAACTAGTAATGTCCCCTAGCAATTTGTAATGTATTCAAAACTCATTATTATTATTATTACTTATTGTCATTTTATATGTTTTATATCCCATTTCATTCTATCAAGGATTGTGAACAGCATTTAAAGAACAGATGAAAAATATACATATGTTAATATTAAATAAGCATCAGGAAAAATAAAAAATGAACTAAGTGAAGACAAAAGGGTTAAATGAGACCCATTAATTCCTACCTAACTACTGGTTAAACCACAGATCGGTCTGTAAGATTCCTATTAGGCAAAGCCAAAATAGAAATATGGTCAAGAAAAATAAAGAGAGAGGTGGGGGGCGATTTAGCCAGAAAGTCATTCATTGCAGGAACAACAATTGCACTTGGAACTCCTGTATCCCACATGATATTCTTTCTTTCATTCATCCAACAAACCCTTTCTTAAATGCCACCTATGTGCCAGGTGCAGGGGACACGTGATGAACACAGGATACAAAGTGCCTGAAAGAAGTCTGTTGGCTGTTCTCTGAAATCTAGTGGAGGGGACAGACAGGTAGACATTTCTCAGGTCCTGAACAGGGACACTGCCAGAACTTACAACTGGGCTGGAATCAAAGCCTGGGATATGGTCCATGGACAAACAGCATCAGCATCACCTAAGAGCTTGCTAGAAATGCATACTCTCGGGCCTTACCTCAGACCTACTGAATCAGACCCTCATTTTTGTAATATCCCAGGGGGTTCATGTGCACACTAAAGTTTCAGATGCACTGGTATGGGAAATCCAGAATATTCATCGCTGTCTTCTTCTCCTTTTCTTCTCCTTCTTTTCTCCTTCATTTCTTCTTTTTCTTCTTCTTTTCTTCTGCTTCTTTTCTTCTCCTTCTCCCCCCTCCTCTCTCCCTCTCTCCCTCTCTCCCTCTCCCCCTCCCCTCTCTCATATCTGAACATGTGCCTCATTCTTCTTCCCCTGTAGACGTATTCTGCTGTTCCCTCATCTACAACACAGAAACCATGGATACCCTGCACCTGCCTACATCCCATGGCTCCCTATTTCTCAGTCCCAACTCTAAATTCCTGGTAGAGGCCTCTGATTGGTCCACACATAGTCACATGCTCATTCCTGGCCCAATCAGCTATAGCCAAGCAGCATGACAACACAGAACAGAATGGTTGCAGTGTATCATGTGGCCATGGGTGGAAGGCACAGTTCCCAAAACAGAAAAGAGCTGGGATAGCCAACCCAATTGGTGCACTCAGTAAATGCTCATGGAGTTCAAGAGTGGGCAGTGGCAGAGCATGGTGGTGAAGAGCACAGGCTCTGGATCAGGCTACCTGCGCTCCACTACTAGCTCCACTGCTTCTTAGTGTGTGTGGCCATGGGCAAGTTGCTTAAACTGTAGCCTCAGTTTTTTCATCTATAAGATGTTAGAGCTAACAGGTCATACCTCCCCTGGGTACCTGTGAAGCTTGAATGAAAAAACATACATGAAGCACTGGGCTCAATGCCTAGTAACAGAGCAAGTGCTCAGTAAGCATCAGCTATCACTATTAGTACTCTTAATAAAGATGATGATAATGACATCAGACAACATCAGTGTAATCAATCAATTTCTTCCTCAAGTCTAGTGACTAAGGAAATCCAGACCACTGTCTCTGAATTCACCTTCTAGTACTTGTTAAGTCCACTATTTTCAGCATAAATTTGACTGATACCAGTTTCCTTTTGGTGTCCATCATTCACCCAACAAGTATGTTTTGCATCGCTCCTTTGCGCCTGACAGCATGCCAGGAGACAGGGACACAACAAAGAGACAGAAGTCCTGCCTAGAGAAACTGACACCCCCATGGTTCTTTCCCCAAAGCGCCGGGCACAAATACCGGTCCTGGAGGGAGGGGACTTTACGAAGGCAAACTTAAGGAGACATGAGCATGGCAGTAAGTAACCTTGAGTCACGATGAGAGCAAGTCCCTGTAGAGTTTGCCATCATAATAAATTGTCACAAACTCACTGACTTAAAACAACAGAAACATATTCTCTCACAATTCTGGAGGCCAGAAATCCAAAATCAAGGTGTTGGAAGGGTTAGTTCCCTTTGTAGGCTCTGAGGGAAAACACATTTTGAGCTTCCTCTCTAGCTGCTGGCAATTTTTGGTGTCCCTTGACTAGTGGACACATCTCTCCAATCTCTGCCTCCAATCTTCACATGGCCTCTGTGTGTGTGTGTGTGTGTGTGTGTGTGTGTCTGGTCTCAAATCTCTCTCTCTTTTCTGAGGACACCAATCATTGTGTCCACTCTAAATCCAAGATGATTTCATCCTGATGTCCTTAACTTAATTACATGTACAAAGACCTTATTTCTAAATAAAGTCACATTCCCAGGTACTGGGGGTTGGGACTTGAACATATCTTTTGGGGGACACTACTTAATCTAGTACAGTCCCCTTCCAACTGTCCTTCAGTTTTGCCAATTACATCACGGAGAAAGTCTGTCTGTGAATGCAATGTCCTTAACATCTCTTCAAAGCTGGCCAGTCCCCTGGTTAAGCCCAGCTTCAGCCAACCTCAGGCTCTGAACCCTGAGATGGCAAAGGCAGCCAGTTAGGATTACACATAGCTTTATAATCATAACTGGGTACCTTTGTCAGCTCATGTGCACAGCAGCCCTACTGGAGTAGGTACTACTGTAAATCTACCGCACATGAGAAAACTGGGGCCTAGCAAGGTGAAACAACTTGCCTGAGGTCAGACAGGGCTGCCCTGTACACACCCTCGGTTTCAGCAATTGTCTCTATGCTGTGAGATTATGTGTCCCGCAGCTTCTCCCTCCATATGCTAGCCCTTGTAGGGCAGAGACTGCGTCTTTTTGCCTTAGTCCCTTGGCACCTCATGTGACCATGCAGGAATGGCCATGAGCAACCTGGACATCCCAAGGGGGTGCTCAGCAGTCCACAGGATATAGCACAGCATTTTGTTCCTCAATGGTAAACTGGTTTCCAGCCTGAGTTTCAAGCAGGAAGTGACTCTTCTCATCAAAGTGACTTTAAAATGTGCCCCCCTTAATATCACCGATGATGGCACATGTTGACATCATATGCCTCTTGACATGATGCACTGAGAAGGACACAGCACCATTTATGCAGTAATCCTGCCAAAATTAGCTCACCTCAATCTAATCAGGAGGCAGCGATCAGATAAATCCATTCTGCACTTGCAAACAGGATGTTCTGCCAACATCTGACCCAAACCGTTTAAAAATACGGATAGCATCACACACACACACACATTCACCTACAGATCTGAACACAGACTACATGCATACACACTCATCCATACATACACATATGCACATACATATGTATACACACGCACAAATACATATACACCCACCTGAGCACACACATGCGTGCACACTCACGCATACAGGCATGCATACACGCTAACACACAAGGGCTGGGGGATTTCTCCATAGTAAAGAATCTTTCAAAATGTTAAAATTAAATGCAATGTAGTTTTAATCGCATGTTAGATTGATTGGGTGTTAGAATGTTTTAAAAGCAGTCATAAAGAATATTAGTAGGACTTGACAATGGAATGTATATTAAGTAAAAGTATTATATCATCATCAAATTTCTTGAGTATGATATTGCATTGTAGTCATGTAGGAGAATGCCCTTGATCTTAGGTGATACATAATCAAGTGTTCAAGACTAAAGTGTCATAGTATCTACTTACTCTCAATTAATCTAACAAAAGGTGTATATGTGTTATTTGGAGAGAGACAGGCAGACAGGCAGATCCAATAAGGAAAAACACTTAACAATTGGTGAAGGGTACACAGATATTCATTATATTGTATTTGCTTCTCTTCTCTGGAGTTGAAATTTTTTGAGATAAAAAGTTAGGAGAAAGAGACCTAAGAATGGAATTGCTGGGTTGTGTGATAAATTAATGCAAAAAATTTATCAAAACACCAAACTGTTATCCACCACAACTGTACTGTTTTACATTCCCGCCAGCAATGCATGAGGGTCCCAATTTTTCCCAACCCTGGCCAGCACTTGTTACTGTCCATCTTTTTCATTACAGCATCCTAGTGGTATCTCAGTGGGCTTTTGATTTGCATTTGCTTAATGGACTAATGACACTGAGCATCTTTTTCAGATGCTTGTTGGCCATCCTGATGGAAATTTCCAAAACAAGATCATGGCAATGATCACACAACTCTGTAAATTTACTAAAAATCACTAACTTGTGCACTTAGAGTGAGAGGATTTTTATGATATATAAAGTATACTTTGATAAATCTGTGGAGTTTTTTTTTAAGAAGGGGAAAATAAATCAGTCAATACTATTACTATCTTGGGAAAAGACAAAGCACTAATTCTGGCAATGTGATCATGGCTGAGTTCTTGGAGTCACCAATGATGCCACCAAGAGAAATAAAGAGAGTCACACAGCAGTGTCCCCAGGCCTGGGAGATAAAGAGGTCCCAGCTGACTTCCACCCTCAGCTACATGAGTTAAAGGTTCTTACCAGTTCCTAAACTCATGGGCATAAAGTAAATTGCACAGATATCCAGTCAAGATGATGGTGTAGGCAGACATGGCTGACTTCTTCGCACAACCACATCAAAATTACAACTAAGATATAGAACAGCCATCACTCAGAACTGTCAGAAATTGAGTTGAATGGAAGTCTGACAACTACAGAATTAAAGAAACCACATTCAACCAGATGAGTAGGAGAGGCACAGATACAGAATGGGCTGGTCCCACACCCATGTTTGGTGGATAAAAATTTGGGAGCAATATCTTGGGAGCAAGGAGTCCCAGACCCACACCACACCCCCAGCCCAGGATTCCAGTGCCAGGTACATAAGTCCCCACAACTTCTGGCTGCAACTGCTGAAGCCCCAAGCAATTCCTCTTAAAGAACCCACACACGGACTCACCTACTCAGACTCGCTCCCTCTGAGCTCCAGCACTGGGGTGGCAGCTTGAAGGGCACCAGTGGTATATAGGGAGAAACTGAAGTATTTGGCTTCAAGGTGGGCAGAGGCCATTGACCCTTTGCTACACCCTCCCCCACACAGTCAGCAAGATGATGCCATATCTGAGATTCCATCAACCTGGCTAACACTGTTTGACCCTCCTTGGTAATCCCCAGAAACTCTGCCCCACCCAAATTATGGGCCCACCCAAGCTGCTTTTCCATATGAGTGGATGGTCTTGGCTTATGCTTTACAACTTCCTCAATCCTACCAAACAGCTGGCTTCAATGGGCCCCAGGCCAGGCACTAGGAGCAGTCAAATTAAATTCACAGCTTGCCTTTGCCTGGGAATCTCCAAGCTCAGCACAAGTAGCAGCCATCTCAGATTGCTTTACAGCTCAGGCAGGGGGCCCCAGGCAAAACATAAGTGGGGGCTGACCTTGGCCTGCACCACCCAGGAAACTACAGGGCTAGTGTGTAAGAGGGTGCAGCCAGGAGGCCCCCCCAAAAAGGATTTGTAATGAGGTCCAGAACTCAGGGTGTCCAGGAAATATTAAAAATATGGGATGTCCTCACCCCCACAAGTCTGAACTGTGGGATGGGACACATGGAACAGGGCCATTGAGAGTTGTTTTGCATAGCAAGAGTTTTGCAGATAACCTCTAGAATGGTCATTTAACAAATCTATAACCTTTAACTAGTTTCATAGATATGTTAAATAGCTGTGGCCATGCTTTGAGCCAGGGAGAAGGGAGTGACTTCCACCCAGGATGTAACTGGGAGGCAACTCCTCCTGGTTACAAAGCCTACGTAAGAGCTTGGAGATGATTGGCTCCACACCACAGGGCCATGCCTGCCTGGACTTACTATGGCAGCCAAGAACAGCTGGAAAAATACGGGAATGCTGACAAGTGTAGCCGGTTGTGGGAGGAGTCAGAAATGGGGCTACAGCGAAAGACTGGCGCTGGGATTTAAACCCAGGCATGGCAGCCATGACAAGAATCACCACACAGCTTTGTCAGAGAAGAACCACGCAGCTTTAGCAGGGGAGAACAACACGGCTTTGGGTCTCCCTTTGCCACGCAGCTTAGGAAGCCAGAAAGCAAGATGTAGCTGTGATGCAGAGCTCTCTCTTAGCAGTTAGGAAGAATGCAGGAGAGATGCTGCAGGAAGGAAAGGGGTGAAAGGACTCTTGTTGGTGGGCCATGAGAAAGTGCCACGTGGTTTTGGATTAAGAACTGGAGATCCCGGTGACACAGCTGATGGTGCTGGGAACCGAGGGAGGCCTATCAGCCGAGCACGGATTACTGGGAAGAACCAGGGGGCTACCTGAGCCACAGACCTCTATTTCTTCTCCTGAGATATGGTACCCTAGACCAGGCAAAGGGGGGAAGAAAGGACTGTGTGTTTGTGGGTGTTTTAAGGGATTTTGGGATTTTAATGAAGACATTAAGTCATTACTATTAAGTCTGTATAACTTTTGAATAAATAATTCCTTTCCTTTTCATCAGTCTCTAACATGGAGAGCTATAATTCCCTGGTGGAGGGCAAGGTGAACCTAGTACAGGGGGACCACCAGAGAAGGGAGGGTGGTCCATTTGGTAACATTGTGCAACCCCTTCTCTGGTGGCCAATCAAGGAAAATCGTGGGACAACACACGTGCAGTAGCTTTAAAGTAATACAACTACTTGTACATGCACAGTAAAAGCCTGTCAAACTAGCCAGGAAGGATCCACCCTATTAGAATAGGATCGCTCCAGCCCATGAGGCCAATCTCTGCTTGGAGTTGGCCTGCTCCCACGTTCTCTGCTATAAACTCTGGGTATTCAGTTCAATTCTTTGTCCTGATCACCAAGAACCTGATTACCTGGGCCCACCTGTGACAAGTACACCTACTGGACAGCTACACACCACGTCAGAGCACTACTACCCTGCCCCTGCACAGCTGATCCTCCACAAAGAGTGGAGGTTGGTGGTTGGTGGTCAGTGGTCATAGTCAGTCCTTGCAGCTGAGTTGCCTGAGTAAATCCCTCCCACTGATCTTCCAACAGCAACCAAGGCTCAACTACAAGAGCAGGGTGTACTCAGACCACACAAAGGGTGCACCTCAAGTACCCAGCTTGGGTGATAGGGGAGGCTGTGCCACCCCTAGGGAGACTGGACCCTACAGGACACCTACTACATTAGGCCACACTACCAAGACATGGTGTCAAAGCAGCTCTACCTAACATAGAAACAAACACAGGGAGGCTGCCAAAATAAGAAGACAAAGAAACATGGCCCAAATGAAAGAACAGATCAAAACTCTAGAAAAAGAGCTAAACAAAATGGAGATAAGCAATCTATCAGATGCAGGGTTCGAAACACTGTTTCTAAGGATGCCCAAGGAACTTAGTGAGGACCTCAGCAGCATAAAAAAGATCCACTCAGGAATGAAGGATATACTAATTAAAATAAAGAACAATTTACAGGGAAACAACAGTAGAGTGGAGGAAGCTGAGAATCAAATCAATGATTTGGAACATAAGGAAGCAAAACACAACCACACAGAACAAGAAAAAAGAATCCAAAAAGATTAGGATAGTATAAGCAGCCTCTGGAACAACTTCAAAAGGTCCAATATTTGCATCATAAGGGTGCCAGAAGGAGAAGAGAAAGAGCAAGAAATTGGAAATCTATGAAAAAAATAATGAAGGAAAACTTCCCTAACTTGATGAAGGAAATAGACATGCAAGTCCAGGAAGCACACAGAGCCCCAAACAAGGTGGACACAAAGAGGCCCACTCCAAGACACATCATAATTAAAGTGCCAAAGGTTAAAGATAAAGAGAGAATCTTAAAAACAGCAAGGGAAAAGGAGAGAGTTACCAGATGGTTGCCAGATAGGAGGGAGGAGGGGGAGAATGAATGGAGAGGTGAGGGGATTAAGAAGTACAAATAATTAGTTACAGAATAGCCAAGGGGATGTAAAGTACAGTATAGGAAATGGAGTAGCCAAAGGACTTATACACATGACCCAAGGACATGAATAATTGTGGAGAGATTGCCTGAGGGAGTGGGGGTTGCTGAGTAGAGGGAGGCTAAAGGGAAAATCAGGACACCTGTAATAGTTTAAACAATAAAATATAATTTAAAAAATAAATTGCACACAAATCTCCATGGAAGGGAAAGTCTCAACCATTTTCAATAACATCTTTTAGCATTATCTTAACACCTGAATCTATGCTATTACATGGAAGTCCAGGGACACTGTGACCTGCCCTGAGCCTCATCACTGACAGAAATTTGACAAGATGGTTAAAACCCTGGTGTCAGACAATCGCAATTTCAAGTCCTGCCTCTCCCTTCCACTAGCCATGTGACCCTAATCCCTCAAGTTCTCTTAGGCTCACTCTGCTTATCTCTAAAGGGAGCATAATAAATACATCTACCTCTGGGGTGGCTGGAAGATGAAATGACATCATGCATGTTGAAGCGCTGGCATGGGGCTCAACAGATAACAACCATTATCATTTACTTAACGAGGCCTATAAAGTGCTTGGAGCAGTGCCTGGGCACAGGAAGGCAAACTCAATTGATAAAATGTTACTGATGCAGTCAGGATCCTGACTCCCGCTGTGGGCAGGCTCGGGGCAGCAAGCTCTCCTTGGAGACTCTCATCTTAACAAGGCTTAGACCTCTCTGGGGGTACCCTGTCCCACCAACACAGTACTGGGTTCGTGGCTGTTGCTTAATAAATGCTGGGTGGGTGAGTGATAGCTTCTGGTACACACATGAGCAGCAACTAACGTTTCTGTATCACTCACCATGTTCAGTCTACTGAGCTCATTTATTCCACACCCCCTATCTTGCCAGGTGGTATATTTTCCTGAAGTAGGACTGAGGTTCCAATAGGTGGAACAACTTCCAGAAAGACACACACACATCTAGAAAATGGCAAAGGTGATGTAAGAATGAGATGCTACTGGACCAAAACCACACCCTGAACCATGACATGGTCCTGGGGACCCCTCACCCTCCATCCCTGGAGTGGGTCAGCCCGACATGCCCCATGTATCACCCAGAGCTCACAGCTACGTACCAGAACATCCCCGTGAAGGGAAGAACCCACATTCTGGCCACCAGACAGCCAGCAATATGCTTCATGCCCCATTTGCCTCCAAAGTTATGAGCTTCCTGTCAACATTCAGAGTTGATCTGAGTTTCTCATGACAAGAGAGCTTCCAAATTATTCTCCTTACCAGACAGCTGCTGTTTCCCAGTTAATTCTGACAGCAAGTGCATAAATTATGCACATGCAGGAAACCAAAACCCCCTGAAAAAAATAATTTTTCCTGAAAGTTAAAAGATCCACTTCTACCCGGGGCTTTCATTTCCTCTCGCGGCGGTTCTATTAAAGCCAAATTGCACCACAGAAATGACTGTGGAGTGTACATCAGCAGATCAATTTATTTAATTAGTCTGGGTAATTATAAAGGAGTGAAAAATGCCTTATGCTGGGAACGAACACAGGCAAGTGGGGACTGGGGGGTGGGGCGAATGTGCTCCCAGCCAGGGAGAGGCTCCGTGTGGGCGGGACTGTTTCCCCTGCACAGTGGTGCAGGCCATGGGCTCGGACATAGCCCTGGCCCAGCTCAGCTCCCGGGTCTCCGCCAGACCCAGAGATCCACAGCAGTGGATTCCCAGCCATTCAAAGGCAAGGAGGTTTTCTTTTTGTATGTGGGTGGTAAGAATACTACACATGAGCTCTACCCTCTTAAATTTTTAGGTATACCATGTAGTATTGTTGACTATTGGGCACAATATTGTACACCTCTAGACCTTTTTCATTCCTGACATAGGCTAACAGTTCCACTTTACAGAAGGTGAAAGTATGGCTCCAAGAGACTGAATTCATTCATTCGTTCAAGCATTTGCTGAGCTCCTACTAGATACAGCACCAAACAAGACAGACAAAAATTCCTGCCTCCACAAAGCTTGTACTCTAGTTGGGAAAGACAGACAAATAATGAAAATGTATATGAAGAAACATGAAGCATAAAGAGGAGATACAAGGTGCCAGGAGGTGGAGAGAATTGCAGTTTTTAATAGGGTAGACGGGTAAGGCCTCAGTGAAATGTGTTGCTATTGCAAAGCCCTGGAGGAAGTGAGAGAGTGAGCCAAACGGGCATCTGCAGGAAGAGCTTTCCGAGGAGAGGGAGTCACCAGTACAAAAACCAGATATCCACTGAAGGTGACAGTGCACTTCCCCTGTGCCAGGTCCTGTTCTAAGTACTGAGCATGGGCACTTAATTACTAAACCCTCACATCAGCTCCTCAGGGAGGTGCTGTTACCAGCCCCACTGTGCAGACGGGAAACCTCAGGAGCAGAAAGACCACCACTTGACAAAAGAGCTGGGACTGCGCTAAGGCAGCTCAACTCCAGAGACCATGCTCTTAATCGTTAGTCATCCTTCAACAAGCCAGGATCATGCCTTAGAAACCAGCAAAGCCAGGACCTGATCGAGCTCCCTTCCCCAGTGACATTCTGCTCTACTATACTGCATTTAACACCCAGAGGAGAAGGCGAGACATGCACACAAGAAAAAGCAAACAATTTAATGTAAGGGCCAGGCAGGAGTTCCAGACGAAGCATGACGTCAGGGGCACTTTGTTCCAGAAATGAAAGACCTTTGCTCTTGCTATCACCTCTCTGCACAGCACTCTCTTCTTCTCAGCCATCATGTGAAACTATGCATCCCCTTGAGGTGGTGAAAATTCATCACTTCTCCATAGTTCTCTACAAAGTAATTCCTCCCTCATTTCTACTCCCATGACAATTTATATAACAATAATGATTTAAATCCGACAACTGAGTGCCAAGGATGTGCCAGATGTGTGCATACTAATTACCACCACAGCCCTGTAAGGCGGGTGCTGATTTTATTCCCCATGTTATGGCTGGTCATACTGAGAGCAGAGGCACGGACTTGCACAAGCCCACACAGGTAGTAAGGATTTGAACCCCCTCTGCCTCCAGAGCCCAGGAGCTCTGCAGAGGTAATACAGTTCGTCAGAGTTGTCTGTATGCTTGTCTCTCCTTCTTTATGCTGCAGGCTACTGAAGGCAAGGAGCCGATGAGTTTCCAAGTCCCAGCACAGATATTGAGAGGCACTAAACAAGCATTCAGGGACTGTCCTCTACACCATGCCGTTCCACATGTCTCTAGGGAGGCAAGGTTCCCTGGTCGATGCACACAAGTATAATTACAGGTTTCTCCCACACAGTACGGCTGAGGAGCTTCTGGAAGGCCAACCTATCCTAAAATATCTCCCCCACCAGCCCACTGAGGTGTCATTAGCATCATTCCTTTTCTTTTACTTTTTTCAAAGATTTTATTTATTTTTAGAGAGAGGAGAAGGGACAGAGAAAGAGAGGAGAGAAACATCAATGTGTGGCTGCCTCTCATGCGCCCCTACTTGGGACCTGACCCACAACCCAGACTTGTGCCCTGACTGGAAATCGAATCCGCAGTCCTTTCGTCCGCAGGTCATCCCTCAATCACTAAGCCACACCAGCCAGGGCAGCATTAATCCTTTAAGTCTAGGCATCATGTCCAGAAGGCCCCTTGTTAAAATGTGAACCTGGAGGGAGGGTGGTGGTACGCAGTATGTTAGCCCATCAGCTCCTGTCACCCTGCCCCGTGGATTGGAAGGAAACTCCTGGGCTGCGTGAGTGGCTCCTGGGTGCACACAGAGCCCCATGGGCAGAGTCAAATGTAGACTCAGTAATTAAATCTTCTTACTGCTGCTGCTCCAAGTGAACAAAAGTCCTCTGTAGAGAGGCAAAGAGTTGTACAGAGCTGTGCCCCGTGATTTGGGAGCTGCTAAATCTGAGCTGAATCTCATGGCCTGGCTGCTGGTGAAACCGGAGAGGGGTCGATCTCCCTGGGCACGAGTCTGCACACATGGATAGGCACCAGGGCTTCACTCTAGGTCTAGATGGAGTGTTTCGTGCTATCTCATCTCGAGGGGCACTTTGGGGAGGAAGGAAATACGGGGAATAGAGGGGAGGGCATGACACCTGTTTCTCCCAGGGCTCCCTGGCCTGGCTGGGTCTTGGGGAGACCCTGAGCCCCACTGAGGCTGCTGTGGGGGCTGGGTAACAAAGTGCAATGACAGCTGGGGAGGAACTGATCCTCTTTCAGTATAAAACTGCCCCACCTCCCACGTCAAGGATGGGCAGTTTAGGGAGGGTTGGGAGGCGGCCCCCTTTGGGCACGGACAGAAATGCCTTCATGATGGTGACTGCAGTGGGCAGGAAGGCTAATGGGCATTATTCGTACAGCTCAGACACTGGAAGAGGAGTTGTACAAAGTGGGACCTGGAGGTCCCATGTGTGTGGATTGAAGCAAAAACGTGAACTTGGGTACTGCTACTACCGTTCCTCCATCAGTATCACCGGCGGCAAGATCTGGAGATACTGTGATGACACTCCTGTTTCCTTAAAGCATGAGCTGTGCATACGCTTTCTTAAATAAAGTTCGATCATTTTGTTTCCTTTTTTCAGTAAAGTTATATTTTGCCAACAACAACAAAGAAAACCCTCTGTGAAATTGTAATGGATATAATCTGGAATGCAGATAAAATCCATGTTGAAGTTGAGAATTCCTACCAGGTCTCCCCAACATGGCCTGCTGTCAGGGTGTCATTGTGGCCAAGAAAAAGTCCCTGCAAGGGAATATCACCTTTTGTGTATGAAATCTGTACATCTAAGTGGAGAAAAATATCACAGGACGCTGAACTGGAAAGTTCTGAATTGGAGGAAGGGTGGAGGTATTTAAGGAGAAACAGGATGGGCAACAGCCAAGGAATGTGATTCATTTGGGCACGCACACCTTTACTCTACGGGAAGATTATTTTTTAGCTTGCTCTCCAACCAGGTCTCTCTTGCAGCCAAAAGGAATGAGCCTTACAGCTCCTACCAATGACACAGATGATGCAGAACACAAAACCGACCAAAGGACGGGAACACTGGGATTAGTAAGAGGGGAGCTGTCGGCATGGACACAGAGGATCCAAACCTAGTGAACTAGGTGAATTGCAGCAGGTGTTCGCTGAGAATATTAGGGCAAAAAGAACCCACAGAAATACTGAAGATAAAAACTCAGTTCTCAGTATGAACCCTTGAGCAAGTGAAAACAGTAATAGAGACATGAAATAAACATCTGCACTCCATCCCAGCACAGACCAGCAAGGGACAGAGAAGGGCTGTACTGTGTAAGGCATCAGCAGAGCAGACCAGACCAGAGCAGCCCCAAAGTAAGACGAGTCTCTCAGTTATATGTGCCCATGGGTTTTCTACCATTTCCTTAAAGAGCAACAAGCATACGTTTATACCAGAAATCTACCGTGTAGGACACACACTACAACAATAAGTCCCTCTAAGTAAACCGTTTAGTAAAATATAGAGGTTATCACTCCAGAATGTGCGTGGCATTGTTATCAAATAACCTTTTGCCGAATTGGAAAGTCCTGAGCTCAATAATTCTGCAAATATTGTTAGATACAAATATAGGAACCGTGTAAACCTTGTTTCACTGTGTAATTGAGGAATTGGCTCCCAGATCCCAGAGTATTTGTATCAGTGGGATGCTTGTGGATGGAAGTAATTTTAAAAACCTCAGAGAAATCAAAGTGTCAAAGGGAATTTCATGACTCTCTAACTGAAAAGTACAGTGGTAGGTCTTCAGGTATGCTTTGATCAAGCAACAATGTCGCCAATCACTGTCTCTTTCCCTCTCTCTACTCTACCCCTCGTCTTGGGAACCAGATGGATATCAAAAGCAAGTAGAGCTACATGTTTCCTCATGTGCAGTGGGGGAGGAGCAAAAGTCCTGAGCTTCACTTTGATAGGACCATTCTGGGTTGCGTGACGACTCCTTATCAATCAATGTGGCCGTGGAATGTCAGTGAGGGGTATGCCTAACCCTGAAGAAATCACTGGGGTAAAGAAGGAGGAATTACTCACATTTCTTTGGTCTAATCAGGACCCTTCACTAGATAAGGAGTTGGGGTCACTCCCCACCCCATTCCCCTATAGCTCTGCTACATGATAGGGGGTTGGGGTCACTCCCCACCCCATAACCCTATAGCTCTGCTACATGATAGGGGATTAGCAGGTGTTGGAAAACAGCTACTTATTCACAAAAAGGAAAACCAGGTAAGTGGCTTGCTATGCTAGAAGTTGCTTTAACAATCTTAAGTAAGGTCTCCATGTGCATGACGGATGCCAAAAGAAGGAAAAGTTTTGAGGTACAAGTAAGTGACTGTCCAAGTCTTCCTTCGGGACTCAGTCTAGGACCAGCGCTGCTTCCCCAGAGCAGAAGGGAGAACTGCTTCCAAGAAGAGTAGCAGCATCTAGCATTGCCGAGTGATTTTCCTGTTCCAGGGCCTGAGCTAAGGGATCTGCACGCATTGCCTCATTTATACCTTACAAGAATGTGATAGAGTAGGAAATGTTATTATCTTCCTTTTTACAAAGAGAGACCAAGGTCCATGGAGGTTAGATGATGTTCCCAAGTTCTAGAAATAAGAAGGGATAGGATCCAAGCCCTCTGTATGTAGAGATGGAGGTAATAACCACAAATCCCATTACCCTCAGGGACCCTCCTCCATGCCACCCCTCCAAGGCAATCTCAGCCCCTTGACTTTGACAGAGCCACTCGAAGCCTGGGACCTGTCACCATGATGGATCCAAGATTCTAAAGCAAAGCTTGCTAAGTCCCCTCAAAACTCAACAGATGGCTACAGACTTCACCTTTGGGGCTGGCGGTCACCTCAGACCCCCCAAAAAATAAGGGTTTGAGAGGAAAAGGCAAATATAACAGAGCAATCATCAGGCAAAAATTTTGCCTGTCCAGGAAGTCATTGTGTACCATCAGCCTCAAACTCTGGAATAAAGATTAAGACAAAGGCTGCACTGAAGGACATAACCAGCACCATGCCCACACTGAACGCTTTTCCGTGTGGTGGGGGAGAGGGGGACAGGACTTGGCATGTTCTCTTCCCAAAACGCCAGTTAAAAATCTCACCTTCTTCAGAAGGATCTCCGTGACTCACTTCCTGGCAGGGAGCCCTCACCTTATGAAAACTCTATTAGACAACTTACCCAGCAGCTCCCCTGAGGTGTCTAACTGACCTCTCAACCCAAAGGTGGTCCAAAGAGAACTCCATGACCCTCCCCTCAAAAATGACCCTCTTCCAGTTTCTTCCATCTCCACAAATGGGGCCACAATTCAACCAATGGCTCGAGCAAGGCCAGCTAAACAATGTGGGGGACCCAGTGAAAACTGAAGGGCAAGAGTCCCTGTTCCAAAGTTATGAATTTCAAGACAGCAACTACAGAGCATTACACCAAGCACTGGGACTTCAGAGTGCTGGGTCCTGTGTCGCCACACAGGTTGCACGTCCACGGGGCTGGTCCTGGGCCCAAGTCAAAAACCTATGAACTATGTCCACATCCAACCTACCAGCAAGTCCTGTCAGCTCCAACGCTAAACACCTCCTGAATCCACTACTTCATAGCTTCATCCTGACCACTTCATTCTAGCCACGACGATCTCTCTCCTGGACTGTGTTGAAAGAGCCTCCTGAATAGCCTTCCTGACTCTCTCTTGTCTCCCAGCAGCCTGTTCCTCAAAGAGCAGCCAGTATAACTGTTCGACATAAATCAGACTGGGTCCTTACCTAGTCAAAACTCTATGTGGCTTCCCATCAGACTTAAAGCACAATCTGAACTCCTTACCATGATATGAAAGGCCCCGCGTGATCTGCCCCTTGCCACCCCGTCCCACCTCATTCCCCCTACTGCTCTCACTCACCGTGCTCCAGCTACACTGGCCTCCGTGTTGGACTTCAAACACACCAAGCTTGTTCCTGTCTCAAGGACTTTGCACTTGCTGTTCCCTCCACCTGGAACGTTCTTTCCCCAGATATTCACGTGTATTTCAATTATTGGGCTTCCTCCTATCATATAGGTCTCTGCTCAATTGCCATCTCAGAGAAGACTTCCATGAAACCTTTTCTAAAGTAGCCACACACCTCCCTCACTTTCTTCCCATTTTCCCAGCTTTGTTTTTCTCCTGAGTGCTTCTCACTACCTGGACTATATGGTTGTTTTGTTGTGCTTGTTTGCTACTTTCTCTCCCATGCTGAAGTAGGTATTTGATCAGTCTTGTGCATTCATCACTTGTCCAGAAACCTGGACAGTGCTTGGTATGTGGTGCACCTTCTGTACATGGGTTAATTGAATTAATTATGTACTACTTTAAATTATCCGTTGCTGTTCCGTATCTATATGTCTCGATCTATCTTATACCAACTTTAGTGGGACCTTCTACTAAACTTCCAGTTCACATTTCTGAAGCCTTCAAAGTGCTGCACTCAACTCCCATGAACAAAATGCTTCGTGAACATGTTCATTAACTGTTACCAAAAACTTCTATTTTCCTAGTCCGGGAATGACAGATATCATCCATCCCCAATATATGCCTTTGGCGGGCATCAGTAATAGATCATAGAATTCTTCTCCACTAAGACAGGACATTGTCTCAGAATCATTCTCAAAATAGCCTTCCAAGAAACCTTAACTAATGATAAAAGTTTATGCTTAAAACAGTATCAGTTTGGCATCTCTATACTACTTAACAATATGATGAAACATTTGAAAATCACTAACATGGTCCAACTGCCTTGCCTCCCATTTTTAATAAGCAGTCTTCTTAGTAGGCAGAGGACATTACATTAATACAGCCATCCATGTGCTCTGAGTTTACGAACAAGAACAATAGTCCCAGAAGTGGAAAACTGCCTTTTGTCATAATTTAACCTAGAGTAAGTTATGCTTTTGTGAAGAACTTCACTTAAAATGTCAGAAAAAACAATGAATGGGTGGATTACAAAGCCCAGATTCCTTATCCTAAGGTAATTCAAGTCTAGTTTCATATTGATTTTATTGGCACTGCTTGCTGGGAAAACAGACCACTTAACCTTTCTTTACTCATTGGAATTTAAACATGGTACCAATCTAAGGTCTAATAGGATCCCCAGGGTCACCTGAAATTTGGGGTGTGGGTCCCCACCTTCAGCCTCCCATCATCCTGAAGCTACCTTGGGTCCTGTGACTCCTTCTCAGTCCCCAAGCAAGAAAAGCTCTCCCGCTGACTCCCAAGCCATCCCTGTCTCAGCTTCAGTGCTCCATACTGGAAAGTCATGTTCGCCCCTGGCCCATTCACCCCACCCACTTTTCTCTGAGGATTCGCTGTCAGCGCTGGCTCCCACCTTTGGTGGAATCTAAATCCCTCACCATGAGCTAACATGCTCTCCTAGGAAAGGAGCTGTGGCCTGAGCAGACTCTCCAAAAAGAATTAGGAATAAGCACAGTGACCAGCACCATCTTTTCCAGACCCTCTCTGCCTTGTGTCAACCTTTACCCTTAGAAGGTGGCTATAAATTATTTATGTTCCCAAAATCCAGTCCCCTTCTTGTTTCCTCAGGGAGGTCAGTAGGCCATTTCTAGTTCTTGACTATTTGGGCAGCTACATAGCTCATGAACCTGGAGAATAATTCACCTCTTCCATGGTAATGTAATAAACTCATCTCATTGACTCACAGCCTACAGGCAAGATGATCACGGTTTCCAAACCAGACATTCAACAATATTTATTCGGCAGATATTTACTGAGCACCTACTGTATGCCAGATGTTATTCTAGGAAGTATAAAACTGACAAAAAGATAAGGTCACATAGTCTGATGAGGGGCTATTTTTAATTTCTGCAAAAATATATATATAAATTAATTAGGATCTATAAATTAATTCATATACTTAGCAAATCACCTTGTCTGAATATATATTATAAAATCAGAACACACTCGTTAAATCTGACACATACGCTCACCAATGCCCAGGTGATACCCCCAAGAAAAGGAAAATGGTCTTTGGGAAAACCACCATTACACTTTTAGAAAACCAAAAATATCTGAAATGCATCCCAATAGACCACCACCCCTGTGTGGTAAAAGGAGTTTCTCACAGACCCAGTCGACAGCCCCACAGGCCAAAGCCCCCGTTAAAGAAAGTCCTGTCATCCCCTGAACCATGTGCACGGTCTGAACCCCAGACGGCCGAAGCAGCTGTCCCATGGCCAGCCATCTCCTTGGCCCTGCAAAGTACTCCTCTGCTCCCCACCTGCTTGGAGAGCAAGTACTAAGAGTTTGGCTTCCTTTCTCCAGCTGGGCTTGGAAAGCAATTAATTTGGTGCCTGTTAAATCTCCCTGAGCTCCAGCAAGGAAGGTACTTACGGCTGTAGGATGCAGCCAGGGAGAAAAGAGAAGGCATCTCATATGTCCCCATTGGCAGGAAGAATCTATAAATCTATTAACTCTGGCGTCTAAGATAAAGAAGTCTTTTAAAAAGCCACAAGCACCATTTAAGTCCACCTGAGAGTCGTGAGCTGAGTGCAAGACAGAAAGAGAGGGGGCTAGCTCCCCCAAGCCCCAGGGGCTTCTGGAGGCAGCTACGTCCCATAGGAGGGTTATGCTCCTCTCTCAGTTTCATGAATGAGCCATCACTACCCATCTCCCAAGGCAGCCAAGCACACGTGATTCACGGAGGAAGGTAAAGAAGGAGGTTCCAGTGCAGGCCAGGAGGGAAGTTCAAGTGTGCACAGAGGCAGTAAGACAAACTACCTCCTGCCCCCACCCAAGACAGTACATGACCAGGGTAAAGCTTTCCACAGTCTTGACCACTAACAGCCCATACGTGCCAAGACCAACTCTGAGCCTGGACGTTTGGCACCCCATGCATGCTCTCATCCAATCCCCAGAAGAAGCCTGTAAGGGAAGTCCTGTATCACCCCTGGTTTACAGAGAATGCCGGGCTTACCCAGTGTCATACAGATAATAAGGAATAAACTCCAAGCCTGTCTGGATTGAGAAACTGTGCTCTGAATCACCATCATAAAAGTGAGGGGAATGCCCAGGAAGAGACCCAGCCTCCAGCCTCCCTAGTCCCTGTCCATTTCTAGGGTCTCAGTGCTATGCCCCCTCTGTTGGTCCTTCCAGCCCCCAAGATGGGGAAAAAAGGACAGATGAGTTGCAACCTACTTTATTGAGAGTACAACAATAAAGATTTACGAGTCTGGGGCCACACCTCCAGGGGGTAAATCCTCACTGTCATAGCTTGGGAGAGTCAGTTAACCTCTCTGAACCTCCGTTTTCTCACCTATAGAAAATGGGGCTAATGATTACCTGAACATCACACCTGGCTAAGGGGATTAAATGAAAGAAGGAATGCCAAAGTCTTGGCAGAGAGCCTGGCTCAAAGAAAGAGTCCAGAGATGGCAGATAATATTGTCATCACCCCGATCAACACCCAAAGCTGCAATGGGCTGAGAACACACTATGGTAGGATCCATTCATTCATGCATGCAGCAAGCATTTACTCAACACCCACTAAGTGCCAGGCAGTATTGCTGGGTCGTCTGGACACAGCAGTGAGTAAAGACAGATGCAGGCCCTGCCCTCATCAAGCCTACCCTATAGTGGGAGAGACCAAAAAACAAACGAACAAACAAAAAAACCCTAGTATTTTTCCATTTTGTCTCCTAATCTGGTCGCTCATGCGCAATGGGAAAAAATGGAGTAGACGACAAAGCCACTGCCTACCAAGGCCTGAAGTGATGGGAAAACTCCAGCTCCCACCTTTCTCCCTCCCAATATGAACCCCTAAGAAGCCCAGGACCCCCCCATATCATCACCTCTGTCCCACAACAGCAGGCCTCAGGCTGCATTCAACCCATTCAATAAACAATTTACCCAACAAATTAACCAAAAGGCTAATATCTATGATATGTCATGAATTCCTTTCAACCTGTAAGAAAAAGAGAAGGGACTCAATTTTTTTTTTATTGCAAAAGAGGTGAATTGGCAATTCAGGAGGGAAAACATAACCAAAGCAGTAAGAAATTCCTATTACCCAGCCCTGGCAAGGATGTGAGGGAAGAGACACTCTGAACACTGGCGGTGAGAGCAGAAACTGAAACAGTGATTTTTGGATGGCACTTTGGCAGGCCTCGTCAAAACTGAAATCGTGCGTCCCTTTGAATTAGCAAAGTAAGTCCACTTAGCATCTATCCTACAGGAACATTCAAACAAGTGAGCAAAACTATTCTGTCAATGCTATTCATTAAAACTTCATTTATAATAGCAATAAGAAAATAGGAAACGGGCTACGTACCCACCAATAGAGAACTGGTAAAACAAATTTTAATATGTTTGTTCATACAATCAATGCTATGCAGCTGTTTTTCACAAAGGAGTTAAATGTGGAAAAGGAAGCCTACAATGTATTGTGAAGTGAAAAAAGAAAATGGCAAAACAATATGGTATTAGCCTGTTTTTGTAATTGTGTATATGTGCATTATGCTGACAAAGAAAAACAAAACTAGACATCCCACACTGAATTGTTAGAAATGGTTACCCTTGAGGAGTGGAATCTGGGGAAGAACAGGGAAAGCTTCTAATTTTTACCTTCTACACTGTTGGGTTTTTTTTATTTTTTATTGTTCTATTACAGTTGTCTCAACCCCCACCCCCATTTCTTTGCCCCACCCTGCCCACCCTCCCACTCCCACAGTCAATACCCACCCTGTTGTCCACTGGTCATTCATACATGTTCCTTAATTAGACCCTTTCCATGCTTTTCCCCATTATCCCCCTCCCCCTTCCCCTCTGGTCACTGTCAGTCTGTTCCTTGTTTCCATGCCTGTGATTCTATTTTTCTTGTTTGTTTGTTTTGTTCATTAGGTTCCTCTTGTAAGTGAGATCATATGGTATTAGACTGGCTTATTTCACTTAGCATAATGCTCTCCAGTTCCATCCATGCTGTTATGAAGGGTAGGAGTTCCTTCTTTCTTGCTGCGTAGTATTCCATTGTATAAATGTACCAGTTTGTTGATCCACTCATTTACTGATGGGTACTTAGGCTGTTTACAGCATTTGGCTATTGTAAATAATGCTGCTATGAATGTTGGGATGCATAAATTTTTTTGAATTGGTGTTTCAGGGTTCTTGGAGTATAATCCCAACAGTGGGATCACTGGATCAAAAGGCAGTTCCATTTTTAGTTTTCTGAGGAAATTCCATACTGTGTTCCACAGTGGCTGCACTGGTCTGCATTCCCACCAACAGTGCAACAATGTACCAAGGTTCCCTTTTCTCCACATCCTCGCCAGCATTTGTGGTTTGTTGATTAGTTTATGATGGCCATTCTGACCAGTGGGAGGTGGTATCTCATTGGGGTTTTAATCTGCATCTTTCTGATGGCTAGTGATATTGAGCATCTTTTCATATGTCTCTGGGCCCTCTGTATGCCCTCCTTGGAGAAATGTCTATTCAGGTCCTTTGACCATTTTTTAATTGGATTGTTGTCTTCCTGGTGGTGATTTTCTTTTTATTTTAAAATTTTGTTAACACTCTTATAATTTGAAAAAATACAATGTGGTAAAGTTGCTTAAAAAAACATTGAATTGTAGTTAAAATAGATTAATTTTATGATATATAAATCATGCCTCAAAAAGTTGTTCAAAAGAAGAAGTTACATATTTGCTCAATGTGCAACAGTATTAGTTGAGCAACTACCATGTGTTAGGCACTCTTCAAAGCATTGGGAAAGGAACAATAAATAAGAGACAATTCTAGCCCTCATGAAGCTTACATTCTGATATGAAATACTTATTTCATCATAGTAAAACTATCTTCTATTACAATATTTTAGTTTATTTGCAGTCTCAGTTACATAAAATATGTAATCGAAAATAAATACATATTTTTTAAGCATATGACCATGCTTCACATGCTGGGACATAAGAAGACAAAAAGAATAAAAATAGTAATAATATCTGACTCTTGAAAAGCACTTCTCATTTTCCCATGGTTCTGCCATCCACCCCTCGACCGACTCAGCAAGAATCCAGTAAGACATAGCCCTGCTCCTGCGCTGAGGAGACAAATGCATCAAAGGTCATGCAACTGAGAAAAGAATAAAGTCACATTCCAAGTAGATGTCACCGGGCACCACGTGGCAAAATGCCAAGTGTGTGACCCAGAAAGCAAGTCCCAGAAAGGTCACTGTGGATGGGAAGGCGCCAGGAAGCTGCAGGGGAAGGTGGTCAGGGGCTCTGATGGGTCTGTCCCAGAAGGAGCAAAAAGGGACATCTATCCTGGACCAAAATACACCCAGGGCCCCACATTTAGACTGTCAGTATTGACTCCCAGCTAGACTACCTGGAAGCACAAAGACCCACGGACAGTAGTGAGAGACAAAATGTCTTCATTGTCCAACTTTAAGCTTCTTTCCCATTGCCAGACCACACTGCGCATGATACACTATGAATTGATTTATACTTAGAAATCTTCTATGATAAAGAAAAGAACTGGATTACATTTATTATGTGTGTGTGTGATTAAACTTTAATTTGTCAAACACACACTTTAAAAATATACCACAGCTTTTCAAATCCTATTTTGAAATTATTTCTTCTCCCCCCATTTCCTTCATTTCTTCTTTCCTCTTTTCCTTCTTCCTTCTTCTGCTCCTTCTTCATTTTCTCTAATTTTATAGAACCCTCCCAAACTCTACGTGGCCCAGACATCTCTTAACCCCTGTAAGAATCTCCGCACCTGAGTTGGTCCCTGGAGAGGACATGCCTCTGTGAGAGAATCTGGAGTCCCTGGAGGCATTTTCGTATTTGCAGGGTTTGAGTCAAACTCAGAGGAGGCAGAGAAGGACAGATGAGTGAGGAGCATGTTTCCTTCTATGTTATCAAGGAATCAGCACATTTTTTCTTGTAATGGGCTAGCTAGGAATATTTCAAGTTTTTGGTCTTCGTCACAATCACTCAACTCCCCACTGACTGTCAGTGAAAGCAGCCATACATGGCATGCAGATGAGTAGGCACCACTGTGTTCCAACAAAACTCTACCTCCAAAACAGGCCCCAGATCAGATTTGGAGGGCAGACCATAGTTTGCCAATTCTTGCATTTCATGATTAATTTGTCTTGCTCATGTAGTTTAATTAAAGGAAACTAGTCCCTACTTGGCAACTTAGAAACTGCAAGTAACCGTGCTGGTTTATTTACATTCCCCTGGAGGTCAGGCCCTATCTGCAAAGAAGGTGATACAAAGGGAAGGTAACACATAAGATAATAAGAATCTGAATGATCTTTGTGGTAAAATAAAGGCATCTTGTATCACTTTGATTAAATTATTACAATTTAATGCCTTCTCCTGTTGATATTCTTAAGTGCCCTATTTCCTTGCATCTAAGATACCATTAGTTTTAAAACAGTATTATTTTAGGAAACTCTAAGAAAAATAAAGCACTGAAAATTAAACTATGACATGTCGCCCTGATTTGAGATATATATGAGGTCTGTCTGGGAAAAGTCCTGCCATTGTTAATACAATGAGCACAGTTTGCATGACATCAGTATAACCTGGCGGCCAAGGAGGGTGGACTGGGAGGCACATGCATGGACAATGACGACTTCACTGTACTAGTCAGTGGGGGCAGGAGACACCATGGAGTGAGCACGTGTACTGTATGGCTGTCGCAATCAAAATGACTGAGCAAGCAGAGCAACAAATCGGCATCGAATTTTGTGTTAAGCTTGAACAGTCCTGCACAGAAACTACTCAGATGATTCAGAAGGCTTTCAGGGACAATGCAATGAGTGTAGCATACATAAAAGTGTGGCACAGATGCTTCAAAGATGGTCGAGAACCTGTTGAAAGTGATCCACATTCTGGAAGGCCTGCGATAGGCAGAACACATGAGGAAGTTGAACATGTATGGGCGGCAATCAACAAAGATCGGCGACTGACAGTGTGGGAACTAGAAGCTGATCTGCAGATTCCAAAAACCACTGCGTCCAAGATTTTGATGCAGGATCTTGGCATGAAACATGTTGTAAAATCATTCCATGGCTTCTGCTACCAGAGCAGAAGGAACATCGTGCTGCAGCTGGGAGAACTGTGTGAGGTCCCAAGGTGCCTACTTTGAAGAGGACTTAAGCATCATTGTCCTGTGTACAATGTTTCTTGTATCTTATATCTTCTTCAATAAATGTCTCTATTTGTTAATAGTACATGGCTGGATTCTTTCTGGACAGATCTCGTATGGATACCAAAATTTGGGGGACAAGGGAGGAGTATGTCTTAGAATCACTGAATCCCTGAATCACTCTGGCAGGTTCTCCCCTGACTGGCACAGATTTAGTGACCTAGGATTATATACCCTTTTTAAGGCAGCTTTACTGAAATACAATTCACATACCACACAATTCACCTATTTAAAGTGCACAGTTCAGTGGATGTTAATATAGTCAGATTAATATAACCATCACCACAATTAATTTTAGGATATTTTAATTACCCCCAAAAGAGACCTTAGCCCTCATCCCCCAATCCCCCAAGCCCCTAGCCCTGGGCAACCACAGATACACTTTCTATCTCCCAACTGATTCATGAGTAAATTAATGTGATATGTCAAGATGACAGAAGATTACTCAGGAATGAAAAGAAAGAAAATACTGACACATGCTACAACATGGATGAACCATGAAAACTTATTTTCAAATGAAAGAAGCCAGATATAAAAAACAATGTAATGTATTATTTCATTTATATAAAATGTCCAGAATGCATCTCCTTTTTATGGACCTGATCCCAACTCAATTCTGCAGTGAACAACAGTTGTCGAGTCATAATACCATGCATGTCAGTTCCCGGTGCTCGATGTTCAGAATCAATCTATAGACAGAGAGAAGATAAATGCTACAGCAAACCTTCGACAGTGTGAATGTAATAGTAAGCAGGCTGGGGAAGTGCAGGAGGGATGGTAGGAAATGCAGAAATACGAATTTCTTTGTCTTGTCTATTACACAGTCAAGAAATACTGCCTCACGTTGATTAATACAGAATGCATTATCTCAAGCTACAGTATTAATCATAAGGAGAGAGAGAAATGAAAATGGGGATGGAAGGAAAGGTATAGGTGGACAGAATAAGCTAAAGTCTACACCTTTCATTCATTTATTCCTATTCATTTCATTCATTCCACAAATATTTATACTGAGCTGGAGACGCAAGGCCAGGAGGGTCAATAGCTCCTCCCTGCCAGGTGGATTCTCTCTCTAATGACTCCAAAAAGGCTGAGCTGCTGACAGCCTGTGGTGGATGCAGTAACAGCCCCACCCCTTCACACCATCCTGCAGCCATAGGCTTTGGGCACATGACTTGGTAGTTTCTCCCACTAAAGAGGTGGGGCCTATTCCCCTACCCCTTGACTTGTGTTTGGCCATGTGACTGACTCAGCTGATGGAAAGTCAACAGATTTGCTGTTACCAAAGGTCTGAAAAGAGCTTATGTGATTGGGCTCTGCCACTACCTTAAGAATATGCCCAGGCTAGCCCACCGGTCCCAAAATAAATAAGGAGAAAAAGGCGTGGAACAAACCCAATCACCCAGCGGAGACACATCTGATTTATCCCACACCTACTGAACCCTCAGACACATTAAAGAGGAACTGGGTGGGAGCTGAAATCAAGACAGGGTCTGGCTCTTTCTCTTTCTGGAGTCACAAGGTCTCATCTCTATGTGGATTCCACATCTCCGCCTCTGATTCCTGGATGTGAAAATGTGATTGGCCCAGCTTGATTTCGGTGGCCATTCTTCAGCCAATCAGCTGTGGCCAGGCAGTGGACTTAAGTGGCTGGCTGGCAGCTCAGCATGAGCACAAGACCAGCCAGAATTGGGCAGAGCTGGACATTTCTGTAGTAGAGTATATCTATTATGTGTATACCTGGGGCTTGGTGGACCTCAAAAATTCTGTGCTTAATTGAATAAAATAGCCTAGAAAGAGCTCCGTGGTCTGTTTGCGGGCATTAGCAATTCTTTGCCATCAAGCCTGAGTTTTCCATAAAAGCATGGTATTAGTTTGCTTGGGCTGCCATAACAAAACACCACATGCTGGGCAGCTTAAATAACATAATTTGTTTTTCTCACAGTTCTGGAGGCTGGAAGTCCAGGATCCAGGTGCCAGCAAATCTGGTTTCTAGTGAGGGAGGCCTCTCTGGGTGGCTTACAGATGACTGTCTTCTTGCTGTGTCCTCACGTGGTCTTCCCTCCGTGTGTACGTCCCTGGTTTCCCCTGTGTCCAAATGTCCTCTCCTTACAAGGACACCATTCAGATTGGATTAGGACCCACCCCAATGGCCCCATTTTTAACTTAATTACCTCTTTAAAGGCCCTATCTGCAAATACAGTCACATTGGGACTCTGTCTTAAGGGTTAGAACTTAAACGTATACATGGGGGGAAGGGCACAATTCAGTCCAAAAGGTCACAAGGGGCTTTGACTTAGCCTGAGAAATGGCTGGCCCCAGGTGCCTGACTCCTAAGCAACATGGGGCCCATGTAATTCAGATCTTTCTGGTCCCCATACAGGGCCTTCAATCTCTCCCTCTCCCAGAGGATTCTCCTCATTCTTAGAAATGACCACAATGAGGAAAATGTAAAATCAGGGAAGGATGACACGATTTCTAAGCTTTACTTCCGAGCAGTCCCAGACCACAGACCCCGGCAGCTTGATGATACGAGATGATTTAACTACGGATGAGGCTGCCGGTGGCTTTATGAGGGGTGCTAAGATGAAAATTATCTTCTTGGGTTTCATTTTCATTTTGGTTTAATGAGGTAGGAGACTCTCGTTTTGCAAAGTAGGGCAGCTGGCTGCTGAGACCAGGGATTTGGGTAGGGGGATGCTGCTCTGCTATTTCCAAAGTTAGGAAGGGGGAGGTGGCGGGAGGGTGTTTGCCAATCAAATCCCAGGAACTGATTTGGAAGGCGGGGCCTTTCTCTCTGAAGGCTAAAATTAAGCGGTGGCAGCTGCAAGGTTAACATTTGTGAATTTCAAAGCCAGGCAAGTGTCAAGATTTGAATTAATACAGTGAATGCTCTTTTAATTGGACCCAGCTTGAGATGATTCTGATCATTGCCTTGGACTAAAGGACTACTCCTATTTTAAACTTGAATTCTTAAGAGAGTGGCCCTCAAACTCTAGGGTGCCTGGGAATCACCTGTGGAGCTGTGGGACATGGAGATTTCCCAGGGCCTCCCCCAAGATCTGCAGATTCATTCTGCAGACCGGGGCAGGGTCCCAGGCGGAATCCGATTAATAGGTGGGTGTAGGGTCATTGCAAAAAGTCCCAGGGCATTTTGATAGAGGGAGCTTATCACCCAGACTTTTGGAATCTGTGGATGGAAATTTATTCCATAATCACCCTGAAACTGCTGTTCCCAGTTCTTTCCTAAGTAACAGAAAGCGCTCGTCTCCTGGATCGTCGCTCTGGCTCCGTGCCCCAGTCTACCTGTCCCATGGTACTTCTTCATCACTCTACCTCCAACAGCCAACATCTCCCTGAACCAGAAGGCACCCTGACAAGGCAGGGACTTTTGTGTTTGTTCACTGCTATCCCCAGTTCCTAGCACGTGGCCTGGTACACGGTACTTAGGGGACTCAAGAGTTGGAAAATTTTACTTTAAGGTAAATGGTTATAAGCCTAGTAAGTAATGCATATGTTAAAGCTTTGTTTCAGAAACTACAGATAAGGCCCATCCTGGCTCCTGGGAGAGTCAGCCAACCTCCTGGGGCACTGCTAAAGACCACCGCCTGGGGACCAGCGGAGGCACCTGGGCCATTGTGTTCCAGGGAGAGACAGACAATCACCTGCCCCTGGGAACGCTAATAACGACCCGACCCGGGACAGGAATGCTGCAGTTTCTTTCACCTAATTCTCCCTGAATTTCAAAACCCCTCACTGCACCTTGTTTATTCCCTGTTATAAAAACCTTGGCCTGGAAAGAAAATATAAGACGGTCTGTTAGGGTGTGAACCCTCTATCTTCTCAGAGCACCGGCCATCTGAATAGAGCGCCCATACAGATTCAATCCGTGTCTCTGCTTACTGCGTTCGGCAGCGACAGGCAGCAGGAGCTCGGTGTCTTTCCCGGTTTCGCTTACTCAATAGAGGGTTGAGAAAATGGTTTACAGTTGCTCGTATGGAAAATAATACATTAGTTAATAAATAATAATACAAGAATGAGCTCTATGTTTCGCATACTCACAACTGTAAACCTACTTTTGCGCCACCCTGTATTACTGAATTAATTAAAGAATTAATATCTTGAGTCCATGCTGTGCTTTTTGTTGAGATGTTATATTAATCATTTGGATGTCTGGTATTAAAATGGAATTATCAGGTAGTGCCTAATAGGCGGAAAACTTTCTTATATTTTCCCTCCCTCATTCACTGCCAGACATCAGCATCCAGGCTGCCCAGCGTCAAATTAACAGACTCTGCTCAAAATGTTTCTCTTTTTAACAGAGGCCAATTACCCCTCCTAAACCAACATGCCTACAGACCTCCGAGGCGGCACAGCCTCTACAGTCCAGCTGGGAAAAGCGCAGACTACCTGCTTTCCAGGTCCTGTGGTAAAAAGTCTAGAACAAGATGCAGGACAGGGACATCTGGGGTCTGTCCGGTCACAGCCCACTGGGCAAATAAATGCAACGGAAAAAGCTAGTCTCTAAGTAGTTTCTTCCTGTATCTTCCTGTGTCCTTCCTGAAACTCCTCCATATCCCTAAGTGTGTTGTGGGGCCCAAAGTGGTGGAAAGGGACTTGGACCTTTAACTGCTATTTTTGGTGCTAATAGTTCTGTGGGAGCCTCTCTCGGAGTCTCTCGGTGGCTGAACGAGCTGACTCCTGGGTATGCGCTAGGGCTCAGAAAGTTTGACACTCTGCTAGTCACATTCTCTCTCTGCGTTTCCTTTACCCGAGGTCCTTAGGGCCTCAGCCACAAGATCGGGGTGAGTCTTGGAAACATAAAAGGGTAAAGGGGTTCAGAGATGCTATTACGCACTATTAGAATGAGTAAGATAAATACTGACAATACCAAATGTTGACAAGGGTGGTGAGCAACTGGAATTCTCATACACTGCTGATGGAAATGCAAAATGATGTAGCCGATCTGGAAACCAGTTTAGCATTTCTTATGAGGTTAAACGGGCACTTACAATGTGATGAAGCAATTCCACTCATGGGTCTTTCTCCTGGAGCAATAAAAATGTATGTTTGTACAGAAGCCTGAACATGAATGTTCAAAGGAGCTCTATATATAACTGCCAAAAACTGGAAACAAACGCAATGACCTTCAGTGGGTGAATGGGTGAACAGTGGTACACCCATACAACAGAATATGATTCAACAATAAGAAGGAACTATTGATAAACAAACACCTTGTATGATTCTCAAAGGCCTTATGCTAAGAGAAGGTAGCTATTCTGAAAATGTTTACATATTGCATAATTTCATTTATAGGGTATTCTTGAAAAGACAAAACTGCAGGGACAGAAAACAGGTCTGTGGTTGCCAGAGGTTGGGGTGGGAGGGAGAGGTGACTACAAAGGGGTGCAATTAGGGAGTTTAGGGGTGATAGAGTTGTTCTGTATCCTGACTGTGGTGGTGGATACACAATTCTACACATAGAATTGTACACCTCCTAAAAAGTCAGTTTTACTGAGTGTTAATTTAAAAATTAAATTAAAAATGAACGAGGTGGAAAATCAGCTGGATTGTGCTAAATTTAGTTTTCCCACTACTGTGCAGGAACAGGAGCTTGTCAAATAAAAGTAAGTGCAGATACAAAGAACCGAGTGCGTTCCCACCCGTCAGAGCCATGACTATGACCTGTGCCTTTTAGAAGTAACTGGGAAAAGGCAACAGGGGGGGAAGCAGGGCAAGAAAGAGGAGGAGGGTATGAAGAGGAAGAAAAGAGATGATGTATAGGAAGTCAGTGCTTCTCAAGCTCCAGCGGGTGGGGGACATAGAAGCCACCTAAGTGTTGTTAAGATGCAGGTCTGACAAGCAGGTCTGGGGTGGTACAAGAGTCTGAATTCCTAAGGACCTCCCACATGATACTGCTGTTGCTGGTCTAGGACCCCAGGGCGAGGGGCCAGGTGCTGGGCAGAAGGACTTTGCACTAAGCAAAGAAACTCAACAATAAAAGAGGCTTGTGTGTGCACATATACCTGGGCTCCTCTCACCTGAGGCAGTGTGTTTGAAAGCACTTTGAAAACTGTTTAGTGCTGTACAAATGTAATAGGATAAGGCCCATAAAAATAATACAGTATCTGTCAGCATCACAAAACTCAGGGCCTAATGAAGGGGTTAAACCCAGACCGAGCTTAGATCCCATCCCATTGTGCCTGACATCCCCCAACTGTTTATCCTTAATCTATGTCACAGGTACCCTAGTGGTGGGCAGGGTTTCACAGAGCCCTCAGCGAGGCTGAGTGTGATGAGTAGCTGTGCCGGATCAGGTTTCCTGGAGGAATGCTGAAGCTCATCAGCTGGCTTCTGAAGCCCAGGTTGCCTTATTAACATGCGAATAACTGAGTTTTACTTTTCAGAGCTTCCAGCTCAGCAATGCTAATGAAGCTATTGCTTTAAAAGTCCATCTCCTCTAAAATGTCTAATTAATCTAATGCTCGCGAAGGTGCACAGATCAAAGCGTCTGCAGAGCCGTGGGGCACAGCGAGTAAGGCAAGGCTGCTGATGGTGGGGCCAGATGTTTCGGATGCCAGGGATCCCAGACAATTAGCACAAGCAAGGTGGGAGAATAAAAGCTGGCCCAGCAGTGTTTTTCAAACTGCAGTCCGTGACCCATTTGTGAGTCCTGAAACCAATTCAGCAGGTCATGACTGGCAACTTATTTAATCACATGGAAAAATAAGAAGAGGAAAAGAAAGGAGGGGAAGAATGTCCATTGCAGATAGTGAAGGTAAGTATTATATGAAGTCATATACATATATATTTACACATGTGTAGAGACTGAGTCACCAAGCAAATGCAATTTTTAAAACATATACATAGATAGTATTTTATCAGATGCCAAGATTGCTGTGTTTTGAGAACATTAAACCATTTGATCTTCATAAGGTAAGTATCCCAATTGTATTTTATAATGGAGAAAACTGAGGCACAGAGAGGTAGAAAAACTGGCCCAGAACACACAGCTAGTGAATGGAAAGATTCAAGTGTGTCCAACTTCAGAGCCCACAATGTAAACAAAACTCTAGGTCCCAAGGACTTCGGACCCCAAGTTCAGGACAAAAGTTCACGAGAGAGAGGCACTCACAAGTGCTAGGATAATAAAAACTGGTAACAATTGCTACCATGGGGTGTGATCCCTACTCTGCTAAGTGTTGTACGTGCACTATCACATCTAACCCTCAAAATAAACAAAATGAGGTAGGCACTGTGGTCATTCTCGTTTTTCAGATCATAAACTGAGGCTCAGAGAAAGAAATTATTCACGCAAGGCTACAGAGCTGGTAAGGGAAACAGTCCGAGCAGTTGTTATGGCACCGCAGGATCTGAGCTGATCCTTGAAGGATGGGGAGGATTTGGAGGCTCAAGTGTCCCGTGGCATGTAAGCTCTAAGAGGACAAAAGGCCTTGAGCAAGGGTATTTCCGGCCACTGGGAGTCTCTTTGCTTGAGAAGGACAGATCAGTTCAAGCTGCCTTGGAAAGTAGCCTTGCTGGAGGCTTAAAGGGTGCCTCCCAGGACAGGAGTGATGCCAAGGTGAAAAACCCTCAGCGTAGAGGCTGAAAGTGAGCCTCTCCCCACTCCCAGGGAGCCCAGCCCAGCACCCAGTTGTGCATGCGTGGTTGAGTTAGATTTGTATCTGCTGGGCAGTCTGAGAGACCCTTTAATCATTTACCCTTCTGGGGCTTTTTCTACTGCTCTGGTTTTGTTTTTTTATACTTTTTTCTTGGAAACTCCCACAGCTGGAAAAAAATCCAAAATGCCCTTTGTCAAAAGCAAAACCAGACCTGGAAAATATAATTAAGAGCTTGAGCTCTGGAATCAGACATGCTGGTGTTCAGGTCCCATCTATCCTCTGAGGTAACGTGCTTCACCTCTCTGAACAACAGGGACAGCCCAGGACCCACCACGGATGGTAGATGCAGAAGGTAAAACAAAGGAAAAAGCCTCTAAAGGGCCTAGCAGGGTGGATGGACACAGGGAGTGCTCAGTGGGCACTCGGTGATCAGTGCCAGTGTAAGAAGTGTATCAAGGGGTGAGGTCCCTGCTCCTTTCTGCAGTGGTCACCCTGGAGGAAGACAGGCCCAGAGCCCTCTCCCCTGACTCTGGGTATCACATACGTGCAGAAGCCACACACCATGCACATTCTCTCCTGTGTTGCCAGTGATCCGCATTTCAACCAGTGGCAATTTTGCCGCCACTGCACCCCGCCCTTGGAGACATTTTCAGTTGAAGGTGTTAGTGGCATTTAGTGGGTAGAAATCAGGGATGCTGCTCAACATCCTACAATGCACAGGATGCCCCCATAACAAAGATAATCTGACCTCAAATTTCAACAGTGCCAAGGTTAAAATAACTGTCTAGCCAAAATGCATTCAGTCCCCAATGCTTGGATGCAAACAAGTTAAGTACAGTTTATCTGAGACCCAAGAAAGACATAGAGCCAGCAGTAGTAGCAGCATCTAAAAATCAAAATTTCTGCCCACAGATGGAAGGCCCCAGGAGCTGTCTGAGTCCCTGCCATGGCAGAGGGCAGCTTGCAGCAGTGATGAGCCAGAGACAGGGCGGCCACTGGGGCAGCACCAGGGAGAATAATATCACAGTGGGCTCAGCTGTACACACACATCCCGGAGCCTCGTCATACCTGGGGCTTCCTGGTGACTCTCTGGAGCCTCCAGCTCCTTCTATCCAAAGCTCAGGGCTTCAGGCTGTGGTTCTAATATGGAGAGAGGCTAGCATACCCCCCTGCAGACTCCAGACCACTTCCTGACCACTCTAGGAGAGCCTATGACTATATCAGCCCAGGAACACTATTTCTGCGTCCTCTCTCTTTCAAGACACATTTCACATACTCTGCAGCAAAAAGGACAACATGTATGGTGTCTAAGATATAATGAGTTTACATCCCATTACATCTTAGTAATGGGACCTGTAACCCTTCTAAAAGATCTATAAGAAGAAGAAGATAGAGTTTTTAGAGGGCCTTCTTCTGGATCTATTGTTTTCCATTCTGGGCTTTCTGGAAACTCTAGCAAAGCACTAAACTTGCTCAATGCAATTGCTTCTGCTCTCTGCCTAAATACTGGAAGTTCCTGTCTACACCAATATGCTTCCCATCTCTGTCTTTGCCTAGGATCCTCACCCAATCTTGGCTCATTATTTTGCTTATTTATTCTTCAAGACACAATTCAGGCACAATCTCCTCCAGAACCCTTCTCTGAACCCCCAGATTGGGCTAAATGATTTTCCTCTGTGCCCCCAGAAACCCTGTGCACACTTGCAGCACAGAGAGAATGCTGCCATGGGTTCACCAAGCCCAATTTCATTCTCCTTCTGGACTCGTAGCTAAACTATATTTCCCAGCCTCCCTTGTAGTAAGGCCATGTGACTACATTCTGGCCAATGAAAGGTGGACAGAAGTGATGTCAGCCCTTGCAGAAATGACCCATGAAAACCTCCCTTGATATCTCTGAGGCTCCCTCTTTCCCTATCTGCTGGGCGGATACAGAGAATTCAGCAGAGAGCATCAAAGCCCAGAGTATAATTTAGGCACAGAATGGAAGGAACCTGGATACCTGAGTGACTGTATGGAAAGCTGTCCCACCAACACCACCATGAGCTGTCATGTCAGCAACAACCTTCTATTGTGTTAAGTTACCAAGATTTTACCGTTGTTATTATAGCAGCTAGTGTGACTTTTCCTAGCTAACACAATACCTCTGCCTTTGGACATAACATATGACACTGAAATGGTCCATCTGCCCTACCAGAGTGGGAACTCACCAAGGACAAGGTCCATGTAGCCTCGATCACCCCTCTGCCCCCAGTGCCCGGCAGAGCTTGACCCACAGCTGCTGCCCAACAAGATGTCTCTAAGAGGGTTCCTAGGACTCCCAGATGGAATATCATGGTTCAGGGATAAAACAGCCCTAGCAGGGCTGTGGTGAGAAAAGAAGAGACTGAAAAAGCCACTGGGGAAGCAGATAGTCAGACCCTGTTGGGATAGGCCTGAAAAGCAAAAACGAATCAAGAGCAAACTCCAAAGGCAGTGGGTAATTTGGGAGTGGCCACGTGGCTCACGATGACCACCTTTCCCTGGGGACAACGCCCCATGCTACAGAGGTAGGCCCCTCTCTATGTCATGTTTGTACTTCCCACAGCCAATTAGACCTGAGGTCCATATTTAATCCTCG
The DNA here is from genome assembly GCF_022682495.2 of Desmodus rotundus. NCBI lineage: Eukaryota > Metazoa > Chordata > Mammalia > Chiroptera > Phyllostomidae > Desmodus > Desmodus rotundus. Next base: position 102,058,259 of record NC_071387.1, on the reverse strand, counting down.
CTGGGTTCAATCAGTCTCTCTCCTTGGGTATCCGGAACTGGGATAGACAGATGGCCAAAACATGTATCTGCAGGGCAGTGCGGACTGTAACCTGCAGACTTGGGAGCTATGGACACCACATTCCTCCTTGTAGACAGGAAACGAAGCAGCAAGTCTGCAGAAAAGGAAGGTAAAGCAGGTTTCCAGAGAAGCAGAGATGAGAGACACAGGGGGAAGATGCCAGGTCCCTGAGCATTCTCTAATCTCCAGTTCTAGTATCTTCCAGGGGCACCGCTGCACTCTTGCCCTGAATTCCAGGAATGTATTTTTTATTGCTGCACAACCAGTTACCACAAAAGCAGCAACTCAAAACAACACCCATTTATTCACTCTCAGTCCTGCAGGTCAGAAGGCTGGAATGGCATGACGGGGCTCTCTGCTCAGGGCTAAAATCCAGGTGTCAGCCACACTGAATTCTTCTCTAGAGGCTCTAGAGAAAAATCCGCTTCCGAGCTCATTCTTGTTGGCAGAATTCAGTTTTCTGTCGACTGTCATCAAGGGGCCACTGTCATGTCCTATAGGCCACTCCCATTCCTTGCCATGTGGCCACCTCAATCTCAAGCCAGCAGCAGTGGGCCAAGTCCTTCTCCTGCTTCAAATCTCGGACTGTCCTTCTGCAGCCAGAGAAAAGCCTCTGCTTCGAAGAGTTCTTGTAGGTCGGGGCCACCTGGATAACCTTCCTATCTGAAGGTCCACTGATTTGGGATGTTAGTTACATCTGCAAAATTCTTGACTGCGGTGGCTAGACTCAGTTTGAATAACTGGGAGAGAGCAGGGGCAGGAATCTTGAAGGACCATCTTGGAATTCTACCACATTGCAGAACCTAGTCTCCATTGGATAAAGTCTCCTTTTTGGCTTAAGTCAACACTATTATTTCCAACTAAATAATTTCAAACAATCCACAAAGTAAAGGGAGGCAGGGCTTGCTCACCCTGAGTGGGAAAATGTGAGAGGCCAAATTTTTAAGAGAGCTGGCCGGGTTTAATACCAGTCAATGAGAATAATCTGGTTAAAGCATCTTGGCTAGAATCCAAACCTATGGATATCCACATGAATTACCCAGAACATGACTCTGCTCTTTTATATCAGAGGCCCACAGCTGCCTTCATTGACCAGCCATCTCCTGCTTCTTAAAAAACAATTTTTAGAGACAGAAAGTAGAGTAGGGATTAGTGAGGCCTGCAGGCAGAGAGGAAAGGGCAGTTATTGCTTAATGGGTTCAGAGTTTCTATTTGGGATGATGAAAAACTCGGAAATAAATAGTGGTAATGGTTGCACAACTGTGTGGACGTACTTAATGCTACTTTACACTTAAAATGGTTCAAATGGCAATTTTTATATTATATATATTTTATTACAAATGTAAAGTTTGTTTTTTTAAAAAAAAGCAATATGATGCCTAAAAAAAGGAGAGAGAGAGAGAGAGAGAAAGCATCCTTAAGAAAGTTACACTTGGCCCCAGCTGGTGTAGCTCAGTGGATTGAGCACCAGCCTGAGAACCAAAGGGTCACCGGTTCGATTCCCAGTCAGGGCACATGCCTGGGCTGCAGGACAGGTTCTCAGTTGGAGGTGCACAAGAGGCAACCACACATTGATGTTTCTCTCCCTCTCTTTCTCCCTCCCTGTCCCTTTCTCTGAAAATAAATAAATAAAATCTAAGAGAATTTGACTTGAGATATAAAGAATGAGTAATAGCTGGGCAAGAACTTGGAAGGGGCAGGGTGCAAGGGGGTGAGGGGTGAGGATGGGTGGATTTTCAGTCTAGGAGCTAAAAGGCAGCCATTGGATGGAGCAGAGATTGCAAGGGGGACAGTGAGGCATCTCTGGTAGCCAGAGAACCTAAAGAGGGTAGGACCTGAGACCACAGGGGCCAGATGGCGTCTTGTCACAAAATTCTGCCTTGTCCACCAACAGGTGACTCTCCAAATTCAGGCGCATGAGTATGTGCATGATGGGCCCTGGGGCCTTCTTTTAGGGTGCTTCTAGATGATGGGAAGGCATAGATTGTTGGACATCTGAGTGTGATCACCCTATGTGGTCTCAGGGGAAAGGCAGAAGGTCCCACCCTCTGCCCACCTACCAAAACAAACAATGTAGGACTGCAATCATGCAATTACATTTTTGGTGTTCTTGAAGAATGAGCTCCCAGCAAAGCAAATTTAAGAAGCCTTAAATTAACTACAGAAGCACTCGCTGCACTTAACAAACGAAGTCCCTGCTAAATAAATGTCAGGTTTAATTGGGACTCTTGTCCCCTGCCTGTACCCAGCCCCTGAAGTGAAGGGGAGTGAGCCGGCACAAACCACCTGCAGAGGCAGCTCAGAGCCCAGCACACAAGACCACTCCCCAGGGCCCTGCTCCAAGAAACCCCCGTCATTGCAGCTCATGGGAACTGAGCGAAATCACAGCAGTACCCTTTAACACTGTTCACAGAGATCCTGGCAGATAGGAATTCTAAGCACATGCCTGTCTCCATTTAATCACCAGTGATTATGCAGTCTGTGGGGCAATAATGGTGGAATTAAACATGGAAATGCTAATTCTGACTTAAGACATTTCACCTGGACAGATGGGTGACCTTCTCCCTCTTCCCTTAGCAGATGGGCACCATTGAAAGCTCATATCCATTATCTCCCCCCATACATCTCCCCTCCATCAGCCCCTCAGCTCTATCTGTACATTTCATTTTATACATTTTCCAAATGGTTCCATTATGGTTCGTGAGGCTCAAGAACCCAAACAAATTTCTCAAGCAGATAAACCAGCTTCTGATACCAGCTGGCCAGCTCCTCAGAATGGCTGTCATGCACGAGAGAGGGCTCCTCGCAGAGGCCATGGTTCCCTTCCTGGGGCCACATCCTGACTGTCATGGGCCCAAGGCACTTTTGCCTCTGGGCTCGTTTCCTGATTAAAAATACATATATTAAAATTATTTTTGACTGTATTGATATAAGGATGAATGTCACTACTATATATTTAATTTTTTTCTTCAACCTAAAAGTTCAATTTTTTCCCTTCGGATTTTAAAAGAAATGAGAACATTTCCAGTGGTCCTAGACACTGTGTCTGCTGTGCCAGGTGGAGAACTTGATCCTGATATTTCTTCTCCCAGCTGCCCCAGGAGAGCGGCTGCTCACAGCGGCTTCAGAGCCAAAGCCAGAATACGCCACAGGAGGAAGGTTCCACTGCTCAGCCCCCCTGCACTTCCCATGGGGGCACCCCACATTTCCCTAACAAAGAACAGCTACATATCCAGCCAAGAGCTGCTTTTCTCCTGGGTCAGCAGGACCCACATTCTGAAGTCAGAGCGCCTAGGCTTGAACCCCGACACCATCAAGTACCCGCTATATGACCTCAGCCAAGTGGCTTTGCCTCTCCAGGCCATGATGTCCTCAAAGTAAGTGGGGAGTGTGCAGCACCTGCCTCACCACATTGCCGGGAGGATTTAATGAGATAAAACATGAAAGGTGCTCCACGAATGACAGTCGGCTTTGTGCAATTAGTGGTGGCAGTGGTGCTCTTAGGTCATGGACCCCTCTTAAGAATCTGATGGGAGTTATTCTTACCCAGAGAAAGGACGTCCATAATGTCCCATACATTTCAGAGGCACTCAGACCATCACCACCTGACCCAAATCCCTAAAATGCACCGAACCCTGGATCATCTCAGAACCCATTGGCTCATCTTTAGACAACCCAGTTGGTTCTGTAGGAAAGAGCATGATGAATAAGGTGAGAACCAAACTAATATCCCCCAAAACAAGAATGGCACTAATGCTAATATTCACAGTGCTGTGGGGACATCCATACTCAGGCAGCCTTGTCACCTGGTCCTTACTCCCTTCATCAACTGCCATGACTTGGGGCCATCCCAGAAGACTGCAGGGAGAAGGAGGCAGCTTCATGCATGCAGTGAATGGAGTAACAGGCCCATGTTCAAATCATGCCACTTGGCAATGAGTGATTTTGGGCAATTAGCATCACTGCCCCTGCCTTCATTATCTTATCTCTAAAGACGGGACAACAGCATCTGCCTTTCAGGTTGGTTATGAAGATGAACAGGAGAGCATTATGCTAAGTGAAATAAGCCAGGAGGTGAAAGACAAATACCATATGATCTCACCAATAAGTGGAACCTAATCAACAAAACAAACAAGCAAGCAAAACATAACCAGAGACACTGAAATTAAGAACAAACTGACAGTAACCAAAGGGGAGGGTGCAGGAGATAACAGGGGGTAAAGGGGGAAGGGTTTTTAGGAACATGTATAAAGGACACATGGACAAAACCAAAGAGGATCAAGGGTGGGAAGTGGGGGTGGCTGGGGTGGGGGGCAAATAGAGACAACTGTACTTGAACAACAATATAAAAAAGTTAAAACAAAAAAGAAAGAAAGAAATCAAACAGGTTATGGGGCAATCAGCTCAGCACCTGGCACAGAATGGAAGCCCATCTCCTCCATGGGCCATGGTGGCTTTCGTTTGCATATTCCTAGTAAGTGATCACGTGGAGCACCTTTTCATGTGTACTTATTTTGGTGTGTTTGTCTTTTCTGTGAAGTGCCTCCTCAAATCTATGCCAATTTTTTTCTAAGTGAATTATGGGAGTAAGTTATATATCTTAACTGTAAGCCTTCTGTCCGATAATACGTACATATGGCAAGTGCTTATCCTTTCTCTGTGCCTGCTTTTTTTGTTCTCTTAAAGGTGTCTTCTGATGAACCAAAGTTCTTAACTTTAATAAGACCCAGTTTATCAATATTTCTTTATGGTTAGAATACTTTGTTCTAAGAAATCTTTGCCTACCCCGAGGTCATGAACACATTCTATGTTATCTATTAGAAATGTTATTGTTTGAAACTTTCACATTTAAATCTAAAATCCAGCTGGAATTGGTTTTTGACATGGTGCGAAGTAAGAGTCAAGATGAATGCTTTTCCAATATTAACCAGTGGACCCCAGGCATTTACTGAGAAGTATTACCTCCCACAGATCTGTAGCACCTCTTTGATATCAATAAAATGTTTGTGTGTGGAAAAATAATAACAATACAAACCACGGATATTAAATAAGAAAGAAAAGGTAGATGAGGGAATGGTAAGAAATTAATTTCTCAGGTCTAATAAGATTCTACTATTTACAGTGTCACCCCAGCTGAACACCAACCCCCTATTCAAGTTTTTCATAAATCAAGAATTGATTCTAACCTTATGTGGGCATGTGGGTGTGCTCTCTGCCCACAAGTCCCTAGCTCAGCCAAAACGAGAATAGCAGGTGCATTTTCCCCCTCATTATACCTGGAAGGAAACAGAGACCCAAAAATGCTGAATAATGCTCACTGTGCCCGGGAAACATGGATGTGGGGATTCTCACACAAGTCTGTCTAATCCCAAAGCCCAGAGTTGTCTCCTCTACGCTCTGCTGCCCAGGCCTAGGCAGAGTGGAAAAGATCTGGGGAAAAGGTGATATCAGAGCTGAATCTTAAGAGAAAAATAGCTTTTCAGGTTCCTTATCTGCTCAAAGTAAGCAGAGAGGAACTAGCAGCTCACTTGAAATCATAGGACCAGGAGAAGCTCTGGCTCTACTTTAAATTTGAAAATAGCTCAAAGAACAATGCCCAGGACACACTTTAAAAAGTCAGGCAGGTAAACAAAGTCTTTAGGAATCAGATGATCTGTGGTTTTATGTACGTGAATACCTGTGCACATATGGCATCCTTTAATAAAATTGATTTTCTTACGTTTCATCACGTGATAAAGTCTCACTCCCACGTATAATCATTAAAAAGTGCTGAATGACATTACTAAATTTCAGATGGCTCAGACACATGACAAACATTGTGAACCCCTAGGTAAGCTTCAGGATGAATTAACTCTGACGCTACTCACTGTGGAGTGCAAGCACTCAGTTCTATCTAGTTCTGTCTGAGAGTATTGCCATCAATCGCTACATACATCTCAGTGAAAAATAGTGAGAGAGAGACAGAGAGAAACAGAAGTTGAGAGAGACTTTTTTATGAAACCCTAAGTGGAACTTCTGGTTCCAATGGAAGACCGCAGATGGACATGCATTTATCTTCTAAGACCCCATTACAATGCTGTAAAGGAATTTTTTAAGCCATGGACAGACACACAAGATTTTTTTTTTTTTTTTAAAGAGGGAAATAATCTGTTAAAGACAGATTTTAATAAATCCCTGGAGTATAGTTGAGGAAGTGGCAACAGGAAGCAGGGTAGAGGAAACTCTAGCTGAGACAACATGAGGAAGCAGAGGGATCAGCCAAGGAAGAAGCCGGTTTCCCTGCGAGAAGCCCAGAGAGCCTTGCAACTCCCTGCAAACCCAGCAAAACCTCCTGCATCCAGCAGGGAAGTCCCAAGATGACAGCTGCTCAGCATAGTAGACTGGACCTGTGAGGATGTGAGAAGGGTGTCTTTGGAAAAAATAAAAGAGAAAAACTTTAATCATAAAAATAATATAAGGAAACCTTGAAAAAAATTAAGATACAACAAAGGTAAATAGTTCAAAGGAGGGTGAAAAAAGGCAACTATAAACTCCAGAATAAAAAAAAGAACAAGAGCTAAAATGTCATCTTAGTACTATTGACCCTGAAAGGAATGATATTTACACAGCCAAAATAATGTAAGCTGTATTTATTAATTTTGGTAAATACAGTAAAAAAAATAATAATCTGTCAAGGTTGGGGAAGGGAGAGTGTGGGATGCAAATAATGTCAAATCTCATTTATCACAGCCAGAAATCTCAATTAACAATGACTGAAATTGATCAGTCAAGAACCCCTGATATATACATACTTTTTGAGCCATGGTAGTAACTACCACAGGGAACTTGAAGCTAAAAGAATTCAAAGTTATGCCTCTGGGGAGTGAACAAATGTAGAAAGTGATTTTTTTTCCCATTATATGCTTTTCCATACTACTTTATTTTTAACCACAAGCACGATCATTTTGAATTAAATGTATTCTAAGACTCAGGGACATGTGTATGTGCGCATGTATGCGTGACTCCCTGGGTCTGAGATCAGATATGTGTTGTAAATGCATCAAAACGCCGGGAATAAAACATCCTCCAGTACTAGTGGGGGTGGGGAAGAAGTGCCCGCAGAGAAGGGTGGAGTAAGAAGATAAGGGAATATTCATTTTCTTCTATAAAGCTGTTGTTTTGTTTTACCACCGGCAGGTGTTATTTGTGTGATTCAAGTGGGGTGGGGAGGATGGCAGGGAGAGAATCAGGAGTGTGGACGATACTGGGCCAGTGGGTGTGAAACATTAAAGAGAAGAGAGAAAAGGACTGCACATCTCAGTGCCCAGAAAAGTCTCCTGATCTGAGCACAGAAATGGGACTTGTCAAATGTTACCCTCAACCCTGCCAGGCATGAAACGCAAGCGCAGTAATGACAGTGGCCAGCCTGGGGACCCACCATCTGAAATTTAATAAGCGGGTAGCCAGCTCCATTGCCAAGCCCCAGGAGCAGCCGATTTTTTTTTTGCTGAGAAGCTAAAATGGAAGTGAAAATACTAATTTCATATGTCTGCTCCAAATAGCCAACTGAAATTGCCAAAGTTTTGCTAAGATGCCAGCCACGAGAGAGGTAAATTAGCCTCACCCCGAGTGGCTGCTGCTTCTAGAAAGGATTCTTCTCGCTTTCCACCAAATTATTCCTGCAAACCCTGCTAGTAGCAAAGAACATGGAGGAGATTGAAGCCGGTTCCAACCCAGCCGTGATCTGATACTTTGCCCTGAGGTCTTGCAGAGAGCAGAGCAGACGGATGGGGGCTGCCACAGATACACAGCATAAAGGAATGTGGGGGGTGCGAGGCAGGGCAGAAGAGGCCTGATCTCTCGGAAACAACCCTTACCTTCCTCTGCCAAGCACTGCTGTGCATCTAACTTAACCTTTTGTGATATATCGCTGAGCATGAGAATTCTACAAGATCCCTCCCCTTGAAAAAGGAGTGTCTGGGACACTGGTAGGAGCTGCTATCTGTATCAGCAAAGGTTCTAAATCTTCTTTACTCATTATTTTAAAAGGTAAGTGCAGCAACCTGTTTAAAACTTAAAATGGCTGCCCTCCACCAAGACACAGGGCACGCGCCAGATTTGCACCTACAGTAACAACAGCAGCCAACACTTAGCGCTCATTCCATGCCAAGGGTCGCTCTAGGCAGTCGACATATGCTAACTCAATGACACCTCCTCATAACCCTGTGCAGCAGGGACTATCAGTATCTCATTTTATAGAGGAGACAATAAGGCACAGAGAAGCTAAGTAATTTGCCCAAGGTCACACAGCTAAAAAGTAGATCCAGGATTCAAAACCAAGAAGTTTGACTTCAGAATCTGCCTCTCATCACCTCCACTTGCATGTTTAATAGGTATCTCAAACTTATCATGTTGTAGATAAACTCTTAATATCCTTCCAATCCTATCCTCTCCCTCCCTGCCCCAGGAAAGAAAACTTTTTTTCCCCTAAGTATTCCTTATCTCAAATAATAACAATTCCATCCTCAATTGCTCAGGCCAAAACCGCAGTGGGACCTCTGTCACTAACCCGCCATTTTACAACCAATCTGTCAGGAAATCCCACCTCCAAAATACATCCAGAATTTTAGCGCTGCTCACCATCTCCCCTGGCCTAAATCACCATCCTCTCCCTCCTCAATCACTCCAACAGCTTCCTCATTGCTTACCCCGTCAACCCTGCTACCTCAAACAATTATGAACCCTAAAGTGGAAGCTAAATTATGCCCCTTCTGTGTTCAAAGCCACCAAGTCAAAGTTCATTCAATGGCTTACAAGTCCCTGAGCAACCTTCCAACTCTCCTCAGCTAATACTCTCCTCTATTCTTTCCCCTGAAGCCACACCAGCCCTGTTGCTCTGCTTGAACACAACCAAAATGCTTCCATCTCAGGGCCTTCACACCTGCTGCTCTCTCTGTCCCCCAAGTCTTTCCCTGTTATCAACATGTTTCACTCCCTCATCTCTTCCCTGTTCGGACATCATTCTTTCATCCCTGACAAACTTATTGACATTGAAACCTCTCAAGCCTGCAGCCTGCTATCCACCTTCTCTGCTTTATTTTTCTCTAGAGCACCTACCACCTAGAATACTATTTGTGCAGAGTAGGTGCCCAATAAATATCTCTTTAACTGATTAATAAATAGAGCACCATTTCTGATAGCAAACTCCATGTTTCTTAGGATGTCAATAGGCACTATGTTCAAAAAGTGAGCCACGTCATGCACATTGCTTCGCTCCAGTGATGCAGATGTCCTGTACTGATTTCGATGTACAGCATTTCCTAAATTTATTTGGCCTCAAAACCCTGTTGTCCGATTAGCGTTTCTTGGAAAATTCTAGGCTAAAGAGATTCGGGGGGGACCTAGCTGGAGTAGGAAACTATGAGGGAAAGAAGCTTACTGAGGGAAGGCAAAGATATTGCCATTTACATGCCAACTCCAACTCACTGACAATGATTTCCTAAAGTGCTGCATGGACAAGGATCACAGACATTTCACCAGAACAGGGGCTCCGCTCAATTAGTGATGTCCGCTCAGCGCACAGCGGGAGGGAATAGCATTACAGGTGTTTGTCTTTCCTGCCCAGGGCATTTCTGACATCCAGATGTAACAATGAAATGGGATTTCCCATTTCCTGCAAGGACAGAAATATGAAGAAGAAAGAGTCAATAAAATTTCATAGCTCTCAACATCAGGCTTCTGAAAGCTGCTTTGTCTTGTTAATCAATGAAGTAAAGCACGGTCTTTTAAAAACTCATGGGAAATATGTGATACAAAGTTGAGGAGAAAAACAGCACCCCAGTGTCTACTACAAGCCCCCCATCTGTTATCCTCCATGGAAGTAAACACCTCCCCATCCCCATCCCATGAAAAATAGAAACCAGATGTTTCAGAGACACCATGGGATGAGTTCCCCCCAGGATTTTACTGATCACAGTAGAAACCCATGCAGTGCAGGGCTCAGGATAGGAAAGCTTGACTTCTCTTCAATATGAGCCCCAGCTTCTATAGCTCAGTGTAGCAGGGAAAACAGGCCCCACACAGATTCCAAAACACATCACATGCACTTGGTCCCAGACTCACATGACTAAAGCAGCATTCTGTGCGGCCAGCAGTTCAGACTCCACACAAGGCAGCCATCACTCACCCCAGCCCCCTCGCAAGCCCACCTGGAGAAAAGCACACAAACTGCATGCGAGTTAAAACCTCCTTGTGGGAAGTAAAACTCCTCCAAATCCATAAGCAAAAGACAACTCATTGAAAAATGGAAAAGACATGAAGAGGCCAATTTCATGAAACCAGATCTAAGTTTCCAATAACCTCATGAAGGGATTCAAAATTATTGGGAATAGGGAAAATGCAAATGAAAATCCCTTTGTGTGGCTAACATCCCACCATTCTTGAAATTTGTCTTCCACAGAGATGCTATTTTCTTCATATCTCTCATCATCAACTATGATGGATTTATATGTATTTAATTTCTCTCTTCTCTGCTAGCCCATGTGCTTCATGAAGGAGTAACGATGTCTGTTTTATTCACTACTATGTTCCCAAGACTTAGAAGAGCGTCTGGCAATAGTAGGTGCTTAACAAATATTTGTTTGATGAATGATTGATTGAATGAATGAATGAATGAACAAACGAATGAACTAATGAACACACAAATGAACAAAGCACAGTTAGATCTTTGCAGCAGCCCTGGGGTGGGATTTCACATTCATGCATGCGTCACTAAGACAGACTGATTGCCCCTTGGAAAGTATGTTGGAACAAAGGGTATAGCTGCTGCTTTCCACTCACCCAATCTGGTTCAAGGAGTGAGAGGAACAAGGGCTGTTCCAAGCTCCACACACCTATCTAGAGATCAATGCAAAGGATTACCTAACACCTTCCCACAGGAATATCACAGGGGAGCCTGCTGATTTAATGTTCCTAAAAGGTATAGTGGAGAATGCTACCAATGTGTAAATTCTCCCAAAACTTAAGCCTTTAAATTCAACTGCACAGGGGCTGTCAGAAAGCAATATTTTGTGAGCTACGGATTCCAATAAAACTCACTCTGAGATGATGAAGCCTTCCTTGATAGCCTAAGGGCTGATATATGAATAATCTGCCAGCATTATGCTGTGTCACTTAAATATTCCTTTGGAGATTTGTCAGGAGAAAATTTAAGTAAAATTAAAGTTCAGATGGAAATGAAAAATTAAGGTATGATCAAATCTATAATCTCATATTGGATCTTTTTTAAATTGTAGATAAAAACCCATTTAAGTTTTCCTGTTTTGTATTTATGGATCCAAACTGAGGTATCCCACTGTGCCTTGTTTAAAAGGCTTATATGCAGGGTTTGGGACTCCCCATCTTATTTACATGCTGAACCCAGCTCCAGGGGAAAAAACGGCATCTCAGTTTCTAAGAGCAATCCAATTGTAATCATTTTTGCTTTATTGGAATTTTCATAGGAGTCCAGGTACAAGAGATTTAAAATTAATCTAAGTTATAAACAAAGCAAAAATGAAAAGAAATGGAATGCATGGTAATTCAATACCTTTTATACATGGATCCTTTTTCCTAAAATATGCACCATGGTGTGGGACGGAGGAGAGGTCTGAAGCATTGTTTGGAACAAAATCCGTTGAAGTCAGAAGCATGTCTAAAGTTTATCTAAAACACTGGTGTCGAATTCTGGTCAAGATGGAGGTGGAGGTAGACACGCTTCGCCTCCTCACAGAACCAGAATAATTGCAACTAACTGCAAAACAAGTAACACCCAGAACTGCCAGAAAATAGAACTGTATGGAAGTCCAACAACCAAGATTTAAAGAAGTCACATTCATCCAGACGGGTAGGAGGACAAAGGCACGGAGTCCGGGCAGAGAGGCGAGGAGACACAGTGTGCCATGGAGAGGCAGTGATTAAACAGATGGTCCCACATTCATGTGTGGTGGATAAAAATTGGGAGGGGTACCTTGGGAGTGAGCAATCCCAGCTCTGGGCCAGACTGCACAGTCCAGGGTTCCAGCACCAGGAAGATAAACCCCTATAACACCTAGCTGTAAAAACCAATGGGGGTTGAGATGGTAGAAGAAAGTTCTTATTTCTCAGGAGAGTCTATTTAAAGGGCCTGCACAGACTTAGAACATATGCAACCCACCCACTCTGGCATTCACCACCAGGGCAAGAGCAGAAAGGGCACCAGTCAAAGAGGGGAAGGGGGTAAAGTGCCTGGAAACAGGGTGAGTACCAGGCAAACCTCCAGAAGTCAGGTGGCAGCATTGTTCCCTCTCCAAGCCCTCCTCCCACACAGAGCCACAATGTGGTGAAGTGGATTGCCCAACCTGGCAGATACCTAAGACTCCACCTCATACAACTTAACAGATGCACTAAGACAGGGAGTCAAAGCAGCTCTACCTAGTACACAAAAACAAACACAGGAGGCTGTCAAATTGAAGAGACAAAGAAATATGGCCCAAATGAAAGAACAGAACAAAACCCCGGAAAAAGAACTAAACAAAAGGGAGATAAGCAATCTATCAGATGCAGAGTTCAAAATGCTAGTGATAAAGATGCTCAGAGAACTCACTGGGTATGGCAACAACATAAAGGAAGAAATAAAGGTTACACTAAGTGAGATAAAGAAAAATCCACAGAGAACCAACAGTGAAGGGGAGGAAGACAGGATTCAAATCAATGATTTGGAACGTAAGGAAGAAATAAACATTCAACCAGAACAGAATGAAGAAACAAGAATTCAACAAAAATGAGCATACTATAAGAAGACTCTGGGACATCTCCAAAAGTGCCAACGTCTGAACCATAAGGGGTGCCAGAAGGAGAAGAGAAAGAGCAAGAAATTGAAAACTTATTTGAAAAAAATAATGAAAGAAACCTTCCCTAATTTAGTGAAGGAAACAAACATACAAATCCAGGAAGCACTTATTCCAGGAAGCAAATAAGTTGGACCCAAAGAGGATCACACCAAGACACATCATAATGAAAATGCCAAAGGTTAAAGATAAAGACAGAATCTTAAAAGGAGTCAGGGAAAAGCAGAGAGTTACCTACAAACAACTTCCTATAAGACTATCAACTGATTTCTGAAAAGAAACTTTGGAGGCTAGAAGGGATTGGCAAGAAATATTCAAAGTGATGATGAAAAGCAAGGACCTACAGCCTAGATTACTCTATCTAGCAAAGCTATCATTTAGAATGGAAGGGTAGATAAAGTGCTTCCCAGATAAGGTCAAGCTAAAGGAGTTCATCATCACCAAGCCATTATTACATGAAATGTTAAAGGGACTTGTTTAAGAAAAAGGAGATCAGGACTTCTAACCAAGATGGAGGGGTGGGTAGACACACTGTGCCTCCTCGCACAACCAAAAGAAGGACAACAACAATTTAAAAACAAAAAACAACCAGAACTGACAGAAAATCGAACTGTATGGAAGTCCAACAATCAAGGAGATAAAGAAGAAACATTCACCCTAATCTGTAGGAAGGGTGGAGACAGGCAGCCAGGTGGAGAAAGGCATCCAGGCGGAGAGGACACGCAGCAAGGTGGTGGCTGGCGGACTCAGCAAGGTGGCAGTTTGTGAAGAGGGGTGGGCAAAGCTGCAGCTGGCCAGCGAGGCAGCAGCTGGTGGACCGGTCGAAAGACCGTGCAACCCAGAGTTCCAGTGTGGGGAAATAAAGACCCAAACCACCGACTGAAAACACCTGTAGGGGTTGAGGCAGCAGCTGGAGAAACTCCCAGCCTCACAGGAGAGTTTGTTGGAGAGACCAACAGGGGCCTAGAGTGTACACAAACCCACCGACTCGGGAATCAGCACCAGAAGGGCCCAATTTGATTGCGGGTAGCAGAGGGAGTGACTGAAAACCGTCAGAGAGTGGAGCAAGCGCCATTGCTCCCTCTCACACCCCTCCCCCACATACAGCATCACAGGGCAGCTACAAGCATTACCCTGCCCCAGTGAACATCTAAGGCTCCACCCCTCTACATAACAGGTGCTCCGAGACAAAAAAAAAAAAAAAAAAAAAAAGGCCCAAATGAAAGAACAGATCAAAGCTCCAGAAAAAATACAACTAAGTGATGAAGAGATAGCCAACCTATCAGATGCACAGTTCAAAACACTGGTAATCAGGATGCTCACAGAATTGGTTGAATTTGGTCACAAATTAGATGAAAAAATGAAGGCTATGCTAAGAGAAACAAAGGAAAATGTACAGGGAACCAATAGGGATGGGAAGGAAACTGGAACTCAAATCAACATTGTGGACCAGAAAGAAGAAAGAAACATCTAACCAGAAAAGAATGAAGAAACAAGAATTCAGAAAAATGAGGAGAGGCTTAGGAACCTCCAGGACATCTTGAAACATTCCAACATCCGAATTATAGGAGAGCCAGAAGGAGAAGAGGAAGAACAAAAAATTGAAAACTTATTTGAACAAATAATGAAGGAGAACTTCCCTAATCTGGCAAAGGAAATAGACTTCCGGGAAGTCCAGGAAGCTCAGAGAGTCCCAAAGAAGCTGGACCCAAGGAGGAACACACCAAGGCACATCATAATTACATTACCCAAGATCAAAGATAAGGAGAGAATCTTAGAAGCAGCGAGAGAAAAGGACACAGTTCCCTACAAAGGAGTTCCCATAAGACTGTCAGCTGATTTCTCAAAAAAGACCTTGCAGGCAAGAAAGGGCTGGAAAAAAGTATTCCAAGTCATGAAAGGCAAGGACCTACATCCAAGATTGCTCTATCCAGCAAAGCTTTCATTTAGAATGGAAGGGCTTCTCAGATAAGGTCAAGTTAAAGGTGTTCATCATCACCAAGCCCTTATATGAAATGTTAAAGGGATTTATCTAAGAAAAAGAAGATAAAAAATACGAACAGTAAAAATGACAGCAAACACACAGTTATTAACAACCACACCTAAAACAAAAACAAAAACAAACTAAGCAAACAACTAGAACAGGGACAGACCCACAGAAATGGAGATCACATGGAGGGTTAGCAACAGGGGAGTGGGAGGGGGAGAGAGGGGGGAAAGGTACAGAGAATAAGTAGCATAAATGGTAGGTAGAAAATAGACAGGGGGAGGGTAAGAATAGTGTAGGAAATGTAGAAGCCAAAGAACTTATATGTACAACCCATGGACATGAACTATAGGGGGGGAATGTGGGAGGGAGGGGGTGTGCAGGATGGAGTGGTGTGAAGCGGGGGAAATGGGACAACTGTAATAGCATAATCAATAAAATATATTTAAAGAAAAAGAAAAAGGAGATCAAAACTATGAACATTAAAATGACAACAAACTCAAAACTATCAACAACTCAATCCAAAAAAAGAGGAAAAAACCTAAGCAAACAACCAAAACAGGAACAGAATCATGGATATGGAGATCATTTGGAGGGTTATCAGCTGGGAGGGGAAAGAGCAAGTACAGGAGAAAAGGTACAGGGAGTAAGAAGCATAAATGGTAGGTACAAAATAGACAGGGGGTGTTAAGAATAGTATATGAAATAGAGAAGCCAAAGAACTTATATGTACAACCTATTGACATTAACTAAAGGGGGTGAGGATTGCTGGAGGGAAGGGGTTACCAGTGGAAGGGGGCAAAGGGGGAAAAATTGGGACAACTGTAATCAATAAAATATATTTGAGGAAAAAAATAGGTCCTGGCTGGTGTGGCTCAGTGGATTGAGTGCCAGCTTGCAACCCAAAGGGTTGCCAGTTCGATTCCCAGTCAGGGCACATGCCTGGGTTGTGGGCCAGGCCCCAGGGGGTAGGTCGCAGCTTCAATTCCCATTCTCTCCCTCTCTTCCTCCCTCCCCCTCTGTCTAAAAATAAATAAATAAAATCTTTTTAAAAAAGAAAAAAATAAAACACTGGTGTCTATGTCTCCCACAAACAGCCTTTCCCAGGTTTCAGAATATTCTCTGTCCTTTATCAAACTGAGAGAAGCAGCTGTATTGGAGAGAGGGGTGACAGCAAGCCAAAGTTTAGAAGCCTCTGAATAGAGACGAAGCTTGACCGTGGAACTGAAATGCACACTCCGAAAGACTATCGTTTACCACAGACTGTGCGCTATGTGTGACCTGTCTGCATATTATATTTTTCCAGTGTGGCTCATGTGCTACAGCCTGACAGTATATCCCAAGGAGAGCAAGAATGGCATTCAATGTGCCCTGAGCTGTGGGGATCCATCAATATCATGATGCTTGTATTAATGAAAGTAGTGAAGCATTCTCTCTGGTCTAGACCAGCAGTGTCTCTGAGTCTAAGCTTAAGACAGTGCTTTTACCCTGAATCAAAAATAATAAGGATTATTTTCTAATTTGCAGTTTTATATATCAACCAAAAGGATATTTCCAAAAGCATGTACAGAGAATACTTAAAAAATATTTTATTAAGCCAAAAGAAGTTGAAAAAGAAGGACTGAAGGAACAAAGGACAGATGATTTAAGTAGGAAATAAAACTCAAGGTAGCAGATTTAAGCCCAAATGTATTAGTAATTACATTAATTGTAAACGGCCTAAACATTCTGTGTAAAAGGCACAGAATGATAGTTTTGTGACAGGCAACCTCTGTGTTAAACTCCTGTGTTTTCAGGTTAAGCTTCTGTGCTTTGTCCTTGTTTTTACCAGATAAGGTAGCTGGACCAAACTTCCGCTTTGGGCTTCTGTAACCTTGCTTTGCCACGTAGGCAGGGAGCAGGGAGCTATTTAAACCCCGAAAGGTCAGAGCTTGGGGCCCAGAATTTGGAGACTGCCTCCTCTGGGTCCACATGCGTAAATAAACTCCATTTCACTACCCCAGGACTTCGTCTGAGTCAGTTTTCCATAACAGTTTGAACTAAAAAGTAAGATTAAACTATATGCTATTTATAAGAAACATAAGCAAGAGAGAAAAAATGTGCAAGATGGAAGCCACAGTTATTTTGTAACATCCCATCACTGTTTCCATATTCTATTCATTAAATGTCATTCACTCAAGTAAAGGGGATTACACAAGGATGTGAACATCAAGAAACAGACGCAGCCCTGGCTAGGTAGCTCAATTAGTTGGAACATCATCTCCATGTACCAAAAGGTTGTGGGTTCGATTCACAGTCAGAGCACATACCTAGGTTACGGGTTCAATTCTCTGTCAGGGCATGTACAGGAGGCAACCAATTGATGTCTCTATCTATCTATCTATCTATCTATCTATCTATCTATCTCTATCTCTATCTCTATCTCTCCCCCCCTCCCTTCCTCTCCCTCTAAAATCTATAAACATATCCTTGGGTAAGGATTTAAAAAAAGAAGCAGAGACAATTGTAAGCCATTTTATTAGAGGCTGTCTACCATAGACAAATCTAACTAGAGTGATCAAGAAAAAGAGAAAAAAGACACAAATTACCAGTATCAGAAATTAAAGCCCTGGCTGGTGTAGCTCAGTGGAATGAGCGCAGGCTGCAAAGCAAAGGGTCACTGGGTTGATTTCCCAGTCAGGGCACATGCCTGGGTTGTGGGCCAGGTCCCCAGTGGGGGCCATGTGAGAAGCAACCACACATTGATACTTCTCTCCCTCTCTTTCTCCCTCCCTTCCCTTCTCTCTAAAAATAAATGAATAAAAATTTAAAAAAATTAATTAAAGAGGTAATATCAGTACGGATCATATAGATACTAAAAAAAATAATGAGATAAAATGGACAACAATGTGTCAATAAATTCAACAACCTAGATGAAATGGATAAAATCCCTGAAAGACACAAATATCAAAACTGATACAGCTAACATCATACTCAATGAGCAAAAACTGAAAGCATTTCCCTGAAGGTCAGGAACAAGACAAGGATGTCCACTTTGACCACTCTTACTCAATGTAGTACTGGAAGTCTTAGCCACAGTGATCAGAAATGAAGAAGAAATAAAAGGCATCCAAACTGGAAAGGAGGAAGTAACAGATGACATGATAATATATATATAGAAAATCCTAAAGAGTTCACAAAAAAAACTACTAGATCTAATAAATGAATTCAGCAAAGTAGCAGGATACAAAATTAATATCCAGAAATCAGTGGCATTTTTATATAGCAATAATGAACTCTCAGAAATAGAAACTAAGAAAACAATCCTATTTACTATTGCAACCAAAATAAATAAATAAATAAATAAGGTACTTAGGAATAAACTGAACCAAGGAAGACCTGTACTCAGAAAACTATAGGATACTGAAGAAAGAAATAGAGGAAGATACAAACAAGTGGAATCATAAACTGTGTTCATGGATTGGAAGAATTAACATCATTAAAATGTCCATACTACCAAAGCAATCTATAGATTCAATGCAATTCCCGTTAAAATACCAATGGCATATTTCACAGACCTAGAAAAAATATTCCAAAAATTATATGAAACACAAAACACCCCAAATAGCCTCAGCAATCCTGAGAAAGAAGAACAAAGTTGAAGAGATCACAACACCTGGTATCAAACTATACTACAAAGCCATTGTAATCAAAACAACCTGGTACTGACACAAGAAAGGCATATAGATCAATGGAACAGAACAGAGAGCCCAGAAGTAAAACCACACTTTTATGGTCAATTAATATTTTTAAAAGGATGCAAGAGCAAACAATGGAGTAAAAAACATTCTCTTCAAAAATGGTGTTAGGAATATTTGACAGGTACATGCAAAAATATGCAACTAGACCACCAACTTACACTATACACAAGAATTAACTCAAAATGGCCTTTTCCTGTGGGAGCCGCCGGCCAAGAGGAGTGTGCTTTCTCCCCTCAACGCCATGGCATGTGCTCGTCCACTGATATCAGTGTACTCCGAAAAGGGGGAATCATCTGGCAAAAATGTCACTTTGCCTGCTGTGTTCAAGGCTCCCATTCAACCAGATATTGTGAACTTTGTTCACACCAACTTGCGCAAAAACAATAGACAGCCCTATGCTGTCAGTAAATTGGCAGGACATCAAACCAGTGCTGAGTCCTGGGGTACTGGTAGAGCTGTGGCTCGAATTCCCAGAGTTCGAGGTGGTGGAACTCATCGTTCTGGCCAGGGTGCTTTTGGAAACACATGTCGTGGGGGCCGCATGTTTGCACCAACCAAAACCTGGAGCCGTTGGCACCGCAGAGTGAACACAACACAGAAGCGATACGCAATCTGCTCTGCCCTAGCTGCCTCGGCCTTACCAGCGCTGGTCATGTCTAAAGGTCATCGTATTGAGGAAGTTCCTGAACTTCCTTTGGTGGTTGAAGATGAAGTTGAAAGCTACAAGAAAACCAAGGAGGCTGTTTTGCTTCTTAAGAAGCTTAAGGCCTGGAATGATATCACAAAGGTCTATGCCTCTCAGCGAATGAGAGCTGGTGAGGGCAAAATGAGAAACCGTCGTCGTATCCAGCACAGGGGACCCTGCATCATCTAGAATGAGGACAACGGTATCAACAACGCCTTCAGAAACATTCCTGGAATTACTCTGCTTAATGTAAGCAAACTGAACATTTTGAAACTTGCTCCTGGTGGGCATGTGGGCCGTTTCTGCATTTGGACTGAAAGTGCTTTCCACAAGTTAGATGATCTGTATGGCACTTGGCGTAAAGCAGCCTCCCTCAAGAGTAACTACAACCTTCCCATGCACAGGATGCTCAATGCAGACCTCAGCAGAATCTTAAAAAGTCCAGACATCCAAAGGGCCCTCCGAGCACCACGCAAGAAGATTCATCACAGAGTCCTGAAGAAGAATCCACTGAAAAAATCTGAGAATCATGTTGAAGTTAAATCCATACACAAAGACCATGCGCCAGAACACTATTCTTCGCCAGGCCAGGAATCACAAGCTCCGGGTGGGTAGAGCAGCAGCGGCACTAAAAGCCAAATCAGATGAGAAGGGGGTTCCAGGCAAGAAGCCTGTGGTAGGAAAGAAAGGAAAGAAGGTGGTTGGCGTTAAGAAGCAGAAGAAGCCTGTGGTGGGGAAAAAGGCTGCAGCTACCAAGAAACCAGCAGCCGAGAAGAAGCCTGCAGGGAAGAAGCCCACCACAGAAGAAGCCTGTGGCATAAACTTAAAGTTGTTTATCCCATAAAGTACGGACAGCTAGTTTTGAATAAACGTGTCAAAGGCAGTGAGGAAAAAAAAAAGAATTAACTCAAAATGGATAAAAAATTTAAATGTAAGTTGCAAAAGAACACAGGCAGTAAAATCTCAGACATCTCTTGGAGCAATATTTTTGCTGATATGTCTCCCGGAGCAAAGGAAACAAAGGAAAATGTAAACAAATGGGACTACATTAAACTAAAAGGCTTCTGTACAGCAAAAGAAACCATCAACAAAATGAAAACAGAATCCACCATATGGGAGAACATATTTGCCAACGATACATCTGATAAGGGGTTAGGTTAATCTCCAAAATATAAACGAATTGATATAACTCAACACCAAGAAGACAAACAATCCAATTTAAAAATGGGCAAAGGACCTGAATAGGCACTACTCCAAAGAGAAGATACAGATGGCCAATAGACATATAAAAAAAATGCTCAATGTCACTAATCATCAGAGAGATGCAAATTAAAACTACAATGAGGTGTCACCTCACACCTGTCAGAAAGGCTACTATCAATAAATCAACAAACAGCAAGTGCTGGAGAGGATGTGGAGAAAAGGGAGCCCTAGTGCACTACTGGTGGGAATGCGGACTGGTGCAGCCACTGTGGAAAACAGTATGGAGATTCCTCAAAAAATTAAAAATGGGACTGCCTTCTGACCTAATGATTCCACTTTTAGGTACATATCCTAAGAACCCCAAAACACCAATCAGAAAGAATATAGAAAACCTTATGTTCATAGCAGCATTATTTGCAGTAGCCAAGATCTAAAAACAGCCCAAGTGCCCATCAGTAGATGAGTGCATAAAAAAGCTGTGGTACATTTATACAGTGGAATACTATGCGCTGTAAAAAAAAGGGGGGCGGGTCCCTTACCCTTTGCAACAGTGTGGATGGACCTGGACCATATTATGCTAAACAAAATAAGATTGTCAGAGAAAGAAAAATACCATATGATTTCACTAATATGTGGAGTCTAATGAACAGACAAACTAATGAACAAATACAACCAAATGCATGGATACATGGAACAGACTGACAAATGTCAGAGAAGATGTGGTAGGGATACTGGATAAAAGTAGGTGAAGGGACTAGCTAAATAACATATATGCATAGCTTGTGGACACAGATAATAGTATGTTGAAGGCCAGGGGAAGAGGGGGTGGGGGCTGCATGGAGGTGGGCAAAAGGGGGGAAACAGGGGACATCAGTAATAGTGCCATCAATAAAAGCAATGTTTAAGACATTATTGGAAAAACTTTGAAATCCAGAGTCTGTAGTTCAATGAATTAGTACTATTCCAAATGTAATTTCTTGGCTTTGATCAGTGTACTGTGATTATGTATTATGTTAACATTAGGAACATTGGGTGAAAAAAAATAAATAGAACTTTTCTGCAACTTTTCTGTAAGCCTACAATTACTTCAAAATAAAAAGTATTTTAAAAAGAAAAATCTGTGCAAAAGAATATCAAATAATTTATGTAGATACTCAGCCTTCAAGGAGGTGGAACACAACTCCACACTTCTTAAGTGTGGGTTGTGTGTAGTGACTTCCTTCCAAAGAATGAAATATGGAAAAGGGAGGGAAAGGAGCAACTTTACAGTAGAGAAACTGAGCAAATACTTCCGCCAGATGATCAATGTCAGTATCAATAGCGGAAACTCATGTTGACAATATAGACACTTTACCTCTGTGATCATCTTCTTAAGAACTTATGAAAAAACATCAAACCCAACTGAGGGTTATTCTACAAAATGCCTGACCAGTGCTCCTCAAAACCATCAAGGTCATCACACACAAGGAAAGTCTGAGAGACTGTCACAGCCAAGAGCAGCCCGAGGAGACGTGATGCCTAAATGTAACGTAGTGTTCCGGGTGGGATCCTGGAACAGAAAAAAGGACACTAGCTAAAAAATAAGGACTTCTGCATAAAGCGTAGACTTTAGCCTAAAAAATACCAAAACTGAAGAAAAGAAAAAGTAGAAAATATGAATAATCCTATAGCCAATAAGCAAATTGAATTCATAATTTAATATTTTCCCACAAAGAACAGCCCAGTCCCAGATATCTTTACTGGTAAATTCTATCAAACATTTAAGAAAGAAATAATATAAATATTATCCACACTCTTTTGGAAAATAATAGAGAACACTTCAAACTCATTTTATGAGGCCAGCCACACACAAACACTAAAATATCACACACCAATATTCTTCATGAATGTTGATGAAAAAATTCTAAATAAAATGTTTGCAAATTAATTCCAGCATTATATAAAAAGGATAATATAACATGACCAAATGAGGTTTATCTCAGGAATGCAAAATTGGTTCAACACTCAAAAAGCAATTAGCGTAATTCATCACATAAAAAAAAATTTGACAAAATTTAATACCCATTCTTGATTATTTTAAAAACCCTCATCCAATTAGAAATAGAAGGAAACTTTATCAATCTTGTAAAGAGTATTTTGAAACCTCTAGATAAAAAAATAAATACTCTTCTCTTATGATCAGGAATAAGACAAAAATGTTCACTATCACCATTTCTAGCCAACATTTTCCTAGAAGTCTTAGCTAGTTCTATACACCAAGAAAAATAAAGTCATAAAGATTACAAAAAAAATAAAACTGTCACTATTTACAAATGACATTATTGTGTACACAGAAAAACCTATGAAAGCTACAGAAAGCTAACCAGAATTAATGTTTAGCAATATTTTTAGATATAAGATTAATATATAGAAGTCAAATTTTTATATACTAGCAATAAACAATAGGAAAATAAAAAAGTTTTAAGTATATATTATTTAAAATAGTATCAACAGACATCAAATAACTAGGAATAAATCTGAAAGAAAGATTTACAAGACCTCTAAACTGAAAATTACTTTAAAAAGGCCCAAATAGTGGAAAGAAGGGGAAGGCACTAGTCAAGGAATATGTATTAGTGACCCATGGGCACAGACAACGGTGGGGATGGACTGTGGGAGCAGGAGGTGGGATGGGTGGAGGAAAGCAAAGGGGAAAAAATTGGGACAACTATAATAGAACAATAAAATATTTAATTTTTCAAAAACACCCAAATAAATGGGTTTAATAGGGAGAATACAAAGTGTTTAAGATACAGTAACACCAATAGAGTTTGTTCTTAACATAGTCATAAAGATGAGAGACAATCAAAACAGGAATAACTTTATCACCTTGTGACTGAACTATTATTTAACGCTCAGTCTGTGTATCACCTACAGTCAGCATTTGGTCCCCCTAAAATCTCCTTGCATGAAGCCAGCAATATTCTGTCTCAGAGGGAAAAACACTGGCCTCAAGTCTAAATTCCTTCATTGAACTCTGAGCTCCCTGAAGGCCAGGGAATGTTTGTTATTGATTTCTACATCATTCCTGAAACTAAACACAATATCTGGCTGGAAGCATTAACATTTTTTTCGTCAAATGGACTCAACGGGTCCTGGATATATAAACATCTCTCAAGAGGGAACCTGGGACGCAGGGAAGATGCAGACTTTTTAAACAGGAGGGGAAGCTGTCTCTTGCTCTTCTAGTGAAGAACTCTAAGAGACCAAAGTTACAGAGGCCACCAGCAACATAGTCCCTCAAACATGTCTCAAACTTAAGTAAAGACACTGTTTTTCTCATTTTTAAACTTTAACCCTCAGCTAGTTTAGGGCACGCTTTAGATGAGTCAAACTGGAAAAGGACACAAGGCCCAGGGTTAGATCGCCAAGGTGGGATGAAGGAGATATCTGTGAAAATAGCATTCAAAAGATCTCAGGAGGAATTCTGGTGCCATAGACGGAGGCGCCTTTCATAGCCAAGAGACCAATGACCAGAAATTACCTGATAATAATATTAGTAATGGTAATAGTAACAATAACTAACAATGAAGTTAATATTTATTAAGCCTTTACTGAACCAAGTGCTTTCCACACATCCTCTTATTTCATTTTCACTGTATTCCTATGAGGTAGGAAGCGTAGTTACCTCCATTTTATAGATAAAAACTATGGCAGACTTCCCCCTGCTGGTATGCATATATTTTGTGTAATACCTCCACAAATGATGAGTATGGATGAGACCAGGGACTTGCTTCTAACCAACAGAACATGACAAAGAGGATGGGATGTGTCTGACAATTACATAAGACTGTAAACTTGTCTTACGAAGGGACTCTTTTCTGGCCACCTTGGAGAAGCCAGCTGCCATGTTATGAGCCACCATAACAGAGCAGCCCACGTGACAAGGAGCTGAGAAAAGCCTCCCGCCAACAACCAGCAAGAACCAAGGCCCTGAGTCTGGCAAAGAACTGAATGCTGCCAACAACCATCTGATCTCAGAAACAGGCCTATCACCACTTGAGCCTCAGAATGAGAACGCGGCCCAGCCAACTTCTAGAATCGCAGCCTCATGGGACCATGAGCAGAGGAGCCAGCTAAGCTGACCCACAGAGACCGTGCCCTAACAAATGCGTGTTGCTCTGAGCCACTAAGTTTGTGATAACATTACAAAACAATAGACAACTAATGTAAAAACTGAGTCTTACATAACTGACAGAGCTAAGGAAGACATAAAACTTGAATTTTGACCTGATTTCAGGGAAACCTGTTCTGGGAGACACTTACACAGGGCTGTGATGACTCCTCTTTCTGCCTAGGAGTTTCCTACACATATGTCAAACCCGTGACCCCAGCTACCTGTGCCCAGTGTACTTCTGATGCGCAAAGGAACACTGTGTGCTCTCCTCCTTCACTGAGCGCTTATGAAAAGAACCACTTGTCTTCTTCATGCTACATGCACAGGGCAACAGCTTAGTGGCTGATACATGGTGGGGCCCAACTGTGAAATGAAAGACAGGGAGAACAATGGGAAAATCTAATAGTTTGTAGAAGTTCTCAGATCAGTGTGCACTTAATAGTCGCCCAGCATGATTATTAAATAGGTACAGTCCTGCGCCCCACCCACAACTTTCTGACTTGATAGGTCAGAGTCAAAGATAGAGAAGCTACGCAGTTAACAAGGATCCCAGGGCATCTAGTGTAGCTGATTTTAGACTGCATTGTAAAAATTACCTCCCAAAAAATGTAAAGGAAAATGGAAAGGCAGAGCTATGCTAGAGGCTCGAACTAAACACAAGTAAAACATGAAGGTTGATTCTAGGAGGAGAGTCTTAAGCAGGAGCACTCAGCCCCACCACATGTTGGAATCACCTGAGAGCTTTTAACATCCCAGGGCCTAGGTTCCGCACCTGACAAATTACTTTAGAACCTCTGCAGATGCACCACAGACATCAGTATTTTTCATTAACTGAGGTAAAATGTATACAACATAAGAGTCACCATTTTAGAGTATGTATAAAATTCCCTATCATTTAGTGTGTTCACACTCAATGTAGTTCCAAAACATCTCCACCACGCCAGAAGGAAACCTCACACCCACTAAGGAGTCGCACTCCACTCCAGCTTTCCTCCAGCGCCTGGAAACCATTAAGCTGCCTTCTGTCTCAATGATTTGCCTACACTAGATATTTCATATAAATGCTATTATATCATACAACATATACAATAACCAAAAGTTGGAAACAGCCCAAATGTCCATCAATGGATGAAAGGATAAACAAAATGTTGTCTATACATATGATGAAATACTATTCAGCCTTAAAAAGGAATGAAGTACCAATGCATGCTGTAACATGTATGAATCTCGAAAACACTGCACTGAGTGAAAGAGACATCAGTACGTTTTAATCTCCCAGGGGATTCCAAGGTGCAGCCACGTCTGAGACCCACTGGTCTAAGCAATGGATATAGTTCAGGCTAAACTAAATAAGGCAGTCAGGGGAGGGAGGGACATTTCATTGCAGATGACCACGTGTGGATGCCCAGCAGTGGAAGGGATAGGAGTGAGGTGTGACCACAGCAGCGCTAGTCTCAGAGAGCAGACACATTTTAGCTCCACTTGATCCTCAGTCAACTGACATGTTTCATGGGTTCTTCAGTTCTAGGGCAAAGGAGGCCAAGGAGCCCAGTGAGAAGTCAGTTGGAAAGAAAAGTAGCGCTCTTTTCCCTGGAGGTATAAAGAGGTCAGCCTTGA
Organism: Desmodus rotundus; assembly: GCF_022682495.2. Lineage (NCBI taxonomy): Eukaryota > Metazoa > Chordata > Mammalia > Chiroptera > Phyllostomidae > Desmodus > Desmodus rotundus. The sequence continues at coordinate 102,031,966 of NC_071387.1, read as the reverse complement.
TCCCAGCCATGGCCCAATCTAACTCCAAATTCCTTCAGAAATTTGACTTGCCACTTCCCTGAAAACCCAAAGCACTGCCCCAAAGTCAAAGTGGGGCACCCAGGGTTGATACAAGATGAGTGAGCTTTCAAAATCAACTCTAGAGCTTGTACTAAACTAGAATCACACCAGCTGACTTAACCTTCCCCATCAGGGGAAGTGACGATGTCGGTCTCCCAGAGTGTATTTGCACCAGGTTTTAATGAAATATATGGTCGCATCACTCACAGGAGAAACAAATCACAGCCCACACTGGACCTGAGGCTTAACAACAGGGATGAGAGTGTTAGTGCAGGCCGCCGCGGCAATGTTAAACCAGCCAAAATCATCAGTAAAGCTCCCAGCATCATTTCTGCCAAATGACTTGGAGAAAAACCAATGGAGATGCCCTTTAACATTGCCTTCTCTGCACAAGGGGTTACGTCTCCAACACCAAATGTGCTCATTGCAGGGGTCTTACAAATCAAACCAGTGTGAGCACTGACTGTCCTTCCATCACAGGCCAGGAGTGGAGTCAGACCAGAAGAATAACACTGGCACAAATCTGAATGGATGTTACTCCCCCACAGCAATCCAGATTATTTTAATATGTTTTCTTGGTGGCATTTCATATTTCTCACAAAAGTAAATGAACATCCCTCTGTGATGAATTAAAATAAAGAATTAATAAGTTCAAGACATGAGAGGGGGGGTGTTATCCGTACAAGAACATACTGCAAACGGCATTTCGAAGTCCAGACAGCTTCATCATAAACACCAACACTCCTATTAGCAAACACACCTCAAGTAATCTCAGAATGGAAGACCCACTTGGCAGTGCGCTTCAAGCTTTTCGTTCCCACCTTTCCTCTCCCAGCCTCCAGCCCACCCAAACCACATTCAATGGCCTGCAGCTCTTACCTCCTAATTCTCTCTGGAATCTATTCACTGCTCTGCCATCCCTCTGGCACCACTATTAACTAGTTGTTGGACTGTAAACGTCTTTACTGAGCATGGATTATCTCATTTCATCCCCATTTCACCACTGGGAGGTTAAGTGGGATGCCCATGGTGACACAGTTGTGTGAAGCTCCAACACCTTAACTGCGGATCTGTGTGGCCCAACACCTCCCTTCTCCAGCCTCCCTTCCTGACATCCCCACTTGCCCTCCAGCCTCCAGCCACACCAACCTCCCTCAACTTCCCTACATTACCTTCAAACTCAGGGCCTTCGCATGTGCTCTTCTTTGTTCTGAAAGGCCCTTCTGACACTTGCTCAGTACCATTTCATCAAGGAAGAGATTGTTTTTGTATGTATTGAAATACAATGTTCTAAAACTACCTTTAGACTATTTGCAAGTAAAAGCTATAACAAAGACTAAAATCTAAAGAAAAAGAAAGAAATACAATGCACATACCAAGAAGGTGAAGGGATTAGCCAAAGAATTATGCATGACCCATGGACATGGGCAACAATATGGGGACTGCCTGAGGGAGTTGGGGGTTGCTGGGTGGAGGGGAGTAAAGGGGAAAAATTGGGACAACTATAGTAGCATAAACAATAAAATATTAAATAAAAATAAAATAAAATAATGAAAAAAAGAAATATAATGCACATACCAGACTATCCATTTAAAGTGTACAATTCAATCAATGGTCTTTAGTATATTCACAAAGGGGTAACCATCATAACAGTCAGTTCCAGCACATATTTATCACCCCAAAAAGAAAACCCATATCCACCAGCACCTCCTCCCCACCCCCCAGTCTCTGGCAATGACTAACCTTTCTGTCCCTATGGCTTTGCCTGTCATGCACATTACATATAAATGGAACCACGAAACATGTGGCCTTCTGTACCTGGCTTCTTTAACTCAGCACAATGTTTTTGTTGTTGTTGTTGTTTCTTTTTTTTCAGATTTTTAAAAATATATTGTATTGATTATGCTATTACAGTTGTCCCCTTATCCCCCCTTTATTCCCCTCTACCCCACACACATCCCACCCACCCACAATCCTCCCCTTTAGTTCATGTCCACAGGTGATACATATACGTTCTTTGGCTTCTACATTTCCTAGACTATTCTTACTCTCCCCCTGTCTATTTTCTACCTACCATTTATGCTACTTATTCTCTGTACCTTTACCCCCTCTCTCCCCCTCCCACTCCCCTGTTGATAACCCTCCATGTCATCTCCATTTCTGTGGGTCTGTTCCTGTTCTAGTTGTTTGCTTAGTTTGTTTTTATTTTTGTTTTAGGTGTGGTTGTTAATAACTGTGTGTCTGCTGTCATTTTACTGTTCGTATTTTTGATCTTCTTTTTCTAAGATAAGTGCCTTTAACATTTCATATAATAAGGGCTTGGTGATGATGAACTCCTTTAACTTGACCTTATTTGAGAAGCACTTTATCTGCCCTTCCATTCTAAATGATAGCTTTGCTGGATACAGCAATCTTGGATGTAGGTCCTTGCCTTTCATGACTTGGAATACTTCTTGCCAGCCCCTTCTTGCCTGTAAAGTTTCTTTTGAGAAATCAGCTGACAGTCTTATGGGAACTCCTTTGTAGGGAACTGTGTCCTTTTCTCTTGCTGCTTCTAAGATTCTCTCCTTATCTTCAATCTTGGGTAATGTAATTATGATGTGCCTTGGTGTGTGCTTCCTTGGGTCCAACTTCTTTGGGACTCTCTGAGCTTCCTGGACTTCCTGGAAATCTATTCCCTTTGCCATATTAGGGAAGTTCTCCTTCATTGTTTTTTCAAATAAGTTTTCAATTTCTTGCTCTTCCTCTTCTCCTTCTGTCAACCCTATGATTTGGATGTTGCAACATGTAAAGTTGCCCCAGAGATTCCTAAACCTCTCCTCGTTTTTTTGAATTCTTGTTTCTTCATTCTTTTCTGGTTGGATGTTTATTTCTTCCTTCTGCTCCAAACCATTGATTTGAGTCCCAGTTTCCTTCCCGTCACTGTTGGTTCCCTGTACGTTTTCCTTTATTTCACTTTTCATAGCCTTCACTACTTCTTCTATTTTGCAACCATATTCATCCATTTCTGTGAGCATCCTGATTACCAGTGTTTTGAACTCTGCATGTGATAGGTTGGCTATCTCTTCATCGCTTGGTTGTATTTTTCTGGAGCTTTGATCTGTTCTTTCATTTGGGCCATTTTTTTTTTGTCTCGGTGCACCTTTTAGGTAGTAAGGGGCAGAGCCTTAGGTGTTCACCAGGGTGGGGCAACCCATGTCACTGTGCTGTGACACAGTATGTGAGGGACTGTCCAAGAGGGAACAATGGCACTTGCTCTGCTCTCTGCCAGATATCAGTCACTTCCCCTGCTACCCTCAAGCAAATTGGGCTCTTCTGGTGCTGATTCCCGGGTAGGGAGGTTTGTGTACATTCTAGGACCCTATGGGTCTCTGCAATGAACTCTCCTGCGAGGCTTGGAGTTTCTCCTGCTGCCACCTCAACCCCCACTGGTGTTTTCAGTCAGAGGTTTGAGGCTTTATTTCCCCACGATGGAACCATGGGTTGCACAGTCTGTCTCACTCCCCAGTTGTTCCTCCCAATTTATCTGCATGTGAATGTGGGACCACCCACTCCACCAGCTGCTGCCTCACTGGGTCCTCCAGCCGCCGCCTTGCCAGGAGTCCTCTCTTCCCGGCTGCCCATCTCCACCCTCCTACCGGTCTGGATGAATGTTTCTTCTTTATCTCCTTGGTTGTCAGACTTCCATACAGTTCAATTTTCTGTCAGTTCTGGTTGTTTTTTGTTTTTAAATTGTTGTTGTCCTTCTTTTGGTTGTGCGAGGAGGCACAGTGTGTCTACCTATGTCACCATCTTGGCCAGAAGTCTCAGCATAATGTTTTAAGGATCTTCCATTGTTGTAGCATGTATCAATATTTCCCTCCTTTTTATGGAGTAACATTCCATTGTATGGATAAATCCCATTCTACTTATCTATTCATCAGTTGATAAATGTTTGGGTTGTTTCCACTTTTTGACTACTATGAATAATGCTGATATAACATGTGCATAATTTTGTATAGTCACATTTTCATTCCTCTTGGGTATATACCTAAGACTGGAATTCCTGGATCATATGATAACTCTTTAGTTCACCTTTTGAAGAACTGCCAAACTTTAAGGAAGCCTTGTCTGGTTCTCTGACACTGAGGTTCCCTCTCCTTGTTTGTATATTTTCTTCACATCCTGTACTTCTCTTTCAGAGCAGTTGTGATGAGCATATAATGACCTGCATAACTCTCAGCTTAATGCCCATAACCCCCTCTAGACCATCCATGTCCAATAGAAATATGATGCATTCACATATTCACTTTTACATTTTGTAACAGTCACATTTTTAAAAAAGGAAAAACAAAAACAGGTGAATGTAATTTTTAAAATATCATTTATGTAACCAAATATACCCAAAATAATGTTTCAGCATGTATTATTTTTTAAATATGAATGGAACACTTTACATTCTTTTTTATATTAAGTCTTCAAAATCCAGTGTGTACTATTCATTTCTAGCACATCTCAATTTGGACTCACTGCTATTCACATGCTCTCTAACTACCTGTGGCTAGTGGCTACCTTAATGGGAGGTGCAGCACTAAACTGCTCCCTCCCTGAGGGCAGGAACCCTGCCTGCTTTTGCCCATTATTGTATTCTCAGTCCCTGATACAATGCCCAGGATGTAACAGGCATCCCATGAATATTTGCTGAAAACTGATAAATGAATCCACCCTAACCTCTACTCCTCCAAATATAATTTCAAAAATTGAACATTCACATACATCCACCTGGTCTTTTCAGCAACTTGAATTTGTTAAGAAAAGAGGCTGCTGACCCTGACCACTGTGGCCAAGTTGGTTGGGCGTCATCCTGCAAAGCGAAAGGCCTCTGGTTTGATTCCTGGTCAGGGCACATGCCTAGGTTTCCAGTTTGTTCCTCAGTCGGCACGTTGGATGCAAGAGGTAACCAATCGATGTTTCTCTCTCACATCAATGTTTCTCTCCCTCTCTTCTCCTTCCCTTCCCCTCTAAGTACATACATGCATACATAAAAAAGAAAAGGGACTGCTGCATGCAATACTATGGGTTACAAGGAGCTCCACTGTTCAGGCAAATAGTGTCTTTGTTGAAACCAGAACCAATTTAACACAAAGAGTCTTTTAAACTGTGACTGTATTTTATGTTACGTTGTGTGATCCCCTTTGAAAGGGCAGAATGGCTGTCTGCAGAAGCCTATTTAATTTTCTCCCTTTATTTAGAATGTTGGTTAATGTTATAAAGGGAAGTAGCTCCAACAAGTGGGCGTGTACACACACAAGCACGCACAGCTCATGGGGCAAATGAATCCAACAGCAGCTTCCTAATAGCCAGCCTTCTTTGTGATGAGGAAACAATTACCAGCATGTAAAAGCCTATGTATATTCAACCATTCTTACTCCCTGCAAAATTCTAATCAATCTACAATTGATTTACCTCCTGGGCTCTTGAAACCAACTTTGTCAAAATTACTCAGGAATGAATTGAGGCCAAGCAAGGACAAAGCAAGTCAGCCATTGTCAGTGCAGAGTTAGCCACACATGATTACACCCAGACCTATGAAATAGGGATACCTTGCCATGGTCCCTCCCCAGCCAGGTCCCCATTGCCCGGGCTGCAGCCAGGAGTACTCAGACACAGGTGCATTAGACAAATATCTCCTAAATTTTATATGTGGTTAGGGAGTTGGGGTTGATTACTGTATATTAATGGACCCAATCCTTCACAATGCCCTATATCCATGCCTTTTGCCATATGACTTTGTTGTTTTTCCCATTAAAGAGTTTATTTCTCTAGACCTTGATGATGGGTTTAGTCATGTGTCTTGCTTTGGCCAGTGGAATATTGGCCTGTGTTATATGAGCAAAGCGTGCACAGTACAAGCTCAATCCTTCTTCCTCCCTTATACTTATGCCATCACCATTAGAGCATGCCCAGGCCAGCCTGCTGGTTGCAGGGAATAAGAGACACTAGGGTAGATCAGAGCTTCCCAGATGTGCCCCATCTACGTCAACAACCATGACCCAACTGCAGCTCCAATGTGGCTGTTGAATTGAGCCACTGATTTGTGTTACACGGCACTTTTGTGACAGGAGGTAACTAACACAAGGGTCACTGTCCCTCACCTCTGTAGGTTTTAACCAAATTTGAACAAACAGCTAGATGGACCCTCCAACTGCCTTTCTTTTAGCAAAGTATATTGAAGAGCTAGTCTGGCCCTGACACTATCAGTTACCTACCCAGAAAGTGGTTATTCCTTTCTTCTTCTTTGTTAACAGAACTCCTCTGGAAGTGTTGGCCCAGCCCCCAGGAATAAATCATGATTGGTTTAAGCTGGGTTTGGCAAACTATAGCCCAAGGGCCAAATCTAGCCCACTGACTGTTTTTGTAGATAAGCTTTTACTGGAACAAAGCTGTGCCCATTCATTTACGCACTGTCTATGGCTACTTTCGTGCTCCACTGGCAGAGCTGAATAGTTGCAACAGAGGTTGTCTGGACCAAAAAGCCTAAAATACTACCATTTTTTACAGAAACATTTTGCTGTTCCCTAGTCTAAGGCTTAGATTCTAACCTAACCACCCTCATCAAACCCCTCTCTGCCTATAATGAGTTTAGGACTGGTCCCACAATTCCATTCTGACCATTGTGTTGAGGGACTCCCCACTCCCTGCCAGCCCACAGCTGATGCAGCTGGGGTGTAGGAAGTCTGCTGAGATTTTCTGGGAGAGACTTTTACACAGAAATGTGCAGGGAGACGCTGTGCCTCTTCCTTCTTGCCTTTGGGAGTTATCATGTGAGGACCTCATATTTGGACTGCGGCAGCCTCTGTGATGGTGCGGAGAAAGACAAGAGCATCACAGAAAAGTCAAACAAGCAATTAGTTATCTTGAGCTATTCATTTAACAAAACTTGGAATCAGCTATCTCTAGGCTTACTATGTGAGAGTATGATAAACCCCTGTAGTTCAAAATGAGTGGTCAGTCACTTGCTGGCTGGCTCTGCCAGAAGCAGCTCTTGCATGTCCTACTTGACCCACAAAGCCTGGATCCTGTGCAAGGGGAGAAGGTGGGGACCCCACTGCCACAATTTACACAAAGTAACCCATCCACTAATACTGGTACTTAGCCAGATAGAGTTAGCATTTCCTGTCTGGCCAACCAGATCCACTTGTCCTCTCACAAAAACATACAGAACTAAATGGTAACGGGGAAAAAGTACACAAAAGATTAAATTTAAAAAACAAAAGAACAAAACATGAGCCCTGGCTGGTGTGCATCAGTGGATTGAGTGCTGGCCTGCAAACCAAAAGGCCACAGGTTCGATTCCTGTTTCTCTCCCTCTCTTTCTCCCTCCCTTCTTCTCTCTCTAAAAATAAGTAAAATCAAAAAAGGAAGAAGAAAACAACGTGAAAGCTCCTGTCCCAGTTCATCCCTGAGGAGAGAGAAGTGATGCTGGCGCTTCCTTCCTGTGTGGGACAAATTGGGAAAATTGGGGAGAGTGCCAGGCACAAGACACACAGCACGGGATGTAATGCTTCTGGAGCTTTTTGGTCTGTGGACCCATAGAAACTACATTTCTGGATACTGGACTTAAGAATAAAAACTTGAGTTATGTCTACTAGTGTTCTCCTTCTCTCCAAACCAGAGGGAGTACATTTTGTTCCACCACATCCAGGTGTAAGAAATGTCACATTCCTATTTCTGTAATCCAGTTAAATCTGCTGCAAGCCTTCATATGCCTGGCAGGTGGGGAATTTGATCTTGTCATCATTGGGGCTTCTATCTCTTCTCCATGAGCTTACTCAAAAACTCTAGGCTTATTTACATGTTGTTGGAAAGCTGGGCAGGAATTATGTCCCTGTTGGTCGCCATTATTGCAGCTGCTCCCAGTCTGTTAACCTTTTGGGGCCATCTATAAGAAGATCCTCATATAATCATTCCACTGCCACTGGCCACAGGTTCAGCCACAAGAACACTCATGTAACAGGTCTCTACTATGCCTGGAAACTCCAAAAAGCCTTCTCTTAATCTCAGCTTCCTCTAAAATCAAACCACTCCTGCTTTCTCACCTCTGCACACAGGTGCCAGCTCCGGCTCTCACTCCAAACCTTGGCGATGACCCAGCTAAACCCTCCTCAGTGAGCCTCAGACACCAAAGCTCTTCCCCTTCCTTCTTAAGGGAGACAATTCTGGGGTATCTTCAGAAGCCCAATGGTGGCCTCTCTTTTTTGAGAAGTTGTGTTTGGTAAACATAGGTGCTGTGTTTATCTCGCTTACCACTATATCCCCAGTGTCTGACGTACGGTAGGAGCTATTAAGGCTGGCACATAGTAGGTGCTGTTAGTGTCCGCTGAACTGAATTCATGAGGTTAAAGCTATTAGCTGAAATTTGCCAAGCAACTGGATGGAAAACCAATCAAAAAAAAAAAAATCAAGCAAAGATGTCTTTGAACTCTGAACACACAGGCAATTTTAGGAGGCAAACACACATCTGTTTGCCTCCAAACAAACTAGCCCCAGCTCTGGAAGCCTCCTTCTGCCTCTTAAAGAGATCTACTTTCTCTTTTTTAAAGTACACGGCATTCCTCACCAGGTTACAAAGGAGCAGTATCCATTCCACTGCCGCCAGCCAAGGACTGCAGCCGGGTGACAAGGGCTTGATAGTTAAGTAGTATGTTTCATAGGGGAAAACAAAATAACATCCACATCCATCTTTAACTACTACCACTTTCCAGAGGGCAGATCCTATTTGTGGAATCTTTTGCATGTCAGGCATTGACATGGGCTCAACTGCATACTTTTGGGATTGATTACAGAGAATAAAGGGACTCCACAAGATAAAGGGACAAGAATCAGAACTCCCAGAGCAATCCAGGAGGAAGGAGGGAAGTAGAAAATGGATGCCAGGGCAAAGTAGCCCTGGCCAGCTGAAGGTTCATGGGTTTGATTCTTGGTAAGGGTACATGCCTGGGTTGTGGGTTCAGTCCCAGTTGGGGCATGGGTAAGAGGCAGCCAATTAATGTCTCTCTCCCTCTCTCCTCTCTTCCCCTCTCTCTAAAATCAATAAGCATGTCCTCAAGTGAGGATTAAAAAAATAATTTTTTATTTTTTATTAATAATTTTTTTTAAGAAAAAGAAGTCCTGGCTGGTGTGGCTCAGTGGATTGAGTGCCAGCCTGTGAACCAAAGGATCACAGGTTTGATTTCCCAGTCAGGGCATCCCAGTTCAATGCCTGGGTTGCAGGCCAGGTCCCCAGTAGGGATTGAGCGAGAGGCAACCATACATTGATGTTTCTCTCCCTCTCTTTTTTCCTCCCCTCCCCTCTCTCTAAAAATAAATAAATAATCCTTTAAAAACAAAATGGAGGGGTGAAGCAAGGTGAGAGAAGTCGAGGAATTGGCCAAGATCAAGTGTGGAGTTATGTGACCTTCTCCATGGCTGCAAATCTCAAGTCAATGCTGGGAGTGAATGGCTTATGCTTGCGGAAATGAAAGCAAGGACCATGTTTCTGATCATCAGAGTTTGAGATAGAGGCAGCAGACATAGACTAACATGCCCAGGAGACTGGGGAGGTTCTGTCAGCAGAAACCCACCCCACTCTCAGCAGAAATCTCAGGCAGGACTTCAGCCATCCATGGATTATGAAATCTGTGGACTTGAGGGACCCGGCTCCCAAGTAGATGCCCCCAATATATCTTCCAACTCCACCAATTCTTCTGGGGCTTTGAAAAAGTTACTTAAACTCCTCTAAAACCTCAGTTCCTCATCTCTAAGCAGTTCTCTTCATCTACCCCATCAGGAGGTTATTGTGAGAGTACCAGGAGATGATGAGAGTAAAGGTGTTTAGCACATTGCCGAAAATATGACGATCTCTCCATAAGCATGAGCCGTCATCACCATGACTCTAGACTTCAGAAGAAAGAATGTTCCTTACAAACACACTGCAGCCCAAACCAGGCCAAACAGCAGAATCCCTCGGGATAGCCAAGCCCTACCCCAGACCTACTGAGTCAGTAGCATTGGAGGTAGGCCCAAGAACCTGTATTTTTAAAGTCCATCAATAATGATCAATAGAATTGCAACTTGGGCTCTTTTTTTTTTTTTACATTTCCATGGTTTTTAATATAGTCCCAGATATGTAAAATCATTAGCACAGTCAATTTTAGAACATTTTATCACCTCAAACAAAAATCCCTACCATCCTCCCACTTGCTCACCAACCCTAGGCAACTACTAATTTCTGTCTCTATAGATTTCCCTGTTATTGATTTTTATATGAATTAAATCGTATAATATGTGACATTTTGTGCCTGGCTTCTTTCACTCAGCATCATGTTCTCAAGGTTCATCTATTTTGTAGCAAATATCAAAACTTCACTCCTTTTTATTTCCTTTCTGTGGGTATGCCACATTTTGTTTATTTATTCATCTGATGATGGGTTATTTGGGTTATTTCCACCTTTTGGCTTTGGCTATTATGAAGGATGCTACTGTAAACACCCATATATAAATTTTTTTAATTTTTTATTGTTATTCAATTACAGTTGTGTTCCTTTTCTCCCCATTCCTCCACCCCACCCCAGCCGAACCCCCCCTCCCCCACCTCCATCCTTCCCCTTGATTTGGTCCATGTGTCCTGCTTATACCCTTTGCAACAGCATGGATGGAACTGGAGAGCATTATGTTAAGTGAAATAAGCCAGATGGTGAGGGACAAATACCATATGATCTCACCTTTAACTGGAACATAATAAATAGAAGAAAAAAGGAAACAAAATATAACCAGAGACATTGAAGTTAAGAACAATCTAACAATGGGCAGGGGGGAGTGGGGAGGGGACAGTGGGGAGAGGGGATTACAGGAACTACTATAAAGGACACATGGACCATATATAAATTTTTGTGTGGACCTATGTTTTTAATTCTGAATAGACATATCTCCAAGGAAGATACACAATTGGCCAATAAGTACATGAAAAGATGCTCAACATCATTATCCATTGGAAAAATGCAAATCAAAATCACAATGAGATACCACTTCACACCCACTAGGACAATTATAATAAAAAAAGACACACCATAACAAGTGTTGGTGAGAATGTGGAGGAATTGGAACACTCACACACTGCTGCAGGGAATGTGAAATGGTGCAGCCACTTTGGGAAACAGCCTGGCAGTTCCTCAAACATTTCAATATAGAGTTACCATGTGATACAGCAATTTCACTCCTCAGTATAGACCAACTTGGGCTCTTTTAATCAGTGAAAAGTGAACTATCAGTACTTGGAAAGAACAAAGAAAAGGCAAGAGAGAGGAAAGGGAATTGCAAACAGCCTCACAACAGGAGCTCATTGCTATTTGCCTTTCCCAGCGAGAATATCTCACTTTGATGAATGATTCTCGGGTTGAAGACACAATGCTTCATAAATCGTGGCCCCTGGATGATTTCATCAGCTGCCCATGGGAGAAACCATGCTCTGCTCCAACCCTCTTGGAAGACATGCTGGGCTGGACGTGCTGAGTGTGGACTTTATGAAAGATGGAGGAAATTTTCAAGAGTAATGTTGACTATATTGAATTTTTTGCTTTACCCACTGACTAGAACCTTCTGCATAAGGCCTGACTCTCCTGTACCTTTTATCAGTTCTAAGTAAATTTACAGTTCACCATATTCTAGAGATGACTTGCTAAGAAACAAATCTCTCACTCAAAAAAAATGCTAAGAGACCTTCCAGCCAAGATGGAGGCGTAGGTAAATACACTTTGCCTTCTTGAACAACCAAAAGAAGGACAACAACAAATTTAAAAACAAAAAACAACCATAACTGTCAGAAAATAGAACCATATGGAAGTCTGACAACACAGGAGTTAAAGAAGAAACATACATCCCAACTGGTAGGAGGGGCAGAGACAGGCAGCTGGGGCAGAGAGGACATGCAGCAAGGTGTCGACTTGAGGACTGGGCAGTCCCACATTTGTGTGTGTATAAACCAGGGGGAACAATTGGGGAGCGAGACAGACCAGGCAACCCAGGGTTCCAGCGAGGGGAAATAAAGCCTCAAAGCCTCTAGCTGTAGAAACCTGTGGTGGTTGTGGTGGACACCTAGCCTCACAAGAGTGTTGGTTGGAGACACCCACAGGGTCCTAGAATGTACACAAACCCACCCACCCAGAGAATCAGCACCAGAAGGACCCAGTTTGCTTGTGGGTAGCAGGGGAAGTGACAAAGCTGGCGAAAGCCCAGCCGAGCAAGCAGCATTGTTTCCTCTCTGACCCCTCCCCCACAATGCATCAACCTGGGCTGCCCTGCCCTGGTGAATACCTAAGTCTCCGCCCCTTACAACATAACATGAGCACCATGACAAAAAAATATGGACCAAATGAAAGAATAGATCAAAGCTCCAAAAATAGAACTAAGCAATGAAAAGATAGCCAACCTATCAGATGCAGAGTTCAAAACACTGGTAATCAGGATGCTCACAGAAATGGATGAATATGGTTGCAAAATAGAAGAAGTAGTGAAGGCTATGAAAAGTGAAATAAAGGAAAACGTACAGGGAACCAACAGTGACGGGAAGGAAACTGGGACTCAAATCAATGGTTTGGAGCAGAAGGAAGAAATAAACATCCAACCAGAAAAGAATGAAGAAACAAGAATTCAAAAAAACGAGGAGAGGTTTAGGAATCTCTGGGGCAACTTTACATGTTGCAACATCCAAATCATAGGGGTGCCAGAAGGAGAAGAGGAAGAGCAAGAAATTGAAAACTTATTTGAAAAAACAATGAAGGAGAACTTCCCTAATATGGCAAAGGGAATAGATTTCCAGGAAGTCCAGGAAGCTCAGAGAGTCCCAAAGAAGTTGGACCCAAGGAAGCACACACCAAGGCACATCATAATTACATTACCCAAGATTGAAGATAAGGAGAGAATCTTAGAAGCAGCGAGAGAAAAGGACACAGTTCCCTACAAAGGAGTTCCCATAAGACTGTCAGCTGATTTCTCAAAAGAAACTTTACAGGCAAGAAGGGGCTGGCAAGAAGTATTCCAAGTCATGAAAGGCAAGGACCTACATCCAAGATTGCTGTATCCAGCAAAGCTATCATTTAGAATGGAAGGGCAGATAAAGTGCTTCTCAAATAAGGTCAAGTTAAAGGAGTTCATCATCACCAAGCCCTTATTATATGAAATGTTAAAGGGACTTATCTAAGAAAAGAAGAAGATCAAAAATATGTACAGTAAAATGACAACAAACTCACAACTATCAACAACCAAACATAAGAAACAAAAACAAAAACAAACTAAGCAAACAACTAGAACAGGAACAGAATCACAGAAATAGAGATCACATGGAGGGTTATCTGCAGGGAGGGAGAGGGGGAGAATGGGAGAAAAGGTACAGGGAATGAGAAGCATAAATGTTATGTACAAAATAGACAGGAGGATGTTAAGAATAGTATAGGAAATGGAGAAGCCAAGGAACTTTTATGTACAACCCATGGGCATGAACTAAGGGGGAGAGGGGAATGCCAGTGGGAGAGGGGCAGTGCAGGGCGGAGGGGAATAAAAGGGAGAGAAAAAAATGGGACAACTATAATAGCGTAATCAATAAAGTATACTTAAAAAATGCTAAAAGTATAGGCATAATTCCACCACAGAGTTAATTAACACAAATTGCATTTGTATATATGAAACACAATACATTTTTAAGTGTAATGAAAAAAGTGTCCTTTATTCTTATATAGGTTGCAGGATGAGGTCTATCAAGGCACTTGCCCAGCAAGACCTTGTGTTTTATCTAATCTGCGTCAGGGTAGAGAGTCACCTCTGATTGGTTCCATTTCGCAACCATCTTTTTAACCTCCAGTCCTGGAAAGTTCTAGGCACACAGTGGTTCCATATATGTTTGTTGATTACAGAAACTGGATATCTCCAAGAAACCATGGCCAAATTCCCCAGTGCCAACTCAACTCGAACCCTATGTGTGGCCCGTGCAAAACTGTTTCTATGCATACTGGTATTGTGCTGGAAGCCTGTGTCGTACACAGGTTTTGGTAAATCCATTTAGAAAGCTCTGTGCTTTGGGACTTCACATGTGCCACCTCTCTTGCCCTCAGGAGAAGGCCTCGTCCTCTGTGACACTGGCAAACCCCAGCACGTGTGCACACAGACCCTTCCCCTTGGCCCACACTCTGAAAGGCTCCACTTGGGGGCCCCTCATGTTCATCTGACAACAGTTCAAATTAAGGTGATCAGCCTCCATGCCAATCATTTGATTCTCAGTCACTGATGATTTATTTGTTAAATGCTTTATTGAATTATAACATACATGTAGAATTGTACACACATGAGAGACTGACTCAACATGAGTATGTCCTACAAACTGAACGTACTCATATAACCAATACCCAGATCCAGAAATAGAGCTCTGAAGCCCCTCACAAAACCCTCTACCCCACTGTCAGTGGCTACTTGACTCTGACTGCCAACAGCCTCCACTCATTACACCTGACTTTGTGCTACATGTAAAGCAGTAGCTTTCAACTGGGGGGCAATTCTGCCCACCAGGGAACATTTGGCAAGGTCTGGAGATATTTCTGGTTGCCAGAACTTGGGGGAAAGTATGTTACTGGCAGCTACTGGGTAGACTCCAGAGATGCTGCTGAACACCCTACAGCGCCCAGGGCAACCCTACAACAGGGAAATGTCCACCCTAAAATGTCAATGGTGTCTCAGGTGAGAAATGCTGATGCAAAGAGAATCATACAGTATCTATGCTTTTGTGTGTGTAATCAATTTTAACCCTGTGATCTGATCACTTAGTAGAAAGCAAAAATGTCATTTGGAGGCAGGTGGAATCTTAAACAAAGAAAACCCAGCACTGCCTACAAGCCTTGTGTCTTTAGAGCTGGGATTTCGATTTCAATTCTTTGTCTTGTTTTTGAGTGACTTTTCTTAAAATGGCATCCCCTGAGATCAAGGCCTTAAGACTCCTACAAAACTGAGGTTTACATAGGAATTTTGCACACACCCACACAGCTACACAGTGTCATTTACATGCAGACGTCCACCCACACACATACACACCCGGAGACACACACACCATCAAAGACTGAGAGCAAACTTCATAATAGCAATTTTCTTTTAGTTGAACTGGGAAAAAATATGATCTAATTACATCCTTAGTTGGGAATCCATTGCAGTAAATCCAGCTGGGTGTGTTTGCATGATTGAGGTGTTTAATTTGGGGGGACCACGAAGCAGAATACCTCTGAAATGTCATTTAATGTCATTAATACAGAATACCTCTGGAAGGTTGAGATGTCACAGCAACACGAAGCTCCTTCAAAAGCAGAGAGGGTTCGATGGCTAGAGCTGAGTCAGGGTGGCTGTGGCTGAATACACCATTTCAGCCAAAAGATTTTATCAACATCTCCCCAAGATCTATGAAATGTGGACCAGGAAAGACTGAAACACTCCAAGTCTTGGCTGAGCTTCCATAAAGGGAAATAGCCTAGCCTGGTAAATATCCCACATTGTGCTTCTTTAAGCTGCTGATTCCCAGATTTTTTCCATTCCATAAACCAGTTTAAAAAAAAAAAAAAAAAAGCACCTTTCTGGGGAGGTGATAAGAAAGAATTTCTTTAAATGACCAATTTCACACACCCCCCAAAAACTTGTCAAGCTAGACTAGGTTTTGCCACAATAACTAACCATGCCTGAGTGTCATGACTCAAAACAACAGGACTTGTTGTTTTCATCATTTATGCTACATGTCATTGCATGTCAAGGAGCATGGGGTGGAGGGAGCTCTGTTTCCACAGTGAACTTACTGCGGGGCTCAGGCTAACGGAGGTTCTGTCACCTGTCAGGGCAGCACAGAGAAGAGCGCTGGAAGACCAGGTTCTAGGAATTCAATGTTCCAGCCCAGAAGTGACACACCTCGCTTCTGCCCCCATCGGCTAATGGCCAGGACCAGTCACATCCCCCTACCACCGAACGGAGGAAACTCCTATTGCCAAGAAGAGGAGAATTGGATATAAATATTAGAAATTTCTGCCCCATAGCATTTTATAAAAGAAAAAATCTGAAAACACCCCCCCAAAATAATATAATAGACGTAATTTCAGAATAAATAACAACCTCCAAAAAAGAACAACCAACAAGCTTTCTTTCACCCATGTGCACACTCCCACATTTTCCCAGGGTTTTTTTTCATGTCATCCTTGACCCATGAACATTTTATACAGAACTCTCATGGTAAAGGAACATGGCAAAGGCCCCAAGAACAGAGCAGAGTCCTCCTTAGGAAAGATCTGGCAGGGCCAGGATGCTCACCTTCTCACCACAATGAGCAGACTTCTTGGGGCGCATCTCCTCATCTTAGCCATAGAAAGGGGCCTTTACAGCTTAGTTCTAATGCCCTCTCTTTGATCTTGAACATCCTGTAAAGCCCTCCAGTCTCAAGATCTCAAATCCCCAGTCTAGTTACATTCTCCTGGCTTCCACCTCTCCTGCCTTCACTCCCCTTCCAAACCTGTTCTTCACAACCTCATGACCACTTCACACTTTGCTGTCCTCCCTCCAATTCCTTCAGTTTCACTTCAGTTTCTTTCCCTTCAGTTAAATTCATGCACCACTAAATTTAGTACTTGCTCTTTTAAAAGTCCCGTTTGGTATAATCAGAATTGTCTGTCCATATCTCTAGCTATTCTTCTATCTGTAATTAGGCTTAGTCTGGGGTGGTGTTCACTTAATATGAAGGAGGTTTATTTCTTGGGGTGGTAGGATTTGAGGTGATTGTTCTTTGTCTCTTGTACTTTTCTGTATTCCTTGAATTTCCTTTTAAACAATGTTTTGTTAAGAATAACCAAGGTATTATTGTATTAATCTAGTTTGTATTCATATATTCATCTAACCTGCCTCCTTGATTACAAACTTCTTTAGTTATCAGTTCATTTTGTGACTCCAGCCCCAGATATTCTGATCCAAAAGGGTGGGACCTTGCAATCCACCTGTTTAGATGGTATCAATGATAACCCTACAGGCAACTTTCCTGGAGGAAGCTGGCCCTAGGTTTATTTCCCCGTCTAGCACTGGAAGCGACTGAAGTATTATCCAGTCGGTACAAATCATGATACTGATTACGCATGTAAGATGAACTCCGGAATGCTTTGAAAGGTTGAGGACCTAAAAGGAGGCTCTTCTCTCAGGTGCCAAGTCCCCACCTCACACGTAGTGGTAATTGATGATAACACCTACTCTTCCAGCTTCAATAGCCCATGGTTTTTGTTTAGCAGAAGCCTCTCCATCCCCAAACCCAGTTACTCACACACGCTTTTGCCCTGGTACTCTGCTAGGAACCACTCCACATCCATGTGATGTTTAACAGAGATGACACTGAAGTGTTTCCCAGGAAAGCTTTTGGCAGCTCTGCCCATCCATGACCTCACTCCATTGCGAGGCAAGACCTTTGCTCAAGCTGCACTGGCTTGCGTTAGAGTAAATCACACTGACTCACTGCAAATGCAGAGGCTTGCTCTTAACAAAGATTCACGTCCCATACACACACATGCACGCATGAGTGCCCCCTGGAGCCTGACTCCACTCAGCAAGCAACGACGTTCCACTGACCGCCCATATAAAGCTTGGTTCACTGATGCAAACATGAGAGATGACCCTGACATCAAGGACCTTACGTTCCAGGGGAGGAAGCTGACTTGCACACAAGTACTGATAATGCGAGAAGGAGTAGAAGAGCCAAACTTGAAGTTTAAGCAAAGTAGCACCCAGGACTGGTTCCCAAACTGGATCCCCAAGCCAAAGCCAAGCCAGCTACATGAGATTCACCTGGGAGCTTTTGAAAACAGATTCAAGCAGAGCCCATAAGCATCAGAATTTCTGGAAAAAAGCCCCAGGAATTGGTATATTTAATAAACATACTCCTTGCACATGATTCTGGTGTCCTTAAGGATTGGGACAATATGGAACTATGCAAAACACCAAAGAAGGCCCTAAAATAAACCTGTCAATGTTGACTACTGTGCCAGACACTGTGCCATTATCTCGCATGTGTGGTCCCCAAAACTAAGAATAACCTGCAAGGGAAGCACTTGGGGTAATGATCATGGGCTTTGTTAGCACCGGAGACAAGCATCTGAGATACCTGAACTCTGCCCTTCTGGTCATGAGCCAGGTGGGAGTCTCCCTACAAGCTATAATACCATGTCCTATTTTCCAAGGCCACTGGGGCCCAGAGATGTTGAACAAACTGCCTGAGTTCTCGAGGCTTGTAACTAAAAGTTTGGGGTTCACACCTAAATCTGTGACTCCAAAGACAACCCCACAGCCATCCCTGTTGCAGAAGTGACTGGGTCCACCCAACATCTGCTTTGGTGTTCGGGTACTGTCTAAGGTCCCTCTGTGAATATTGGATGAGGGCTGTTTCTTACAGAGAAAACCTGTAGAAAGAACCCAAAGTGGTTCCCCCATTAAAGACCCTACACAGTCAGGGAGTCCAGAGTCCCGGGTCCTGGCCTTGTTTCTACCTTCCTTAGTTTTCCCAGGTGTAAAACAACAGTCTTTGAAAAACTCCCTCCTCAAGCAGAGACATGAAGGAAAGGTCAACTCCGGTCACTTTTGTATAGACAGTTTCGGGGTCAATGATGATTTCACAGGGTACAAAATATCACAGTCATAAAACACTTTGCATTCAAATAGAATGTTTTCATTTTCAAAGGGCGCTCACCTGCCCTCTAATCTTATCGCCCTACCAGTCCTGGGAGAGCACAGGCTTGGCCTTCCTAACCCACTCCCCAGGCAGGAGACTGAGGCACAGCCTTGCCCAAAGATGCCACACAAGGGGTGGGGGGGGGGGAATGTGATGAAGAGTGATGGCCACCATCATTGCCAGCCTCCAGCTCACTAGCCACTCCCAGATCTGGTACTCTTCCAGCAGAGGGAATTTGGGGGACGGGGGTTATCACCTCTGCCAGTGGAGTCCAGGACTCAACCCTGCAAAGCCCTGGTTCCTTGGCCACCCCTGCCTGGGATATCCAGGTGAGATGCCAACTGCCACCCACTTTGCAAGTCTCAGCTGATACAGCACAGAGGAAGTTGAGACCCCCCTCTATCAGGAGCTCAGTAAATGACCAAACACTCATTTTCTCTAACAACACAGGACAAGGTCCCTTAGTGGTATTTCTCATGAAGCGCTGTCATAGGCTCAGAGGCCAAGTCCATTGTCCTCCCTGACAGCCCCCCAGCCAACTGGACACAAAAGCACCCTCAAACTTGTAATACTAGGGGCAGGGCCCTGGATAATCTGAGTCATGATCAATTATCAAGAGCCAGACAGAACCTACAAAAGGGCAAGAGGCAGCTCTCTTCCAAACCTGTGTTCGGTTTCAACATGGGGCGGGGGGACTTTCAGATGGAAGTTAAGCAGCTCTTCACCAGAGGCTGGAGAAAAGAGCCTGCCATCCACCAGAGTGAGAGCAAATGAATCAGGCACACTGGTGGATCAAGTTCATGTGCACGTGAACAAGTTTATGGTGGAAATAAAGGGCTTCATTTGTTTGGCAAAACACAAGGTGGTTTAATCACCAGGAGGGAGGAGTGTCTAAAGCAGCAACACAACACAGTGGCTGTTGGCTCAGGTTTTCTGGAAGGGGGAGGGGTGAGGACAAGGGTTTCTGTTTCATCTGCAAGCCCCTTGCAGAGGGAGCTGGAGAAGCTTTGCAGCCATCTGCGTGCTGTTTGCATCTTGTCTGGCTGGAAGGCTATACTCCAAACAAGGGCAGATGGGGCAGCTCTTGCCCCTGTGTTTGGAGAGAGATGGGAGGCAAACCCAGGGAGGTGGTGGCAGGGAGAGTCCCATCTGCCTAGGCCTGGGGATGGAGCATCCAATCCCACAGCCTCCGAGCCACTAAAACAGCCCAGGAGGGTCTTCTCCATTCATCCCCATCCTGGCATGTACAGACATACCAGCATCCCTCAAGGACAGATACACCAATACACACTGACAACCCCACCACAGGACTGACAGATGTAGCAAGTAAAAAGACAGAATGCCAGTTAAACTTAAATTTCAGAAAAATGACAAATCATTTTAGTGTATGTTCCAAATATTGCACTGGGATATACTTACACTAAAAAAATTTGTTAACTTGAAAGTCAGGTTTAACTGTATTTAATCTGGCAATGCTGATCCCACATAAACACAAACTAGGTTTTGAAAACTCACAGAGAAAGTCACACATGCACAAAAGCACAAACATACACGCGCACGTGTACACACAAAGAAACAAGCCCACCCGCCTTGCAGTGTCCAAGTAAAGGGGAAAGCAAGAGCCAAAATGAGGATTCCCCGCCCCTCCATATTTTCCTGTCTTCCACCTCTTGGCTCAGAACAAGCTGAGTCCCTGCTGCCTTGGAGCCACTTGGCATCCAGGTCCAAGACGGGAATAGGAGTGCCCTGATACAGCAGGACAGTGGCCAGAACCTGCCCAGGCTCAGCTTCTGGGCTCTAGCCTGGAAGACACAGCACAGCCCTGTGAACGGTAGCAAGTGCAGGCAAGGGGCAGGGGGCTCTAAGGCTGGAGGTTCATCCTGGAGCCCACTGGCTAGAGACCTGTTGGGAGCCCTGTTTCCTTTCATCTGCTGCCACTGCTTCGGCCGCAATCTACATTTCAGCGAGCATTTATTGGGCAGCACTAAGGGCGTGGTGGTAGGCTTAGTACCAAAGACATA
Source organism: Desmodus rotundus (assembly GCF_022682495.2). Classification (NCBI taxonomy): domain Eukaryota; kingdom Metazoa; phylum Chordata; class Mammalia; order Chiroptera; family Phyllostomidae; genus Desmodus; species Desmodus rotundus. The sequence goes on along the minus strand of NC_071387.1, from coordinate 102,011,149 downwards.
GCTCCCGCTAAAGCCACAGTCCAGCGCGCCAAAATCTCAGCAGTGACCTGCCTGGCACTTGCTGAATGTGCGTAAGCCAAGCATGTGGACGTGGTAATTCCACTGAACCCTCCCTGCAGCCCTAGGAGGCAATAATTCTTTTTTAAGATTTTTAAATTTATTTTATTTTTAGACAGAGGGGGAGGGAGGGAGAAAGAGAGAAACATCAATGTGTGCTTGCCTCTCACATGCCCCCTACTGGAGACCTGTCTTGCAACCCAGGCAGGTGCCCTGACTGGGAATCAAACAGGCAACCCTTTGGTTCACAGGCTGGCACTCAATCCACTGAGTCACACCAGCCAGGGCCCATTATTATTATTATTATTATTATTATTATTATTATTATTATTACATTTACTATATTTAAATATATATTATCATATGTATTGCTCAAGGACACACAGGTTGGAAGTGGCAAGGCCTGACGGAGACAAATGACAACCTTGGAACTTGCAGTAACAGTACCAAGAATGTTTGGGAAAGCAAGCTTTCCCTCCAGAGTGAGGTCACCCGCCAGAGTCTGAAGCCAGAGTCCAGCCAGGGGGTACTGCTGGGGGTGGCTGGACCTCAGGGGTGCCTGGATGTGCACTGCGGCAGGTGAAAGTGAGGCAGGCAATACTATTCTGAAGGGTGAGCTTTAGGAGGGTGACCCCTGCAGAGCCTCGGGGAGCTGGGAGGCAGGGAGATATCTAACCAGCCTGTGACTTCAGCAGAGACCACCCTCTGGCCTGGCCGTCCTGCTACTAGGAACATCTTACAGAAGCATGGGGCGCCGAGTGCCGAGTGCCAGGATATTCAGCACCACATCATCTACAAGAGGGAAAAGGCAGAAACCATTCAACGACCTAGTGGCATAGGGCTGGCTAAATAAAGTACCATGCAGCCACACGGCTGAATAACTACCTGAAGGGGAAGGTGGAGCCAGGTTCCAGTGTGAGATGATGTCAAACATATATCATTGGGTAAGAAGGTGGCTTTCCAAACAACAAATATAGCATTATCCTATTTTTATTTTTAAAAGATTAAAATTAAATGATTTATGTGCAAATATATGTGCTTGCATATGCATAGAGAAAGGTGTGAAAGACTATACCTCAACCCTCCCTGATGTCACCATGGAGAAGCAAGACAGAAGAGAACCAGAAAAAGGAGGAATTTAGCTTTTTGTGTTATATATATGGCATTGTTTAAGTTCTTTACAATGAGCAGATAATAATTTGTATTGCTAATAAACAGAACAAAAGCAAGAAATTATACCCAGACCATGTAGACTTTCATCCAGCCCAATTCCTTGAGGCCGGGGCTTACAACTCCATCAGAACAACCCAGAATGCGGAATCAAACAGAAAATGAAGAGGGCAGCAGTCGTCCCCCCCAGGCACCACTCACCTTCCATCTTAAGCCAATAAGTTTCCAGGTCACGAAATCTTCCTTACCCAGGCATGCAAGACACAAACCCCCTTGCCCAGGTTTCTCCAGGACACAGGTCTGAGAGGCAGGGCAGGTCCACACACAGTCATGGGTGGAGGGACAAGACAGGCAGGGGCACAGAGGCAAGGAAACCTGAGGGGCAGCCCCTTTGATCCCCAAAGACCGTGGGAATACAAAGCTGCACAGAGCCCCCACCAGACCATTTCAATGACACCCTGGAACACAGCGAGAGACGCCAGGGAGCAGGAAAACCAGCAAATTCATAACACCCAGCCACACCTGGAGCATGTTAGTGTCTGCCCTTCTCTATGTTCTTGAAAGTTCCAGCTTTCTCCTTTGTGTCCTCCAGGTCCTTGTTCTGCATGCCAGCTCTCCTGTCTTCCTCTTTGCCTCTGACCTTCTCGTTGTAACCTCCCCAGCAGCTTTTACTGAGTCTCTCTCCTTCCAGGGCTTCAGTCTCAGAGCCCAGCCTGACTAGGACCTCTGCTTCCCTGCTGGTGAGGTCCAGGGGTCAAATTCAGCCAAGATTCTGTGGTTGAACTTGGGAGAAGCAAAGGAAAAGACCTGTGAGCTGTGAGTAACCTGACAGCTTCCTGCTGGTGCTGAAAAGGACACAGGCCTGCTCCTCAGCTGAACAGCCCCACAAACATAGGGCTCTCCAGCCTCTCTGGGATCTGTGCTGGTGGTCAGAAGTCCTATCGCCTCCACATGTAGTTGCTTGCAAGGAGGGCCATACAGAAAGCCTTGTGTTGCTCAGAGAACAAAAAAAAAAAAAGGAAAATGTGCCATCTGCTTATTAGTGAGAGCTTTTGAGGCAGATGCTTAAATATGCATGCCCAGACATTATAAAACTTCAGGGGGAAATGTTAATTTCAATAACCTAAGTTCTTGTGCTGGCAAAAAATCATCTTTCTTTCTTTTCTCTTTCTTGTTGGTGATAGAGTCACAGCACCATGAAGGGTAATCTCGCCAGATTTTGGTAGCTGTGTGAAGTAGAATCTTAGGGAGATATTTAGGGGGAGACCAACAAGCCTCCATTCTTGTCCTCCTTTCTATCCCCCATCCAAAAATCAATGGCGCTACCTTGGTGCCCTGCCACAGAGGTAAGGAAAAAAACACTCAGAACCCTGATCCTGCCCTTGACACCAGAGAACCGCACAGTTGAGGGTAGGGTACCTGTTTTCCTCTCCTGTACAGAGTCCTGCAGGTTAAGCACTTGCTGTAACCCTACCCCAGAGCGGCGTGCGCTTCAAGAGTTGCTGTACTCACACCCCCAGGGGACACCATGGTGGGCAAAAAGTCCCTTAACCTGAGGCTCTCAGAGTAAATATTCTCAGCATTGTGGGCTATACTGTGTCCCAACTACTCAACTCTCCCATCGTAGCCGGAAAGCAACCACAGACAATACTACATGAATGGGTGTGGCTGTATGCCAATAAAACTTTATTTACAAACACAGACAGGGAGCTAGCTTTGGCCCTTGGACCACAGTCTGTCTCCTCCACTAGGAAAACAGGGACTGATCCTTCTTGTAGAACAGCAAGCACATAGGAGCTGCTCAAATACTTGGTGAAGGAATGAGAAAGGCAAATGACCCTCAGGGTAGAGTGGTGAGGGTCTCCCAATGATACCATCTTGTGTTAAGGAACACAGCCAGGGCAGGGCTCTCCAAGGCTGGGGCCGTTTCCCAGGCAATGTGGAAGTGACAGCCAAGCACTGTAGGAGGAACAGAGGCTTTGGAGTCACACACACAAACTGTAGTTTTGCAAGAGTGTAGAGACCGTGAGCACACACCCTGGTTTGGTGCTGGAGTACCCAGAGTTACTGGGTAAGGTGAATATTTGTACCCCCCACAACTGGCCTCCATAAAATTCCAGCAACAGCTGATGAGCGTGATATATTAAAACCAGTGGGTTCCCATCAACACAATTGACCCTCGTTCTTCTCCCTCTCCTGTCTATAGCGCCACATGTCCCCTTCCTGCTGATCCTCTGACCCTTCTCATGGATTCTTCTCCTCTCATCAAGATTTCCCTAGGCTGATACCAAAGCCCCTTCTCTTGCCCTCTGCTCTCTCTCCAGTCAATCTCGGGTGTTCCCATGACCTCATCAACATCTATACTGACAAACCCAGGCTCAGACTCATCTATAATGTTAGACATTGCCATGTGGGCCTCAGGGCGACCTCAGTCAGTCTCCAAAACCAAATTCGCGGTCTTCCCTGCCATTCTGGATATCAACTTGACCCCGCCTTCTTCTCATTCCCACTGCCCAACAGATGATCAAGTCCTTTGGAAGGTATCTCATAAACCTTCTTCAGTTCAGGCACCCAACTCCACCATAGTGCCACCACCATCGTCCAAGCCACCAGGACCCCTGACAGAGACTCCTGTCCCAGCCCTCGGATTGGCCTCCTTCCTGCTCTTTGACCACCGAGTCATGTTCCAGAGGATACAGAAGGACGACAGCCATCTTACTAAAATGTTAAAAATTAGGAGCACATTGGCCTGCAGTCCAAGTCTTTCCAGCTGAGAAGCCCAAATCAAGCTCTAGTTGGCCAGGACTGGGGTCAAGTATTCCTGAAAGGATAAAGCCAAAGGCAACACAGCTCACACTACAAAACTTGTGCAGGCACAGAGACACCTGCCCCCAGAAGGGGTCTGAACCATCCAGTATGTAGCCTGCGCTTGTCTGTTCTAGCTGAAAGGCATGTTCTCCATGCCTTATTTCTCCTCCAAGGACCCTCCACCAACCTGCACCCCACTTTTGGCCCTTGGAGGATGAGGAAACCCTTTACTGTACCCCCTCACATACTGCAGTCCTCAGAAGCTAGCCTCACAAATTATAGGCGAGCCAAGGCAGACACACTGCGTTCCCGTGGGCGGCCATGTCTTCATGTCAGTTTGAGAGATTGTTGCCAGGGAAATATCTATATCTCAGCAGAGAAAACGTCAGCTCTGTGGAGTCCAGCTGTGCTCAAATGGGAATCCTGAAATCCAGATGTGGGTCCAAACATCCTATCTCTGCAAGCCAGCTTTGGAATTCTCCAGTGTGAGAGTGAACCTCAAGTGCCACCTGCTCTTCCTACCCACACTCCTGCCTCCTGGGATCCCAGACCTGAGTACCAGGGGAGAAATTGGGGGGCAGGAAACCAGTGAATTCCATGTAGAAAGCCAACGTGCTACCCAAATCCAATCTGAGTTTCAGGTGGATGATATTCCCCGTTGCACTTCACCAATGGATAGGGGATGAAGGATGAAGTCTGATTCACCCAAATAATTAAAAATGAAGTTAACCATTTGTTTTGTGCTTTTTAGTATCTAAACACCATAAGCATTTTACATTTATTACCTTGTTATTTTACTGAGTGCCCCCATAACCTTGCACTGAGATTGTATCTCATTATCTCCATTTTACAGATGAAGAAACTGAGGCCCAATGAGGTTGTGTAAATTTTTCAAGGCCACATATCTTATAAGTGGTACAGCAGGGGCCCAAACTCAACACCCATGCTCTGAAACATTTTTGCAAGTGCAGACCAGTGGATCTCAGCCCAGCTGACCTCACCTGCCTCCTCTCCTAGCCCCAGAGACTGGGCAACCTCTGGGGACATTTTTGATTGTCACAACTGGGGATGGTGGGGCAGTGCTACCAGCATCCAGTGGGCAGAAGCCAGGAATGCTGCTAAGCATCCTACAGTGCACAGGAGGGCCCCCTCAGCAGAATTATCTGGCCCCAAGTGTCAACAGTACTGAAGTGGAGACACCCAGGTACAGACTGTCACCAGCAAGAAGGGAAAGACCTGCAGTCTGGATCCGCCCCTCCCAGGAACCCGATGCTGGTGATAACCTTCCACTCCGGTCCCAACCACCGGGACTCTTGAGTGAAGAGTCCATCCAGGGATTTCGGGGATTCTGATAAGTTTCTATCCTTGAAAGCTCAGTTCTTCCCCACACAACCCAGAAATCTATGCCATGCTGCCTAATCTTGGGAAGGGCTGAATCAATGGCTGAGGATGATAACGAATCAGCTAGGAGAGACTTTACTCTCCCTCCAGGAAGAGCTGTAGGTAGAACTCCCCCTGGGGTTACTCTGAAGCAGGGGTGTCAAACTCATTTTCACCGGGGGCCACATCAGCCTCAGGGTTGCCTTCAAAGGGCCAAATGTAATTTCAACTCCTTAACAGTTAAGGAGTAGTTACATTTATACAGTCCTAAAATTATTTTGGCCCTTTGAAGGCCACCGCAAGGCTGATGTGGCCCCCAGTGAAAATGAGCTTGACTCCCCTGCTCTAAAGGAACCAATAAAGGCTCTGGTAGGAGCAATTTTTTGATACCATCTCAACAGCACTGGCCCTGGAGGGGGCATTGAAGGAATCTGTGAAACTTGGGGTGCCTGGTGGAGGATCAGCCCTCACTAGACACACACCCTCCTTCCATCGCACCTCCAGCAGGGCTCAAGCAATGCAGGGCTCCTTGGGCTCCAGGTGACTTCCTAAAATATCCCCTAGCAATCACCTGAGGAGGCAACCCCCTCCTTAAAGAAAAGAGACGAGCCCAGGAGCCACTCTGAGGGACAACCAGTCACATGTAAAACTCTGCCATCCAGAGTGCTGGACCTGGTGACAGTAAAAGGTATTTAATCCCTAAAAACATTCGGATACAATATGGACAGGGAGGTGATCCCCATGTAGCTTCTGCAGAGAAAAGCCCAAAATGATCTGCATCTAAAAATAAGCTGCTATTAAAGAACAAGGATGTTTTTGACATTTTCAGCCAAGCAATGGTCTGCACAGACAAAATCTCATGAAAAAGCACACTGTTCTCGATCCATTTGGATGTGGTCTATGAGTGAAGAAACGGGCTCTGCCCAAAGAAATAGCGGCGGCTCCTGGCACCAGCCTGAAACTGCTTCCTGGTTCTTTAAAGGAAATATTCCTGCAGAAACCAAAAAGGGGGAGAAACCTATCTGGTGGGCATTGAAGGCAGCCAAGGCTGTAGCCAACATTTGAACTTGAAAACCAAGATGCCATGTCCATGAGGCACCACTGGCCCCAGGAGATCCAGGTGCCCCCAAAGGAGTGAATCGTATTAAGACGCAGGAAACAAAAACAGTTTCTGTTCATTACAACATAATCCTTCAAACCATGGGATCCCCATTTCCCTTTGTCAACCAAAAATTTCAATCAGGTTCTTGCCTTTTAAAAATTGCATCAGCTACACACAATTCCTTTAACCTCCAGGAAGCATTTAACATGGAGATTCTGGTCTAAGACACTTGTCTCTTATCATGCGCCCCAGAACCAAACATGGCAGAGCAAGACACGTGGAGCGAATTTCAGTACTAAATCACATTTATTAAGTACATGCTATGTGCCAGGCACAATGCTAAGTGCCTTCTATGGATAATCTTTACTTAATCTCAGGATTAATAACCCCATGAAACGAGGCCTGCTGACATATCCATTTCGCCACTGAGGACACTAAGGCTCAGAGATGCTAAACGACTTGGGCCAGCTCACCCAGCTAGGGAGGGCCAGAGCTAGGATTCAAACCCCAGTGGTCTGGCTCCAAACCCACATTCCTCAGCATGCCACTGCAATTGGTCATTTCACCTCCATCCTGGTATCTTGGTCTCTGGCAAAGTTCCATGTAAAAGAGGGAGGTGACCAGAGGAAGGAGGGGCTACTAACAGTGAAAGTTTCACAACATTGCGTCGCCCCCATGATTGCGTCTCAGACTCAGGACCTCTCTTCCCCCCACACTGCGACACGACTCCCTTCTCATCCTTTCCATGATGTGTCCCGGGAAGACTTCCAAAAGTGTTATCCCTCTCCTGGGATCTCAGAGAGAAATTCACCTGATTCTGGTGTCCAGGTGGCCCAGGACCTAAACACAGTGACAGTCCCAGGGAGGCACGCCGAGTCAGCTGGGTGGTGATGCAGCCTAACTCTCAGCAGGAGGCTGCTGCTGCTTGCGTGGATTTGGGAGAAAGAAGGAGAACTCTCCCTCACGGGCCCCACCAGTCACTAATCAAATTTTTAAGACCAGCTTAGCAGCCAAGCAAATGGCAGAAAATAAAAACATTTGGAAGAAGCAAAACGGGCAACCCCATTATCCACTCAAAACTCTCAGGGTGGTAGCCCTCACAGTGGGGACAGCTGTTCAGCCAACCCTCATCTGTCCTCCAGACACTTGTGCTCCCCAATGTAAGGTCAGCCAGGTCACAGGGGGAAGATTTAGGAGAAAAAGCAGAAAATGGGGCTTGGGGGGGCTTAAGCCAGCCACGGAGATCCATCCCACACACACCCAATGACTCACATACCCACAAACATACACAACAAATCACCCTCACACATACCCTCACCTGGCAAGAGACCAGAGGCAGGCAGCACCTAGGGTTTGCACAGAAGTTTGCCTCTGTCCCTCTCTGAAAGGATAGGGAGAGGAGAGTGACTTGGGTGGGGGCACCATGGAAGCCACCTCCCTTCTCCTTGAACTCTCGCTGCCCAACCAGAATGGCAGCCAAGATAGGAAGATGCGGGGCAGGTGCGGGGCTTGGGGAGCTGCTGTCAGCCCGCACGCTAACATGGCAGGGTTTGGCAGAGCCCAGGCACTTCTCACTCAAGCCCCTTACCAGGTGAGAGGCACACACAACCAGCAAAGTCCCAGAGAGACGCCTAAAACAGTGCTGTCCAGGATAGGGGTGCAGGGTGAGCGCTGCTCAGAACAACCCCACCTCCTTCCCCTCCAGAGGACCCCAGGACGCAGAGATTCCCCCTCTCCTTTTCAACCAACCATAGAGCCCAGGGGTCTCCCAGCCAGCAACCACGTCAAGGAGAATCAACGAGTCCATGCTAAATAAACAAGAAGGGAGTTGTCATCAATAACGGAACATGTAGTTTCTCAGAAGGTCCCCACAAGCTGTCACACCGCGCCCGCCGGCAGGAGTTACTGCCCAATTACCAACTTGGACCTGACGGTTGACAGACGGCGAGCATCCCTGCCACCCCCCAGCCTCATCCCTCCTGCACCCCTGCTTACTTACACCTCTGCCTTCGACAGCTGTCTGGGTGCCCGTCTCTTCCCTGCCCAGACGTGAAGTGTCTTCTCCCTCCTCCTGCGCTGCGCTTCCGCCTTCCAGCCCCAGCCTCAACCTCTTCTCCTCCGGAGGGGCATCCTCCTGCTCCCGCCTCTGCCGGCCATCCCTGCCTCTGAGCTTGCCCGTGTCTTCGGGGCTGCCGGAAGGACTGGCCATGGCTCCCAGGGGTTCTGCCTGCACTTGAGGAAGAGGAAGGACCCTGCAGCCTACCGAACCCAGCGGCCTGTCGGTGGGAGATGGGGCTTCTGAGCGCGGCCTCGGTGGGTTCGCACCGCTCAGAGCTGGACTCCTTCGTGGACCACTTCTGTCTCCCTGCCGCCCCCTGCTGGCTACTCGCGCGCATCGCTGGCACGCGTGGAAGAGGCCTGTGCGGGTCTCACCTGCCAGGACAGACCGCTCAGACCACTGGCTCTCTCCCCTGACCAGAGCCAGGCCCACTCTAACAAATCCCTGGCCCCAGGTCGCACCCACTGGTCTCCCTGCTCAAGGAAGTGAGGAGAGAAATCACAGATAGACACTCGCCTCTCCAACGCCCTGCAAGGACAGACTCCCTTGTTTCTGGTGCTATTCTGCATCGTGAATGATTTGGAGGTGGCCAGAAAAAGGAGGCTGCTCAAAATGCATTGAGAATTTGGCCTGAAAGATGGCATTCTTAATGCACAGGCATCATCTTTCAAAGCTGTGCTTACCTATCAGGGTTGTTTATCAAGTGTCTATGGGTCAGGCATAGTCATGCACGAGGCGGTTATAAGGGATGATCATGCAAACATTTGCTCTGCCACTGTGGAGCCCAGTGCCTGGTGGTGATTGATGAAGGACATGGTCAACAGGGCAAAGGATTGCAAAGAAGCGATGGGAACTGGGAACCTATAAGAGAAGGGCCTCTTTACAGGTCTGGGTCCGGGAAAGAGGCAGAGGAGTGTCCACTGAATTGAGACTATAAGATGAGTAGCTCTCAGCTATGTGAAGGGTGTTCAGGCAGAGGGGAAAGCATGTGCAACAGCTCAGAAGCTGGGGGGAAGACAGCAAGAAGCCTGAGGGGCTGCAGCAAGGTGGCAGGCAGAGGGGAAAGCAGTGTGGTGGGTGGAGCAGTTGCCTGAGATCAGACCAGCTAGAGGACCACTGCAGGGCTCAGCACAGCAGCAGTGCAGATGGACAGACTGAACTAGGAGCTATTTTTTTTTTACCTATAGGTAGGTAGTTTGCTCAGTGCCCAGTGCAGGCTGGGTGAGCGCCAGGCTCCTCTGTTCCCTGAGCTTCCCCAACCAAGTGTTCAGACCATATTGTAATTGCTTATTTAATTTTTGATCCCACCTCACCAACGGCCTCTGCCTTGCTCATGATTTTAATTTTAAAAGCTATCACAGTGGGTAGCACACAGTAGGTGCTCAAGAAATGTTGGGTGAGTAAATGAATCCGCTCCCACCAAGGGTTCTCTGCATCCTACAGCTTCCCCTTCTTGCTCCAGCACCTTCCTCTCTCCTCCATTTCTTCCTTTCCTACAACAAATAATTCTAATAACCACAGATGGGCTTTGAAACTCTCTTCTATTACTTTCCACATATTAATTCATCTAAATGCCACAATAACCCTGTTACTACTCCCACTATACAGAGGAAGAGCCTGAGGCATAAAAAAGGTGAGTGACAGGCCCAAGGCACACTGTAGTGGGAACTGCTGCCATTGAATTGGGAAACTTAAATGCAATGAGAGTCATTGGAAACCCAGGTGACAAGGGCCAAGTGGAGGCACTCAACCACCGAAGGCAAGCTGCTGTGGTTACTGTAATGAACGGCAGAGTCAAAGCAGCAATCAGAAACTCCTGACTCACTGATCTATGGCGTTGGCTAACTGGTCATGATGTTCCTAGAAGTGAAATAGATGGGAAGCCTCCTGAATTTTTACTTGATCTGTATAAGCAGAAGAGTTCTAGGTCAAGTGAACAAAAGTCTAAATGAAGTTACAGAAATAGAGTCATGACCTCTCAGTCAATTCCCAGACTCCAACCACTGTACAGACCCGGAATCCCTTGGATGAGGAAGCTGGGCCCCCTCGAAGAAGGACCCCGGTGCATTGCCAAAATGAGTAACATTAATCTTCCTCCCAGCGCTCCCTAAAGGAATCTACTTTAGAAAGGAATCTTTTAGAGAGAGCCTGCACTGGAGAAAAGGAAATCAGGCCTTTCCAAGATCAATGGACACAGGCCACAGCCTCTGCACTGACACTAATTCCAGGAAACTCAAAAGGTCACTGGGGTCCACCAGTCACAGTAGGGCTTATGAAGGTCAGGTGACCGATGGAGTTTTAGCTCAGGCCCATCTCCCAGTGCATCCAGTGGGCCCCCACACCCATCCTATGGTTCTTGTACAGTGGCAGAGCTGGGTTTAAACCCAGGGTGTCCAACTTAGAGGCTGTGCTCTTAACCACAAAAAAAAAAAAAGCCTGACATCTCTAGGAAGAAAGTATAATTCAGGGTTTCAGTCCCCACACCCCTATCCTGGCCCAAAGTCAAAGTGTCAACCCCATTTCTGCAGCATTTAAAACCAGGCAGGAAAATTTGGGATAATCAAAAGATCAGAGGGCCAGCCATAAAGAGGAAGGGCACAGGTTTTTCATGCCAGTGGGGCTAGATCCTGCAGGGACTATCCTCAACTTCCCAGCAGCATGACTGGGAAGGTGAGGGGAAGGTCAGACAAAGGTGAACCCTTCTACCTTCGCCTGGGAAAATTTCTGTAAATTCTTTGGGAGGCTACCTCAGGTATAGAAAAAATAAGTAATAAAACAATAAGCTAAAGTAATGGAAACTGTGAAAGAGGTTACGGGCTATTTGAAGAAAGATACACCCTTTGCATTGGTGGGGTCTTTGGATTATCATCCTAATCTACACATCCACAGAAAAGGAACACTTGAGCCCTGGCTGATGTGGCTCAGTGGAATGAGCATCGGCCTACAAACCAAGAGGTCACTGGTTCGGTTCCTGGTTGGGGCACATGCCTGGGTTGCAGACCAGGTCCCCAGGTGGGGATGTTCAGGAGGCAACTGATTGATGTTTCTCTCCCTCTCTTTCTCCCTCCCTCTCCTCTCTCTAAAAATAAATAAATACAATCTTCCAAAAAATGTAAAGGTGCACTTGACTCCAAAGAGAGCCTTGGGTCTCCCAGGCAGAATCCAACACAAATGCAGGTTTATTTTGGAGGTGAGTTTAGGAAGTTCTGGTGATAGACTAGGGACATGGGATGGGAAAGGGAGAACACCTTATAAAGGGTTTATTGTCCACCAAGTTACCCCTGTGGACACCTAGAGCTAATCCAGCTAGGAGAAAATGTAAACAGTGCACCTCAGAATTGTCCCAACTCAGGGTACAGGGGCTGGGGTATTCACCCACCAAGTATCAGCATCTAGACTGACAACTATTCCCTGAGGGTCTTAATTTCCAAGAATTTCTGGCAAAGTGGGAGTTGGTAGCCACAGAGAACCTCAGGCAAAGACAAGTCGGCATTTGCAGAAGTGGTGAGGGCAAGGCTCCCAAAAACATCGGCTACAGAGCCTAACCCTGCAGTGGCCAGGCTGGCTCCAGCCAGAAAGAGGTAAGCAGAGTGGAATGGGGAGAACTTCGGTGTGGTGACGGAGAAGCTCCTTTGGCAGGTCACCCTTCCATGGTGGGGCTGAGAAGGCAGGTTGGCTCAGGTGGAGCTCTAGGGGCAGACCTCAACTGGAGTGTTAGCCACATAACTTCAAACAGGGAAACTGAACTTTGGGAGCTTCAGCTTTCTCTGGAAAACAGGCACCGCTGTACCTCGTAGGATTATTGTGAGAATTGAATAATTGTGCACAGAAAACTCTTAGCCTGGCATAGCATTAGGGCTCAAAAAGAAAGTGTATCTTTTTTAAAATATCATTAACTTATGTGTTTTCTTTTTCTTTTGTATCCTCACCTGAGGATATGTCTATTAACTTTAGAAAGAGAGGAAAGGGGGAGGGAGGGAGAGAGACAGACAGACGGACAGACAGAAACGTTGAATGTGAGAGAGAAACAGGTCGGTTGCCTCCTGTACATACCCCGGGCAGAGCTCGAACTCTAAACCTAGGTATGCACCCTAACCGGGAATTGAACCTACAACCATTTGGTGTATAAGATGACACTCCAATCAACTGAGCCACACAGCCAGGGCTCATGTGTTTTTTTTATAGGGAAGGCAAGTCTGGCCCTGAAGTTAGAGGGTCCTGAGGCTTCCAAATGTGAGGGGAGAAGGAGGAAGACTGAATACGGATGAGACAGCCAAAGGCAGGAAGTCAGAGGCAAGGGCTGGTGGGGAAGGAACGCTGCATCCTGAGCTGGAGCCAGGTCTGCCACAAGAAGCTCTGAGCCTGATATGTTAAGGTGGTTGTGAATTAGGGCATGAGGAGCATAAAACGCATAGTTTTCCTGCTTTCCTCCCTAGCCATTTGGGAGGTATAGAGAGAAATGCAGCAGTTAGGCCTACCCTCTTTCCACTAATTCCCACATTGAGTTGTTAGCTGAGGGTCAGGGCTCCATCAAGATGAACAATCTCAGCTATCTGAGCACCCCCATAAGGAAAGACCCCTGGTCCCAAGGCACTGATGCTTCCTCTCCAAAAAGAAATCACAGCACGGGGTTCTGACCCTTCCAAACCTGTAACTTCTTCCAGCGATTGTTCCACAAGCCATGTAGCATCTGGTGCCACCTACACACCACATTCAGCATGTTCATTGGCCGTCAGCCATAACCCTCAATGTCAGCCATGTCTCCTAACGATGACCATGACCCCCAATATACTGAACTGGAAAATCAGGATTTGTGCTGCTCTGCACCATTGCCAAGAACCCCATCAATGCTACCATATTGCCCATCAGTAGTCTGTCTCCTCCCAAACTGTCCCTCCAGGTGCCACGTATCTTTACTTACAGTCTCCCTGCTTCTGCTTCATTTGGAATGCACGTGTATCAGCATGTCTTGCACCTGTAAATTACATGGCCACCATCAAGCTTTCTATCAGCCCTACTATGAGGATATAATCTTGCAGGTGGTTCATTTTCAATTTTAAAGTTCTTGTTATATCGTCAAGATGCAAATGACATTGCAACAAGTCACCAGATTCCAGGTTCCAAGCATCACATTTTTGTCCATCTTGCCTTTAATTCTGGGATGTGGCTAGAATCTTGTATTTTTCTTCTTCTCCTCCCAAGTACCATTTCAATCCAGCTATTCATCTACTTAAACAATTCATGCACAGTGTTTCTGGGGGGCTCTCCCACTCACCCCAGCACCCAATTTTTTCCTTCGTCAGCTCTGAACCAAATTGGTGAGCAGGCATCTTCCAGGACAAGAGCACAAGCACCACACGTCAGCATTTGTCTAAGCCATTCCTGCCAGCCCTTCCTAGAGGCATCTTGGGTGCGTGGGTATTTATCTTGACCATCCAAGTCTCCCCTCCACTTGTTCTTGCTAAAAGGGTGTGGGCTGTGTCCCACTGTTTTCTGCCATGGGATCCTGTTGCTGTAGAACCTTTTAGTACATATACAACACTTACCGCAAAGACGAATCTCTGCCTCCACCCTGGCACGACTGCACCAAAAATTGCAAGAGTTTATAGAAGAGGATGTTAAAGGCAGCGCCCACACAGTCTGTGTGCACGAGAGGCAGCACTGGGAGAGAAAAAAGACATCACCTCCTATCCCCAACACCATCATCTTGAGCCATGGAATGGCCCCAGGCAGGGCCCTGGAGCAGAAATGGGAGTGAGCACAGTGAGTCCTGGGGCAGTTAAAGGTCCTGAGCTCAGAAGCCTCTAGACAGACACAGCCAAGCCATCTGGAGCCCTCAGATTCCCAGCATCTCACTATCACCAGAGTTCGCTGTTTTTGTGCATCACCCTGGTTCCCAGACAACGCTATCTAACTCATTGCATGAAGGGGAGATGAACATTATTTGGGGGCAGCAATAGGATAAAAACCTATAGTAACTCATGAACTGTTGAGCCACTGAAATTATAGCATATTTTTCTGTATATAATGAGCACTTTTTTGCCCAAATTTTTGAGGGAAAAATAAGGATGCTCATTACACATATTACACATGGGTAGCACCTGAAATACCTTGTATCAGTTCTTGTGTTTTGTAATTATTTGTTACATGAAATTTCTTGTACCATGATATGTTCAAAAATAAATGCTAAAATCCCATTATAATACAAAAAACAAGTATCTAAATACAAATAAATAAATAATTGAATTAAAAATTAAAACAAAATTTTTTCATGAAAGTTCTGGCCAAAAACATGGGTGAGCATTATACACAGCAAAATACAGTATGTACGTATTTCCTTTTGTCTCAGGAGATATGATTCTACATTTAAATTTATAAAAAGTCCCATGACCCCCACAAAGGAAGAAACACCAAACTGTGCATTTACTCCGATATTTAATAGACCTTGACTTTGAGCAGGACCAAGGAACAAAGGAAAGGGGAAATGCCTGTGGATGCCTCCACTGTGTGAGGCACTGACTAGGAACTATCTCATTTCTCTCTCATCCTAACTCCATGAAGTAATTATTATCCACAGCCTCAGTTTTCAGATAAAAAGACTGAAGACAGAATACAAGTTACTTGCACATGCCATCCAGTTGATAAGAACCGTGGTCACAATATTAGAAAAATAATAACAGCTGATGTTTTGAGAGCTTACTACATGCCAGACATTGTTCCAAATGCTCCGTGTATGTCAGCTAATTAAATCTTCACTACAACCACTGAGGTGGATATTATTATTATAAATGTTGTCATCAGTATCCTCATTTTACAGATGAGGAAGCTGAAGCTCTATGAAGTTAAGCAACCGACCCAAGGTCACCCAACTCAACTGTTTGTCTCAAACCAGACTCACCCTCTCAATGACACCACCTCCCAGAACTTTCTGGCAATCACTGTAACATCAGTCTGATTTGACTGTTTAGGACCAGCAAAGACCAGGATGTGTTCTGTAATCATTCCAGGGTTAACATTAGCAAGAGCCTCATCCTTACTTCTCTCTTGTATTTAAACCCAACTCACCCGCCATGAGCCTCCACGTCCATATTAGTAACAAAACAAGAGGTGAAGAAAGCTCACACAAGACCAAAGTCAGTCACGGAAATCAGGTACATCTGCCCAGGTACATCTGTCTCCTGAGCCTGAGTGCTAAGCCATGATGCAGCCACCTGCCCAAACCTTACCTTCCTGCAGGGAAAGCCCTGGGCTTAGTGGAGAGCAGCAAGTCCCTGGAAGGTCTGTGTGAGGCACAGAGGGCAGATGGCAAGCCCTGGTCACCTCCAGAAGATTGGACCAGAGACAACCAAAAATCAACCACGTGGGTTGGGGAGATGCCCTTGATTGTGCAAATAGACTAGGAAATTCCCCATCCCTTGGGCCAAGCAAGGAGTCAAAGACTCCTAAGACAAAATGGAACTGTCTTTCGCCTTTCCTCCCACAAAGCTGCCACCCCTCAGCAAGTCCCAGGGGGCAGGGGCACCTGTGTTTGTGTCCCTGCTATGCTCTATACTATGTTATGAGCTTGAGTAAAGTCATTTTCCCAGCAATGGCTCCAATGCCAAGTAGAATTCATATAGTAACAATAACCCCTGTTCCTACACACATGCACACACTCCTGAGTAGGTAAGTGGAAATGCTTGCAATATATATATGTGTATATATATACACACACACATATATATACATATACATACATATATACATATATATACATATATATTATATATATATATATATATATATATATGAGCTGTCTCCTTATTGTGAGCCTGTAGCATCTGACCCTTTTTCTAGGCAAAAGTCATTCCACTGCTATGTGTATACAAACATCTTTTCTCTCTCTCTCTCTCTCTCTCTCTCTCTCTCTCTCTCTCTCTCTCTTTTTTCTCTCCCTATTTTATCTATTCCCCCTAGGCTTTATCCCATTTTATCAATACATAATCATTGATAAACCTAGAACATACCCCTTTTCTTGCTGCCTGGGTCATTTCTTTATAATCCTCACATCTAGACTTGTACTTCACCAGGGCCAAAACAAATCTAGCTCTTTCCTTCTTGGGAATAGATGACTAAATTTCTTACTCACCTTCTCTGTGCATCCATCCCTCTCAAATCCTCTTGCACCCTGTCTTTCTCCCCCTCCTTCTCTCCCTCTCTCATCCTTCCTCATTTTCTCTCCTTCTCTTCCCCTCTACCTAATACTATTTGAGCACACCTGCCGTGGTGTTGAAGTTGTGCCCACGAAGGGAAGTTTCTATGATAGATACAGGGACACAGCTTGTGCAGGTACCAGGCACAAGCACTACCTGGAGATATCTTGTCTAGGCTCTGATGCCTGACTGATTTCGGCACTGAGCCCTTGCAGAAGGGACAAGGAATAAAAGGGGTTAAATACTGGGGTCTACACTGCCCTTGCTAGAACCAGGATGCACTAACTCCAAACAACATTTTCCATCCCAGTCCAGAGCAGGGAAAATCTTGGGGAATAAATGGGCTAAGAGGTAGGACTCAGATTCTTTCTTACCACCCACCCACACTTCTCTCACTTGCAATTAAGAAAGGACAGTCCATGTTTTATACACCCAGGTATATGTGTAACTGGCTCAGTGTGTACATAGATGCTGTGATTGCAGGATAGGGAGGGTTGGGGAGAGAGGAAGGTGTCCATGAACAAACCTAGCAATAATATGAGAAGCAGGCCAAATCAGTCTAAGAGCAGGAAAAAACAGATATTATCCCCCTGGGAACAGGTTCATTACCTTGTGCAAAAAATCATAAAGGAGCTAATATTTTTAAACAGTTGATACAGCCAGGCACTGCTTATTGCTTATTGCTTTATATGCATCATGCCATCCGATTGTGACGACTCTGTAAGTCGGGCACTATTCCCATTAGACAGATGAGAACACTGAAGCTCAGAGAGATTAAGTAACTTGATCAGTCACACAGCAAGTAAGCAACAGACACAAGCATAAGCATTTAAAAAGCAAGGGCAGAAACTAGTCCTATGAATAGAAGTTAAATGAATTAGAGTTTTGCAAGCTGAAGCAACCTAAGTGCTCATCAGCAAATGAGTGGATCAAAAACCTATGGTATATTTACACAATGGAATTCTATGCAGCAGAGAGAAAGAAGGAGCTCATACCCTCTGCAACAGCATGGATGGAACTGGAGAGCAGTATGCTAAGTGAAATAAGCCAGGCAGTGAGGGACAAATACCATATGATCTCACCTTTAACTGGAACATAATCAACAAAAGAAAAAAAGCAAACAAAATATAACCAGAGACATTGAAGATAAGAACAATCTAACAATAGCCAGAGGGGAAGGGGAAAGGGACAGTGGGGAGAAGGGTTTTCAGGAACTACTATAAAGGACACATGGACAAAATCAAGGGGGAGGGTGGAAGCAAGGGAGGGAGGTGGATTTGGCTGGGGTAGGGTAGAGGGGTAGGGAGAAAATGCAGACAACTGTAATTCAACAGCTGTAACTGTAACAATAAAATATTTTTTAAAAGAAATTATTTTCCCCCTATTTTCCAGTCTCAACAAAAATAATATTTCTAAAGACAATGATAATGAGTTCTTCTCTGTGTGTATAGCAGCAAAGAAAAGGAAATTGACAAATCAAATCATAGGTGTTTTTAACTAGATTAATGATAGACCTTACTGTCAGGGTGTATTTTTCAAGCCAGGACATTGATGCTGTGATGCAAATAGCACCGGACAAGGTTGCTGGGATACTTGAATTTGAATTCTGGCTCTCCTACTAACTTGGCAAGCTGCTTCAGTTCTCTAGGTCTTAACTTCCCTCCACTCCACCTGCCCTCCGCTGCCGAAAAGGAGGGGCTCCAACCAGATTATCTGATGATTCCTCCAGCTATAGCAGCTTGTAGTCCCAAAAGGTGCTTCATAAGAAAGCTTCCTTCCCTGCAAGAGCCATAAAAAAAGAGAAGCATAGGACCCTATGTCCCCAACCGGGAGCTTAAGGAGCAGAGCATCCCCAGTCACCAAAGGGGGGCCACCTCTGACTTCAGTGTCCCAGGAAAATGCTCACTGAGTCTGTCCGAAGTGTCCATTGATCCCCAGTCCACTCTGAAGCTAGTCACGCATCTATCCCCTTCAGGTGCTTATCCATCAGCTGGGTTTCCTGGGGAAACAACTCATTCTTAAGCTCTCTTTTATGGCTTTTATCCAGAATTGATTTGAATAAATCAGCCTAACGCTTTCTCTACAATGGAACCAATTGTAAAAGAGCTTTATTTGCTCCGCTTTCAAAGCAGGTTGGAATTACCTTCTTCCTATTCCAGGACTGATAGGGGGGAGGGGAGGAAACAAGCACAATGAATTCAACAAAAGAGGATTCTTCAAAAGGTGGGGACCCAAAAAACCCCACCAGGATTCTCCAGCAAAAGGATACCCTGCAGGACCCATACCTGGAACGGGAGGCCAGGGGTGACCAGGTGGAATTCATCTGCTCCTAATGCTAATGTCGTGAGATGATACCTGCTATGTTCACCCAGAGACTTGGGGAAGCAAGCTTTCCCTGAAATCTTGTTTCCCTGGCTCTCCTGATTTCTTATCTCTCTGAAAAGACAGAGCAATAGCTAACCTCCACTGAGCTCTGCCAATGTGCCAAGTCTCAAGGGCACCTCCAATTCAACAACCCCAGCTGCAGGAGCTTTCTTTCTACACTGCAAGTGCCTGCCTCAGGACTTTTGCATGGCACCATTCCTTCTGCCTCTCTTATTTTTTATTATCTTTTTGTAGAGAGAGGGGAAGGGAGGGAGAGAGGGAGAGAAACATCAATGCAGGAGAGAAACATTGATTGGTTGCCTCTTGGGGAAGCCTCACCAGGGGACCAAATCTCCTACCCAGGCATGTGCCCTAACCAGAAATCAAACCAGTGACATTTCTCCCCACAGGATGATGCCCAACTAACTGAGCCACACCGGTCACAGCTCTGCCTCTCTTTAATTCCCCCCGCACACCCAGCTCTGCAAGGCTGGCTCCTTCTCTCCCTTAACATCTCTATTCAATGCTACCTCCTCTCAGGGGTCTTCTGCAAACACCCCAATATAAATTAGATCCTCAACTATTATTCTCTCATGGACTATCCAGTTGTGTTTCTCCATATCATTTTATAACACAGAAGCAAGATGGTATCCTATTTAGGGGTGCAGGTTTGGGAGTCAGAGACTTGTGGATGAAGCCTCATTTCTCCTCTTATTAAATGTTGACTTTGAGCATGTTACTTAATTATTCTGTGCCTCAGTTTGCTCATCTAAGAAGTGGGTGTTATAAAGGCACCTTCCTCTTCAAGCTCCTGTAAAGATTAACAGAGCCGACATCAGTAAGGTGCTTAGAAATATGCCTGGCATGTAGTAGGCACCCCATAAACATTTGCTGTTATTTGTGTTGTACCAGCATGACTCATGTCTGTCTCCCCACAAGCCTAGGTGCTCCAAGACAGCCCCAGAGCCTAGTTCAGTGCCTGGCACACTTGAGTACTAAAAACTTACTTATTGAAGGAATGGAAATTTTGTTTATTTGTTGTATCGTGTTCACTTCATGCAGGCTTTAAAAAGACAAAGCACAATGAGATATCGCTCCACACCAGTCAGAATGGCCATCATTAACTAATCAACAAAACAACACGTGCTGGTAAGGGTGTAGAGAAAAGGGAACCCTAGTGCACTGTTGGTGGGAATGCAGACTGGAGCAGCCACTGTGGAAAACAGTATGGAATTTCCTCAAAAAAACTAAGAATGGAACTGCCTTTTGACCCAGCAATTCCACTGCTGGGAATATACCCTAAGAATCCCAAAACACCAATGCAAAAGAACTTATGTATGCCTGTGTTCACAGCAGCACAATTTACAACAGCCAAGTGCTGGAAACAGCCTAAATGCCCATCAGTAAATGAGTGGATCAAAAATCATGGTACATTTACACAATGGAATACTACACAACAGAAAAAAAGGAGCTCCTACCTTTTGTGACAGCACGGATGGAATTGGAGAGCATTATGTTAAGTGAGTAAAGCCAGTCGGTGAAAGAGAAATACCATATGATCTCACCTACAAGAGGAACCTAATTAACAAAACAATCAAGCAAAATAGAACCAGAGGCATGGAAACAAGGAATAGACTGTTAGCAACCAGAGGGAAGGGGAGAGGGGGATAATGGTGGAAAGAAGGGGAAGGGACTAGTCAAGGAACATGTATGAATGACCCATGGACATGGACATACGTACACACACACACGCCAGAGTCATCTACATTTTACAGATGAAGAAATTGAAGCTCAGAACCCCAAGGTCTTGGGGTTAGGAAATGACAACCTATACTCTTCCCACTCTGCCCTGTGACAGGGTCTCAGCATAGAGAGACACATGGGAGATCAGAGGGAGCAGAGTCTCAAGGACCTTTTCTGAAAACAGGTAAAGAGAAACTAAGGCAGCCAACGTGCTGACGTTGAGCAGAGCCTTGGGGTACAAACTGATTCTTTTATTCTAGGTTAGCTCCAATGTCTCCTGTCTCTCTCTCTTTCTGAACTCACCATTTGGGATAACAATTTCTAAAAATGTGCCATTCTCCAAAAAATAAATAAATAAAAGACAAAAATTTTAAAGATGAAATGTAGTACAATGTGCTACAACATGGATAAACATGAAGACATGCTCAGTGAAATAAGCCAGACATAAAAAGACAAATCTTGAATGAATCCACTTAGGTGAGGTACCTACAGCCATCAGATTCACAGGCAGAAAGTAGAATGTAGTTGGGGGAGAGGAGAATGGGTGCTAGTGTTTAGTAGGTGCAGTTTCAGCGTGGAAAGCGGAAAAGTTCTGGAGATGGATGGTGGTGATGGTTGTGCAGCAATATGAACTACTTTACACCACTAAATACGACACTTAAGATGGTTGAAATGGTAAATTTTCTGTTACGTATATTTTATCAACAAACAAAAATTTTATAAAGGTGCTCTTTCCCAAACCACATGGATAAAACCTGAGGGAAATGAGTGGGATCAGAATTAAAGACAAAATATGTTCAGCTGTGAGTACCACCCATGACCCCTCGCCCCAGGTATTCCCAGCTTACCCCCTGCCTTCAACCTGAAGCAGTTGGTTGAAACTCTTGTCTTTATTTTCTTCAAGAGCATTTTATCCTAAATCAGTGCATCCAAAACAATTATGAATTGCTTCCAAATTTAGTCAAAAGACGAACGATGTCCTCACGACAACACTCTTGAGTTCCAAATTCATACTCTCCTGCTGAGCACATTTGCCACATAATGGGAACTTCCCCGGCATACAACCCTGGTCTGAGGTAACCTGAAGAATGTACAGCTTCCCCTCTTGAAATCACCCTCAAAAATTTAAGCTATGTCCCCCAAACTACTCAGGTTCACTTAGTAACCAGATCACAGATTCATTCCAATCTATTTGAACCTTGTACTGGTTACAATGCTCTTGAAGTCAAGTAACAGGAAATCCAGGCTCCAGCTGGTTCACCCAATAAAGAAATTTGTGTGATCTGCTCACACAAATGGCAAGCCAGGGGTAGAGAAAAGTCCAGGTGTCTTATGCATCTGGATAATTCCATCGAGATCCCAGACTCTTTCAGTCTCTCTCCTCTGCCAACTTCAACATGCACTCCACCCTGAGGCTGGTGCCCTGCCTGATCACAGCATGGCTGTGATGTCATTTAGGGCTTCATGTTCACTTTCACTCCCAGGAGGATGCTGAGAAACCCTCTCCTCCACTCAATGTAAGTTCCCTTCAGCATAACTAGGTCAACTTTAGGACATGTTGTCTAGACAGATAACAGTTACCAGGGTAATGACATGTACAAATCAGCCTAACTCCAGGGTCAGCAAACTGTAGACTGCAGGTCAAATCTGGCCCACCAGCTGATTTTGTAAATAAAGTTTTATTGGAACACTATATCCATTCATTCATATATTGTCCATGGCTACTTTCTCTCTACAATGGCAGAGAGTGGTTGCAACAGAGATATTCTTAGATATGTCCATTCCCAAACCAATCAGTCTGGCCAGTGAGATCAAGCTCTCTGATTGGACAAGCATGAGTCATGTGACCACCCAGAACCACAGGAACTGAACAAGATTGCTCTGAAAGTGGGAGAGAGCTGCTCACCAAAGGAAGAGGTGCTGACCTGCCCTTTGTACCCAACAGTCAACAAGTACGTCTAAAGAACTTAGGAATATGTAGGGCCGGGTGTTTACTTGAAATATCAGGGGGACCACCCTGTAAAGTACCTGACTGTCTAACCACTATACTATACATCTGCTACTAATACAGAATAATATTAAATGTAAACTGCAATCTTAAAAAAACATAGGAAATCGCAAAGGATTCTAAGTTGGTTGCTAAGAGTGATGTTCTAGAACCCCAAACCTTGTAAAAAAAAAAAAAAACCCACCTTGATACTTGGGTACCCTCTCCTTAGCTTTTCTCCACCCAGACTTGAAGAACTATAGCCATTACCAAATTCTAAAAGGATGGCTAGGTGAGCTACTTGTTTGTTGGTTTTGGTTCAGTAAAGAAAAATGTGAGCTCCAGGATCTCTTGGGAGGCTGCCACATAAAGAACAATGTGGTTAAAATTCATTCTTGGACCCCACACTCACAAAAGATGC
This sequence comes from Desmodus rotundus, assembly GCF_022682495.2. Lineage (NCBI taxonomy): Eukaryota > Metazoa > Chordata > Mammalia > Chiroptera > Phyllostomidae > Desmodus > Desmodus rotundus. The sequence goes on along the minus strand of NC_071387.1, from coordinate 101,987,866 downwards.
AATCATGCTTTATACATCTGGCATCAAGAAACAGTAATCTTTCAGCAAGTCTGAAATCTCACTTGGTGCATTTTTCTAATCCTTGTCACTAGAAATTAAAATTTAACCTGAATATATTCTTGAGTTAGTAGGAAGCTCAACAACATTTCTGCCCTGACGAACCCCTGCACTTTAACCTCAGCTATGTCTGGGAATGCTCAGTGACTCCTCTGTGGGAAAATACTGCATTTGTCCCTTCCATAGAAAGGCTGTTGCTCACCATAAGTAGTGAGGTTTTTCCAAAACAAGAAAGAAATATGTCCCCTTTATTCCATAACCCAGGAAGAAAATAAAACATGGATTCTCACAAATAGGAGAAGGTTGAATTGTGCTTGTTATTCTCAGCTTTGAGACTACATTGATTACTTCTAGACAAAAAAAAAAGGTTCCATTTCTAACATACAGTCACTCCACGTCAGATTTATATGCTTCAGTTTAAAGGAAGCCAAGTAAATTTATCTGTTCTTGTTGTACCTGATTAACCTCAATACACAATCCTACAAATCAATAGTTAATTAAAAATGTGGCACTGCCTATGTAGTTAAGTGACCTCATCCCTCTGCAAACACTACCCACCTTGTATATTATTAAGCTAAAGCCATGCAGGCCACCCTCTAGAACAATGTAGAATTATACAAACAAGAAAATAAACATATTTCCAAAATACATCTACACAGAAACCTCAAATGTAATATTTTGGCTGTACTTAGAACTCAAGGCATCTCTAAGAAGCTACCTTTTTGGTCAGGAGAGGTTCCCAACCCTTGGAATCATTTCCTCCTATGGTCACAGTCCATATTCTTGGCGTAGTCAAGATTCGTGAAGATGATCCCAGGGTAACCGGAAGTACCAGGTTTCCATTTTCAAATTGTCTCCAGGCTGAGAGCCTAAGAACTCACCCTTACCCTGATCTCATATTCACCCATGCTTCAAAATTACAAATAATCAAGGACAATAAGGCATGACTTATTTGTTATTTCCTGGTCACTAATAACTCTCTGTGGGTTTCTATTTTAACTTCACACTCATTCCCGCCATAACAGAACCATATATCTTATTCATAAATGCATTGGTTGCCTGCTTTATTCCAAAGCGGAGTTGAAGTGGATAAGAAATAGTCCGTTGCAAATAGCTTTGTCAGAATCACCCATTGTGACAGACCCACTTCACAATGATTTCTCCTGGTGGCCCTGTCCATGCCACCACTCCCCCGACCCAGGTTCTTCTGGTAACAGCTGCACCCAACCCAACCCTGGACTCAGTTGTGCCAATCATAGTGTCCCAAATCCCTAGTCTACATGTGGAAGAGTGGCCCAGGAGGGCCCATCATAACTCTTTCCTGGGAATTTTCACATTGGAGCCAGGAGAGGGAAGTCAATTTTCGTCCTGACAACAAAGTCACAAGGAATGCCCAAGACACTTCTGCCAAGATCCCTACCATATATAAAAATTTCATCTAAAGTAGGAGCCAAAGGGGAAAAAAAAAAGATACAGATGAGAGGGAGGGATAACATGGGCAAGAGAGAGCTGCTCCCTGGTCTGGTTACATCAACCAATACATTCCCTTTTCTGTTCCAACGAGTTAGATGCAGAACTCTGGAAGAATACCTCATGAAGAGATGAAGACAAGACATCCATCCCTCTGGCCTTTACTGAAGTCAATGTTCACATATTTTAACTGATCCTCAACACCCAACTTAGCTGACAGAAACCAAAAGACCAAGAATCTCATTAGTCAAGAGCCATTGGTTCCTGACCCTCCACCCTCCTCAGTTGCAGGAGCTAGTAAGACTCCACTCCTTAAACCAACCTCTACTCAAAAAACCAGGTAATCAGGAGTGCCAGACCACTTCTCTTGAATTACCTAGAATTGGGTGTCTGGGAACATGGGCTTGGCACTTGGTGCCTGCCATTAGCCGGTAGTCTACCTAAAGAAAAGAGCAACGTAGGAGGCAGGAAAGCAAGCTGGGTATCCATATAGTCTAGGTAGAGAGAAAGGACCCAAGGATCCCAGGGAGAGAGTAATTTCAAAGAATGGGGAGACTCTGAGGGCACTGCCTATGGAGATGTGATAGTGTCTGCAGCCATTTGAGAGGGAGCCTGCAGTCTTAGGCAGAGGCATTGAAGACGTCAACCCAGTTTGGGCAAGCAAGTTCAGGTGTACCAACCAAGGTCCCTGGAAGCCACCTTGCTGCTATAGAATTATTTGTAGTGGTCCTGCACCAAGCTTGAGGGATCCACCGTCATGCCCAGCAAGCCACAGACTCTGAGTCTTTGTTAACAATAGCTAACAAATTCTGAGCACTTTCTAGGTACCAGGAAGTACAATGAGAGCTTACCAATGAATGAGGCTCATTCATTCTTGGAATTATCAATTTATTCATTATCAATTCATTCTTGGAATAACCCTTTCAGGTATGGGTTCCATTTTATCTCCATATTACAGATGAGGATATTCAGATTCACAGAAAGTAAGTCACTTTCACTAAGTTAGTGTCACAGCCAGAATTCCAGGTGAGTTCTTTCCAACCCTGAAGCCACTATGCCGAGACCTTCCCAGCTCCCCCCAAGAGACTAGACTCTATTGCCCATATCTTTAGGCATGGGATAGCACCATTTTCCCAATTCCCAGACCACCAAAATTGGATTAAGGATCAGCACTGGCTCAAAACTGTAACTGGTAGTCCCACCCCCATGGCTAAACCACCTTGGATAGCATCACCAGCCCAAAGCCTATCTATATTTTCCATTCTCCTCTGTACATGGTTAATTGAGAATGCTGGGATTCATCACCTCCTCATTAAAGCTGAGTTGGTTCCCTCAAACTCATTCTGCTCAGTATCCCTGCCCCTACTCGTCAGCCCACCCCAGGGAAGCCCCGGAATGCCTCATGGTCAAATCCACTCACATATTGACAAAGGGTCACAATTTTCCATCTTAAGTTCAGAGCCAAGGTCTGCACTGAGCACAAATGAGAGGATGCTTTGGCTTATCTCCAATAAAATGAAAGTACAGAGCAGAGGAAAAATCAGGAAGACCAGCCTTGACTGCACCACATCCCATAAATGACAACTGCTGTACGCTTGTGTCAGAAAGCCAAGGTTATAAAAGCCACAAGTGAATTAGGAATGAGTCTAAAGTGGTGATGTCATGTGAGAACATCTTTATGTAGTGCCACTGCCTTGCGATGAGGCTGGTGTTCGCCTCCTGGTCAGACAAGGTTCTCACACCCTAGCGGTGCTTCCCTTCGGGAGAAGAAGGTGGAGGAAAGGCAGAATGAATTCTGGAGTCACTACTTCTCTCAAAGAAGCCAGGGTGGACAGGGAACACAGCCACGTTCTTATTCCCCATGAAAAGCATTCCAAGAATGATGGGATAATAAACATTTGCCAGTCTGTGGCTGACACCTCCCTCCCCACCCAGATCTGTCTTTGGAGGGTCAACAAAATTTTGCTGTCACCAATCTAATGCCAACAGGAGTCCCCAGTATGAGTTGCAGTAAAAGAAGATATTTTATTCAGGTAAACAGTTTGCAAAACAGGGAAATGTACCCTTGGGTACAGTTTATAGAGAAAGTGCCACCTCCACCCCTAACCCCCATCCCTGAGGAATCTAAATTTGCACAGTTTGATTTGTCCAAATAGCACCATCCTAAATGGTCAGACTGTGCTTCTTGATTTGTCATTATGGAGCCACTCTGATTGGTCAGTAAAGATGCAAATGAGGATATAACTGTGAAGTTCCAATTGGACAGGGCAGGTTTCAGCCCATTGGTTGAAATACCATCCCAGGAACTCCTTTATAAGGTTTAACTAAGCCAGCAGGAACACAGCACAGGAATGAAGGTTTAGTCTTCTGCTTTTCCCTGATATGCATTGCGTATGGCAGGCTGCTGCAAACAATGGCTGCTGAACTTTGATTATGAATTAGGGCCCTGTTAACCACAGAGTCCTTTTTGGTAGGTATATTCCTTCTCCAGGTCAACAGAGAGAAGTCTTCATTGTGTACAGCCTTGGCAGGGGGCATATCCCAAAGTCCATTTCCCACTGCCAACCCCTTTCCCAAACACCCGCTATGCTTGCTACCAGGGCTCTGACTCTTGAAAAAGAGTTGCAAAGACAGAGGTCAGTTCTATCCCAATGAATAGCTCAAGCTGGCTGGCGCCACACACACCCACACACAAACACATTCCTGCCAATTCCCCAAGTTTTGTATGGACTCCCTGCTTGCTTCATAAACGAGGTTAGTTGCTGTTGCTTGCAGCCAAGAATCCTGACTGATGCACACTTTACTAAGTTCATTGTGTTTTGTTTTCAGAGCCAGCAGCCCTGAGGATATTTCAAACCATGGGCGTTGGTGCAATTCTATATAAAGGAACCAGAAACCGTGTAGATGTTTGCCAGGAAGAAGTGCTTACAGATGCTTGAGGAAAGGTGCACAATAGTGATATACAGACCGAGGCCCAAATTGGGCGTCCAAGTCCTCTCTTTCATTCCTCAGGGCCTCCACACATGCTTTACCCTCAGCTTTCCATCTGTCTTACACGTACCCCTCATCCAAGTCTCAGCCTAAGTGTCACTTAGAACTGGCCATCGTATGTTGACTTATTGTTTATTTGTTTAAGGTCCATGCTCCCTACCAGACTTAAGTTTCAGGATGCAGGGACAAGAGCTATTTTTCTCACCCTGCTCTCCCCAGTGCCTATCATAGTCTGGCATTATAATAGGCATCATATTCATGGGGTAGAATCACCCATCCAAATTATTATTATTACTGCTACTACTACTTCTACTACTACTACTACTACTACTACTACTACTACTACTACTACTACTACTATTTCAGACCTTCACACTGCCCAGGAGGTAGATATTAGCATCCCTATTTTACACATGAAGAACCTGAGAAACAAAGGATTAAGGAATTTGCCGTAAGTCGCCTAGATGGTACAGGGTGGAAAGGGGGTTTGAGCCCAGGCATTCTGACTCCAGAGGCCTCTTAATTATGAGGGCTTTATGCAAAGTAGATGTTCCGATTGTTTCTGTACAACAAACCACCCCAAAATTGGGTGGCTTAAAAAAATACACCATTTGTTCCACCGGCAAAGCTGTGACTTGGGCAGGGCTCCACAGGAAAGGCCCGTTTCTGCTCTTCACAGTATCAACCATGGTGTCTTTGTTGCCAGACAGGAACCGGCCCAGAGCGGGTCTACCACAGGCCGGCCTGCAGTGTGGGTTCTTGACTTCATGTAGAAAAGATTCCGCAAGTCCAGGTGATTTTGAGAGTACACTTATTAAGCCTGGGGACAGTGAAACAAAGGAAGGATTTAGTGTAAAAGAGGTAACAGGAGCCCTGACTGGTGGAGCTCCGTGGGTTGGGCGTCATCTCACAAACCAAAAGGTTCCCAGTCAGGGCACATGCCTGGGTTTCAGGCCAGGTCTCCAGGTGGGTAATAGGCAGCTAATAGACATTTCTCGCACACATCGATGTTTGTCTCCCTGATGTTTAAAAATAAATAAATAAAATCTTAAAAGAGACAAAGAAGACGTAACAGGAGAAAGCACAAGCAGTGCTCTGCTTTGACTCCCTAGAAAAGTTATAGAGAAGAAGTGAAGGTCACAGAGACAGAAGTGAGCTAAGGCAGGGCTGCTTTTAGCTCGCCAGGGACTCAGGGAAAATGGGGCCCCTGGGACAGGATCAGGGGATAAGCCCAGGTGAAGCTGCCCAGTTGCTCCCCTGGCTGCAAGTTTTCTTGGGGCCCCTGCAGTTTAGGAGGAAATAAAAGGCTCATGCCCGGGAAGGGGGGTGGGCATGCTCTAGAGCAAACCCGCACTGAGTCTGTCCTGAGGACTTTTTACCTTTTCTCTCTGGGAGAGAATCTTAGGGGAGGTTTTTGACAGAATATTCACTAGTGTTCAGGTCATATGCCCATTTTTTAATTGGATTGTTTGACTTCCTGGTGTTGAGTCACATGAGCTCTTTACATATTTGGAGATCAAACCCTTGTCTGAGGTTTCATGGCAAATGTTTTCCCATACGGTTGGTTCCTTTTCACTTTGATGTTTTCTTTAGCCGTGCAGACGCGTTTTAATTTAATGTAGTCCTATTTGTTTATTCTTTCCTTTATTTCCCTTGTCCTAGAAGATATATCGGTGAAAATATTGCTGCATGGGATATCTAAAATTTGACTGCCTATGTTTTCCTCTAGGACTTTTACGGTGTCACAGCTTATGTTTAATTCTTTTATCCATTTTGAGTTTATTCTGGCGTATGGTGTCAGTTGATGGTTTAGTTTCACTTTTTTTCATATACCAGTCCAGTTCTCCCAACAGCATGTGTTGAACAGGCTATTTTTACTCCATTTTATGCTCCTGCCCCCTTTGTCAAATATTAATTGACCATAGAGTTTTGGGTTTATTTCTGGGCTCTCTATTCTGCTCCATTGATCTATGTGTCTGTTCGTATGCCAGTCCCAGACGGTTTTGTTTACAGTGGCCTTGGAATAGTTTGATGTCAGCTATTGTGATCCCTCCTACTTTGTTCTTCTTTCTCAAGATTGCTGAGGCTATTCAGGGTAGGTTTTGGTTCCATATAAATTTTTGAAATATTTTTTTCTAAATCTGTGAAATATGTCATTGGTATTTTAATAGGACCTGAACAGACACTTCTCCAAGGAGGACATACAGAGGGCCCATAGGCATATCAAAGGATGCTCAACATCCCTAGTCATCAGAGAGATGCAAATTAAAACCACAATGAGATATCACCTCACACCGGTCAGAATGACCATCATTAACTAATCAACAAAACAACACGTGCTGGCGAGGATGTAGAGAAAGGGAACCCTAGTGCACTGTTGGTGGGAATGCAGACTGGAGCAGCCACTGTGGAAAACAGTATGGAAATTCCTCAGAAAACTAAAAATGAAACTGCCTTTTAATCCACTGATCCCACTGCTGGGATTTACCTTAAGAATCCCGAAACACCAGTGCAAAAGAACTTATGTACGCCTGTGTTCACAGCAGCACAATTTACAATAGCCAAGTGCTGGAAACAGCCTAAGTGCCCATCAGTAAATGAGTGGATCAGAAATCATGGTACATTTACACAATGGAATACTACACAGCAGAAAGAAAGAAGGATTCCTACCTTTTGTGACAGCACTGATAAAACTGGAGACTATGATGCTAAGTGAAATAAGCCAGTCGGTGAAAGACAAATACCACATGATCTCATCTATAAGAGGAACATAATAAACTAAACAAACAAATGAGCAAAATAGAACCAGAGGCATGGAAACAAGGAACAGACTGGCAGTAACTAAAGGGGAGGGGGAAGAGGGATAATGGTGGAAAGCAGGGAAAGGGTCTAGTTAAGGAAGAGGCATAAGTGACCCATGGACAGGCACAACAGGGTGGGGAGTGACTGTGGAAATGGGGAGTGGCGGAGCAGGGGAGAGCAATGGAGGAAAATTGGGACAACTGTACTAGAACAACAATTTAACAATTAAAATTAAAAAAAGGATATTCACTAGCTTTCCAGTTACATTTTTTATATGCTGAGGTGTAAAAATGAGTGTATAGGGGGGATATTCTTTGAGAATATTCTTTGGTCTGTTATACCATTTTACTTTTATCTTGAGTCTGTCTGGCTTTTAATAGTTTCATTTGTTTGTTTGTTTGTTATTTGTTCCCCTGACTTCATCTGTCCTTGGGTTAGCTGACACAAATGACATTAATTGGGTCTCTGTTTTCTATTTTCCTAGACCGGGAAGACTTAAGCTATGTATTCTCTGGTTAGGGAGAAGAGGTATGAACCATTCACTCTCAAGCGTCCTCAGTTAGGGGAGATGAGGTCTTGCAATTCACCAGCTGGCTGTAAGTTGCTCAAACTGTTTGGCCTTGTTTAATTTTCTTGTCTTAGTTTCCCCATTCCACTTGCCCAGGAATTTTCCAAGCTTCTTACTGTCCTGTCACATCTTCAGTGGAGGCTGAAGGGACCCCTCTCCCGATGGCTCATTCCACGGCTGGATAGTTGGTGCCAGTGTCAGCTGAGAGCTGCCAGGGCTGTGGGCGGCGGGTCGTCTCCAGGTGGACCTTGCTATGGGCTGCGTGGGCTTCCCCACGGCCCAGTGGCTGCATTCAAAGTGTGAACTTGTAAAGAGAACCAGGAGGAAGCTGCACAGGCTTTTCTAACAGCCTCCAAAGTCCCAGAGAGCCACTGCCACCACATTTTATTTGTGGAAACAGATTCAAAGGGAGGAGAACTGTACTCCACCTCTCCATGGGGCTGTGACAAGCTTCTAGAAGAATCCATAGGATGGGAAATATTATTGCGGCCATCTTCTCAGAGAACAGTCTGCCACAGCAGAGAGTATATTGCATGACTGCACCAAGCCGTCCTCATTTACAAACCTGACTTCAAAATAATCACCTCCAACAAGTCACCCCCAGGGACCCTCACTGAAAGTTTAGAAAAATGGCTAGACTCAAAGAAAGGAAGCCAAGGTAAGTAAAAGCCATTCATGGGGCGGGCAGAGGGGAGAGAACGGGGGCAAGCACAGGGGAGAGAGTCTTTCCTCACAATATTTACATATTTACACTTCATTTCCTTACAATGCCTGAAGCTCTGCTAATTAGAAACTCATTTGAGATAACTAGTAACCAATTTAAAAACCCAAACACCTTGGGGGCGAGCCAGAGTCTTCCAAACAGTCCTATAATTGATTTCATCAAGGATTTCCTCCTAGCCCCAGCTGACAGGCAGTTGCAAGGAGAGGGCACTGGGTCACTCTGTTGCCGAAAGCACCGCTGGATAGAGACCTGGGTAAAGAGCAGATGGGGTTCAGCAGAGGAGGTAGGGAAGTAAGCTTATTTACGTGTCTGAACCAGATTCCTGGTTTGGGCTCTGCAAATACAACCCCAACCAGGCTACAAGATGTTGTGGCAGCATCATTTACACTCAGTCACTCCTGATGGGCCCGGCCACTTTTCAAAACACCCTTGCATAGCCATGCAGAGCAGCCAGCTCTGCTGGCAGCCAGCAGAGCCATAACTCACGCTGTCACCACTCCCTTCAAACCTCTTCTGTAAGCACTTTTAATCAATGCAACCGGAATAAACATTTGCTGCAGCGTGGCAATGTGCAGTGAGGAACACAGTTCCCTCTTAGCTCAGAAAGCAAAACCTTCCGGCTGTTTGCACTTATGAGAGCCCACAGGAAAAACCCTCCGTTCTGGCATGGCTGCCAGCCTTGGGCATATTTTCCCCAGCGGGGTGAGTTTTTCTGTCAGAGTTAATTTGCACTCTGAGTGCCATCCATCAACAACACAACTCTCAGCTGCCTTTTCAAAGCATCACTGCTCCCTAAGTGGTCATTGGCCCTGCCCTGCAAGCCTCCAGGTGACGTTGAACTTAGATGAGAAAGCAGGAGGTTTCAGGGTGGATTTCAGCTCAGCATCTTAGACTCACTGTGTAGGGTTGAAATCTTTTTTCTAAAACTGTGGGATAACCCCTTGTTTGTAATCCGGTTTGGTCATTGGGAACTTGGAAACTGATTTCCAGTGGAATCAGCAAAAGCACTGCAGTGGATTTGGGTCTGGCAATCGGTTAATATTAACATTAACAAGGGTGGAAGGCGGCACTGAGAATCAGCACATTTCATCCTCCTGGGAAACCTATGAGTTGGGCACCATTGCAATTCCCACTTTACAGAAGTAAATCAGATCTCAGAGGTTAAGTAACTAATCCAAGGTCACATAGCTAGTGTACTCACTAGCTTGAGTCCCACTAGAACTGGGACTCAAAAATCATTATTGCTTCCCCCAAAACCTGTGCTTGAAATCATTCTGTTAATAGGATGCAAAAAGAAGTCACCCACTTCGGGTGTGGGAAGGGGACACAGGTCGGTGGCCTTATAGGGGAAATAAAGCAGGTGAGAGAGTAAAAACAGGTGTGAGAGAGAAGAGGTGTCGTGAAAAGCATGTGTCCGTGAGAAGCACATGGCTCTTCCTCCCAAGACAGACAGTGTGGGCAGCAACCCAAGGATTCAGAGCAAGATGCAACTTGAGAGAGTATCAGTGTGAAAGTTGAGAGGAATCACAGGGATGCCTAAGGCAGCTAACAGACAGTGGGATGGGGTGTGGGGGAGAGATTTGGGAGGAGGTATGAGGCGCTCAGACCATTTGCTTCAGAATCTCTAGGCTTCTTAGAAATGCAGGTTCCTGTATATTGGTGAACCTTAAAAAACATTTTGCTAAGTGAAAGAAATCAGGCCCAAAAGACCACATATTATGCCATTCTATTTATATAAAATATCCAAAACAGGCAAAGCCATAGGGACAGAAAGCAGACTAGCAATGCCAGGGGCGGGGAGGGAGTGAAAAGTGACTGTGGATGGGTGTGGAGTTTCTTTTTGAAGTGATGGAAAAAAGTAAATAAAAGCTTCAGTGATGATTGCCCAACATAGTGAATGTATTAAATTGTATGCTTTCAAATGGTTAAAATGATACATTTTATGTTATGTGTATTTACCACAATAAAAAATGCAGATTCCAGTTTAACCACTCATTTAACAGATACTTATTGGATGTTCACTATGTGCCAAGCACCGTCCTGGGTACTGGAGACACAGCAGTGAACAAAACAGACAAAAATTCTGCTCTCACAGAACTGACAGTCTAGTGGGAGGAACTGAAAATATGTAAGATAAATACTTTAAACGCATATGCATTACAGATTAAAATGAAGGAGAAAACAAAGCAAGGAGGAGGACAGCGAATATGAGAGGAAGTGTAGGTATCACCATTTTAGACAGGGAGTCTAGGAAAGGCTTCCTGAATGGTGAGAGAGCTGAAGGGAGAGACAGAGTGAGCGATATAGATGTCTGAGGGAACAGTGTTCCAGGCAGTGGGAACAGCAAGTACCAAGGCCATGAGGCAGGGGCACACTTGGTATGATCATAGAACAAAGAAGAGACCATTGCAGCTGGTGCAAAGGGAGTGATGAGGAGTGGTAGCAGATGAGAACAGAGAGAGGGCAATTAGGGGTCAGGTCATAGGAGACCTTGTGAGAGAGGGGACACTGGAGGGTCCTGAACAGAGAACTGATGTGACCTGAATTCTGTTTAAAAGGATCACTCCAGCTGCTCTGGGAGAAGAGACTCTGGGAGGTCAAGGGCAGAAGCAGGAGGATACCAGAAAGGAGATATCGCAGTGACTCAGGTGGGAATTGACAGAGCTTCAGTCCAGACTGGTGCCGAAGAGGGGCTGAATTCTGGATGTATTTTGAGAAGAGCACAACTAACTCGTTGCCTCTTTAAAAATGGTTCACAAGAGTCAACATTTGTAACAAGCTTCCTAAGGGATCCTAATTCATCCTGAAATTGAAGAACTTCAAGTGTATGTTAACCTTTTGTTTCATATTTTGGGAAGTGCCTACTGGATTTTCTCCAAGCCAACTCAGAATGAATACTAGGAAGGTCATTCTCCAGCATCGGAACTTGAGTGCACAGCCCTAAAGCAGACCACGCAATATGTGGGAAACAACATCAGTTTTGTCAAATGTCAGGAGCTGAAAGTACAACACTGAACCCCCATGGGCCTTTTCCTCAATGAGTCTTGCATTTCTTGAGGGAAATAAACCATTACAAAATCACTTATGACTCTCAGTGCTAGGATGAGAGTTCACGTAGGCCAGGAGGAACACATGAAAGGGACACCTAATCTAGTATTAGGTGGTCAGAAAGACTTCCCCCATCAAACAACCTTTGAGTTGTTTGAGACTAGAAGGTGGTAGGAGTTATCCAGGTGAATAAGGAAGAGGGAGGAAGATTGCTCCAAGCAGAGGAAAGAGCATATGCAAAGACTGAAAGAGCATTTGAGGAGATGAACGAAATTTATATAACTGTAAGAGTAAGAGCTGAGGAATGTAGAAATAAGTTGGAGCCAAATCATAATGGTTCTTGACGGCCATGTTTATCCTGTAGACAAAGGGAGTCAGAAGGTGTCATTAACTAGAGGAGTAACGACCATCTTTGTGCTATAAAAAGAAAAGTCTGGCTCCAGAGGATGGATAAGTAGCAAGGAGACCAGGTGGGAGGCTGGAATAACCCAGGTGAGACAAGATGGTCAGCTGGACCATGGCTGTGGTGAAATGGATGGAGAGAAGAGGTGGACTAATTTGACTAAGGAAGGAGGAGGAATACAGGATAACATCTAAGTTTTCTGGAAGCTTGGTGGATCATGAGGTGAGTTGGACCTTATGAACCCAGGCAGAAGAGGAAATCAGGAGAGGAAGGATAAGCTGAGCTCAAGTTCAAGAGGGACATCCAAGTAGATATGACCAGTGGGCAGCTGGATATGCCAAAGCAGAATCATGCAGAGAGTTCTGGAATGTCAATAACAAGATGTAAGGACCTTGGGAGTAGAAGGGGGCCACCACCCCATAAAAAAGGTACGGAGAAGTAAGAATAGAACCTAGAACTAAGAATAGAACCTAGGGGACAGATGAAGGGGAGAGATTCATAATTAAAACCAACCAACCATCAGACATCTTCCCAAAAAACACTGATTGGAAGTTTTCCTAGTAGGAGTTATTCAGGACCATTTCTAAAGATCATGTATAAAAATAACTTCTGAAAGTTCTCATAACATGTAATGCTGCTTTCTAAAAAATAAAAATAAAAAACAGAAGTTCAGCTATTGTACAGACACTGAAGCAATTTTCCAGCAAGTGTCTATCAATCAAGAATCTGAACTGATTCAAGAGGGTGTCACACCTAAGAATCCAATTCCATTGTCTGTAAGAGCCTTTCTACCTGGAACAAGACCCTAATCCAGTTGAAGTGATTTTCTTTTGATTAACAGGCTGGGAATACACAGGTTGTTGGCGTTTGAGATTTTCTTCCCTGAGTCCTGATGCCAGCTGTGAATAATTTTCACAGAGTCAAAAAGTTCCCAACCATCAAAATAAAAATGACACTCGGTCACAGAGGAGGCAGATTATAGGTCAATCACCTTGATTATTTTTTAACTGTGAGGAGCCATTAATGTTACTGAATAAGCAAATCTGTTTGCATAACCAGATTTTTAGAGTCTATTAGGAATAAAGGTTTTCCTAACTGGATGATTTGTACAATGATAGCCTTTGGGTCTTCGATGGAACAGCTCTGATGAGAAAATGTTCCTTTAATTATGTGCAAGGCCAATTACCACGTTACAGCCACATTGTTTTGCGGATTGCATATAATTTCGCCATCTCCATAGTTTCAGCACTATAATTCTGGAGAAAAGGCAGGCACCAAGAAGACACTTGAGGCACATTATGCTGGAGATGAAGATGTTTTAGCAAATTCAATTTAAGCTACAACATTAAAGTTATTTTGTTGAATAAAACATAATGCAATAATGAGCTTGTGTATGTCAACTCTATAGTGGAGGCAATAATAGCTAGAGAGAGAGCGTCCCCTCTCCCCTTTTTCATGCTCATTAGAGTAATAGATAATGCTATGGAGAGAGCCTTTCTCTAATATGTGTTTCATCCCAAGTTAATGTGTTTCCTGCAACTGTGCTTCAGGAAAAAAAGCGGGGGAGGGGGCAAGGGACTAATTTGGAAGCCATTCACAAAGTGCTACTACTTAATGTTTTTTTATCCACTGAGATTTCTTGTTCCCAATGACAACCTGGAAAGGACTTTCTTGAGACACTCAGATTAATCACTGTCTTTATGTACCTAGCACTGGGAGATTGTGAGGAAAAACAACAAATAAGTAGAGTAAAGATAGAGGAAGAACGTGATGAGTTTTTGACTCATCACAAAGCTATTGCAATGTTGGTCTCAATTCTGCCAATAATTAGTGGGACCAATGACCTCCTCTTTCTAGGACTCAGTTGTTCTTGTCTGTAAAATGAAGGAGCAGGAGGATCTTTAAGGCCCCTGAAAGTATTGCCATTCCATGACCCCATCTTTCTATAAAATACTTTCCATTCATACTAATAAAAATCATGGCTACTTTGCCAAGAAGATAAAATAATCATCAAGCTGAATACACCAAACAACATAGCCTGGAACTGTGTAAGCAAAAACTGAGTTTACATGGAAAGACAGACAAATCCCCAATAAGAGTAAGAAACATTAAGCATGTTCTCACTGTGTGAAGCACAACACCATATTCACACCATTGCTCTTCCTGGGCATGCAGGAAGACGACACTTCCCAGCATCCCTTGCAGTTACATTGGAACCATGTGAGTGCATTTCCACCAACAGAAATGTAAGAAATCACATGTGACTTCTGGTCTAAGATAATTAAATATAAGTTCTCCATACTTCCTCTTTTTCCCATCCTTGTGGCCACGAGTGAAAAACTCTAAGATGGAAGAATTACAAGAAGGAAACCTCCCAGGTCTCTGAAACACTGTTGGGGGAGGGCCACCAAGGAGCCCCTGACTTGCACCGGACTGTATCATGGGTGAAAAATAAGTGGTTGTTTTGTGAAATCTCAGCATTTTCAGGGTTTATTAGTCACAGCAGTATTGTCTCATGTTACCCTGACTCATACATAAGGTTCACAGAGATCTAGCAGACAGAAAAAGAAGTTACACTTCAATTACACTGGCAACCTTGATTATTTATTGTGAAATTGAATAAAAGAAACCTCCTTTAAAATGGAATTGGGAGGCCTGAAGGGGAAGCTCTCAGGCACTACCACTCCGCATGAATTGCATATTCCAACAGGAAGAAACATCAATTATAGACCCGACAAGAAGAGATATACCTTGCTTTCCTAATAAGAAGTGTCTCTACTTTAGTACCCAGCAGGAGGAAGGGAAATTTTCTCCTTGCCCAGAAACAAGCCTGGCCAATGGGAACCATTGCAACTCAGCCAATGAGAAACCATCACCAATCTGAACTCTCACTTTCCTCCAATGGACTTTCTGTTCAAAACACCTCCACCCAAACTACTATAAAGGACACACGGACAAAACCAAGGGGGAGGGTGGAGGCGAGGGAGGGAGGTGGGTTTGGCTGGGGTGGGGTGGAGGGGTGGGGAGAAAATGCAGACAACTGTAATTGAACAACAATAAAAAAAATGTTTAATTAAAAAACAATAAAATCAGTAGATGGAAAAAAAAACACCTCCACCCGACTTCCCCTTTTTTTCTATAAAGTAACTGCTCTTGCCTTTGTTTGCTAGCCTTGCCTGTAGCTTTTGCTATACCGTGCTCATCCTGATTTGCAATTCTCTGCTATTTCTGAATAAACGCATTTTTTGCTGGTGAAAATGACTGGCTGTTTTATATTTAAGGTCAATAATATTTTAAAATTAAAATTTTCTCCTTAAAAACAGATAATCCAAAATGCTTTTAGCATATGTGGCGCACTTGTAAGCAAAAATGATCACACATTAGTCCATAAAGGGAAGCTCAACATAATCCACTACATAACTGGCATTGTACTGACCCCAGTTTCTGACCATAATGCAGCAAAATTAGAAATCATCAGTAAAAAAAAATAGCTAAACACAACATGCATGTGGAAAATTTTAAATATACTTCTGAGTAATTAATGAGTTAAATGGGGGATCACAATAGGAATTACTAAATATGTATAACTGATTAACAACAAAACTTTGCATTATGCCTGTTTTTATATGGATTCTTTAGCTACTCGGCTTTTGCTTTCATCATGTTATTCTAAGAGGCAGCGATTGCTTATTCCATCCCTACTTTCATTGCAACCTGTAACTGATGAGAACACGCCTCTTTCTTCTGGGGAAACACAGCTGAATTATTCGGCGACACAACCACGGAAGAGGCAACTATGTGTTATTGGGGTGGAGGTGGCAGAGTGGTGCATGTGCACACACTTGAAAACTTGTCCAAAGACAGAGATGAACAATCACTTGAGCAGCTCTTTCCTTATGCTGAGCATCTAGACAGAAATAAAAATTAATCACTAAGCCATCTCAATACTTTAATTTTATTTTAACTTTTGGCAGCAGGTTGCAATTGAGAAAAAGAAAAGAAAGTGATGAGAATGGAAGGTAATGTACACACATGTGTAAAAGAAAATGATGGGACTGGATTGTGTATTTATCCTCTTCAGCTCTCCAGGCCATTTATCTTATTGTATACCCAGGAAAAAGTACAGACTTGTTCCTGGGGTAGTGCCCCAGACATACGAGGCTCTTTCTAAGAGCCACCATGCAAGTGAGTGCTGTGTGGCAAGGGTGAACTCAGGGAATCGTGTGTGGTGATTCCCACTCACATTTTTTGGGGGGGTCTTCTAGGAACCACTTGAATTTCTGGAGTTTCTTTACAATGGTGGTGCCTGGCTCAGGGTCTGGCAGGGCAGGGGCTGGTGAAACCCTCCCCATGCTGCCAAAGTGTGGGAAAAGGGATAAAGAAAAAACGTTTAGGGCTGAGGACACTGCTATGCCCCAGATGCAACAACAGGGGAAGCCACATTAATCAGTAAAATAAAAATCCATCTAAACTCTGATGTGGTATACAACCTTTCTTTTTTGGTATTATACTCTTAAAAAATCAAATGAACAAAAATAAGGTGCCTAAACCACTGCTCTCAGGAGAACAATGGCCTGTCCACTCTGGGGTGCAATTAGAGTTCCTTGATCAACCCTGGACCTACTCAGCTGTCATAAAAATGACTGAGGGGCCCTGGCTGATGTGGCTCAGTGGATCAAGTGCTGGCCTGCAAACCAAAGGGTTGCCAGTTCTATTCCCAGTCAGGGCACATGCCTGGGTTACAAGCCAGGTCCCCAGTAGGGGGTATGTGAGAGGCAACCACACATTGATGTTTCTCTCCCTCTCTTTCTCCCTCCCTTTCCCTCTATCTAAAATTAAATAAATAAAATCTTTTTTAAAAATGGTTGAGGACCTACTATGTGCCAGTACCACCTCAGGCACTGAGGATACAGTAGTGAGCAAAACAAACAAAAATTGTGTGCCTTACGGCGCCTACAATCTACTTGAGGAAGACAGCTAATAAATAAGTTAATATATTTATGTGTGTTATTAGTTTATCATGTATGGATTGTCTTAATATATAGTTATATCTAATTAGGATATAGTAATATAATAATATATGTATATGAGGTATATATTTTAAGACATTGCATATACACATATTTTATAGTTAGAGAGTTGGTTGGTTGGTTAGTTAGTTATAAGTGCTAAGGTGAAAGTAAAGCAAGAAAGGGAGTAAGGAGTGCTGAGGGAAGGTTGCACTCTTAGCTGGATGGCCAAGGAAGGCTTCCTGAAAGTATTCCCTGAAGGCCAGGGTCAAGCCCAGCAGCATTCCTAGGGGAAGAGCATTCCATGTGGAGGCAACAGCAAGAGTGGGTGCCCTAAGGCTTGGTTTGTTGCAGGATCACCAGGAGCAGGGGAGGGAGGGCACAGTAGCAGACGGTGGGAGACTTTGCTTTGCCCCAGTGAGATGGAGCCACTGGGCAGCTGTGAGCACAGGAGTGACATATTCTGACGGCTGCATGGGGTGGGGGGTTGTTTTAGAAGCAGAAGGACCAGCCAGAAGGTGCGATAATAACTCAGAGGAGAGATGCGGGCCTGGAGCAGGTTGGTGGCTGTGCAGGTGAAGGCAGGGAGAAGCCCTTGGGAATCGCTGGTAACTATCACCGCTAGAAAAGGAGGGGGAAAGTGGACCTCAGGAATGATTTTTTTTCTGTGTGCTTTCACATTTCGGCGCCTTCTTTTTCCCTATCTTGAAATTGGGCACAACATCACCTGGCCTGCTTCCCTAGGATGTTTTGTTAGATTCAGTGATCAAAAAGGCCCCAAGACTCCAAGGTGATAACACTCATGGCTTTGATGGGAGAATGTAATCATCAAACCAAGGACACTGTCATAAATGCTATGCCCTCCCATTCTCCAAGAGAAAGTCCATACTCTGTTGTGTATGAGTGGTGGATAAAAACCTCCTGCTCCCTGCAGACTGGTCTCCCTTCGAAGCCCATCCCTCCTTGGATCCTCTTCCATTACTCTCAGAAAAGTGGTGTGAAATTTTGATAAGGCACATTATCAAAGTTCTGGAGTTGCTACAGAGAAGGCTCTCATTTGTTGATAATGTTCAGATACAGCAGGTCAAAAGTACTTTTTTATTGTTCTGCGCTCTTGCTCAGTGTCAGAGTTCCAAAGCAGCTGGCTGAGTCAGCTCGTTCCCAACCACTCAGCTTTCTGCAGTGCAATGCTCGTTTCTGAGATCATCCTCTGGTGAAAAGGAACTGTCTCCAGTGGGTAGGGTGAGGCAGGCAGATGGTAGATGGCAGACACCCAGCCTCTCCCAGATGAAGAGTCACTTTCCGAGGGACACAGGTGTTCCAAATGTAACATCTGTGAAGGATTCTCCTCTCAGTTCAGTCCTAGCTCAAGAACCTCATTAACAGATGCAGCCATACTTAAAACTGTTAAATTTCTCCTTTGGAATATGTGAGTCTGGTTTTGCTTCTAAATAATTGAGGTGCTTGGTAGGGGAAGGAGTATATGGGGTTGGGGGGTGTAGACAAAACAAGATTGGCCATGAGTTGGTAATTGTTATTGTTGAATTGCATGATGGGTATAGAGCATGCATGAAACTATTCTATTTTTATATATTTGAAATTTTCTATAATAAATTTTAAGCACCTTTAAAGCAATCTGACAGTATCTAATAAAATTACAGGTATACACACCCTTTGACTCAACAATTCCACCTCTTGAAATTCATCAGATATACTAGCAAAGGTGTTAAAGTGTTACTCCTTGCAGCACTAGTTATAAGAGCAAGAGGCTGGAAACAAGCTAAGTGTTCATCAAGAGGGGATTGGCTAAGTAACTTATGGCACACCCAAAAAATAGAATAGTATATACGCAGCTGATAAAAGGAAAGGAATGCCCTGTGTCCTAACACAAGACAATCTCCAAGGTGAATTGTAATGGGCAGAATAATACACCCCCACACAAAAGATGTCGGTGTTCTTATCCCTAGAACCTAAGAATATGTCATCTTACATGACAAAAGGGACTTTGCGGGTGTGATTAAGTTAAGAAATTTTTAATCAAATTAGCCTGGATTACCCAGTTGAGTCTAATGCAATCACAAGAGTTCTTACAATAACAGAGTCAGAGAGGTATTTCAAGATGTTATGCTGCTGGCTTCAAAGATGGAGAAAGAGACCATGAGATTAGGAAAGCAGACAGCCTCTAGAAGCTAGAAAAGGCAAGAAAACAAGCAGATGTTTAGCCCAGTGAGAACGATTTGGGGTTTGGGGCCTCCAGACTGTACAAAAATAGATTAGCATTGTTTTAAACACTACATTTGTGGTAATTTGTTATAGCAGCAATAGGACACCACTATATAATCGAAATGGAAAAGGCAGGGTGTAAAATAATGTTTATCGTGAGCTATCATTTAAAGCAGATGGGTAGATATAGATAGAAATATATCTGTATAAGTACAGATATACTTTCTGGAAGAAGCCTGGAAACTGATAACAGAGTTTGCCTGTGGGGAGAACTGGCAGCAAAGAAAAAGAGATGGAAGGGTGACTTTTCAATGTGTACCCCTGGCTTAGCCCATTCAGGCTGCTGTAGCAAAATTCCACAAACTGTATGGCTTATAACAACAGAAATTCATTCTTCGGCGTTCCGTAGGCTGGGGAGTCCAGACTGAGGTGCTGGCAGATTCAGTACCTGGTGAGGACCTGCTTCCTGGTTTATAGCTGGTGTTTTGTCCATGTCCTCACAGGATAGAAGGGGCCAGGGAGCTTGCTGGGGTCTCTTTTATAAGGGCATTAATGAGGCTCCACCCTCATGACCTAATCATCTGCCAAATGCCCTACCTCCTAATACCATCACATTAGGGATTACGATTTCAACGTATGAATTGGGGGGGGGGGGGTGAGGGGTACAAACATTTAGCAACCCCTCTGTACATTTTAAATGTTGTACCATTAATGTATTGGCTAGTGAAAACAAAATTCCAATTAAAATAAGCCTCCCTCCATTACCAAAACATACAGATTCTCAAGGTTCAGATTATTTAAATTGTATAAACTCAAGAAGCACAGAAACAAAGTGATCACTATCCAGTGGGAGGGGCTCATAAAAGCCCTGAAGTACCCGGAAAGGAGAGACAAAAGTGGGAGGAAAATCTCACCAGGTTTCATTGGCTACCTGGCACTCACCAGCTCAAAGGGAATCAGCCAGCGACTCAAGACAGACTCAGGAAATTTTTCCCAGATAACATATAGGACCATATTACAGACCTCCTCCAGTCTCCTCTGGAAGCTGTCCCCTCCCCAACACGCCCCAAAGTGGCAAGTGGAACACACTCTGATGCCTCCTGGAGCATGCCCAGAAGCCTGGTCCATCCTTCAGTCCCCAGGAGGCCCCAGCGAGACTCTTCAACACCCCTTAACCTAACAAAAAATATCCCCAATTCTTCTGATTTTATACATCAGCGAGGGACACAGTGAAAGGCTGTAACAGCCTCAGGCAAAAATAGCTTCCAGACCTAAAGTGATTAGCTTTATAGAAGCTATTATGCAAATTTATGGCCATTTCAAAGCTATTCAGCCTTGAGGAGACCTAGCAGAGAATGGGAAGCAGAATTGAAAAGTTTTTGATTATCCAAGTTCACTCAAATTCTGATTTGAATATTAAAACTCACTATGATTACTATGTGGCCCTTGTACCATCAGATCTTTTTAAGCTTTACTTATCCTGTGCTCAAAATTGGAGCTGTGGGGAACTGAAAATAGTGATGACTCAAGGAACAAAGGTTGATCCTGGTGTCATCAAATCCTGGGGGGTTTCTTCTCTCTCACCTTTGTACCTGGACAACAGCATCAGGCAGATATTACCACTTATCTCTTGGACAACCAGAATGGGACAGCTGCAGACACACCCAAGCTCAAAGACCATGAACCAGGGTCCAGAAGGAGATCCCTAGCAACTCAGAAAGAGACTGGGAAATGCTTACTGAGCACTGCTGCCAGCAAACATACTGCAAAATACCTCACTTGTATTAATTCATTTTCCCCCGTCAGCAACCTTGTGAGACCAGTACCGTTATTACCAACCAGATTTGTCAAGTGGGAAAACCGAGGCACAGCTGAGGAGTGGCAGAGCAAAGATTCCACCCAGTGACTCACCACTGTGCAGCAGCATCTCCTGGACCAATGGGCATTTCTCTTCGAAGGCACATAAGACTAGTAATTTGGGATTTCTAAGGTATGACATGTGCATATCCTACTCAGACAGAGTCTGAACAGAATGGAATCAGGCGTGGGCTCTGGAAGTAGGCAATCAAACTTGGCCCTGACAATGCTCCTTGTGTCATTGTGAATAAGAGTATTTTATTATTGTTTTATTATTATTAATATATGATTCACACACCATAATATTCACCATCTTAAAGTGCACAGTTCAGTGATTTTTTAACATATTCACAATGTCATACAATAACTACTATTCATCAGTTGATGGAAATTTTGGGGTGTTTCCACTTTTTGGCTATTATGAATAATGCTGCTATGAACATTCATGTACACATTTCTGTGTAGACCTCCAGTTCCAAGGCATACCTCAGAAATTCACAAGAATGGTCAGCACTTTCTCTCCTGAGAAGAATTTTGTGGGTGAGTGTAAACCCTGCTTGATGAGACTTGGACCCCACACCCAGCTAAGGGCTTGGATATGATGGTCACAAACTGGCCAGATCATACCACTCCCTTTCTTAAGAACCTTCGGTGTCTCCACACTGCGCAAAGACGAAAATGCACGCATGAGTCTCCACAATCTGGCCTCAACCTATTTCCTCAAGTGATCACTAATTGTTGGAAAGATTCCAGTTACTCTGGATAAGCTCCTTTGAACTCAAACTGATATGGTACCTCCTTGTGCTATCAGTGTGACCTTGAAAATCACTTTAAATTTGAACCTAAGGATCCTCGTCTTTATACTGGGGGAGATAATGGCTCCCTTTCAGGGTTGCTATTGTTATTAAATGGGAATATAACCAAAGAGTACCTGGTGCAGCTCCTGGCATACACTAGACTAGCAGTTATGTATTTTTTTTAAAAAGCAAATAATAAATGTCTCAGTTTTTGTGAGCCATACGGCCTCTATCACAATTACTCAAGACTGCAGTTGTAGTGCAAAGGCAACCATACACCCTACGTAAACTAATGTGCATCACTGTTTTCCAATAAAACTTTATTTACAAAAGCAGGAGGTAAGCGAGTTTGCCGATCCCTGTGCTAGCTGATAAACAACATCTCTTGTTCACCCAGAGCGTTTTATTCCTGAGCCACACCAGATTCCTCACAGTTCCCACACAATCCTGCAGCCTTACTCTGTGCTTCCACTCAAGCTAGTCCATCAACCCAGAATGCGCAGCCCGAACACCCCTCTTCTTTTGCGGAGACTCACCTGGCTTCCCCATGCTCTGCAGGCTCCCACAGCCCACAAGTACCCTTATCCATGCACAGCCACATCATCTCATAGTAAGTGGTTTACAATTCTCCCTTCCAAACTGGAAAGGGAACCCCTACAGCCCTTATGTTCTCAGGGCCTAGCACAGCACACAAGCACAGCACAAGGGATCGGTAAATGTTTATGGAAAAAACTGGTACTAATCTGCACATACGGCGCAATGAAGGAATCTCACAGATATGATGTTGTGTGAAAGCCAGACAAAATAATTCCTACCAGATCATTTCAGTTATACAAAGTTCAAGAATAGGCAAAATATGTCAATGATGGTTGAAATCCAAATAGATGATTACCTTGGGTGGAGAAAGAGCTTATAATCGGGAAGGGGCCCAAGGGAAAATTCCGGGTGTTGAAAAGTTTCTGTATCTGCGTCTCAGTGGTATTTACACAGTATATCAGTTTGCTATGCTGCCATAATAAAGCACCATAAAGTGGGTGGCTTAAGCCCAGAAGTCCGAGATAAAGGTATCAGCAGGGCCTCTCTCTCTCTCTCTCTCTCTCTCTCTCTCCCTCGGATGGCTCTAAGGGAAAAACCCTCCATGCCTCCTCCAGTTTCCAGTGCTTGCCATCTCCCCGTGGTTGCCAGCAACCCTCGACTTCCTTAGCTTGTAGAGGCACCATTGCAACCGCACCTTCTTCTTCACATGGCCTTCTCCCCCTGTGTGTGCCTGTGTCCAGGTTTCCGTCTTCTTACAAGGACACCACTCCAGTCCAGTATGATCTTATCTTAAAACATTATATCTGCAACAACCCTGTGTTTAAATCAGGCCACATTCTGAGGTTCTGGGGGTTAGGACTTCAACGTAACTTTTGGGGGGACACAATTCAACTCACAACAATAGGTGTATATGTGTGTAAAATATCATCCAACTGCACATTTAAGATGAGTGCACTTTATCGTATAAGTATTATGTCTCCAGAAAACAAAATGGAAGGAAAAAATTAGCATTGGACACACATTCCCTGTCCATAAAAGCTTCCAGGGCTCCTGGGATCTGCCTTTTCCAGACGTCAGGGCGGGACTGATAGTAAAGCAGCCACCATTTGCACTGTGAAGCTGCCTTGAAATTAGCAGGACCAGCCAGCTGCTCACTTTTCATCCTCATGCGCTGCCCTTGGCAGCCGAGAAGGAATATTTAAAGACTGATTACACATTCTTTTTTATTGGTGCCACGTTTGTAGTATTTGCTGTCCCCAGCTGGTGCCACAGGAGGCGATATAAGAAGATGTATGAATAATGTATACGACAGCGCTAGAGCCGTCAGTGAAACTTGCCGCCAAACAGGGAAGGCACAGCAGGCCAAGATAATGGATTCAAGTGGTAAGTGGGAGAAATGCATATTACTGCCCAGTTTTCCCTAAAAATTGTGGGCTACGGTTGGCTTGAAGATGAGCAAGTGGATCTTCACCCAGTCCTAGCAAAAGCTTCCAACAAGAACGTATGGGGTATTCAAGCACAGCAAACCCACATCCAGAAATCTATCCTACCAAAATATAGCCACAGATGTACAAATATTTATGGACAAGATGTCAATTCAGTACTGTCCTAACTGTGGAGAGAAAAAAACTAAAGCTACTGAATTATTAGTGTTTCTCCAGAAACTCCCCGTCTTGGGGCATGAGTCTTCCAAACAAAAGCTGCCTGAAACAGTCCTTGACATGAGCTGATGCATGAAGGTCTTGAATGTAGTAGAATAGAAGAGCATAATGGATTAGTTAATAATTTATTTGGAAAAGGTGGGAGGGTTGTGTGTCCATGGGTACAGGCCTCTCCTCAGTTCTTTCTTTCTTGCCTCTGTCTATAGAGACTGAATAAGAGATGTTTGCTTTCCCAGCCTCCCTTTCAGTTAGGGGTGGCCATGTGATTCAGTCTTAACCAATGGACATAAAGGGAGTTTTCCTGGGAAAGATATCTCGTCCTTCATAGAAAGACCAACGTTTCTCTCCCACCATCTTTCTTCTTCTTTTCTCCTCCTCCTGCTCCTCCTCCTTTTCTCTCTCTCTCTCTCTCTCTCTCTCTCTCTCTCACACACACACACACACACACACACATACCTCTGGTCATCCCAACCCCCCTTATTCACATTTCACATCTTTGAATGGAACTATGTGAAGATTCCTGCTTGGGCCTCAGCAGCCATCTTGCAACCATGAAAGAAAAAAAAAATTGCAGAATCCCCAACCCAGAACGCTGATATCATGGAATGGCTGAACAACCCCCCAGAAACACCAACCTCCAGGTTTCTTGTGGATCTTCCCGCTCACCTGCCAAAACTTGTGTTCTCAGTTGCTTGCAGGTCAATGCTCTCTAACTGCATAGCCTGTGACTGCCTGAATGCCACAGTGACACCTACTGAGCCTCCAAAAAGTCTTGGCCCTTTGCCTGGGGCAACTGAAAGTACCAACACACTCGCTGAAGTGAGCTGAAACATATCCCTCCCCAAAAATCATGTCTAGCCCAAACTTCAGAATATGACCTTATTTGAAAATAGGGTCTTTGCAGACATAACTAAGGTAAAAACTAAGATGAGATCACTGGGGTGGGCCCTAAATCCAATGAAAGAAAATGTCCTTATAACAGACAGAAAAAGACGTACAAATATTCAGGGAAGAAGGCCATGTAAATACGGAGGCAAAGATTGGGGTAATGAGGCCACAAACCAAGGAACTCCAGGAGCCACCAAAAATTGGAAGAGGCAGGAAGGATTCCCCCCTGGAGCTTTCCAAAGGGGCATGACCCTGACAACATTTTGATCACAGACTTCTGGCCTCCAGAACTATGAGAGGATAAATTTATGTTGTTTTAAGCTACGCAGTTGTGAGCTTCTGCAGCAGCTGCATGAAACAATACTCACTCAAGTCCGTTCTGTGGCCCCAACACTTGCTGGGACCCACTGGTTACACTGCTGTGCATCCCTGACCCAGTGGCCCGACTCATACCATTTTGGGGACCTCTCAAGCTGTAGGAATGACCACCCCACTCCCACCCCACCACCAGTAAACCTCATCCCTTCCTGCCTGGCTCAGAGACCCTCTACACTCGGTCTAGAAGTGGCAGAAGGCAGCAAGGAAGCATGCTTTTGTTTTATTCGAGGCTAGAGAGTCTGTGTCCTCAGTATAAGGGCTCCTTCAGAAGAGGAAAAAAAACCTTTCATTTAATTCCACATTTACAACTAGAAAAATGTATCTACCTAGATTAAACACAGCTGAAATGCCCATTGTAGGAGATGGGATAAATAAATTATGGAGTACCATATAGCAGTTAAAAGGAAATGATGTATACTGATATATTTATAAATGCAGTGATATGATGTTTGGGATTTTCTTAAAAATAATGTAGAAGGGAGGAAGTAGATGTGAGGGGGTGTCTACACAAAATAAATTTGAACAGGTCCTGCCTGGTGTGGCTGAGTGGGTTGGGCGTCATCCCACAAAGCAAAAGGTCGCTGGTTGGATTCCCAGTCAGGGCACAAGCCTGGGTTGTGGGCCCAGTCCCCGGTCAGGGCGTGTGCTAGAGGCAACCAATGGATGTTTCTCTCTCACATCCATGTCTCTCTCCCTCTCTTTCTCCCTCCCTTCCCTCTCTCTAAGAATTGACAAACAAAATATTTTTTTAAATAAAGAAATACATTTGGACAGGAGATGGTAACTACTGAAGTTGGGTGAGGGGGATTCATTTTGCTATTCTCTCTACTTTTGTATATGTTTGAAAGTTTCTGTCATAAAGAGGACATACAGGTGGCCAATAGACATATGAAAAGATGTTCAATGTCACTAATCATCAGAGGAATGTAAATTAAAACCACAATGAGGTATCACCTCACGCCTGTCAGAATGGCCATCATCAATAAATCAACAAACAACAAGTGCTGGTGAGGATGCAGAGGAAAAGGAGCCCTCATGAACTGTTGGTGGGAATGCAGACTGGAGCAGCCACTGTGGAAAACAGTATGGAGTTTCATCAAAAAATTAAAAATGGAACTGACTTATGACTCAGCAATTCCACTTCTAGGAATATACCCAAAGAAAATGGAAACATGATTTGAAGAATATTTGCACCCTTATGTTTATTGCAGTGTTATTTGCAATGACCAAGATTTGGAAGCATCTCAAATGCCCATCGGTAGATGAGTGGATTAAAAAGCTGTGGTACATTTGCAAAACGGAATACTACTCATCTGTAAAAAAGAAGGAAATCTTAGCTTTTGCAACAGCGTGGATGGACCTGGAGAATATTATGCTAAGTGAAATAAGCCACGCAGTGAAAGACAAATACCATATGATTTCACTTACATGTGGAAGCAAATGAACAAAATAAACAAACAAACAAAATAGAAACAAACTCATAGATACAGAAAACAGACCGACAGATATTATAGGGGAGAGGGTTGGGGGGGCTAGGTAAAAAAAGGTGAAGGGATTAAGCAAAAAAACCCAGCTCATAGATACAGCCAATAGTATGGTGATTACCAGAGGGAAAGAGTAGATGGGGGGAGGTAGAAGAGGGTAAAGGGGGGATAAATGGTGATGGAAGGAGACTTGACTTTGTGTGGTGAACACACAGTACAATATACAGATGATGTGTTACAGAATTGTGCACCTGAAACCTATATAATTTTATTAACCAATGTCACCCAAAAAATTCAATACATTTTTTTAGATTTGTTAAAATGAGGTAGTCTTCATATACTCTCTTAGAAAGAAGTCCATGATATATTCTAAAGAAAAAGAAACAGCTAGTTGAAAAATAATGTATACAGTATAATCCAATTGATTTGTGTATTTTATATGAATGTAAGTACAGAGGGTAATCTACTACTACTATTATTATTATTATAGATAACAACTATATGATCTATAATGATTTCATTGTAAAATCTATAAGTTATATTAAAATCTATACAACAAACCCAATAATCGTTATAAAAGTTGGTCCACTGTCCTTCTCTCTCATATAACCGTTTCTTTTCTGTAATAGCATTTCTTGTGGTTGTAACTACACATTCGCCAGCCTGTGCATATTAATCGTTCCATAGATATTTAACAGATAGATGTCTGACTTCACTTCCTCATACCTGTGGAGCTCAAGAACTTGCTGAATTCACAAATGAACAAGTGAGAGTCTAGACTAAGGAGGCTCTGAAAGCTACTACCATTCCAGAGCAGTTTATTATTATGTATTCTTTGAAAACAGAAATTCTACTCTTGGCAGAATAGCCTGTGGGCTCAAGTGCAAAATTATAACACGATGGCAGACCTTGAGAACAATGGGGCAGCCACAAACAAAATCATAGACTTGAAATCGATCACACAAAAACCTTAGAAGGCTTTCCCACCAGGAAAAGTCCATTTTGAAAGAAACATTTTGCCAGGACCCAGAGGTCAGCTCACAGTGGGGAGTGGGAGGGTTGCTAAGGCCAAGACCAGTGGGGAGAGGGGGTACTCCACCAGAAAAGATCTGTCTGACAAGTTCCCCTCAAGTTGTCAAAAGGCTTAAGTGTAAGCCAGGCCTGAGGTGGGCACATTGGCTCACTACGGGGTATAGCAACCACATCTGAGGTCAGAGTTCTAGACTTCTCTACTCATATTTCAAATTTAAAGAGGGGCACCAAGAACGCCCCTCTCGGCTGGGATGGGAAGAGCAAGAGAAGAAAAGTTTGCTCAATACCCGTCACCTACCATCCACCACTTATCCATAAACTTTGCAGTATAAGACAGAGGCTGAGAGCTTGAGCATCGGTGCCACAGACCTGGATTCCAGTCCTGGCTCCGAAACTCAGCTTGGACAAACAGCTTCCATTCTGCAAGCCTCAGTTTCCTCATCTGTGAAATGGAGCTGATAATGGTATGACCTCCTGGACAAGGCTGATGTGAACATTAAATGAGACGATATGCCTAAGGTGGTTGAAGCACGTGACGTCCCAGAAGCAGACCCCCTTCGATAGGGATTTGTGCACAAGTAGTTGATTTGGGAGTGATCCTAAGATGCACTGACAGGGGACTGGAGACATGAGATGTGACAGGAAGGAGTCAATACTGGAGGTCTGATGAGCAGGTCCCTGCCATGAGCATCTGGAGCTCAATTAATTGCACTGAGAAACTCAGAAAGACTACATGGAGTATGCCCCAGAAGCTTCTCTCCTGAAGGGGAAGGAAGCTGGGGGATTATCCACCAATGCCTCCCTGTGGTTGGCTGGGGGCTGCTCCCAGTGTGGTAACTTCCTGGTACATCTGGTCTACCCCATGCACTGGCTGAGCAAGCAGATGATCATGGGTACAGGAAGGAGCTCTGTGCACAAAGGAGTGTGACTACAGAGTCCTGAAGCAGGGCCCCAGGAGTCTGCTACAGCTGCATACTGCAGTGGATAAGGGAGCCAACTTTGAAGCCAGTCTGTCTGAGGTTGAATCCTAACTCCACCACCTACCAGCTGTAGGGCCTTGAGGCAAGGGTCACCAGTTTATAACCTAGGCTATTGACAGAGATAAGGAAATGAATATGGGCAGCAAATGTCACTACACTGGGCCACAGTGATCGTTTAAATAGTCAACCTAGTGATCCCTGAGAAACACAAGTACTTTGTAATATAAAACACAAGAATAATGTATAAGCAAGATAACCTCCCAAAGATAGATGGAATGGCCCAGCTGACATGGAGAAAGAAACCTGTGAGCCTCATCAACAGCAGTGATCCTCCGGACTCCTGTGCATCACGGTTACCAGGGAGAATTGAAAAAAATGCGGACTCCCAGACTCCAGAACAAGAGATTTTGATACAGAAGGTCCCTGGAAGGGCCCAAGAATCTGCATTTTAGCAAGCTCCAGGTGATTTGATGCAGGTGGGCAAAGGACAATGTTTGGAGAAATACAGTGCTAATAGAAACTAAAACATTGGTTTTCCAGATCTCCTGGCAACACGAAGTGGGTAAGAGACACCTTCAAAGCGAGGTCACTATTCGGCATTTAAAACAAGTCAACAGTCACACAAGGCACACACACTCACACATCAACAATACAAACAAATAGGGCTTGGAACACCAACTATGTTTACTCAACAAAATTAATGACTCTGCTTCCCAACACACTCCAGGAATCATCAAAGAATAATTCATAAGCTCTATAACCATCACAACCTCCTCCACCTGCCCCCACCAAAAAACCTCTTGATAACAGCCAAGGTTAATGAGGCTGGTGGCTAACTGCTGAGTAAGTGCTGGCCATGCAAGTTAAACTGCCTGAAGGCAGATTCAATTTATGGGCCCAATTTTTCCAGGAGCACAAAGAAAAATATTTGCCAGAGAAGAGAGGCCAGACGCCACAGGCCTGGGTGAGGAGGAGTGCCGACAGGGTTCCTCCAGGCTGTACTTGGAATTTGGTCCAGGGAAGGCAGCTGGCTCTCCAGATGTCTTTGTTTCCTCTCTATCAGACTTACCCTTTTCTTGCTCCATCCACTGAGCCAACGGCAGCAAGAGGAACCTCTCCAAACCTTTCTGTCACACTGAACAAAGCTCCCTACTCCCTGCTTCTAAAGGAGAAGGTAGCTAAGGTTCCCACCTGTCCTGCTTAGCTCCCCATCCATCCCCAGACTGTGGCCAGACAGGCAAGGTTCAATGAGTGTCAGAGCTGGGGAACTTCTCTACTGACGTGCACGGTGGGAGCACAGATCCTTGAAAGCTTGATTGCTCAAAGTGAAGTTCTCAGGCCAGCAGCATCGGCAGCAGCACCAACTCAGGAGCTCATCAGAAAGGCAGAACCCCACCAGACCCACTGAACCAGAATCTGCATTTCAATAAGATCCCTAGGTGACTTGTCCGTACACATTAAAGGTCCCCAGTGTCCTCCAAATAGAGCCTGATATGCTCTCCATGTGTAGGGACACCTGCCTTAGAAAGTTTGGGGGTGGGGGGACTACAGAACTCAGCTGTCTCTGTGACAGTCATTCCAGGTCTCCCTGGAGACAGAACAACTGTCTCCAGTATATATTTCTTTGGAAATTGGTCATTTTCCCACTGTTCCAAAACAAACATAACTGGCTGTGGCAATTTACATGGATGATTTTACTTACTTTTAAACTCTCATGAGGTCTCAGATGGCGAGACCACAGTCCAGTTCAGGGCTGCACCTTATTTGGTTTTGCCTGCAGAGTGTTTTTACATCTTTATTCATTAGTTTCCAATAATTTAAAATGAAGGTTTTCCACACTTTCTTTTTAAAAATCTGATTACTAATTTGCATTAAAAAATCAGAACACGGGGCATACACAGCAGCTGAAGCTGAGAGGTGGCTGTCCCTCTAGACAGGGCCTTTGTTTTCTTCTGTCCCCATTCAGCCTCTGCAGATGATTGAGTTGGCAAATCCACTTAGCACCACATTTCTGGCATTTGCCCAGCATTCTGTAGCCAAGGAAACATGCACATTCCCCCCACATATTCCACCCCTCTGTATGAGTGTCCTGTAGCTGCCATAACAAATTACCACAAGCCAGTTGGCTTAAGACAAGAGAAATTTATTGTCTCACGGGTCTGAAGGCAGAAGTTCAAAATCAAGGTCTCAGCAGACATGGGCTCTCTCTGAAGGCTCTAGGGGAGGATCCTTCCTCTCCTCTTCCAGCTTCTGGTGACTCCCATTAATGTTTGGCATTTTCTGGCTTAACACTGCATCACTCTCATCTCTGCCTCCACTGCACATGGCCTGTTCCCTGCGTCTCCACTGTGTCTCTGTATCTAAATCTTCTTTGTCTTGTGAAGACACCAGTCATTGAATTAGTCCTCCCCACTATCAATCCAGTATGACCTCATCTTAACTTGATTGCATCTATGATGACCCCATTTCCAAATAAGGTCATATTCACAGGTACAGGTGTCAGGACTTAGACATAGCTTTTGAGAGGACACAAATTAACCCACTACACCACTACCTATACTCACCTCCAGCCTCATTTCTTACCCTTCTCCCCACCCATCCCAGCTATCCACACCACAGTCCTTGGAAGCTCCACTCTTACCTCCATGGCTTCACAGGGATGCTTTTTCAGATTTTTCCCCTGGCCCCCATCTCCTTCCTACACATCCTTCAGTCTCACCCCAGCCATCATTCCTTTTGAGAAGCCTTTCCCCTGACCCAGTCTCTCACTAAAAGGCCCTCAACTCTTCCGAAGTTATACCCCATTCCTTGAAATTGCCTTTTAAAGCTTCTCTCCTACCACTGTATGCAAATTCTAAGAGGTAAAACAACTGTGTCCATTTGTCCACTATTTTAACTCTAGTACCTGCACCTCATAGGTGTGTAGCAAGCACCCGAATATTTGTTGAATGAATGAATGAGTAACCGAATGAATGAAAGGGAGGGAGTAAGGAAGAAGAGGAGGAAACAATAGCATATATCACACCTCAGACTTACAAGGATATATGCTGAGCAAGAGATACTTTAAGCAAAATGCCTTAGACTGCCTTAGATTGTCAAGAACTGGCCGGCACATTTTATTTCCTCTCTTAATCAATACTGCCCAACCTCAGTGCAGGCTCCTGTCTCATTAACATTTATCAGCAATGCTCAATGATATGTGGACTTTTGCAATTGTTTACCGACTCTGAATTTTAGTTCATCTCTCAAGCAGGCCATTTAGCATCAGGCGAGGACAGAGGCTGCTTCTAATCTGTATCCCATTGAACAGCACCGGCTTTATCAATGTCATTCCAAACACAGGCAGGCTGGAGCTCTCCCTCCCTTTTTGGAATTACATCAATTCTAAGAATCCTTCATAATCCAAGCTGATGCTCCACTTACTCTATCATGCCCCTTTTTTTTGTTGACAGAGGAGGGTCCTTCTCTACCCTGTCTGGCAGTGATGCACAAGCAAGTCATTTCCATCCATTTGGCAGGGCAGATGTTGACAAGTACTGAGTGCAATTTAAAAGTGCAGAATGGAGCTGCATCTGCAGAGGGGGGGAAGGGGGCTCTCAGGCTGGCTCAAGATCTCCTTGGGTATTTCCCCCATTGCAGTCCCATTAGGGAGCTGTGGGCATCCATCATAGGCCTCTGAAAGGGTTCTCAGAATTACCCTCTCACCTCGCTCCCTGGCAATGACCTTGTTAAGCACAAGGCTTTGTTGAGAGAAACCTAGAGTCCTCAGGGTTAGCAGCTATTTGTTTGTAGCCGACACTGACTTTTATCTTGCTTATTAGCAAGTATGTCCCATGGCCCTGTGAGCAAGAAGAGCCTGTTTTCCTACACAGGTGGTTGGCAATTTGTTTCTCAGCACATCACACTAGCTTCTCTGGACCTCCTTCTGTAGAACCAGACAGCATTTGTTTTGCTTAAAAAAGCCTCTGACATCTGGCAGATTCCGGGGGGAAAAAATCACCATTTAAAATTCATTTTCTCTCTGGGTTTTTTCATTGGAGGTTTGTTTTCCTGTGCCTGTGGTTTATGAAGCCATTGGGAAGAACTGTCTTGAATATTTCTTTGTCCCCATATCATCCCACCTATTGCTCACCTGCATCTCTGATCACAGCACCTGGTGATTCCTGCTCACACCTGGTGGATCTCTGGGTGGGAGGGGAAAGAAGGGGAACAGCTGGCACTGCCTCAGGAGGAAGAGAGAAAAAGAGTCTAGATGACCTGCTTTACCGTGGTCTTGGCTGGGGTTGGGCTAGGACAGAGGAGACTGAGAGGCAAGTGGGGAAAACTGTGTCCATTTGCCTCTCAGCTTCCTCCATCCTAGCCCAGCACCAGGTTTTTCAACCTCGGGGCTGTGCTCATCCACTCCCTGCCATCTACGCTTCTTGGAGGAAAGAAGCTTAGAATTCTAAGATGGACCCCAAGACCCCCACTCCCCAAGTGTCCATGCATATATAATCTCCTTCCCTTGAGTGTGGGCAGAATTTTTGATTAGGTTACATAACAAAGGGGAAGGGATTTTCAAACGCAGTTAAAGTCCCTAATCAGTTGACTTGGAGTCAATCAAAAGCGAGATCATCCTATGTGAGCCTATCCTCATCAAGTGAGCCCTTTAAAGAAAATGAAGTTTCAGAGAGTCACCCCTTGGCCTCCAAGGAGAAGCAGACGGCCACGCTGTGAGGTGCCTGTGGAGAAGGGCAGCCTCAAAGCACTGAGGGCCTCAGTTCAACAACCACAAGGAACTGAATTCCGCCAACAACCTGAATAAGCTTGGATGAGGACCCTGAGCCTCAGATGAGACTCTCCAACCAACATTGTGGCTTCAGCCTTGTGAGACCCAGTTAAGCCCTGCCCAGATTATTGACCCATAGAAACCATAAAATAATAAATGGATGGCGTTTTAAGCCACTAAATTTGAGGTAATTTGTTATACAGCAATAGAATATTGGTATAGAAGTAAACTAACAATTTTGACCATCAAAAGAAGTTAATGCCATCCCCTCTTCCATAATCATCTTTCTCCCAGTCATGAAAAAAGTGGATGCTACTAACTCCATTTGTTACAGATGAGGCTGGGGCCCTAGGAAGTGATGGAATTTAGCAAAGCCTGCCTTGCAATCTAGTGCGTAAGCTACAACTTGGCTGCAAATCCATACGACTAAAGTCCACAATCTTTAAAACACTCACTAAATTCCACCACCCAACTCCCTCAGCCTTGCTTTTCAGAAATGTGTTCCTTCACTGATAGACCCCAATCAGGTGTTAAAAGTTATCGAACTCCTGATTTTGGCAAAAGTTAGTAACTATCTACCAAAATTAATATTAAATAGTATTTTTGAACCCATATGTTTTAAGCACTAGGCTATCCTCATTGGGATAGATAGATATTATTATTATTACTATTGTTATTACTGAGAAAACCAAAGCATGAAAAAGTAAAGAAACTTGCCAAAGATCACACAAAATGCTGTAGAAATAGCAGAGCCCTGCTTTCAACCATCACACCATACTCTCCTCTGACAAAAGTTTTAATTCTGACACTCTGAAATAAAATGGTGCCCAATAATAGCTTGGAAATGCACGTACTTTCTTCAGGTTAACCGAGTACCATCCACTTCGGGGGAATCACAACTAAGTAGCTACATTCAATGAGATCTTTTGTATATGGATGGGAACAGTCAACAAGGCTGTTCACAAACATTTGATGTGCCTTCCAGGCACAAGGAAGTTGGGCATGACCATGTGATCTATTTTGTCCAGTGAAACATGAGCAAAAGTAATTTGTGTCACTTTCAGGTGGAAGAGTTAAGAGACTGTGATTGACCACATTCCCTACTCACTGAGATATTGATCAAGGACATATACACAGATGATTTCAAAAGCCTGGATTCCTGAGTGTCTGGAATGGGCAATTCGTTAGTCAGGAAGATTTGGGTTGTGCTATTATACCAACAACACCCAATCTCAGTGGCTCAACTCAGCAAGGTTTAAAAGAACCCAAACACACATTGGACTTGGAATGTGACCAAGAATACGAGGTCTGTCCAGAAAAAGTTCAGCCATTGTTAATATAATGAGAATGGTGTGCGTGACATTGATGTAACCTGGCAGCCAAGGAGAGTGGACTGGAATGTGCATCCGTGAACAACGACGACTTCATTGCACTAGTCAGTGGGGACAGTAGGCACCATTGAGTGAGCATGTGTACTGTGTAACCATTGCATTCAAAATGACTGAGCGAGTAGAGCAAAAAATCTGCATCAAATTTTGCGTTAAGCTTGAACATTCCTCCACAGAAACTAGTTGGATGATTCAGAAGGCCGCCTCTGTGGGCAACTGGTGACTGGCCGCTTGATCGCAACAACAAGCTTGCTCGTGGATCACATCTCATGAAGAGTTTTTTGGTGAAACATTAAATCATCCAGGTGACTAAGTCCCTCTACAGCCCAGATTCGATTTACCTGTAACCTCTGGTTTTCTCCAAAACTAAAATCACCTTTGAAAGGGTAGAGTTTTCAGACCATTGATGAGTTTCAGGAAAATACGATGGGCAGCTGATAGTGATTGGGAAAACTGTTTGAGGTCCCAATATGAGTACTTTGAAGAGGACTGGGGTGTCACTGTCCTATGTACAGTGTTTCTTTTATCTTGTATCTTTTTCAATAAATGTCTCTATCTTTCATTGTGCGTGACTGGATACTTTCTGGACAGACCTCGTAAACCTTGCTGGGTTAAGGTTGGGTATTGTTAAAACAGCATAATCAAACCATCCTGACTAATAAATTGCCCTAACCAGTGCTTCTTACCAAAAGCAAAGGCATTTTAAAAGTTAATGACATAAATAAAAGAGCAAATGTCCATATAATCTTCCACCTTGTCAGTCTAACAAACCCAAACAAAGCCAACAGCCATAAGTTAAAAGAAACAGATCATTAGGTTGAAAACAGAACTGTCAAAACAGGCACAACTGACAAGGCTAGTGATTGGTGATGAACATCAGGCAAGACACAGATGTTGTCATCATCATCACTTACTGTATGTCTAATTGCACGTACTGTCTAAGAGAAACACAATGCTTAAGCTCATTGTCTGTAGTTCAGAAAAGTAACTCTCCGTTTATTTATCCCTTCATTCTGGATTTATTTATTAAGCAACCATTATATGTCAGGCACTGTGCTGGGTGCCGGGATACAATGAAGAACAAGGTAGGGATGCCCCATCCTCAAAGAGCTTATGGACATTGGAAGAGATGAGAATAAAATTATAAAGAAATACAGAATTTTTAAAAAGAAAGTCCATGAAGGGACTAGCAAGAGACTGACATAGAGAGTAAAGAGGGTCAGGAGAGACCTTGCTGTGTAGACCTTTAAGCTAAGACAAAGGGTGTTAAGAGGTTAGTCTGGGGGAAAGCAAAAGAAAACCATTCCCAGGAAACAGGTCCTGAGAACAAAAGGAGGCCTGTGTGACTAAAGGAGGGAGAAAGGTGGACAGAAGCTGGCAGAAGACTCAAGGTCTTGATTTAACTCTCCATGCAATGGGAAGCCTCAGATGAGGCTTTAAGATCACTTCAGCTGCCAGGAAATGGACTGCTAAGAGTCGGGAGCAGAAGCAGAAAACCAGTCAGGAGGCTGCAGCATAGCTGGCTAAGATATGGTTGTGTCCCGGGCTGAGACAGTGACAATAAAGATGGAGAGAACAGACAAAGTTCAGAAACATAGGACTTGCTGGCGGGGAAAGAGGGGAAAGAAGGAAATGCCTGGCTTGCTGACCTGAACAGCTGGGTATGTGGAGGTGCTACTTAAGGAATGAGGAAGGCATAGATGGGGAACAGGGAGGGAGGGTAACTAAAAGCCAGAGTTTGGCTTTAGTGCCTTTGCACATGTTAAGTGTGAGAGGTCAACTTTGTTGACGTGTGGAAAAACCAAGAAAAACACTGGGTGTGTAAGCCTGGTGTTCTAAGGAGAAGTCTGCATTAGAAACAAACATTCAGGGGTCAACAGCCAAGAAATGGCAGCTAAACCTATGGAAACAGATGGGCTCCTCCAGTGAGCAAGTCTAGAGAGAGCAAAGAGTATCAGGACCAGGCTGTGAGAACAACCAATATGTCAAAGATGATTGTGTTGGACAAGCAAAGACCTGATTACATGCCATCCTCCATCCCTCAGTCTCCGCATTATGCCAAGATGGGACTCAGCCTCTGGTGACTTCCAATGAAACTCCACATGTAACTCATTCTTCTGAGACTATTTCCAAAATCCTCCTTCCATGCTTAGTGAAATGGGATTCTCAACATACTTGCCTTTTTTCCCCCAGCCAGTCTAAGCAAAAAATTTTGACTACAAAAGGAATAAAGAAGCCTTTAATATCTGTTCTACACCACTAATTCCATCGACAATTTCTCATTATTCATGCTTGGCTAATTTTTTTTTCTTTTGCCTCATCCAGCTCAGTCATAGCCTTAATTATTGACCTTTTCACTCTTCTAACACCACGAAAGATAAACATTGTTTATGCGGACGTCTTTCCTTCTAATCTTTAATCAAACGAGTCAGAGATCTCTGTGCATCACACATCAAATTCAAGCTTGACAGATCATGTTTCTGGTTTCTATTCTTCCAGCCTGTGAATTAACAGGTTTCCAACCTTCACAGAGAAGTCAATACATTTTCACAAGGTCTGCGTTTCTAAGGGTGATGGTCACCCTTGCTCTCTTTCTCCTGCTCAAAATGTGGCATGAGAAAGTGTTACACCACCACATGTGCAGAATGAGGCATCTTGTTCTAGGGGCCACGTTTCAAAAGATGGACAAATTAACAGGCATTCAGAAAATGATTACTACCATAGAGAAGAAAATCGAAAATCGAAACCACACCAAAAAGCAATGGTCAAAAGAGTTAGAGATGTTCAGGCTACAGAGAATTTTCTGGAGCAGCAGGGGTAGAAAACCACAGCTCGTGGGCCAAATCCTACCTGACCCTGTGTTTCTGTAAACAAAGTTTTATTGGAACTCAGCCACATTTACAGTTGTGAATACATGAAACACAGAGTTTAGTCTTGTATTATTATTTAATTACTGTATTATTTTCCATATGAACAACTGTAAACCTACTTTTGCTCCATCCTGAATTTATTTAAATAATCTCTGGCTGCTTTTCATGCAACAGTGACAGAGTTGAGTAGTTGTGACAGAGACTATATGGCCTGCAAGGACTAAAATACTTACTATCTGGCTCATTATAGAGGAAGTTTTCCAACCCAACTCTAGAAAAAGAAGGGAAGGGAGAAGGGAGAGAGAGAAGAGGGGGGAATGTGGCTGTATGCAACATCTGTTGTAAGAAAGAGGGATTTGACTTGTTCAGCATGGCCCAACATGTCAAACAAGGAGAAACAGAAATTACAAAAGATGGAGGTTTTGCCATGTGGCATGCAACATAATCTCTTCTTCTACATTCTCCTGAAATCTTCAGTAAAATTATTTTACTGACTATTTTATCGGTGCTTCTGAGGTTGTGTAAGTGGAGATTTATAGGAGAGCATATGCTGTGGTGGTGTTTGTCTTAATGAAATGTATTAGCCCAAAGAGATCTGGGTCCCTTCCAGTTGAACTGACCCTTCTAGGTATAGAGGTTGGAAGGCCATTCCCATCCTGTCAACCCTGAGGCCATTTGAGTCTTTGAAATCATGATCTGGCTTACCAACGTTACTTAATCTAACTTAACACTATTACTTAGTCTAACACTCAGCATGAACCTTGTTGACATGAAGCCATAAGAATACATTCCTTAAATTTTTCTTTCATTTCAGATCCTTCTCACAAATTCCTAAGGCTTAGCCACATGTAGAACATACCAGAAGGAAAAATAATTTCTGAACTTTGAGATTTCTCAGAGATGGTCCAAATCTATGAAAGTTCCACACAAGTTGTCCAAATTTTGGGTACAACACCAAAAGTGAACTGTTTATAAACTATGACTTTGGGGGACTATAACATCTTATTGTAGGTTCATCAATTATAACAAATATACAATTTGTTGAGAGATGTTGGTGATGGGAGGAGGCTACATATGTGCCGAGATTGGCTGTATATGGGAAACCTCTACCTTCTTCTTTGTTTTTGCTATAAACCTAAAACTGCTCTAAAAAATTAAGTCTTCAAACATTTTTTCATAGATGTTTACAACAATAAGGACAGTGGGAACATGTGAGCTCTGGGTTGGATTATAGGAACTCATGGATCTTCAGCAGATGGGATATATGCACCCCAGATGCTCACACCCTCTCGGGCTATTTCTATTGTTCCCAAACCTTAGTAGATTTAAGCCACAACAATTTATTATTTCTCACGATTCTGTGAGCTGGTTGGTCATTTCCTCTGCTGGTCTCACCTGGGCACACTTGTAGCAGCTGGAGGCACAGCTGGGCTGGGAAAGTCAATGATGCTTTATGCATATGCCTGGCAGGTAGAGCTGGCTGTTGGCTGGAGAACCTGGTTTTCTTCTACATAGCCTCTTGTACTCTCGGGCGCCCATGTCCCCACAGCCCCTTGAGCAGGACAACAAGGGATTATTTGGTGCTGGCTTCCAAGAGAGCAAAGACAAGGGAAGCTACAAGGGCCTTCAAGGCCTAGGACCAAAAGTAGGACACGATCACTTTGGATGCACCCCCATTGTTCAAAGCAAGTCCTAGTCCAACCCAGATGAGGGAAGAGAAATAAACTCCACCTCTCAGTGGAATGATTCACAGTCACACTGCAAAGGGCATTTATGGGGTGTTTCACTCATTTTAGAAACTACCTCACACACACACACATAGGTATATGCAACCCTCCCTCAAGGTGCACCCGCTGCCAGCCAGAACCTAAACTTGACAGTACTCAACGGAAGAAAGAAATTAGATTGTCCTACGTGCCAATTCTCTCCTTGCATAACTTCAGCCTCATCATAAGCAGACCCTGTCAGAGTTTATGTCTCTTGCAAAGCATTATAATTGATCTTTAGACCAATCAATAAGTATCTCAATCCATAGAAACAGCTTGTACATAGGACATGTTTGGCTCATAATAGTTTTCTCCTTTCTGCTAAATCATGCTGCAAGAACCATAATGAAACTTTATATTCAAAAAAATTTTTAAGCCCCAGTTAACAGGGTCTTAAACCTTTTAACAGGTTTAACAAGATGCATCCCCTAATTCTTTCATCACAGACATCTATTATTTTTTTCAGCCTACCTTTTCTCCCCTCTGTTGAGGCTTGTACCTCTTCCTACTCCAGTCATGTGGCTACCATGTTCCCACATGATTCCATCCCCCCCCAGTCATAATTCATTGGTTCAGAGATGGGTATCTGACACAAAACAGACCAATCAGAACTCTTCCCTTGGACTTTTCTCCTAACCAGAACTGGAAAAAATACAATCTTACTCTGTGATGACAGGAACTGTGGAGCGAGAAAAACAGGAGCTTTTGTGACCACATTTCTCACCATATGGAAAAAAACCAGCCCTGAGTGAGAGAAAAGCTGATATGCAAAAAGAAAAGTGGGGAGAAGATACAGAGATGGAATGATGTGATGTGTAAGTCCCTGGCCCCTGGAGCTCAGCTGCATCCCTGCTTTTCTGCAGAATGACTTCAGATGCCCTGCCCAGAGCCTGTTGGTATTCATCATTCTAGTTGTATGCACACAAGACCGAAGCACCTTGTACTGGCCTCCTTCCCTTCCTTCAATCACTTCCCCACTTCAGTATTGTCCTCCCTGGGATCATCTCCCAAATAAACCACCTGCACTCCCATCCTTGTTTCAGGGTCTGCTTCAGGGGAAAGCCAGACTAGAGCATGATCCCTTTTCTTACACACACTAGTAAGATGCAACCAAGAGTTCTATTCACTCCGTCTGGGATGATCCCTAAAATGTTTGTGGACTTTCCCCACCTCCATACGAGTGACTATGTCATAAACATGTAGCTTTATTAATAAAACATGATGGTATTCTTTGATCAATCATGAATTTCACAGTTCTTCATGACTGATAGATGTATCAGTGACACAAAAGATGGTTAAAAGTCAAGAGATGACTCTGCTGGACTTGCGAGGAAGAGTCCAGTTCAGGATGGCACTGTTGAGACATGCTTTTGGAACTGGGGGACTCTCAAGCCTGCGTGTTCCACAGCTGAGTACTAGGACAGCTTGAAAACATAGTAGCAGGACAAGATTTACTCTCCTCCATATTTTACCCTCTGAGCTATCCAAAGTGCTCGGTAAATATTTGATAAACAAACTGTGGATTCATGCCCTGTCCAGGGTGCCTCAGTTGGTTGGAGCATCATCCTGTACACCAAAAGGTTAGGGGTTTGATTCCCCATCAGGGCACATACCTAGGTTGCAGGTCCAACCCCCAGTTGGGGCACGAGTGGGAGGCAACCAATCAATGTTTCTCTCTCACATCAATGTTTCTCTCCTTCTCTCTCCCTTCCTCTCTCTTTAAAATCAATAACATATTTTTTAAAAACAATAGATTCATGCCTTCCAAACCATAACTCACCAAAGAAAAACTGAGACACACCACAGTGCTGTGACCATAAGCATCATGGTGACTATGATGAGAATTCTCTCTAGCCACCCACCTCCATTAAGCTCTACTGATTACACCAAACATTGCCCTTTAGGGAAGTTTCCGTGGACTTGGCAGATTGTTGCATGACTGCTAGCTATTTTTTCTGCGTTTCCAGAATATAGAGATGTGTGTGGATCGCCCCTAAAAGGGCCTAACTGGTTAGTATACAAACAGCCAAACAGCCAAACCACGTAGTACAAGTATTCATATTCCCTTGGGGAATCTATACAATAGGAGCTCAAGGTCCTTTCCAGACCAAAGAATGCTTGGCCTTTGACAGTCCCAACGCTGGCATCAACAGCAAATCTCCTCTGGGCCTGGCTGTCCCAGAGCAGCATACACCACTCATTGTCACCAAGGACATCCAGGGACACAAACTAAAGATAATGATGCTTATCTATTGGCCTTTAATTGTCCGTCCTTCCTACATGCTGGAAAAACTGCCAAGTGGAGTTTGTCGATCATTGGCTTCATCAGATCAGAAAAATGAAAATACCAGTAGCAATTTATTATCACGCTAAAAGTAACTAACATGTGTTGGGCATTTACTACAACTAGGGACCATGCTTAACATGCTGCATTAGCCAAGATAGATTGGGTTATGTCACAGGAGCAAATGAACCCCAAAATATCAGTGGCTTGGCAACAGAGGTTGATTTCACATTCCATGTCCCCCATGGGTTAGCTGGGGACTATGCTCCATATGGTCACTCAGAGACCTAGGGTGACTGAAATTCTCCATCTCAACACAAGTCTTCCACAGTTACTGCAGATAGGATGAGAAAGCAGGATGGTTATGCACTAGCCTTTGAAAGCTCTGGGCTGGAAGTGATGCGTGTGGCTTCTACGCATAGCATACTGGCCATAAATCGCAAGGAGTCTGGGAAATGACGGGGAGCACATGGATACCACACAAGCAGTAAGCATTCTTGCTGACATGTATTATCTTATCAGAGCCTCACAATCTCAGAAAATACATCATCATTCCTCCTTACACAGAAAAAGCAGAGACCTAGAGAGGTTGTGAGAGTCACCCCAACGTGTCATAGACAGTAAGTGGCAGAGCCGAGATGTTGACCCAGGCCTGGCAACTTCAAAACACTCTCAACCACAGTGCTGCATACTTGTCTCAAAATTCTGTGAAAATCCCTCATACAGCAAACACAGTGCTAACAAGCCAAGTTATACAAATACAAAATGGAGCTCCCCTGACACACCACCTCCTCACCCCAAGGATTCGATCTAAGCAAATGCCTGGCACAGAATTCTCAGGCAATTTTGCAAGAGGGAAACGGATCATCTCATCCGAGTCTGACATCCAGCCTTCAGCCCACCATGGCAAGACACAGACTTAAATTGAAAACCCAGGCAGACTGTCATGAGAAAACCCATTGGTGGCATCTTTATAAAATTCACAGAACTTTCTAAAAGTGCAAAGGTAAGTGTCATCCATGCACCCACAGGTAAAGGTCAGCGGCAGAGGGATCTGTTAGGTGGACGTTGTCAATATCTGAATGAGTGGCTGAGGGAAGGGGCTTCCAAGAGGCTAACTCATCCATGCCTACAAAACTCAAGTCTAGCGCCACCTCCTCCAGGAAGCCAGCCCCTGCCCAGCTTCTCAGGGTTAGGACCTACTCCCACATCACTCCCCACATGCACCGCCAGCAGGGCCTTTCCACTACACATAACCCTTGTTTCCAGAACTCTGAGCCACACACAGATAACCTCTATATTTGTACCTCTGCCTCCTGCACAATAAATGTGGAATAGATGTGGGAAGGTGCTTAAGTGTGTTCAAAGACCCTTATTCCTGTAGGGAATTTAATACCCCTGTGTCCAGAAAACATTTAGCCAAGTATTAAAACTATAGTCCTGACCTCACTTGTGCTGTGTGAACTTGGATTGGTCTCTTAGCCTCTATGAGCTACTTATTCATCTACAAAGTAAAAACTACCTCATAGGTTATAAAAAATTAAGTGGAAAACAGGGATTATTCAAACCAAAGCCTATACACAAATGTTCGTAGCAGCACTATTCACAATAGCCAAAGGTAGAAACAACCCAAATGTCCATTAGCTGGTGAGTAGATATACAAAATGTAAAATAGCCATACGGTGGAATATTGTTCAGCCATGAAAATGAGTGAAGCGCTGATTCATGCT
Organism: Desmodus rotundus; assembly: GCF_022682495.2. Classification (NCBI taxonomy): domain Eukaryota; kingdom Metazoa; phylum Chordata; class Mammalia; order Chiroptera; family Phyllostomidae; genus Desmodus; species Desmodus rotundus. The sequence continues at coordinate 101,944,151 of NC_071387.1, read as the reverse complement.
ACAATGTGGATGAGCCTTGAAAACATTATGCTCAGTGAAAGAAGTCAGACACAAAAGACCATACTGTATAATTCCACTTATATGCAATGTCCAGAATGGGTAAATCTGAACAGGTAGAAAGCAGATTAGTGGTCGCTGGAGGCCAGAGGAAAGAGGAATGAGGAATGACTGCTAATGGGTGTAGGGTTTCCTTTGGGGATGATGAGAATATTCTGGAACTAGATAGTGGTAATGGTTGCACAACATTGGGAATATGCTAAATATCACTGAATTTGCAAATATTACTTGTAAATGGTTAAAATGGTAAATTTTATCTTATGTGTATTTGACCACAATAATTTTTTAAGAATTCTTAGGGGGAATTTTCAACTAATAAGCTTCCAAAGATTTTTTTTAAAATAACCCCAGGCAAATTCATGATGAATTTCACCTTTTTTTTTTTTTTTTTTATGACAGAGGGGAAGGGAAGGAGAAAAAGAGATAAACATCAATGCGTGGTTGCCTCTCTAGCGCTCCCTACTGGGGACCTGGCCCACAAACCCAGGCACATGCCCTGACTTGGAATCAAGTAAGCAACCCTTTGGTTCCCAGGCCAGTGTTCAATCCACTGAGCCACACCAGACAGGGCAGCTTCCTGAGATTTAAAAAATAATAATTAAATAGAATAGATCATGTATATACAGTTCCCAGCCCTTATGAGCACTTAATCCATACTGACTGTTTTCATAACCATAATAACCAGTCATTTGTTCTCCCTATAAAACAGGATGCAGGAGCAAAGGCAAGCACCAATCTAACTTGTTCCCCAAATCTTTACAGCAGTGGAATTAATGTAAGAGTGCAAAATATTTCACACAATTTGACTTTTCTTAATAGAGTAAAGTACACATAACATAAATTTTACCATTATTACCATTTTAAAGTATAAAATTTAGTGGCATCAAGTGCATTCTCAAGGTTGTGCAAACATCACCACTATTTCCCGAACTTTTTCATCATACAAAACGTACGACCTTGTTACACACTGGGTGTTTTGACCCTCCGCAGAGCCGGGGCAGAATTATCAATTTGACCTTTGTTCAACCACAGATAAAAAAGGGAGAAAATGGGAGTGGGCCCGTGAACTCTGCAATGTGTGCGTGTGAGGCACTTGCAGCACGATGGGGCTCAGGGTCCTCGGGCTGCTGCTGTTCGTTCTACTGGGTTGGGCCAGCAGCCACCCCATTCCTGGGAAGAACAGTTTCAACAAGTTGCTTCTGATCTCGTTTGATGGCTTCCGCTGGGACTACGACCAGGATGTGGACACCCCCAACATGGACCGCCTGGCCCGGGAGGGCGTGAAGGCCAAGTACCTCACCCCACCCTTCGTGACAATGACCTCCCCGTCCCACTTCACCACAATCTCAGGTAAGTTCCACTCTGCAGTCAGTCCACTAACGCTGGTGGAAGGCCCCAGCATCTGTCATTCCCTGAGGGAGGGCCCATTCTGGCTCAGCTCTGGAGAGACCGAGGCAGCTCATGTAACTTGGGGCACTCCCTGGAAGAAGCACTCAGATCCCTGGGCTCTCAGGGCAGTTTCTAGAAACCCATGGGCTACGGAGCCCTGACCTATAGACAGAATCGGGACCAGGACTGCAGCCCCCTAGGGGACCTCCTTGCTCTCCAGGCCCACCTCACCCTCACCCTGCCTTTCACACAGTGGCTGATGATCTTTCTTTAAAGTAAATTATTAAAAGAATTTTATTTAAATAATAAAAACTTGTCCTGGCCAGTGCGGCTCTGTTGATTGGAGCATCGTCCCATAAAATGAAAGGTTCGATTCCTGGTCAGAGCACATTCATGTGGGTTCAGTCCCAGTCAGGGAGCAAGCAGGAGATGGATGACTGATGTTTCTCTCTCACATCAATGTTTCTCTTTCTCTCTCTCTCTCTCTCTCTCTCTCTCTCTCTGTGTGTGTCTCCCTCTCTCTCTAAAATTAATGAGCATGTCCTCAAGTGAGAATAAAAAATAATAACAAGCAAACCTTAAACTTTAAAGAACTCAATTAGATCAAGCTACTACCCTGCTTAATACTGGCGGATTAACCTTCTAGAAGAGAATGCAAATTTTGTCTTCCTGTGGCCCAGGAGGTCCCCATGTCCTGGTCTCTCCTAGCCTCTTCATCTCTCTTCCCCTCGAGTTCTTCCCTCCATCTCACGAAATCCTCCTACCTGTGCCTCCACTCAGTCCCACCTGCCTCAGGGCCCTTGCCTATTCAGGTCCTCCAGCTCACCTGGAGCATGTAGCCCACTGGGGCAGACAGACATCAGGCAAGCATACAGAATAATATATCTCAGTACAACTCAGAGAGGCACCAAGAAGGAAAAGGAGAGATCCTCCAGGAGAAGATGGTCAGAGTGAGTTGATTTGAAATTGGAGAGGAAGGAAAGGGGTCTCTGAGATGGAACAGTTGAGCTGCAAGAGAAAGAGACCTCGAGTGACAAGAGGAAAGAAAAGTGTTCTAGGCAGAGGGAACAGCATGTGTGAGGTCTCTGTGACAAGAAGGAACATGGTTGTTCCAGAATCCCCGTCACAAAGGACTCCACTAATATAAGAATAACAGTAGCTCCATTTCTCAGACATGGGCTTGATGTCAAGTACTGTGCTAGGTGCTTTGCCTTCATTGTCTCTAATATAATACTGCAAAGCAGTGTCGTCCCATTTTCACAGATGAGAAAACTAAAGCTGAATAAGTGCCCAGTCACCCAGCCAGGCGGTGTGGAAGGGAGGAGCCAGACCTAGGGGACAGGGAGGGAGGGGTGCCTGGCAGCATGAGCTTCACTCCTGTCCTGAGAGCCACTCCCTGGAGGACACACAAACTGCTGGTGCCATTTTCCAGGGAGAGGGTTTTATTGCTTCCTCAGACTCTCAAAGGGGCCCTCAAATCAGAAACTTTAAAAATAAAGCTGAACAGACACTCAGACAGAGATTTGCTGAGAGAGATTTTCCTACATGTAAACTCTTTGAGAGGCTAGTCATTTGGGGACTATTAGCACCAGGAAGCAGGAACTAAATAGCCCTTTTCTGGAGAAAGCAAATGCCACTTCCCGTCGACTTTAACTTTGTAATGCTTAAAAGAACTCCTCTCAGCAGATGCTGGGCCCCTAGACACTGAGAATATGATGGGCACAAAATGTTATAAGGCTCATACACTACTTATTTATTCCCAGAAGGGTTTTGATGAGAAGATATAAACAGTGAGAGCAATTTTTAAAAATTACAAAATCACCTCAACTTTACTACATCCGCTGCCAGTGGGGGACGGGAAACGGAACAGCTCCAGTGGAGGGTGATTCGGCAATTTCCAACCCAATCACACAGGCGGGAACTTTCTTCTTTGGCAGCAGCACTTGTAGGACTTTACCCTACAGACGTATATAGCTGCACGGTGGGAAATCACGTACTTACATAGTTATTCATTGCATTAGTGTTTGTAACCACAAAAGAAAAGATCCATCCAGAAGGAAGGGTCTAGATAAAGTATATCCACAGGATGGCATACTCTGTCGCCTTTGAAAGAAAAAATGAGGAAGGTCTTGGGGCCCAACAAGAAGCTATCTCCAAGACGGATTGGGTAACATATAACAAACAAGATGAAGAGAATGTGTGGAGGGTGCACACATATGTGCATATAGCATATGTGTGGGTATATGCACATACGATCGCTTCTAGAGCACAGAGGACCTCTGGATACATCAACAAGAAACTGGTAGCACTTGTTCCTCCGGGGAAGGGGGCGGGGAGCAGGAAGAATTTACACTGTATGCCCAGTGTGCCTTTTAGATCCTGGACCATGTGAACATATTGACTATAAAAAACAAAGTGTTATAACTCAAAATAACCTTTTGCATTCACCCATTGTAAGGAAAGCATGCTCCTGTGTCCCCCTTATTTGTAACCAGACGTTCCATTTAATGAGCAGGATTCACTCTGTGTCAACTTTAGAACAGGGTTCTCCGTGGACATTTGGGACCAGATCGTTCCCTGTGGTGGGGCTGTCCTGTGCACTACGGGGTGTTAAGCAGTCTCCACCCACGAAATGCCAGACGCATTCCCTCTTCCCACTGTGACAACCAAAAATGTCGCCATACATTGTCCAGTCCCCCAACTGAAAAATCACTGCCTTGAGTGGCTGAGCCCAGTGCTTGGCTTACAAAAATGCCCAGCAAGTACCACAACCATCGTGTCCTTCACTTTTCATAACAGTGGTATGAGGTCAGGACAGTCACCCTCTTTACAGGTGAAATATCTGAGGCTCACAGAATATACCAATCTTCCCTGGGACAGGGGTAGGATTCGAACTCGGCCTTGAATAGTTCAGAGAATGGGCTTTCCATCCCTGCCCTCCAGCATGACTACAGCCCTTTGGTTTCATTAAACAATCATTCCAAACCCCTTTGAATATTGCCCATCCCCAAGCTGCCAGGCAATGAGAATATATGCTGAATATGTTGCATTAGTGAAAGAGAGGCCACCTGGACCCAGCAAAACCACTGGTATTAATCTTCATCAGGTAGGCTCAAGCTGACCTCTGTCTGACTCCAATGTGGGAAAGAATCATCTGTAACAGAAAAAATAATGGATAAAAATTGGTGCTGCCAGCACCCAAAGACCTCATCAGATTCCAGGGGGTCGGCCTGATGCAAACTATGATAAAAGAGGCTCTCTGGCCCAACAACTAATCTACTGGTGTTCTTACAAGCACGTCCGGGCAATTTAACACAGGAGAGAGGTGATGATGGGGAGCTGCTGCACTGCTTCGCGTCCCGGCTGTAAAGTAGGATGGTGCAGCTCCAACAAGGGCACAGGCCCGAGAAGTCACAGGGTCACCCCTCTGAGTGTCCTAGACAGAGTCCAAAGAACAAGGACCAGGTGGTCCCAGGCAGGGATCAAGGCTGGAGAGGCCATGCCCCAGGTGCAGCCCAGGAGTGACCACTCCTAAAACATAGCTGACTTGGATGCCCACATCAGAACTCTGGGCCACCAGAGGCACAGTCTACACCTGGGCAGCAGGACCTCCTCGTGCTTTGAGGCTGCCAGGTGTGCAGATATCTCAGCCTTCACAGGAGTCAGGATCTCATGACACTCACCAGCTTTCCCTGCTGCAGGTGAAGAAGGTCTTCCTGGAGAGCATTTTCAGAGCGCGCCCGCTATATGCATTCTTTCATTGGACGATTATTGTTAGAGCATGTCCACTGGGTTAGGCAGTGGGGACAGTGGCAACTAGGCACTTATGTGTCTCAGTATCTTACCATCTTTCCAGGGCTTATCCCACAACACAGGCTCACATCCCATGTGCTCCCAGATTCCACAGACTTTTGGGGGGCTTGCTTCTGTTTCTCTGTAGTTCCACCACGGAGAAAGACAAATTGCCGCTTACCTGGGTATTTGTCTACCTCTGCTTCCTTTCTCTGACAGCTCAGGGCATCAGACAGGGGAGATTTGTTCTTACTCACCTGAGTCCTCCAAGCCTTTCTCTGCACCCCATCTCCCCTATGGCTCTCATAAGGAATCAAGCTTGTGACACTCCAAAGCCAGAGGAGTCTCTGCTTTCTACAATTTCTCCCATGGCATCCTTTCCTTGAAGCATGGAGGACAGAAGTCCTGGCTGTTTGAATGAAGGAAAGTCTAAAGGACAGAGAATTTTTTTAACTAGCTATTAATTCAAAATACCCCACCTTATCATCTCCCCATTCAAGAAAATCTTTTCATCCTCACAAAGAGTGTGTGTTTTTCCACCAAGTATTTGCCTCCCAGCACCACCTACAAGAGGGGGAAGGGATCTCTGTCTAGAATCATGGCTTCCAAGAGCAGCAAGTCCTGGCTGTGGGGTAACATTCTCCCTCCAGCTCTCTAAGGCTGGGCACTGAACAGGCCTGCGTATTCATCGAGCTTCTCCCTTCACTCATTGGATGGGCCATGACTTCCTCCAATATAGTTTTCTTCCTCCCACCTGGTTCCATCCCCCCACCTCCATGCCACACATTCACAAGGGGGGCTTGGCCACAGTACCTAAAAGATGTATTTGTTTTCTATGGCTGTGTAACATATTACCATGAACTTAGCAGCTTAGAACAATACCCATTTATTATGTCTCAGTCTCCATACATCAGGAGTCTGAGCATGGCTGAGTTTGGCCCTCTGCTCAGGGTCTCACAGGGCTGCCATCAAGGTGTTGGTGGGGCTGGAGTCTTCTCCCAAGCTCACCTGGCCTTTGGAAGAAGTCGTTTCCTTGCAGCTAAGAGCTCAAGGCAGCTTGCTTCCTTAAAGCCAGCAGGAGAGTGTCTCTCGCTCCAGACCCTCTTTTAAGAGCTCATCAGATTAGGTCAAGCCCACGCTGGATAATTTCCCTGTTGAGTAACTCAAAGTGAACTAATTATCAGCCTCAGTTACATCTGCAAAACTCCTGCAATTTTTCCATGCACTACTGGTTAGAAGCAAGTCATAGGTAATGCCCATGTGCAAGGGGAGAGAATTAAACAAGGCCAGTATTTGGGGGGGGCAGGAATATTGAGGACTATCTCAGAATTCTGCCTACCTCAAATAGATAACCAGGGGGTGAGCATCAGCCTTTGTTTAAAGGCAACAGGAAATGGGATGGGCCCCAGAGCGCAGCTCCAGAAAGCCCCCAGAATTATGGTCTAACCTCTGAGCCCCAGGGGCTAATGCAAGAGGGGCAATGAGTGACCAAGGAGGCCGGGCTCCCCACATCGCGGTGTGTCACCACATTAGCACTAGACCCTTTCTGCTGCTTAGGACAAAGCGGTGAGGATGATGATGTTGATGATGATGGTAGTGACAACTTTGAAGAAGAGTAAGAAACGAGGAGAAGAAGAAGGGCAAAGGAGGAGGCAGATAAAGGGGATTATTAATCTGAAATTACTTATGTGTACTTCCTAAGGCTTCCATAACAAAATGCCACAAACCAGGTGTCTTAAAACAACAGAAATTTGTTGTCCAGCCATTCTGGACAAAATCTGAAATCAAACTTTCGTTAGAGCCATGCTCCCTATGAAACCTATAGGGAGTCCTTCTGTGCCTCTTCTTGGCTTCCTGTGGCTCACAGGCAATCTCTGGTGTTTCTTGGCTGGTATGCATCACTACAGTCCTCCATCCCACCCATGGAGTTCTCCCTGTGTCTCTGTCTTTGCATAGCCATCTTCTTTGGACACCCCTATTCCATAAGGACACCAGTCATTTGGATTAGGGGCCCATCCTACTCCAGTATGACCTCATCTCTGCCATGGCCTATTTCCACATAAGGTCACATTCTGAGGTCCTGGGGTTTAGGGCTTCAACATATCTTCTTCAAGGAACACAGTACAACCTGTAACAGTCCTATAACACATAATTCACTGATAACTTCAGGTATGGCTATATCCAGGTCCTCAAATTATGTCATCAAAATGACATATCTTTCTCTTTCTCTCCCTTACCCTCTCCTCCGGCCACTCTTTTTTTTCCTAAGAGCGACCACAAAATCCCCAAGATGACTCTCATTGGCCAGTCAGCTTCTCAGAACCACGTGCTGTGGCTACAGGGGTGAAATGATGCTGAACACCCAAGCTGGGACCTTATGCTCACCCCCCGGTCAGGGTAGGGGGAGGCAAGCCCCACAAAAAATGCATGGACTGTGAATTGTAGGCTGGTGGATCCCCAGTAGAAAATCAGGGATTATTATCAGAGGGAGGAGCACGTGAAGGACTGGCAGAAATGACAGAAGTCCACCACACCAGCCTGGGGCTGACAGTGCAGGAGTAGGGGTTTGCAGTCTGGCGACCCAGTATTCGGTCCCAAAGAAATCAAAACTCTATCTGCGGGGCTGCCCACAAGGCATGGATTTGGTGATCACACATGCAAACAGACACCTTCCAGCATCACCCCTCTGTCTTCCTGAACACTGAGATCCCCTAAGATCTCACTGAAATGAAAAGCCATTCCCTGAGGGTTAAGCAGCTCATGGTGCTAGTTGAAATCACCCAATTCCCTCTCTCCTGTGAGAAGCATGTACTTACTGCTCCACCACTAGCAATGACAATGAACATTTCTGCAATCTCACTTTTTGTTGCAAAGTGATTGAGGACCCGTAAGAGTACGTTACACAGTTGAAACTAAGGAAATCCTGCCAAGCAAGTGGTGGGTGGATAGGAAGTCCAATGGCAACAGCGTAAATATATTTTCTCCCCCAAGGAACCGACTGAAATTAAGAAGTTATCACTGCTATGTTTCAGACAAAACCTATCATAAGCATAAGCCATGATATTATAATTTTACAATTTTAGATCTAGTCAAATGGATATGGCCCTAGGGTATAAAGGAGATGCTTTGTAACTAGACGACGGTCAGGAATAATAAAAATGAGGTCCTCTCTGTTCAACATTTGTCCTTCCTTAAAAGGACGTTTGATGATAGCCTCGAGGCCCCTGCTGACCAGAAATTGTCTCTCTCAGTTCCAGAAACCCCCACCCCCAGACAACCCCAAGACCAGAGCAACCACTTATATAGATTGTGTACAGCACAATTCGGGGGGGTTGTTTTCATGAATAATATGCGGGTGGTGCCCCCTGGAGGTATGTAGGGCACAACTTGCACAAACGATCAATCGTTTACATTCCATCCCAAAATCAAACTGTAAGAGGTAAAAATTTCTCACATATGTAATCATCATGAGTCTACCTCTCTTTCCACATGACACAGGAGCAAAGGAAGCGTGGCCAAATGTACTTGGCTGATCATTAGCACTAAATCAGAGTTTCTCAACTTCGGCGAAACTGACATTTCGGGCCAGATCGTTCTTTGACGGAGGGCGGGGCCTGGGGGTGCTGTCCGGTGCATCCTAGATTATTTAGCAGCATTCCCCGCCTCTGTCTACTAGCTACCGGCAGTACCCCTCCCCCAGCTGTGACAACCAAAATTGGCTCCAGACATTGCCAAATGGTTCTCAGGGTCCAAATCATCACCTAGTTGAGAACCCCTGGAATAGATGTATAATATGCAAATCACATGTAAATCAGAGAGCCAAAGATCACATATATGACAATCTAGCCAGTGGGAAAAAGACGTCTTCAAGGGGTAGTTAGGGAAAGAGATAGAAAATCAAATCCCTGCTGCCAGTAACAATACAAGCCCAGCAAATGTTGTCGGAAACCTTGTTAGAAGATACTGTAAACCTTAATCAGTCCCCATCCTGCTTCCTCAGCAATAGCTCCCCGCTCAAAAAGTCCTGGCAATCAACAAAGCCCGAAGCACAGGAAACAGGGCAAAGAAACCGCAGACTGAGACAAAAAGATGTCTCTTCAACACCATTCATTTCCACAAAAGGAGAAAAAAACAAATAGTAAAAAAATGGAAAACAAAACAAGGCTGAGAAACCAGAGAATTTCCTAATTTTTCTGCCGTGTACCCAGCACCAAGATGCAAGAATTTCTCCCCATTTTGCAAACCTAGTTCAATCATCCCCACCTAATGCCCTTCTTATAATTCCTTCCTTCCTTCCTTCCTTCCTTCCTTCCTTCTTTCTGGAATCCTTTAAAGCAAATGTCAGACATCATGTTATTGCATCCATAATACATCAGTTTGTATTTCTAATCTAAGAGTTTGATTTGATGTGGTTTTTATATAACCTCCATGCTGTATTTAACAGACTTAACTTGAAGAAACTATAATTCTTGCAAGTGGAGAAGAGATCTAATTGCCACCTCAGAGTCTCTCCTACTAGAGCCACTCAAGTTACAACATGTATACGCACCACCTGGGAATCTGGTTAAAATGCAGATTCTGGTTCCATGGGTGTGAGGGGGCCTGAGAGCCCACAGTCTAACAAGCTCCCAGGCGATGCTGACACTAAGGGTCCATGGATCACACAAGAGGAAGGTTCAGCCCAAAACACCACAACACCAAGTAAAAAATCAGGACTGCTCTCAACTGCAAGGTCTTGAGTGAGAGGAGAAGCAGGAACCACTTGAGACTGAGAGCACAAGTATATTACTTTCCTGTGGCTGCTGTAACAAAATACCATAAACTGGTGGCTTAAAGGAACAAAATGTCCAGAAACCCAAAATCAAGGCTTCAGCAGGGGTGTGCTCCCTCGAGTTTCTGGAAGAGAATCATCCCTTGCCGCTCCTGGTGGCTGCCAGCATTCCCTGACTTGTGGCAGCATCCCTCCAGTTTCTACATCCCTGGTCACATTGCATCTTCTGGTCTGTGTCCTCTCCTCTTCTGCTTCTTACACAGAAAGCTGTCTTTGGGTTTAGAGGCCTCATCTCCTCATCTCAAGATCCCTAATTTAATTACTTCTGCAAAGACCCTGTTCCCAAGTAAGATAACATTCACAGGTTCTGGGGATAAGAAGATGGTCATATCTTTGAAGGGAAAGGGAGTATCATTCAGCCCACTACAGTGGTAAAGAGGGAAAAGTAAAGTGAGAAAAAATGCAGAAGCAAGGACAGATCCTGTCTCTTTGACAGTGGCCAGTAAGTCAGGCCGAAGGTAGAACTGTGTGTCATTAGGGTTCCCAGACGAAACTCAAGGACAACTCATCTGTCTCCAGCTCCTTGAAAAGATAGCGTTTTCTGTTCTGACTGTAGATTAGAGGAAGAGGTGGGGGTAAGAAAGCCCATCCTCTGCTGGCCTAGTTCCTCAGGAACTGGGCCTCTGCCTTAGGACCATTCTCAAGTCTTGTTCAAGGATACAATTATTTATTGATGGCCATAATTAAAAAGCAATGTCAAAAAGAAGCAGCATCAGCATTTTTCATTTGCATTTACACATGAGCAAGAGCAAATTAGTAAAGTGGGTGCACTAGGGTTTTATTTTCTCCATCCAGGAAAGGGCTGCCATCAGCTGGTGCTAGTGTTGCAGTCCAGCCTCATTTCTACAGTGGAAGTCGGTAAGGTATTAAATTTCTATTGGTGCACTGGGGCACCTGTTCTCAATTCAATACTTTTGTTATGTTATCAATGGGTGGCACTCGGGGTTGTAGACTTGGAGTGAATGTGGTTTTGAACCCTAGTGGGACCGTTTTTCCATCAGTGTCTTGACGGTAGTTCTGAATGAGTTTGTTTGCTCAAGACTGGAGCACTGGGTTGATTTAAGGGGGTTGGTTGACTGGATTTGGCGGCTGTTCTTCCTCACTGATTTTATACTAGGTAGTTAATAAAACATTTTCTTCTTTGGTTTTGGGAATGTGCACTTAATGAAGCACTGGACCTCACAAATCAGAAGGCAAATAAAGATACATTTATAACTTACATGGTAGATTGGGTCAAAGGAATTAGTAAATTGAGGTCCTCATAGTAGGTCCTCAAGTTCTTGTTAAGTAAGTGAATGCATGAAAGTATGTCAATGCCCTAATGGACTATTTGTAAAAACATATACTCTTCCACCTGAAAATTAGTAGGTAGAAGCTGAGGAGATGTTGGGGGAGGTGCTCTTAGTGAGCTATTAAATTGTATCATGGTTTATTTTAATCCCACTGAAGTATTTTTTTTCCCACATTGACTTGGGACTAAATCAAGTTCTGTCTTCTATTTGTCCAGATCACACCTGGCCATCTACAAATGGGGCAGAAGGTGGAAGGGGGGTTGTTCAATTAAATTCAACGAACATTTGTTGAACCCCTACTAAGAGTAAAGCCCTATGCTTTGTGCCAGCGAGAGACCAAAATAAACGAGGCACTGCCCTACTCTCTGCGATGTCAGAGAAAAATGGTTATAAAAACAGAAATCCATTCACGCTAGCTCAAAAGAACCACACTGCAAGGCTCTAATGAGCAAACTCATGGATAGGAGGACCAAATTAGAGAATGGCAACTTCCTCTTTCTGGCTCTCAGAAGCCCAGTGGTCTTTCTCATCAGCCCCATGGACTTTCTTATCTCTGCTTCTCTCCCTCGCAACTATCTTTCTCTTTTTGCTCACGGTCAGCCATGGTAGACAGCAGAGCCCACCACTGGCTGATTAGCTACTGGGTCTCTTGGTTCACGTCTTGAGAGAGAGAGAGAGAACTGGGTTTCATGACAACCAATTGAATATAGGAAGGAGATGTCACATGGTACAAACATGCTGCCTAGACCCACCTTTAGGCAGGAATATGAGTAGGGAGATTCTAAGAGAAGGTACCCGTGAGCACTGCAGGCAACGCCAGAAGATACTTTTTCTGTTTTTAACTCTCTCCCCTGACCCTTAGTTGTAAATATCATGAGATAATCTAGGATGCCCTTGGTTCAAAATATTTGAGAAAGGGAAGGAGAAAGGAAAAGTTGGATCAAACTCTGGACTTCGTGGTTTCCTAAATTCCCTGCAAGTATGAGAAATAAATGTTGGCCCCTGAAAACCAAGAAAAGGAGTTGCATCCATCTGGGTTTGTTCCCAGACCTGAAATGCTGGGCTGGGTGAATTTATCTGCACCTTTCCAGAACTGATATGGTGTGGGAGTCTGCATTGTATCCTGATTAAAGCATAATTAGCAAGCAGCAGGAATCTCATTCACGAGGAGAGCTCATCCTACTTCCTGTTTAACTTGCATAATTACCCATATCACCAGACATTGAAGTGACATAGATGACAGACTCTAAGTATGACAGAGCCAGAAAGGCCCTCAGAAATTGATAACCTAGCTTGTTTTACAATGAGGGAAACTGAGGCCCGGAGAGAGAGAGAGCAAGGGCATGCAAGAGCCAAGACCAACCCTCCCCTCCAGTCCAGCCCCCCTTGCACAGGATTGTATTACAGTGAGGGCAGCATCTTCTGACCCCAGTGAAACCCACTCCGTTGCAGCTTCTGGAACTCCAGGCACAACCAACAGTATACCCTTCACGTAGTTTTTCTAGCCAGTTTCTTGGTTGTCTCCAGAGTAGAAAATGCAATTTAAGTAAAATGTGAATGCTATTCCCTACAGCTGTTCCTTTGTCTGCTTTTATTCTCCTCTATCACGTTTTGTTCACATACCAGAACTGGCCCTTGACCAGGATAAAGAGGTTTGAGCAGCAGGAAGGAGAAATCAAAGGGGCAGTGGAAACTTCTACTGGGTCATTAGTGGTGCCCAGTCGCTGGCTGGATTTAAAACATGCCTTTAAGTGTCAGGGTGGAAATAACCCAAACACCACAGAGGTGGTTCCCTTTGTGCAATTACTGAAACTAGCCAAGCCGCGGAACGGAAGGGTCATGCTCCCTGAGCTCATTTTAGCTTAGTCATTTGAAACTTGGGTACCACCACTTTGAGAGGAAAATGGATTCTATGATTGGGTCCCAGGCTAGTCTACTTAACTGAAATGATAATTGACCTCTAGGTCCCAGTGCATGCAAGCAGCATCCTTAAGGTACAAGAGGGGGAAGTTCCTCCGGCCATGGCATCCTTCATTTTCTCCCATCCCTTCTCCCAAGCGCTCCCAGTGAATCTGGGCCCCAAGCTTTCCCAGATACTAGACTAAGCCAGGTTTTGGTGGCTGCTTGCCCTACCTCTGGTTTCTCTGTAATGAGCAATCTGCTAGAATTAATGCATGTATGTTAATGCCTAACATGCATGCATAAATGACTAAAGCCCCTGAACCGGTTGTTCTGATGAGTTAGTAGCACTAAAACCACTGACTTGTTAAAACACAGGCTCCAGACCCCATGCCAGAGGTGAGGATTCAGCAAGGGCTGGAATGGGGGGCCAGGGAATCTGTGTTTTAACAAGGAACTCGATTGAGTCTAATACTGGTGGTAGAAAGAACAATGGAGAAATGCTACAATAGGTGAAATGGCAGGTGTTTGTAATGCCAGGGTGATCTGCTTTTTGTTCGGCAGGAAGATAGAACAGAATCTCAGATGCTGCAGATTTTAAAAAATAAAAGGCAAAATAGAGCTGCTCCCTGGGTGCATTATCTCTGTGCTTCCGTTTCATCTGCTGGAATGTGGCATGGCTTGGCCACGAGAAAGCTCAGGCACTGTAACAGGAAGGGGGCTCCCTGTAGATTTCAGAAGGCTCGCATGATCCATTTGCAAGGCTTGAAAAGTTCTTGCCCATTATGGCCTCTACCTACCAGTAACAAAGTAATCCCACTCAAGGTATTCAACCCCCACTCCTGAGAGACAGAATAGCAGAGAGATTAAAAGCACCAGTTGTAGATGTTCGACATCATCAGGCATTGAGAAATGCAAGACAAACTCACAATGAGATAGCACTTCACATCCACTAGTTTGGTCATAACCTTAAAAAAAAAAAAGGGACTTCCAGTCAAGATGGAGGCATAGGTAAACAAACTTCGCCTCCTCATGCAACCACAGAAAGAATTACAACTAGACCTGAAAACAAATAACACCCAGAACAGTTAGAAATTCAAGCTGTATGGAAGTCTGACAACCAAGGATTTAAAGAAGCCACATTCATCCAGATGGGTAGGAGGGGTGGAGATGGGCGGAGGCACAGAGGCAAAGTGTGGCACAGTGAGGCAGAGCTGCAGAACAGGCAGAACCACGTTCACACGTGGTGGATAAAAATCAGGAGGGACACCTTGGGAGCAAGTGATCCCAGACGACACAGCCCAGGTTTCCCACACCAGAAAAGTAAATCCCCATAATTTCTGGCTGTAAAAACCAGTGGGAGTTGGAGCAGTGGAAGAAACTTCTGGATTTTCAGGAGACTCCACTTGAAGGGCCCTCACAGAGTTAAAACATATGCAGACTCAAAACATACGCAGACTCACCCCCTCTAGGAGTCAGCACCAGGGCAATAGCTGGAAGGGTACAAGTCACACACTGTGGTTGCCGGACAAACCTCCAGAAGCCAGGCAGTGACATTATCACCCCTCCAAGCCCTCCCCCCAACAGAGAGCCACAAAGCAGTGAAGCAGGTTGCCCCACCCTGGCGATCACCTAAGGCTCTGCCCCACACAATTTACAGGTGGCTTTTCTACAATAGTCCATGCTACTAAGACAAGGAGTCAAAGCAGCATTACCTAACACGCAAAAACAAACAGAGGGAGGCTGCCAAACTGAGAAGACAAAGAAATGGGGCCCAAGTGAAAGAATAGAACAAAACCCCAGCAAAAGAACTAAATGAAACAGAGATAACCAACCTATCAGATGCAGAGTTCAAAACACTGATGATCAGGATACTCAAAGAACTCCCTGAGTACAGCAACAACATAAAAAAGACCCAGAAAGAAATGAAGGTTACACTAAGTGAAATAAAGAAAAATCTACAGGGAACCAACAGTGAAGGAGATGAGTTTGGGATTCAAATCAATGATTTGGAATATAAGGAAGAAGTAAGCATTCAACCAGAACAAGAAGAAGAAAAAATAATTTTTAAAAAATGAGGGTAGTATAAGGAGCCTCTGGGGCATCTCCAAACATACCAACATCCAAATCATAGGGATCCGGGAGAAGAGAAAGAGCAACAAATTGAAAACTTATTTGAAAAAATAATGAAAGAAAACTTCCCTAATTTGGTGAAGGAAATAGATACACAACTCCAAGAAGCACAGATAGTCACAAACAAGTTGGACCCAAAGAGTACCACACCAAGACACATCATAATTAAAATGCCAAAGGTTAAAGATAAAGAGAGAATCTTAAAAGCAGCAAGAGAAAAGCAGAGAGTTACCTACAAAGGAGTTCCCATAGACTGTCAGCTGATTTCTCAAAAGAAATCTTACAGGCAAGAAGGGACTGACAAGAAGTATTCAAAGTCATGAAAAGCAAGGACTTACAACCTAGAGTACTCTATCCAGCAAAGCTATCATTTAGAATGGAAGGGCAGAAAAAGTGCTTCCCAGATAAGGTAAAGCTAAAGGAGTTCATCATCACGAAGCCATTATTACATGAAATATTAAAGGGACTTGTTTAAGAAGAAGAAGATCAAAACTATGAACATTAAAATGGCAAAATTTCACAACTATCAACAACTGAATCTAAAAAAACAAACCAAGCAAAGAACCAGAACAGGAACAAAATTATACATATGGAGATCATTTGGAGGGTTATCAGCTGGGTAGAGGAAGGGAGGGAGTGGGGGAAAAGGTGCAGGGATTAAGAAGCATAAATGGTAGGTACAAAATAGACAGGGGGATGTTAAGAATAGTATAGGAAATGGAGAAGCCAAAGAATTTATATGCACGACCCATGGACATGAACTAAGGGGTAGGATTGCTGGAGGGAATGAGGTTACTGGGCAGAGGGGTGCAAAGGGGGAAAAAGTAGGAGTATTATAATAGCATAATCAATAAAGTATTTTTTAAATGAAAATAGCAAGTGTCGGTGAGAATGTGGAGAAATTGGAACTCTTGCACATTGCTGGTAGGAATGTAAAATAGTGCAGCCACTGTGGAAAATATTTTGGCAGTTCCTCAAAAACTTAAACAGAGTTACCATATGAATCAGCAATTCTCCCCAAACAAAAGCAGAGACTCAAGTAGATACCTGTACGTGAATGTTCATAACAGGATTATTCACATAGACAAAAAAATGGAAATAACACAAATGTCCACCAACTTATGAATGAATAAACAAATTCTGGCCTATCCATACATGGAATATTACTCAGCCAGAAAAAGGAACTAAGTACAGACACATTCTACAGAATGGATGAACCTGGAAAACATTGTGTTCAGTAAAAAAAACAGACACAAAAAGTCAAATTGTATGATTCAATTTCTATGAAATGTCCAGAATAGACAAATCCATAGAGATAGAAAGCAGATTAGTGGCCAACAGGGAAAGGGAACAGAGGAATGGCGGGGGAGGGGAGGGGCGGTGACTGCTAATGGATACAGGGTCTCCTTTGAGGGTGATGAAAATACCTTGGGCCCTGGCGGGTGTGGCTCAGTGGATTGAGCGCAGGCCTGCAAACCAAATGGTCACCAGTGCGGTTCCCAGTCAGGGCACGTGCCTGGGCTGTGGGCCAGGTCCCTAGTGGGGGGTGTGCGAGAGGCAACTACACAGTGATGTTTCTCTCCCTCTCTTTCTCCTTCCCTTCTCCTCTGTCTGGAAATAAATAAATAAAATCTTTTTTAAAAAAGAAAATATCTTGGAACTAGAGAGGTGATTATTTCATATCACTGCGAGTGCACAAAAATCACTAAATTATACACTTTAAAATGTTAATGGTTGGTTTTAAGTTATGTGAGTTTTACCTGAATAAAATAACAAAAAAGCATGGGTTATAACCAAACCTCCCAGGTTCAAAACCCAGCTCTGCTGCATGACCTTCAGCAAACTCTGTGCCTCGATTTCCTATAAAGGGAGAAATCTCTAAAGGGGACTACAGTAATATCTACTTGCAGAGCTATTGGGAGAATTACCATATTTTTAGGGACTATAAGGCGCACTTCCCCCCCAAATTTGGGAGGAAAATGGGGGTGCGTCTTATAGTCCAAATGTAGCTTACCTGGCTCCCAGGGGGAGGGGGGTGCCCAGCGGTGGAGCGGGGTTTTTTTTTTTTTCCCTATTTTCCTCCTCTAAAACCTAGGTACGTCTTATGGTCCGGTGCATCTTATAGTCTGCAAAATACGGTACATGAATTAATGTCCCTAAAGGAGACTTGGGAGAGGTGTTGGAGCATGGCGTGGTAAATGTGTGCCGCAATTCCATTACATAAACCTACCTGTTACACAGGCAAACCGAAGCCAGGAAGGTTAGGTGCTTGCTCGAGTTCACACAGCAAGTTCAGAAGTCACGTCAGGGTTGGCACCCAGCTCTCATGGACTCTAGGTCACTGGCCTTCCTCTGCTGACAATCTGATTTGATCCTTCACCAAGAATCTTGACACTGAATGGCCCCAAGCCCTGGCAGCAGCACCAATTCTTTCCAGTAATCCCACGTGTGGTTGTCTATCCGGCCTACCTACAAGGCAGAACAACTGTTTGAAGCTTTACAGCAACAACTCCTTTTGCATCGTCTCGGTTGAAAGCCTTGGTCGCCCTTGAGGGACTTTACCCACCAGCAGCCTGGTGGTGACTCTGCCCCAGTGGGGAGCTTTTCCCTTCCCTGTCCCAGCATCATGAATGCCCTGCCTCAGTTTACCTTGGACATGAGGGAAATCGTCACTATCTTATCACAGTCAGTAGGTTCATCCAGAGTCTCTCGTTCAGGAGGTGGGGGGAGTAGGAGCCCAGTTCTCCCCTTAGACTGCCCCCCATGTGCACTCCCCCTTTCCCTGGCCCAGTGCAGGATCACAGGGATTTTTCACACTTGGTTTGATTCTTGTGTCTTTCAGAACAATCTAGCTTACTCACACTCCCCAACATCTATCTTCCTCCCTCAAGTAGACAGAAATAAGTCTACGCCCATCTATGTCTAGAAATCCTGCTTGATTCCATTGGTACTTGAACAACATAGCCCATGGGAGTCCTAGGAGAAACCCTGGGAGGTTAGCTGAGAGAATCAGGCCGACTGGATGTTAAATCTTGAGTCAGACTATCACAAGCCAGAGATAAGAAAAATAATCTCACAGGAAGTGTCCAAATCCCAGTCTCTGAGCTTCTGGATGCAGAATAACCCAAGAAACCTGGCCTCCCTATGCCCTGCCTTCCTTCCTCCCTCATCAATTTCCACAGCCAACATCAGCTCCCCCCTGGGCTGTGAGGTCTGTTGCAGGAGCAGGTCCAGTCTGGCATGTGTGAGATGTGATTACACTGTGACACGTGACCACACTGCCTTTGTGGTTACCAATGTTTGCACCTCCAGAATAACAAGCCTGAAATCCCTGGGTGGCCATCCGGAGTCAAACTCCACCAGAACACATAGACCAACTGGAAGGATGTTGGTATGTGTGTGGGGAGGGGTCTTACGACCACATTAATACCCCCAGCAACCTGTTCATAGAACTCACACCTTCCCTCCTTTATCCCCAAGGTCGCTGGATTGAAGATCATGGAGTCATTCATAACATGATGTTTAACACTGAGACAGGCTGGAAGTACTCCTTCAAGACCACACAGAACAAGACTGAGTGGTGGGACAATGGCGTTCTTCCCCTCTGGATCACAGCCCAGAGACAGGTAGTCAGACACCCCAGGCTGGCTTCCAAGGGGTTTGCCTCTCATTCTATGGCATGTGGGATGGAGATTAGAAGATGTGTGACCTTGGGCAAGTGACTTCACCTCTCTAAGATTTTTCCCCTAAATGTGTAATAGGAATCATGATGATGTGCTTATTTAATAGATTTGATGTAAGGATTAAATGAGATATGCGTGAAAAGCGGTAGGTACAGAGGAAATGCTCAGTAAGTGCTCTCTGTTATGGATGGACAAGTCAGGCAGAGACTGGCTTACGTATGATTGTACCTCCAGGGCTCACCATAGAGTCTGGACCCTTTGATAAAAATATCTGTTTATACACTTCCTCTGACTTAGGCATAAAAGCCATTGAGAACGAAGTTGACCATTTAATTCATCTTCAGGCCATGTAAAGCCCTGATGAGAACATTCACTTGAAAGGATTCCAGTGGCCATTCGTTATCGCTTTGGAAAGGCAGAAATCAGAGCTGTGTGTTCAACTCCCAGCCCAAAACCCATTGCCAGCTTTGCATTTTCTCAATGAGCTTCCGGATGTCACTTCAGGATAGGTCCTCTTTCTTCTTCTGCAAGACATCAACGTTTGCTCCAAAGCTATCCGGGGTCCTGGGGTTTCATATCTGTGCTCCAAGCCCAGGCTAAGCATGTCACATTGCAAGGCGGTATAACGCAACCTTGGGCCATGACCTCCTCTCTGTGCTTGAGTTGCCCTATCTGGAAAATAAAGATTGTCAGAGTCCTCGCTTCAGAGCCTTTGGAAGGACTGACTGAAATAATGCCTGTAAGTACTTAGATCTAAATGCTCAAAAACTATCAGTTATGCCTTTGAATGGAGGCTGAATCATGTCAGTACTTCTTCAGCTGGTCACTGTGGCTCTAGGCCAGAACTGTCCCACGGAACATTCCGTGACGATGGGCGTGTTCTATTTGGACACATCCAATATGAAAGTCACTAGCCACATATGGTTACTGAGACCTTGAAATATGGCCAGGGAGGCTGAGGAACTTAATTTTAATTGTACTTAAGTTTAACTAATGTCAATTTAAATCTAAACACCATTGTGGCTAGGGGCTACCGTACTGAACAGCGCAGCTCTAAGAATCACAGTGGGTGGTCAGGGAGCCTATCCTACCTCACGTGCATTTTTTTCTGTAACTGTTGCACCTTAATTCCTTCCTCTTCTGTAATGTTTTTTAAACTTTGAGGCATAAACTACACGAATAAATTCTGTCCTTTCAAGAAAATTATGCTCATAACACTATGAGTGAGGCACTGATTTAAGTGCTTTACGTGTATTAATGTGTAACAACTCTGAGGTTTACCCATTTAACAGATGAGTAAATTGAAGCACACAGCAGTGCCATAACGTCTCAAGCTCACAAAGCTAGTGCAAGGCAGAGCTGAAATTTAAGCTCACCCTGGGCAGCTGAGCCTTCCCAGAAGAAGAAATTCTGCTTGTGGAACAGCAGTTTCAGTCCAGTCCAGAGGGTTCCAGACTGCTCTGCCTGGCAGCCTTCCCAACAGATTTCACAACTGCCTAGCTGGTTTCCAGAATCAGAGACTTCCGATCAAGATGGCATCATAGGCAGACATGGCTCACCTCTTCACACAACCACATCAAAATTACAACTAAAATACAGAACAACGATCACTTAGAACTGTCAGATACTGAGCTGAATGGAAGTCTGACAACTACAGAATTAAAGAAACCACATCCATCCAGACTGGTAGCAGAGGTGCAGATGCAGTAGGGGCTGGTCTCCCACCCATGTGTGGTGGATAAAAATTCAGGAGGGATATCTCAGGAGTGAGAAGTCCCAGCCCCACACCAGGCCACCCAGCCCAGGGTTCCAGGGCCAGGAAGATAAGTCCCCACAATTTCTGTCTGCAAAAACCAGTGGGGATTGGGTCAGTGGAAGAAACTTCTGGAGCCCTAAGCAGTTCCTCTTAAAGGACCCACGCACCGACTCACCTACGCAGACTCACTCCCTCTGAGTTCCGGCATCAGGGTAGCAGCTTGAAGGAACCAGTGGCATACGGGGAGGAACTGAAGTGTCTGGCATCAAGGAGAGCAGAAGCCATTTTCCCTTTCCTAAACCCTCCCCCCCCACAGAGCCAGCAAGCTGTGCCATATCTGAGACTCCATCAATATGGCTCACACTGTTTGACCTCCCTGGGAGATCCCCAGAGACTCATCCCACCCAACTTACAGGCCCACCCAAGCTGCTTTTCGATATGAATGGCTGATTTTGGCTCAAGTTCGCAACTTCCTAAATACTATTAAAAAAGCAACAGCATGCCTCAGGGAGCCCCAGGCCCAGCACCAGCAGTAGCCAGCCTAAATTCACAGCTTGGCTTTGCCTGGGAATCTCCAAGCCCAGCAAAACTAGCAGCCATCTCAGATTGCTTTATAGCTCAGGCAGGGTGGCCCTGGGAAAAACACAGGTGGGGGCTACCTTGGTCTGCACCACCGGGAAACCCCAGGGCCAGTGCACCCAGTGGACAGCTACAGACCACACTGAAGCACCACCACCCTGTCCCTAAACAGCTGATCCTCCACAGAGGGTAGAGGTGTGTGGTCAGTGGTCATAGCCAATCCTTGCAGCTGACTGGCCTGGGTAAATCCCTCCCATTGATCTGCCAACAGCAACAAAAGCTCAACTACAAGAGGAGGGTATAGTCAGCCCACGCAAAGGGTGTACCTCAAGTATCCAGCTTGGGTGATCAGGGAGGCCGTGCCACTGGACCCTGCAGGACACCTACTATATTAGGCCACACTATCAAGACACGGAATCAAAGCAGCTCTACCTAATAATACATAGAAACAAACACAGGGAGGCTGCCAAAATGAGGAGACAAAGAAACATGGCCCAAATGAAAGAACAGATCAAAACTCCAGAAAAAGAGTTAAACAAAAAGGAGATCAGCAATTTATCAGACACAGAGTTCAAAACACTGTTTCTAAGGATGCTCAAGGAACTTAGTGAGGACCTCAACAGCGTAAAAGAGAGATCCAGTCAGAAATGAAGGGTACACTAATTGAAATAAAGAACAATTTACAGGGAATCAACAGTAGAGTGTATGAAGCCAAAAATCAAATCAATGATTTGGAACATAAGGAAGCAAAAAACAACCAATCAGAACAACAAAAGAAAAAAAAGAATACAAAAAATGAGGACAGTATAAGCAGCCTCTGGGACAACTTCAAGCATCCCAACATTTGCACCATAGGGGTGCCAGAAGGAGAAGAGAAAGAGCAAGAAAATGGAAATCTACTTGAAAAAACAATGAAAGAAAAATTCCCTAATTTGGTGAAGGAAATAGACATGCAAGTCCAGAAAGCACAGAGAGTCCCAAACAAGATGGATGCAAAGAGGCCCAGTCCAAGACACATCATAATTAAAATGCCAAAAATTAAAGATAAAGAGAGAATCTTAAAAGCAGCAAGAGAAAAGCAGAGACTTACCTACAGGGGAATTCCCATAAGGCCATCAGCTGATTTCTCCAAAGAAACTTTGCAGCTAGAAGGGATTGGCAAGAAATATTGCAAGTCATGAAAAGCAGGGACCTACAGCCAAGGTTGCTCTCCCCAGCAAAGCTATCATTTAGAATTGAAGAGCAGATAAAGAGCTTCCCAGACAAGAAAAAACTCCAGGAGTTCGTTATCACCAAACCATTATTATATAAAATGTTAAAGGGACTTATTTAAGAAAAAAAAAAGATCAAAACTATGAACAATAAAATGGCAAAAAATACATATCTATCAACAATTGAATATGAAAAACAAACTGAGCAAACAAGAACAGAGACAGAATCATGGATACAGAGAGCGTTTTGATGGTTGCCAGATGGGAGGGGTGTATATGGGAATGGGTGAAGAGGTGAGGGGATTAAGAAGTACAAATAGGTAGTTACAGAATAGCCATGGGGATAAAAAGTACAGTATAGGAAATGGAGTAGCCAAACAACTTATATTCCTGACTCATGGACATGGACAATGGTGGGGGGAGTGCCCGAGGGAGTGGGGGTTGCTGAGTAGAGGGGGGCTAAGAGGAAAGTCAGGACAACTGTAATAGCTTAAATAATAAAATATAACTAAAAAAGAAAATAATAAATAAATAAATAAATACATACATACATACATACATAAACTTGCCCTGGGCTCAGCCACTGTTAACACTTAATTGTGACATAATATTACTTCTGTGGCCAAAACCACTTAGCCATGGATTTCAGAGTAAATCTGCTATTTGCCTCGCTGCTAAAGAGAACTGGACAGTCTTCTTTAACTCACTATTCTAAACCCAAGGCCTCTTTAGTCTCTTGCCATAGTATTTGCTCACTGGCATGCAGCCTCTGGTAGCATTCTCCTTTCCTGTCATTTTTTTACTCACAGTTCTTGTCTCATTGCCATTTATTTGCAGGACTTTGTTTCTTTCTGCTCAATTCATAATCAGAGTTGTTTTCCTCTGTGTTTAATTCATAAGTCATTGTGCAGAAAGAGGATCTGGTACAGGGCCAGGCAATTGACAGCACACCACTTGTTTGGCATGTGAAGGTCAAGTTGGTATATCTTGTTCCGCCACTGGCAGCTCCTGCCACTGGTAGCGCCATCGGCGAGCTCCCTGAGGGGCTGGCAGAAAAGTTGCTTCAATCAGATTAAACCAGCAGCCCCAGGCCAGTGCCCCAGGAACAGCTGGACTGCTGGCCCCAACTGCCATTCAGGGCACATCTGTATTGCCAGGCAGGGCTGGAGGAAGGGGGCCTGCCGCATATGCATCATTAGGAAAATCCATCCTTCTCCCAAGTCCCTTCCCGGTGAGCTTTGTGGAGATTGGTACGTGAACCTCTGACGTGACTAAAATGTTCTCCTCCAGTGACACTAATGCTGCTGGAGTCCATCAAGATACACGAGAACTGACATGCCTTGGTGGATGATGCATGAAAGACAGGGTTCCTGACCACCTTTGCGTCCATTGTTCACAGCCCACAAGTATACTCACGTTCCAGCAGCACTTCACTAATGGCCAGGGTATAAACTGAGAGGCTCCACTGTGCAGTCTGCAATGAGCACCCCCGAAAACTGACTGTGACCAATGGCCAAGGTGTGTCACCACATTCACAAATTCTAATTCTCAGAGAAAGGCAGGCAGACATGACTACAAAACCTAGGAAAACTGTAAAAACCTAGGGGCATGCTTTGCCTCTCTCTGGAGAAGCTGCAGAGTGTATTAAGCAGTGACATGGCAGAGGATGGATGATCTGAGCACAGTCTTCATTGGTGACAAGAGTCTGTGACAGGACTACAGTAGGCGACTACCAGGAGGGGACTAGAGGAGAGGGTGGGAGGGCAGCTACAGTTCTCGGTTCTTATTGTAAGCCAGGTCTCCTAGACAATAGTTGCCAAATTTGGAAGAGCTGTGAGCAAGATCTGCCTAGAATAGCAAGATAATACATCCAAATACTGACCCAAACCCTGTCTTTATTATGCATCATAAAGGCTCTAAGAATAACAACCCCTCCTCCAAAAAGGGTAGGAGGGCAAGAAAACGGAATCTTGAATGTCTAGCTGCCTTCTGTTCCATGACTCCTTCTAAGCACCGAAGAGCAATGAAAACACCCAGAACCAACTTTGACTTTTGAATTTCAAGCACATGGAGTCCATCTCTATCCACTCAATCATTCATTCCCTGGAATGAGTAGTGAACTCCTTTCCCTCAGCCGCACATACTCCCCACCAAAGCACAAGGGCATTCGTAAAACGTGTGCCTTGTGACATTAATTCTGTCACCTAAAGGAAGAGACAAGACAAAATGCAAAACCAAATTGAAACTTTTCCTCTAATTATTGGTCCTGAAGAGTTTGGTGAGTCTGTTTAAAACCCAACAGTCAGGACTTCCTGGTAGGAAGCACCAGCTCTTGTTTTTAAAAAGCAACTTAAAAGTAATAGCCACATTGGTGCAACATTGCGCTAAGGGAGAATAATGAACCTAATAAAATTAGCGATTTTCCAATTGCTATTGCTACTGGAAACACTGATTATGCTAATTAAAGGGTAGAATAGTAAATACCAACTCTTTTGCATCCAATTAAGGGCTCAGATTATTTCTCAGAAGTATTTGTTGAAAATAGCACTTTTGATTATCATGAGTCCCAAATAAACAGAGTCAAGTGTGTGTGTGCACTCACACACATTTCCCTCTGGAGCTCACTTCACAGAGCAGCACCGCTCCTAAAATTCCTGCGGGACCAAGTGAGGGGAATCAGTTTCCTGAGACCGCAGCCTGGAATACCTTTAAAGGTGTGTGTTGTGAATACAGCACAAGAAAACAATTCAATTCCATGTTAGGAACCTCTGAGACTTAACGTGCAAACATCGGGAATTCAACTGGATATGCAGGGCCACCTAAGTCCTGCAGAATATCCATGTCAGAGATTCTAAATAATAAAACAGCCAGTCAAACCTCATTTCATGAAATTCCATACTTCAGAGCAAAGTCAATTTATATGTACATTAAACAAAGCACTGTCGCTAAAACCTGCGAATTGTGTTGATTGCCAATCAGAATTGCAATAAATAAATATTAGAGGATTTGCAAGTTAAACCAACCATAGAAATTCTATTATCAGAAAGGAAATGCGTTACCTGTGGAGGTTACAAATAAGATGGTAGAACCCAAAAGAGAGTTTCTGTAACTATTTGCATAAGTTAATCAGGAGTGAGAACAGGATGGGTTTTATGGCCACAAAAGAAGATATGATTCATTCACTCATTCAGCATGCATTTAATCAATAGCACTTTTGCTGAGCCAAGCCTGTTCTAATTCCCAGGAAAAGTGTGGTCGACAAGATAGACATGTCCCCTGATGTCTCTAGAAGAGAGAAATAGACAGTAAATAAGTAAACAAATCAAGATGATTTCAGATTGGAGAAAGCACTTTAGGGGAAATGGGATAATAGAAAACGAATGCTGGGGGTGGAGGGGATAATATTTCACCTAGAGCTAAGGATAGCGCAACTCCTAGAGCCTTGCAAAGCATTTGGTGTTAAGACTGTGTCTTAAGTCAAGTTTCCTGAAAGCAGAGCCTGAGGCAGGGATTCAGTTCGTGTAATGAATGCATTGAGAGAGAGGTCTCAGGAGTTGGGAATAACGGGCAGGGCAAGGGGAAGAGCTAAGTGGGACGTGGTCCCAGCTGGAGACCAGCTTTGGCCTGACCCCACGGGGAGCTCTGGAGCATAAATTGAACCTCAAAGTTATCTCACCCTGAGGCCAGGGAGCTGATCTTTTGTCCCCCCTTCAGTCAATCACTGGCCACAGGCAGCTGCAGGTGGAGGCGCACTATGGGACACCTTCCCCGGTGAGACAGGACTTGGCTACTTGAGCAAGGGTCATTTTCCAGATAATGAGGTAGCTGAGAGCCATTAGCAGCCACACTCACAGAAACGGGTGGGAGTGTATTGGCCCGGTAAAGGGATCTGGGTGGGGCACCCTTAGCATCCCCTACAATTTCCAAATTGCTTTCTTACTTCCCACACATACATGGGACATTTTGGTATTACTCTTGATCATACTTACTCTGTTCATTTATTGACAAAATAGCCATCACCCAGGGGCCATTATTCTTCCTAGTCGTTTATCTCCACACCAAATCACCATACCATAGTCACACCAACACCACCCCTTGGTTCTTCTGAGACCAGTAACTTCAGAGTGTTTTTTCAGCATATCCAAATCTTGGATGACACAGGGTGTGTCACAGAAAAACCCTCAAGGTAATGGCTTAGCTGAGATAAGGGAAAGTCCATGCTCCCCAAATAAGCAGGCCATTCATTTACTAAACCGAAAATCTATTGAGTACCTGCTACGTGCCCATTCCTGGGTGAGGAGCTGCTTTGCAAAAACGGAACCTACTTAGTAACGTGTCCATCTCATTGTTAACACATGGGTGAGCACACAGAAAAGTATTTTCTTTTCCTAACTATGTTACCATGCTTTATCCAAAAAATCACCTTTCGGCTGGGGAGTAGATCACTTAAGAATATCTTCATGACTTTGCGGTCACTTGTGTTGTTAAAACGGCCTCATTTCTGAAGACCCAGTTCTGCTCATGGTAGAACTTCATCTCAAAACCCAGTCAAAGCTCCCCTCCCCACAGGTCCCCCATCCTCTCCACGGACCCCCTCGCGGCCCCAGCAGCCTGGGGTAGAAGGAGCATAGCCTATGTTCTCTGCTCCTTCAGATACATACACACCCTTCCCTGGTTTACTCTCTGGAGACAAGGAGAAGAAAGAGGGATCAGCAACTCCTATGACAGATTGTAGGGAGTCTTTTTTTCCTGTTGGCTGTAATTTGCTGCCCTGCCTAGATGCCTGTGGCCTGACAGAGAGGGTTGAAGGTCCCCATTGACAAGGGTCTCGGTGTCAAGCAGCAGTCCCAGGCCTCTCTGGGGCCTTGCAAAACTCAGCCACATTTCATGGCCAACCCACCCCATTCCTCCCATGTAAGGAGCCCGATGTCACACTCTGCAGTCATTTCTGCCATGACTGAAGGCCTTAACCTCATCTTCCCTCTGCATCCCCAGCCCCAGGGTATATACGCACATTCCAGATTCACCTTCAGTGCCCCACAGGTGACAGAAACTAAAGGAAACAAGCGTTGGCCCCTCTTCACCTGACCATGCCTCCTTGCCCAATGCTCCTTGTCTCCAGGCAAAATAAAAGCTAAGTTCATCAAATAGTTACTAATGTGCTCTGCCTGCATTTAGTTCTCACAACCAGCCCATGAAGTGGCATAATCACCCGACTTTACAGATGTGGAAACTGAGGTGGGGAGTGTAACACGCATCCAAGTGGTGGGAAAGGATATAGCCAGGCAATCCAGCAGCAGAACCTGCTTTTAGCCGCCATCTTGTTCTGCCTCTAGGCAGGTCATCAGGCCCAGCGGTTGAGCAAATATCTGCACAGGGAGCAAGACAGCAATCTCCCCCTTCCTGCAAAAACCTGCAAATTTTAAACGAATTAGATATGGGAACCAGCAGGGCAGCTTCGCTCCTCTGCAACAGCTCCAGATGAAGTCCCAAGATCATATTTCATTACCTTTACTGTGACGTGGCCCAAGGCTGAACCAGCTGCAGTGGCCAGATGATGCAGTGTCCTCTGCAGCCAAGCTGGAGCCTCATCCCACATCAGGAGCCAGATGTGGAACCAACGCATCCAGAGCCTGGCACGGAGCAAGGCCAGGGAGAAGGGTCTCCAGGGAAACTCAGGGGCTCTAACCAGCAGCCAGGGGAGTAGGTGGCAGGCAGGCAAACATATTAACCGTCCACCACACACACTGGGTCAGGGCTGCGGTGGCTTGTTACATCCAGAGGCAGAGTGCCTACCATGTGCCAAAACACAATGCCCAACACCCCATCTTCAAATTATCCAGCTCTAACCTCACAAAAATTCCATCAACTTTTTGGCATTTTTACATGTAGAAACAGTGAATCGTAAGAGATTAAAGAACTCACTATCCCCAACTTAAAAAGCCATTTTCCTCCACTCTAAGGAACTTCTTTTTTCATTTTGCCATCTCTGAAGTTAGA
This sequence comes from Desmodus rotundus, assembly GCF_022682495.2. NCBI lineage: Eukaryota > Metazoa > Chordata > Mammalia > Chiroptera > Phyllostomidae > Desmodus > Desmodus rotundus. Next base: position 101,915,529 of record NC_071387.1, on the reverse strand, counting down.
GTACAACTTCCAGTCACTGGAGTGCCGTGATTTAATTGGCAGCATTGTTCTTCCTATTAGTGTCTAAAATAGTGCCATGTCTTTCAACTCATGGAGGTTTAGATTCAATGAGATCCCAGTGAAGCCAAGAATGAAATCCAACCCCCATGACTCCAAAGCTCATGTGTTTTCTAAGCCTCTGGACGAGGGCAGGGATGTCAACAAGTTGGGCTTCACTTTTTATGAGAAAGATATAAGACATGGCCTTGATGGAATTTTCTTCTTGTGCTTGCAGGGGAGGAAGACGGCGTCATTCCACTATCCGGGGGGAGGTGCTCAATACAAAGGGGAAGCCATCCAGAGGTCCCTGGTGGAGTCTTACTCTCACCCGGACAGCAACGAGACAGAGTGGAGGGAGAACATTGACATTGTGATGAACTGGTTCACTAAGGAAGACTTTGACTTTGTGACTCTGTACTATGGAGAGCCAGATAATGTGGGGCACCAGTTTGGGCCTGAGACCGAAAACCGAAGGGTGATTATTCAGCAAATCGACAGAACCATCGGGTACCTGCTGGAAGCCATCGAGAGGCACAGCTTGACTGAGCACCTCAATGTCATCATCACATCAGACCACGGCATGACCACAGTGAAAAAGAAGCCCAATGTCACTGAGATCCTCTTGACCAACTACATCAGGTACGAGGACTTGGTCAAGTTTGATATCGTGGACTATGGAGGCTTTGGGATGATCCTGCCCAAACCAGGGAAAGAGGAAGACCTTTACCAAGCACTGAAGAATGCACACCCTCATCTCAATGTCTATAAGAAGGAGGAATTTCCAGAACACTTCCATTTTGCTAAGCACGAGCGGGTCCTGCCAATTGTAATGTTTGCTGACTCTGGTTATAACATCAATGGGGTGAGTTGATTCTAAAATGAATTAAGTAATCTTGGATCTGGGAGACAATCACTAGGGAGGAATGGTTCTGGAAAACACTAAAACATAAGCGCATGCACACTGAGTGGTGACCTACTGTCTTCTAGGTGTTCCCCACCCCCCCCCCACAGCCCACGTTAGCATTATGCAGTAACAATGACAAACGTCCCTGATCAAGGCTAAGTGTCCAGCACTGTGCCAAAAAGTTAATATGAGTTGTTTCTATTTTATTTTTTCAACAACCCTAAGGACAGTTGTTATCTCCCTCAGTTTAATGAGGAAGAAACCAGAGCTAGAGAGACGTGAGTTGGGATTAGATGTGTAAGGCTGAGGTCTAAACCCAAGCCTGAATGCTTGATTATTATTCACAGATCACCAGGAGAGTCACACACAAAAAAAAATCTCCTGGTTCCCCTTTGCACCTGTTTTCTGTTTAATTTTTTTTTTTTAAAGCAGCCCTGGTTGGTGTGGCTCAGTGGATTGAGTGCCAGACTGTGAACCCTGCGAACCAAAGGGTGACTGGTTCAATTCCCAGTCAGGGCACGTGCCTGTGTTGCGGGCTGGGTTCCCGGTGGGGTGCACGCTAGAGGCAACCACACGTTGATGTTTCTCTACCCCTCCTCCCTCCCTTCCCCTCTCTGAAAAGAAATAATTTTTTTTAAAAGCAATCTTGTTCACACAAAAATGTATAGACAAATGCTCACAACAGCATCACTCACAATAACCAAACAGTGAGAACAACCCAAATGCCTACCAGCTGATGAGTGGATGAACAAACATGGCACATCCATACAGTGGGATATTATATAGCCACTAATAGGAACAAAGTCCTGACACATGCTGCAACTTGAATGAACCTTGAGAAAATTATGCCCAGTGAAAGAAGTTAGACACAAAGTATCGCAAATTGTATGGTTCCATTTAAATAAAACGTCTGGGACAGGCAAGTCTACAGAGACAGGGCATAGGTTGGTGGTTGTCTAGGGCTGGGGTGGGGGGACCTGGGGACAAGTGGGGAGTGACTAAAGAAGCCACGGGGTTTCTTTTGGGGCGTGATAGAAATCTTCTAAATTTGATTGTGGTAATAGTTGGACAGCTCTGTAAATACACTACAAATCATTGAATTGTATATTTTACATGAGTAAATTGTATGGTATATGAGTTATATCTCAACAAAGCTGTCATGAGAAAAATAAGCAAGTCTAAAGAAGAAAATACCAAAATCAATGCTAATTGTGAGACATAAGTGAAATGGTGCAGTTTTTGTTAACTACCAACCAATAATTCATGGCGGAACAAAGTCGAGGTGATGTTTAAACATCCGCAACAAAAGACCACCTCGGCTATAGCTCGAAGAATCCCTGTTTAAGGCTGTGGACAGGAGCCAAATATTATCATTATGTTTGCGATCTGTAAACTCTCAGCTTACTACAAGTCCTGGGCATAACAGGTATTGGAAAACGCATTAGGCTACTGTCTAGTGGTAGTAGAAGTATTCACAATAAAATGCAACAATTTATTGGTATTTTGTAATCCCTCAAGTAGCCCAAAACACTGAGGATGTGTGCCCAAAGCTAAGGCCTCTCCAAGGAGAGACTCCAGGGTCAGTGGCCTCTTTGTAAACCTGGTTCATGATGTAACGGGTTGCAAGTGATAAGAAGTCATTCAGGGGGACAGTCACATTCCCAGCATGACCAACCAGACAGTTTGAGAGAATAGGATGCTGTGATCAGTGTAATCTTCTGACAAACTGATCATTAGAGAGAATGTTCTTTGGTCTCAGTGCATGCCACTGAGTATACTTTCTCTGATTCCCATCTACCTGCCTGCCTTGAGATGTGGAGTGGATGCTACCTTCTCTCTGCAGGTGATAAGGAGCCTACGAACCACATGAGGCCATCACTCAGGCACTTGCTCTTGATGGGCTGCCCCGTGGCCTCAGAGATCATTGGACTGGTTTCTTTAGCAAGGGCGAGGGAGCCTGAGCTGAGTGACAGGAGCTTTCTCTATTCACCAGGCCAAATATGAGACCAACTTCCCAAAGCACAGAGCATCACATTTCTCACATGCCAGACTATCTGTTGGTCATAACAAAATATAAAGTGTTGTGACTGATGTCACTTAGTCATTTGAAAAAGGGCACAGACAAAAACCTATCTGTCATTCATTAAACAATTACCTACAGTCCTTATTCCCTCCTTTCCAAACCTTCCCCCACCCTAAAAAAATATATATACACACTTCTGTGCCATAAAAAAATTACTGTATTTTGCCGTGCGTAATGCACATGCATGTTTCAGTGTGCATTATATACGGGACCACTAGACCTGTGGTGTGTAGCCATTGCACCCATGTATAATGTGCATCCTTATTTTTCCCTAAAACTTTTGGGCACAAAAGTGTGCATTATATGTGGCAAAATTCAGGTACTTGGCTGTAGAACCAGGCAGTCTGGGTTCAGATCTGCTCCAAATCTTGCTACTACATGATTCTGAGCAGGCTCCTTGGTTTTCATTATCTTCAAAATAGGGACGATGATACTAGTGCCCTTGCTGGGCCACTGTGAGGGCAAAAAGAGTTAACATATACGTATAAAGCATCAGAACAATTCACGGTACACGGTAAGAGCTCTATGCTTGAGTTGATTGTTATTGTCATATTGGTATCATCATCTTTTTGCCGTTTCTAATGGGTATGCTTTCTTTATTCTTTCTTGAAGATGTTTCATTCCTTGCTCTTCTCCCTGCCACTGCTGAAAGTCCTTCCTTGTCATTTACATTTTCAAAGATTTCGTGGACCCAACAAGCATGATATTAACTAAGGGGCAGTTCTCTTTCAGTGAACTGGGATCCAGAACGGCTTTTTTGTTATTATTTTTCAGCAACTTATAATATATTTCAACAAAGGAGACCATGGCTTTGATAACGTCCACATGGACATGAAGACCATATTCAGAGCTTTCGGGCCAAATTTCAAGAAGAATCACCTGGCTGAGCCTTTTGACAGCATACATATCTACCCGCTCATGTGTAAGCTCCTGGGGGTTACCCCCGAGCCCCACAACGGCTCCCTGGCAGTCACCCAGGACATGCTTGTGGACCCTCCTGACCAGCAGCCAGGTGAGATACAAAAGCAACCACAGGAAAACTGGCGGCGTGGCCTGTTCTATCCCGAGAAAGAACAGGTTCATAATGGAGTCTCCTGGGGAGGCATGAAATCAAGCAGAATAATCCTGCTTCCCAGCAGCTTTCGCACCCCCAGCACAAGACACCAGCAGCTCTAAACGGACAGCAGGGGACACGCTGGTGACACTTCACGTAGTGCCTCTGGGGCCAAGGGAACGCTCTCCACAGAGGACGTTAGAGGAAGTCCTTCTGATCCTTGGAAATTGTGTTCGGTCTGCCCCCAGATGCCCCTTGTAAATACCAAAAATTAGCCTTCCTTCTACAACTCCATGCATGCTGGTGCCTGGAAAAATGCTGCTCGCCCATTCCGCTCATTGCTGAAAAAAAGGGGCGGGGGGTCCTGTAAATGACGAGGTTGCTAATTCTTAAGACTTCAAAATTCCAAATCTGGGTGACATAAAGGAATAAAGGAACCATCTCTGGGATTCAGCCGTTTGCAAACCCTGGCCATCTTTCCTTCTGCCTGGAGAGACTTGGATACCGCCTGATGATTTGTCAAGCGCTTAGAGCAACCGCCCTCAATCAGAGCAGAGTGTAAAGAACAGCGTCCTGCCTTCCCACGATCTTCTCGTGAACTTACAGAAAGCAGGCCATTTTGCAGAAAACTAAATAAATGACCGCTTCACAGAATTATTGAGGATTTGTTTAACTTTAGGGGTTTTGCTCGACGACTTGGACCTCCCTCTGCCCCACAGGACACTGGCAGCCGGGGTGAGGTGTGTCTGCCGTCAGTTGCTGGCAGGCAGGACACCCCACAGCTGATTTTCAGTGAATTGGCTTTCAGCAAATTGGTCATTTGGCAAAGCGGTCATTAGGCAAATGGGTCATTTGGCAAATAGGTCGTTTAGTAAATCGGATTTCAACAACCTGCCCTGTGAGATTTCTCTACAGTGAGCACTTTCTTGGGTTAAATGTACATTTCATTTCCATAATTAATATTCACTACTGCCTGGATGGGAAACTTCCCAGGGACCCAGGAGCAGCTGGAATAGCATCTTAATAATCAGGCAATTAAAAACCTTCTGATTTTTTTCAACAGGAGGAGAGATGCAGTGGGCATCGGCTCTCCGAAACACAGCGACAGGTCTTGGGATTGTCACAGGGGTTCTTGCAGTTCTGTTTGTCGCTAGCGTGATATACACAGCCATTCGGCGGAAAAAGAAGTGAGTGGCCTTTGGGTTTCCTGTGGGTGGTGCACAGAGTAATAATCCATTTCAACCACTTCCTGCCATGGGGTGCCCGGCACTTTGAGAACCCAGCAACCAGAGCCAGCTTGGACCCAGGGCTCAGAAGAGCCAGCAGCTTGGTTTAACACTCTTCTGTCACAGTCTCAAAATTCTTGATTTTTAACAAGGACCCTGCCTTTCCATTTTGCACTGCCTTCCCCACCCACCCCACCCCACATTATGCACTGGTTGTAGTTTTCTAGGGCTGCCATAACAGAGCACCATAAACTGGGTGGCTTAAAACAACAGAAATGTATTGTTTCACACAGATCTGAAGGCTGGAAGTCTAAAATCAAGGTGCCGGCAGGGCCATGGTCCCTCTGAAACCTGTAGGGAAGGGTCTTTCCTTGCCTCTTCTAGCCACTGGTGGTCGCCAGCGATCCTTGATGTTCTTTCTCCAATCTCTGCCTGCACTGTCACACAGCAGCCTCCTCCCTGTGTCTCTGTCTTCTAAGGGCACCAGTCATGGGACTTAGGGCTCCCTGTAATCCAATATGATCTCGTTTTAATTATATCTGCAAAGACCCTATTTCCAAATAAAGTCACACTCCTAGGTATCTCTTGGGGGGACATAATTCAACCCATAATATTGGTCCTGCCACCAATCGAAGCATCGTATGATCCCAGTGCACTGCTTTCTGTATCTCAAAAATTTATCACTGGACTGAGCCTCCTGTGTTATTACACCCCATCCTGACCATTCCTCTACTGTAACATAGCATGAGGACCTCCTGAACACTAGAAACTAAGGAAAGTTGGAACTTTACTTAACCTTAACTCTATGTCACAGCCCACATATAACGTAATTTATATTTAACCTATAAAATTATCCTGTAAGTTGAAACATGACCTATAAAGGTCTCTACACCCTGAAGCAACATTTTAGAAAGAAATTAATCGGTCTTTTTTTTACTGAAACCATTAGCCATAGGAGAGATACAGGAAAAACTGCAAGGTACTGATTAAATCGCCATGCCCCCAGCATAATTTATAAAAGGCAACCATTCCATACAGACGCTTTTATTATTGAAATCCCCACATCCAGAAGCTGAATCTTTAACAGAGCTTCCCTCTTGCCACTGGAAGGACCACTGAGATGTGTCCTAATGCTTCTCTCCGTACTAACGCCACCTAGAATTTTACTTGTCATGTTAAACAGGCGTCCGAATCGTCACTTACGCCTGAATGTACCACACCTTTGAGGTTCACAGAACATTGAACATCCTTTCAGGGCCTTGATCCTTCCAGATTCAGACCTGGAATGTGTCACCTTTGTCGCTCCTGAGAGCCCACACGCAAAGATAGTTTTCTTCTGCGTGCAGATCAACGCTGTTGCCCACTCAGGGTCCTTCCCCAATCTGCTTCCCATCTGTGCCATCAGGAAAAGTTGGGCCAGCCTAGGGTTGTTGATATCTTAATATAACATCATACAGTATTACTGTGGCATTGACTATACATGTCCTTTTGCTCCACAGAGGAAAGGTAACTAATAGCTATTATGTGTTCATAGAACAAACCCTATATTTATGAGTTTGATCCATTCCCATTGGTTTTCTCCTACAGGCAGAGAGCTGATCAAAACAACAAAAATGAACCAACACAACTGGCCCAGCTCCCGAGGACATCCTTTTAGGAACAAGACTCAAAGTTCAGACTCATGGTTGTATCCCAGGTGACTCTCAGGACACTGACTAAAGAGGACTTATGCAACATCTCGGAACGAGAAACTATTAATTCCATGTAAAAACACAGCAATAACCACAGCACAGCTTCTTCTCTATTTAAATCAACAGTGTTACAGGAATAAAAGATGAACGATTTTTGTGTCAGATCCTGTGTTAACTTGGTTGTGGAAGAAGCACAACAGATATGAGAGAATAAATACGTTCGATTAGAATTAATTCTCCTCTCTTGTCCTCATAGCTGAGCAGGGCCCTGGTGTTTCTAATCCAAAAGGGGTAATGAGATTTCATTTGTCCTCTCATTTACCTTCTGCAAGTATATTTAACAAATTAGCTCTCAAGACGCCTCTCAGTGGAGTTTTACGAGAGATTTGGGAAGGTAACCGTGTCGACTTCGAACGCAGTTCAAAGTCCAGAGGCAGCACTGGTGAGCTGTGAACTGTCTGCCCTGACTTTCACTCAAGACGTAACAATATTGAACAGAAATAATTATTTTTCTCTTTTCCTCCCCAACCCCACCTCTGTACAACTCCACAACACCCAAGAGCCCTCTTACCCTTTTTTCAGATTCCTTTTTCCCCCAGTGAGAACTCCCACTCAGCTCCATGTGCTCATCACACTTCTGCATTTATCTGTGTGATCATTAGTTCATGAGACCCTGAGCCCCTGGACAGCAGGGACCGCTCCTGGTTTTTCTCACTGGTGCATCCCCAGTGCCTGACAGTGCCGAGCATATAATAAGTGCTTCATAAGTATTTGATGAACAAAAGTCCCTATGAGGTAGGGATAGACCCAAAAGATAGGGGAGCGAGAGCTCCTGTCTTGCATTGTTACCAGAGAAACCCAGATTCTTCCTGCTGGCACAGTGAAGAATTACAAGTCAGCGAGTCTATTAGCATGTAAGCAAAGTTTATTAGTGAATGGGAGAGCAAAAGCCAAGGCGGCTAAAGGCCTGGGTGGCCAGCACCCGAGCAGCAAGAGGCTGTGTGGCCAAAAAGGGGTGGCCAGGGACCTGGTGGCCAGAGGCACCCCTGCCAGAGGCCAAGTGACCAGGGCCCTCCCACCCCCAACCCCAACCCTGTGTGGGAGCCAGGAGCCAAGAGGAGAGACTAAGAAAGTCCTTTGTTCTGAGGACTTCTATAATTGGTGGGGTGGGAGTGAAGAAGTTACATTTTGATTGTTACATTTTTACATTTTAAGGTGGTGCCAGCCTTCCATGAAGACATGACTACCTAAACATAGGTATATGTGGGGGTCTGTTGGCCAGAATCCTTATCTTGCTCTAGACTCTATTTGTTCATTTTGTAGGTGACAGGAGGCAGGCAGTTAACGAAAGCTGTTTATGGGCCCTTTCTTTGGGCACCTCAGACCCTCTCCCCTTCCCCCTTCCAGGCCTTGGGATGAATACACAGTCTCAAGCTTTTCCTTTTCCCAGCTAGTGGAGATGATACACACAGACTTTCAAGGGCTCCCCGCCCCCACACCGCGCACTATAATAGTTTGTGTTGTTTGGGAAGCCTGGCAGCCTTATCCGACCGGGCTCAGGATTACTAAGTCAGGGGTGAGACAAGCTTTTCTTTGCTTTTAGCAAAAGAAAATACTAAGTTCTATATTAAGTTCTTTGTTAGATTGCAATGGTGAAAGCCCTGCCTTTATTTCCCTTCTGGCCACCCATTCCTAGCAGTTACCTAAGTGTTAAAAGGTGTTGCCTGGCAACCAGGGCGCTAGCCACTGGCCAGCAACAGTAGCAAAGTCTCAGGATTCTTACTATGCTATCTCCTGCTACACTGTCACGGAGAGGACATGACCGCAGGTTGACCTGCGGGCGGTTCTGGGCAGTTGGAGGCTCCTCATCCCCTCCCTCCGCTGGCCGCTGTTCCCAAAGTGGGAGCTGATTCTAGGACACCAGTCTTGAGAGAACTGTGGTGTTGAGACCACCTTGATTGGTTACGTGACTGAAGGCCTCTACAGAAATTTTAAAATTCTGGGTAGTGCGGAGACCTGCTGCTGTTGAAGACACCGAAGACAAGACCCTTAAGTAAGCTCCCTTATTAAACCGGCCACCTACCCGTCTGGAGTGGCCTGCCTCGCTTTCTTTTCTCTTTGCACTCCGTGTACCAGCCAGTTTGGAAACCAACACCTTTAATTAAATGCCCTTTTCCAAGGAGAGACAGGGTGACCACGGCCTTAGCCCACGGGCCCTGAGCCTGACAGGCACTCCCACACCCTCGAGGGGCGGGAGGGCTGTCAGGGTCCCTTCTGCCCATACACACAGAGGGGTGGCACTGAAGGGCACAGGGCTAAGATAAAGCCGCAGGGGCAGCCCTTGGCAGAAAGACCCTCAATAAAGGTTCAGGAACAGCGAGAATGATTACCAGAATCTCAGCCTCATCAGACGCTACTAACGAAGTACTTGCTTCTCTGCAAAGCTGCAATCTGGCGCCGCACTCTCACTCCGCCCCGACGATAGTTTGGCTCCACCCCCTCCAACTATAGCCCCACCCCCCAGATCACAAACCTCCCTCGGAGCCCTCCTCCAGGACCCGCCTCGAACCTTCCCCGAATCGCGCCCCCTACAATCCCGCGAAGCCAAGACTGCCTCCCCTACATCACACCCCGGGATCAGAGCTCCGCCTGGCCCCGCCTTGATACCCCCAGCCGTCCGGGGCCGAAAAGCGCCTGGTCCCGCCGCCCCAAACCCCGCCCCGGGTCCCGCGAGCAGCCCGGGGCTCGGCTCAACGCCTTTGGGATCCGCCTCGCTTCCGCCCAGTCTCCCGAGCAACGCCGCGCTCCGCCCCGCCATGGCGCCGGAGGAAAGCGAGGAGACCTCTCGCCTGCTGCAGAGTTTCGAACGCCGCTTCCTGGCGGCGCGCGCGCTGCGCTCGTTCCCCTGGCAGGTGGGCGGCTGGGCGCGCTGAGGGCGACCGGTGGGTGGTGAAGGACTGGTGAGGGAGGCGCTTTGGGCTCCCACCCTCGCCCTCCCCAACACGTGACGTCCTCAGCTTCCTCGGGTGTCAGGATCCGACCTCCGGTCCTCGTCCCCGGGCTCCGCGGAGGGCCGCGCAGTCTGGCGGCGGTGAGTAGGAGGTGCACCTGCGCACCTGCGCACCCCTGGGAAGCCCGCCCTCCACCCCCCTCCTTCCCTGGGCTCTTCCCTTCCTGGGCTGCCTTCGCTGACTTGGGTCCCACGAATTGAAGGAATGCATAGTTTCCTCCCAACTCCCTTTCACTCGGGTTTTTAAGATCATGGGCAGTTCTCAAAAATGTTCATGATTTTTTTTTTAGCCAATTATAATTTTGGCGATTGAGTAACAGCTTTTGTTGCCCATTTAAACAGCGTCCTCAGGACAGCTGGAGATGTGTTTCAATGAGCGCAGTGATCAGGTCACAGACAAACCCCCCACACACATACACACACCTGGGTGTTCTTTCTCATCTATATCATCAGCATTAGACAAAATCGTTTCAGAGGCAGCTTGAGGCGCTTAAGCCTCTGTTGGAAGTGACAGGGAGGTACACAGCTAGCCAGAAAATACAGGAAAGAGGTCTCACCACCCTCCCATCCCGGCCCTGAGGACCTGCCATTGCCGCACAGGCCAGCGTCTAAGCAGCAGCTTCTTTCGCCAAGGGGGAACTGCTAATGACAATGCCTCCTTTACATATCTTGCGCGCTGAGCTCACTGGGGTGACTTGCGCATCTTAAGGGGTGGAGGTTTGTCCTTTGTATTTTATTGATGTAAACCATTTAGCATTCTGAGAGCTCATTTCCAATCAGACAGGAATGTGTACACTTTTTAACCCAAAATTTAGACGTTTAATAGCAGTGTGTGGGGGACCCAATTCCATATCAACTAGGATTGTTCACATGAGATGAGAGCATACTCTAGACCGGGACCATACTAAATGCACACTTAGGCTGTCCCACAGCATCCAAGTGGTGGGCACTGTTACCGTCACTGTGCTTGACCACGCAGATTGTTTGACTGGAAAAGAAGCAGAGTGCAGCCGTGGAGAGCTCAGACCTGGGACAAGCGGGCCTGCCTGCTTGGAGTCCTGGCCCAATCCCACACAATCTGTGTGACCTTGGGCAAGTGACTGCATACCTCTGGGCCCTCGTTTTTTGTTGTTTTCTTTATTAGTAGTAAAACAGGAGATAAAAAATGCTTAATTCATAGGGTTGTTGTCAGGAGTACATGAGAATGAGGTACGTGAGGCAGTGCCTGGCTCACGGTAAGTGGATGTGAGTGTTAGCTAGTATTTTTATCCCGTCACCAAGTGTTTACTGAATGCCTTCCATGAGCCAGGCACCAGGACCAGCAGCTTAATGATGAGGACCTACTCAGATGGGAGAGCCAGAGAAAAAAGCACATAAATGAATAAGCAAGAAAACACCAGGGGATGACAGTGACTATAAAGTCAATAAAACAAGGACATGTATCATCAAAGTAGGGAAGTCAGGGAAGGCCTCCCAGAGGGGACATTTGAGCCAGAACCTGAAGAGTGAAGCAGCAGGCTGTGGGAAGTCTTGGGGAGCAGGGAGTGCAAAGGTTCTCTGCTAGGGAGAGCAAGCTGCTACCAGAAGTCCCAGTGTGGCTGCAGTGGCATGAGCAGGGATGCGGTACGGATGGTGGCAGATGAGCTGAGAGACAGAGGCCAGGGCCAGGTCTTGTAGGTCTTTTAGTGGGTGATAAGTTGCTCTGGAGAAATGAAGTGATTTGCCCAGTGTCACACACCAGCCGGGCAGTCAGCCTGATTCTGGGGCCTGAGCTCACTACCGAGCTGGAGTCTGCTGTAGGAAAGGACAGTATATATAGCTGGCCCAGGCAGCTGCACATTCAGTATGTCCACTTTAACTTGGGTGTCAAGTCCGATGCAAGCCCATCAGGTGCTGATGTCTGACTATAATCCCTGACTGTCAGTTCAGCCACGGAGGTTGTCTGTGACCCATGCAAGGCTTAGCAGCCAGAGCTAATGCAAACCAAGAATCTGTCTCCTGACATTCTTTCTGCAACTCATCCAGGTGTAACCTGGGACTTGTCAAGGGCAGGCTTTCAGCGCCTGTAGCTTCCACTTCCGATTGGCCCCAGGTCCCCGGGGAGAGATCACTTAGCACTTTGCCAGCATGTCCTGATACATGTTTAATGTTGCTGTGAAAATGCCCTTGAGATTTCTCTCTCTTCCACTGTGTCTCCAAATAGAGCCTAGAAGAGAAATTAAGGCACTCGGGTTCTGAGCTGCTGCTGGATATTTTGCAGAAGGTAAGAATCACAGGATCCAGGGGCATGTCGCCAGCCTCCTCACTTGCCCGTGACAGGAGTGAAGTGGGCGTGCTTGTATGCTTTGAAAAGAAAGACACTGCATTTGGGTGGTAGCACCTCAGGGAGCTCTGGCCCTTTGGTTTTCTTGGATGAAGATATCAGAATATACAAAAATCCACTTGAGAGGAGGGAATCTGGGGGATGATTTTTGAACTGTCTATAGAGAAAACAGATGATAGCTGTTGGAACTTCGAGCATTTGCTAACTGTCTAGAGACTTCTTTACATTTAAGGAAAAACTAAGGATGTGAGTGAGTCTTGCCCACTTGTGTCTCCTTTCTAGATATAGATGGGCCCCCGCTTTTCGGAGGTGACTTTTGGGTTCTCAGGCACATGTGGGTGAGGGTATATATGGAACCAGCACTCTTCCCGGGCCCGGCCCTAGCCTGCCAGGCCATGTGGATCAGGTGCAGATCGCACTGCACCTGGCTCTCTACCCTCTGAAGGGTCATGGACCCTTCTCAAACCCACAGGACTCTCCCCTAGAAAAAAAAAGCATGAGAATACATTTGCATATAAATTCAGGGAAGTCACAGACTCTCCCCCTACCACTAAGCCCATCCAAGGATCCCAGATTAAGAATTCCTGTGTGGAGGGTGAGCCAGGAGTATCCATCTGACCACCAGGTGGAGAAGATGGAGCTGTAGCTAGAGAGGACCTCCAGGGCAATCTAGTGTTCAGTACTGTGAGCTCAGAGATGTCCAAGCTCATTGTTCATTATCTTGTAGCCTACTCTTGATTCTCACCCCACCTAACAAAACACCAGCCAACTAGAAAGCCCCTTGAGCAGTGTGTGGGTATTTTATTGCCATTGGGTAAAATATGTCCCTCTAGCCAAGAGGGCCCTGTAACCTGGCCTCCGCTCTCATTCTTCCTGTCACCCTGCCCCCCTTCCCAAAACGCCAGGCTGTGGCCGCCTTGGATCCTGCATAAACTGTTCCCTCTGCCTGGTTCTCGCTCCCCTGCTCTTTGATTCTCTAGGTTTCCTCTGAATTATCTCCCCTGAGAGCCCCTTGCCCCTCCTCCACATCCCAGGCAGAAGCCCCATCTTCCTCTGTTTTGGCGGTCATAGCATTCATCACAGTCTGGCTCCTGCTCATCTCCTTTGCCCACGGTGTGAGCTCCAGGAGGACAGGTGCCAAATCTGCCTCGTTCCCACCATTTGGGCTTTTGCCTCTTCCACAGAGCCAGACGGTCCCACACTTGTCCTTTCTACAAACTCTAATTCGTGCTGGCTGCCCTGGGAAGGGTTGTGTCTTAGTCCATTCCAGTTGCTATAGCAGAACGCCATGGCCTAGGCGGCTTATAAACAATAGGAGTTTATTTCTCACAGTTTGGGAGACTGGGAAGTCCAAGATCAAGGTGCCAGCAGGTTCAGTGTCTAGTGAAGGTCTGCAACCTGGTTCATAGAAGGCCATCTTTTCATTGTGTCTTCATATGGTAGAAGGCACAAAGGGCCTCTGTGGTCTGTCTCGTAGAAGCACTAAACACTTTCATGGGGACTCCACCTCCATGACCTAATCACCTCCTAAAGTCCCTACATCATAATACCATTGCATTGGGTGGTAGATTTAGCATAGGAATTTGGGGAGACACAGACGTCCAGTCGATAGCAGGGTGTTAGCTTAGTTCCATATGCCCCATGGTCCTGCCCCAAATGGGCATGAGAAATACTGCCACAGTCTGTGCTGCTGTAGTAGGGAATTTTTTTTAGGAAAGGACTTATTCTTGAGACTGTTTCAGATGCATGAGGATCACCTGGAGCCGGAACCCCTGTGTCTGTGTATGTCTTTGCAGAGGGATCTGGTAACTGGGGTTTGTCCTGTATTCAGTTAAAGCCCGTGGGAGACTTAAGGCCGGGTCTCTCCAGCAACTCACATGTGTCCTTTTTCACAGACCGTGAAACATCCTCTGTGCGTGAAGCATCCACCGTCAGTAAAGTATGCCCGGTGCTTTCTCTCGGAGCTCATCAGAAAGGTGAGCAGTGGGCACTGTCTCTCCAGTAGCCACATAGTGTCTGGGACTTGGCTGGCTCTCCAGAAGGGGCCCTCTGCCCTTCTTTGTCTGTTGCAGCTCAGATCTGTCCTATGCCCTTTGCCTGCTCTGCAAACCCCCTTTTGGCAGCTGCTCCCTGGGCAACAGTCTGCCAGCTGGGTTCCACCAATGGAAGGCGTAGGAAAGGAAAAGCCAGGGTATTGCTTCCTCTCTGCCTCAAGGCATCTCTGGCAGCCCCTGCATCTCCTCTGTGGTCCCTGTGCAAGTTCCCATTCCTATGGGGCAGCCCTGAGCACTCTATCACTCCCACTTTCTCCCTCTGCTCTGCCACCTGAGAGGTGTTGGCGGTTTCCTGCTGCTGCCAGTCTCTGTATTGCTGTATTGCCCCCATTGGAGGTTTTAGGTCTTGCAATGCCTGTATAACTAGTCCCCCTTATTACTGCCTTCTCTCCAATGAATCTACCTGGAATGGCTCTTTTCCTGACTGATACTGCATGGATTTTAAGGGTGAGCCCAAATTCACTGAGCTTCACCTTAGACTGGACTTCAGAAAGGCAGTTCCTCAGTGGTCAGTAGCAGGCCCAATGTGTCCAGCCTCTGAATAGAAGGGCCGTGCCTCACCCAGGCTTAGTACATGGAGTGGTCCGGGCTTTTCCATTACTTCTCACCAGCACAGTGCAGCTAGAGTCACCAGCAGGTCTCCCTCATACCACCCGGAGAAGCGAGGCCCCCTGATGCTGCCCCGCCCCACCCCCATGGGGCACAGGACAGGGGGTTGCCCACCGATGAAGCCATACCCTGAAACGTGGAGTGCCCGTCCTGCGGCTTTTGCCTGGGCCCACTTGAAGCACCATTTGTTCTTTCCACACAGGGCATCTGATCGAAGGGCAGAGCTCTCTGTCCCTGTCGCACGGCAGCTCTTGTGCAATGCCACTTCCGCTGCCCTAGACTACAGCTGGCCCTCCCCCTCCCCCTCTCTACACCTCTTTGAGATACCCAGGTCCCCCCACCGAGTGAATGTTTTATCTGTCAGGTGGCCCGTATTATGTTAATCCATCCCGAACTGCCCCTTCAAATTTGGTGAAAATCCTCCAGCCATTTTTGGAAGTCAGAGTAAAAGCAAATAGGACCTTGTTTGATTCATGAGGGTCACGTTACTGCTCTTGCTGAAGCTCTCGCTCCACCCACGCCCAGCACGAAGCTGTCCACGAGGAGCCTTCGGACGAGCTGTACGAGGCATTGGCGGAGGTCCTGACAGCGGAGGAGCCCACTGAGTGCCGCCGGACCTATCTGCTGGTAGGAGCCACGCTGGTAGGAGCTTTCTCCCCACACAGGCTGGACGCTCGCCTTTGCACAGAGCTAAAACTCAGGCTCCAGTCAGCCTCCCGTGGGTTCATATCCTGACTCGTCAGCTCTGTGGTCTTAGATGGAGTCAGGTTTACCTCCCTGAGCCTGTTTCTTCATCTGTAAATCTAGCACTTTGACAAATAATAGTACCTATCTGATGGGGGTGGCTGGGAGTTAAATTAGCTAATGCACGGTATTTGCACAGCAGGGACCAGGTGCTCAGTGTCCAATAAATACTTGATGGGTGGATGTCATAGGGCAGCAGCCACTTCCCACTCTCCCCACGCTCCCCGCCACCAGCCTCACCAGCCTAGGCCAGTGCCCTGGCCTTCTGACTGGTCTTCCAGCTTCTTGCCCTGCAAAAGTTCTTTCTGCACACAACAGCCAGAGGGATCTTGGAAGTTTTTGTTTGTCTGTTTTTAACCTTTTACTCTAAAATAAAACATAGATACAGAAAACCACACCAAAGAAGTATACGGCTTATTGCGTCATTGCAAGGCAGCCACCATGGTAACCACCACTCCAGTCAAGGGACAGAACTTTGGCAGCCACCCCTCAAGGCCCCCGTCTGACCTATCCCCATCCCAGCCCCCTGTCCCTGCAAAAGTAACCACCATCTTCCTTTCAGACTAATCACCCTGAGGTTTTATCACTGCCCTGTCCACCTCGGGACACTAGCATTTTGTCTTAGCTGTTAACTAGGTGTGGCCTGAAGTCTCCCTTCATCTGCAGGCACCCTGCCTCCATCCCAGCTCTTTCTTTCCTGGCAAAGCCTCCTTTGAACAGCCCCGGTGGTTTTGCGTAGGCAGCTTTTCACAGGCTGGCTTTTGGTTGCTCACACGTGGTTGCTATTCAACTTGTTCCTCCATCCTCAGTTTCCCGAAAATTGGTGTCTGGAGCCATAGGCCCACACAGATTCATGTCTGATTGCTTTGCCAAGAACACAATATGGAATTCTAGGAGGCACATCACATCTGTGTTTCATCCTTTTAATGATAGTGGTTATGGATGCCCAAATGTTAGACTCATTTATTTACCAGAGGATACCACAGGGGGATTTCCTGGTTCTGTCATTTTGTTTTCATTCATTAGCCAGAGAAATTTTATAAGGAGGTGCCTCCCTCCGTCCATTATCTGTTTACTCATGGGTACAACTTGTGGAGAAAAGGCAGGGTACAGGCCTGACCTTTCCTTCTCAAGACAGTGAATTCGTTGCCTGTCCTCCCCAGACAGGGTTCGATCCGTGCAAATTATGCCCCTATTAAGGCTTCAAATGTCCTATTTTGAGCCTCTTCAAGTAGGTTTCTGAGCCCTTTTGACATTACGCTAATAGTTTTCTTGCTTTGTTTTTTTTGTCAAGCTTTTCCAGATTCACCTTGTATATTTCCTTACCCAGACCTGGAATCAGCCATGTCTTCAACAAGCCCTAGTTTCTTTTAGTGAGAAATGATATTTAGAGACCCCAGTCTGGGCATTAGGGTGCTCACTGCTACAGTGTAGGTCTTTCCAGTGGACAGACTGGGATGTGAGTGGTGATCCGTGTACCCCTACTTTTTATGATAGACTCCCTCATAAGTCCATATCGATGTTTCTGATTCAAAATCAGAACTGCAGGGTTTCACTCAACCTTTTCATGGTGCATCTGTGTCTCCTTTCTCCTACACTGGAACGCTGGTTCAGAAGAACACAGGGGATAATGCTAAGATATCCCTCAACTCCCTATTTGCTTTATCCCATAATACTGAAGCGGGTCTCAGAGCAATAGTGCTAACCCTATGCACCAATTACGGTTACTGAAAACAGGGAACAACTTTTGTATGTACGACCCCATTCTCCCTCGTTTTGTTTGTTCGTTTGTTGCCACGCTGTAACTACACTGCCATCCTAAAGGAATTACATAGGGTTACCACAAACTTAGCAGTTTATGCAACATAAATTGTATTGTCTTATAATTCTCTAGGTCACAAGTCTGGTGGGTTCTGCTGGTTTCTCTTCTTTGAGACTCACAGGACTAAAACCAAGGTGTCCGCCGGGCTGGGCCCTTGAGCAGCACCTGCTTCCAGGCTCATGCAGGTCATTGGCACAGTTTTTGTTTCCTGTGGCTGCAGGACCCAGGTTCCATTTCCTTGCTGGCTCTTGGCTGGGGGTTGCTCTCAGCTTCCAAAGGCCGCCCCTTGTTCCCTGGCTCATGGCCCCTTCATTGTCAAAGCCAGCAACAGTAGGTCAAGTCCCTCTTGCAGTTTAAATCTCTCCTGCCTCTTTTTCCTCTGCTTCTCTCCATCTTCAGCCAGGAAAAAATGCTCTGCTTTTAAGGGTTCAGATGATGAAATTGATCCCACCCAGATAATCCAGGATAATTTCTCCATCTCAAGTTGTGAAACCTTCAGCACATCTCAGAGTCCCTTTGCCATGTAACGTGACACAGTCACAGGGTCAGGGTTAGGGCTTAGGTATTTCTGACCTGGCACACATTCCATAATCTCTTTCTTTCCGATCTGTATATTTGTAGAGCCCCCCCTCAATCCACACACTGAGGTCTCTCTAGCCATTTTGGTTTTCTGAAGTTCATTCTTTAGTAGATTCTTTACAGAGGGCTTCTGGCATTGACCTTGGTGGAGTTCTTACATGTTGATACAGTTTGAGCCATTTACTCTTGAGTCCTGACTCACATTTTCTCTCTTGAGTCTCTTAAATATGTTTGTCCAGTTTCTTTGGCATACAGCATTGCTGTAGGAAAGCCTAATGATAATCTAGTTTTCTCTCCCATGTAGGTGTGCTACGTGCCCTTTTCTCTGAGATGGTCAGAGGGTTTTCTCTGTAAAGTTTGGGGGTTTTGCTAGACTGTGTCCTGAGGTGATTGTTCGGGGCCAGCGGGCTCAGGTGCGGTGTGCGCTCCTTCAGTATTACTTCAGGTCTTTTTGTTTTCTCAGGAGCGCTTTCTTGAGTTATAATTTTTAGCATTTGTTTAGTTTTAGTACCTAAAAATGGGTAGCTTAAACAAAAGAAATTCATCATCTTATAGTTCTGGAAACTACAACTCCAAAATCAAGGTGTCGACAGGGTTACAAGGGAAGGCTGTGTTCCAGGCCTTGTCCTCGGCTCAGCCGGCTTCTCTGTCTCTTCACGTCACTGTCCCTCTGTGGTGTTTCAGTGTCCCAGTTTCCTCTTTTTATGAGGACTCAGTGATAATGGGTTAGGACCCACCCCAGTGACCTTATTTTAACTTGATTCCCTCCTACCTGTTGTGATTTTTTTCCTCTTTAACACCAAGTCCCTGTCTTCTGGTAGCTGGGTTACTCTCTCTCCCTGTCTACACCCAGCCTTCCGGGGACTCAGTCACACTCTCCGAGAGCACAGCCATCATTTCCCATGGCACCACCGGCCTGGTCACGTGGAATGCCGCGCTCTACCTTGCAGAATGGGCCCTAGAGAACCCAGCAGCTTTCACTCACAGGTAACCTTGGGCACAGGGCAGGGCCCTGAGGCTGGTTTGCCTCGTCACAATTGCGGACACATGTCCCCCTCTCTTACTCAGGACAGTCTTAGAGCTCGGCAGTGGAGCCGGCCTCACAGGGCTGGTCATCTGCAAAATGTGCCGTCCTAGAGCATATATCTTCAGCGACTGTCACAGCCACGTCCTCGAGCAGCTCCGAGGGAACGTCCTTCTCAATGGCTTCTCGCTGGAGCCAGATGCTGCCGCCCCAGCGCAGCACCCGGGACACAACACCCATAACTCAGAGAGCCCCGTGGTGACAGTGGAACAGCTGGACTGGGACGTTGTGACAGTCCCGCAGCTCGCTGCCCTCCAGCCAGACATCATCCTCGCAGCAGGTACTGCTCAGCCCTGGCCACTGAAGCCTGCGGCTTCCCTATTGCTGCCCCCAGCTCTCAGTTCCGGGAAGGGGACCATGGCCTCTGCGGGGTCAGAGGGGGTAGTGATGAGACTTCGAAAGGGTTACTGTGAACCTCCAGGGTGATAGGGTGTACCTGATGGGTGCCCTAAAGCCACAGCCCTCCTGTTGAAGAAAACGGCGCTCCTGTTGTAAGTGGTCCCATCAGATAAATGAACCTGACTCCCCAGCAGGGCCTGGGATGACAGAAAAGGCCCCCGGCTGCCAAGCCAGTCTGACCTATTAGCCAGACCACAGGTGAGTAGACAGACTTTTACGTCCCTCTCCAGCAGCCTGGAGGGGGCCACTCAGTTGCCATCTAGAACCTAAATCAGATAGCTAGAGCATCTTCGTATGGGGCATGGGGGAAGCGGCCATGGCAGCCTTGTCCTTTCAGTCCACAAAGACCACAGTTTTCCCAGGACCGGGCCTGATGCCACTGTGTGTCGTGGGCACCCACCATAGGCTGAGGGTCCAACTGCAGTGGGGGCTGAGTCAGGAAAGGAGCTCTGAGTGGCCCCACTGCTGTCAGCACTGGCTTCCCTCTGCTCTGGGTCATCACCACACGTTTGCATGTCCCTGAGAAGAGTCCCTGAGTGTTTCTGTCCTGGGTGCTTACCCCACAGAGGGGACTACTCACTTCCAGTGCAAGGACAGGGTCCTTAAGAGAAGGGGCGTTTGGCTTGAAAACTAACAGGCCCCTCATCCTCTGCCAAGCTGACCCGTCCCCTATCTGGCTGACAACAGTGTGCCTCCGGTCCTGGGCCACAGCCCTGAGGCCCACAGAGACACAGTGGCCAGAATGCAGAGCCTGAGCAGCACACCCCAAGGCGGCACCCGTCCCTGCAAGCCTGGCTGTCAGGAACAAGCTTGTTCCCCCGCACCGCAGAGAGCAAAGCAACAGGCCAGTGGACTCAGGAAGTCTGAAGCAGACTCGGGGTTTGCTTTATTAAGCGTCTGCTGTATAGGCCATGGGCAAACAATTGATTTTTTTTTAAGGAACACAATGAGTCCTAGATATTTTTCAGTTGTTGTATTGCTTCTCAGCAGCGTTTGTTCTCTCCTAGGATTTTCTTTTTTTACCAAATAATTTTCTTTCCATCTAATAGAACTGCTGCTTCCCCGGCCCTTGCCCCACTGCCAAGGCTGGCACAACCCAGCGTCGATTCTGGGGTCCCGAATCCTAGAGGGAGTGCCGTCAGTAACCTGGGGTTTTCATTGCAGATGTGCTGTATTGCCCGGACATCATCCTGTCCCTGGTCAGGGTCCTGCAGAGGCTGTCTGCTTGCCGGAAGGGTGAGCGGGCTCTCGACGCCTACATTGCCTTCACCATCCGCAACCCAGAGACATGCCAGCTCTTCGCCACCGAGCTAGGTGAGCCCCGGGACCCCAGGACAGGCTGCTGTCTTGGAGAGGCCATCTGGGCCTGCCTCCAGTGAGGCAGAAGTCAGGGCAGTGAACACATGGGCCCTAAAGACAAACTAGGAAGCCCTGACAACTCCTACCCTGAAGGTCAGCAAAGCAGGCAGGGCCAGAGGGTGGGCTCTGGGGAAATGGAGGCAACTCACACCGTGATCCTGGAGGGCTGAGACCAGCAGCCCTACCGTGTTTAGAGCAGGTTTCCAGAGCCTTTTGGCCTGTTTCATTGTCTGTAAAGTGGAAGGGATGGCGGATGCCAATAGGTGTCAGGGTAGACGAGATTCAGGCCACACGGCAGTTAGGCACAGGCTCTGGAGGTGGATCCCACCACCCGCCCTGGTGGGGCTCAGCTGTCACTGCCTCCGGGTCATCTGTACAGCAGCAACATCCACTGGAGAGGTGGAACAGAACCCGGCTCATGGGGGACACTCAGGAAAACGGTAGCTGCTATTACTGGGTTAAGCACCCAGTAAATGGAAGAACAAGGGGTAACTTTAGAGAAGGGGGAGGAGCCTGCCATTTACAGCCCTGAATTGACATTGCTGTGGGTCAGGCACTATCTCCTCAGACCTGACATGTGCCAGCCCCTCTACCAGCTGGAAGGGGTGTGCTGTCATCTTCCAGGTCACCCATGGAAACACCAGGTGTAGAGAGGCTACGTAACCACCCTAGCTCCAAGGACTACAGCCAGGCAGCCAGCTTCTGCTCTCAACCCCTAACCCCACCCCACGACCCAACCACATGCCAGGCCCAACCGGCCTTCCAACTCAAAACCAGCAGTGGAGGACCCATCTGCCCCAACACCGCCCCCCCACCAGGCAGAGCCCCACCTGCAGGAGCCGCTGCTGACAGACAGACACAAACCACCCAGAGGCCTGCCCACATGTGCTAACGTCCCACTGGCAGAGTGCTGTGCAGCCTCGAAAAAGAATGAAGTCCTTCAGATACTCATGGGTAAAAATATCAATATATTTTATTTTTTAAGCATTTTTTATTTTTCAATTACAGTTGACATGCAGTATCATACTAGTTACAGGTGTGCAGCCCCATGGTTACACAGTGGTCACCCCAATGACTCTGGTACCCATCTGACGCCCTAAGTGGTTACAGTATTACCGACTCCACTCCCTACGCTGCACTTCACGTGCCCCGGCTGTCCTGTAACTGCCACACTGTACTTCTCAGTCTCCTCACCTTTCCCACCCATAGCCCTCACCCTCCTCCCATCGTTTGGCAAACGTCAAAATCTACAACATACCTTAAGTGAAGAAAGCAAAGTGCCAAAAAACAATATAGTATGAGCCCATTCTTATTTAAAAAATAATCACCTTTATATTAAAATTCACATGGGAGAAAATCTGGAGGAATATATAATAGTTAACAGTTGTTATACTTGGATGGCAGGATTATACATGCTTCTACACTTTTATGTCTCACATTTCCTTTTAAATATTAATTTTTCATTCATAAAAAACTGACGATAAAATGAACCTTGCCAGCGGCTCTTGGACACCTGCGCTCAAGAAGAGGACAGGAGCCCCTTCAGGGGCATGTCCAGATTTTGTGAGGAGGCACCAGGCTGAGCAAGTTCAAATCTTGGCTCCACCTGAGCTGCACCTGGTGACAGGGTGGAGGACAGGTGCAGAGCGCTACAGGGAACCAAGACAGGCCGTGACCTTTCACAGATGGGTACGGCCCGATGGGCAGAGGCAGCAAACCTGGCTGTCATGAGCTCTTTAAAAACACGATTCCTGGTCCTGCTTCTGGAGGCTGCTTCTAGGTGTCTGGATGGGGCTTGAAAATCTGGTTTGTAACCCCACCCCCCCCTGCAGCCCCGCACTCAGAGTGGTGTCCTGTCCCCGAACCCCACCAACCTGTGACACGTATGCTCTGTTTCCAGGCCAGGCTGGGATCTCATGGGAAGCAGTGCCTCATCACAACCAAAAATTATTTCCCTATGAAGAGCACTCGGAGATGGCAATTCTGAAACTAATGTTGTAGATTTACAACAAATGTTTTTGAAAATAACCATGAAAATTATCGCCTGGGAAAAAGTTTTTATCGGGGAAATGCTGATAAAACTTTCATTGGACTTAAATGTTTGAAGAATGTTAAATTCTGAATCAGGAACCACAAACTATGTTCTAATAAAACATAAACTGTTCAGGCGTGGGGCTGCCCCTTTCTTTCAGCCATTCTGGTTCATAAGCAAATCACCGGAAATCAGAAATGAAAATTTTGGCTCAGAGGTAAGCATTCCATTGTAAAAGCACGCATCAGGTATGTTTCCTCCATCCCGGACAATATTCAGGACACAACAGAGCAGATGCTGAGAAAGGCACACACCAGGAGACAGAAACAGGGACCAAGTGATGCTGAACAGGCCACAGGCAAATAACAGAAAAGTAAAAAACGGGGGGAAAGAACAGACTCAAAGAGGAGAGGAGAGGAAAGAGGGGAGTGACATGGGCCACCAAAGAAGGAACCAGGCTGAACCAGCTTCCTGGGCCACAAAGTCCTGGTCATTAAAATAACTTCATTCGAGTCCAGGCACTGGCACTTCTTCAGCGTGTCTGGTAAAGCTGTGTCTAGCCGCCTGGAGGTGCCAGACCCCACATCCCCCATACACAGAGGGCGCGTTAGCCTCACGTGTGGTCCTGCGGGCTCCCCTCACGGGGTTTGAGGTGTGAGGCAGATACCTCCTCTCCCGGCTTCTAAGATGTGGGACTCACGCTACAGTGCCCTGGGAAGAAATCCTTAACAAATCTCTCCCCTTACCCATCCCAATCACCCGAACTCTTACCTTTGATAATGCATGAAGAGCGGTGAAATGCTTTTTCACAGACTTCCCTTGACAATTTACACGGGGAGCGAGCACTTCACTTGGTAGACAGCCGTCTCCCATCTTATTAAAAATTCCAGTTCGGGCCCTTTGGTCTGAGCTTTCCCCGTTTCTGACCTGTGTTAATGTTGTTGACTGTGATGGCCCAGGGCACACGACAATCTGCTACGCACACAGGCCCACAGACTGGCTGGCGGGAGGTGTTTAAATCATTCTCAGAAAAGACAACTGACTACAGCGAGTGCTGGGACTTCAACAGGCTCTGTGTGGAGTGGACCTCCCAAAACTGGAGGCTCAGAGAGCGCCGCCAGCCTGAGAAAAACATCTCCCACAGGTGTGCGGCTAAATGTTCCCAAGGTGGGAAGCCATCTATACCAGCACCAATTAAATGAAAGCTTTCTTGCTGCCTTCACCAATCTGTCCTGAACTGAGACTGTGTTTGGCAACTTAGAAATGACCATAGGATTTTTTTATTGTCCAAAAACGTCGTGAAACTGCCAGAGTTTGCCTCTTCAATGAAGTTTAAAGGAAAGTAGGGAAATAAATAACTTCATTCCACAGGCCGCAGGTGCTGCTGTCCTTTCAACTATTGTCCACTGGGAGGCGCTGCTCTAAACAGTTTGCCCAGGGACTGGGCAGCAACTGAGAGTCTGGAGGAGGGAAGTGAGTCGGGTTTCTGGTAAGAAGCGAAGGAGAGGAGAGAGGGATTGGCATCAGCATCAGGGTCTCCCCTTTCATGACACTCAGCACCAGGACATGCTCCGGGGCGTTCAGTCTTTGGACCAAGGAGTCGTGTCCATAAGCAAAGGGAGAACTCTCTGTTTCCAGTTATCATCCCAACGAAGCTGTTCAGACTCCCGAAGGTTCTTCCGGAACTGGTTCAGTTTGCCAGAAGGATCAGGAAACTTTGAAAAAAGCATCTAGAAGAAAAAAAAGACAAAAACTTCCCTCATCGCTGCTTACCCCGCCCCTCTTTCCCAGCAGCCTGGGCCCCTGCCACACCCCAAACACCAGCTGCCAGGCCAGTGATTCTGAAACCCTTCCTCTGCCCGCACTACAGTGCCAGCTGGCCTAGCTTCCACCCTCAGCCTGCTGAACTGGTCTCAGACATCTCCGACCCCGACATCCTCGACCTAGCAAGCCCCCTCCTGCACCAAGCATTCTAGAGCCCTCGCGCACCAGCCACGCTCCATCTCCTCTGTCCTTGACAGCTCAGCCACGCTGCAGTGTTACCCATCCACACACTGACCTGCAGTAGCCCCCTGCCTCTGCCGTGCTATTCCTGCCACCAAGAACATCCACCCCTCAGCCTCTGCCCAGCACCATCCAGCCCACGGGCTGGGAACCAGGCAATGTCTGCATTCTTTCCAGTTTTGCTAAACTAAGATGTCTGCAAACTACAGCCTGTGGGCCAAATTTGGCCTTCCATCTGTCTTTGTAAATAAAGTTTTATTGAAACAGAGTCGCACCACAGATTTTTCTAGCTGGGCCTTTCCAGAAAGTTTGCCACCCATGGTCTCAACTGTCAAAAATATTGATATATTACTTCTTGTAATAAGAAATAAGTACCCTTTGAAGATTCCCACCCATCTTGCAAGGCTGGCTTAGGAAGCTCCCTTCACTCCTCACTCTCCCTCCTGATACCCAGTCGCTCCCTAAGTAACATACACGGTCCACCTGTGCACCAGCACCTGCGTGGGAGAAGCCCCACAAACCAGACAGCAGGTGGGGTAGACCTTAATTCCCCCGAGCCCACTGAGGCCCAGCCTCGGGGACCACACTTCCCTCCTGTTGCTTTTCACCCAGACCCAGCACAGGCCCACCAGGCTGCAGGAGCGAGGAATCCAGGAGCGTGGCTCTGCCAGCCTCCAAACCCTGCGAGCCCGGCATGGGGGCAGATGTGGCTACCTGTAGCTGAGCTGCCAGTTCCTCTGAGTCCTTGAAGACCAGGCCATTTTCCTCATGTTTCACAAGCTCATGTAAGCTGCAGAGACAATCGAGGGAGGCCTGGAGAAGAGCTGCCTGGAGAAGAAACCACAACCCCACGGTGCCCACCCAGACCCCCACACCACCACTCCCCACCCACGGGCTAAGCTAGGGGTTAGGAACAGTCAGTCTGGTTCCGATGAATCTGTTCTTAGATTTGACATCTGAATAGAAAATAGTCCTGGGAGGATGCATATCAAAACCCCAAACGAATGTGGGGACAGGGGCAGGGAACGGGGATCTGGGCCTCTGCTGCTCCATGCTCTCTCCAGTGAGAATGTGCTCAGTGGGCTCTGCATTTTTAATCTTAATCGCACAGCAGAGAAACAAGGTAAAAGGCAACTGGAGGTAGGCTCAGCACGTGAAGGGTGACTTTTCTGGGTAGCACAGCGTGTAGAGCTCAGCTCATGCAAGGGTCTAACACCCTGATTTCTTGTTCAGAGGCTGGCCCCTCAGCCCAGGGAGGGCACTGTCTCTAGAGCCTCTTCCAACACTGCCCTCCAAACGCTCATCTTCGCCAGGAAGAGTGGAGACAGAGAATTACACTCATTTAACTGATCTGAATCCATGTAAATGAGCTCAGACAACAGAGGCCGAGAGAGAAATAAAATCATGTAAATTGTGTGGGCAATTCCAGCCCCTACTTTATCCTTTGAGCACAAGCCCCAAGTTGATTATTTAGGACACGTAGTTTTTGTTCAACATGAGCTCTGAGCGGGAGCAACTCCTACAGCAGGACCTCGCCCATCTGAGAGGACTCCTACTCCCCAGGGCCACCTGGCTAAGCTGCACAGATCGGGAGGTGGCGCCTTTCTAAGGGGCAGCTCTGACCAACCACACTGGTTCCCCCCAGCTGCTGGTTTGAAAACCTAACTCCTAATTCTAGTAAGATTCAGTTTCCACTCCTACCACCGGAAGTTCACAGCGCACACGGGCAGGCAGCATCCAAACATGTCCACCACCTTCATGGGCAGGTCCAGGCCACTGGAGGACTTGTGCAGGCAGACGCCCAGGTCTGCTGACCCTGCAGGGTAGGGGGGCTGTCAGAGCACTGGCCGGGGCTCCCTTTGACCTCACCTGCTGCAAGGACTGTGTGGATCGGCGCCTCTGACGGGGAATTGAAAGTGGAAAGCACTCCCCACCCCACATACAACTGGCTGGAGTTGGCCGAGCAGCCTGGTGCAGGGCAGGGGGTCACAGCAGTGTCCACTCCTGGCCACTCAGCCCTATCTGAAAACTACCTGCCTATCATTACCATTTTTATTTAAACTGACTCCCTTTTTCTACTTAGCCACAATTTATTTTAAAAGACTCCACAGCAATTATGCTTACTGGGGTCAGAGTTTCTGCTTGGGGTGATGAAACTGTTTTGGAAACACAGTGATGGTGGCTGTACAACACTGTGAATGTGATTCATGCCACTGAGTTGTATCTACACCGAAAAATGGAAACATAGTTAAAACGGCAAACTTTGTTATCACAATAATTAGAAAAAGAACCCACAGCAGACTCAACAGAAAACCAGCTTTCACTCCGAAAGTAAAGCCAAATAAACAACTTCACATCACTAAATACTAGCTGGAAAGGCCTGCCTACCAAAGGCTCCCTGCCCAGGACTGCTTACTGGCTACTGGAAGAGGAGGCCTTAGGGACGTATCAGTACCAAGCCAACGCTTCCTCCCCAGAGCAGTGAAGACGGGAAGAGGAGGAGGGAAGGGCATCCTCACTGGGACAGTCAGCACAGTTCCGCGTGTCACCTCTGCACTGCCCCCCACATCTGGTGAAGAATGGGCCCCAACCTAAGCCCAGCCGAGCCCTTCTGCCCAAGCAGAAGAGCAGGACTGAATGGAGGGCGTGGAGGCTGAGGACAAAACCCTCTCAGAGTCCCTTGGCCAACAGCTCTTGAGCTCACCAGGCAAGGGGGAGCTGGCGCTCCTCCGACAGGTTCCTGGCAGGCGGCATCTACCTACCCCAGGTGGCTTCCGGAGCAGGCCCATGGCAGGGCCCAACCCAGCCTGAGGCCTTTGTTGTGTGTGGCCCTTGTGATGAGAATGGCTTGTAATTTTTAAAGGGTTGTAAAAACAAATATGCAACAGAGACCAGTACAATATTTACAATCTGGCCATTTTTGTAAAAAGTCAGTCCCCTAGCCCTAAAGTATTCCCTTTAAAATCTCAGCCCTCTCCCTGCAGGCCCCCTGCCAGCTGTTCTTACCTAGAAGCAGGGGGTAATCCTCAGCCTCCAGCCATGGGGTACAGACCTGGATGTGCTGGAAATGCTTCTGGTCAATGAGGCGGCTATAGTACTCCTTCAGAGGCCCTTTGCCTTGTGGAGAAAATCGGGAGTCACTGCACTGGGCACATCTCTGACTCCTCCATGGCCCCAACCCTAAGAAGCCCCTCGAAGGTGTGAGCAGGGGGCCCACACCCTACAGCTCCCATCAAGCCCCTATCCAACCCCTTCCAGAAATCCCCGCCCAGGGGCGTGCACCCTGACCGCAGCGGCCATGGCCATCTGCACCCAACAAGCTGTGACAGGATAAACTCTGACTAGGCACCAGAATGCCAACCAGACACAGCTTCTCACAGACTGCTCCTGTGCCCAGCCAGGCGCCCCAGGTGGCATGGCCTGCTCAGTGGGCGCCTGCCACCCTGGGAGCCCAGGGGCCAGGAGGAGGGGAGTGTACAAGGTGGGACAGCTGGCCCAGGACCCTCCTCCTCTGACTATAGCTCCCTGCTTCTCTCACCAGTAGGCGACTCTGGAAGCAGTTTTATGGCAGACAGTGACCTCTTTATTTAAAAAAAATTAAAAATAAAAAGCCTGCAAACCACTGCAGAAGTGAAAAGCTCATTATCTCTGAATGTACTGACATTCAAATCTAGACTCCACGCCCTGCCATGAGGTCCCGCTGAGCCCCAGCTTCACCCTCTGTCGAATGTGCGTAGAAATCTTACGTCAGAGAGCTGCCATGAGGATTAAGGAGAGAAGGGGCTTTACGTGCGTAGGAAAGGCACCCAAGGCAGGTGCCTTCCCCCTTCTCCACTGCCCCCACCTAAACAGAGGAACATGGAGGGTCCCAGACAGGTACCTGTTATCACACAGACCAGAGAAGGAAAACTTTCCCCATTCAGGATCCGCTGTTCAAACTCTGTTTAAGAAAATAAGTACTCGATAATCAGGATTATCTACTCAGGTGAGAGAAGGAATGAGGGGAGGGCGAGGGGAGGGCGAGGGGAGGGACACCTTCCAGACACAGATCCCTCTCCCGGAGGTGGCACTTCAGATCAAAGGCCTGGTCACTCAGTGACCCAAATGGGAACTCAGAGCCGCCCCCTCCACCACCCAAGTGCTCAGGCTGACCCACCCTCCAACCCTAGGGGCAGGAACACCCTGCGCAGAACACCATGCAAGGCTCAGTGAGCACCTCACAGCTCAACAGCCCCGACAAGCCCAGCTCCTGATCACAGCCACACACCTACTTTCTAATGCTGCCAGCAAGACGGAGAAATCTTCATCCTCTACAAGAAAAGAGAGCTAAGTGTCATGGCTGGTTTCTAGATGCCTCCCTGCCCAGCTCAACGCCCTCCTCTTTCTGATCAGGACCTTAGGGCACCCCAAGTACATGTGGGCACAGGCCCAGAAGGGATGAGAATGTAGGCTCAGAATGGTGCCTGTACAAGCCCCAAATGCCCAGAAGGGACCCGAGACCTGTCCAGCTAGTGCTGCTGACCAACAGAGCTGGCCGCCTGTGAAGACGTGTCACCATCCCGCTTCCAGCATCCTGCTCCGTGAAGGCCGACCTCTCCGTGGCCGGGTCCAAGGGTTCTGAGCTGAAGAAGCAGAGACAGAGCCTGTGAGATGCCACAGAGCAGGCCCACAGGCCCCAGGATGGCTGTCTCCCACCAGAGTGAGGCCCAGAGGCTCCCCAAGGTCAGGGTATGGCCACGTCAGAAACACTGAGCTGACCCTACTACCCTAGGCCTGTGCATACACATGAGCCTTGCGTTCTGTATCAATATCTATTTGTTGCTAGATGCTGAGGTCACAACAGCAGACAAGACCAACTCAGCCCCTGTCTTCACCAGCTTACTGTTCTTATCATTCCCTCAACTTAGGATGAGGAAGCTGTGACCTCCCAACTGGCTGCCAGGTTACTGAAAGGAGCAAACAACTCCAAGGGCCTCACATCTGTGAGACATCCCACAGAACACACAGGTCCACAGACCCCACCATAGGGTCAGGAACCGCAGGGAGGAGGGTAAAGATGACTACAGCCTTGCGCAGGGCAAACGTTTCCTCAAATGGCCAGAGAATAAATACTTCAGGCTCTGGGGGCCATTCGGTCTCTTGCAAAACTCAGCTCTGCTGTTGTAGTGTGAAAGCAGCCATGGGCAATGCATAAATGAATGAGGGTGCGGCATTCCAATAAAACTTTATTTATGAACAGGCAGTGGGCCCGCAACCAGTTAGCCAAACTGTGTCCAATAAAACTTTATTTATGAACAGGCAGTGGGCCCACAACCAGTTAGCCAAACTGTGGATTACTGGATTCCCAGGTCTGCAGCGAAGAGACAGGGGAGAAGCCAGGACAGCAGCAAACACAAGAGGAGAGAGAAGACAGGAGACCTACCTGGCCCTGAATGCAGAGTAAGTGCGGCCCAGCTTCATAAAGAGCCTGTGCTGCAGGTCCAAGGGCGTCTCTTTAAAGAAAGATGCTGGCTTGTCGTAGACAGTCACAGCTCTGCAATGAGATCATTGAATGGCTTTAGGAGGGGTGGAAAATGGCCTAAGGAAAAGAAGACCCAGGAGGATCCGGAAAAAGAAGGACACTTGGGGGATTCACGTTTCAGACAATGACAATAAGAAATTATGAATGACTTAGGGAAGCACAGAGAAAAAAACTGGGTGGGAAAGAAACTCCAGCCTCCTCCTCCCTCAGCTTCCCACCCCCCCAGGCCCCTGGGTACTTCCAGATGCCTCGCCAACTTGGCACAGCAGGCACTGCAGCTGGGTCAACCCATGCTGGGACCCCTCGCTCCCCCCACCAAGGTCCCTACTTGATGCCCCAGTTCTCTGCCAGGTCTTCCCGCATCTCATTGGTCACACACAGGTTCAGGTGGGAGAGGCGCCCACAAAGCTTCTCGTACCTGAAAAGACATATCGTTGGTCAGCCTGGAGCCCTGGGCTAGGCCCAATGACCATAACCATCACGTGACTCAAAACCTTCGGATACAGAAGCTGCAGAGCTGGGCTCTCCCAAATCAGGTCACTAGCAAGGCAAATTAATCAGGGTTTGTACTATCTGAGTTCGACCTGTGCTATTATTTCTTTCACACCTTTCTTTACATTGTATCACTTTTTAGCTTAAATAGAAATACTTTCAAAGGAAAACATGTATCACTATAGAAGGGAAAATCCACTATCTCTTGCCATAGAAATAAGATACATAATGAAGTCTCCATTATTAAATTTTAGCCACACTGCGCTGTTCCCTGCAAAGACTGAGGCTGAGGATGCTTCCAATGTGTTACATAGGGAGTTTAGCAAATGTTAGAGAGGCTTTAACAACAGATTAGCTCCAAACTGACTTGCGACCTGATGGCAGGGCAGAACTGAAAGAAAACTGGAAAGGGGAAAGTAGTGACTCCAGATTAACATCTTGGTGTATCACGGCTTGTTCCTAACTCAGGATGCAAAGGAAGCTCCGGAACTGGATGGCCTGGGACTGAATTTTGGTCCTCACACTTAGCTGTGGGGCAAGAGACATAATGGTTCTCAGCCTCGGCTTCCTGGCTTGTAAGAGGCAGGCATGTAGACTAAATGAGATAAAGGCCTTGGCCTGAGCCTGGCATGCAGCAGCAAGTGCTCAGCAATTGCTGCTGCCACAGCCACCGTTACCACCGTTGAGGAAAGGCCCATCAGGGGACAGGCCGAAGCTGATGGCCTGAGGCTTCGAGTCCCCACCAAGGCAGGTGTTATGCATTGGGTGGGGCTCAGAACAGACCAACTCTTCCTGCTCCAGGTCAAACCTGCCACCACAGGCCCTTCTCCCCTCTCCCTGTCTCATCCACTGTAGGCCTGTGTCCCTATTTTCCAGCAGCGGCCCCAGTTTTTACTTGGGGATCTGGTCTGAGTGCACCTGGACCCCAGCTCTTGCAACACAGCACTTGTCCAAAGCCTGAGACAATGGGGTACTACAGCTCCCAGTGTCAGTGCAAAGGTCATAGGATGGCGGGTAAGCAGGCGCCAATCAGAAGCTCGCTCTCTCCACTGAGCTTGACGGGGTGAAGCTAAAAGCAAGGGGAACTCCCAGAACCTGAGAAATAACTCCAAGAGGGAATATGGGAAGAGAGATGAGAGAGGTCCTGATGACACCCTTTTTGAGCTCAAAGTCAGCCATTTCTCTGGACTTTTCTGCTTCCTGAGCCAACAGACGGCCTCCTGCCCTGACTGGTGTGGCTCGGTGGGCTGGGCATCATCCTGCAGACCAAAATGTCAACGATCCAATTCCCAGTCAGGGCACATGCCTGGGTTGTGGGCCGGCAACCCAAGTTAGGATGTGTGCAGGCGGCAACCAATCAATGTTTCTCTCCCTCTCTTTCTCCCTCTCTTCCTCTCTCCCTAAAAAATAAATAAAATCTTTCAAAAAAATTGATGCCCTCCTTTGCTTGGGCCTATTTCCATCACTTTTAACCAGCATCAGCCAGGATCCCCAGCCCAGCCCTTTCCCCACAGACAATACAAGGAACCAGCTTCATTGAGTCTCTGCACAGGCCCTTCTTCCTACCACATTAAAGGGAAGGTGTCTGCACCATCCTCCCAGACCCTCACCACTTGGCCAGCAGAACAAGGTAGTGGTTGGGGCCATGCACCAGACCCATAACGGAGTAGCCATAGTTGTGCCAGTCAATGACGAGCTTGCTCCCACAGAGGCAGCCCACAAACCAGCAGACAGCAATAGCAGGTAGGCCCGGGGGGTTCTGGGAAAAGGAAAGACTTGAATGATGAGGAGGAAACCAGACCATCATTGACATAAAAGAAACAACCTGAAAAGTCCAAGATCATCAACAATCAGGGAGACAAAAAATGGAACAAGGAGGTGCATCAAGTTAGGTGGAAATTAAAACACCTAACAAGAGGCAGTGATGGTACATATGTGTGGGAAGAGCCATCCCATCCCCTTGGGTGAAAGATAAATTGGCCCAACCTTACTCTAGGACTATCCAGTAGCACACCACATTTTAAAGTGCATGAGTTCTGCCCCAGCTTGTGTGGCTCAGTGGATTGAGCAACAGCCTGTGAACCAAGGGGTCGCTGGTTCAATTCCCAGTCACAGCACATGCCTAGGTTGTGGGCCAGGTCCCCAATAGGGGGTGCCAAGAGGCAACCACACATTGATGTTTTTCTCCCTCTCTTTCTCCTTTCCTTCCCCTCTCTCTAAAAATAAATAAATAAAAATTTTTAAATAAATAAATGAAGTGCATGAATTTTGACCCCTCTGGACTCACATAAAAAAACATATGTTCACTGATGCCCTTTGCCACACTATTTGTAAAAGAAAAAAAAATTAAGAATCTGAGTGTCTATTAACATGAGACTAAATAAATACATTAGGGTACATCAGCCAATTAAAAGAAGGTGCTTCTATATATTAAAAAATGAAGGGAAGAGGTTAAGAGCTTAACTCCAGAACCAGACTGACTACCTAGTTCAAATCCTGTCCCTAGCCCTTCCTAGCTCTGTGACAGTGAGCTACTCACTGAATTTCTCTGGGTGTAGGTCACCTCATTTCTAAAATGTAAGTAATATAAGAACCTACTTCTTGGGATTGTTGTGAGTGATTAAATAATGTAATCATGTAAAACACTTAGGTGTAATAAGTACAGTGTAAGACTTATCTGTAATAACACAGAAAAATACACTAGGTGGGTACCATAAGTAGAATGGATACACACCATAGACTCCAACTCTGTGCTTATAAGTTTATACACACACATACATGCAATTTAGTTACCAACTTGTACATTTTTAAAGGCTGAAATGTAAAGAAAACTGTTAACAGTGATTCTCACAGAAAGAAGCAGGGCTGACATACACCTGGAGAAAGATGTAGGTTGCTGGCTCCCTGCACATCAACTTCCACAGCAAGTGCACCGCCTGAAACACAACTTTGACCCCGTACTCAAGAACGCGCGGCCCAGCTGCAAGTCAGAAAACAGATGTCACTACCGAAGGAGTCCCTGGCAATTTGCAGCCCTCTCCCCAACACACACCCCAATTTAGAGGAATATGGAGTTGACTGTGTCCTACCTGCAAGTCTCTGAAGTTCTGTCAAAGGCACAATCCGAATTCTGTCGCTCTGCAAGAGCTCATGGTGGGGTCTGGAGTCTGAAAAGAATGTCCCCTTTAATGAACCAGGCAGGGCAATCTAACTTCAAGTCAGATGATCCACCAGCTCAGACAAAATCGTGGAGAGAATTTTGGAAAACAGGCCTTTTCCTATTTTCCTGTTTGTAGCCCACTGTTCCTCAATAGCCAAAACAGAGAAGGAGGCCAACTGTCCAGATTCCACTAGACTGCCCATAGAGGGAGGGCCCGAATCTTAACCACCTTTACATAACACAATACCTGGCACACAGTAGGCCATCAAACTGACCTAGATTCCTTGGATGGTGGAATTATCTCATCACAGGGGGAACCCTATTAAGTCCCACTCCACCCCCCTCACCTTGGAGCAGACTCTAAACAGGGACCAAATGCAAAGAATGTTATTACCGCTTTTCCCTGATAGCAAATTGAACTACTCTTTAACTAAAGATGTCAACTTGGAGGAAGATGGAAGAACGGACGCGCCTGACCCTGCACACGGAGTGAAAAAGCTGGACCTGCTGGGCAAATGAAAAACATCTCCTGCCTGCAGCGCTCTGCATGCGAGTAAAGCAGAGGAGACAGGCTGCCTGTCTCCTCAGACACAGCCTGACAAGAGCAGCCTCAGGAATGCGGTTACCAGTACTCGCCCTGGAGTCACGAGCAAGGGCGTTCCGGTCCTTCCTCCCACTAACTAGGGGGACTGAAACTAAGCAATGAGTTCATTCAGCTTGGCACTGTCCTAGCATATGGCAGGCGCTCGATTAGGCTGTTCCTAGACACCCACCCCCAGACACTGGGCAGAAACCTGGCAACAGTTTTCCAGTCTGGAAGAACTGCCCGAGAGAGGAGAGAGAAAAGGGGCGCCCTCACCCCACCCCCGGCTCCTCTGGGGTGAGCAAAGCTGCGAGAGCTGCCTTCTTCCCAGGTCCTCGGCACTCACTGCAGAATCCAAGAAGGGTCACGGAGAAGCCACGCTGAGCCAATGCCAGTGCGTGGTACTGCATGCGGGGGCTGCGGCCCACATCGCCCAGCACCACTACGACCACGTGCTGGGGCGAACGCCCCCGCCGCCAGCGTTTCCACGAGATCAGCAGCAGCAGCAGCAGCAGCAGCAGCAGCAGCAGCAGCAGCAGCAGCAGCGAGAAGCACAGGGACAACGCCAGCAATTCCACACGAGAGGCAGCCATCTTGGCGGACGGGCTTCAGTCACGTGAGCGCGTTTCCGCCCGCCGGCGCGCGGTCCGTGCGCCACCGAGGGTGGATCCCCCAGGGGGGCGGAGAAAAGGCAGGCGGGGGCGTGGTTTCCTGAGTGGCAGCCCCGGAACCCAGGAAGAGTCCCTGAGGTCCTAGAATTAGTCGTATTCAGGTAAAGCTTTTATCATGTGGGGATCTAGGAGCATTTTATTTCAAAATTTTAAGATAATTTCAAAATAGTGAGACAGCAATCACACATGGATGTTTCCCTCTCCCTTCTGTCTAAAAATAAACTAAATAAAATCTTTAAATTATATATATAGGAAGAATCTCATAATCATAATCTTGAGAAACGAGGCCAGACACCAAAAAGTAAAGGCTGGCTGGTTCCATGTCTGTAAGGTGAAAAGTAATCTTTGATTTTTCGGCTCTCAGACCCGCCTGAGATACTTCTGGAAGTTAACGTCAAGAAGTTAACATCGCGACAGTCGCCCAGGGAGAAGCCCAAACCTAATCAGACTGGGAAAACTACATTTGTGGAACTTCATGTGGTGAATTTGAGAAGCTTGTAGCCACCTTGGTTGTTGAAGTCCATCCCCTCTTGTTTCACACGGGCAGGGTGCCTATCAAGCTCAGTGTGGGATACAGCAGGCCAGAAGTTGCGCCCGCTGAGCCACGGCTATGCCTCCAAGCCCAGAGCGCCATCATAGGGTTTGATTTAACTTCGACAGCTACTTCGAAGAGCGTGCCTATCTGACAGAGACCTGGCATGGGTGTGTGAAAACATCCCCATCGTGTTGTGTGGCAACCAAGTGGACAGCAAAGTTAAGGCAAAATCAATCTTCTTCCACCAGAAGAGTCTTTAGTACTATGATACTTCTGCCAAAAGTAACTCCAACTCTGAGAGGCCCTTCCTCTGGCTTGCTAGAAAACTAGTTGAAGACCCTGACTTAGAGTTTGTCACCTAGCCTGTTCTTGCACCACCAGAGGTTGTCAAGCACCCGGCTTTGGCAGCACAATCTAGATTCTGGAGGTTGCCCAGACCGCCACGTCCTGGATGAGGATGACGCCCTGGGAGAAAGGCGAGCTGGAGGCCAGCATCACCAGAAGTCTAGTTTTATAGGCAGCTGTCCTGTGAGGATGTCAGCGCTGCGGCCTGCTTGCCACTTCACTATATAGCTAAGCAAAAGTGTGCTTGACTTTCGGGATTCTGAAGGAGATGAATGGGCTTCAGAGTGAATGTGGCAGTAAAAGAAGAAACCTTCATTTTTTGGACCTGCACATTTAGCTGTTTTGGAATACAGTTGTTTCTTTATTGAGTTTCAAACACAAAACTGGGGCAGTCACATCACAATGTTCAGTGGTGAAACCTTGTATAGTTTACTGTCATTCCCATTCCTTTTTGTTTAGAATCAGAACAAAGTTGTATTTCAATTTTCTAAAAATAAAACAATCTTTGCCGTTAGAAGTCAGGGGAATGACCTGAGTGGAGAGTCAGGAAGCGAGTGGAGGGGCCAGTGGGGAGCTGGGGGTGGGGGCAGCCGTGTTCTCCCTCTTGGTCTGGGTGTTCCTAACAGTGTGTTCCATTTGGGAAAATTCATCCAGCAGCAAACTTATTTGTTTTTTAAGATGTGTGATGTACTGAATAGAACATTTAAAATACAGAAATAAAGGAAAGAGGAAAGGACAAAGAAGAAAGTAAAAAACCATAATGATTTTAAGTATCCATAGTATTGAGGGAAAATTTCCCCAGACACTCCAATTTTACCTCCCAAAACAGCCACATGACAGAGTTAGCGTGTGGCCCTGCAACAGCCTTTGACTTTGAAAGGGGTCCCCTTGCTGACAAACATTGAGAGCATGTTGGTGAAGCCACCCCCACTGCCCCCACCTTAGGAGCTGCCCCAGAATCTGCAGAGCACCCAGCGCAGCCACCCTCAGACCTGCCTCGCCCAGTTACATGTGCCCCAAAGAGA
Organism: Desmodus rotundus; assembly: GCF_022682495.2. Classification (NCBI taxonomy): domain Eukaryota; kingdom Metazoa; phylum Chordata; class Mammalia; order Chiroptera; family Phyllostomidae; genus Desmodus; species Desmodus rotundus. Next base: position 101,878,181 of record NC_071387.1, on the reverse strand, counting down.
TAAGAACCTGGACAGGTCAGTGCCCACTGGACAGGGCTGGTGTGTTTCCCAGTGACCCCAGCCCTTGGCACACTTCTCATTTGATTCTCACAGTAGCCCTATGACTCCCGTTTTTGCAGATAAGGACACTGAAGGTCACACCATTAATAACTGTATGGCAGAGACAGCACTTGAAACCTGAGCTTAAGAGGGGAAGGAAGGACAAGTAAATATATATACAGATGGAAGGGATGGACAGACAGACACTGTGGGCAACCTCATTATTCCCTCAGTTACCACCGAGGCTCCTCCTGCCTTAATACATGTGCCCTGACCACCCTGTCCACCGCCTTTTGTAGGAAAGGGCCGGGATCTAGAGACCTCAGCTTCATTGGTTCCTTGATCTTGAACAAGTCACTTTCAATCAATTGGCTTTCCTGACCTGTAAATTAAAGCAGGGAACTTCATATCTCAGAGAACCCCCCTTGTTCTGATAATCTAAGAGGATAAGGACCAGGCACCACGGTTTTCACAAACTGAGAGTAAATACCTACCTACGGAAGATGAAACCCGGATTGGAAAAGAAGTTGGGAATGTTTTTTCTAGGGAGAGGAGCAAGGTGCCTGCCAGCCAGCCCTTCTTATCCTGCTTGCCCCATTGATATTCATCACACATGAAACTCACTCCTTCCAAAGGTCAGGAGGTCATTGTTTCCCCTTCCAGACATGGGAGGTGGACCCTGGCAGGATTACCTGATGCTGGACACGTTGACTCAGGAACTGGTATCCCTGTACCACTTGATACTAACTCCGAGATAGAGGGTCACAATATGTCACTTACAGCCATGACTGGTGTGGCTCAGTGGGCTGGGCGTCATCCCACAGACCAAAAGGTCACAGGTTTCATCCCTGGTCAGGGCACATGCCTGGGTTTCAGCAGGTCCCCTGTTGGGGGTGTGTGAGAGGCAAGCTATTGGTGTTTCTCTCCCACATCAATGTTTCTCTCCCTCTCTTTCTCCATCCCTTCCCCTCTGTATAAAAATAAATAAATAGTCCTGGCTGGTGAGGCTCAGTGGATTGAATGGCTGTGCACTGAATGGTTGCTGGTTCAATTCCCAGTGAGGGCACATGCCTGGGTCACAGGCCAGGTCCCCAGTTGGGGGTGTGTGAGAGGCAACCACATGATTCTCCCACATTGATATTTCTCTCCCTCTCTTTCTCCCTCCTTCCCCCTCTCTCTAAAAATAAATATATAAAATAGTCTAAAATAAAAATAAATAAAATATTTTTAAAAAGAAATAACAGCTTTAAAAAAATAAAAGTAAGTCACTTAGCCCCCTCAGAGCCAAAGAAATGATGATAATGACAAGCTTCACCTGGAACATTCATTCTCAATGGTACACTCAAGAGGGCAAAAAATGTTTCTTGGGAAGCAAAGAAAAGCTTACACTTTTATGTAAAAGCCCAGATACACACAGTACATAAACCAATGTACAGTATATCTGCAGAATTAAAATTCCATGGGAGTTCCACACAAAAACTGGTGCATGAGGAGCCTTCATACATCACTGGTGGGAATGTAAAATGGTGCAGCCACTGTGGAAAATAGTTTGGCAGTGCCTCAATAGTTAAACATACAGCATACCACATGACCCAGCGATTGCTCCTAGGTATACATCCACGAGAATGGAAGGGTTTCAAACAAAAACGGACGAATGAATGTTTATGCCAACATTATTCACAATGACAGAAAGGCGGAAACAACTCAAACGTCCATCAGCCAATGAATGGGTAAAGTGTGATTCATCCACACAATGGAATAACATTCAGCCACAAAAAGGAATGAAATACTGACTCGTGCTTCGGCACGGATGAACTCGAGAATGTCATGCTGCCGAAACCTCGCACTGTTCTTTCCAACTGGGACCCGGCACACCGGCTCCCGCGAAAAGGAGAAGGGCCCTTCCGCCATCAACGAGACAGTGGCCAGAGAACACACCATCAGCATTCACAAGCGCATCCATGGAGTGGGGTTCAAGAAGCGTGCCCCTCTGGCACTCGAAGAGGTCCAGAAATTTGCCGCGAAGAATATTGGAACTCCAGACGTACGCATTGGCATCAGGCTCAACAAAGCCATCAGGCCGAAGGAATCAAAAATGCCCCACACCGTATCCGGGTACAGTTGTCCAGAAAACATAATGAGGATGAAGATTCACCAAACTGTATACTTTGGTTCACCTACGTACTTGTCCCCGCTTTCAAAAATCTACAAAGAGTTAATGTGGATGAGAACCAACCGCTGATTGTCGCATAAAGGTATAAAAGTGCCACACAAAGAAAGAGAAAAGGTTGTGCTAAATGAAGGAAGTCAGACACAAAAGGTCATGTTTGGTATGAGTCCGTTTCCTGAAAAGTCCAGAATAGGCAAACCCATAGGAATGGGAAGTAGATCAGTGGGCTGCACGGGGCAGAGGGCTGAGGGTGGGGGCGGTGAGGAGTGGCTGCTGATGGGTATGGCGTTTCCTTTGGCACTGATGAAAATATTCAAGAATAAGACACTGTTGGGGGCCGCACGACTTTGTGAATATACTTCCAGAGATGCTGCCTGTACACTTTAAAGGGGTGAATTTTATAGTATGTGGATTATATCTCAATAAATTTATTATTCTTAAATGTTCAGGAAAAAATGACTAAAAGGCTGAGAGTCAGAGATGTGGGGAAGGGCAAGAATGAAATTAAAAAGTTGAGAAACCCTGACCCAGAGCCTGCCCACAGGAGCATCGAAGGCACATTCGTGTAGTGGTATTTTTGGTATTTTTACAGACCCGTAATCTCTTAACTGCAGCCCCGGGGCCAGGTACATTTCTGAACTCAGAATTTGGGGGGGTTAGAAAGGTAATATGGAGTGTATGCACGCGACAGCCGGGCAAGGTTTGGGGCGGCACCCAGTGAACCCCACTGAAATGCACACGCGCTTTCCCATGGAGTGGCTCCCTCAGGCTCCGCGTCCCCGCCCAGCACAGAAGCACGGGCAGCATCGGGCTCTGAAATGCAGCTGGCCAGGGCTGAAATGTGCCCTGAGTGTAAACCCCCCCAGATTTCAAAGACTTCATATGAGAAAAATAATATTTTAAAAAGAATGTAAAAAATTAGTCAGTTTTTATTGATTGCAAGTTGAAAAGGTAATATTTTGGATCTACTAGATTAAATAAAATAGATCATTAAAATTCATTTCACCTGCTTCTCACTTTTTTTTTTTTTTGCTTCTCACTTTTTTTAAAGATTTTATGTATTTACCTTTAGAGAGAGAGGAAGGGAGGGAGGAAGAGAGGGAGAGAAGCATCAATATGTGAGAGATGCATCCATCAGTTGCCTCTCAGACCCCCCCCCACTGGGGACCTGGCCCACAACCCAGGCACGTGCCCTGACTGGGAATCAAACTGGTGACCCTTTGGTTCGCCTGGTGGTGCTAAATCCATTGAGCCACACCAGCCAGGGCTGCTTCTTAGCTTTTTTTTAAAGTGGCTACTACAAAATGTGTAAGTGACCACATGGCTTATTTTTGTGGCTCATATTCTGTTTCTACTGGACAGGTGCTGCCCTAAGGAATCTTCCATCACTTGGGCAGGTGTGCCCTCAAATGAGTTTATTCCAAATTTATTTTTTTAAAAAAAACAACTCTGTGTGTCAGTGCTTTGGGATTTCCGAATTGTAATTGCAATCGCTAGATCAGAGATGTAGCCTGTGGGCATGGAAAGCGGGTGAGAAAGAAAGGGTGGGAGACCCTCCTCTCCTCAGCCCAGGGCCAGCTGGCTCCACTTCCAGACCTGGCCTGATGCCCCTCCCCTTCCCCTCCCCGCAGCCCTGCTCCAATCAGCCCCCTGCGGCTGCCCTTCCCAGAGCCCTCTGTCCAGACCAACCCAGCTGCTGGGTCAGCCCTGCCCAGCCACTCCTCTGCAGCTCTTCAGGGGTAAGGGGAGGAGGATGTAGGAACAGGTGGGAGGGGGTGTTGGCCTGGGCTGAAGCACTCTACCAGCCTCAAGCAGAAACCAGCCATGTCCAGCCTGGGGCTCCTGCTCCTGCTCTTGCTGCTGGCACCACCGCTGTGGTCCTCCTCATTGCCACCGCTAGACACACCAGAGGGCAAGGCCACCATCGCTGGCCTCATCCTCTCAGCACTGGAGAGAGCCACCTCCTTCTTGAAGAAGAGGCTGCCTGAAATCAACCTGGATGGCGTGGTGGGGTTCCGGGTGCTGGAAGGTGGGTGTGCTCTCCTTCCCCAGGACTAGCCGTCTGGAAAACCAGTTCTCAGCCTGTCACCTGCCTGCTCTGAACCTCTGGGACTTGGCCACCTTCTGGTTTTACTTCAAGGAAAGAGGGGTAGGGGGTGACTTGCTGCTGTTGGGTGGCTGGGGGCCCTGCTCTTACCACAGTTTTTAGAAGCAGGAAGGATTCAAAGGCCACATGGGAAAAGTTAGGAAATTATTATTTTCCCAGGAGGAAGTGATCCATTTGACAGTCCCTCCCTCCTGACATGCCACGAACAAGGTGGGCAGAGGGTGTGTGCCCTTGGAAGGGGTATGTATGGGAGGGTGGCCATGGAAAAAACCGAGGACCCCAAAGGTCGGTTCCAGCCCCAGCCCCGCCCACTTCTAGCCAAAGCCACCTGGAGGCTCTGAGAAAATAGCCAAGTGCTTGTTCAGCTTGGAGAAATATAAGATCCCCAAGGAGGGGACTGGAGGCAGGCCAAGGAAAACAGGGAGCCAACCCACACACACCCCATGAGTTGCAGTAGGCCCCTCCCCACAGGCCACCCTAAGTGACAAAGGGCCAACTGGGTGTCAGCCTGGCGCTCTGGCTGGCCCCTCTCTGCGTTGCCAGTGTAGCTTTCCGCACACCAGGACTCCAGGTCCCCGCAGGAGGAGGGGCTCTGGGGCAAAGACAGCTCCTTTCCTTCTGGCCGCCGCCGCCATTCTCTCCTACCACTGCAGGGCCACTGCTAGTCTGTCCACAGGGCACCTTCGTGAGAATTAGAAAAAGGCTCCCCCTTCCTCAAGTCACTTCACTGCCATCTGCTGGAAAATTGTCGTCACACGTGTACAAACCTGGGACAGGACTGTGTGTTGTCCTCGGCAGCTTGTTCAACTGTACCAGGTTCTTCGCCCTGCACTCCACTGCCTCGCTGTTCTCTCCTGTGTAGCAGCCCTAAGTCTCCCGAACTAATACTAACAGCTGCACTTTATGAAGCGCTTGCTTTGCACTATGGACAATGCTAAGTCCTTTCATGCATTAGCTCAAGTAAATCCTTTTCTTTTTCAACTTAGAGAGTTTACTCAGAAACTTACAGAGGTAGTAGGAGTGAGCCGGCTGAGCTGTGTAGGCTCAGGAAACAAGTTACAGAAGCAAAAGAAAGGCCCGTGGAGCTTAGAAGAAAGAAAGGCAGAGGCAAGGCACCTGGGAGGAAGAAAAGTAGGAAGAGAAAGGTGTGGCATGCTCCCAAGAGGCAGAGCACACCTCAATTAATTCTTATAACCCCTTCCTCCAAGAAGTAAGGACTATCATTATCTCCATTTTACAGATGAAGAAAGTGAAGTGGAGAGAAATTAAATGACTCTTGTTACCCAACACAATAGCGTTAGTCAGAATATGACCCCACCCCGCCCCCATATATCTTAGCCACCCAAAACCTTCTCACTCTGGCCCCATCCCCATCACCCAGCTGAGCCCCACAGAGGCCTAATTTCCAATAAGCTCAGCGAATTCTTTCCCCTCAGGAGCTGGAGGGGGCCGAGAGACTCGGTAGGCGTTACATCTCAGGATCTTTTTTCCTATCCACGTGGCTTGTCCGATGGTGGAATGAGTGCACTCTGTTCCCTCCCAGTGCAGCTAAATGGTGTGCAGAAGGAGTGGGCCCGGGACCCCCAGCTGCAGCCACCCAGCTTGCGTGTGGGGAAGCTGGCCCAAAAGCTGGCACTTCTCCTCCACAGATCCATCTTCTACCTCAAGCTGAGTGATCCCCAGTACCTAACAGGTAATGGTACGGGGTGGATCCCGTTTCTTCAGAAACACAGCCTCTGGGGACGTTTACGGAAATAACCCAGTGTGGCTACTGTGATGCAGAGGCAGGGTCCGGGACAGCTGGTAACCTTAACTGACTGAGTCCTGTCGGGCCAAGTGCGCCACAGGCTGCCCCTGGGGAATGTCTGTTCTGCCTGACTTCAGACTGAGACAGTCTCTCCCGCCCACATAGCGGGGGTGGAAAGTGGGAACGTGTCTGTCGTCGCCTCTCATTTGTTCAACTTGTGTCCAGGCTTGGAGACCTTCATCCTAGACCACCTGGCGTGGGGGGTAGGAATCTAAATGGTAATCCAGCCCTTTGCACGGCAAATATTAGAGTCCCTCTTGTGCCTTAGAAAGCTAATAGTTTGTTCTCCTAGTCAGCCTTAAATTACCTACCCTAACAAGGGCCCCGTCCATTAAGCCTGGCCTGACTGCTCGAGGGGTAGGGAGTGGGGATTATAAAACCAGTCCATCCTGCTCAGGACTCACGAGGTACGTCAGGCCCCACTGCTCTTGACCACAGCCCAGCCCTCCCCAGCCCTGGCCTGGCTCTCTGCAGGGCAGATCCTCCACCCTCTCCCAGGCCTGGTCCCCAAGACCCTCCCAGTTCGTGTCATCCTAAAGAAGTCCCTCGACTGGGTATCTCTGTTGTAAGAGCTTCACTTTCTAACTGAGCTGAAGGAACCAGCTAACCCTCTTTATCCATCTCAAGCTAAATCCATGGATGCAGTGGATTTAGCCAAAACCTGTCCCAACAACACTGTTCTAGTAGTATTTTAATAGTTTTGTTTAGAAAAAGAACCTCGAGTGTTTCAAACGTGAGGCCCAACCAGCAGGCAAGGCTTAGAGCCCTGAGCAGACACCGTGTGTGGTCAGGGATGCCCAGGGAGGCTCACCTAGTTCCTTGGCTCTGAGCCACAGGAGCCTGGGGCGGGGGGCGGGGGGGGGGGGGGGGGGGTTGGTAAGCATAGCGTGGCTCACTGCTCCTGGGGCTCTTTCCCACCCACTTCTCTCTGCCAGAGTTCCAGCCCACCATCCAGCTCGGATTTTGGAAGCTCCCACATGTCTGGACACACACCAACGCCTCCATGGTGTACCCCACGCTTGAACCCCAGGACTTCTTCTCGGAGGAACAAAGTGACTTGTGCCTGGTGCAGCTGCTGGGAACTGGGTGGGTTCCCTATACTTGCCCCGCTTCCCAAAAACCCAAAAGCTCATTGTTTCCATCAGTGCTCCTGTTCAACTAACTACCCAAACCCTCAAGGGTTTATACAATACCAGGAGCAGCCTCCCAGAGCCACCCTGACACCTCCCTCTCCCAGCCCCATCACATGTGAGTTGGCTCCCACTCTCCACCCAAGGCTGCCCTCCTCGTCCAACCACCCCCCACCTCTGCACTCCCACCCTCACCTCCTGGCTAGTCTCCCCACACCAGAGGGATGTTGTCAAAAACCACACCTGAACACCGCACCCCCTGTATGAAGCTTCTTCCTATTGTTCTCAGGACAAAGCCTTACGTCCTACTGCCCTTCCAGATCCCCAGGCCCCAGTGGTCCAACCCTGAGTGGCACTCTCCCACATAAGTCCATCCCTTTGCCAAGAATACGCCTCTACGGGGTCTCCTCCCATCCCACCTGACCCCTGTGCCTAAGTAACTGCTTACAGTTGAGGACTAGTTCCTGCATCCTTCCTCCAGAACCTTCCCTGACCCCACTGCATGCGGCTGACCTCCCATGATGGGCTGCCTCTCCTAACGCCACTGGTAGCCACAAGTGCAATACACATTTGTTTTTTGGTTCTGTTTCCCACACCCAGCTGTAGATCTGGAAAGCAGTACCCAAGCCTAGTTGAGCTCCCCATTTTATCCTGCTGAGCTGTGGCCTTAGAGCAGGGTGTCAAACTCATTTTTACCAAGGGCCACATCAGCCTCGCAGTTGCCTTCAAAGGGCCGAAATAATTTTAGGACTGTATAAATGTAACTACTCCTTAACTGTTAAGGAGTTGAAATTACATTCAGCCCTTTGAAGGCCACCATGAGGCTGATGTGGCCCCTGGTGAAAATGAGTTTGACACCCCTGCCTTAGAGCATATTCCCCGGGAGAGCCCTAGATGCAGGGGCCCATGGGCAGAGGCAGCAGTTGCCCAAGCCCCCATTCTCAATGCCCTTCAGAGAGGTGTTTGTGTCAGGATACAGCTGGGCTCATAGAGGGCCTGCGCTCCATCTGGCAAGGGACCCTCCCTGTTGCCCCATTCCCTTTTATGGGGCAAGCCTGGTGCAGGGGGAGTGGTCACACTGGGCCTAGACCCCAAGCTGTCTGGACTCAGAGTGCCCATGGAGCAATAGGAAGTTACAGCCCCAGTGGCTCCTCTAGCCCAAAATAGCTCCAGGTCACCTTCTTGTGCCAGGGGTGCCAATTTAGCCAATCAGAACAGACACCTGTGTTTTATGTAGCAGTCCCTTGTGTCCAGCTGGATGCCTGGAACCCACTGGGTTCTAATAACTAGTGGGGGAATTGGGACCAGGGAAGGCTCCAGGCCTTCGGGCTTCTTTCGGGACACGCTTCACAGCCTGGAACCGCCTCTCCCCCAGCACGGACGGCAGCCAGCCCTGCAGACTCTCTGACTTCTGCAGGACCCTCATGACCAAGCCTGGCTGCTCAGGCTACTGCCTGTCCCACCAGCTGCTCTTCTTCCTCTCTGCCAGAATGGTGAGTGCCTGGGGTGGGCCGGGCCACACCCTGAGGAGAAGGAAGATAAAGGCAGTGTGGTTTTGCATGCTACACACTGGGAAAATAAGCGGGTTTTTGGACCGGTGCTTTGAACATCAGGAAGGAGAAGTGAGAGTAGCCTACCATCCAATGGCTATAAAATGTAACCGAACTGGTTGGGGGTGTGGATTCAAGATTCTGTTGGACAGAGAACTTTGCTGAACAGGATCGTAGGGCATCCGAAAACAAAAAGAGAGTCAAAGAGATGCAGCAGGAAGAACTTAGTAAATACCAACAAATGGAAAAGGACTTAGGATAAAGTTGATAGCTGCTTCCAGGAGACCAAATCAAGACCAAACCAGCCCCACCCCACCTCTCCAGTGCCCAACGCCCTTCCAAGCCCCAGATCTCAAACTACGCTAAATGATGACAATGATCATTTAAAAACATCCATATTTGTTTATATAGAAAGGTAGGGCTCATTATCTGTACTCAAAAATGTAATGAAATGTCCAGAAATTTTATCTGAAAAGGGACTTACTGGTTTTGTTTAACAGATTCTTTTATTATTATTTATTTGGAAATCATCATGGACCAGTATTTTTCTAAACACAATAAAAACCAAATTATGAGGAAAATTATTTTGACTATTGGATTCAACAGGTAGAAAGTTATCCTGGCACATTGCTGTAGACATCTCTGAAGCCTATTCTCATCTCCCATCCCCTCCTGGCAGCCGTGGCCCACCCTCTGAGCGGCGCTGAGGCCGCCAGCCCAGTCAGTCTGGAATCAGAAAGTCCTAACTGCAGCTAGTGGCAACAGAGTGCCCCCTAGTGTGGGACATCCTGGAGGGCACTTCCCAGGATGGTATCACCCACCCGCATGAGCACCCCTCTAGTGCAGTTCCCCGAAGCATTACCCTTTCTCCGTGAAAACCCCTGAAGCTCCAAAAGGTTAATTTAGCAAGCCAAGGTAACACAGCTCCCAAGTGGCAGAGCCGGGACTCAAACCCAGATCTTTCTGACCCCCAGTGATTGAGCTTCCAGCAGGTGGGGAGTGTGGGTGGGGAAGAAATTCTGGGGAACGGGAAAAGACCTGACCCAAAGGTAGCTACTTGCAGGACTGACTCAGAACTGCAAGTCTTTTCCTGTAACAGAGCGCACATGTGGCACCCGTACCACCAACTTCCTTTGTCCTGGCAGAAGGGATGCAGGAACAGGCTGTTCCGCCAGAGCCAGCACTACATGAACCTGTTCTGTGCCAACATGATGGACCTGAACCAGAGGGTTGAAGCCTTCGGATACGCCTACCCTAGCAGGGATGTCTTCATGGAAAACAGTGAGCATTGCTGTCTAGGGGCAACGCAGCAGGGGGTCCCTGAGAATGGGCATACGCATGCAGAGTAGGGCTGCCAGATTTAGCAAATACAAATACAAGATGCCCAGGTAAATCTGAACTTCATACAAACAGTGAATAATTTTTAGTATAAATGTATCTCAAACATTGCATGAGCTATACTTACACGTAAATTTTTTAATTTGTTGTTTATTAGAAACTCCAATTTAACTGGGCATCCTATACTTTATCTGCCACTGTTTTGACTGCTTCCTCCCCCCAAAGTCTGACCCAGTGACAAAGTTCTGGACAGACTGACGGACTGGCAAACAGACCATCAAAGCCTTAGAGATAAGGGGGTTCCCAGGCGGTCGCTCCTTGGCTTCGGTGTCCACATCCCTCTCCTGACCCTGACTCTTGAGTCGCTCTGAACAAGGCCCCAACTGGGAGGCAGGAGCCAGGCCTGGGAGCCGCTGCTCACTAACGCAGAGCCTCAGGGCTGCCTCCTTCCAGCCACTGCATTGAGCGCCTACCTCCTGGCACTGCCTGGCCCTGGCAGGAGGAGGCAAATGGCACTGTAGTGGCCTTAGGGAGTGGCAGGAGGTGGGCCTGTAGGAGCAGGGCTGCAGAGAGTCCCCTGTATTGACTTCCAGTCATGCTCTGTGGAATTGGTGGCTTCTCTGACTTCTACAAGCTTCGGTGGCTGGAGGCCATTCTCAGCTGGCAGAAGCCGCAGGAAGGATGCTTTGGGACACCTGGTGAGCTACCCTTTGGCCCTGGCTGGGAGCAGACGGTGGTGGGGATCAGCATGTTCCAGGCCAGGTGAGGAAAGGATGCAGTGGTGGTAGGGACACAAAAAGAGATCTGCAGCACCCAAGTGCAGGCACACACACAAACCACACACAGGAGGAAATGGGCCGAAAACTTTGGAGCCAAACCTGCAGGAGAGGAGACAGTCATGTTGGAAGACGTTGGCCCCCTGCACCTACGTCCTTGCACTGACAGTTCATTCCTCCGAGTATTCCCTGAGCACCTACCGTGGCCACACACTGGTCTGGGCTCCAGATAAGCTAGGGCACTGAGGAAGAGACGCAAAACACACCTAAACAAACCAGTAAGTGAAATAATTGTGAGCTCTGAAAGTGCTGCGAAGGAGACCCAAGCTGAGAAGGAAAAGAACATCAGGGAAGGTTCTTTAGGCAGAGTGGTCAGGGGAGATGTCTGGGAGCGGGTGACTTGGAAGCAAAGGGTGGAAGATGCTGTGCCTTTCCAGCTGTGTCACACTGGACATCTGGTCCTCATTGGAGTACAATGCTTTACCTCTCTGAGCCTCAATTTCCCCTACTGTAACTAAATGGGCATCATAATCTCCTTTCTAAATTGTGAGGAGCAGATGCAATACTTGTGAAACCATCTGGGTGCAGAGAAGGCTGCCAATAAATGCTGGCGTCCTAAATGAAAAGTTTGTGATGCTCGAGGAGGCAAAGCTTTTGAAATAAGAAAATCTGTTTTGAAGCAGAGGAGTTCATGAAACAAAGATTCTCAGGCCCCAGACCTATAGATTCAGTGTGTAGAGTTGGGGCTGTAGAACCTGCATTTTTTTTTTGATGTTTTAAATTTATTTTTCAATTACACTTGACATACAATATCATGTAGCTTCAGGAACCTACATTTCTATTTTTGTTTTATTTGTTAGAGAAAGAGGGGAAGGGAGGGAGAAGGAAAGTGAAAGAAACCGATCAGTTGCTTGTCACATTCATCCCAAACCAGGGACTGAACCTGCAACCCAGGCATGTGCCCTGACCAGGAATTGAACCAGCGACCTTTCGTTTTGCTGGATGACACCCAACCAACTGAGCCACACCAGTCAGAGCCATGGACCTGCATTTTTAATGCACTCCTCTGGCCATTCTGATGTGGGTGGCTGAGGGACCACAATTTGAGAAATACCAGTAGATGACAAATTTAGGCCATGTGGAAGGGTCTGCAGACAGGTGGTCGAGGAAACTTCTGGAAGAGCCTCCAGATCCGAGACAGGACCTGAGTTGCTTGGGATGTTGTGAGAGGGAGGTTTAGCAAGTAACGTTTAAAAATCCATCTGTTTGTCTTTCACTCTTCTCCCAGATGCTGAAGATGAGGAATTATCTAAAGTCATTCAACACCAACAGCATTATCTGAGGAGAGTAAAGAGGCGAGAAAAGCAATTTACAGGTAATAAAATACCCAAGGGGCTTCTTGGCATGAAAGAGAGACTGCGCAGAAAGGCTCTCAATGGAAAACAGGCCCCCACATCACTGAAGGGGCCCTTTGACGGGCCCTTGTGTTTGGGGGAGAGGGGTAGGAGTCCCAGGTACCCTCCCCTTGCAAAGTGGGGGTCCAGAGATGTTGTCTCAGTGAAAGGAACACAAAAGAGAAGTTTCAGCCTATTACTAAATCACAGAGATAGCCCCTCTCCATCGAAGTCTAATCAGGAGAACAATCCACATGAGAAACTTCCCAAGAGGGAACTGAATATAGGAAACGTGTCTCAGAGGAGTGGCAAGAGCTGAAAATGGTAAAAGTAAGAAAACCCAGGGATGAACCACTTCAGGATACCACTGCCCTCCCTGGAGGCAGAGCTGCGGGGAGGAGGTTGTCAGCCGAATCTTCAGGGGCTGGGCATAGAGGAGCCAGAGAGGGGGAGAAATGCCTCAGCTTCTACCTTAGCTCCCCCTGTGCCTGCTGTTGGTGGGCAAGGCAGCCTGGGAAATGTAGTTTGAAGAGATCAGTGCACTGGGATTTGGAGCAAAGAGCAGGGAGGGAATCTGAGAGCCAACATGCAAGTAACTAGCACAGTCCCAGGGGCCACATGTCCTGGTGTCCCCAGCTTACACCTGTTGTCCTGGACGGTGCTTCTTTTCCTCCCCAAAGCGTCTTGGTTGAAATTATAGGTTATTTGGTCAGCCCGCCAATGCAAAGAGACTGAGAATGGGACATAACTATATTGGAAAGGAGAAAGGCAAGATGTAACATAGAATAAAGGGATGGAGAGAGGTAGGGAGGGAGAAAGGGGGAAGGGAGGACTTGATGTCAATCTTTTTACTAATAAAAATAAACAACTGCTGGGAAAAAGCAGGAAGGGAAGAGGAAAGCCAGCTCAAAGTAGATGTCCAACATATGCTGGGGGATGATTTCAGTAACTGAACATCTCATCATCAACCCCACCACAGCCTCATCATCTACCTGCACACCGATGAGAGAGGAGTGGAGTCGAAAATCCAGTGGGTCCATTTTGTAGCTGCCCCCAGGGGTTGGGCAGGGCAAGGAAAAGACTTTCTCGGGAGACTCCTGGAGGCCCCCTGTCTGACTAGGCCTGCCCGACACAGAGGAGTCTGGGACTACCTATGGCAGGTGGTAGGGAGCCTGCAGTGCACACCCTGGGAGCTGGCTGCTCCCTAACCCCTGAGAGCTGGACAGGGAGCTGTAGAAATTCCGAAGCCCAAGGCCCTTTCTGGTTGACCAGCAGCCTAGAAAACTGGCTGGGAGGGAGTGATGTGCTCCTTTCTTTACTTATAACACACACTCATGGAGATTAAGGGCACAGGATTTGAAGCCAGACTGTCTGGGCTCAAATCTGCTTCTGCCCCTATTCACTGTGGGAATCCCTCAATTTCTCTGAGCCTCAGTTTCCTCATCTGTAAAATGAGGACCAAACAGAGCATCCTTCACAGGGCTGTTGGGGCTAATATCAGATCATTGTACAAAGCACTCCCCATGGGGTTTGGTGTATGGTAGGCCACTGGTAAGTGGTGAGTAATTAGGCTCCTTGAAATCTGCATTCTCCCTCCCTCCAAGGGGTCTGGCTGCAGTTCTTCTTTTCTCCAAGTTTGTGAGGGGAGAGAAACATCTTGGCTCCCTCCACCTGCCCAGAGACCGGAGGTGGGCAGCCCCCTCTGAGTTCAGAGAACTAAAGAACATCTAAGGGGTCCCTGTTTCAGGCAGGTGCTCTCGTGGGACCTGCAGGCCTGAGGCAGCAGTGAGAGAGGCTGTTGGGGTCAATAAATGAGCTATGAAATTACCAAGGCTGGGAGCTCAGCTATGTTCTCTGAGCCTCAGTTTCCCCAACTATAAAATGGGGCTCAGTGGGCCTGACAGCAGGGGAAACAGGAAGGAGCTGGGCAGGGATATGGCCTCAGGTCAGACAGTGGGGTGGGAACTGCGGGAGGTGCGGAGCACTCCAGCAAAAGAGCATGAATCATATCACAGTCACACCCCAAGACCCCAAGACAGGGGCCTTGCTTTTGTGTCCTTTATTACTAAGTCATTGGAAGGAGGTGTAACCTCCCGGATGGCTGAAGACATTTCTCTGGAGAAGGGAGCCATTAGCAGCCAACACACTCAGCTGGCAGATGGGTGCCCAACAAAAGTGGAGCTGTGGGCACAAGGCTGGTTGGGGGAATATCTGAAAAGCACTCAACCCAGCACTCACGGGCGGACTCTGTCTCCCTCCCAGATGGCTGCTCCTCCCACAACACAGCCATGGCCGTGGCGGCCCTGGGCGGCTTCCTCTACGTGCTGGCACAGTACCCCCCAGCAGGCAGAGAGCTGTGGCAAGCCACAATGACACCACCAACGGCCACTCATGTGGATGGCTTTGTTCCTGCCACCCCAGGAATATAAAACCAACACCTTTCATCCTTCTTTCCTGAAGTCCTGGGTCACACCCTGAGAAGGAGGAGGCTGAGAGCAAAGCACCCCAGCTTTGTCCCCTCGGGGCTCAGAACCAGGGGCGGGGGCGGGGGGGGGCGGGGGATGGATCCAGGCATAGCAGCAGATGAATAAATTTAGAGTGCAGTTGAGTGTTGTTTCTCAGCCTTTTGGACAACTCTAGGGCTCTATTCTGAGTCTTCAACCCATTCAACACAAACTCTAAAGAGACCTGTAAACTTTGAGTCTTAAAAACAATTTGTTCAACTGTCAACTGTTGCATCTTCCCCAATGGAAGAAGTAAGGGTCTTGAAAATTAAGTGCAGCTCTGACCTAGAACTAGAAATAGAAGCACAAAAGGCAGCGCATAAAATCTTTATATCCTAAGCAAAAATCTCTGTGGTATCAGGAAGTGGCGTCATGTCACAGTCATGTCATTTTACAAAAAGCAATGTAGCATGATGGTGAACTGTGTGTTCTGCACCTTGGCTGACTGAGTCCCAGGCCCAGTTGTCCCACTAATTAGCTCAGTGTCCCTGGGCAAAGTCATTTAGTGTCTCTGTGACTCTTTTTCCACATCAGTACAATTGAGGTAATCAGAGTACCTACCCCAGTGTTAGCTCCACCGCTGTGAGACTTACATGTGTAGAGTGCTGATAATGGCACCTGTGATGTAGTAAGTCCCAGGTAAATATTACCTGCTACCATAAGGACGGTGATGTCAGGTTACAGGCTTGTCCCCATGCAGTGGAA
Source organism: Desmodus rotundus (assembly GCF_022682495.2). Classification (NCBI taxonomy): domain Eukaryota; kingdom Metazoa; phylum Chordata; class Mammalia; order Chiroptera; family Phyllostomidae; genus Desmodus; species Desmodus rotundus. The sequence goes on along the minus strand of NC_071387.1, from coordinate 101,862,661 downwards.
AGGGGAAGCTGACCTGTCAACATTTCTCTCATCACATTTTGTGGCTCTTCCCTTGTATTCTGCCCCAGTGTGAGTATAACTAAACATGTCAGCTGGAGTTCTAACAATAATTGAGTATTTGCCAAAGACCTGGAATTTTATTATGGATCCAGACCCTGTCCGTGGTGCTGATTTCAGCCTAGTATCAGACAGGCATCAAAATTAGATTCCAGGGTAGCAAAACCAGCTAAAACCCAGTCCTTGGGCTAGGCTCTTCAAGTCCATCATCCTGCTTTGCTTCAAAGTGGGAAATCACAGCTGATCATCCTTATGGGGCAATTTATTCATATTTGAGAGTCCAAATTAAAACACTCCAGGGGTGGGGGGAGGTCTTGCCTTTGGGAATTAGTCTCCTCTGTCCACTGTTTGTTGCCACCCCTGGAAGTTTTCCTGAAATTGCTCTTAAGTTGTCAGGCCCACAGGAACTTTCCTGGATTCTGTTGACAAGTTTGACTTGCACTTTTGTGTGTGTGTGTGTGTATTTTTAAAAATATTTTTTAAATTTAAGGCAGGGAGAGAAACATCAATGCACAAGAAATACACTGACCTGCTGTCTCTCACAGAACACAGGCATGTGCCCTAACTGGGAATCAAATTGGCAACCTCTCGATCCACAGGCCAGTGCTCAATCCACTGAGCCCCACCAGCCAGGGCTTGACTTGTGGGTTTTTTTTTTTAAATTGTATTTATTTATTCTTAGAGAGAGGGGGAAGAGAGGGACAGAGGGGGAGGAACATCAATGTGTGGTTGCCTCTCATCTGGCCCCCACTGGGGACCCGGCCCACAGCCCAGGCATGTGCCCTGACCAGGAATGGAACCCATGACCCTTCGATTCACAGCCTGCACTCAATCCACTGAGCTACACCAGCCAGGGCTTGACTTGCTTTTGAGTTGTAGTTTTCTTAGGCACTCAGGGGCCAGAATTGAATACCCACTTGGCACTCTGTATACGTCAGGATTTCTTTCACATTGCCTTGGAAACGAAATTTACCAAGACAGAGATACAACCAGATTAGGGACAGTTATGCCTTACCTCCCATCATTCCTGAATTCAGATGGATTAGTCACTGGAGCCTGACACCAGTTGTTTTTAGAAGGCTTAAGTTACCAAACCAGGGTGGGAAATGACTCTAGGAGAAACCGGAGTCTACAAGTCCACTCAGGATGAGGGGATCCCTAACGTCATCCACCTGTCCACACAAGACATGGAGCGTATGACAGAATCTCTACCTCTCAAAACCTGAAGATTGCTTCTAGGATACTGTAAATACCCTCATAGCACTTACATAATAGATACAAAATACAACACAAACATAAGAAAATGATTTTAGCTCATAATACTTAAAATGGCTTTATAAAAAGCAGCTTCGGGCCCTGGTCAGTGTGGCTCAGTGGATTGGGTGCCCGCCTGCAAACCAATAGGTCTCTGGTTCAGGTCGCTGGGTCCATTCCTGGTCAGGGCACGTGCCTGAGTTGTAGGCTGGGTTCCCCAGCTGGGGGTGTGCAAGAGGCAATCGATCAATGTGTCTCTCACACACTGATGTTTGTCTCCCTCACTTTCTCCCTCCCTTTCCCTCTCTTTAAAAAGTAAATAAATAAAATCTTTAAAAAATAATAAAAAGCAGCTTTGGTTTTCCAGACTCCAAAACAAACATGCATCCCCACTTGAGAAAGAACTTGCTTCTAGGAAGAAGAGCAGAGGGCTACAAACTGACTTTGAGGCAGGATAGTAAGAAGCCAGGGAAATTCCTTGACAAGTGGAATAAGGGAAACTGAGACAAAATAATTAAACGAGGCCAAACAATTTGAACAATGTACAGCCAGCTAATGAATCAAAGGGTTTATCTTCCATAACCAAGGAAACCTAGGAAGAAATAGTTTACACATTCCAGACCATCCCGGCCGGCCTCGGTGCCAGTCCCTCTTCAATAACATTCTTTAAGAATAAAACAAGCCAGGTCCTGACTGGTGTGGCTCAGTGGGTTGGGTGTCATCCTGCAAACCAGAAGATCGCTGGTTTGATTCCCGGTTGGGGTTGGGCGAGAAGCAACTGATGATCGATGTTTCCCTCAAGATTAATGTTTTTCTCTTCCTCCCTCCCTTCCTCTCTCTAAAAATAAATTAAATCTTTTAAAAGATAAAACTAACCATAAAAATAACCCCGATGCCTTTATACACACATTTTGATGAATCAACATACTGAAGGAGACAGCTGAAAAGCTAGTGAATATTCTGTTAAGACCCTCCCGGATGAGGAACCAAGATGGCGGCGTAGGTAGACACACTGCGCCTCCTCGCACAACCAGAACTGACAGAGAATCGAACAGCAAGGGGGACCAACACCAAGGAAATAGAAAATAAACACATCCAGACTGGTAGGAGGGGCGGAGACGGGCACCAGGGTGGAGAGGACTTGCGTGGCTGTGGCGGGACTGAGACTGGCGGAGTGTGGGACAAATGGCGCAGGCAGTCCGAGCACTAGCAGACCCTGCGGCCCCACATTTGCACAGATAAACCCAGAGGGCCGGACTCAGAGTGGCGGGTAGCACCCTGCGGCACCACATTCGCCCACAGATAAACCTGACCAACGGTGGGCAGCGAAGCAGACCGCGCAGCCCAGGGCTCCAGCTGGGGGAAATAAAGCCTCAAACCTCTGATTGAAAGCGCCCCTGGGGGTTGGGGCGGTAGCAGGAGAGACTCCCAGCCTCACAGGAGAGGTTGTTGGAGACACCCACAGGGGCCTACAGTGTGCACAGGCCCACTTACTCGGGAACCAGCACCAGAGTGGCCCAGTTTGATTGTGGGTATCGGAGTGAAAGATTGAAATCCGGAGGAGAGTGAGGCGGGCGCCATTGCTCCCACTTGGCCCCTCCCCCAGGTACAGCGTCACAGCGCAGCCACCAGCATTACCCCGCCCCGTGAACACCTAAGGCTCCGCCCCTTAAAGTAACAGATGCGCCAAGACAAAAAAAGAAAAAAAAATGGCCCAAATGACAGAACACTTCAAAGCTCCAGAAAAAATACAACTAAGCAATGAAGAGATAGCCAACCTATCGGATGCACAGTTCAAAGCACTGGTTATCAATATGCTCACAGACTTGGTTGAATCTGTTCGAAAAACAGATGAAAAAATGAAGCCTATGCTAAGAGAAACAAAGGAAAATGTACAGGGAACCAATAGTGATGAGAAGGAAACTGGGACTCAAATCAATGGTATGGACCAGAAGGAAGAAACAAACATCCAACCAGAAAAGAATGAAGAAACAAGAACCTGGAAAAATGAGGAGAGGCTGAGGAACCTCCAGGACACCTTGAAACGTTCCAACATCCGAATTATAGGGGTGCCAGAGGAGAAGAGGAAGATCAAAAAATTGAAAACTTATTTGAACAAATAATGGAGAACTTCCCCGATCTGGCAAAGGAAATAGACTTCCGGGAAGTCCAGGAAGCCCAGAGAGTCCCAAAGAAGCTGGACTTAAGGAGGAACACAAGGCACATCATCATTACATTACCCAAGATTAAACGCAAGGACCTACATCCAAGATTACTGTATCCAGCAAAGCTATCATTTAGAATGGAAGGGAAGATAAAGTGCTTCTCAGATAAGGTCAGGTTAAAGAAGCTCATCATCACCAAGCCCTTATTATATGAAATGTTCAAGGGAGTTACCTAAGAAAAAGAAGATCAACATTAGGAACAGTAAAAATCACAGCAAGCTCACAGTTATTAACGGCCACACATAAAACAAAAATGAGAGCAAACTAGGCAAACAACTAGAATATGAGGGTTGTCAATAAGGGAGTGGGAGGGGGAGAGGGGGGTAAAGGTACAGAGAATAAGTAGCATAGATGATAGGTGGAAAATAGACAGGGGGAGGGTAAAAATAATGTAGGAAATGTAGAAGCCAAAGAACTTATAAGTATGACCCATGGACATGAACTATGGGGGGGGAATGTGGGAGGGAGGGGGGTGGGCAGGATGGAGTGGAGTGGGGGGGGGGAATGGGACAACTGTAATAGCATAATCAATAAATATATTTAAATTAAAAAAAAAAGACCCTCCCCTGAGACCTCCCCTAGGATTCCAGCCAGCAGCCAAAGAAAGATAAAAAGCCCCAAGACAAAGAATCCAGCCGTGCTCTCCCTCCCAGGAGCACACTCCACACCTCTTCCTTTGCCCTCTTCCCCCACAGGCCTGCAACTCCTGAACTCTAAGGACCCCACAAGACTTGCAACCAGGGGAGCAGTGCGCAGCGGCAGCTCGGCCCTAGCTTACCCCAAACCTGTCCCCAAGCCCCTTTTCTCTGACTTCCCAGTGGGCTCACTTGTTTTACTGTGACTTCTATTTCTTACAGAGGCAAAGCAGCCCCACCTACATTCTCTCCTGTTGCTTTTTCTACCCTAAGTCCTTCCTCTGTTTCACCCTCCCCAGCTTTAATACATGCACTGTCAATGTAAGAAACATTCAAACCTGTAGAGAATTTTGGGTGAGTTTATTTGAGCCAAGCTGACGACAATTGACAGGAAGCAGTATCTCAACAGATTGAGAAATGCTCAGGAGAATGGCATTTATTTTATTTACTTTTATTTATTTACCTTACTTTATACATTAGAATCAAAGGAGGAGCCATAAGGGGGCTACATGAAATCCACTGGTGATAGATTAGGGGAGGCAGGAAAAAGCAAAGCAGGAAACTTCTGGAATTGGATAAAAGGTAAAATGACAAACACATACTTCTTTTACACACAGGATACCATACAGGTGGGTACAGGATAGTTAACAGTCAACAATTAGCGTGATAACAATAACAAGGAGGGGATTTGGGGTCTCAGCTTGTGCCCAAGGGGCTGGGAAAAAAGGGAAGTTACCTTGACATTCCAAAGGTATGTTATCATAGATGCAAAAAAAAATAGACAGGCTTAGTTAAAGTAAAGATTGACTACCTGCCATGAACTGCTTTCAGTTAATAAGTTTTAATTTGAGACCATCCTTTGTGGTTACTTTAGGTCTCCGACTTTGTAAGGCTGCCTCGCAGGACTCCCCTGAGCTTGTCGGGTTAACCTGTGGCCCCTTTTTCTCCCACAGTACTCTCAAAATCACCTGGACTCATGTTGTGAAATATTTCCTAAAATAAGTCAAGAACTCACAAGTTACAGCGGGCATGAGGCAGCCCCACTCTGGGCCCAGACCCCAGCCAGTGCTTCAAAACCAGCTGCCGCGTCTTCTTACAGCTGTGTGACCAGGGGCCAGAGCCTGCCCTCTCTATGCCGCCATTTCCTTTTCTGTGTAAAGGATACCTTAGTAACACCCACCTTCTAGGATTCATAAGGGCATCCAATAAAGTGGGTTAGGGCAAGCCCCTTGCACAGTGCTTGAGGTTGAGATGGGCTCACGTGACTGTCAACTGTGAGTTTTCTTGTGAAACCCAGCATCCACACCACCTCCAGGGTTTTGTTACCTATTATTCACTAGCAGGTGGCATCATCCCCATCCATCCATACAATACTGACCGAGAGCCTGCTGAGTGCCACGCTGTGGTCTTGTTATGGGAAACTCCGAGAAACTCGGTTCTTCTCACCAACGCAGTAAAGAATTACAGATCAGCAAGTCTATCAGCGTACAAGCAGGGTTTATCGGTGATCTGCTCTCGGGCCTAGCTAAGGTGGAGGTGGGGGGATGAAAGGCATAGGTTCAGGGCAACTGGAACCTGAAAGGCATAGGCAGGACAGTGAAACAAAGCAGGGTAAGGGTAGCCAAAGGCCAGGATAGCAAGCACAGCAGTGGTCAGAACAAGAGAGCTAGAGCAGGAGAAATAGCCTTTGGTTTGAGGACTTAAATAGTTGGCAGGATGGAGGAGAGTGAAGAAGTTACATATTAATTCACAGATAAAGCGGGTGCTAACTTTCCAGGAAGGGGGCATGAAAACCCAAAGGTATTAATGGGACCCAAAGGTATTAATGGGCTTCTTCCTTTAGGTACAATGGGCCCTGTCCGGCCTTTCAGGCCGTGGGATGAAAGCATAGCTTCATAGGCTTTCTTTCCCAGATAATGGAAAAGATATGTAGAATTTCAAGGACTGCTGAGTCAGTGGGTGGGACATGTATCCCTCCTCCGCTCTGCCTTGGTTTCCCCTCTGGCCACTCATTCTACCCTAACATCCCCCCCTCAAGTAACAGGAACCCAAATCTTTGGGGACTTTGGGCTCAGGATGGCTGGGTTAGTGGGTGAGACATTTCTCCCTCCTACTCTCTGCCTCGGTTTCCCCTGTAACTCATTCTACTGGAGCGGTCTGGGCATGGGAAATACAGCTGAGAGCACAAACAATGACCCTGTGCCTATCCATTTATTCAAGAAATACCCGTGAAGCACCTACTGTGTGTCAGACACCGTGCAAAGAAAGCAGTGGCCTCTGCTCTCACAAGATGACAGTCAAGGCAGGAGACAGACACTAGGAAACAGTTTTAATCAAGCAGGTCGAGCTTATGGCAGGGACCAACTGGGTGCATCGCTTAAACATTGTATTCTTTCCCTCAATTCATAATCACATACCAATGAGCAAATATTCATGGTCTAGGTTAGTGGAGGAAACACAAAGATGCTTGCTATATTATACGCTCAGTCAATGCCTGATGAATGCATGAAAAAGCTAAATGGCAACAGAAGAGGTCTATTCAGGAAACGCATGCCCCACCGCTGAATGGGGTGCAGAACTGAGAGGGGCAAGAGAGCCTGTGGACTGAGAGGGCTCAAGGAGGAGTCCACAACCCTCAATGCCCATCCAGGTCAGCCTCGGGCTTAAAACCCTCCCTGGGTTTGCAAACATTCTGTTCCCACCCCCAGCTCCAGGCAACCACTGATCTGCTTACTGTCTGCAGATTTGCCTTGTTTGGACATTTAATACAAATAAAACCACTTGACAAAACTTTGGGGGGTGATTAAAATGTCCTAAAATATGTTAAGGTGATGATGAGATATCTCTACACATTTAACGGTACACTTAAAACATAAATTTTATTATATGTAAATTGCACCTCAGTAAAACTTAAAAAAAAAAAGAACCTTTCAGTCGCTTCCTATTTTACTTGGGCTAAAATCCAAACTCACTTGCCATGAGCCCTGTGGGATCTGCGTTGACACGGCCCTCCCACCTCAACCCTCCCCTCGCTCTGCCCTCCCTGCTGGCTGACCTTCCTCTTCCTCGCACCAAGCTCTGCCCTTCCTCCAGGCTCTGCAGTGCCTTCTGCCTGCAAGGCTCTGGCCCGCAACTGCCCACAACTGTCGCTTCTTTCCTGCTCTTTCTGTCTCTGTCTAAATGGGCTCACAGAGACCTTCCCTGTCACCCCAGTGACACTGTTCTCTGTCCATCTTGCCTCTTCCCAGCTCTCACCACGCTTGTTTGCATCATTTAGTGTCGGTTTCCCCATTCAAATCTAAGATCCAGGAAGCCAGGGCCAGTGTGTCTGTTTCATCAGCATCTGGCATTTAAGGGAGCTCAATCCGTGGAATCCACAAATGATGGTGGTGTTACCAGACGGGGTCTGGGCCCGGAGCAGGTCTGCCTCCCACCGGCCAGTAGTCTGTGAGTATTGACTTTGTGTAGGAAAAATTTCACAACATGATTTTGAGAGTATGTTTATTAAAACTGAGGACAGTGAAACAAAGGAAGGGCTTAAGGTAGAAGAGGCAATAGGAGAGAGAAAGAGGAACAGGGGGCCTTGGAGACAGGTTCAGGGGGTACCTTAGAGTTTAGAGGGAAAGATAGCAGAAATAGGAGGTGTGGGTGTGCTCTAATGAAAGCGTGCAGTGGACTGAGTGTCTGTTAAAGCGGAGACCAGTGCCTGTGGGGGGAGATGCGGGGGAAGGGAAGGGGCTGGTAGGCTCCTGCAAGGGAGAAGGTTCCTGGATTCTTAGTCTTGAGGCTTTTTATGTTTCTTTGGCTGTTGGCCAGAATCCTAGGGGAGGTCTCAGGGGAGGGTCTTAAGAGAATATTCATTTGCATTCAGGTGTCTCCTTCAATATGCTGATTCATCAAAATGTGTGTACAGAAGGATCAAGATTATTTTTCTGGTTAGCTTTATTTTTAAAGCACATTATGGAAAAGGAACAAGGGACCAGGACCAAGGCTGGTCTGCCCCGGGACAGTCTGGAACGTGTAAACCATTTGCTCCTGCGTGTCCTTGGTTATGGAAGATAAAACCCTGTGATTCATTAGCTGACTGTAAGTTGCTCTTGTTTAATTATTTTGTCTCAGTTTCCCTTGTTCCACTTGTCAAGGAATTTCCCTAGCTTCTCACTATCCTGCCTCAGTGGAACCCAGATGAGGATGCTAAGAGGGGACCAAGGTCTTCCAAACGAAGAATAGGTGTGAGCAAAGGAGAAGGCCCTGAGTCGGTTAGCTGATTTGACTGGAATTGTGGCTTTGGGCTTGTTAAAAGATAAACTGAGGCATATTTAAAATGTTAAGGGTTTATCTGAGCAAAAATCAATTCAAATCAAGGAGCACCAGACTGGAAGTGCTTTGGAGCACTTGGCCGCATGAGCCAGGGCAAGACTCCTGTGGAGAAAGCGGGGAAGCAACTGCAGGAAACTGATGGGCTAGAGCTTAAAGCCTAGTGAACTGTTTATGGCTGTCGTTAGCATTTGGATATCATAACCTTGAGGCATTTCCAGGTTTAAGTTTTGGGTTACTTACTTTGCAGGCAGCCATGGCATTGGAGCCAGATCAGTCCCATGGCCTCCTTGTTTAATTCATGTAACAGGCTGCTCAATGCAAATGAGAATTTCTGTGGCACTTGTGTGCTTAGAACAACTTGGCACAGGAGTGACAAACATCAAAGTAGGGAAAAGGCCAAAGGTCAGAACTGGCCAGAGAATGCCCACCACTCGCCAACTCCTGGGTGATATACAGAGAAAGGAGGACTCCAGAAGCAGGGAAGTTGGTGGCAGGCCTGTGCTGGTTTGCTGGTGGCTCTGGCAGCCTGGAAGAGAAAGAACTAGCCCTTCCACATCAGTACATCTGCATCAGGCCGGGTCATTTCATCCCCGACGGGAGCAGTCATTTTGAGTGTGGTTAACTGAGGTCAACTAACTTTGGTTTGCCCACAGGCCCCAGAGACACTCTTGGGGGCCCATCTGAGGTCACTGTTAGTTTAGAAATTAAGGTATCAGCAGCCCCTGAAGCCTTGAAGAATCTGTTCCATCCCACTCTCCTAGGTCCTGGGGGTGCCAGCAGTCCTCGGCACGCCTTCTTGTAGCTGCCTCACTCCAGTCTCTGCCTGTCTGCACGGGGCTGTCTTCCCTCTGAGTGTCTTTACGTGTGTCTCTTTTCTTATAAGCACACGGGTCAGACAGGATTTAGGGCCCACTCTACGGCAGTATCACCTCATCTTAACGAATCACATCTGCAAAGATCCCACTTCCCAAGAAGGTCACGTTCTATGTTTCCGGGGGGACACAATCCAACCCAGTATACTCGCCCTGAAAGGCCCTTAGGAGCAGTGGCTCAAAGAGGGGTCTGAGTTCAAGCACTAATCATACTGAGTGTGGACAGAAAGGGTATGGCCTGGCCCTGAGCTCGCATGACACCAAAGGCCAACCAGATTGTGCTGGCTCCTAGCTGGCCCATGCGTTGCACTGGCACCAACAGGTGCCACCTAACCCTGGACACTGCCCTAGAACAGAGGCCTGAAAAGAAGTATCCTCTCCAAGGATTGTTGAAGTACATGCTACAAAATAACAGGCCAGCTTCATGGGCTTCCAGCCTGTGCAGGTGTCAGGGCCTGCGCACACAGGGATCCCATGCTTGCTTTCACACTCCGCTCTCGGCATCCTGAAATTCTCAATATTTTAACAAGGATCCCTGCAAATTATCTGACTGACACGCCTATCCTCTTCCAAAACGTCAAGATCATTAAAGACAAAGAAAGGCTATGGAACTGTTCCAGATTCAGGGAGACCAAAGGCGCGTGAGGAAATTAGCTACAAAGAACTATTTAAAAAAAAAAAATCAACTTCATACATTTGAGGAACTGCTTTGCTTTGTTAGGTGATTCACAAATCAGGCAGCATCCTATCTAGCAATTAGAAAGGAGCTCCAAGGAGATACTTAAAATGGAAGGCTTTTATACACAGGAGAAAAAGAGTGGACAGTTTCAGGCAAGATCACTCCCTTCAAGAGACAAAAGGGATCTGTCAGGCACATGTTAGTATAAGAACATCCAAACCTGTTGAGAATTTTTATAATAATTTATTTGAGCTAAACACAGGATATGCCTAGAAGCAAGATCTCAACAGATTAAGAAAAATCCTTCAGAGAGTGACAGTTTATGCACTTGAGATTAAGGAGGGGGTGTAAGGAAGATTACAGGAAAGTGGGAGACAGCAAGGCAGGGATTGGATTACAGATAGTTAAAATTTGTGCTCTCTTGATTCAGAAGGAGGGGCCTAAAAGGGGTGGATTTAAAAGGTGTGTTAACCTATATGCATAGAAACAATGGACCTGGCTTGCCTAAAGCAAAGATAAACCTTTCACTACAGAAGTTACAGGCTGGGGGCATGACCTGCCCCCTTAAGAACTTGTGAGGTTACCCTGTGAGGTTACTTTTCATAGAACCACTTTTTTTGTCTGCACACAATGTCCCTTAGTGCTAAGCAGGAAAATCCAGACTGACAGGTTAAGATTACCTTCCTCACAGGGGCTGAAATTGCAATTAGGTTAGGTATTAAGTCTCTGTTTGATGATGTGGGGCTTAGCACAACTTACTCCTTTTGGAGCCTCTTGTTTCGTTTTTAATGGGACATCATAGGGACAATTGATAAAATTCTAATATGAACTATGAATAGTTAATAGAACTCTACCAACATGAAATGTCCTGATTTTAACTGGCCTGTGGTTATGCAAGAAAATGTCCTTGTTTGTATAAAACACATAGTTTATTATTGAGGTGAAGGATCATGATACTTGCAGTCTTGCTTGCAATTTGGTTTAGAAAAAAAAGTGCACATGAATAAAGTACAAATACTGAAGCAAATGGAGCACAAGTTAACAATTGGTAAAGATAAGTAAAAAGTATACCGGAGGGTTTTTTTAGTTGTTATTCTATTACAGTTGTCCCAATTTTTCCCCTAAACCGGAGTTCTTTGTACAGCTCTTGCGACTTCTGAAGGGTTGAAATTACATCATTAAAAGTTCCCCCCCGCCAAGCTAGCGCCACACCCCCTCCCCAAAAAAGCGCAGCGAATTACAGGACCAGATCCCACCGCACACTCACCGCGAGGCAGATCCAATTCTGTCAGCTTCCACCAGAGGGCCAGAGTAACGTGGGCCGAGCCCACGTGACCGGAGGCCCGCGTTCAACATGGCGGCCCCCATGGGTGGCCGGCTTCTCTTACTTATGCTCCTCTGGAAGGTGTCTGACGGCTTCGGTTGGGGGTGAGTACAGCTCTCAAGGGTGGTCGGGGGAGAGCCCGGTTCGGGGGATCCTCTGCCCGGCCGCAGCCCTGTAAGTGCGCGGCCGCCCTACCCCACAGGGCCTCCCTGGACGACGACTTGCTGCTGCCCTACCCGGCCTTGCGCGCGCGCCCAGCCCGGGACTGCGCGAGGGTGCGTGCCGGCAGCCGCGAGCACGAGAGCTGGCGGCCTTCTCCGGCGCCCCCCGGCGCCCGCGGCCCGTCGGTGCGCACTTTCGTTTCGCATTTCGCGGGCCGCGCGGTGACTGGCCACCTGACGCGGGCCGCGGAGCCCCTGCGCTCCTTCTCGGTGCTGGAGCCCGGTGGGCCCGGCGGCTGCGCGTCGAGGCGCCGCGCCACTGTGGAAGAGACAACGCGGGAGGCCGGCTGCAGTGTCGCGCAGAACGGCGGCTACTTCCGCATGGACACCGGAGAGTGCCTGGGGAACGTGGTGAGCGACGGGCGGCGGGTGAGCAGCGCCGGGGGGCTACAGAACGCGCAGTTCGGGATCCGCCGCGACGGGACCCTGGTCACCGGGTGAGGAAACAGGGAGCCCCGTGACTGTCGTGGACAGAGGCCCCGAGACTTGGGTTGTGTCAGTACTGCCGTATTCAACCCACCTAGCCAAGCTGAGCCTCCGTTTCCTCATCTGCAGAATGGGAGTAGTGATAACCAACTTGCAGGGTTCATTCGTCACCCCTGAGCCCTTGCTTTGTGTCACGTCATGTGCTGTGTACTGGAGATATGTATAGCAGTGAACAAGCATAAACAGCCTTTGCCTTCACGGACCTCTCCCGTTACTAGGAAAAATAAACCAAAGCCAAGGAGAAAACTTGGATGAAATCAGATTGTGTACGTGCAGTGAAGCAGTGAACACAGTGAATCGATTGTAAATAAAGTGTCGATTTTAGGGAGGGTGATCAGGAAAAGCTTGTTTGAGAAGGTGACCTCTGAGTTGAGGCCTGAAGATTAATCACAAGTCAGCCAGGGTCAGAACTGGAGGAAGAGCATCGCAGTCAGAAGGAAGAGCAAATGCAAAGACTCAGCAGTGCATAGGAGCTTGGCCTATATGAAGGACCGAAAGAAGGGCCCATTGTCAGAGTGTGGATGATAGGACTGACTTTGATTATTTGAAAGCTTGCTCTAACCCTGGCTGGAGACTAGGCTGGAGGGCCATAGAAGAAGCAAGGAGGGCCAGTTAAGAGCTGTACAGACATCAGGTGGTAGTTTGGGCAGGATGACGCCCTGGGAAGTTGACGGTTTCTATTAAATGACATGTAGCCTGGACTGTGTAGACTGATTATAAGGCTACTTTTGGGATTAGGACCAGGCAGGTTCCTGGGACAGCCAAGCTGTTGGGGGTGGGGTGGGGAAGGAGCCCCGCAACCCACAGCTGCCCCTGCTGGTAAGTGAACCTCACACCTTCCCTGTGCCCAGGTATCTGTCTGAAGAGGAGGTGCTGAACACTGAGAATCCATTTGTGCAGCTGCTGAGTGGGGTCGTGTGGCTGATTCGAAATGGAAGCATCTACATCAATGAGAGCCAGGCGGCTGAGTGCGAAGAGACACAGGAGACAGGTGGGGATGGGGTGGCAACAGCACTCCTGAGAGTGAGGACCAGTGGGGCCGTGGGGGAAGCCTTTCATTAAGTACTATTCTAGGTACTGGGGATCGGGGATTCAGACAGATAAGGTGCCTGCTCGATATATAAGAGAGAAAAGTATAATTTGCTAAAAAGAAGTGGTAAGTGCTAAGAAAGAAAAATGAAGTTGCAGAAAAGGGGCTACTGGCAAGGGAACAGGGCGGTGCTGCTAAAATGTTCATGGACCGGCAGTATCTGTGTTACCCAGGAGCTTGCTTTAGAAATGCAGAGTTTCAGACCTCCCTCAAACCTACAGGATCAGAATCCCTGGGGGTGAGGTCCTCGCCTGTGTGTCTTAACAAGCCCCCCTGGGTGATTTTGATGGACACTCAAGTTTGAAAACCACTGAAATATGGAATGCTGGGGCAGGGAAGGACACCATGGCCCTAATGTGAAATTGGCCTATTTTAGAATGAGCAGTCAGGGATGGCCTCCTGGAGTAGGTGACTTAGATCAGAAGGAATGAGCCATGGGAAGAACAGAGGAGAAGTACAGTCCAGCCAGAGGGAACAGAAAGTGGCTGCAGGGTGATAGGTAGGAGAGCAGGCCAGGATGCTTGTGCTGGACCTTGGAAAGGTGTTTGGATATTGCTCTAAGAACAGTAGAAGCCATAAGAGGGCCTTCACCTGGGGGCTGACATCACTTGATTTACACTTTAAGAAGAGCCCTCTGGCTCCTCTGTAAGCCTGACTGGAATGGGGCTGTGGGGAGACAGTGAAACGCTGGATGGCATGGACTGGGAGGTGGTGTTGGACTGGCAGGAGGTAGTAGTGAGAGCCCAGAGGGCCTCCTGAGGGCCAGTGATCAGCCCAGCTGCTTCTCTTTCAGGTTCCTTCAGCAAATTTGTGAATGTGATATCAGCCAGGACGGCTGTGGGCCATGACCGGAAGGGGCAGCTGGTGCTCTTCCATGCAGATGGGCAAACAGAACAGCGGGGGTGAGTGCCAGGAACCAGAGCCTTGGGGTCTGGGCTGAGTCCTGCTTTGAGGAACTTGGACCCACCGCTGGCTCACCTCTGACCTCCCAACTGTTCCCTGGGGATGTTCATACCCATCTGTCCCCTGCCTTCCTGTAGTCTGTACCATTTCTAAGAACTCATCATCCCCCACACCCTTCTTCTCATTCCCCCCAGTTTAGGCCTCCTCCCTCCTGAGCCTCAGTTGGAGTGAAAGGAAGTGATCACAGAGTTAGCAGGGCAAAGACCTCGATGCCAGTCCCGGCTTGGCTATCTGCTAGCTCTGTGGCCATAGACAAGTCTCTCAGCCCCTCTGAGCCCCAGTTCCCTGCTCTGTAAAAAGAGTGTATTGTTGTGCTATTTCCGAGTAACAAATGAGCACCCACCTGCTACATCGTAGTTCTGTAGGTCAGGAGTGCAGAGGGCTCCCTGCGCTCTGTTCAGGGCCCTCGACAACACAGTCAAGCTGCTGGCCAGGCAGGGCACTTATCTGGAGCTTCTAGGGGGAAAAGTAAAAACCCTCTTCCCAGCTCATGTACGTTGTTGGCAGAATGCAGTTCCTTGCAGTTGTAGGACTGAGGTCTTTGTGTCCTTGTTGGCTTCGGGCCACATTCCTCCTCCTGTGTGTACCCTCCCCACCTTCAAGCCGGCAGAGACATGTCGAATCCCTCTGATCCCCGCGGAGTTCCAGTCTCTCTCACTTCCTCTTCCACCACTGGCCAGAGAAAGTTCTCTGAAAGGGATCTTGTGATCTCTCTTATATTCACAGCTTCTGGGGACTAGGGTGGGCCATCTTTGGGGGTCCATTTGGAAATTTTCCTGCCACCATGAACACAATACCACCTACCATGGAAAGTAAGAAGAATTCCCCCAGAAAGGGCGGTGGGCTCTGTGAACAGTGCCACTCTTGTGCTGCAGCATCAACCTGTGGGAGATGGCAGAGTTCCTGCTGAAACAGGATGTGGTCAACGCCATCAACCTGGATGGAGGGGGCTCCGCTACCTTCGTGCTCAATGGGACCTTGGCCAGTTACCCATCAGATCACTGGTAAACACACCAGAGTCTCCTTCTTGAGGTCTATGTCCAGGCCTGTTCTTGACTGTGTCATTCAACAAATACTGAGTGCCCACTATGTGCCAGGCCCTGGGATTCAGCAGTGAGCAGGAAGAGCCAGGATCCCTGCCTCTCACTACTTAAAGGAAGTGTACATAGTATGCCCGTGCTGCCCAAGCTGGTGAAAGGGGGTTGGTTAGTCCAGAAAAAAACTTTATAAGGATAATGAAGTGTGAGCTGAGATCTGAAGGAAGAGGAGGTGGGTAGGCAGATGGCGTGGGAGAGCCTTCTGGACAGAGAAAGCAGCATGTGCAAAGGCCCTGGGGTGGGAGGGACTATGGGGGTTGTAAAGAACCTACAAAAGTTTGGAGATGGGGCAACAGAGAAACGCAGCTCTCATGGACTACGGTAGGCGGTCACAGGGGCTGGCTGGATGTGGCCAGCACTGTGGCCTCTCTTCAAACACTGTGTGCCCTTGTAGCCAGGACAACATGTGGCGCTGTCCTCGAAGTGTGTCCACTGTGGTGTGTGTACACAAGCCCCGCTGCCAGCCACCTGACTGCAACGGCCATGGGACCTGTGTGGAGGGGCACTGCCAGTGCACGGGGCACTTCTGGCGGGGCGCTGCCTGCGACAAGCTGGACTGTGGCCCCTCCAACTGCAGCCAGCATGGGCTCTGCACAGAGAGTGAGTGGGGGCTCTGGGGAGGCAGCTCTAACCCAGGCTCCCAGCTCTCCCTGCCCATCTCTACCTGGGCCCTCACCTGACCTTCTCGGTCTTGTCTTGGCAGCCGGCTGCCGCTGCGAAGCTGGATGGACAGGGTCCAACTGCAGTGAAGGTAAAAGCCACCAGGCCAGCCCCTCCCCAGCCCCCATGCACACGGGGAGAGGGTACAGTAAATGTGGCAGCTGCCTTCATCTTTGCCTCTTGGTCTGCACATCGCTTGCCTTGTGTCTCTCGCTCTCGCCTCACATGTAAATCACTGCATTAGTGTCCTGAGGCCACTGCAACTATTTCTACAAATGAGGCAGCTCAAAACAAAAGCAGTGTGTTCTCTGACTCTCAAGGTGTTGTCAGAGTCGTGCTCCCTCTGAAAGGTCTAGGGGAGGAGCTTCCTGCCTCTTCCAGCTCTTGGCTTCCAGCATTCCTTTGGCTTGTGGCCGCATCACTCCAGTCTCTGCCTCCGTCTTCACACGGCCTTCCTGTGTGTTCTGTCTCCCTCTCTGTTATCTTACCAAGGACCCCTGGTCACTGGATTAGGGCTCACCCTAAATCTAAAATGATCTCATCTCAAGATCTTTCACTTAAGTGTATCTGTAAAGACTGTATTTCCAAATAAGTTCCCATTGACAGGTTCTAGGAATTAGGACATATTTTGGCAGGGGTGGGTGGGGGGCATGGAGGGTGCAATTCAGCCCACTGCAACCATACACAGCTTAAACCCTTCAGTGGCTTTCTTTCACACCTGGGAAAAAACTCAAGCTGTTCAGTGTGACCTGCCAGGCCCTGGGTGCTCCAGCCCCTCCCTGCTTCCTGTACCCACTCTGCTCCTCCTCTCTAAGTCTCAGCCTAATGTCAGGTCCTCAGAGCACTCTTCCCCCACCCTACCCCATGCCTCTCAGTGGTTTGCTGCTGCCAAGAAGTCACGTCCCCACAGTACTACTCCTCACTTGTACTTTGACATTTGCTTTCTAGCTTGCTGGCCCCCTGCCCTCCTAGGCCGGAAGCTCCGTGAGCACAGTCTCAGGGCCTGGCACATTCTCAGTAACTCTGTTGGGAAAATATGTGAGCCTAAAGGCCACTCGGCGTGACTGAGATCCATTGGGAGGGACAGGGCCAGATTTTGCAAAGACCTTCCTTCCCCCATCCCAGCTTGCAGCAATGGCTCCTTTGGGGAGGACTGTGCCAAGAAGTGCCAGTGCCAGAATGGAGCTACCTGTGATCCAGCTCGGGGGACCTGCACCTGTCCCCCTGGCTTCACTGGCGACAACTGTGTACAGGGTAAGTAGACAGTGCCCCCTCCTGGCTCACTGAGTCAGCCAGGAGGGGGCACCTCCCAGGGCACCTCCAGGAGCTGGCTTGAGGGAGGATGTGTGTAGGTGGGTGCACCTCCTCTTTAGCCCAGCTCTGTATACACTTTGGGCCTATCCTGTCAGTGCAGAGAGAGGCTGTGCCAGGGGTGCCTCCACCTCTGCGTCCCTGTCTCCTCACTGCAGAGTGTCCCCTTGGCTGGCACGGGCCAGGCTGCCAGAAGCCTTGTGAGTGTGAGCACCAGTGTCCTTGCAACCCCCAGACCGGCAACTGCAACCTCACCCAGACACCCACCCTGAACAGCATTCTCTCCCGAGGTACGGCCCCTCCCAGGGCCCCTGGGGGCAGGAGAAGGCAGACTCGGACCCTCCCAGACCCTCAGCCTCACCTTGGTGTCTTACAGTGAAGCAGTGTCTCCAGCCATCCGAGGTCACCCTGCAGACAAGAGAATTCTCCCTTCTCACTGGGTAGGTACTTTGGTGGGACCTGGGGCAGAGGTGGCAGGAGACCTCCTCCCTCTACCTTCAAGGGACTGGGCAAGGCTAACAAGTGGCAGCTGGGCACCCAGGTGACATTTCTCCGACATGAGCACAGGGAGAGTCACAGCTGATGCTCAAAGGGGTGTGGTGAGAAGGACCCTGGTCACCACCCCAATGGGAGTCAAGGGGGCTGGGCGTGGGCTTACTGTCCTTAGTCATGACGCTCACAACTTGTTCTCAGCTCCCAGTGCAGAAGCACCAAGCCCCAAGGAACTAGCATTATTTCTCAGTCCCCTGTGTGCCCTCAGGCCTTGTGTTGAAGCTTTATTTTCAAGCCTGATCTCAGGGAGGATGGTGTATTGAGAATGCTGGGCCCCATCCCTGGAGTTTCCAACTCAAGAGGTCTGGGGAGCAGCCTGGCATCTGCACTGCAGGTGATGCTGGCACTCATGGTCCCGGGACCTGCTTTGAGGACCTCGCTTCTCATGGTTCTCACCTCCCATAGCCCAGGCCTGGGTGCCTGGCCTGACCCACTTCACCCAGCCCCCTCTGGAGGTGGAAACCAAGTGTGGGTATGAATGAGAAGCTCCCCAGCATTGTTCCAGAGGCAATATCTGGGACCTGATGCCAGGTCCCTCCTGGGCATCCTGACCCAGTGAGTCTGGTAGGGTGAGGCCTGGAGAAAACTGAAAATGTGCTTTCAGAATGCACCAGAGCAGGGGCAGGTGCTCCAGCCCCTGACCTTAGGCTCCTGCTTCTCAGGTATGAGACTTTGGGAACACCCCCACCCCAGACCTAGAATCCATTAGCGGCCACCAGCAAGGGAAAGGGAGCCATGGGGCTGGTGGGTGTGGCTGCAGGTCCGGCACCCAGCAATCTGCCAGTGTTCTCTTCTGCCTTGAGGGTTCATAGGGAGGAGAAAGGATCACTGAAAGACACTGCTCTGTGCCCGCCACTTCCTGCCTTGGAGGAAGGGATGTCGGTTCTCCCTGCTCTGTCTGCCTTGAGGACCCTGGAACAGAGTCCAGCCTGTGTGTTGTCAACATCCTGTGGAGCACAGGATGCAGACTGGTGCTTCCCAGGGCTGGATTAGGTCATATGAGTTGGTCTTCACAATTTAACATTTTTTTAAAAAAAAGATTTTATTTATTTATTTTTAGAGAGAGGGGGAGGAAGAGAGAAAGAGGGAGAGAAACGTCAATGTGTGGTTGCCTCTCACGCGCCCCCTACTGGGGACCCGGCCGCAGCTCAGGCATGGGCCCTGACTGGGAATTGGACCTGCGACCCTTTGGTTCACAGGCTGATGCTCAATCCACTGAGCCACACCAGCCAGGGCACAATTTAACATTTTTAAAAGATTTATTAACAACATCTGGAAATCAGTAACATTTACACAAAACCCTTTTATTTTAATGGTTTCTCTTGAAATATCAGTAGATACGGCAGCCCTAGCTGCATCCCACACAGCAGCTGTTCCCACTGCCCCGCAAACACGTGTTGGAGTTGTGCCTCAGCCCCACAAAAAGACTTATTTTGCTCCTGACAGTCACTGTGGGGTCTTCGGAGGCCCCAATCCTGTGCCCCCGCTCTGGGTAGAAGAGCAAATGAGAGGGAGGAATGACCCTCCAACACTGCCACAGGCCCGAATGTGGGATTTCTCTCCTGCCCTCAGGACCACCTGGCTGGCCCTTACTCTGGTCCTGGTTTTCCTTCTGCTGATCAGCATGGTGGTGAACGTGTCCTTGCTCCTCGGCTCCAGAGCAGAGCGGAGCCGACTCCTGGGTGGGTCCTATGTCTACTACCCACTGCAGGAAATGAACGGGGAGCTCTCAGCCGCCGAGAAAGACCAGATGGGTGATGCCTGCAACTCCTTCAAGGACTGACACCTCCAGCTGCCCATTGTGGCCTGTTTTGGAGGCTTGTTTTAAGTGGTCTGGCTTCTGCAGGGGAAAGTCCAAGGCCACTGATTCTGGATGATCTCAGCCCCAGTGCCAAGCCAAGCTTTTGACAGCACCTGTGCCTCAGCCCTTACCTGGCCCTCGGCCCTCCCCTGGATGTCTGCCGTGGCACAAGCAACCTGAGCAATACAGTGTTCCTTGGAGAGCACTCCTTCCCCGCCTGCCTGTGTCTGCTGCCATGAGGCCGGCCCCCCAAGGGCCTCTGCCAAAGAGCCTCCGGTCTCCTGGGGCAGGAGCCACTAGTGAATGGAACTTACCGCATCGTGACCAAGTGACAGGCTCCAACCAGCCCCTCTGGACTGGGATGGACAAAAGGGACGATGGCACATCACCACATTTGCCAACTAGAATTCTATTTCCTATCACAGGAAGCACCTTAGAAGGGATGGAGGATGAAATCATGTTTACAGGCTTTTTATTTTGTCATCCTACCACCAAGAAGGTTTTTATAACACTTGAATAAATTGATATAATTAAAGGAGCCCCTAGGCAGTGCCTGAATTCTGGACTTAAGGTCACTCCTGGGTCTTAACAGGTGGGGCTGCATTACCTGAGTCACGGTCTTGAACAGGCAGCCCAGAGCTCCTCCAGCTCCCTGATATATTCTGTTTAACTCAGGGCTTCTCACTTTAATAGGTAGGTGAGTCACCTGAAGATCTTATTAAAATGCAGGTTCTGGCTTGGGGCTGATAGTTGACGTCTGAGAAGCTCCCAGGTGGTACCAAGGCTGCCCAACCACACTTTGAATGGAAAAGGTTTAGTGCACACTGTATTTTAAAGGAATTTAAGTTAGTTACCAGTGTTTAAAAGAGATTAACAACTCCAGGTTTCCTGTTGCTCTTTAAAGAGACAGAGCTAGCGACCCCAGCTGGTGCCTTCACGAGGCAATGGCTCGCCAGAGCTGAGAATCTACAGCCCCTGGCCTGGCCCTCTCCAGTTCATTGCAGGCCCAGCAGCTGTCTCCCCTCACCTGTTAGTTACCTCCTAGCCTTCTGAGTGTCAAGAGTTTGTAACTTGTACCTGTGAAGGGTCTTCAGGAAGTGCCTGGCAGCCGCCCCATGAATAAATGTCACACTGCTTAGCAGCTTGCATTTCAGCTCCACCTGGAAGGTTTATTTTGTATTTTGCTTTCCTCTAATGCACCAAGCAGCCTCTGATTTGGAATTCAAGGGTAGGACATAGTGGCAAGAGCTCAAGCAAGTTCCCAGGCACCTTAGGATCTCTGTGGCATGTCCCGAAGGCACAGTTCCTGAGCCTGGCTGCAGGGCAGAATGTATTCCCCAGGAATGTTCAAGGACTGCAGACTTCTGGACCCCATCCCAGACCCACTGAATCAGTGTCAGGAGCAGAGGGTCCAGGGATGTACACAGAGCACCCCAGAGGCTCTGAGGCAACAGGCTGTGGAAAGTTGTCCTGAAAGCTCCAGCCTCTGCAGAGGGCCTCCCTACCTGTCCTTGGCTGTGCTGGTAGCTGGGTGGAAAATTGCATCTCTGCAGTTCTCTGTGCAGGCTTGCTGGGTTTCAGCTTCAGGGAAGTACCTGAGGAGGGCTCGTCATGGTGTGCCAGAGGGGTCCCTGGTCCAGCAACGGGGACACATTCATCTCCCTTGTGTTGTAGGGGTATCTATCATCTTTGCCTGCCATCTAGTCCCTCTTTTAGTACCTGCCCCAGCTGAGGCCAGGTCCTCCCAGCAGCAGAACTTGAGACAAGGATGTGAGGGCAAGTAGTGTATTTGCAAGGTGACCCCAAGAATCCCTAGATGGGAGACAGGGAAGTGAGGGGAGAAGGTAAGGCAGCCTGTACATGGTCCATTAGTGAGCAGCTTCCCACTGTGGGCAGCCAGGCTCACCCCACTGGGGCTTCTGGGAGAGTAGAGGATACCTGTGCCACCCACAGGCGGGGGATGGGGAAAGCTGGCACATTCATCCGCCAACACTCATCATGGGTGGAGGGCTGCTCCTGGAGGTTAACCCCCTGGCACTTCAGCCTGCTCTACACAGGAGCCCAGTATACTCAAGGTAGCCATTGAAGAGAAAATTGAAGTTTCTTAATGTTAAAAAACAATAAAAAAATAAGTAATACCCATTACTTCAAAAAAAAATGGAAGTTTCTTGCATCCAGATGCCCTTTGTGGTAATAAGACTGTCTGGGATAGGTGGGCAGGACATCAAGAGCTGTAACACAAGCCTCCGTCAAGTTGCTTTAGGTACTACCTCTTCCCCATTCTCCATCCTTGTGGTTTGGCTGGCACCATGTCCTCCCCCCAAGTCCAGGTAGCATCAGCAAATGGTTCGGAGATAGGCGTATGTCCCAGTTGGCTAGTCACAGCCCACCCTGGAACTTCTGGAACTGGGGGAAAGAAACTCCTCACCAGGATTATCCAGCTTCCAGGGTATGGGCCACATGGAGGAGGAAAGTGAAACCAACATGGGGAATTGAACCAAGAGAGAAGGGGGCTATCATTTGAGCCCCTAGATTCAGCTATACCTGAAGCCAGTGTCATTCTTGGAGTTCCCAATTATGTGGACCAGTGAATACCCAGGTTTGCTTGAGGCAGATTGTGTTAGGTTTGGGGGTCTCTGACAACCCAGAGAGTCTGACACTCCTACGTGCCATTCCAGAAGAGGCACATTTTGGATTTGGGCATTTGCAGAGCTTAGATGGGACACGGACCTGGAGGCAGAAAAAGTGTCCGAGATTCCAACACCTACCTTTGGTGACGGGGGCATGTGTGAAACCTACAAACCTACAAGAGCTAAAATCATGAGCATCAGGACTGTGGGCCAGGGAGGAACATGGTCTAGTTATGGCAGAGCTAGGATGCCTTCCCCACCTTGCGGCCAGGATGAAATGCAGACCCCAAGTCCTGATGGGCTGGCTGGGAGCCCTGAGAGTGCTGCGTGCTGGGCAGTTACCATGGTAGCATATATCTCAGCTGTTGGCATTCTCTTTACAAAACTTTAGCATCAGGGAAGACTCCAGAAAAAAGGTCCAATTCCGGAGCCAATGGGCAGGCATTGGAAACAATTCAAGCATGATGCCACAGCTTTCAACAGCTTCTCAAAGGGATCCGTCTCTGAGAAAAATCTTGGCTCCAGAAAACTCCTAAGTCAGAGGTTTCAAATTGTGCTTTCTGAGGGCCCACATCCCTCAGAAGTGCCTTGTGTTGGGGAGGCACTGAAGGGAGGGGAGGGAGAGTGGGCTGGGGAGAGGTTTGAAAGCCACAGTCACCTTTGACATCCCTGATGTCACATCCCTAATGGCTACCTTTCCTTCCTTTCCAGTACCTTTCCTTCCAGCTCTTTCCAGCTCCTTCCAGGCCCTGCCCAAACTCCCATACCAGTGCCCTGAGACCCTCCTCCACAGAGGCCCCAGAGGTCTGCCTTGGACTCAAGTGCTGGCCTTGGAGGAGAATTGGTCCCAGAGGCAGCCTCTGGGCCACAGGGAGCCCTGGCATGTTCTGTCCTCTCCAGACCCAAAACCCAAGAGGCTCTGGGGAGGTGATTCTGTGGAGACAGACGTCAGCAGTGACCAGCTCACCTGCACCAGGGAGCTCTCTTTCTCAACACCTGGTACACCATGAGTCAGCTGGCTGTTCCTTTGAGAGTCCTCACACACAGTCCCAGAGAAATCCATGGGAAGGTCACAGGGAAAGAGTGAACACACCCTGCTGGGGCGGGCAGTGGCCACTCCCTCTCCCTCAGATGTGTTGGGCAGGGCTGGGTAACAGAAGCTGGTGTAGACAGGTGGCCCTAATGCTGTCATGCAAAGGAACCCCCCTTCTCTGCTCCCCCAGTGACAGTCCTGGGCCTCCTCCTTCAAAACAATGGAATCCCTCCTGACATCAGGACTATGGCCATTCTCAGATGCAATGCTGGGACTTGGGTGAAACCCCAGGGGGCAGGGCAGTGGGGCCCAGGAAGAGGGGCAGCAGAGCCCTTGCCTTCAGCTGGATACCTGGCAAGTAGAATCCAGGAACCTAACCCCAAGATTCCAAGTCAGCAGTGGTGGGTGAGTGGGCTCCAGGGATCTGCATTTCACACCATGAATAAACCGCATCTATCTGCCCGTGTGCTACAGGCACATGCGGTGGGTTGGACAGCGAGCCCCCCAAACCCACGCCCACCAGAACCTCCCGATGTGGTCTTATTTGGAAGTAGGATCTTTGCGCATGTAATTAGTTAAGGACCTCAAGATGAAATCATACTGGGTTGGGGGGCTTACATTTAATGACGGGTGTCCTAACAGGAAGAGGAGACGGCCATGGGAAGGCAGAGGCAGAGATATGGGCAATGTGCCCACCAGCCCAGGAACAACAGGAGCCACCAGAAGCTGGAAGATGCAGGCAGGACCCTCTCGTGGAGCCCACTGGCACTTCGATTTCAGACTTCTGGCCTCCAGAGCAGGAAGAGAATCAATTTCTCTTGTTTTTAAGCCACCTAGTTTGTGGTAATTTGTTACAGCATCCCCAGGAGACTAATACATCTGTGCTTTATATATTAAACATTTACCCCCTTCCCCCAAGGACCAATTTGCAACCCCTGAGGGTGATATAACCCCTGTTGAGAAGGTTCTAGAGTCTTAGAAACAGCAGCTGTGTAATTCTTGAACAAGCCAAGGGAAATCTACAGGGTTTTAGGAAGGAGACAGTAGAGATATGTCCAAATCTAAAACATGTAATGATTCTGGTTGGAGCAAATGATCAGGGTAACAAGAAACCCCATGTTTTACTGGCTGAAACAGCCTGTGTGGGAAAGAATTACACTGTTCTCATTGAACAATTCATGTTACAGGGGAGAAGTCCCAGGGAGCACAGGGTAGGGAAAAAGTCTCACACTCCCCTTATTTCAACATGTGGGGAGAACAGTCTAGTTGGGTGGGAGAGACACTGCTCCACACCATGCTGTTCCAGGTGAGTGGATTTACCCAGAAAACACAAGCAGTTTCCGAAAGGGAAAGTCAGAGGGAAATATCTTGACACCCACTTTTCTGTGGATGCACCCAGCGCCGAGCCTTCTGTCCCATGAAAAACAGTGAGAGGCATCCTCAGGAAGGAGCCTGCAGCCTTCGGATGAGAAGCAGTAAATAACCAGAATAACCGCCGACCTTTCTAGGAGCTGGGTGCTGCTGGGCTGTGGGTGCACAGCCACTCATTTCACCCCACTACGACCCCATGAGCAAGGTAGGCACTGCGGTCCCCATTTCAGAGATGAGGGAACAGAGGCACAAAGAGGTTACACAGGCAGGTTTGAACCCCATCCTGTCTACATTTCAAGACCCAGGCTCCTAAACCCAGGGCCTGGGTAGGTCCTGTTGTGAGTGGGTTGTTTCTGTTCTGGTCACAACAGGTTAATGAGAAAAAGGCAAGTCAAGGAGCTTCCAGCCCTGGGGTCCAGAGGAATTTGGATGTCAAGAGCTTAGCAGCCCTTCCTTGGATTTTTAATTCCTAGAATCTCAAAGGTAAGAAGATGGCATATTGATTGATATGTTCTAGCATGGACCCTAGAGACTCGGCTCGGGAAAACTATGGTAGACACCAACATGGCCATCTGCTGCTTCTCTGGCCCAGCTCCCCTTGTCCTCGGTGACTGGTCCTCCCCCACCCCACTGTCACGCCTGGAGGGAATGTCAATCACAGAGCCTCCACCCCCTTGGCCAGCACACCCACAGGAGTGAGCATGTAACTCGTGCAGGGCTGGTCCAAGCTCTCTGGGATTTGAAGTGGAAAGAGTGCCTCTCTCAGACTTAGCGATGGTGAGCCTTGTGGTTGTAGGCTAGTGGATGCTGGCAGCCCTTCCCATCAGATAGAGGAGAGGATGAGGCTGGTGTTCAAAGAGATGCAGAGCCAAGGGACCTGAGTGAAGCTGAGAGGAAGCAGGAGAGCTCTGAAGGGAAGGACTGACTGGGCCTGAGGCCCCTTGTTCCTCCTGTAGAAGCTGGACTGCTGATGGCAGGCCCTTGGAATCGGCAGACCCAGGTTCCAGTTATCAGAAGCCACTTCTAACCCCAAGTCAAGGAAAGGCTTCTCCCCCCTTCACTGGGTGCTAGTCTTAGACAATAAGTGTGTAGGGAGTGCTAGGGAAGTTTACCCCAAAATGCTTCTAGGATAACACAGTTTTTAGAGGCAAGCTAGAAATTCATCTAAAGAGAGTTGACAGTGTCGCAAATTGCTCCCAGCAATAATTGGCTGGTCACATGGGAGCAATTCCTTTTGACAATGTCTCCAATCTCCCTCCCTCTCCCTCACATGTGCACACACACACCTTGATGCAGGATACAGTTCTGGATTTTGTTCCTGTACCTGAGAAGCAAGTGGAAAACTACAGAGGTGGACAAGGCTCCCTCCATGCAAGAAGAAGGATGTCTCCTTCCCTTGGCTCCAGGTTTGGGGTTGAGGTTGGTATGGAAGTAACCTTGCTCTTCCTGCCCCATCGTGCCAAGCCTGCAGGGGAGCAATGATCCCCAGGGTTATAAACCCACCTATTGGGCAAGGCCCAGTGACTCTGATGTTGGCCAGAGACCACCTCCAACCGTAAGCAAGGTTACAAGATAAAAGCATCGCTGGTCCTCTAGGCCCCAGACTGGAGCCCAGGCTGTCTGCCAAGCGATTTCAGTGAGATCTGTCCCAGGCAGACAAGGCAAGTGAGTGACAGGGGCTAGGGGTGGGTCTATAGAGAGGGGTGGGGCCCGGCATGGCCCCACCCAGGGTAACAACTGTGTTTGTTGCCTTTCTGTGACAATAGTGGCCTAGTTTGCCAACACTCTCAAATGCCCAAGGGAAGCCAGCAACCCTGATTTCTGGGTGAAATGCCCCAATTTTTAAATTGCTCTATCGGCAAAAAATAAAAACAGTAAAGGCAGGCCAGATCAGGCAGCAGGCTGCCATTTGGTGACCTCTGACCTGTTGTCTTCTTTGGAGGCCCAAGAAATGAAAAGAGAACTGTCCTCAATCCCCAAGGACACACAAGACTCTCCCACACAGTAACGCAGGGAAAGTTTGTCAATACTGGAGCTGCTTCCGGGAGTCACACTTAACCCAGGGCAGACGCACCAAAGTTGTAGCCTCCACCCCACAGGGAGTCCTGACGGAGACCCTGGGTCCAGCTCCTGGACCCTTTTTATGTGGATCGCTATAACTTACAACTAGAAAAGGCATAATTAAAGAGCACCCAGGACAGAAAGGGAGCTCCAGAGGAGTGTAAAAACAGCTAGAGCCCCTTCATCACTGCCTGAAACTTAGCAGAAACCCTGTGCCTTCCCATCCTCTTCAAGGTAAGGATGGTCAGGGTTAGGCCTTCCCAGCCAAGCTCTAAGAAAGTGGATTTCAAGTCCAGGGTGGGCTTCTTTCCACAGAAAGCAATGTCTGTAACTCATAACTGCTCACAGTACCCATCTTGGGACATAAAGCAAAGCATGGAATCAGACGCTATGATGAATATTTGTCACTTCTGCCTGCCCAGTATTCTTTCCTCCTTCTCCTCGGGGGACCCCAATATTCCTAGAGGCCCCTTGTTCTTTTTAGGCCATGTGGTTGGGTCCAGGGACAAGCATGTGGTCCATGCTGGACAACACTGCACCCCCTCCCACACAGTAATTAATCCAGATCGGACATAAGACCCTGCTGGCCAATCGGTGTTCTCCATTTCCTGGGCAACTGTGATTGGTTCAGGGACCAGCATGGGACCCAGGCAGGCTGATCACACTCAATTCTGGGAGGTTGGAAGAACTTTGGGAGAAGGAAGTTCTCTTCTGGAGCTGAGCTGGGAGAAAAGAGGGAAGGAGCCTCATGGCAATGGGAAAGGCACCTGAGAAGGAGGCCATCCCAGGGAAAGCAGAGGCAGAAGTAAAGGAGGGGGCTGAGCCTCATGACATCTCTGAACCCCCAGACCAGGCACATCTGAAGGTGGCCCACCCACTCCTTGGCTTTTTGTTATACAAAGTCCAAAGGAGATTGTTCTGACTTAGAGGCTCCCACCACGCACAGGCCACGAGCTGAATCTTTGCTGTCAGCTCCAGACATCGCAACTTTGGCAGCATCCAGACCAGGGCAGCAGCCCCCATGGTCTCTGGTCATGCAGCAAGCTGGCTTCTGGTTGTAGACACGTGAGGACATGGTAGGCGAGTGGGCTTCCCCGCAGCGCTCAGTCTGGCTATCTGGAGACCAGGGAGCTGCTGTGGGACTGGCCAGAGGAGGAGGAGGAGGTAGCAGCACTGAGCTGGGAGAAATGGCTGGTGCAGGATTCCAGGCTGGACATGGAGCCCCTGGGGAGGAAAGGCATCGCAGAAATACTACCTTCTGGTGGAGACACAGCCCTGGGGCTCACATGCATCGGTGGAAAAGCTGGTGATACTGCAAATGAGGCCCCAGGGCTCTTTCCACAAGGCTGGTAAACACCCCAGGCACAAAAGGCAAGTGCAAAGGGGAAAGCAAGTGAGGCCAAGATGAGAAATGAAGCTCCGCCCATTTCCCTGCACCCCATATCCCCAAGCAGAGCCCAACCTGCCTCAAACCATTCAGAAGCTTCCCTACACTGGGGACCTGGCATGGCCCAGAGGGCGTCCCACAGAGACTAGAGAGCCACCAGCCCCATCTCCAGCCTCACCCTCCACCTCCTTTCAGGTCCTCTGACACACAGCTCCCCCGTCTTGAGCTTTTTCATCTGTGCCTCCTGCCAGAAGCCTTTCTCTCCTGCCCACTTTGTCCAGTTAACTCAAACTTCACCACAAACTTCAGAGTAGAACCATCCAGAACTTTCTGTGATGGTGGACACATATCTGTCCTGTCCATCACAGCAGCCATTGGCCACATGGGGCTACTAGGCACTCCAAATGTGGCAATTGAGCATGAGGAACTGAATTTTTATTTTATGAAATTCTAATAGCTAAGTTGAAAGTGCCAGCTGTGGCTACTGGGTTGGACAGTGCGACTTCAGGGCTTGGCTAAGGTGTGGTCCAGGGAGCGGCACAGCACCACCGTTTTCTGGGGCCTGTTAGAGCACGTGCTCCGGGGCTGCATTTTGACAAGTCCCACAGATGATTTGTGGGCACACCCCCTAGATCTCAGCTCTAATGTCACTTCCCAGACACCCCAAAACCCCTGCCCCCCCCATGCCAGGCCCCTTGCTCTGTGCTATGACAGCACCTGTGTTAGAAGCCCTAGCACCTCTTGGCTGTGGGACCTCGGACAAGGACCCCAGGCTGGAATACCTTCATGGTGGCCATCGCTCCTCATAATTACACACAGGTGTGATTATGTGGTCTCCTGCTCCATGACAGCAGACCTGGTCTGTCTGGTCCCCGACCCCTCAGGGCCCAGCCCCGCACCTGCCCACTGGGGCTGCCCAGGAAACAGCCCTTGAACTGGTTCTCTCAGGAGGATAATGAGGGGCAGGGCCTCTAGGTTCCTTCACACTGACCAGACAGGCTGGCAAACAGTGTCCAGCCCACTCTTCCACCAACACCTACCCTTGTGGAGGCAGCAGCCTCCAGACACCTGTGTCTACATGTCAGAGTTGCTCTGGCCGAAATAGGCAACCTCCCAAAGAGGGGATCACCAGCCCTCTGCCACACCATGGAGATTCTATTTAGAGAAAAGATGCTGGCCCAGTATGTCTCACGCTGGGCTGCTCGTGCCCCTGGGATCCTTGGAGCTATGCCCGGGATGTGGCTCCAGATGTCACACCCTCCTGGAGCCTCAAGTTAACTCCATGGTAAAGAATTTAAAGCATTGTTTTTAGTTTGATGGAGGAGTCCCATTTGTTTCTTTTTGCTTTTGTTTCTCTGGATGGAGGTGACATATCCAAAAAGATATTGCTAAAACCAATGTCAGAGTTTACTACCTTGTTGTCTTCTGGTTTTATGATCTCAGGTCTTACATTTAAGTTTTTAATCCATTTCGAGTGGGGGTTTTTGTATATAGTGTAAGAGAGCAGTCCAGTTTCACTTTTTTGCATGTGTCTGTCCAGTTTTCCCAATATCACTTATTGAAGGGACTGTCATTTCTTCATTATATACTCTTACCTCCTCTGTCATAGATTAACTGACCATATAAGCAAGGGTTTATTTTTATATTCTGTTCCATTGTTCTATGCATCTATTTTTGTGCCACTACCATGCTCTTTTGATTACTACAGCCTTTAATATAGTTTGAAATCAGAAAGCATGATAACCTCCAACTTTGTTCTTTCTCCAGATTGCTTTGGCTATTTGGAGTTTTTGTGACTTCATACAAAGTTCAGGATTATTTGTTCTAGTTATGAGAAGGATGCCATTGGTATTCTGATTGGGGTTTGCCTTGAATGTGCAAATTGCTTTAGTTAGTATGGATATTTTAACAATATTAATCCCCAATCCATGAGCAAGACATATCCTTTCATTTATTTGTGTGCTCTTCAGTGTCTTACAGTTTGGGGAGTACAGGTCTTTCACCTCCTTGGTTAAATTTAGTGCTAGGTATTTTATGCTCTTTGATGCAATTGCAAATGGAGTTGTTTTCTTAACTTCTTCTTCTGATCATTCACTATCGTGTATAGAAACAGTAGATTTTTGTATGTTAATTTTGTATCCTGCAACTTTACTGAATTCATTTATTAGTTCTAATAATTTTGGGGGTGGAATCTTTAGGGTATTTCACATACAGTATCATGTCATCTGCAAATAGTGACAGTTTTACTTTTTAATTCAGATGTCTTTTATTTCTCCATCTTGTCTTGCTATGACTAGGACTAACAATACTGTATTGAATACAAGTGGTGAGACTGGGGCATTCTTGTCTCTGATCTTAGAGGAAAGGCCTTCTGCTTTTCACCATTTAATATGATATAGGCTGTGGGTTTGTCATATATAGCTTTTATTATGTTGGGGTATATTCCTTCTATACTCACTTTGCTGAGAGTTTGTATCATAAATAGATGTTGAATTTTCACAAATGCTTTTTCTTCATCTATCAAGGTGATCGGATGACTTTTATCCTTGGTTCTATGGATGTGATGTATCACGTTGATTGGTTTGTGGACACTGAACCATCCTTGCATCCCTGGAATAAATCCCACTTGATCATGGTGCATGATCACTTTAATTATTGTTGAATTTGGTTTGCTAATATTTTGTTAAGAATTTTTGCATCAGAAATATCATCTTGTAATTTTCTTTTTTGTAGTGCCTGTGTCTGGTTTTGGTATCAAGGTATGCTGGTCTTCCTCTTTAATTTTTTGAAATAGTTTGAGAAGGATAAGTATTACTTCTTTGAATATTTGATAGAATTCACCTGTGAAGCCATCTGGTCCTGGACTTTTGTTTGTTGGGAGTTTTTTTAAATTACTGCTTATATTTTGTTGCTAGTAATTGGTCTATTCAGATTTTCTCTTTAGTCTTGGTTCAGTCTTAGAAGGTTGTATGTTTCTAGTTTATCCATTTCTTCTAAGTTGTCCAATTTGTTGGCATACAATTGTTCATAATATTCTTGAATGATCCTTTATATTTCCTTGGGGTTGGTTGTAACTTTTATGATTTTATTTATTTGGGCTCTCTTTTTTTCATGATGAATCTGGCAAAAGCTTTTTTTTTTTTTTAATTTTGTATATCTTTTCAAAGAACCAGCTCTTTCATTGATCTTTTCCATTATTTTTAAGATTGTGTCCCTATTTTGTTTATTTGTACTCTGATCTTTATTATTTCCTTCCTTCTACTTACGTTGAGTAAGTAGAAGGTCTCTACTTTACTTCCTTCTACTTCCTTCTACTTATTTTGTTTGTTCTTCTTCTAGTTCCCTTAGGTGTAAAGTAGGCTGTTTACTTGGGATTTTTCTTGTTTCTTGAGGTAGGCCTGTATAGCATGACCTTCCCTCTGAGAAATATTTGTGACACATCCCATAGGTTATGGAAAGTTGAATTTTCATTCTCATTTGTGTCCAGATATTTTTTATTTCCTGTTTGATTTCCTCTTTGATCCATTGGCTGTTTAGTAGCATGTTGTTTAGTTTCCACGTGTTTGTGTCTTTTCCAGTTTTCTTCTTCCAGTTAATTTCTAGTTTCATACTATTGTGGTCAGAAAAGATGCTTGATATGATTTTAATCTTCTTGAATTTATTGAGACTTATTTTATGGCTT
Organism: Desmodus rotundus; assembly: GCF_022682495.2. Taxonomy (NCBI): domain Eukaryota; kingdom Metazoa; phylum Chordata; class Mammalia; order Chiroptera; family Phyllostomidae; genus Desmodus; species Desmodus rotundus. The sequence goes on along the minus strand of NC_071387.1, from coordinate 101,830,950 downwards.
AATATTTCATCAGTCTTGGTGACTGCTCCATTTGCACTTGAAAATCATGTTTATTCTGCAGTGTTTGGATGAAATATTTTATAATTATTGATTAAGTCAATCTGGTCTAATGTGATGTTTAAGGCAACTGTTTTCTTATTGATTTTCTGTCTGAATGATCTTTTGAAGTAAAAGGGGTATTAAAGTTTCCTACTATTGTATTACTGTCAATTTCTTCCTTTATGTCTGTTAATATTTGCCTTATATATTTATGTGCTCCTGTGTTGGGTGAGTAAATACTTATGATTGTTATAACCTCTTCTTTGATTGATCCCTTTATCCCTATGTAATGCCCTTCTTTGTCTATTTTTAGTCCTTGTTTTTAAGTCTATTTTGTCTGATATCAGTATTGCTACCCCAGTCTTCTTTTAATTTCTATTTTCAGGGAATATCTTTTTCTATTCCTTCACTTTCAGCCTATGTATGTCTTTTGATCTCTTCTAAACAACATACAGACGGGTCTTGTTTTTTATCCATTCTGCCACCCTGTGCCTTTTGATTAGAACATTTAGTCCTTTTACATTTAAAGTAATTGTTGATAGCTGTGTTTTTATTGCCATTTTGTTCATTGTTTTTTGTTTGTCTTTATAGTTCCTCTTTGTTCCTTTCCTCTTCTCTTGATCTCTTTCCTTTTGGTTGATTGAATTGTTTTAGTGCTTTGTTTGGGTTCCTTTCTCTTTATTTTTTTGTGTATTTTTCATCGATTTTTGGTTGGTGATTACCATGAGGTTCATATATATCCATCTATATTACTCTAAAAAATACTACATTTTTACTCCCCAACTCTATACTTTGTTTTTGATGTGATATTTGAGATCTTTTTGTTTTTGTATATGATGAGTATCCCCAATTATTGTAGTTATAATTAATTTTGCTACTTTTGTCTTTTAACCTTCATACTAACTTTTTAAGTGGCTGATTTGCTTTCTTTATTATATATCTGTCATTACCTGTGATATTTTTTTTCCTTCATGTATTTTTTTTTATTTCTGGTTATGGCCTTTTCTTGTTAGAGAAGACACTTTAACATTTCTTGTAAAGCCATTTTAGTGGTGATAAACTCCTTCAGTTTTTATCTCTTTATCTCTTCTTTAACCCTGAATGATCACCTTGACACGTAGAGTATTCTAGGTGGTAGTTTTCTTCATTTCAGCACTTTAAATATATCCTTCCACTTCCTTTTGTCCTGTAAAGTTTATGCTGAAAAATCAGCTGATAGCCTTATGGGGTTTTCCTTGTATATGAACAGTCATTTGCCTCTTGCTGCCTTCAAGACTGTCTCTTATCTTTATCTTTTGCCATTTTAATGACAATATGTCTTTGGTGTGGGCCTCCTTGGGTTCATCTTGCTTGGAACTCTCTGTGCTTTCTGGCCCTAGATATCTGTTTCCTTCCCCAGAGGTAAAGTGACTCCCCTAATGTCACACAGCAACCAAGAAGTGTTGGAGGTCTTAACTATTATATTCCCGTGTCTCTCTGAAAGCATCACTTGGGAAGAGTTGTCTGTGAGGCACTGTTCTAGACTGTTCTAGAACCGTCCAAAGGCTGTTTTATGGAATTCTAGATTTGAGGGGAGGTCCAAATAGTAGGACTTCAGACTCCCCCCAACAATCAGTCTAGTATGTTGGGCTTCTGTCCACGGTTTCATTTTAGGGGAAGGTTCTGTAGCTGAGGCAGAGTTTGGACACAGTGTGTAATTTCTCACGCTTAGGTGCTGAACCACTGGAATGTTTTAGCAACTCCAGGGCCCCACCCTGGAGAAGCTCAGAAGCAAGCAGGGGAAGTGAATGCAATGCCCCCAGCATGTCTTGGAGGGGAGTTTGGGGGCCCTTTCTGTCCAGGCCCCTCTCCCAGGCCCTCCTACCTGAAGTCCTCAGATGCCAGCACTTCATAGTAGTAGAGGAGTTTGCACCTGGAGCCAGGGCTGTGCAGGGCCGTCAGGACGTCCTCCACCACATTGCCAGGGGGCATATGCATTTGCCACTGGAGCAGGTAGACGCCAGGCCACCGGGTCACATGGGAGCCCTGAAACAGTAGCCATGCCTGAGGCTCGGGTCCTCCTGGGGACAGTGCCCTGTTCTAAACCAGCCCACCAGCAAGTCCTTCCTCTAAGAGCCTCCCAAAGCCATCCTTGCTGCTCCCCCTCCACTGGTACCCCCATATCCCTGGCAGCTGAAAGTCTCCCTTTGAAATTTGGCGAGGGGTTCAAGGCCTGAAGGGTGTGGCTGCAGGACAGCAGAGGTATGGTCTGTTCAACTGCCTCAATTTTGTTGGGCTTTTGTTCTGTTGAGTGAGCCTTGCACACTGAGGAGTTCTGGAGAGGGGTTTGGGCAAGGGGGGAGGGAACTCACAGGTGGTTAGTTTTTGGAGAACCAAGAGAGAAAAAGAAATGGGACTGTTAGCTGTCAGAAGAGCAACTTCAGACAAGGGCTGGGATATTCAGGGGGATCCTAGGGGGCTGCTGGTGTGCTAGACTCCCCATGGAACCTTCAGGAAGATCTGCAGTGCTCGCCAGTGCTTATGTGTGTGAGCATATGTATGAGTGTGCACATGTGTGTGAGAGTGTATATGTATGTGAGTGCATGTATGTGTGCGTGAGTGTGTGTTTGGGGGCCTGTGATGTTCAACCTGTAAGCACTGGCCTCATGGAGGATGTGAGGACAGCAGGGGTGGCTCACATTTGGTGCCATGTCTGCATTCTGTTCCCAGACCTACAGTTTCTGTGCTGTGCTTTTCCTGAAACTTGACTGTGCGTCAGAGATCACCAGGACAGGGTGAGGGTTACAGACCCCAGGTCTCACACCCAGAGGTTCTGAGTCACCCAACCTGGAAACCTGCATCTCTAACTCAGGTCCCAGGGTATTCTGAGGCTGGGGTCTTGAGTTCAGGGTCCTGGAACTGCCAGGATCTGTCTTTCTCCCCCACCACCCCACAGGGTCTCAGAGGCAGAGGACTAGGTCCTGTTTGTCTGGTGCTGTGCCCCCAAAACCCTGGCACACAGAGAACTCTCAGTCCTGCATGATGAAAGAATAAATGAACCAAGGGATTTGAACCTGGATGCTCTCCCCTTCCCGACAGATGAGGGGGGCCTCCACACGGCTGTAATCTGCACCCAGGGCCCAGGCTTTGTCCATCAGCTGCCCGCTGGCCCTGGCTGCAGGCTCCCAGGGGCCCGGCTTGGGTGCCTGCTTGGTGTAGTACAGGCTGAACACCACGTCCCCTCGTAGGATGTCAAAATCCCAGGTGATAACCGACTCCCCCTCCAGAATCTCCACTGCAACCTGCACGGGGACAGGTAAAGTCTGAGAATAGACGGCCCCTCTATTCGAAATGCCCGCGAGGTCCCACCCTTCCTTGGGGCTGACCCACAGCCACTGACTGACAGACAAGAGAGTGCAAGAGGCTGACAGGGCCACTCTGTCGGGCTCTGCGTGTGCAGCGCTCCCCACGGGTCAGGGTGGGGTTGGCTGTGGCTGAAACAGCCTCTTGGCTTGGATTCTGCCCATACCCATCCTGCCCACACCCCTCCTCACGGGTTTCTCCAGAGAGCTTGCCCTCAGCAAGTCGCCTGCATGAGAACCCTCGTTTCAGGCTCTGCTCTGGGGGAACCTGACCTATAATGACACCCTAGCCCAGGGGGCCCTCCCAGGCTGGGGCCCCAGCACCTCATGGGGGGCCCCGCGGAACACGCTGGCCGACTGGTAGGTCTCTCTCCACTGGTGCAGCTGATCTGCATGCTCCTGTTCCTCGTCCGTCAGATAGAGGGACTTGGGGACCAGCCCTCCTTCAGGAACATTACACTGGGGGACAAAGACAAAGGTGGCAGGTCAGGGCCCAGCCAGGCATGGCTGACCCACAGAAGGGTGCTCTAGGACCCCTGAACACACTTATAACAGCGATCTCAGTGAGCTCGGCACTGGGCTTCCTTGACCCCACTTAACCCCAGAACCACAGCAATGCAGTAGGAACTACTACCCTTCCCATTTCAGGAGCAGGAGAATGGAGGCTCAGAGAAGTAAGGCAGCAGAGAGGACCCAGCAGGAAGTGGCTGAGCCAGGGCAAACCCACGTTATCAGGCTCCCAGGTGCATGTTCCTTACCACTATGCTGCTCTTAGAGGCCCATTTAGTAAACATGCCATGCATACATATCACGACAAGTAGAGAAAACAAGCGAGGTTGACAAAAATGCCTAGGAAATCTAGGGTTTCTTTAACCCTCAAATCACACAAGCATGCTTTTTGGTATTTCTATTAGAGAAGGGAGTGGGGCCTGCCTTCCCACAGCCAGATGTGATAAGACAGCTGTGACCATGGTCACCCCTGCTTATCATCTCACCGCCTGCAGGGGGCAATAAAAGGGGGCTAGGGTCACCTCCCCTGGAAGCAGTTGCCCAGTCATCCCACACCCTGTGATTATGAGTTAGGGATAAGTCCCTTTAGGTACACTGGCTCTGGGGCCCAAGCTTCTGGGACCCAAGCCTCTGGGACACTTGAGTCACATTCCCCTGCAGCAGATGGTGCAAAGTAAACTCTGACTGTATCCTAGCAACCTAGACTTGGATGGGGAATACTGGATGGGTAAGGATTTGACTGGCCTGGTCTCTGGACTTTTAGAAACTGCTTCTCGCTCACTATGTTTGAAAGAACCAAGGTAAGGCCACCCTCCTTTAGAGAGGAGTCACCTCTCTTTGGGCAGCTTCTAAAGCAGGCCCTGCCCCAGCAGTCCCCAGGTCCTCCGAGGCCACAGACTGCCCCCCTCCTCAAGGCCAGGGCTCCAGCAGCCTCTTACCACGCACTCTCCCCCGAGGAAGTCGGGGATCACTTCTTTGTCCAGGTAGTCAACAAGGCCTCCAGGGCCCTGGTAGTTGCTGCCGCTGTAAATGAGGAACTTCTGCCTGGTGTTCTCGTTGATGAAGGGGCTGATCTGAAATGAGGGAGATGAGGGAAGATGGAAAGTTGGTTTTCTTATCGAGGTGTAATTCATGCACAGAATTTACTATAGTAAAGGGAACAAGTCCTTCAGGGACTTTAGTTCCTTCACTATGTTGTGTGACCATCACCTCTATCTAATTCTAAGACATCTTCCCCCCCCCCCCACCGAAGGAAACCCCACACCCACCAGCAGTCACTCCCTCCCCACCAGCCCCTGGAAACCACCGATGTGCTTTCTGTCTCTGTGGTTTTGCCTATTCTGGACATTTTGTACAAATGGATGTGACATGAGGCCTTATGTCTGGCTTCTTTTATTTGGCGTGTTTTCAGGGTGCATCCATGTGTAGTGTTATCAGTGCTTCCTTTTTAGGGCTGAATGCGTTTCTACTGCATGAACGACCCTGTTCTGTTTACCCCAGGTGGAATTCCCACACCGAGCTCTAAGCTGCATGTCGATCAGGTTTTTCACAACATCTTCAATGCCAAGGTGGTGTCTGATTCGATAAACACATGGGGAGGGAGGGAGGGAGGGAAGGAAGGAGGGAAACAAGAAAGGACTGAGGCGCTTGGCAGGCAGGACACAAGCCAGCTCAGCAAGGGATAATGTTACAGGCGAAAGACCGACTGGGAGTTGGGATCTCACCTGTGTGGTCACTGTCCTTCAGCCCCTACTCTGGAAGACAGTCCCCTGCTCCACCTGGCATAGCCAGGGGAGAGGGGCAGCAGCAGGAGATGAGAAGTGGGTACTTCTCCCACCCCTCCCCACCTCAGTGCCCCTGGAAGCCACAGCTCCCACTGGCAGCCCCCACCCTCACCCCTGTTCCAGCTTTCCTGGGCTCTGGCAACAAGGCTATCCCCTACGCTTGTCCCTCCAGCCTGGGGTGGTCAGGGCTTACTGCAGCGGCTAGTCCCCAGGGGCCTCCCCAACCCCGCCCACACCTCCGCAAGCAGTGCTTTCCTGTCATCCCATGAATCCTCCTTCCAGCCAGGACCCCAGCTGACTGCCTTCCACCCCACCCAATGTAGATCCTCCTAGGAGATCTCCAAACAGTAGAAGGAATGTAATTTTTACAAAGATCAGGATAGTTCGGGATGAAAAGCTTTAGTAGCAGGTCCTGCCTGTCCCTCCCACGGCTCTTGCTCCCCAGCTCAGCTTTGACTTACTCACAGAAGCCAGATAACTTTCTGCCCCAGAAATCTGCTCACGAACTGCTGCTGTCAACCCTCAAGGGCAACCTCCTGCCCCAGTACAAGGTCCCATCTTCACCACAGCCTGGACTCGGCAGGTGCTGGTTCCCAAGCATCTATCTTCCCGGCCTCCTCAGTGCAGCCGGCCTCTTTGCTCCTTTTTCCTTCAGCCCCTTGGACTGGCGTTTCAGTTCCTCTAAAGCCCAGTCCTGCCTCCAGGCCCTTGCCCACGCTGTGCAGGTTGCCTGCTGTGCCCTTCCCTCTGCCCTTCCCTGCACGACTCCTGCTCCTTCCTTGGGTCTCAGCCAGAAGATGACTTCTTGAGGGGACCTTCCTCTGCTCCCCAGTCTAAATTATCTGCCTGCACCAGCCCCTACCTGGCCTGCTTAGTCTCTCCAAGAACCCTGAACGTCCTCGTGCCCTTGTCACAGCAAAGCGTGAAGCATTTACTTGTGCGAGCTTATCTGGCTTCTCTCTCCCCACCCCACAAGGGGGGGTTGGCGGGGAGCGGGGCGGTGCGTGGAGACAGTGGCTGGCTTGTGCACTCTGAGTCCCCAGGGCCTGGAAACATGGCTGGCACATAGTAGGTGCTTAGTAAAACATTGAGGCCATTTAATTTTCAACCCTTGAATCTATCCTGGTCAAACCTCTACTTACAGCTGCACTTCTTACACTTGTGTGGGCACTGAGCGCACACACCCACACCCTGGCACTGGGCAAGGTGCTAACTCTGAGTCTGTAGGAGTGGGAGGGGCCTGACACTGCCCTGGCCTGCCGAGGGTAGCAAGGCCTCAGGGCAGTGGTGTTCAACGGCAAACCTGTCAGTGGTTGTGAATTCAGTGGTACACTGTGACTCGCCTGATTGCGTGCGTGTGTTTTTATACAGACATGCGGAGGGTTGCAACATAAAGTGCATTTCTTACTGTGGGCTGTGAGCAAAGTGTTTTAATACATACATTTTTCTAATCCTCACCCAAAGATATATTTATTGATTTTAAAGATTTTTTATTTATTTATTTTTACAGAAAGGGAGGAAGAAAGAGAGGGAGAGAAACATAGATGTGCAAGAGATATATTGATAGGTTGCCTTTCGCACACACCCTACTGGGGACCTGGCCCAAACCCAGGCACGTGCCCTGACCAGGAATCAAACCAGCTTTTGGTTCACAGGCTGGTGCTCAATCCACTGAGCCACAGCAGCCACGGCGCAAAATGTTTTAATATCCCTATAACACAGCATCCCAGCACTCCTCGAAACCAGCTCACAGGAACCCCAGGAAGCCTGTACAATTCTGAGTGTGACTCTAGTGCCCACAAAGCAGGACCAAGGATACATAAAATGTGCTCTATCCATACAGTGGGACACTATTTAGACAAAAAAAATGAAGTGCTGAGATATGCTACAATGTGGAAATCATTATGCTAAGTGAGAGACATCAGATGCAAAAACGTCAACGTGTTTGAGTCCATGTATGTGAAGTATCCGGAACACACAAATCTATAGAGACACGCAGCAGGTTCATGGGTGCCGAGAGCCGGGGGGAGCAGGGACGGGAGTGACTGCTAGTGGGTTTCCTTTTGGGGTGATGAAAATGTTGTAAAATTAGGTAGTGGATATAGTAACACGACTCTGCAAGTATACTAAAAATCACCGAGTTGTGTACTTTAAAGGGGTGAGCTTTATGGTGTATGAGTTAGAGGCAACGACACAGGACAAGCAGGCAGGGCCGCTCACGGAGGGACCCCCTCCCATTCAGGCCCCGCTCTTACCAGCGTCCAGAGCACAGGAAAGACGCGGGGGGCGCGCACGATGAGCAGCCGCCCCAGGGTCTCGGGGTAGTTGTCCTCGACCACCTCAATTATCCGCAGAAAGGCCTTCACCCCCGGCCGCCACAGGTGCCGCATGTTGAGCCCTTCCAGGTCCACCAGGCAGGTCCAGGAGCTGCGGCAGACATGGGCCCTCTCACTCCACCTTGCTGGGCCACTTCTCGGGGCACCCAACACCCTCCGCAGGGACCCAGGGGCTGACAGACAGGGAGGGACAGAGAGGTTCAGTGAGGCAGGTCTGAGAGCAGAAGGGGCAGGGGCCGCAGGACACTCCTGGATCCTGCCGCCGTGGCGAGGCCACGTGACAAAGAGGCTCAGAGCGTGGACTCTGAGGCTGAGCCCTCGAATTCAAGTGTCACCTTCACCCTGGGCAACCTCCTGCTCATCAGGACAGTGGCAATGACACTAACAGTCCCCAGCTCAAGCAACTGTTGTTAGGATTAAATGAGGTCGATGTAAAGGTCTCTGCAGGGACGGGCACATGGTACTCACCCAGTAACAGCTAGTTATTACTTCTGATTGTTGAAAAGATGCTGATGGTGGAACAGAGCATACGTGCTAAGAGCTGGGTTCAAATCCCTGCTTTGCCCCCTGCTGTGTGGCCTTGACCAAGTTACTTAACCTCTCTGTGCCTCCGTTTCATTAGTATGAATTCATCAGGGAAATGACCATTTCACTGCTGTGCTAGTCCCTGGGAGCCTCTCCATGCCAGCTTCATTCCCTTCACCCTGCCAAACCACTGTAAGGAGCCCCTCTGTGACACCCTGTCATCTGAGCATCTGGGATGAATTCGGCTTCTGGCCAGGACCCTGACTGATGGATTCCCCACCACAGTATACGTCCCCTTAGGAAAGCGCCAAAGAGGAAAGCAACATAACTTGCACAAAGACCAGGACAACTGGGATAAAAGCTCCGGTAGCAGGACCTGCCTTCCCTCCTTCCTGTGGCAGTGACAAGGACGACCGGCATCAAGGGCTCCGAAGAGCGCCTGATGCACAGTAAGTCCTACATGCGTTCGCATCATCTCTCCACCATCACCGGTTCTGATCCGCTATAAAGACGCCCCAGAACGAGTGATACTGCGCCCACTTTACAGGAGGGGAAAGGTTCAGAGTCCCTGTGAGCACTGGTGTGGGCAACTGAGCTCGGGCATAGAAGTTGGGGAAGGCAGAGAGGAATGGCGGGTTCCTGGATGTGCCAGGACATCTGAGAGCCTGCATGCCTGGGAGACAGAGTAAAGATGGTACTTGGCGGAGGCCAGAGGGGGGCGGGCAGGGAGCTTGCGGGGGTGGTCCCAAAAAGCAAAGGCCAGGAGGCGTATAGCATAGCAGACAAAGCCCTTGAGCCTGAACCAGACAAGAAGAGGTTCAAACTCCAGCTCTGCCACTGAACCAGCTTAGCAACCTTGGAAGAATATCACCACTCTGAGCTTCAGTTCCCCTCCATAAAGAACAGGGACGATACAGCCCCTGCCTCACAGGGTCCTTGTGAGAAGTAAGTGAGGGTATTTCTGTGGCGTGCCATGCTTTGTGAGCCTTGGCTGTTTTTACTACTCGGGGGAACTTGTCTCTCGGGGGGTTCTTGCCTGATGGGACGGCCAAACTGTTTGGTGTTCCCTTCACACCTCTTCTGTCCTTCCTCGTGGACGGAAAGAACCTGGAAGGTAGAGAATGTTCTGGCCAACGTTCCCGTGGCTGCTCCACCACAGGCAGCCCCCGGGGACTGCAGGAAGCGGGGACCCCGACTCACATGCTGCAGCAGCGCCTCCTCCCCCACGGCCTTCATCAAGCCTTTGGTGTCCATGTGTCCCAGTCGCAGGATGTACAGGGGGCGGCCGTCTTTGCAGAGAGAGGGGACGTTGTTTAGGGAATGCAGGCGAGAGGGCAGGTCAAAGCCTGATGAGAACTCACCCTCCTTAGAGATGAGGGTACCAGGTGCGGCTCACCGCGGCCCCGTCCGTCCACTGCTTACTGATACCCTGCCTGTTCCCCAGAGGGGCTGATACCATTACGGTGAAAGAGACGGTGCAGGCGTTAAGACACACGGGTTTACGCCCCAACAGAAACTGGGTGAGGGGCACACGGGAACCCTCTGTGTGCCCTTTCAACTATTTCGAAAACCCAAAGCTGTTCTAACATTAGAAGTTTAGTTTAAAAACTTCTTTTAGAAAGAGGATATGAGCCATGTAGTGAAGGAACATGGAGAGAATAGATAAAAGCTGGCTATTAGCTTTCTGTCAGCCAAAGCAAAAACGGAAAAAGAAGGAATTATATACTTAATGCAGTCAATTCTTGTTATTCACGTTAGTTGTGCTATAAAGTCACCTTGAACACGGAATTAGCAAATACAGAACCACTGCTTCAGCACTGGTCCATGCTGCTTCATGCTGCAGGTCGACTGTGTATTAAAAGAAAGTGTCCCAGCCAGTTCTTCAGGAGACTCAAGCATCTGCTCTAATCAGCGTACGGTTGACCACTAAACAACACAGGTTTGAACTGCGCTGGTCCATTTATCGGTGGAGTTTTTTCAAGCAATTACACAATTACCCCTCCATATCCCTGGCTTTAACATCCAGGGAGCCAACCAACAGCAGACCAATCATCCGCTGTTGGGAATCCGTGGATGCAGAAGGCCAACTACGTGCAAGGGACTTGAGCATCTGCGGATTCCGGTATCCTCAGGGGTTCCTGGAAACAATCCCCTGTGGTTACCAAAGGATGACTGTGGTTTAGTTTGGGGGAAGTCAAAAGTTATATGGGGAGCCGTGACCAGTGTGGCTCAGTTGGTTAGGCGTCACCCCCCAAAGTGAAGGGTCGCCAGTCAGGTCACATGCCTGGGTTGCAGGTTTGGTCCCTGGTCAGCGGGGGCACATATGAGAGGCAACCAACTGATGCTTCTCTCTCATATCAGTGTTTCTCTCCCTTCCCCTCTCTCTAAAACTAAATAAATAAAAATCTTTTAAAAAATACACCTGGATTTTCAACTGTGTGTGTGTTGGGGGATCAGCATCTCTAACCCCTGCATTGTTCCAGGATCAACTGAATGTGAATTTTTATATACAGAACACTGAAAATCATAATAGGCACTGGCTTCAACGGCAAAAGAGCAAGAATCACAAGTATGCTCTAACCATGGAAGACCTGGCCCTGCCCTCAGCAAGCGTGGGTGGCATCAGTGTGAAGGAGCCACACTCTTTCACCTGAGCCACCCAACCTATGTATACTTGTCTGCCCCCTGGTCCCCACACTAGCCTGTTTTCATAGTAAACTTTATTGTAACTGAAAAATCAAAGATATTTATAGTGGGTTGAATAATATCCCCTCAAAATTCATGTCCACCCATAACTTCAGAACGTGGCTTTATTTGATAATGGGGTCTTTGCAGATGTAATTAGTTAAGAGTCTCAAAGGGAAATCATACTGGATCAGTGTGGGCCCTATATCCAATGACTGGGGGTCTTATTAGGAGAGGAAAGGACACAGAGAAAGACACAAAGGAAGGCCATGTGAATACAGAGGCAGAGACTGAGGCAATGCTGTGAAGCCAAGGAACACCTGGGGCCACCAGAAAAGCTCTAAGAAATAAGAAAGGATTCTCCCCTGGTGCCTGCAGGGGGATCACAGCCTTGCCGACACCTTGATTTCAGACCTCTGGCCTCCAGAACTGGGAGAGAATGAACTTCTGTTGTTTTAAGCCACCCAGTTTGAGGCCATTTGCTATTGCAGCCCCAGGATATTATTTGCCTCAAGCCCAGCTCTGCCATCTCCATGGCTGGGTTGTCATCTCCAGACGTCCAGAAGGGTCAAAAGAAAAAGTAAGAAGGATGAAAGGTGGAATTCAAAGCACATTCGGCATTGACCAAAGTGTGCACCGTCTGTTGTGTAGGTCAAGGAGCGCACCTGTGTCCTGGTAGTGCCAGCCCCCCGCATAGAACTCTTCCAGGAGGGCGGGGGGCCGCCGGGTCTGAAGGAGGAGGTCCACCTGGTGCTGCCTTCGCCAGCTCAAGGACTGGCACAACATCTCCCGGGCCTTGTCTACGTGGAAGTCACGAGCCCGCAGGAACCGAAGGATGTGCTGATCTTTGGGAATCTGAGAGAAGAAGGAGGAGCAACCCATAGAATGGTATTTCCTAACCCAGTACATAAAATGGAAAATGAATCTCTTGTCTCATCTAAAAATACTTAGCTGGGGAAAAGACCAAATGCACCCCCAAGCCAAGGATTGCTAGCTGCTACCAGAAGCCAGGGGAGAGACATAGAATAGATTCTCCCCCAGACCTTCCAGAAGGAGCCAACCCTATTCTCACCTTGAGCTCAGACCTCTGGCCTCCAGAAATGGGAAAGAATAAATTCCTGTTGTATTAAGCCACCCAATTTGTGGCATTTTGTTGCAGCAGCCCCGGGAAATTAATACACCCCTCTTAACAGTTTGTTATATAAGCCGATAAAATTGCAATGCCCTCCTTTTCTGTGCCTGTTGTTCAAGCTGCGTTCCTGTCACATATAACCCAAAAAGCCTAATACCTGAGGTGACAAGCGAAGACCCCACCAGCTCTTCTTCCTTCCCTAGGGTATGTATCAACAGTCAAGGGAAAACCAACCCCAATCAAAAGCACGGTTTACTGGGTGCTCAGTCTGAGCTAGACGTGGCCCTAAGCACTTTACGTGGATTCCCATTCATTCACTCTGGGAGGTGAATGCTAATGTTATCCCCATTTTACAGATGAGGAAACGGGGGCAGACAGGTTATATTACAGCCCAACACTAACTCCCATGTCTGCTCCCCAAAGTGGGGAGGAGATGCTGGGAGAAAGGGCCAGCAACTCCTGACCAAGCAGGAAGTTCTTATTCAACAGAGTTGAAGGTCCAGTCCATGGTAGGGACCCAAATGCATTGTGGATCTTTGTGTGATGGGGCTTAGAGTCTAAAGACAAACTCCACATGCAATCAAAATTCAACCCTTGTCACTCACTAAATCTCTTTTATTTATTTTTCTTTTAATATTTCATTTATTTGTTTTTAGAGAGAGGGGAAGGGAGGCAGAAAGAAAGGGAGAGAAACATCCATGTGAAAAACATTGATCAGTTGTTTCATACATGCCCTGACCAGGGACTGAACCCGCAACCCAGTCATGTACCCTGACTGGGAATTAAACCAGTGACCTTTTGGTTTGTGGGATTATGCTCCAATTGAGCCACATTGGTCAGGGCCATTAAATCTCTTTTTAAAAGAACAGTGTGCATGGTTATGTGAACAGCAGTAGTTGTCAACTGGGGGAGACTGTGCCCCACAGGGGACATTTGGTGACATCTGGAGCCATTTTTGGTTGTCACAACTGGAGGAGGAGGGCTCGTGGGTGGAGCTCACAAATGGGTGGAGGTCAGGGTTGCTGCTCAAAACTCTACAGTGAACAGGATGCCCACCCCGCCAAAAGAACTGTCTGGCCTTGCCCTGGCTGGGTGGCTTGGTGTGTTGAGCATTGTCCTGTACACCAGAGGGTTGTGGGTTTGATACCTGGTTGGGGCACATACAAGAGGCAGCCAATAGATGTTTCTCTCTCACATCTCTGTCTCTCTCTCTCTCTCTCTCAATCCCTCTCTCACTCCCCCTCTCTCTAAAATCAATAAGCTTGTCCTCAAGTAAGGATTAAAAATAATTGTCCGCCCTCAAATGTCAACAGTGCCAAATCAGTGATAATGCACAGCATACGCTGTAGATAAATGAGACCGTATATAATGAAAAGAAGGCAAAATCTAAGTATCCAGCATTGCTAACTACACAAACTTATTTCCCTGACCCTTTCTCCCCAGTGCCTGAGGCTGGGCAGCTATAACTGAGTATGCATCCGCTCGAGCAAGCCGCAGCCCTGCACCTACCTTGCCTTTGTGCGTCTCCTGCAGCCAGCGCCGAAGCTGAATCAGGCAGCTCTCCTGCATGGGTGTGAGATGGCCCAGGCACCTTTCAATGTAGTCTACATCCAGCTTGTCCCCTGCAAGAGAAGAAGGGGAGCTTCAGGACAAGAGGGAGATGCTGTGTCTCTTCACCACCACGTCTACCCTTTCCGGAACCCACACCTTACTGGCCACCTTGGATCTGAAATGTAGTTCCAAGCCACAGGGTAGCCCTTTTACCAGAAGACAGCCCCATGGGCTCCAGGTCCTCTAGTCTGTCCAATCCATACCCAGGGTGACTCTGAAAACTCACACTGGGACAAGCCTGGATCTCACAGTGGCAAGTGATATGGCCCCTTAGACCTTCAGAAATGGAAATAATCCCCACCTTCTAGAGCTGTCACACCCTCTGAGTATTTTTTCCATCCCCCCTTCCTCTTTGGCAAGCATCAGCTTGTTCTCTATATCTATGGGTCTGTTTGTATTTTATTTTGTTTACTCATTTGTTTTGTTTTTTTAGATACACCTAAAGTGAAATCATATTTGTTTTTCTCTGACTGACTTCACTTAGAGTAATACCCTCTAGGTCCATCCATTTTGTCATAAATAGCAATATTTCATTCTTTTTAATTGCTGAATAATATTCCATTGTACACATGTACCACATCTTCTTGATTGGTTTCTTATAGACACTTAGGCTGCTTCCATATCTTGGCTATTACCAGTGATGCTGCAATGAGCATGGTGCATATATCCTTTCAAATTAGTGTGTGTTTTCCCTTCAGATAAAAACCCAGAAGTGGAATTGCTGGATTATATGGCTGCTCTATTTTTAATTTTTTGAGGAACCTCCACACTGTTTTCCACAGTAGCTGGACCATCTGCATTCCCACCAACAGGTACATGAGGATTCCCTTTTCTTCACATCCTTGCCGACACTTGTTTATTGATTTATTGATGATAGTAATTTGACAGATATGAGGTGATATCTCATTGTGGTTTTTATAAAGATTTTATTTTTAAGATTTTATATAATTTATTATTAGAGAGAAGGAGAGAAACATTGACTGATTGCCTCTTACACTCCACCAGCCAGGGACCTGGCCCACAACCCCGGCATGTGCCCTCACTGGGAATCAAACTGGTGACCCTTTGGTTCAAAGGCTGGCGCCCACTCTACTGAGCCACACCAGGCAGGGCTCATTTATGAATAGTTTCTACCATTCATCAGGCTGTATTTTGTTTGTTGATGGTTTCCTTTGATGTGCAAAAACATCTTAGTTTGACATAAGTCCCGTGTGTGTGTTTTTTCTTTTGTTTCCGTTGCCCGAGGAGATATGAGTGTATTTCCAAAAACATATTGCTGAGAATGATGTCAAAGAGTTTATACCTATGTTTTCTTCTAGGAGTTTTATGGTTTTAAGCCTTACACTTAAGTTATTAATCCCTCTTTAGTTTACTTTGTGTATGGTGTAAGAAAGTGGTCCAATTTCATTTTTTTGCCTGTATCTGTACAGTTTTCCCAACACCACTTATTGAAGAGACTGCCTTTACCCCATTGTATATCTTTCCCTCCTTTGTTGTAGAGTAACTGACCATATAAGCAAGGATTTCCTTCTGGGCTCTCTGTGCTATTCAATGATCTACACATCTGTTTTTATGAAAGTGTCATACTGTTTCGGTTATTGTAACTTTGTAACTTTATAGTATAGTTTCATATCAGGAGGCATGATACCTCCCACTTTGTTCTTTCTCAAAGTTTATGTGACTATTTTGTCGTCATTTGAGGTTCTGTATAAAGTTGAGGATGAGTTGCTCTAATACTGCAAAGGATGCCACCGATATTTTAGCAGGGAATGCATTGACTCTGTAGACTGGTCTGAACAGTAAGGACACTTTAACAATATTGATTCTTCCAATCCATGAGCAAGGTGTATCCTTCCATTTATTTGTATTTTCAATTTACTTCTTCAATGCCTTATAGTTTTCTTATAGAGTACAGGTCTTTCACCTCTTTGGTTAAATTTATTTGTTTTCTTAATTTCTCCTCCTCGTCATTTGCTATTGGTATAAAGATTATTAACAACATGACATGCCTCATGCATCATCTCAGTGAGTTCTCCCAACACTCCTATGAGGTGTTCCCACTTTACAGAGGACAAAACTGAAGCTGAGAGAGATTAAGTGAACTCAAATGAGTAAATGCATGTAGTGTGGTTGGCATAACAGGCAGTTGATAAACACCAGCTTCTTTTGCCTTCCGACCACCCCAGGCCCTTTATGGGGTGTGAGGCTTTTGGTAGGCAGAGCCCTGACCCCAAAATACAGCCCATAGCTGCACAGATCATTTCCACTGTTCCATCCCATCTCACACAATTGGGCTGTTCAGGGTCTGCGTGTGCTGACATTTAGAGGCTGTGCTCGAACCTGAGGTCCCGTTGGCCACCCTTAACTTTTGGGGTGGCAGATGCTGGCATGGTAAGGCATCTAAAGGTGTTAGCCTCTCAGCAATGGATGAAGACACTCTATACAGAGCAGCCCCGTGGGCATGGCTCGTTTTTTGTGTGCAGATAGCACAATAAGAAAACAATGGTTCCTTCCAAAACAAAGCCTGGGGCTGGGGGTCATGCCATCTGCTCTAGAAGGCATCTGGGAAACCAGAAGCAGAAGGAATGCTGGGAGTGGGTAACTGTCCAGACCTGGAAACACCCACAGAAAAATCAGAAGCAGAGATGCTGGAGGGCAGGGGAGGCCATGTGGGTGAGGGTGAGCAAGGAAGGGCTGAGGTAGAAAATACAAGGGAGGCAGGAGATACCAGCATTCTTCCAGCCTCCAGTCAGCTGTGAAGTCCTCTTTCTCCTGAACACAAAGGCTCAGTGATTCAGAGCAGGGTGGAAGGGACATGACTGTGTCTCCCACCAGCCATCCTGAGCACCACCCCTGCTTTGGACAGCACAGACGGAGAAGGAAGGAAAAGCCTGTGTAAAACAGGAAGGGCACAGGACATGACCCACAGAATGTATGTACAAGAAGGGGTAGAAGCATGGTGTTATTTGAAAAAATACTTTTTAAGATTTTATTTTTTAGAGAGAGGAGAAGGGAGAAAGAGGGGGAGAAACATCGGTATGTGGGAGAAAATTGTTTGCCTCTTGCATGCCCCCAACTGGGGACCTGGCCCACAACCCAGACATGTGACCTGACCAGGAATCGAACCAGCAACCTTTCAGTTCATAGGCCAGCACTCAACCCACTGAGCCACACCAGCCAGGGCTGTAAAAAATTTTTTTAGTATTTTAAAAATGTATGTACAATAGCAGGCAGCTACTTGGTGCAGAATAAACCATTGTTAAACAAATGAATTTTGTTCTTCCTAAACACATTTCCAGTTGTGGTTTCGGTTCCATGGTCTATCTCTAAGTCAAGCAGGCCCCACCCTTCAGTGTCCCCCGATGAGAAACTGACGTGTTTCGGGCACAAGGGCACCTGGTTAAAGCTGGATGCACATGGTGTGTGCGGTTTTGTGTCCGAGGTTTTTTCCTTTAACATCATATTGTGAATATTTTCCATGTCAGTAAAAGTCTAAAATATGACAAAGAGCTAATTGCCTTAATATGTAAAGAGCTCTCAAATAGTAGTAAGAAATTATGGGGCAAATAAGAAAATGGGCAAAAACCAAGAAGAGGGATTCACAAATAAGTTAATTGGAGTCACTAAACATGGAAAAATATACTTGACCACCCACATAGGAAAGAAGTGATCACTAATGTACTAATGTTCACCTTTTGCCTTTCAGAAGTTTGAAATGTTTAATAACAGTCTCATGAGGAGCCAAGGTGAAGTGAGGAATAGACAAAGCTACACACTTTTGGTGGAACATTGCCTAGTACAACTTCTTTACGGGCCTAATTAGTAAATCTTCCAAAATTTTAGTTGCACATAACCTTGACTCATCAATTCAACTTTTAAAATTATTTTAAAACACAGCTATACCACATTATTTGTAATTTTTTTTTAATGAAAACATGCCCTGGTCGGGTAGCTCAGTTGGTCAGAGCATCGTTCCGATAGGCCAAGGCTGTAGGTTCGACCTGTTCAGGGCACACACAAGAATCAACCAATGAATGCATAAATAAGTGGAACAATAAATTGATGTCTTCCTCTCTCTTTCCTCTCTCTCTCTCTCCCTCTCTCCCTCCCTTCCTTTCTATCTTTAAACTCAATAAATAAATTCTTTTAAAAAAATTTTTCAAAAAGAGAGAAACAACCTAAATTATCCATCAGTAGAGGACTAGCTAAATAAACTAATTAAAAATAATCAATAATAATTGCTTCTCAGCCTTTTGGCTAAGATCAAGTGAAATAATCAATAATTGTTATTAATAAATAAGGTGTGGTGGAACCACACCACGAAATACTTCAAAGAGCTAAGACACATGCATTGGTACAGAAAGCTACTCAAGAAACATTAGTAAGTGGAAAAAACAAAGTAGCAAATAGAATATGTCATATGCTCTCATTTGTTCAATCTAGGTTATACATGTGTGTATGCGTGCTTGTATGTGTGTGTATACATGTATAAGTGTGTACACTTTATGTACGCATAGATGCCTAGATAGTTAAGGAGAGCAAAGGCGTCTTACTTCCTACTTGACACCTTCTGAGCAATCTGAATTTTTTCCACCATGCTCATGCATCACTATGTAATTTAAAATAGTAATAAAACCGGAGAAATAGGGAGCCCTCAGCCACCAGATCAGGTCAATTCCTGATTTAAAAATGAGCCAGTTCTGGCTCTTAGGCTGGAAGAGAGAGAGAGGACACAGCAGCCACAGGAGGGAGGAGGCTGAATCATCCCAGGACCCCAACCCATCCCTGAGGGGATCCATGGCAGTTCTCCCCTGCAGAGTGAGCGAACCCCATGCAGACTTCCTCAGACTTCAGCCTTCAGCCACAGTTACCTACCGTCAGTGCCAACCATCTCTAAATTGGCGCCCTGGGTGCTTCTGGGCCCATCGACCTCCAGGGAGCTGGAATCTCCCAGCCCAGCCTGGGAGCGGGCGTCCTCCTCTCGGACTGGGGCAGGTGTCCACCGAGGAATGTGAGAGGTGCCCTGAGAGATGAGCTCGTTCAGGTAATGCTCAATCACTTCCTTCCCCTGGAAGCCAGAGAGAACTAAGACACATCAGCTCCACGCAGGACAGTGGGGTAACAGCACCAGCCGGGGAGTCACCCCACCTGCTCTGGTCCCACCCCCAACTTGTGTCTATTGAGCAGTTGAAATGTGGCCGAACCAAATGGAAATGTGCTGTGAATGTTAAATACACACCAAATTTGCAAGACTTGGGACCAAACAAAGAATGTAAGTTTTATATTGATAATTCATTGGACAAAACATATTATTAATATGAATTTCATCTACTCAGTGATGGGTCTGATATCTTTAAACCAAGGCAGGGCAATTTTAACCAGGAAAAGCACCACACAATGTCCCTTCTGTGTCCACAGAGTTCACACAACAACCTGGGAACAACCAAGACAGTGATTATGATGCCCCCGTTACAGGCTTGCTGTCCATCCATCATCTCCTGTAAATGGCCATTGTTAGAATACCCATCCTATGGATGAGGAAGTTTAAGGATCTTGCCTGATGCCACACGGGTTGTCAGGTGGCAGAGGAGGCTTTGAGCCAGGACTGGCAACCCCCAAGGTCTGTGCACTATCCTCCCTGTGACTGATGGAATCCCTCTCTTACCCTCTTGACGTTGGCTGTGTACTGCTTCATTGCAATCTTTTCCAAGGCACTTTCAAAGCCAAAGAAGGACCGGATGTCAAGTGAGGCAGATTGCTCAAAGCAAGTCCACTCTTCATTCTCGGGGTGGACCTGAAAGCAAGACAGGAGTGATGACACAGTCTCAGGGTAGGACGTGCCACGCCCTCCCCCTCGGCTCTGTTGGTGACCTGGGTCCTGCTGGAGCATGCAGTGGACAGCACAGTCACAGCTGGTGACACCCAAAGGGTCCAGCAGTGCCAAGAGCCCCCACCCAGAGTGCAACACAAGTTCTAAAGTGCTAGAGAACAAAGAACCTTCTCAGGAGGGGAAGAAAGAAAGTGAATCTGATATCTGTGTTCCTGTCACTTAAAAATTATATGTATACAGGTCTGCATGAGCAAGATGGCTCCTGCAGAATGGAGGATGACTCAGGACCAGGATCCTGGCACCTGCTATGTCAGCTCTCTACCCAAAGCCACTGTCCCCAGTCTCTCCTCATGTGTCTCTGGTCCACTCCGCCTGCCCCACTTTGCCAGGGCTCAGGCTACAACTATCATCCTGATGTGGTGCAGCTTGTGGAAGCTTTGTCCATCGATAAGCTGTCTTTTATCCTTCATAACTTTTGGACCGTTTCTGTATCCTTAGAGTGCTCCAGAAGCACAGAGTTCCAGTGAATACGTAATCCATGGAAGTACAGTGAGATTCAAACAAATACGAGTTGCTGTATTCAATGAGTTCTTTGAGCATCCTGATAACCAGTGTTTTGAACTCTGCATCTGACAGGTAGAGCTGCTTTGGCTCCCTGTCTTAGTAGTATGGCCTATTGTAGAAGAGCAGACCTATAAATTGTGTGGGGTGGAGTCTTAGGTGATCAAGAAAAATCAACAAGGCACTAACACTAGAGGGGATGAAACTGAGTATCAAATCAATGATTTGGAACATAAGAAACAAAAAAGCATTCAATCAGAACAGCAAGAAGAAAAAATAATTCAAAAAAACAAGGACAGAATAAGAAGCCTCCGGGACATCTCCAAATGTACCAACATCCGAATCATAGGGATGCCAGAAGGAGAAGAGGAAGAGCAGGAAATTGAAAACTTATTTGAAAAAAATAATGAAAGAAGACTTCCCTAATTTGGTGAAGGAAATAGATATACAAGTCCAGGAAGCACAGAGAGTCCCAAACAAGTTGGACCCAAAGAGGTCCACACCAAGACACATCATAATTAAAATGTAAGAAGTTGATGATAAAGAAAGAATCTTAAAAGTAGCAAGAGAAAAGCAGAGACTTACCTACAAGGGAGTTCCCATAAGACTGTCAGCTGATTTCTAAAAAATCTTTGCAGGCAAGAAGGGACTTGCAAGAAGTATTCATAGTGATGAAAAGCAAGGACCTACAACCTAGATTACTCTACACAGCAAAGCTATCATTTAGAATGGAAGGGCAGATAAAGTGGTTCCCAGACAAGGTAAAGTTAAAGGAGTTCATCATCACCAAGCCCTTATTATGTGAAATGTTAAAGGGACTTATCTAAGAAAAAGATCAAAGCTATGAACAGCAAAATGACAACAAATGCACAACTATCAATAGCTGAACCTAAAACAAAAACAAAACAAACCAAGCAAACAACCAGAACAGGAACAGAATGACAGAAATGAAGATCACTTGAAGGGTTATCAGCTGGGTGGAGAATGGGGGAAAGGTACAGATAATAAGTAGCATAAATGGTAGGCACAAAATAGACAGGGGGAGGTTAAGAATAGTATAGAAAATGTGAAGCCAAAGAACTTATATGCACGACGCATGGACATGAACTAGAGGAGAGATTGCTGGAGGGAATGGGAGTATCTGGTGGAGGGTGGCAAAGGGGGGAAATTTGGGACAACTGTAATAGCATAATCAATAAAATATATTTTAAAAAATAGAGGGGAGGAGTGGGGAAAAAAGGTAGAAAACTGTACTTGAAAAACAACAAAAAATAGAAAAATAAAGATCTCACAAATTTAAAAAGTATATGTATATAATGATATATAAATAGGTAATATATTCACTATAATACATCATATATATAAATTATACACAAATATACATTTTATCTTTTTAAAGATTTTATTTATTTATTTTTAGAGAGAGGGAAAGGGAGAAAGAGAGGGAGAGACACATCAAAGTGTGAGAGATACAGTGATCAGTTGCCTCTCATACACCCCCAGCCAGGGGCCTGGCCTGAAACCCAGGCATGTGCCCTGGCCGGGAATCGAACTGGTGACCTTTCAGTTGATGAGATGATGCCTAACCCACTGAGCCACACCAGTCAAAGCCAAATATACATTTAGATATATATCTCTAAAATGCATATTATGTGTTTATATATAATATAAAGTAAATAAATGTTACATATGTAAGCAAAGACAAACTTCGTTGACGGAACTACCACGCAGACCCAGGCTTAGTGCCTCTCAAACTCCCACGGGCAGAAGCATTACCAGGGAGACTATTAAACATGCAGAGGCCCAGGTGGAATAGATCCAGGGTGGGGCCCAGGAATCTGCATGTCACAAGCAGTGTCAGTGTTGTTGATTCAGTTGTTAGTGGAACTTGTTCTGAGAACCACCACACTAAATGGGATTTTAAAAACTCCCACCGCACCTCCCCAGACATAAACATCTGAACATCTAAGGCCCACTTCCAGGAGGCCCCAAGAAAAGCTGGAGATGTGCAAAGAAAAAAGCATTCTCTGGACACCTGCTGTGTATGGGGCACCACAGGACAGATGCAGGAACCAAGGTCTCCCTGGGGGTGGGAGAGGCTGGGTGAAGACACAGCAACAACACCTGCAATGCACCGTAGCTGTCACACAAATGCCACTTGGGATAGAGAGCTGCACAGTCTCATTCTCCTCTAGCACCTGATGAGGCAGGTTCTGCTGAGGTCCCCTTTCACAGAGATGGAAGGGTGGCTCAGGAAAGGGGGAGCAACGTGCCCAACGTCACTCAGCAGAAAAGTGGCAGAGCCCTGGCCGGTGTGGCTCAGGTAGTTGAAGCATTGTCCAGTAGACGGAAAGGTCAAGGGTTTGATTCCCAGCCAGGGCGCATGCCCAGGTTCCGGGTTCAATCCCTGGTTGGGGTGCATAGGAGAAGGCAACCAATCAATGTTTCTCTCTCCCTTGCCCTCTCTCTAAAAGCAACAAAAAAATGTCCTCAGGTGAGGGTAAAAAGAAAAAGAAGAAAGAAAGAAAGTGGCAGAGCTGGGTTCCAAATGCCTCCAGAAGCCTGACTCCATCCCTGAGACCAGTAGGACCCCTGCAGCCCTCATTCTGACCACCCCCACCCACCAAAGGGTCTTCCCACCTGCTGCTCCCTCCCCCAGAACCCATTGCCCAGCCCTCTCATCCCTCAGCTCCCAGCTTCCATGGCACCTCCTGGGGGAGCACTGTCACCTAAGACAGGGCCCCTCTCTTACTTCCTGTCACTCTAGCTGCTCAGTCCCATCTCAGCACGCGTGTCAGAGTTATGTCTATACCGATTTGGGTTTTTCTGGACAAGGTTATAAGTCTATACTGATTTGGGCATTTTTGTTGTTGTTTTTCTGGACAAAGTTGCATGTCTGTACTGCTTTGCCATCCCCTCTCCCAGCCTGTGTCTCCCACTGGAATGGATGTTCCCTGAAGGCAATGGTCAGGCCAACTGGTCCACCCCTGGGTGCCCAGTGCTTGTCAGGGTACCTGACACATAGTAGGTGCTCAGTCAGTATGTGCTGGAGAATAATAATAATTGTCCTTAATTATATTAAAAAGTAACACATACACAGGGCCTAGTACATGCCAGGCACTGGTCCAAGGGGTGTGGATATTTTACTTCCTCTAATCCTCATCGCCGTCTGTGGGGCAGGCACCATCATTAACCCCACCTTACAGGCAGGTAAATGGGGCAGTTTCTTGAAAGCAGGAGAGAGAAGGGAGGAAGAAGGCAGGTTGCCAGGTTTAGCCATAAATGTGGGATCTGTCCCATTTGAATTTAAGATAAACAATGAAAAATATTTTAGTAAGTATGTCTCAAGCTATATTCGAGGCTGCTTAAACTTGTAAAATATATATATAATCTCAGCTGTGTGTCTGAACTGTGGATGTAAGGAGCTCCTGCATTCTATCCCGCAAGGCTCCGGGAAGGAGGAAGGGCGTTGGCCTGGCCGCAGGTGCTCGGGGCAGGGCGGAGGGGCAGGGGTCGCCGAGCCGGTACTCACCGTGTAGCTGCAGTTCTCGTGGACCACCACGCGGCTAGCGAAGGTCTCATTGTGCGCTTCGATATGAAGGGTCCTCTCTTTCCAGTTCAAGACGTTTTTCTGCACGAAAACCACGTGCTCCACACCAGCGATCTGCAAGGGAAGGGACAGTGGGGGTGTGCAGGGGACAAGGGGTTGGGGGCACAAACCCCGAGGGCTAGCCCCGGTAAACCCCCGACCCCGGGACCCCACGCCTGCCGGGCCACCCACCTGGGCCGCGGTCTCTGACTCCACCTCCCCAGCCCCCCATTCCGGGACCCCTGTTCAGCCTAGTACCCCAACACCCCGCCCAGTCCCAGCCCAGCCTCCCGGCCCCTGTCCCTCCGGACCCAACTGGCCCTCCAACCCAGACCCCACCAGCACCCACGTCCACACACTCGCCCCACCGCCTGGCCCCGCCCCTGGCCCCCAGGTACCCCTCTCGTGCTAATATATATATAACCCCCACCACCCTGTCGGATCCCCTCCTCTGCTCTCCCCGCGCCCTGGGCTCCCACACCTTCCGCAGCAGCCGCGGGGCTTCCACCCGTAGCCGGCAGCTCCGCTCCACCACGTGCACCGCGCCATCCTCGCTGCGGGACTCGCACAGGATCTCGCTGCCCAGGAAGACAGGGATCTGCGGGCAGGTGGGGAAGCGCTTCTCGTAGGCCTGGGGGTAGAGGGGAGTGAGTGCGAGGTGGGGGCGAGGTCCACCGGCACAGTCCTGCTCCTGCCCTGGGGGGAATGTCCTCTCACTTCTCGTTTGACAGAGGGGCGTGGAGCGTGCGCCGAGCATTCCCGGCGCCTGGGGAGCGCAGTGGCGTCTGCTGCCTTACCAACAAGACCATCTTTTGCCTGCGCAGTGACTTGGCAGATCACATTTGGGCTTCACATTTGGGCTTTCGCCCTCAGACGGGAGTGGACTTGCCAGGGATATTTTAAAAGAAAGCATCTTTCATGGGAAAAAAATTTTTTGAACAAAATTCAACACCTCTTCACGACAAAAACTCAACAAGCGAGGAGAGAAGGACACTTTCTCAACCTGATAAAGGGCATCTACAGAAAACCACAGCGAACCTCGCACTCAGTGGTAACAGACTGACCACTTCCTCCAGAGCAGGCACTAGGCAAGGCTGTCTGCTCTGGCCGCTTCTGTTCAGCATCCTAGAGGTTCTAGCCAGAGCAGGAAGGCAACAAAGAAAGAAAAGGCATCCAGATTGGAAGGCGAGTCTGTGCCCACTTCCAGAACTAGCAGGGGCAGAGCCACTGGGGGGCGTGCGAGCATGGTTGGCTGGCGGCGTTCAAGCAGGGTCTGCTCCGAGCTCGTCAGCCCACGTGCCCCGGAATCAGGATCAAAGCGAGCTCCAAATATAGTGCCGGCATCTGAGGACACGCACTCCCACCCCCAACCCTGCCAGCGGAGAGGCGGCACCCAGCTCAGAGTGACAGAGGCAGGGGAAGGGAAGGAAGACATGAAACCGTGCCTGGTGCCCTTGGGGTTATCCCAGCCCCACAAGGCCAGCCCAGCGCGACCTCCGCCAGGGTCAGGAGGATAAGCACTGCCTCCTTGCCATATGTCAAAACTGGTTGCTTTGTACAAACACACCAGCGTTAGAATAAGGCACATTGGTCCCGGAGGGAAAGTGCACCATGGGGCTCCCAGACAGGGGTCTGGGCTCTAAGGACTGGCAAGGGAAGCCCCTGAACCCTCTTTCAAAGGAAGGCACTTCCCCACTGAGGAGGGAGCCTCATAGCAAAGTGTATGAGAGATGAGAGCTGGAGGAGCTCCCCCTCCTCCCAGAAGAGGGACAAGTCCCTTCCTTTCTCTCAGTCCGTTTTATCATCCAGAAGACGGGGTGTATACCAAGCTTGTCTCCCAGAAGACTGAATCAAGGTAATAGCTCATGCAGAGTATGGCAGATCGCAGGCCCCCAGCATTTTCCCTCTCCAGGCAACAGCACTCAAATGGGGGCACAGTGCAGGTTTGCAGGAAACAGAACAGAGCTCCTTCCCAGCCCTTTCGGAACACTCTGCTGGCATCGAATGCAGGGGGAGCATGAGGAGCCAGCTGGGGTCCCCCCTCTGTGCTGCGCAGATGGATGCTGACATGTTTTGAAAGTATAAGGAGGGAAAGGGTGCATATTTCAGAATTGGACAGGCTCAGTTCGAGCCTCTGCTACTTTCTCACTGGATGACCTTGGGCGAGTCACTTGCCCTCTCTGAGACTCCATTTCCTTATCTGTAATGTGAGGATCTCACCAGATTGTGTCTCGGAGCAGTTGGTACTCATCAAGCCTTGACTCTGCTCTTCCAGCTGTGTGTGTTCTTCCATTTAACCCTCTGCATGGCATCTCATTTGACAATGAGGAAATCGGGGCCCAGAAAGGCTAAGTAACTTACCCAAGGTCACACAGTGCAAAATGGTGAACCTGGATTTGAATCCCAAGCTGGCTCAGTCCCCATTCCCTCAGGAACCCCTTGCCCAGCAGCAGGTCTTGTTCTGCCCAGCAGCTCGGAAGCAGAGCCAGGCCTTGTCCGCTGGGGCTGTGTGGTCACAATTTCTCCTTTCTCTACCTTCAGTCCTTCAACTCTTGCCAGGCAGTGGCCACACTACTCCTGAGATTCTCCACTTCCATTGACTGTTTCTCAGTCTCTCTCCTGCTCCCCAGATGAAAGGACATACTTAGAACAGACCTGGATACCCAGAACAGACCCCACACTCCCGTACTGTGGCCTGCCAGGCCCTGGGAGAGCTGTCCCACCAGCCCCCCTCCCACCTCAGCCTCCTTCACTCTGCTCTAGCCACGCCAGCCTCACTGTTTCTAGAACACACTGTTAGGAGTTGAATTGTGCCCCCCACTTCCAATAAAACTCAAGTGTTGAAGTCCTAACCCCCAGGACTTCTGAACGTGACTTTATTGGGAAGCAGGTTTGTTGCAGATGTAATTAAGATGAGGTCATACTGGAGTAGGGTGGGCCCTACTCCAGTGTTGCAGATGTCCTTATAAAAGGGAAAGGGCGGACACAGACACACACAGGAACGCCACAGGAAGGTGAAGGCACTGATTGGGGTGACTCCTCTACAAGCCAGGAAACACCAGGGATTACCGGCAATACCAGAAGCGAGGAGAAAGGCCTGGAACAGTTTGTCCCTCTGAAGGAACCAACTCTGCCGACACCCGGATCTCAGACTTCTAGCCTTCAAATTGTGAGGTTAAAAATGCCTTCTGTTTAAGCCCTCCGGTGTGTGGTGCTTTGCTCTGTCAGCCACAGGAAGCAGGAAATCCATCCACCAAGCTTGCTCCTGCCCAGGGCCTTTGCACTCGCTGTTTCCCCTGCTTGAAAAACTGATCAATTCACTTGACAGTGAGGCGGGAGGCGGTAGGAGTCACTGAGGCTCCCAGAAGGTAGAGGACAAGGATGGGGGCGGTGGAGACTACGCTTCAGGGACTTGTCTGTCTCTGCTGGTCCCTCTTCCTGAGACACCCTCCCCCACTTCCCCTGCAAGGCTGCCTCCTCCCCCGTGCTCTGTCCTGTCGCCAGTCCATGTACTCAATAGCGCTATGGCACTTTTAACTATATATACTTACTTGCTTGCATGTGGCGTACCAAAGGCCTGGGCTGTGTGCTTTTCAACAGCACTAACCTCATACTTGCATCCATCTCAGTTCTTGGCACACACTAGGGGCTCATAAAAAAATGCCAACAAGCAGAGAAAGAAATAAAATAAGCTTGCTGAAGTCCCAGATAGTCCTAAGAAGGTGTTGGAAGGGAATGACAGACCATGGCTCAGTACACATAGCCAGCTGAGGGCACTGAGCTTCATTGGCCAACTTCCTGTCATAACAAACCTTGTTAAAACAGCCCCATCTGGAGCCCCCAGATAACAGGGGGAAGTCATGGGGGCTGATCAGCAATAGACGGACGCTTGGGCACAACTCACCCTGCCTGCGTAAGGGAAGGCGCTGCCTTCTTCAAGTGAGCAGTGGCTGCTCCAACAACAGAGCCTCCCCAGGTGTTGGGGGGGCCCCAGAGCTGTTTCCATCTGGAAGGCAGGGGCCCTGAAATAAGGAGTCCGTCGCTGTGCCAGTTCTCCAGGGTCAGAGGACTGCCAGCTGGAAATTCCCTAGGGTTGTGCGCTCTGGTTTCTGACACTGTTGTTAACTGACATTTACAAAACGCTAACTGCATCATCTCATCCCCTCCGTGCCCTGATGGGACGGGAACTAGGGTTTCCCCACGTCACGGCCGAGCAAGCTGAGGCCTGGGAAGACACCGCACGACTGCTGGAAGTGGCAGAACTGGAGCCAGGCCCGGCTGACCCAGACCCCAGCCCTGAACCGCCCTGTCCTGCCTCCTGGGGGACACTGGCTACCTCACAAGTGCTGGTGGTTTGCCCTGGCAATGTGACTCAGTGGGCTGGAGCATCGTATACCAAAAGGTTGCCACCAAAACAGGTTCGATCCCTGGTCAGGGCACATATGGGAGGCAACAGATAGATGTTTCTTTCGCATTTCAATGTTCCTCTCTCTCTCTCTCACTCTCTCTCTCTCTCCCCACCCCACCCCCATCCTCGGTCTCTAAAATCAATTTTTTAAAAAATATCCTCAGGTGATGATTAAAAAAAACAAGCGTCAGTGGCTTGGAGATGCCAGGTCCCCAGGCCTAAACCCCCAAATAAAGGGCCCATTGCCTCCTGCACATCACAGCGTCTTTCAGGATCAAAGCGTTCACAGGGCACAGCCTGGGTTGGAAACCCGCTCTCACAGCTCGTTTTACCTCTGCCTGAGAGCCTCAGGTGCTGACTGCTGTCCCCACAAATCAGGCCTGAGATTCTCCCTGACAGACAAACACGGAGTTTGGCCTCCTAAGGGACACAAGGCAGTAGAAGGATTGAGTTACAGCCCTTCTGCCACGTGGTTGGGAAGGGACACCCAAGCCTGCAGGCTCAGAAAGGAAGCTGGTCCAAGGTCCAGAACTCGCCCTTGCAGAGCCTCAGCTGGGGCAGGCAGAGGCCGATGTAAACTTCCACTGAGTGTCTCCCACATGCCCCCCATCCTGACAGAAATCTACAGGGACACACTTAGCATGTGGAGGTGGGGCCAGAGTTGGACAGCCCTGTACTCCCAGCTAAGCTGGGCAACTCTGAGCGCAGCAGGCCCATCTGTAAAGTGGCGTAATTGTAGACGCTCCCAGCGAGCACTCGCTGGTACCTGTCTCCTTCCTTTGTGAGTCACATGCTGAAGTAAGAAGTCGTCAGACCCTGACAGTGGGTCCGCTCACCCTTGCACCAGTGGGTCCAAGCCCCTGGTGCTTTGAAAAAATGCCTAGCCCATGGCTGGTACTCAGCAGACATTTACAGGAGGAAGAGTGAACGACAGCGCAGCCGGGTTGTTAAGGGCATGGACTCAGGGGCTTGGGTTCAAATCTCTGCTCAGCCTCTGACCCGCACTGTGGCCACATGAACAAATCATCAAGCTCTCAGTTCCTTAATTCATTCATTTGTTAAAAGGAGAATAGAAAAGTATCTACCTTGCTGAGTTGTCCAGGCAAATAAAGGAGTCTGTTTCAGTAAAGTGCTGAGAACAGAGCCTGACACATGGTTTGTTCTACATAAGCATTTGTTAAATACATTTAAATTTTTAAAAAGGGTGAGATTCTATAAAGTACAGGAAAGCTATTTCTGATAATCACTTGACAGCTGCTCCCTCCCCCTCTCCCTCCTTCCTTCCTGCTCTTCCTCATGCAAATTCAAAGGAAGCTGGAACCAGTAGCCTAAACCTTCCACAAATGTGGAAAGAATAGCCAAACCACATGAAGATGTTCTAGCCCAATACGCCACCCTTCCTCTCCATGCTGCAGGCTGGAGTCAGGGCACTGACCACCAAGTGACCACCACGTGGCCACCATGTGACCACCACGTGGCCACCTCAGGAGCCTTCCTTATCCACCCACCAGATTTCCCCTGAAAGCCTGGGAGACCCCAGGGCAGACAAGTATCAATCCTCTAGCTCTCTCAACTCTCCTTTTTTAGTTGGTATATAATTCTCATACCATAAAATGCACCCTTTTAAAGTGTACAGTACAGTGAGTTTTAGTACATTCACAAAGTTATGCAACAATCACTACTGTCTAATTCCAGAACATTTGATCACCCCCAAAAGAAGCTCCACACCCATTAGCAGTCACCCCCCTGTCGTCCCCACCCCAGCCCTAGGTGACCACTCATCTGCTTTCTATCTCTTTGGATTGGCTTTCTCTGGACATTTCGTATCATTGGAATCATACAATACGTGGTCTATTTGTGACAGGCCTACAGGCTTCTTCACTTTGAGCATCATGTTTTCGAGGTTCATCCGTGTTGTAGCAAGTGTGAGTGCTTCATTCTTTTTCATGGCTGGGTAATGTCTGGATCCCGACTCTTGACCGAGGTGCTTAATCAGAGCTTGGAGAATGAGCCATCAGACACCCAATGGCAGCAGAGCCATCCCAGCTGAGGACGGGAAGCGGGCGCGGCAGGACCACGGCGGCGCTGTTCTGGAAGTCTTCTGCAGCCACTGCCATGTGCAGTCTCTATAAACAGCTATACCCAGGTGGCTCTGTGGCTGAAAAACCTATGGCTATTGTAGTCAAAGCCAGCTCACAAGACAGAAAGGACAAATACAGAGGGTCAGAGGACCCTGTGGCCAGGGCATCCAGACACAGGGAAGGGCACATCTGGGGTGTGATGGAGTGGCAGAGACAAAGCACAGGGTTTAGACGCCGCCTCTGCCACTTGCCAGCTGGGTGACCTCGACTTAACCTTTCTGAGACTCAGTTTCCTCGGGGGAAAAAAAGGATAATAAGGGTGACAATGCCTACTTCGCAAGGATTGCTCTACATACTAAAGGGAGACAGTATGTGTAAGGGAATCAGCCCAGTGTCAAGCACCACGTGGTAGATTTTTAAAAGAACATAGAGATGTTTTTAGGGCTATAAGTCAACAGGGACCTTTTTTTTTGTACATGGGTATTTGTACACCTGTGTTCGTAGCACTATTCCCAATAGCTGAAAAATAGAAACAAACCAAATGTTCATGGACAGATGGATGGATAAACAAAACGTGGTCTTTCCATACCTTGGGTTATTCATCCGTTAAGAGAAATGATGCTGAGTGAAATAAGCCAGACGCAAAAGGACAAATACTGTATGATTCCACTCGTATGGGATACCTAGAGAAGTCAGATTCTTAGAGAGAGAAAGTAGAATGGTGATTACAGGGGGCTGGGGGGGGAGAGGGAAACAGGGAGTTAGTGTTTAATGGGCACAGAATTTCATTTTGGGAAGATGAAAAATTTGTGGAGATGAATCTACACAACCTTGTGGATGTACGTAATGCCACTGAACTGTACACTTAAAAATGATTAAAATAGGAAATTTTGTGTTAGGCATATTTTACCACAATTTTTTAAAAAGAGAGCAAATCATCTCCTAGGTCGCTTGTAGCCCTACCAGAAGCATTAATCATGATTTGGGATAGGATAGCCTGTCTGTGTTTATTTGTTTATAGTCAACACCTCTGTCTCTATGTCTGTTTTCTTCACCACTAGATTCCCCTGTGCCTTCATGCAACCTGGGACACTGGAGACATCCAGCCAATATTTGCGGATGGATGCACGGATGGAGGAAGGAAGGGGAGCGGGGTGGAGAGAGAGAGAGCAAGCAGGTGCTGTGGAAAGAGCAGGAAGCTGGAACTCTCATCACATAAGTACCAGAAGAGCAGATCAAGCAGTACAGGTGCCCTTCTGTCTGCACTCGCCGGTGCACTGCAGCAGGCACACAGCCCGGAGAGTAGCCCGTGCCTGCGTACTGCTGTTCCTTGTCTGCCACAGAGAGCCCCGTTCCGGAAGCTGCTTCATGCACAGGTGAATAAATGCCTGAGCAGCTCCCCCCTGGTCCTGATAGCAGTGCATCTGCAGCTATCAGCCAATGAGTTATCCTGAACAAGACGCAGATGAACAGTTTTGCCATTTTTTACAGATTCTTGGTCCCAAGGCTGCAGCGTGGGGTACAGTTAGCTTAGCTTAGTGATTGTTCATATCTGCTTCTATCTGCTCATCGCAAGATGGATCCTCCCTTTGCCTGGCTGGCACCTTGTGTCCTCATGAGGTCACACCATCAGAATGCCTAGTCTTTCCAGCACTGAGGGAGTACACAGTCTGGCTGCCGAACTCAGCAGCTGCAAGAAATCCTGCTGTGGATCTCACCCAGGGGTGGGGAGCAGGGCAGAGGAACCCTCCTCCTGTGACACTCTCGCTGCCCACGAACTTCCAAGATCAGCTGGTACCCCTGATGGATCCCAGAGAAATGAGGCAGAAGTGAGGCCAGCCCAGCGAGTCTTGATATTTAGCAGCATGTCAAGATCTTGATGGGAGGGGGATGCTGTTTTAGATTTTCCCAGTGTCTCAGGAATGCACCCGACTTCCATGACCTATGTTTCCCCACGCGCTGGGATAGAAACTCCCATCAATCCACTTTTTAGCAGCCGGGGGAGCCTGCTAAACTCTAGATCTGATCGTCCCACCCACTGCTTAAAACCTTCCCAACTCCCAAAGTCCTTGGAGAGATAAACTGATGCACCGGTCACTTTCCGACTCTCACTGGGGCCCAACCTCACCACATCCGTTTCTTCAGAGGGACAAGTTCTGCCCACTGAGCCTGCGCACAGCTGGCCCTCCTCCCCCCAGCTGGGCTCTACCTGGCTGCCTCAAAGACCCTTGGCTGTCGACTTGTTCTTCCCCCGTTACAAGATTACAAGTCATCCTTCATGGCATTTGCCTGGCCTCTCTCTGTCTCTCTCTGTCTCTCTCTGTCTCTCTGTCTGTCTGTCTTTCTCTCTCTCTCTCTCTCTCTCTCTCTCTCTCTCTCACACACACACACACACACACACACACCCCAGTGCAAGGTGCAAGCTCTATGTGGGCAAAAATGGATCATGTCAGGAAAACAGGTCAAGACAAAACTAGAAGACAGACATGGTCCCTGCCTTCCTGAAGCTTACTTTAATGAAAAAGACCCATGTAAAAGAGTAAACCAATAAATTTTACACAAAATTATCAGAATAATGATGCATTCAAAAAGTACTAGGAATCAACTCTTTCACAGCCCCTGCACCTGGCACACAGTGTAAACTCGAGTATTTGTGGTACACACACGTGTGCGTGCACAAGTTAATGAACGTGTGAAGTAATGAATGAGGACCCGAACCAGAAGATCACCTTCCTGGGCCACGGTCGCCTCTGTTCCCCCAGCCCAAATCAGAGCACCACAGAGCCCTGCACGCAATCCAGGGTGGAAAATATTGCTCCTCTTAATCTGTTAGCAACGGATCCGATGACAACAGGCTCCAGGGAACTAATTTAAACTCCCTTGAATAAGGCCCCTGCTGCTTTATTAAAACTACATCCATAACAACAATTGCAGCTGTAACTGCCCATGGCCTGGACTGCAAAGGTTTACCTTCAGAGGCTTTTTCTTATTAATAACCTATTTGCTAAATTACAAGCTGTTTATCAACACAGAAAGCCAGGTCTTTAAATATTTTAACACTTAATTGCTGACTACAACCCTCACCTCAACCCTTCCTCCACATGAAAAGCTTATTGCTTAGGAAATCCTACTCCATGCCATCGTCCTTCTTTAGGGTTGCAGAATCTGAGATGAAGCCGGGGGGCTTCTGAGCCCCACAGGGACCCCTGGGCAGGAAAAAAAAAGGCAGCCAGGTCATTCCTGAAGCCACGGAGGGGCCTGGCGCACAGATGTTTACTGAGGATCAAACCAGAATCCAACATGTCTGGCTGTGAGCTCAGGCTATGGAGTCGGATTCCCCAAGTTCACACCTCTGCCGTTTACCGGTGATGCCATTGACTAAATGTTATGGACTGAATTGTGTCCCCCCCCCAAAAAAAGGTTCCCCCAAGTACCTCAGCACGTGACCTTATTTGGACACACCTGAGTCTTTAACAGAGGCAATCAAGTTAGAATGAGGTCATTAGGGTGTCCTTATAAATCCAATGTGACTGGTACCCTTATGAAAGGGGAAATGTGGACACAGAGACACACTCACAGGGAGTACGCCAGGTGAAGAGGGGAGTTATGCTGCCATAGCCGAGAAACTCCTGGAAGCTCAGAGAGGAGCCCTCCTAGCGCCTGCAGAGGGAGCACAGCACTGCTGGCACCTTGACCTGGGACTTCTGTCCTCTAGGACTGTGAGACACTAGCTTCCTCTGGTTCTACGCTAGCCAGTGGAGTACTTTGTTACACAGCCCAAGCAAATGAGGACAGTGACCAAGGGACAGTGTCCTTAACCTCTCTAAGCCTCAGTTTCCTCTTCCGCTGCAGCTAAGGCTGCTATACTAGTGCCTGCCTCTGAGCTGGCCTAAAGGGCTGGGAGCACAGAGGGCTCAGTAAACGCTCCCGGGCTCTGTAGGCATCAGCTGCCCACCGGGAGGCCAAGGGCTGCGGGGTTCGGCTGTGAGTCCTTTTGCAGGTTCCCGCTGGGGTACAGGCATTCTGGACACAGTCCTGGCGGTAACTAACAGTCCCAGTGGGACCACTTGCTCCCATAACTTCAGATCCTCAGCTCTGACAAATGACAGAACTCACGGTTGGGAATACAAATTCTGGAGCCGACTGCCTGCAGTTAAATCCCCACCTGCCACGTGTGCCCTTTGTAGCTCTGGGTAATCCATTCATTCATTCCCTGTCTCAGTTTCCTCATCTGTAGCACGGGGCTACCCACCAAACCTGTCTCAGGGGGTGGTTATGAGAAGTTCAAGAATTAATATTTGAATGGGCTCAGAGCAGTCCCTGGGACCCAGGAAGCACTGCATGTGTGTCTGTTAAATGAAATTTAAAATAGAATCTCCTTAAACTCACCAAATGACTACCACCATTCACACCAGGGATTTCTTTGGCAGAAGTGTGTCCACACAAAAACATGTACACGAATGTTCATAGCAATGTTACTCACAGCAGCCCAAACCTGGAAACAACCTAAATGCGCATCACCTGAAGAAGGGAGGAACAAAGATGTCCATCCACACAGTGGAATAGTATGCGGCCATGAAAAGGAATGAAGTTCTGAAGCTGCTGCAGTGTGGATGCACCTTGAAAATACTGTGCTAGTCCCAGAAGGCCACATATTTTATGATTCCATTTATACAAAGTGTCCAAACTAGGCTAATGTACAGAGACAGAAGGTAGGTTAGTGGTTATGTAGGACTGGGCAGAATGGGGGAGCTGGGGATGATGACTAAGGAATACAAGGTTTCTTTTTGGGGTGGCGAAAATGCTCTGAAACTGACACAGATGAGGGTTGCACACCTCTATGACTGCGCCGAAAACCACTAGCTTTTACCCTTTAAATGGGTGGATGGTATGGTATGTGAGTTACAGCTCAAGAAAGGTGTTGAAACAATAAATAACAATAATAAATCTAAGTAATATTCCACGAGCATTGACAATGTGCCAGGCCCTGTATGAGCACCCGCCTCTCTTCACTGAACCGTCACTTCCACTCTCAGAGGAGCCAGACCTTTATTATCTCCGTTTTCCAGGAGAGAAACTGAAGATAACCTAAAATGCATTCACGACGGGCTGTAGGCTACCCAGAGTGGCCTTCAGGGCTTAAATGACCACAGCCCACAGTCCAAGACAAGGCCTTTGTGTTCTACACACAGCGATCTCCACAAAGACCCACATGCACGCACTTCCTGGTCCCCACATTCAAAGGGAGCAAGGACCCTCTCCAGCCTTGGGTAAGGCAGCTGCCTTCATTGTCTAATTACTTTCCTCTGCGTACCAGCGTAATCCAAGCCGATTGTTTTGAGCCAAACAATACAGAGTGCTATCGAGAAAGAAGAAAGCAAAATTCCCCTGAAATCCCACCCCTCGGAAAAGGAATTCATGTTAAGGGGTTTGGCCCAAGGAAAGAGGCATCTTATTCATTGGATTAGTTACATTTTTTTAATCAAAGAGAAAAATGTGTTTTTTTTTTTAAATTTTCAGCTGGGTCTTGACAAGTTGCCTCAGTGCTATTTTATAACCAATTCCACAAGCCCGATTTATGTCATCATGGGGGGACTTTTGAAGAAGTGAGGGCGGCTTGGATTCTCAAGTCAGTTTTGTTAAACAGAAAAACCAAAAGGCCAGTTGGTCTGGTCACTCGGAAGTGGTAAAAACAGCTGAGTTCACCCAAAACTTCCCTGGCATCTGACCCAAACTGAAGGCAAGTGTTCAACTGAGAAACAAAGACAGACATTAAGCACAGAAAACCCCTTTTGTGCCCACACAGCACACAAGTTATGTTGAGTTATGCAGCTATTTTGGGGACAATGATGTTTTGTAAACAGTTGGCAAAGTGGCTTCGTCAGGGATGCACAGCGGTTTGGAGCCCTTTCACTGACAAAGCTGTACCAGAGATAACATGGGGGTTGAAAAATATGAACAACTTAAATTAGAGCAGATGTAGATAACAAATATCTGAAAACCTTTGTTTCCTACTATACCCACAGCATCTATACATCAACACCTAGAGACTGATAACACCTGAGAGAATAAGCCAAGACCTACCGTCATTCATGGACCACAAAGCCTACAAAATGCTTGTGACATGGGCCACAAAAGGCAACACGAGTACATCACTAGTACCACTAATGTGGTCTTAAGTGCTACAGACATGTTTTATTTTAAAGTGCAATGATTGTAAGTACTTTTGAGAATCTTAAACATACTAAATTAAATTTACATTTTTAAGCACATGCATAATAAAAAAAATTATTAGTTTTCTGTCATATGGTTATATGTCTCCACTTTATGGCAGAGGACAACAGGTGACTGCACTGTCCCAGAAGGGTGGGGACAGTGCCTTTTTTCTATTCAGTAAACGAATGAATGAACAAATGAGTCCTAGGGTCTTAGAATACACGAGCCTCCTGGAAACTTAGAGGACAATTGTTTATATTTAGCCGCCATTTTTTGTCTGCTTAGTACGGACGAGGCCCTGCACTGGATCGTACACACACACACACACACACACACACACACACACACACATCTTCGATCCTCAGGGCAACCTTATGAGGTGCATACGACCATCCACATTGTACAAATTACGAAATCAAGGCTCAGAGAAATTCAGTGAGTTCCCAAAAACACACAGCCAGAGCACTGCAAAGGAGTGACAGGGACCCAGGGCTTCTGACTGCATGTCCCAGATCTCCCCATTGCCCACTGGTGTCCCATCCCCATTACAAATGAAGAAAAGTCACACAGCCACAGGCAACAACAGTAACAGTAATAAAAACACTAATGGCATTTGATCTATGCCAGACCCAGCACGAAAAGCTTTACATATATTGAATCATTTAATCCTCAACAGGATGCCCAAATTTAGAAACTATGTAATCTTCATTTTAGGGATGAGGAGTGAAGGCTCAGAGAGGTTAAGTAACTTGCCCAAGGTCACCCAGCTAGTCAGTATGCGCCCTGCTTCTTTCCTGACCTGGAACCATTTACACCGAACAGCACAACATGTAGGGAAGACTCAGGTGATATTTTTTAATCCTTTATGTGACTATAAACACATATGTAGGTAGAATCATAGAATAAGATTAGGCAGGACACACAGAGAGGGTGTGCGAATGGGCCCTGGGGAGTGCTGCGGTTAAAAACATGGCTCTGGAGTCCCCCCAGTTCTACCTCTTTTGAGCCACAGAACTTGGGACCATCCTGTCACCTGTCTATCTTCAGTTTCGTGGAGGTAAAATGAGAATAATGTGAGCTATTGGGAATTTTTAAATTTGTATTTATTGACTTGAGAGAGGGAGAAACATCAATTTTTGTTGTTCCACATATTTATGCATTCTTCGGTTGATTCTTATATGTGCCCTGACCAGGGATTGAACCCACAACCCTGGCATATCAGGACAAGCCTCTAACCAGCTGAGCTATGTGGCCAGAGCCAACAGATTAAATGGCAGGATATGTGTAAAGACTTACATATATTCTTTGTATTTACTGCACACCCTCAGTGAACGGCTGTCATCATCATCATTAGTGTGTTTATTATTATTACTGCTACTACCAATACATAAAATGTCAGCAGTAGCTTAGCCCCCGATATTCTTGTTTCCTGTCAGAGGATCCTGAGACAAGAGAGCAGGTAAGCTTCAACAAGGAAAAGAAAGAACGACCTTGTGTTTTGCTCAGTGGGCAAGGATTCCAGAAGTTGTATTAAAAGATAGGATGGCCAAGCTGAGGGATCACTGATAGGAAGTTGGACCTACTGGGTCAACCAAGTAGCTCAATAATTCCTTCTGATCCAGGGATTGAGGGGCTCTCTTTCCTTCCCATCATGGCTGACTTCCTGTACCCCTCCAACCATCACACAGGGTCTAGAGAATCAGGGGTCACTCACCGCCATGACCAGCTCGAATGGGTACTTGTAGATGCGAACAGGAGACTGGTACTTCTGCACCATGTTCCCTCGGAAGCACCAACAGAAGCCACTCAGGTAGGGGTGAGCACAGAGCCTGGGTGACAGGTGACTGGTGAGGCAGCAGCTCTCTCCACGTGAAGCAAGAACCCTACTCCGTGCTCCTTCATGCACAATCTCCCCAGCACTCAAAGCAAGGTACTTGATGTAATCCCTAAATCACCCTCTGCCAGGCCCCGACACCTGCAGGATACATTACCCCCTGCCTCAGATCACACTCACCCTCCAAGAGAAATCAGTACCCCCAAACATTCCTTGGTCCCCACCCCTTCACATGGAGGCTCCCAGAAACACCCCTCATTGCCACTCACATGGGAAACACACACATTGGCAATTCTTCCACTCCCACAATTCACCACCCACACACCCCACAGCTCACCACAGACGTCCCCCAAGAATCACTGTACCTTCTCTCTCATTTCCTCCAAGATACCTTGATACACACAGTCTTTACCAAATTTCACACGCACTGTCTCTGTCTCACACACACACATGCACGACTCTCCTCCCACATGGAACCACCCTTGCACACGCATATAACTTTGCACACACACTCAGCTCCTGGAGTATGCACCTAACCAACGACATGCACATACACAATTCCTCTGGCGCACACAGACGTCCACACACACGCACACATACACCAGTGTGCACATGCACACACAGGTCAGCTCACCCTCGCCCTTGGAATCTCCGGGGACGCAGTCCCGGGGTAGTGAGGAGCTCAGCCCGACAGGGACCACGTAGCTGCCTGGCTCGGAGCGCAGCGCTTGGGGTAAGGCCGGACCACAGTCGCCAAGCCTGGGGAGTCTAGCCTGGTGGGTCAAGGAGGAACTTGCGGGTCCGGAAAGAGACCTGCGGGGCTGGAGCGCTCCAGGACCCGGGACAGCAGAGAACCTGGCCCGGCCCAGTCCCTGAACTGGCCCCGCCCCGGGACGGCCCCGCCCACGCCCCTGTCATGACCCCGCCCAGATTCACCCGGCTCCCAGCCCTGGCCACGCCCCAGTCTTAGCCCCACCCCTCATTTTCTGTCTTTTGTTTGACCACACCCCCATCCCGTGCTCTTCCTCCAAATTGGCCACTTCTCGGCTGGGCCCCGCCCTCATACTGGTCTAATTCTTAAAGCACGCAGTCTCAGGAACGGCCCAACCCCAAGAACACTGGGCCCCAAGGCCCCACCCCCAAGCTAGCTCTACCCCTAAGGGAGCCCTTGCCGGTCCCAACCCCGCCCCTCTTAGTACAATTTACTTTTGGCCTCTTCCTTAATTTGGATCAACCTGTTGCTTGGGCTCTGAGCCCCGCCCGTTCCACTGGCCTCACCCCAGAGCTCTTATGACCCTGCCTCCAAGTCCCGCCCACGCATATTCATTCACTCCGCAAACATTTACAGAGCGTCTACTAAGTGTCAGGCACTTCCAGGCGCTGGAGAGTCATCAATGAACAAAATGGACAAAAATCTTTGCCATCGTGAAGTTTACATTAAATAAATGAGGCAAATATATAGTATGTGAGATGGCGAAAAATGCCAAAGTGAATAAAATAAGCAAGGAAGGGGTTCAAGAAGCAAGTGGAGAGAGGGTACAATTTAAAACAGGATGGACTGGGGCCTCCGTGAGAGGGTGATATTTATCCATCATCCTCATCCAAACTCTTACAGCCCTCCCAGGACCCCCCCAGGGACCCAACCTCCCTCCCTTAAGTCCTTCTTTCCTCTCCCCATCTGTTTGGTCTGGAGGAGCCAAGAAGCTGGCTCTGGAAAGCATTGTCATCATGTATTCATTCGACATTTACTGAACACCCACTATGTGCCAGCACTGGGTGAGTTTACTCAGTCACAAGGGGGAGCCAGACAGACGCACACACCCTTGGGCAGGAGGTGGTTGTGCAGGGAAACAGACACTCGGTTTGTCAAACCTATCTTTTCACCCTGTGGTACCCAGCCCCTGTTTTCTTCCTAGCTTGTAGCACATTCTGTAATTATCTTAATTACTCATTCATTTTATCCATTTGTGGGTTATCGACTGTCTCTTCTGGGAGAACTGGGAGCTTCGCAAGGTGAGGGATCATGTCTGTTTTGTTATCTGCCCCCAGATCCACAGGATCTTTTTTTTTTTTTACTACAGTTGACATTCAACATTATTTTATACTGGTTTCAGGTGTACAGCATAGTGCTTAGACAATTATATAATGTGTGAAATGACCCCCCTGATAGTTCTAATACCCACATAGTTATTACAATATGATTGAGTCTGTTCCCTATGCTGTACTTTACATCCCCATGACTACTTTGGAACTACCAGTTTGTACTTCTTAATCCTTTCACTTTCTTTACCCAGTCCCCCAAACCCCTTTCCCATCCAGCAACCCTTCATTAGTTCTCTGTATCTATGAATCTGTTTGTTTTGTTTGTTCACTTATTTTGTTCTTTAGATTCCACATATAAATGAAACCATATGGCATTTATCTTTCTCTGTCTGGCTTAGGTCTGCAGGCTCTTACTGGGGTCCTGGCACATAGTAGGAGTTCAGGGTGTCTTTTTAGTTAGGGTTATCAAGGGTGGAAATGGAGCACAAAGTTCCCATGCCTGCCACAAGGTGGCAGCAAGTGATAGCCTATGGCTCCTGGGTCTCCCTACGTTGAGGAATTGGGGAGATGGGTCTAGGGATGTTTTGCTGTACCCCAGGTTCTTTAAGGAAACTCGCAGGCTTTTCCTGGGTGTCAATGCAGCTGTGTAGTGAGCATGAACACTTAGCTATTGTTACAGCACGAAAGGCAATAAATTGGCAGAAAGTAACCACAGAGTGGGACATTTACTGACACCTGGAAGGATGAGACGGCAATAGTCTGTCCCAAACTTTCCAGCTGCTAAGACCTCCTTCAGCAGGCTGCATATTAATGTGCAGATCCCCGGGATCTGCTGGATGCAGGGGATCCCAGGATACTCAGAGTAAAAGTTGGCCCTGGGGAAGGAGATGGTGCGCTCCTAAGTGTGGAGCTTCTAAGAACTCCTCCCAGATATGGGCGTGCTTCCATTCCTATTCAGTCTTATCCACCCAGGCTGCATCTTCCTGGACACCCCACCCCACGTGTGATTCCTTTGCCACAGAAGATGACCATTTAGGGGAGCAGCAGCAGATGTAAGAGATGCAGGGAG
This sequence comes from Desmodus rotundus, assembly GCF_022682495.2. Classification (NCBI taxonomy): domain Eukaryota; kingdom Metazoa; phylum Chordata; class Mammalia; order Chiroptera; family Phyllostomidae; genus Desmodus; species Desmodus rotundus. The sequence continues at coordinate 101,789,356 of NC_071387.1, read as the reverse complement.
TGGCCAAGAAAAGCCAAAAGGAGCGAGGAGAGTCCCTGAGACTGCAGAAGAGGCTCCAGGTTTCCTGGCTCCATCAGCACTTGACACCATCCCGTCCCCCCCCCCCCCCCCCCCCCGTCGTTGAGGGCACGACTCTGGGCGGGGGGGGGGGGGGGGGGGGGGCGGGGAGCGGGTACAACAGTGGGTAGGTACAGAGAGCTCAGAGTGAAAAATGGGGCCCAGAGGGGAGTGAGAATTAAACTCCTCCTCCTGCAGCCCAAGGGAAGTGGCTTAATCCCACCACTCACCAAGACCACCACCCAGTTCTACCAATTATTCCCGCCGTCTATTGAGCGCTCACTGGCACTCGCTCTACCGGGCAGTATGCTCGGTTTTACAAGCATTTACACACCGAATCCTCAAAATCACCCCCTATAGCGATGAAAGTGTTTGGAACTCCAGAGAGGAGCTGTCGCACAACACTGAGTGCACTGCATGCCACCAAACTGTGCACGTCAAAATCGCCAATTTTGTGTTACATGACTGTAACCTAAACTTTAAAGAAAAGTTTTTTCAGGTCACAACTATGCTAATCTTCATTTTAAAGACAAGCAAACTGCCCTGGCAGGTGTGGTTCGGTTGGCTGGAACGTCATCCCAAGCACTGAAGGGTTGAGGGTTTGGTTCCGGGACCCAGGTTGCAGTTTTGTCGCATCGGAGCACTGTGGGAGGCAGCCCATCAATGTCCCTCTCTCTCTCTCTCTCAAAGTCAACAAAAATATTTTTAAAATTCAAACTTTAAAAATAAGTTAAAAATAAAAACAAGGAAACTAAGGCACAGAGAAGTTGAGTAACTTGCTCAAAGTCACACAACCAGTAAGGAACTCAAACCCAGGACTCTGATTCTCCACAGCCTTCTTTCCTCAGGCCTGGAACGAAAGCACAGAATGTGGCTTCCCAGCCTGAGCTGGAATGACAACAAGGCATCCTGGCCCTGGGCTAGGGAGAAGCCAGAAGCATGGGGTGATTGATGGGAGTGGCGGGGGCATGAAGTCAGTCCCAGGGCCAGGACCTCCAGCCTCTTCCTATTTGCTGCTTCCTACTTACCCTGTGGGAATGACCAAGTCAAAGCTGCCTTTTAGTGAGATGTGTTTTGAAGTCTCCAGAAACCACCCCATGTCTTTGAATACCTCTCCTACAGATAGGCCACTACACAGGAACTTCAACCATTAGTGATGCACTTATTTGAGTAAAACTCTGGGCCCAATCCTAACACAGAGGCCCCTGGAAGGTGTCCTGCAGGGGAATGTTCTCAGCTGGAGAGCTCACTGTGACACGAAGAACAGGTGGGATGAGGAGGGGGATGGAAGGAGAGGATCTAGGGTCCAGACCCTTGTGGGACACAAGTGGTCCTGGATCTGGCCCCAGAACACACGAGGGCCCTGGGTTAGTGCTGAAGCTGAAGAGAGTGTGGGACTTTTTTTATTGTGGTAAAATACACATAATATAAAGTTACCGTTTAACCAATTTTTAAAATATCTTATTTATTTAATTTTAGAGAGAGGGGAAGGGAGAGAGAAAGAGAGGGAGAAAAACATCAGTCATTTGCCTCTCTCATGCATTCTGCAACCCAGGCATGTGCCCTGACTGGGAATCAAACTGACCACCTTTCACTTTGGTGGGATGACACCCGACCAACTGAGCCTCACCAGTCAGGGCCATTTAACCAATTACAACTATACAATGCACAAGGTATACAACCAGCACCACTAGTTCTCATTTGTTCCAGGGTTGCTTCTGGGCTCCTTCTTCCTCCTTCTCAGAGTGGAGCTCTTGGATTTGGGAACCTGGAGGGTCTTAGAGGTCACTGGCAGGGCAGCTGTGTGCAGGTGTGCAAGTTGTAGCCTGCACAACTCAGTGCAAAGGCCTTGGTCATTGACAGCTGTGACTGAGCCAGAGGCAGAGCCTGAGGGAGCCTCACCCAGGGGCTGCACAGCCAGGCCTCACCAGCCTTGACCCCCAACACACCTCCAAGTCCAATCATTTCCACAAACGCTGATGCTAGAACTGCCTCTGGACCCTGCCTGGAGCTGCAGGCGCACTCAGGGTCCAAAGGTGAGTAGAGGGCCCTCTAGCCCTGGGAGCTCTCAGGGAGGAAGGGAAGAGTCAGGAAGAGGGTAGGGCAGCACAGGGAGTCTGGTGGTGCTTGGAAAGGGGCTGCATTGCAGGGTGGTGAGCGGTGGGTGCTGGAGTCAGGGTAGCCTGGGTGTGGGTTCTGGTCCTCCTGCTGCCTCCCAGTGTCTCTGCAGTGTATGTGGCCACAATGTCTCCTCCTTTTTTTTTTTTAAAGATCTTATTTGTTTATTTTTAGAGAGAGGGGAAGGGAGAAAGAGAGGGAGAGAAACATTGATGTGAGACAAACCTTGATCGGCTGCCTATTGCACATGCCCTGTCCAGGGACAAACCCGCAGCCCAGGCATGTGTCCTGACTGGGACTCGAACACCAACCTGGCGGCCCTTCGCTCCGCAGGATGACACCACACCAGCTGAGCCACACTGATCAGGGCTACCATGTCTCCTCCTTTAAAGTGGGGGTGACGTGGAAATTACTCAGCCTTAAAAAGGAAGAAAATTCTTTTTTTTTTAACTTTATGTACTGATTTTTAGGGAGAGGAAAGGAGAGAGAGAAACATCGATTTGTTGTTCCACTGATTTATGCATTCGTTGGTTGCTTCTTGTATGTGCCCTGAGTGGAGATCAAACCCCCAACCCTGGTGTATCAGGATGGCGCTCTAGCCGACTGAGCTACCCGCCAGGGCGAAAAGGAAGGAAATCCTGACAGATGCTACAGCACAGACGAACCCTGCAGACATTGCGCTAAGTGGAAGAAGCCAGAAACAACAGGACAGTTATTTGTGTGGTTTCATTGACACGAGGTCCCGGGAGTTGTCAAATTCATAGAGACAGAAAGTAGAATGGCGGTTGCCAGCACAGGAAGAGGGGAAATGGGGAGTTGGTGTTTAGTGGGTGTGGAGTTTCAGTTTTGCCAGATAAAGTTGTGGAGATGAATGATAGTGAGGGTTGCACAAGAACATGAATGTACTTAACGCCACTGAAGTGTGCACTTAAAGTGGTTAAGTTTTGTGTTATGTCTATTTTTACCATGATTATACAAAAATAGGGGTAAATGGTGCCAGTTTGGAGGGAGGGGCGCTCTCCCATGGGGCCTTGTGGAGGGGGCACGTGAGATGGTGCGGTGTAGGGAAGTGATGACTCTGCTGTATGGAATGTAATTCTCTCGCCACGCGATCCACTCATGTGTAGGCTGCAAGTCCGGGTTTCCAGCACATTCACAGAGCGCCGCAGTCATCACCACCATCAGTTCCAGAGCGTTTCCCTCCCCAACAGAAACCCTGAACGCTTGCTTAGCGGTCACTCCCCATTGACCGCCCCCTCGCCCCTGGCAACCACAAATCTGCTTCCTGTCTCTATGGATTTGCCTGTTCTGGACAGTCCATAGAACTGGAAAGACACACTGCGTGCCCTTTTGTGTCTGGCTTCTTTCACTGTGCATGGTGTTTTCAAGGTTCAGTCACGTCGTAGCAGGTGTCAGAACGTCATACCTTTTCATGGCTGAACTGTTTTTACTCACAACACTCCTGACACCAAAAATGTGGGGGTTGTCACACCAACAGCAGTTCTCTAACTCTTTGGACATCAACTGGGAACCTTACAACTCAGCTCGATTCTGACACTAACCCCCTGGAGTTAGTACAGGCCCCACAGACTCGGGGAGTGTCATGTAAGGATCTCTGCCTTTTGGGGAGCCACCAGCATGCTTCTTGCCCTTTGGGTAACTAAAAGGGGGTGTCCAGGGTGCACGTGCCTGGGCAGATTCCTACGGGACCGGGAGGGGAGGGGGCACAGGGTGGAAGGAGACACCCACCCCTAGCACCCTGCACTCTCACCTTCACCCACGATTTGCCTCAGGCCCCTTGATGGTGGCAGAGACAGGGTCCCCCTGTGAGGCAGAGAAGAAGGAATCCCCACTTATCAGCGTCCTATGGCTGCCATAACAAATTACCACACACTTAGTGACTTAAAAAAACAACTAAAATTTATTCTCTAACAATGCCGGCGGTCAGAAATCTGAAATCAGTCTCACTAGGCTGAAGTCCAGGTGCCAGCTGCTTCTGGAATCGCAGGCCTTTTCCAGCTTCTGGAAGTGGCAGTTGCACAACAGTGTGAGTGTGACAGCGCTGAACTGTGCACTTAAAGTGGTAAGTTTTACGTTATGTACGTCTTACCACAGTAGCACTAAAAATTCACACTGAGAAATTTTAAGAATAGGGGTATATGGTGCCAACTTGGAGGGAGGGACCCTCTGCCATGGGACCTTGCGGAGGGGGCACGGGGGATGGCGCGGTGGAGGGCAGTGGTGGCTCTGCTGTACTGAGTGTGATTCTCACACCACACAGTCCATTTGTGTACAGGGTATGAGTCCATGGTTTCCAATATGCTCACTGAATGCTGCAGCCACTCCCTGGCAGTGGCCTCTTCTCCATCCTCAATTCATGTCGCTCCAATCTCTACCTCCGTCAGTGGCCACACAGCCTCATTCTCTTCTCCAGGTCTCTGTGTCTCAAATCTCCCACTGCCTTTCTTTTATAAGGACGTCTGTCATTGGATGCAGGGCCCACCCTAAATCCAGGGTGATCTCATCTTGAGATCCTTAACTTAATTACACCTGCAAAGAACCTTTTCCAAATAAGGTCACATTCCCAGGTTGCAGGGGGTTAGGACTGACACCACCAGCCCACTGCAGGGCCCACCTTGCCACTGCACCCTGGGCTGGTTAGCCTCCTCCCCACTACCTTCCCCATGACCCTCCCCAGACTGCAAGTGCTTCCTCGTGCCCTGATCCTGTGCTCCGTGGTTACTTCAGAGGCAAAGTCTGCACACCCAAGCACGTGGGGGAGACCAGTCCAGGGCAGAGGTGGACTCTGAGGCCCACTGGTTGGAAGGGGGATATGTCACCACTGCCTTTTCAGTACACTAGAAGTGACGCCAAGCCCCAGCCTAGGCCAGGTCCTCTAGAAGCTGCGGGGAGTGGGGAGCAGAGATGGGAACCAGCAGAAGGAGAGGTAGGGCTGTGTGTGACCAGTCAGAGGTCTGGGAGAATGCAGGAGGCGAGACAGGTGCTGGAGCTGGACAATCTAGCAGTAAGAGGTCAGCTCAGGTCATGGTGCTGCCCGTGAAGCCGGAGTCAGACCCAGGGGCAAGGCAGGTGGAGGGGTGGCCCCAGACACCCACAGCTGAGCTCAGCCCCGTCAATAGAGCAGACCCCAAGGGACCCCTGGCAGGCCCCAGTCAGTCCCTGAGGCCCCAGCTGTTCAATCAGACCCCCAAGCGACTCTACCCGGGGCAGAGGCCAGGGTCCCAGGGTGTCCGCTTCTCCTTCACACCTGGACGCAGGCTGACTCGCCGGACCCCCCAGTGCAATGGCGACCAGCCACGTGTGGCTGTTGAAATTAATTAAGTATGAATCTATATTTATATAAATAATAGCAAATATAAACAACAAAACTAAAAAGTCAGTTGCACTAGTCATATTTCAAGTGCTCAGCAGCCATAGGTGACCGATGCGTCCCAGATATATGGGGACTATTTCCACAGCGGCAGGAAGTTCCCTTGGACAGGGCTGTTCTACAGTCACCCAGCCCAGCATAGGCTGGGTTCTTTCCGGGGAACAGGGAGGATTGGGCTGGGCGGAGGTGGAGGAAGGATCCCAGGCCAGGAGGGGGTGTTTGTTCAGAGCTAGTTTGTGTTGACTCATCAGTCCTGGAGGCCTGGGTCCAGGCAAGGGATTAAGCCTGAGCCCCTGAACAGAAAGTGGCCTGGGAGGGCAGCCCATGGGGGCTTAGCAGGTCCTGGGTGGGAATGTTCCACCTCAGCAGATAAAGTGGACAAAGGGCCCAGGCAGACCCAGACTGAGGCAGGCAGGCAGGAGAGCAGTCACCGAGATATGGGGGCCTCTCTTTTTTTAATTTTTTTTTTACGATTTTATTTATTTTATTTTTAGACAGAGGGGAAGGGAAGAAGAGAGGGAGAAAAACATCCATGTGTGGTTGCCTCTACTGGGGACCTGGCTTGCAACCCAGGCACGAACCCTGACAGGGAATTGAACCAGCAACACTTTGGTTTGCAGGCCAGCACTCAATCCACTGAGCCACACCAGCCAGGGCAACTCTATCGTAAATCACAAATGGCAAAAATGCAACACCCACTGGTGGCCCACTTCCTCTTTTTCACTCACTACACCCAGGCTTCCTTCCTTGGGAGGCTACGGTCTCACCACATTCCTGACCCCTGTCCACCCTTCCACACTACAGCAGTTTCATCGGTGGGAGCCACTCCCCCATTGATGGGCACTTAGGTTATTTCATTTCTTAAAAATGTGGTTGTCTGCTTGCTTTTCTCTCCCTTTCCCTTCCCAGACTGGCGGTATGAGGGCTGTATCTTGTTAGCGGCTGTGCCCCCAGGGGTAGGCATACACTCGGTGCTTCACAAATGGGGAAGTAACTGTGTGAGACACTGTGAGGAGAAGAGGTGGAGACCCTCCCCCGGGGGGGGGGGGGGGGGGCGGGTAAGGAGCCTGATTCCCACGAGAACACCAGTGATGTGCAGAAGGGAAGATGATGAGGGAACAGGGCCCCCACTTCCTCACCTGGGCTCCAACCACCCTCAGCCTGGGGTCTGGAGGCTTTCCTCGCAGTGTTCCCGGGCCCCTGCTCCATGACTTTGCCTGCAGGGCTGCTCTGTCACTGGGAACACAGCACAGGTGCCATCTTCTACCCACAGGCAGCCTCAAACATATACTGCCCCCTATGCCTAACCTGGTCCTCGTCCTCTGCAGCAAGCTCTCAGAGAAGGAACCTGTGTCTGTTGTGCTTGACCTGTATCCTGAGTGCCTAGCACAGGACCTGTCACATAGCAGAAGCTCGGGAAATATCTGACGAATGAATGAATGAACCCTTTCTCTTCTACTGTAGTTCTGACTCAGGACCTGGTAACCCCTGGTTGGTTCTCCTCTGGGACCTTCCCTGCAACCACCACTGTACACTGACCCTCTCGTTTATGTGTTTACTCATTCATTCATTTAACAGTGACACGGAGCACCTACTCCGTGCCAGGTGCCCTGCTGAATGGTGGTGAAGGAAGGGACAAGGGCGCTGGCTCAGACTGCAGGGTTTAAATCCTGAGTCTTCTCCCGACTGACTTGAGCAGATCCGTAATGTCTTGGAGCCTCAGTTTCCATGTCTAAAATACAGGGGGAGGAAGAGGGCCACTTCTTCGTCTCCACTGTGGCAGTGGTTTCATTGCTGGGTGCTTCTGTCAAAACTCATCAGATGGTGCATTTTATTTTTATTTTATTTTATCCTCACCTGAGGATATACTTATTGATTTTAAGAGGGAGAGAGAAAGCGGGGAAGAGAAACATCGACGTGAGAAAGACATCATTGACCAGTGGCCTCTGGACACACCCCGACCTGGGACAGAACCCACAGTGTAGGCATGTGCCCCGACCAGGAATCGAATCCATGACTTTTGGTTTACAGGACAACACTGCAACCGACTGAGCCACACCAGCCAGGGCAGCTGACACACTTTAAATACATGCACTTTAGCCCTGGCTGGTGTGGCTCAGTGGATTGAGTGCCGGCCTGTGAACTAAAGGATCACTGGTTCAATTCCCAGTCAGGGCACATGCCTGGGTTGCCAGCCCGCTCCCTGTTGTGGGACACGTGAGAGGCAACCACACATTGATGTTTCTATCCCTCTCTTTCTCCCTCCCTCCCCCTCTCTCTAAAAATAAATACATAAAATCTTTTTAAATACATGCACTTTATTGTATGCCCATCTTACCTCAGTACAGCTGGTAAACATAGTGCCAATTCCCCAAGGCAAGTGCTTAGCACAGGGCCTGACCCACAGTAAATGTTCAGCAAAAGTGTCTGGAGTCCTTATCGCATCTCTGACTTCACTGAGTCCTTTCAAGACCCTGTGGAGCGGGTGCCAGTGCCGCCCGTTTGCAGATGGAGAAACTGTGGATCAGAGAGGTGAAGACGTGTCCCCAGGTTGACACAGCTGGGAAATAGAAGAGCCGGGACTTGACGTTTAACCTTCTTGGCTCTTTTTCATTTTACAGAAGGAGAAACTGAATGTTAGAGAGGTTAAGCCACCTGCCTAAGGTCACGCAGTTGGATGCATGGCAGAGCCAGGATTCAAACCCAGGTTGGCCTAAAGCTAAAACCTGACTTGATTTTGTGTTTTGTCCTTTGTGACCTGGTCTGTTCGTCACTCAGGCCCCCAGGCTCAAGAAGAAATGGGGTCCTAACCTCCTGACCTGGGCCATCCCCAGGGGCTGTCACATCCAGGACACTGGCCCCAGAAATGCAGCCCCACTGGTCTGGGCATACGTGAGGCCTGGCCCGGCCCTGTGCGGCAGGCAGGCGGGGTGCGAGGAAGTAGGCTTGGGCAGGAAGTAGGCTTAGGCATCGAGGGGAGGACTGACGGGAGGCTTGGGGTTGGGCAGCCGGTCCTGCGGGGATCCCAGGCCTGGCAGAGTCAGTCTGGCCCCACCCTGCTCCCTCCACTCCGTGCCCTGGCAGCATGACCTCTTTGCCGGCGGCCCTCCCAGCCTGGTCTGAGAGGCCAGGGACGGGTTGGAAATGAGGTGTCCGGAGATGTAGGACGGGTTGTGCTGGAAAGCGGTCCGTGTTCACAGGGAGGCCTGGATCTGCAAGGGGGACTGACGGAGTAGTAAGGCTGGGTCGGAGTGGGTGCCAGCCTGTGGGCGAGGCAGGGTTGGAGAAGCCCCATGCTGAGCCGAGGGTTAATCCACCGGGGGCTGGGTCTTGGGGGAAGGACCAGGGTGGCCAAGGGTACCTGAGGCTCAAAGCAGCTGCTGCTTAGCCACTGGTGAGGAGCTCTTTCAATATTTTGATAACGGCCACAGCTGTCAGGTGCAGAACGTATCCAGGGAGAGCTGGCAGGGGGCCATCCGAGCAGTGGCTCCCTGGGGGCTGGCTCTCTGGCAGAGGTGCCCCCAGAGGGTGGGCCCACATCACATTCTTGGGGAATGACTCAGGGGCAGGCAGAATGGTGATTCATCATGGACCCCCGGCCTGTCCCTGTTGCCAGCGCCCAGCCTCCCTCTGGCTCCAGTCAGGGCTGTGGGTAGCTCACTAGGCCCCCAGGACCGAGTGTGAGTCAGCCCATCTTGGCTGGAGGGCCAGCATGATTTTCCATGCCTTGCATTGTTCTCCTAGAAAAGTAAATGTGTGTTACAAAACACAGGGTGAAGCCAGGCCAGCCCCCTCCTGTCCCTTTGGTAGGCAGGAAAGAGAGGGAAAGAGAGGGTCCTCAGTGCCAGGTACACTGGCTCTTCCCCATTTTACAGATAGGAAAACTAAGGTTCAGAGAGGTTAAGCCACCTACCCAAGGTCACACAGCTGTATTCGTGGCAGAGCCAGGAGTTAAACCCAGCTTGGCTTCAAGCTACAGCCTGTGGGCTCTTCCCAGGGGGTTGCAGGCCAGGTCTGAACTTGTACTGCATCGCTTCCAGTTCACAGATGTGCTTCTCAGGGTTTGGGGGTGTTTGTCAATATGCAGATTTCTGGGCCCTGCCTAGACCCACCCTACCATAATCTCAGAGGGAGGACCCTGGGGTCTGCATTTGTAAATGCTCCTCAGGTCCAGACGGTGTATGGTTGGAGGTGGACGAATGGCTGTCCCCAGGAGGGTGGGCTGGGCCTACACCCTGGGAGGAGAAGGCTCTTGTAACAAACAGGCTGTTCTGTCCTACACACTCCCCTCTCTGTGGGGCTTGGGGAATGCTGCCGTGCTTGTTTCAAACTGGTTCACAGAAACACCCCAAGCCAGACAGTGAGTGAGCAACTCTCCAGCTGCTGGGGAAACAATGACAGCAAACAAAGACACTGTTTCCTGAACCTTCAGGAAAGTGGTGGCCTCCTGGGAACCAGCAGCGGGCCCGCTACAGAGAGGAACAGGGTTCAGGGGCTGAGGATGGCCTGGTTGCCAGGGAACCCGATGGCCCTGCAGGTGCCATCTCTGTAGGGTTAACCATCAAGCAAATGCCAGGAAAGCAAACACCCTCCCCGAAGAACCCCCATCCCACATGGCAGAGGAATGAGTCACTTGGCATAAGAGGAGAACCAAACAAATCCCATCTGCCCAGAAGAGGATGCACAGGGCCAGAACGCAGCTCCCACCCCGTCCGGCCTGCCCAGAGACCAGCGGCGTGCACACGTGTGTGCACACGTGTGTTTACACACGCGCAGCCACACCAACTCAGAGCCCAGCTTGTAGAGAATGAGGGAGGAGGGATGGTGAGGCACAACTCAAATTCCTCTCTAAACCTGCTAATTCTCTCTGAAGCTCCCGGAGGGCCCCAGCTGAGTCAGCAGGAGCCTGGGAGGGTGGAAGGAGTGGGGGTCCAAGAGCTTCGGCACTGAGGCAGGCTGACCTGGGAACCAGCTCATGGGGCACAGGCCTCTCAGGACCTCAGTGCCCTTTCCTGGCCCATGAGATAAGAGCTTCCTCCCAGCTGGGGAGGGTGAGTTGGCTTTACCCTGGTGTGGGGTGGGGGTTCTTGGTGACAGTCAACCAGCTCAGGCATGTCAGGCATGTGGCATGTTGCTTGGCACACAATCACCCTCAATAAACGAGAAATGACGTTAGTATCATCAATGTTGTGGCTGTTACTCAGCATCTGAGCTACAAGCCTGTTTACTTGGAGGTCCCTATTCTGGTCTCCTCCCATCGGTGGACTTTTACCTTCCTAAGGGGTGTGGGGAAAGGAGATTTGGAAGTTGGAAGAAGTCTAGTTTGGAGACAGTTTGAAGTTCTTATAATTGCTTGAACCCCTCAGCCTCACTAGCAATGAGCCTCCAGCTACAGATGTAAACCCCCCCCATTTGTTGAGCCTTCACTAACTGCCAGGGGGCCTACTAAGTGCCTAATACCTGGGAGCTCACCCTGTGACAGGGATGCTACAGATGGGCCCATTTCACACATGAGGAAAGTGGAGGCTCAGAGAGGGAAAATGACTTGCCCATGTTCACACAGCTGAAAGGGACTGAGCGAGGACGCCAACCCAGGTCTCCCCAGGCTGCTCCCCGTGTCCCCATCTCTGGAGCCTGACAGGCTCTTTTTTCCAGATGCTTCCTGGCGGCTTCGTACTTGTTTGTATCTTTGTCTTGGCCATTAGGCTCTCAGCAACTGAACGGTACAGCAGCTACCTTCCTCAGCATGGGTTCTCTTTTCCCCCAGACTTCGCGTCTTCCATAACCCTGTCCGCCAGCATCTCTCCGTCCTCTTCCGACAAGGAAGGAGGTTGGAGCCACAGAGTGGATGGGGCATGACGTTGGGGGACAGGCCAGGGGACAAAGGAAAAGCTCTGGGAAGAGGGAATGACAGACTTGGGTCATTTTTAAACGAGTTTTTTAAAAGTAACTGGAAAAAACAATTCAAACAAATACCAAAAAAAATTTTTTTAAAACAAACTTCAAGCCCTGGCTGAGTGGCTCAGTTTACTGGAGCATCGTCTCTGCACAGAAAGTTGCCGGTTTGATCCCCAGTAGGGCCTGTATCCACACGGGAGGCAGCAGATCTCTGTGTCTCTCTGTCTCTGTCTCTCTCTCCTCTCCCTCCCTCCCTCCCTCCCTTCCTCTCGGTCTAAAATCAATGCGAATGTCCTCAGATGAGGATAATAAACAAATAAATAAATAAATACCCAAACACAATGAAAGGGTATACAATGCAAATTCAGATTTCTCTCTAGTCCCTCCCAAGGTGACTCATGGTTAAGTTGCTGTAGATCCTTCTGGAAGGTTCCTGTGCAGGTACACATGCGCATCCTCGCCCTCACCCTGTCCCTGGCACTGTGCTCCTGGCCCCTGACTGCCAGTCTCAGCAGGACTCCCTATGGCTTTTCATCCTTTTCCAGGGACGGGGTCTTTCCTGATGGGAACACACCCTGGACTTTTTAACCACCCCCTCCCAAGGCCACCTGATGTCTTTCTCTCCAGCACCAGCCTGCCCTGAACATCCCCTGAGGCATGCTTAGCCCCACGTGAGAGCCCCCTGCAGTGACAGGTAATGGGGTGGGGGATTAAGGAAAGGGTTTCCAGGCCGATCTGTGACATGGGCAAAAGCAGAGGGGCCAACATGATTCCCTTCTGAGCTCCGTCTGTGACCCACTTGGGTTGTGTGGAAGGGGTCCTGGGTGACCAAGCTCTGCTGAGTTGAGGCTTCTGCAGGTCCCAGGCAGGCCCCCACCTGTGTTCTGAAGCCTTGACTCCTCCCCGACACCTCCTGGCATCACAGGCTGGCTGGAGGTGAGTTCCTTGGTGCCCTCCAGGCCCTGTCTTAACCTCAGTCTGGAAGGAATTCACTTTCAGACAAAAGGAATTGCTCAAGCCCTTAGCTGCCCACTGAGGAACTCCCCACCAGGGGGTGGGGGGAAGGTGCCTGAGAGAGGATCCAGGCAGAGCCAAGTCCACAGAAGAAATGATAGCATTTGATTTGGAGGAAGGTCTGTTCAGGGCCTGTTTACCTGAGCTGCTGGGGGGCTGCAGGCAAGACCCCTTGCTCCTGGCTTCTCACAGGGGGACTTTTCAACACTTCAGATTCCTGGACCCCGCCCCACAGTCCCCTGTAGGATCTCACGTGTTCAAAGCCCTGGAATCTGCATTTTTTACAAACCCCACGGGGACCCTGAGGCACACCTTCAGCGCCATTGCTGCTTGCAGGGCCCTTTATCCTTTTTAGGTTCCCAGACCCTTTTAAAAATTTAATTTAAGGGTCATCAATTTTTTTAAATTATTAGTATGTATGTATCTTCTCACCTCCCCCAAGAGAAAGGCCCTGTGCTGTTTTGTTTTTTGATTTTTTCCCCCTTTCTCTTTTCTCCTCAATGTAGCGGAACCAGGTGGCCAAGGCCGGGGGAATGTTAGTAGTATCTGTTAGTGATTGAATGAGTGAACCTTTTGAAAGTGATAGACCCACCCCCAGAAAAATGCATATATGGACACAGATGTTAAAAGCAAGTGTAGGGGGGCCTGGTCAGTGTGGTTCAGTTGGATGGAGCATCTTCCGGTAGACGAAAAGTTTGCGCGTTCGATCCCCAGTCAGGATGTGAAGAAGGCAACCAACCAATGTTCGTCTCTTACGTCTCTCTCATTCTCTCTTTCTCTCTTCTCTCTCTCTTCCTTCTTTCTCTAAAACAATGGGGAAATGTCCTTGGGTGAGGATACAAAAAAAAACGGAAAGAAAGCAAGTGTAGGGGAATTCACAAACCCCCTTAAGCTCATCCACAGATGGGTTTAAGAATAAAGTCTTCTCCCTGGCTGGTGTAGCTCAGTGGATTGAGTGTGGGCTGTGAACCAAAGGGTCACCGGTTGGATTCCCAGTGAGGTCACATGCTTGGGTTGTGGGTAGGTTGGGGGGGCATTGATATTTCTCTCCCTTTCTTTCTCCCTCCCTTCCCTTCTCTCTAAAAGTAAATAAATAAAGTCTTTTTTAAAAAAAATAATAACGTTTTCTAGTCTCTGTAACACTGGAACCACACTCCTTTGGTGCCAGAAGCAAGAGAAGGCCCAAAGGATTCTAGGTGGTCTCAAAGGCGGCCGGGTCTGGGCCAGGGTAAGCCATTTGGAATCCACTTCCACCAACCTCCTTATTTTATCAATAAAAAACAGGTGGGGTGGATGCCCAGTGTGGGTCCCTGCCTCCCTCCCCTGCAGACTTCATTGCTGGCATCCAAGCCCTAATAGCCCTTTGGCCATAATTTATCTTGTTGCTTTCTGGAATCTGCCTCCGAGACTGTGAACTCCTCCTTCCCAGCGAGGCGCGGAGCCCTCACTTTCCTCCAGAGTGGCGCTGAACCCTCCCAGCTTTCGGGGCCTCCTCCAGGGTCACTGCCAGAGTGGGTTGACTGTCTGTCCAGACACAGCCTTCTCCGTGGCCCACAGTGTAACCGGGCACACGCTGGCAGAACTGTACAATGTGGCTCTTCTGGACCGGAATCCAGCAGCTTTTATGACCAGCCATGAAGTAGTTCTGTCCTGCCAGGGCCTGGAGTTATCAAGTCTCAAAGGATTTTTTGTCCTCCCTAATGGCACGATGATAATGACGGCGAAGCTTCCTGCACATTTGGGCCAGGCACTGTGTTAAGTGCTTTGTGTGAATTATCTACAAGGACCTTTTCATAACCTTTTGGGATGGGGGTGATTATCAACTGTTTGACAAATAAGAAAACTGAGGCTGGGAGCAGCTGACCATTTTATGGCTATAGGATCTGAGCTCTGGCAGGCGCACTCCAGATCCCCCTTTTCTCAATTGCCATCGATGCTGCTACCACCCGAGTGTAATTCACTTGCTATCCAGGACACAGAGACCCGTCCAGGTTTCTGCCGCGCCCGGCTGGAGGGCCCACCTGGGTGTTACCAACAAGAGAGGCAGCAGAGAGCTAGGTGAGGGCCCTTAGCCAGGGGGCGCGCCAGACCCGGGGATGAGGGTGGGGCTGAGGGTGCTCAGGAAAGCGGCTTGTGCTACCCCGCCCGCCTGCCCAGCCATTGGCAGGGGTGGGGCTGGGGGTATCCGGAAAAGATTCCCTGTCCCCACCCCCAACCCATGCTGGGCACTCCACCGGCTCCCTCCCAGCCAAAGGCCCTCGCGGGACAAGTCTGGAAGCCCCGCCCGTCCGGTAGCCCCGCCTTCGGGAAGGTAAGCACCACCTTCCCGGGAGCGGCCGGGAGAGCCTTTGGCCCGAAGGCGCCCCGCCCCCTGCGAGTTGTGACCTGGCGCCGCAAACGCGCCGCACTCGGGCTCCCGCGCTGTCGCTCGCTCACTTGCACCCACCGCCGCCCCTCGGTGCGCGCAGGGACCCCCCCGACGCCCAGTACGCAGTCCCGCACCGCGACCGGCTGCTCGCCAGCGCACCCCGAGAGCCACCATGAACTCGCTCTTTAAGAAGAGAAACAAAGGCAAATACAGCCCCACGGTGCAGACACGGAGGTGAGGAGGCGTCCGCACACCGCTCGCAGACGTCCCCGCGAAACCTGCGCGCTGCGGGGCGCACTAGGTCGAGAAGTGCCGCGGGGGCGGGGGGGGATGTGAACCGCCGGGCCCTTAACGCAGCAGGGAGCCCAGGAAGCACTGTCCTGGGAGGCCCAGGGGGAGGGAAACTGAGCCAGGAGTGCGCTTCACGCTGGAACGCGGGGCCCGAGGACCAGCCTAGAGCCGCGAAGCCCCGCCGCAATGAAGATGGGCTGGGGGCGCCCGAGGGAAAACACTATAGCTGGCACCAGTGAGTTCTATAGGAGCCCAGAGAGCACTGACTTAGCTCCTAGAGAGCGGGGAACTGAGCTGGAGGTATTGAGGAACTCCGTGACCCAGGGTCGTCCTTGCGCCAGGGGTCCTCCCGGGCCAGAAGCACCGCCCAGGTGGGGAGCAGTGATCCTGAGGACGCTACACCCAAGGCCGGGGTCGGGGGGTGGGCGCAGGCGACTTAGGAAGCACTGTCTCTGAGAGCACGGGGTCGGGAAAATTGAGCTGAGGTGTGGGAGGGGGCGTACCCCTGCGCTTCTAGGAGAGTTCGCAGGTGCTTCTGGCGTTAGGGAGGCTAGAAGTGAGGAAGGGTCACTGGTTGGGGGTTGCCACTTGCAGCAATACTTCCCGGCACCTGCCTTCCTGCGTTCGAGACTCGTCCAGAATAACTGGTGGGTGTAGGGTCGCTTGGGTGGGGGGCGCAGGGTGAAGCACCCTGTGTTCCCGCCCCCCGCAGCTGCCAAGCGGGGATCCGCGCTGCGGTTGGCGGTGTCTTCTGGGCGGTGTCCAGACCTTCTGGCTGCCTGATTTGCCAGGGGCGTGCCGCCCCCGCCCCACCAGCCCCGAAACTGGCGGCGTCCCTGAGCCCGGCGTTCCCAGGGCGGCTTGGGAAGGGAATGACATGTCTTGATGTGTTTGGGTTGAGATGGCAGCCCACGTCCGTTTTGATAAGCCTAATAATGTATTCACTTAATAACCGGTTTAGGGGAGTCTCGTGAAGATGCTGAGAATGAGGGAGGGGGCAGGACTTCGACGTTTGCCTTGTCCCCTCTCTAGGGAGGGGGCATTTTAGGAGGGAGCACTTTACCAAATTTCTTCCTACAAGGGGCTTTGGCAGGTGGAGGGCTCAGAATTGCACAGCCCACCTGCCTGGGTATCTTCCCCAAGATGCACTCACCCTGCGCCCCACCTCCCCTTGTTCCGAGCAGCTCCTAACTCCCTCCCAGGCCCCAGATGAAGGAAGGTAAGAAGACTGGCCAGGGCTCCCACCCTGCCCCTGTGGTCCAGCCCAGGCAGACCTGTTTGACAAGTGCTGGTGCAGGCGTGTGGGCACAGCCCTTTCAGAAACTCCACTGCGCATCGATCCTACCAGCCCCGCCCCCCACCTCTCCTTTGGGCTGTTTCAAGCTCAGAGGCATTTTTTCCCCTCCCCTCCGAGGTTCCCCCAACCCCGGCCTCCTTGCTCTTTCACAATTCCAGAGATGGGGCAGGGCCCTGCACACTGTTCCTCTGTGGCTGGGTCCAGCTGGCTCTCAGCTCAGCTGTGGTCCTGTCCAGTCCCTGAGCCCTTCTCTCTCAGGCATTGCACAATTGCACGCTCTGTGCCAGCCCCGGAGGACTGTACTGTTCTACCCCCACCAAGACTAGGGCCCCTCCAGTTCTTCACACATGCACACACCCACACACCAGGAGATGGGCCAGGCCTTGCCCTGCCTCCAGTCCCCCAAGGCCTGGGCTTGGACCTAACAAGCTGAGAGGGACTTGGCCTCTCCAACAGAGGGTAGGAAGAAAGGATTCCCATCCTTTATAGCTGTGGGGGACTCTGAGGGACTGGGGTGGCAAGGACACTGGGTCCTGCCCCTCTCCATACTCCTAGTCCTAGGCAGCCAGCCTCTGCCCTTGGCTGACTGATCTGATTGAGCTCGGATCTCAGGTTAGAGGTGTCTTTCTGCAGGAAGCCTTCCTGATTATCTCCCCAGGATGGAGTGAAAGACTTCCTTTGAGCTCCCATGGCCTTGCACAGTCACAGCCCTGAGTAGGTGCCAGGCGCTTCTCCAAGTAGTCTCACCAGCCCAGTGCACCCTTCTGCCCCTTCCTTCCTGGACATGGGATCAAGTTCATGGGCTGGATCGTGGTGTGGGGGACAGCCTCTTGCCCCATTCGCTCAACAAGAATCTTTTAAGTGTTACCCAGTGCTTAGGCCTGTACTTGTTGCTCTGAGATGTGGTCACAGATCATGGGGCACTGGTCCCCAAGTGATTCTTTTACCCGAGTTTCTGGGGTTCTCCTCCATTGTGTGGATGCATGTGTTTGTCAGTGAGATTCAGCATGGCATGGTGGGTGGGAGCTTTGGCTCTGGGGCAGAGTGCCTCGCTTCTGATCTTGGCTTTGCCACATCTGCTGTGGGCAAGTCAGGGAATCTCTCAGAGCCTCAGTTTCCTCATCTGCAAAGCGGTAATGGTGCTAATATCTCCTACGAGGGGTTACAAGGCAGAGCAAATGCAACAACAAAGGGAATGCTCCTGGCACAGGAAGGTGCCCAGACAGGGAGTGGGCCGGCCTCTCACTGCCCAAGCCGAGAGGCCCTGGAAGCCAGGAGTTGTGACCGTCACACGCAGGGAGTCACAGCTCCGAGCTGCATGAGTGCGAGCAGCGCACAGAGCACCTGCATGGGGAAAACTGCGCCTCCCTGTGTGTCAGCCTTCTGGCAGCTGAAACTGGGGAGGGCTGGGACAGGGTGTGACCAACGCCACTGCTCGTGTCACCCTCGTTCTAATGACAGGTGTGGGAGCTGATGGTCACACCTGAGCTAATGACAGGGCCAGGCCTGATGGTGCAGGTCACCGAGGACAGTGTCCAACCCAGCAGGGAGGGTCAGGAGGAAATCTGCTCCCACCTTCCTGCTCTGTGACTAAGAGTGCCGCCCCGGCCAGCCCTTACTTACTTCCTGGCTGTGCAATCTGGGACGAGCTGCTTGGCCTCTCTTTGCCTCTGTGTTCTTACCTAGAGAATGGGCACAAGCATACTACCTTCCTGGTGATATGGTCGGCATGAGGATTAAATGAAATAATTTAGGAAAGAGTTAAGAATCATAGGAGGCCTCAATCCATGGCAGCTATAATGAATACAACTATTGAGCAAATGCAGATAAGGCACCTACTGTGTGCCTGAACTGGACAGGGTATGCACTGCACAGTTCCAGGGCTGCCATTCCTAGGGGGGCGGGGGTGGATGTGGAGGAAACGTTGACAATCTCCCTGCACTTGATGGAGTTGTTTAATTACGAGTACGGTTACAGGACTGGGTTTTGGGGGTGGCGGGAGCCAAGCAGGGACAGTTATCCCCAGCAAGACATGAAGCTGGACAGCTGTTTCTAGCCCAGTGGCTCTGGTGCTCCCTGACTGGTCTGAAGTGAACACTCTCAGAGCAGAGACCTTGGAGATCGGGGAGGACTTCCAGGGAAGGTGCCCAGCCTATCATGGAAGGAGTGGAGTGGTTAAGATCCAGCTCTGGAGTTAGACTGAATTCTGCCTGTTTGATTTTGGCAAAGAAATTTGACCTTGCTAAACCTTAGATTTCTCATCTGCAAAATGGGACTAATCTTGTTCTTCCAATCAGACCTAGGTCCCAGTAAGCACCCTGCAGCCTGGCCTGCTTCCCTGACCTCGCCTGGGCAGGTTGCTGCGAGAATGGCTCTATCCCAATGGGGGGAGCCTCCGTGGGAAGCAGGGCTTAGTAGGCTGGTGAAAGGTACCTGGAAGTGAGCTGGGGTACCCCGCACCTCTTGGTGATTCAAAGCACAGAATTTGATAGCCAGGTGTGAGTTTAAGACCCTCCTCAGCTGTGTGACCTTGGGCAGATCACTTACCACCTCCAAGTGTCAGTTTTCTCATCTGTGAAATGGGAGCAATGACCCTTCAGCTGGCGAGGTCAAATGTGCGTCACGGACCCGGTCCCAGGCCTGGCACGCGGTGAGTGCTCAGCAAACCACTCAGCCAACATTAGTAACCACATACTGCTGTTAAGGGTAAGGATCGTGCTCAGCCCAGAGTTGATCAGGCAGCTGGTCTTCCAACTGTGGAGGCCGGAGCCTGGGTGGGGAATGGGGTCAGCCGACTCCCATCCATCCACCCGAACATTCACATGGACTCTTTCACACACCCCCCTTAAGCAGACACGCGGAGAGACACACATGCACACGTTTATTAGTGACAGCTGGAAAGCCTGAACGATTTGACAGGGAGGCTTTCCCTGGCCTCGAAGCCTCCTTCCAGCCATGTGGGTGAGTGGACTGCGGTGATCTGCCCAGCCATTTCTCGAGCACCGACTATATGCCTGCCATGGCCATGGATGTCACAGCATGTCATTCTGCCACGGTGCCTGCCCTTGGTGGTGACAGCCTGTTTCACAGAAGGTTACACTGAGGCCAGGAGTAAAGGCACTCACCCTGGTTCACAGCTCTCAATGGCTGATGCCGGCAGCTCCGGGGCCCCTGGATAAGGGAGCTTGGTCTCTCCACCAGGACCTGGGGCTGGTGGCAGCTGACTAGGCACTTCCCTGGGCCAGCCATTGGCTTTTGTATTTGATAACTCCACCCGGCAACCCTTTGCTCCTCTCATCTCTTTGGCTTTGCCCTCACTTGCCTAGTCCGTCTCTTGGCAGAGGGAATGAGGCCTGATAAATTAGACTCAGAACCGAACCAGCTGAACCTCCAAGGATGGCTGCATTATAATGGTGGCATTTCAGGCATTGTCAGGGGCAATCATCTGGGGACAGGGAGTTTTGGGGGCGGGCTTAGCTCAATGCACACCACTTAGGCAATACCCTGAGGAGAGGGAAGGGCAGCAGGAGGATCGTGGGGGCTGGGGAGAAGCCAGCCTGGAAAGCATTTCCAAGGTTCCTTGTCAGGGGAGGAGGACCCAGGGTTCCCATCTTGTCACTGCCACCTGCCATCTTCCAGCCTACCTGTCCCGGCCTGTCTAGGCAGCTGGAGCGGGAAATAGCCTCTGGTCTTTGTTCTCTCTGCTTTTGGGTGGTCTTCTGTGTTGCAGCCTCGTGAGCCAGGGGAGGGAGGCCCCTAGCTCAGTTTTCGGTCTCCAGAAAGGCTGGAGCTGTGTGCAGGTTGAGCCGTGCCCTTTCCCCCACTTCTCCCGCCTCCAGAGGAAGCAGACCAGACTGGGCCACCAGCCTCTCTTGCCTGGGCACTGTAGTAGTCTCTTCACAGCTCCTGCTTCCATCCCAGCACCCCAGTCCCTTCTCCCCGTGGTACCCAGGGAGCTCTTTGTGAGATGCAAATCCGATTCTGTCCCCCTGCTGCTTTAACCCCTGCCCAGGCTCCCTTTACTCGCAGGCCCTGGGAGCTGCTGCCCTGCACAGCATGGATGGGACTGTTCACCCTCACCTTTCCACACTGCATGCAGCCAGCGGACCTTCGCCCGCACTGTTCCCCTGCCTGGAATGCTCTTCCCACCCGTCTTCCCTGCCTTACTTGCCTTCCTCTTGCAAGGATCTCTGCTGTTCCTCAGGGAAGCCCTCCCTAACCTCTCTGCTGGGGCAGACCCACCTCCTCTATGGTCTTGCCATCTCCTTTGTGGCTCTTATCTCAGCAGCCTTTGGACTCTGTGGTGGCCAGATGGAGATGAATGTCTGTCTCCCCCACAGACCGGCTGGCGCAGTCCGTGTGCTGAGTGAATGAATGAGGGTGAGCTAACATTCTCTCCCTCCTCAAACATCGCACAGAAGCAAACACACTGGAGTGCTCTCATGCGTGCACACCCCTCCACACCCCGACCAAGGTGGGGCGAGGTTTTATCTGTGGACAGAAATTCGAGGGCCATAGCAGCGAGTGCCTACTGACCCCTGTCCCCATCCAGTCACCTCTGGAGCTTAGTAGACAGCAACAATGCAGGGTGAGAAGCTGAGATAGTGGAGGTGGAGGGGCCGTGAGCCAGGCTGGTGAGCTTCCGGTGGAGGGGGCATCTAGGACCTGAAGAGAAAGCACTGAGGAGCACGAGATGGCGAGGTGTGCATGCATTCGCGTATCCCTGAAAAGGCACGCCGCAGGACCAGAGCAAGTTAAGGGGAATGCACAGGGTACGTTCGTGTACGTTTTTAAGAACATGCATACACACAATTCCATACACTGTTTCTGGATGCAGACACAGATATGTATGGAAAGTGTAAAACAGGCTTAGGAAGCAACCAGAAGCTCCAAAATTACACTGTCCCTGAGGAGGGGGCTAAGGGATAATGAACAATAACATTTTTATTTCTTTTTAAACAAAATCTGAAGCAAATCTGGCAACATGGCAACATCAGCCGAATCTTGGTGGTAGGATTCTTTTTAGGACTTTTCTGCATGTTTGAGTTAGGTCATTGGGTTTTCAGGTTTTTCATAGAGATGGGTGGGATGGAAAAGGAGAGCTGGCAGAGGAACAGCAGGGGCAAGACCCGGGAGGGGAGCCCAGAGTCCTGCATCTCAGCGTCCAGGCAGTAGGAAGAGGAAGGGTCTAGGGGAGGAGGAGGAAGCAGCTTCAGGATAGTAGGGTGCCCAAGGCATGGGGAGCAGGAATAGAGGGCAAGCAGGAAGGCTCTGGATGGGGAGGAGATGGAAATTTGGGGGGTGGGGAGGGGAACTGGAAAGGTGTGAATATACAAGAGTCTCTGAGGTTGAGTCCTAGCCTGGTGCAGCTGCCCTAAATTATAACTGTTATACCCTCGTCTCTCTCTTCCAGGTGAGGGTCAGAGTTTCAGTAACCTGCCCAAGGACTCTCAGCTGCTGGGAGCTGGGAGCAGGCAAGCCACTGGGGGGGTGTCCCAGCTGGCAGCTGGTCCATTCTTTCCTGGGCAGAGGAATTTTGTCAGGTCTTGTGACAGAAACGCACACCCAGTGCGGTGGCCAGCAGCTCCACCCACTGCCTGCTGACCCTGGAAGGCTGCAGAGCTGTAGGCAACAGTCGTGTGCAGAATTCTTTTTTTTTTTTTTTTAAAGGAAGAGAAATATCAGTGTGGGGTTGTCTCTCATGCACCCCCTCACTGGAGACCTGGCCTGCAACCCAGGCATGTGCCCCGACCAGGAATCAAACCGGCGACGCTTTGGTTCACAGGCTGGCACCCAATCCACTGAGCCATGCCAACCAGGGTGGGCGCAGAATTCTTTGTTGCTCCAGATGCCTGGGCTCAGACTGCACACTCGTACCTTTTAAGGTTTTCTCCATCCAACCTTAGCGGGGACTTGGGTTCCAGTTGAAGTCTGAGGAAGATTCTGAGTCTGTGCCACTAAGGACATAGAGAGCTCCAGTTCCGTTGCTCTGCAAAAGGAGCTTGACTCTTCTCAACTATAAAATGAGCAACCAAACCCCCGTGGTAGAGAGGGAAAACCCGAGGCCCATTGGCAAGGATGGGGGCAGGCAAAGAGGACGGAATAGGAAAAGCCTGGGTGTGGGAGCCAAGAACCTGCCTTCCGGGCCCCTTGTCAGCTGTGCCACGGCCACACTCCTGCCCCACTCTGGACTTTGCTCTTCATCACTGGAGTACAAGCCTCGAAAAGGCAGGGACTTTGCATGCTGTGTGGTTGCTTCCGAACCCCCTGAATGGTGCTGAGCACATAGTGGGTGCTTCCACAGTGGTGGAAGGTCTATTTCTAATCTGCGAATCGGAGGCATGTGGGCTTGTGGAGAAGACTGGAGATGATGTGTGTAAGGCATCAAGCATGTAGTAGGTGCTTAATAAATGGAGACCTCTACTCCTTGTCCAGTGGTCTTGAGCCAAGAATACTGTCCTAACACCCAGGGGTGCCGAGATCAGCTTGAGCCCCATTTAAACCTTGCAAAAATCTTCAAGACATTCCCTGGTGTCACCAAAAGTGGCTTGAATTTCTGTGTTTTGTCTGTCACAAGTGCCCAGAAGCACATGCCTGTCACGGGCGAGAGGTGGGTGGCCTTTCCCAGGCAGAAACAGACTAGGCTGTGACACAGAGCCGTTCTTACTACACCAATGGCCGTCTCAATGTAGGATCGACTTCCACAGCTCTAACAGCTGGGTGTGGAGAAATTTACTGCCTAATCACTGTAGAAGGTCTGGTAGGGAGAGTATCAGTCTATTGGCCGATCAATCTGGTATTTATTGGGTGCTTCCTGTGCACTGCTTTCTCACAGGACTTCCTTCCTGTAGAGACGAGGACTCCTCCTCACTCTGCTCCCCTAGTCCGGCGACATGTTGCTGGGGGTCGTTTTCTCACCCCCGCTCGACTGCACATTAGAATCGTCTGAGCAGCTTTAAGCACCGAGGACCAGGTCCTGCTGAAGACCAGCTGAGTCGGGATCTCTGAGGAAGGGCCCAGACTTCCGTCTTTGGATGTGCAGCCAGCGGGGTAACCCACATGCCGGGTTGGCCGGGAAGCCCATTATGTTTCTTCTGGGATTGATTGGGCTGTTTTGAGAATGTCGGCTGTCTCCTGCTGTTGGCTTCTAGGGGGTAGAGGCTGGGGGTGCTGCTGAACATCTTCCAATGCACGAGACACCCCCACAGCAGAGAATTTTTTGGCCAAAATGTCAATAGTACTAAAAAACTTTACAAACCACTTTCAACATATTCAGTCAGTCATAGCACCTTCTCCATATGCCGCACAAATCTTTTCTTGCACTGCAGTTGTGTTTTTACCTTTCTTGAAATAATAAAACTCAATATGCTGAAAACGTTGCATATTTTCTTCCATCTTCAATATTAAAATGACTGCACAAAAATTCACCAATTTTGATAAATTTATTTTTAATGCACGCTGAGGTGACAGCTGTCACAATACAATGTAACAGAATTGTTCCAAATGAAGTTGAAGACAGCTAAGCCATCACACGGAAGAAGCATAATGGGCTTCTTGGCCGGCCCAGCATCCACCCCTATCGCCCCGCTCCAGTCCGTCTCCGAGTTACGCACCGCGCTTCTTCCTTTCAGCAGCGGTTGCCCGGCCTGTCTCCCTCTATTCTTTTATTCTCAGCCTCCCCATACCATCTCATTTCAGGTGGGTCGCATGAAATAAAATGGCCTAGAGCCGGCTTTTGTTTTATTTTCGTATTCTCACCTGAGAGTCTTTATCTTTTAACAGGTGAGTGTAACTCATTTATGGCATTGTAATGACTGATGTGTTTGGACCTACTCCTGACATACTGTTTTGTAGTCCTTTTTATTATTCTTCTTCTTTGTTTTCTTTGTGTTCTTTTCTTCCATTTTAGTGGATTGAGCTATTTTTCACAATTAAAATTAGGATATAAGGCCTGAAAGGACAGAGCAAGTGAAAAAAATGCCCTGACCCAGGTGCTTCAAATCTTTGTAATTACAGTTATTGGGATGCTTTTTCTCAATCCTGCGTATGAGGCTATAAACCTGGACAAGAGGACTCACCCATCTTTCAGGAGAGCCCTTCTGCAGCCCTTAATTCCAGGCCTTGCCTAGGCTTGGGGCTCAGTAAGTAGATGTTAAGTTAAACAGATCATTTTTTACACATCTTCAAAAATGCCTGTCTGCATGGGCTTGGTAATGGAGAGGGCCTGTCCCAGAGCCTGTAAGAAGGGCAGAGGTATGAGAGGGAGTCGCTGGGCGGGGGTGAAAATTTATTCAGCAATAATTGCGCATTTAAAATATTGAGGATCTAGAAAACCATCTGGGGCAGCAGCAGTCAGCAGCATGGACACCTCCTAACACTGTGGCCCTGAGCAAGTCGCCCCTCCTCCCCGGCCTCAGTGTCTTCATCTGCAGCGGGACGATGATAGTGCCCATGGGTTGTTATGAGGATCAAAGCAGGAACCTGGTCAGGCACCGGGGAGGGCGTGGCCCAGGGAGGCGTTCCCTCATTCCCTCCGTGCCCATCCCTTCCCCGCCCCCGCAAAGGCCCGCTCAGAGGAACAGGTGGGAGCCTGGTATCTTAGGAAAATGACTCAGCCTCAGTCACTACCACTGATTGTTACCCAGCCACTAGGATTACTTGCACTAATGGAGATGTCAACAAGATGCCAATCACTGTCTCCCCTGGGTGGTGAACACCTTGCTGCATCGTCCTCCCTCCCCAGGGCTCCCCCGATGTTGCCCCCTCTGTGGATCTGTATTGCTGTTCCCGTGTTCTGAGGAGGTGAATCTGGAGCTTGTAAAAATTCTGGCACCACTACTTCCCAGCTGTGTGACCTTAGGCAGTTTCTTAACCCCCCTGAGCCTCAGTTATCTGCATCTGGAGAATGGGGGGACAGGCATTGTTGACTGCTATAAAATGTCTGCTTGATTCAACACCTATTTATTGAGTCCTGAGCCTATTCAAGGACTGGGATTAAGGGCTACAGAAGGGCCCCCAAAAGATGAGTAAGTCCTTATTGTCAACAAGTTTATAGCTTAATGGGCAGGATTAAGACTGTAGGATGCCTACCTCCTGGGCCTGTGATTTCAGTGCGATGCATGAAAATACTGAGTGGGCCATAGGCACCTAGTAGGTGCTCTTAGTGTTTAGTTGTTCTTATTCACAATCAATTCCTGAGTGCCTGCTGTGTGGGCCTTTGTATCGGGGGACGTTGTCTGGGAGTGACAAGCCTTTGTTCTCAGCCAGGTAGTGTTTAAAGAAGGTGGAGACTGGGGCCAGGTCTGGAGGTTTCTAGGGAGCTGCTCAGGCCTTGGCTCACCCTGGAGGCAGGCAGGACCCAGAAGAGGATGACGGTGGCCAGCAGGAGGCCGTGACCCTTCTCTGGGCTCTGGGAGGGGCCAGGTTGGTTCTGGGAGAGGTGTGCCCTCCTTTACATTCCAGGCATTCCGTGGCTGACACCTCCTGCTCCTGCCTGCTCCTGAGCACACCTACTGAGGCAGAATTAACCCCAAGAGGGAGGAACTGGAGACATGATCAAAGGCTGGAACTTGGGGACTGACTCAGGCCTGAAAGTCAAGGTGACTTTGGCCAGCGAGGAGATCTGTCCCCACCAGACATGCCCTGTCCCCTCCAGTTCCCATCCCTACAACAAGAGCAAGTTGAACAGTTTGGGGCCGGAAGGAACAGCTGGCGCAGTCACTGGGGTGTGATCTGCTGCCCAGAGTGGCGGTTGAGGAAAGTGGCCATTCTTCCAGCCTGGAGGGAGGGGTGCTGGAGAGCAAGCCAAGGGCCCCCAGTTCTGCCCTGGGGCCTGGGGGTAAGGATGCTGCAGCTCTGTGGGTCTGGGAAAGGGTGCTGGGCTTTTGGCTCCATTCTGCGTTCTCCGGCATGCCATATCCAGGCACCATGCTCTACTGGGCCAAATAGGAGCGTTGGATTGTTTTGAAGTCAGGCAGCCAAAACCTGCCCTTGGGCAGGCATCTGGCCAGCCTGTGTAGGTCTGGAGGGAAGTGGCAGGGAGAAGGAATGACCATTTACTACGTGACCCTAGGTACCAGTCACTGAGCAAGGCAGATAGAGGCTCTGAGCATGTATCAGCTTCGTTGGGGCAAAACTCACAGTCTCTATGGGCTTGGAGCAAGGGGTCCAGAGGCCTCAGAATCATTCAAGCTGCGCCGTTCCGTGCAGTAACCACTGGCCTTGCGAGATGTGCTTCGAACACAGTAGGTGTGCTGCAAGGGAAAACTGCGTGCCAGGCTTTGAAGACTTGGTATGAGAAAAGGAATCTAAAATATCTCATTACTCCTCTGGGTTGTTGGCTCCATGAGGTCAGGTATTATCATAGCATGCCTTGTTCATCATGTGCTGCAGGATTTAGTATGGGTCATAGCAAGTAGTAGATGCTCCATAAATATGCAATAATGTCCAATGAGAAAAAATGAAATATCTCATTAATAATGCTGTTCTATTGGCTACCTGTCAATAAAACATTTAGATATGTTAGGTTGAATAAAATACCTTATAAAAGTTAGGTGTACCTGTTTCTTTTGACTTTTTTTGATGTGGCTACTAGAAAGTTAAACTACAAATGTGGCACATCCTATTTTTATTGGGCAGTGGTGGTCTTGAACTCAGTGAGGTAGTACCCACCACCCCGCTCCCCGGCACGTTTCCCACCTATTGAATGTGTCTTTCTGTTTGCTACTCGGCCAGCTGATGCCATGACCCTGCTGTGTGGACGAGGAAATTGAGGCCAGGCGGTGAAATAACGTGCGTTGTCACTCCAAACACCAGCGGTTCATCTGACTGTTGCTGGGACAAGCTCTGTGCTGGGCGCTGTGGGCGTGGCAGTGAACAAAATAGACAAAAGCCCCAGCAATCCTGAGCCTTTGGGATGTGACAGCCTTGTCCTAGGTGCTCTATCTACAAGGATCATCTCCTTGAATTGTCTCAGTTCTCTGGGGTGGGAGAGATTCTTATCCCCACTTCACAGATGTTCTCGTCTGTGAAACTGAGGCACAGAGTGGTGAAGGGACTTGCCCGGTCCCACATAACAGGCTGACTCAGCTTCCCTCCCTGCAGGCAGTTAGAGAGAATGGACCAGTTGGTGCAGTGTGACTTGGATAGGGAGAGCTGAAGGCAGCCAGCAAAGGTGGCTCTGCTGTGGGCTGGAGGGTTGACCATTCATGGTGTCCTTGGAGGGCCCGGGTCTCTCCTGGGGGCAGGTACTTCAGGTGGCTGCAGAGTCCAGGGAGGAGACCGACCAAGTGGGACAACGGGCACTTGCGGTAAGAAGACTGAGTCTCGGCCAGGATGGTCCTGAGGTGACCCATGAGCAGAGATCTCCAGAGGCCATGGCCAGTGCAAAGGCCTAGAAGCAGGGATGAGGGCTGGGGGCAGGCGGGGCTGGTCCTGGGGGCCTTGGGGGCCTGGGCAGGAGTGTGAGCTCTATTCCGGGAGCATTTGGGAGACTGGCAAGGCTGAAGCCAGACAGTGGTGTGATTGATTGCACTGTCGAAGGATCTCTGCAACAAGTGTGCAGACGTTGGCTCGGGGAGGTGAGAGTCGGGGTGCAGGGAGACGGTTGGCATGGCCGTTGCACTGGTCCAGCTGAGAGGTGCCGACCTTGATCAGGCGGAAGCCTTAGAGGCAGAAGGAGGATGGAAGCACTGAGAGCTGGAATGGGGTGGAACCAGGGGAGGAGGGGTGGAGATCAGGGCAGTTCTTGAGGTTCTGCTTGAACAACTGGGTAGACAGGCGCTCCCCACCCTGCCTTCTGCAGTTCCCTCCTGCAGACAGGGGAGTGTTCTCAGAGCAGCAGAAACCCCGTCATGGAAACACCCTGTACCTCTCCAATCTCCAAACCGGCGGCGGCAATCTTTAGCCCAAACTGAAGACTGTTCACCTGGGCCGGGCCTGGGATCCTCATTCACCCAGCAGCCTCATTACCCATATCCGTGTATCAGCCTCTCCCTGCAGGGGTTGGAGAAGACATTTCCAAATATTGAGGTTACTTGTG
Organism: Desmodus rotundus; assembly: GCF_022682495.2. NCBI lineage: Eukaryota > Metazoa > Chordata > Mammalia > Chiroptera > Phyllostomidae > Desmodus > Desmodus rotundus. Next base: position 101,760,882 of record NC_071387.1, on the reverse strand, counting down.
AATTCTCCACGCCCCAGAGGAGCATGTCTGGGCTTGAAGAAACATCAGTTCCTAGAATGGTGTTGGTAGCCTAGGGTCTTTGTTTTAGCTCGTCAGTGCCATTGGGTTCTGCTGTCAGGCCTGGCTGCGGGCTTTTATCAGCCCCTTAAAAGGAGCCCAGATCCCTGAGCAGTGATCACGGTGATGGGTGATCGCTGAGCGCCTGGGTTCCCCCGAGGCGCACTTTCTGTCTGTTCCCTCAACCCCCACCCCTCCCTGTGGTGTGCGTACTGCCCTGACCCGCGTTGACAAATAGGGAGACTGAGGTTCAGAGAGACTATGTAATTGACAGCTTAGAAGGACTGAATCAGACTTCAAACCCAGGACGTCTGCCTTCAGTCTGGGTGCCGAAGCACCAGGTTATAACTGCGTGTAGCCATAGCGCGGAAAAGGCGAGGGTGTCGCAGAAAACTAAAGCAAGAAGAGGACCCTAAAGGGTCCCTCAAGACACCTGTGTTCTCTTTCTTTGTCCATGTGAAGCATCCATAGTGACCTCGGGTGCCGTCTCTGTCCCCACATTCCTGGGGGTTCAATGGCCAGATAATGGGCTGTCCTGGGCCAAACCATTTGTCACACAGCCCTGAGTTCAATCCCAGCTCCCCACTTTGCAGCTGACCTCTGCTGCTGCGAGTGGCCACCTGTAAAGCAGGTCAGACTGTGGTTACTGAATTTCTAACTCCCAGGGACGGAGCGGGGCTACCTGATGCCATGTGAGGCTCCCAGGCTCTCTCCCCACAGTCCCAGCGCTCTCAGTACATCCTGGGACACAAAGAGGCGCCTGTTCCGGGCTGGCACCTGTGGGCTCAGGCCCAAAAAGCCCTTGTTTATGCCTGAGTGTGTCCTCAAACCCGGCCCCAGGGCTGTGAGGCAGTGCCAGGCAGCACCCCCGGCCAGCTTGCACCCTGTTTTTCCCTCCTTGTGTCTGGAGTCTCACATGCAGACCAGGCCTAGAAAACAGGGCTGCCCGTCACGCCTTGGGCAGGACCTGGGCCCTCCTGGACTCGTGCCAGACTCCAAAACCAGGCTGGTTCTCCGGAGAAATGACCCCAATCAGCCTGTGTGGTGACTCCACCTGGCTTGTGAAACCTACCTGCAGCCCTTGACTGCCGCCTGGGCTGGGCTGCATCGAGGGGACCGTTTCTGGGGACAGCTGAGTTCTGGGTCGCATCAGCTTTTATCAGGTGGTGTCTCAGTCCATAGCACCTCACTGCCTCCATGCCTGTCCACAGGTGGGCACCCTGGAGGCCTCATCACTCAGAAGCATCTGCAGCTATAGGGGTTTGCTGGAAAATCTAGAAAGAATCTTTAAAAAACCCAAAACACTAATAAACTTTTTTTTTTAAAGATTTTATTTATTTATTTTTAGAGAGAGGGGAAGGGAGGGGAAAGAGAAAGAGAGAAACATGGATGTGTGGTTGCCTCTTGCACGTCCCCCACTGGGGAACTGCCCACAACCCAGGCGCCTGCCCTGACTGGAAATTGAACTGGTGACCCTTTGGTTCACAGGCTGGCGCTCAATCCACTGAGCCACAGCAGCCAGGGCTAAACTTTTTTCTAATTCCCCCGTTTCCCCTAATGTCCATTTTCTGTTCTAGGATCACATGTCCCATTCAGTTGTTGTGTCTCCTCAGTCTTCTCCGGTCCAATGGTCCCCCAGTCTCTTGCGACCAAGACGCTTTTGGGGACGTGTTTTGGAGGCCAGCCCTCCATTTGCGTTTGTCTGTTGGCTCCTGGCAGTGAGAGGGAGGGTGCGTGTTCTGGGAAGGGTGCTGTGGGTGTGACCCTGTGTGCCGTTCCATGCCCGGCAGTGGCAGTCCCGCTGCGTGCGTGCGCTTTCTCCCTGCTGATGTTAACCTTGCTGTCTTCACTGTGAAGTTGCTGTTTTTCTGAAGGAAGCAAGTGGGGATTCCCCAGGAGGGAAATGGGGTCCCCAGGGAAGAACCCCATGCACAGTTCTGCAAGGAACGTAAGGGCTTTGTTCTGTTGCGAATGGCAACCCCTGAGGGGAATAAAATTCACACAGGGAACATGTCTTGCATGAACAAATGTCATTGTCACCATTTTGGAGCCCCTGCATTTTGGAGCTGTGCTAGGTGATTTGAGTCCTTTACTCGGGGCCTTCGGTGTACCAGATACTGTTTAGGAGCTGGTGGAACAGCAGTGACACCCCACTTGTGAGTTTGAATCTCAGACCTGCTCTGGGACCCTCAGACGCTGCTCCGAACCTCCAGCTCAGCCTTCAAACCCAAAGTGGCCTTTGAAAGTCAGTTCTGGTGTTTCCAGAAGTGGCCCTTACCCTCCCCCACCTGCTTCACTGAAGTAGGTAGAGTGTGCCACCCGCATTTTACAGATGATGAAACTGAGGCTCAGAAATATCAGTAGCCCCTCCAAGGTTACACCGATGGTTGGTGCAGTCAGGACTTGAACCTGTCTGGCTCCAGACAGCACTGCCCGCTGTGTGACCTTGGGCAGGTGCCTTCAGATCTGAGGGCCTCGGTTTGTTCATCGGTGTAATGAGCAGGTGGGGCTGCTTCCAGTGCCTACGGCCACCACCTACATCACCTGTGTCCATGTTAAACTTTTGAGTGAGCGGAGGGAGGGCTACGCCTGTCCCTCACCCAACATGCCATTTAGATCCAGTTCCCTGCCCGAGTGGGTGGAGGTGCCAGGTGAGTGCGTGGATGGGACAGGACTGGGACAAGGATGATGGGGAAGGACTGCATCTTGACCTCCCATCAGCCAGGCTGACGGCCCCCAGGTGCCATGTCTGGCTGCCCCTCGTGGCTTATTAACGAGATGACAAGCTGGACCTTCCCAGCCAGTCCCCAGCCCTCCTGGATCTGCACCCCTTCCCTGTGGGTTCCCTAACCGCCTGCGCTCCTGCACCCTGGCACGGGGCTCGGCAGCTGTCATGGGGACGCGCTGGCTCCATGGCTAGCCTGATGGCAGGAGGAACGCAGGACTCCAGACCCAAAGGGTGAAAGTGTTGGGACCATGCTCCAGAGATCTGAGTTCTGACCTCAGCCCTGCCCTGCTTTCTGGTGGACAGACTATGGCCAAGTTATCTAATCACTCCCTGCCTCAGTTTCCCCCTCTGTGAAAGCGCTACTTCAAGCTCTAATAGGATGAAATGAGCTCATCTGTATGTGACTTCCTTAGCACCAGCTGGGCACATGGCCAATCCTCTGTCAAGTGTCAACAAGCATCATCCAGGCAGCGGGGATGGGGGGTTGGGGGGGAAGCTGGAGCTGGCCCAGCCTCTGAGCAAAAGAGCATAGAAGGGGCTGACTGGAGAGGCTGAGGGAAGCAGGAAAAAACCCTATCACCTATGAACGACATCTGCCAATTGTTTTTGGAAACAGCCTTACTGAAATAGAACTCATATGCCATACTCATTTAAAATAAGCAACTCAACAGTTTTTAGTGTAGTCACAGAAATCACCACCATAATCAATTCTAGAGCATCTTCATCACCTCAGAAAGAAACCCCTCACCCTTCAGCAGTCACTCCCCCTCCCTAGCCCCTGCCAACCACTCAGCCGCCTTTTGCTCCTGTGGATTTGCCTGTTCTGGACATTTCAGGTAAATGGAACCACACGATAGGAGCCGTTTTGTGTCTGGCGCAGTGTTTTCAGGGTGTCTCAGTATTGTAGCGTGTATCGGTACTCCATTCCTTTTGGACTGAATTGTCTCCATGTGTGCTTAGACCACATGGTTTTTAGCCTCACCCGGGGATGCTTACTGATTTTTTTAGAGAGTGGGGGAGGAGGGAGAAAGAGAGGGAGAGAAATATCGGTGGGAGAGCGAAACATTTGATCAATTGCCTTTCATATGCCCCCCAACTGAGAACAGAACCCACAACCAGGCACGTGCCCTGCCCAGGAATTGAACCCTCGACCTTCTGGTTTATAGGACGATGTTGCACCCAACTGAGCCAGTGACCAGGGCTAGACCGCATTTTGTTGTTTATCAGTTCATGACCACTTGGGTTGTTTGCACTTTTTTGGCTCTTGTAAATAGTGCTTTATGAACATTTGTGCTCAGGTTTTACTGTGGACTTGGTTTCATTTCTCTTAGGTAGATAGCAAGGAGTGGAGTTGCTGGGTCATGTGGGAACTTTACATTTAACTCTTTGAGGAACTCCTAGACTGTTTTGTAAAGCAGCCGCACCATTTTGCATCCCCCTCCAGCAGCGTGTGGCGGGCCTGGTTTTCCACGTCCTTTTCGACAACCGTTCTTGTCTGTCTTTTTGATTGTTGCCATCCTAGTGGGTGGAAGTGGCACCCAATTGTGGTTTGGGGCACTCGGCATTCTAAGTCAATCTGTTAAGTGCATACTGTGTGCTGAGAACCCTTACAAGATTGTCACATGGGACTGTTAATGGCCCGGACAAAGGGCCTGCCTGGGTTGGAATTCTAGGTCCGACATTTAATTACTGTGTGACTTTGGGAAAGTTACTAAACCTCTCTGGTCTTCAGTTTTCACATCTGTGAAGTTGGGATGATAAAAAAGGATTACCCCCTGGGCCAGCACCCACCTCACGGGGTTGTAATGGAGATTAAGGAAGAAGGGGTGGGGAGCCTCCCATGTGGAAAGTAAATCAGAGCTCACACTGTTATGGTGATGGTGGTTGTTGCTATATGTTGGCTCATGTGATTTTTCCCCTGAGTAGCTGTTAGCCCACTGATTGATCACGTGGCCTCTAGAGCAAGACGGCCCTAGGAGAGGATCCTGGCTGCGCGTTCACGAGCTGTGCGACCCTGGGCAGGTGCCCTGACGTCTCTCAGCCTTGGTTTCCTCACCTGTAAGGGGCATACAAACCTCCCCTGGGAAATTAGGGCGAGAGTACTATTGGGGCGGTGCCTTCAAACCCATCTGATGTCTGTAACTGTCAGATTACTATGACACAGATGGAGAAGCTGAGGCACATGAAGGGTAAAGTGCTTGCCTGAGATGGTTCAAACACCAAACAGCCCAACAGGACTTGGAGCCCACGCCTTTGTAACCGAAAGCTCCCGCTGAGCCCCTATCTGTTCTCTACTGGGAGCCCAGGTCCCGGGACTGGCTATCTCCATCCCCTTCTCTGCCCCATGGCCCCTTCCAGTGCTGGGCTTTAACTAGAATAATGGGCCAGTCAGTGTGGGTCCAGAAGGTGCTTTCTTCACATCTGCCCCAACCATTGAAGGGGCTGGACTGGGAGCTGGGTTGGGGCTGGGGCTGGGGCTGGGGCTGGGCCCGGTCCTGAGAGAGACAAAGGCCCCTACCTCACCCACAATGCAGGTTTCTGGTGGTGGCCCACACAACCATGGGTTAAATATTTATACTGTGATTCGCCACCTCTCAGCAGGCCAGGCTGGGGGTCAGTGGCTGGGGTGAGGCTGAGGGGCCTGGAAGTGCTCCTGTTCCCCAGGTGGTTCGCCCAGCCAGGGGGTGGGAGCAATGGGGGTTGGCCCATGACCTGGCAGCCCAGCCCTCACCCCTCCTTACCCAGGTCCTCTAGCCACAGTCCCCTCTGCTGAGCCTTTCCGGCCAGCCCACTGAGTACCAGTTTTCTCCACTGCAGGACTTCTCAGGGCCTTTACTGACTCCTGGACTTACAGAGGGGGTTGGGTTTTCCTAACCGCCTTGACTGACAAAGGCTTCATTCTGAAAGAATGACTGGGATTCCAGGGACCCCGCTTTGGGAAAAGCCGCCTCCTTGGTTGATTTTGCAAAGGATGTGGCCTAGGTCTTGTCGTCCTCGCCCCCCGTCCCCTGTCGCTGTGTGCCTGGGCCTGGCACAGAGCAGGCCCTCAGTCAAGGTTTGGGACAGGGATGGGCAGACTCACAGCTTCTGTTTGCTGCCCCCATTTCTGCCTCCCGACATCCCCCTATCCCAGCAGTACCTGCAGTGCTGGACCTCAAACCCTGGAGGGTATTAGGGTCCTCTGGGGACCCTGTAGAAACAACAGCAGCAATGATACAGCTTCCTGGGCCCAGCTCTGGAGATCCATGTTCAGAAAGTCTGGGTTATCGCTGGGAATGTGGAGGTTTATGCCACAGGAGGGGAGTCCCAGGCCTTGATTTGAGGAATTCCACTTTGAGATGCTGGCAGCCCCCTTTGCTTGAGGGTCCCTGGGCCAGCCAAAGGGACACTCCCAGGACCTCTTTCGTGGCCTCTCCTCATTGGAGCCTTCTACCTATGAACCCAACTCTTCCTTGTCCTTTAGAACCCAGCCACCACCACCACCTCCAGGAAGCCTTCCCTGATCACCGCCCTCCCCACCCAGCTGCTTGGGAGGCTGCCCTGTCATCCCCAGCACCCGTGCCTGCCTCAGTCTTGTGACTGTTGCTGTAAATGCTGGTTTCCTCCCCGTCTAGGGGCTGAATTCTCAGAAGGTGAGGCTGTGTCTGCGTGCAATGCTGGGCCTGGCACACAGTAGGTGCTAATGAGTGCAGGTGGAATGAAAATTCTGGGTACTTGGCTGTTCAGGCCCCACCATGGAGTCTGTACAGAAGGGTTTTGGATGGAGATTGGGGACTGATTGACCATCTGACTGGCTGGGCAACATTGGCCCAGTTGCTTTCCCTCTCTGGTCTTTGTTTCTTCCTTTGTTTAAAGAAAACAAAAACAAAGGTAGGGTGGGGCTGAACAACAATCAGTAAGGCTCCTTAACAACCATAATCGCAAACCAGCTCTTTGCCTGTACAACCCCACTCCCATCCATAACACCCCCCCACCCCCCACCCCCGGAAAGGTTAGGTTATTCCCCATCTGACAGCAGAAACAGAGGCACAGGGAGATACAGCAGCTTGGCCCAGTCACGTAGCCAGAACCCACATCTGATACGAAGGCTAAGGTCTTCGCTACCCTAGCAGTGTTGCCAGAGTGGTACGGGATGGGGTTGCGGGACTTCTGTACCGGGGGGCACAGAAATGCTGCTCAAGAAGGTTGTTCTGATTTCAGGTCTCTCAGATGCTCTGAGAGCATCCAGGAGAAAGTCTCAGCTTGGCGCTACCACAGCTCTGACTCGGCTGTGGTAACCGCCAAGCTGTGCCGTTAAGCAAGAGTGGGCAGGGCTTGGTCTTGAGGTGAGCAGGCCGCCCAGCATCCAGCCAGAACCTCGTGCTGTCATTCTGCTTCTGTGGAGCTGACTTTGGTGGTCGCTTCCATTTATAGCAAGGGTTTCTGGTTTTCTGCTTACAACGGGGAACTCAGGTTCGTCTTTTTAGCAAATTTATTTAAATACAAAGAGTCTGTAGATTGAAAGAAAAGTAACAGGTACTTAACAATAAGGGTGCTTGCACAGAATCTGGTTCACAGTAGCATGGTTTGTGACGGGCAGAGGTGGAAACAGCCCAGATGTCCGTCGGCGGATGAATGGATAAACACAATGTGGACTCTCCGTGCAATGGGAGCCCACATTCAGCCATAAAAAGGATACAAGGTTTCTTTTTGGGGTGATGAAAATGCTCTGGAATTAGACAGTGATGATGGTTGTATAACCTCATGACCATACTAAAAAGCACTTATATATACTTTGTAATTCTGTATGTAAAGAATTATATACTTTAAAAGGGTAGATTTTATAGTATGTGAATTGTACAGTATGTGATTTATAGTATGTGATTTTATAGTATGTGAATTGTATCTCAATAAAAAAAGCATGGAAGAATGGAACCTTGCAAACGGAAGTGTTAGAGGGAATGAGCAGAGCAGGCTGGCTTCCCTCACCAGATGCGGTCCGTGTCTGTGGCTTTAGTGACCTCACCCTGGGTCACAGCCAGGCTCCACCTGAGGCTCACTGGGCAGTTGCTGCTCGGAGCCTGGGCCCGGGCACAACCTGGGCAGCCAGGGCCCGGGTGGGGCCCTGGCCCTGCCCCCAGCCCTTCAGCTCACCTCCACCCCTCCTGCCTGCAGCATCTCTAACAAGGAGCTGTCAGAGCTGATCGATCAGCTGCAGAAGAATGCCGACCAGGTGGAGAAGAACATCGTGGACACGGAGGCCAAGATGCAGAGCGTGAGCACCCCCGCCTCCCACCCGGGTGCCTCCCCTCCCCCCCACCCCATCCCCACCGAGCCTCCAGCCCCTCTCAGGACCAGGGTCTTGTCTGACCCAGAGGTTCCCACCTAGGGTCATTCTGCCCCCAGGGGACATGTGGCCATATTTGGAGACATTTTTAGCTGTCACAATTGGGGGAGTGCAGTGGCTGGGTATCTAGTAGGATGCTCCAGACACCCCATGGTGCACAGGACCCCTCCCCCACCCAGTGACTCAACCTCAAATGGGAACAGAGCCGAGGTGGAAAAAGGAGATGGAGCCTCCTTATGGCTGTTAACACCAGCCCCTGCCCCGGTGCTAAGTTCCTGCTACTTATGGGCCCTGGGAGAGAAGCACAGCCGCAGGAGGATCCCGTGGTTAGGGTCCCATGGTTAGGGTCCTCTTTGCCATTTCCTGGGTGACCTCGAGCAAGTCTCCTTGCATCTCTGTGCATGTGATCCCCTCCGTAGGGGTAGGGGTGACCGTCCCTATTGCCCAAGCTGCTGCACAAAGTCGACGCGATCATGCAGGTGCAGCGCAGGGCTCAGTATCATTGCCAGTGGCATCGCTCTTCCTTCTCCTACGGCCACCGCCACTACCCAGACTCTCCTGTCCTCCTCCCGCTTCAGAGAAGAGAGACAACGTAGCTGGGAAGATCACTGGCCCTCTCTGTGCCTCAGCTTCCTTTTCCTTTCTGGAAAATGGGGGTCCTGAGCTGTAGGTTTTCCAAAGGATTCTATCCCCCGCGGGACCCTGGAGCCGCGCTCAAACTGTGAGCTGCTAAGATGCACACTCCGGCAGCTCGGTGCAGTTGAGTGCATACCCATTTTGGAGAAACTGAGAAACTGAGGTTCAGAGAGGGCTTGGGTAACTAGTCGGTGACAGAGCTGGCCCCAGAAGCATCCCGAAGGTGGCGTTGCCAGATTTAGCAAATATTCTGTAAAAATACAGGATATCCAGTTTAATTTGAATTTCAGAACACAAATAAAAATCGTTTTGGGTATAAGTATGTCTCATGTACTATTTGGGAAATACTTATACTACAAAATTATCCATTGTTTATCTGAAATTCAGATTTAACTGGGCAGTCTGCATTTCATTTGCCTCCCTACCCAGGGGTGACTAAGAGGAGTGGGTGTTGCAGGAGGACAGGTCTGGCTGGCCCCAGTGTTGTCCCCAGGGCCAGCCATAGCTGCGCCTCCCTCTGACCACCCAGGTGTCCACGTACCCGAGCCCAGAGACCTGAGGAATGGGTGGGCCAGGGGTGGCAAATGGGGCAGGAAAGACAAGTGGGAAGTCAGTTCCCTGCCAGGCGCCCTCCCCTCAACTCCTTCCTTGCCCTCAGCTGCTGGGCCACCTCCTATCTTTCCTGCCCAGCGCCCACCGTGCCAGCCCCTTCTCCCTCTGCCCCCGCCCCCACCACACATACCCAGCTCCTCTTGTGACTTTCCACTCCCGCAATCATGCTGCTGCCCTGGTGTGCTCTTTCCTAAACGAAAACAGCTTTTTGGGTGTGTCCTTTTTTCTCCTAATGAAAGTAATATGTGTTCATTATGGACATTGCAGGACTGATAAACAAGCATAAGGAAGCAAATTAAAGTCATGCCTAATCCACCACCAGAGAGACCTATCGGCTATTAACACTTTGGTGTGTCTGACCCTTTCTTGTGTGCGTGTAAATAAGGCTCACTCTCTCGGTTTACTTGCTTAGAGTAATGACTCAAAACTGACAGGGATGTATCTGGGAGATAATTTTGAACTGTTTCTTAATTTCGAATGAACAAACTCAAAAAAGGAGACCACACTTTGAAGACTACATGAAGACTCATCTTTTTTCTCTTCCTTTCTTTTTTTCAGAAGAGAATATCATTATCGATTTTATTACCCCAAAGTTTTGTAGAATTTCCCTATATTTTTTTATTGAGGTGGCATAACATAAAATAACCACCTAAAGCAAGTGATTCCGTGGCATTTAGCACTTACGCAGCGTCGGGCAGCCACCGTTTCTGGGTAGTGCAAGGCATTCTTTCCACCCAAAGGAAACGCCACACGCCTTAGCAGTCACTCCTCCTGCCAGCCCCTGCCAATCCCAAATCGGCTTTACTTATAAATGGGATTATACAACACGTGAACTTTCATGTTTATCCAAAATTTTAAACGTGCGGCAGAGTGGAAAGCCTGGAGAGTACAGGCAGGCCCCCGCCTCTCAGATTTCACCAGCGACGTCTGCTGGGTTTGCTCTGTCACCCACCTGTCCGCCACTGTATGCATAAGGTATTAGATCGGTCCCTATAATATGTTTTTACGTTTAAAAACCTTTTAAAAAAAAAAAGATTTTATTTATTCATTTTTAGAGAGAAGGGAAGGGAGGGAGAAAGAGAGAAACATCAATGTGTGGTTGCCTCTCCTGCGTCCCCCACTGGGGACCTGGCCCGCAAGCCAGGCATGGGAATCGAACCTGTGTCCCTTTGTTTTACAAGCCCGCGCCCAATCCACTGAGCCACACCAGCCAGGGCTAAAAACTGTTTTTAAAAAAAAGATTTTATTTATTTATCTTCAGAGAGAGGGGAAGGGGGGCAGATAGAGAGGGAGAGGAACATCCATGAGAGACAAACATCCATCCGTTGCCTCTTGTACACACCCTGCCCGGGGACCAAACCCACAACCCAGGCCTGAGCCCTGACCAGGAATCGAACTGGTGACCTTTTGCTGTGCTGGATGATGCCCGACAAACTGGGCCACACTGGGCAGAGCTAAAAACCTTTTTTGTTGAGGTGTAACTCATATAAGGTGTGTAGAAAGCATCCAGATTTAAAGAGTTCGGCCCCATTAGCTTTTCCATCAGTAGGTACCCATGGAATCACTGTTCAGGTCAAGATAGAGACCGTCTCCCAGACAGCTCCCTTACGGCCCTTCCCATCGCCGTCCCCTCGAGGTAGCCAAGGTAGCCGCCGCTGTGACTCTCTCACAGTCGGTTGGTTCTGCCTGACGGAACTCGTGAACACCTGCAAGGCATCCCTCAGCTACATGCCCCTTTCTCGTCTTGGCTAGAATGTTTTGAAAAGGCTTGCATGATTAATTTACTTCCTCCTTTTGCAACATTAATCTTTGATGCTATAAACTACCCAGGAGAGCTTCAGATCAGCTGGTGATGAGGGAGTGGATAAAATTCCACCTAACCCAAGAACCATGGTGTTTGTTGTACTTTTTTAACTGGCCAGACTCACCTCAGGGTGGGAGAGATGGCCCAGCACGACTGGCCTTCGGACACGTGGGCCTCACTCCAAGGCCCACCTGCCCCTGGCCGTCCTGGCGTTGGCCGGGAGAGATGGCTTGGGCATCCTCTGAAAGAAAGTCGTCTTTACTCAGTATCATCACCTCCATTCATTCCTTTTTTTCAAGGCTTGTTTTAGATATCAGAAACTGCTCCTACTTCAAGTGCTTTGGAGTAAATTCATCGAGTGGCCCAGCCATTTCCAAAAATTGGTTTCCAACTGTTTTTGTCCCCTACCTAGTAAGATCTCTTGTGACCATTCACTGTTGATTCTGTTTCCGTCCAGCCCCTGCAACCACTCACCTTATTTTTTTTTATGGCTTTGTCAACTTGGGACAGTTCACGTAAATGGAATCCTATATGACGTGGCCTTTTGCGCCTGCTTTTCTCATTCTGCCTGGTTTTTGAGTCTCTTCCGAGACAGTGTATCAGTGATTCCATCTCCTTAGTTCACTGCGATGTCTCTTCTGAAGCAGGTGTTTTTCCTATTCCCACAGCAGCAATGGAGACTCTGAGACCCAGGGAGGGGAGGAGACTGGCCCCCATAGGACCCAGGGTTATACCCGATCTGTCCTCTGACCTGTCACTGATTTGTCACCCCCTCCCCTGCTGGCTTGGAGTCCCCAGGGGCTGGCACAGTGCCTAGCCAGTCTTCACGTGGGCTGATTAAGTGAATTAATGGGCTGTGTTTAGAAACCTGCTACCCTGACTGCCAATTTATTGTTCTTCCCTAAACAAGCAAGACCCTGGACTCAGTGACTTACTGATTGTTCCTCCCAGTTGTCCACCCATTCTGTTCACTCTTGTGTCCTAATGAGGGCCACCCTCAGCTGTCACTGGGTGCTGTCACAACTGCTGCCTGCCCTCTCAGTTTGTATTAATACCTTCTCCCTGCAGAGCCCCAGGAGGCGACGCTTTTAAGGATGGGTGGAGCCACGTCATTTCCCTCCTAGAGACATTCTGTCTCCGGCCCGTGCCCCACAGTGCGCAGGCCCTGGGTGCTCTGGCCTGCCCTGCCCGCCTCTTCTACTTCCTCTTCTCACCTTTCAGCCGAGGTGGTTTCAGTCTCAGCTCGCCCTTGCCTGCCTCAGGGCCTTTGCACAGGCTGTTCCCCCTGCCTAAAACCCTCTTCCCTTTCAGCCTTCATTCCTAGTTTGTGTTAACACCTCAGAGGGACCTCACTGACCACTGGAGCTAAAGCAGGTGCCCCTCATTCCACCTCTGGTGTGTTTCCTTGGTAAACACTGACTCCTACAAACTTGCAATCACCTTTGTGAGGCTTTTCTGTTGACATGCCTTCCTGGTGGTCCCCTCAGTGGGCTGCATCCCAGAGCACCACACAAATAGACATTTGGGCTCTGTTTGCTGTGTGGCTGGAGGAGAGGATAGGCAGGGCTGAGGAGTCCCTTGCTCGCCCCTCTCTTCCCATCCTTCCCATCCTTCCCATCCCTGCAGTGCCCACTGAGTCCCTGTCTGATGTCCCTCCACTCTCGTGACTCCCATAGGATCTGGCCCGGCTGCAGGAGGGCCGGCAGCCCGAGCACCGGGACGTGGCCCTGCAGAAAGTGTCAGACTCAGAGAAGCTGCTGTACGTGCTGGAGGCAGATGCGGCCATCGCCAAGCACATGAAGCATCCCCAGGGGGACATGATCGCTGAGGAGTAGGTCCCTTCTGCTTCAGGTTCTGAGGGAGCCGCGCTGGGCCAGGGCAGGAGGGCGGCAGCCCACTCAGCATTCAGGAACCATGTTAAGGTTTATCGAGGGCTAAGTAGATTCCAGGCACATGCCACACACTTTATGCTGTTCTCACGACAACCCATTTTGCAGTCAGGGGGACAACTCAGAGTACTGGTGTTCCCTGTCCTGGTCACAGTGTGACCCCAGCTTCCTGACACCTCGCTTTTCAGCACGCTTTTCTGCAGCCGATGCCCACCTGGCTTCCCGTGCTCGTGGCCCTTGCCTTTGCTCTGATGTGGGGAAATCGGCACTCAAGACAGCAGGGACGAGGGTCTCTCAGTGCCCCACAGCTCCCTGTGCTTGTCCTTGTCATGGCCCACACTACCCCTGTGGTCCTTCATGAATGGGCTCTAGAGAGCAGTGGACCTGCCTGCTTCTAGAACCTTCTACAGTTTGGGGGACACAGTAGGCCTGGGGGAGGCATTGATGGAAGGGGAAAGGAGGAAGGAAAGTGGACAGGAGGAGGGTGCATGTTTGTCTGGAACCCAAGGCCTCTGTCACCTGTCCTTCCAGGGCACACGGTGCAGAAAGGGGGGTGGTAGCTCAGGCAGTGCCCCAACAACTAGCCCGCTAACCAGGGTGGCCACTGTCCCCACTCAGCATCCGTCAGCTGAAGGAGCGCGTGACTAACCTCCGTGGGAAACACAAGCAGATCTACAACCTGACGGTGAAGGCGGTGGACCCACAGGTCAACTGGGCGGCACTGGTGGAAGAAAAACTGGTACAGCCCAGGCTTCCACTGGCGGGGGCGAGGGGGGGCCCCCAGGTGTGTAGGGGGAGAACCCCACCGTTTAACGTCACCACAGTCATGCCAGGAGGGAATCATGTTCCCGGTGTTTTCTGATGTGTGACAATGAGAAGAGCGAGGCCCAGAGAGGTGCAGTGCCTGGCCCACAGTCACACAGCAGAAGTGATAGAGGTTGGGACCCTCCTGGGATCACCCTCCGAACCTTGCTCGTTAGGGTCCTGGCAGGCTGGCAGATTTCTGGCAAGCCACTGTTCTTCCCGTGCCCTCGCCAGCCCGTCTCCCATGGAGTGGTGCCACCACTGGAGCCCAGAGTCCTCTCTTACTGGTGTGATGCTGGGCAAGTGACTGCCTCTGGCTGAGCCATCTGTGAAATGGACACAGTAACCTTGTGGGCCTCTCAAGTTGCTGTGAGATTAGATGAGTTGACATGTAGATAAAGGTGACAACCTCTTGCTGTGTCCCTCACGGGGCCACTTCGCTCACTCCTTGGCTGGCCCTGCGAGGAGTCCCCAGCTCTGGCCCACCCCCTGCGTGCATTGTCTCCATCCTCCCCTCCCAGGACCAGCTGAGCAGCCAGAGCTTTGGGACAGACCTGCCGCTGGTGGACCACCAGGTGGAGCAGCACAACATCTTCCACAATGAGGTCAAGGCCATTGGGCCCCACCTGACCAAGGACGGGGGCAAGGTAGGTGTTGGTGGTGGAGGGGACTGGGAAAGGAGGGGCTCATACCTGCACCCCACCCTAACCCGTGTCCTTGGCTCTGTTCTCAGGAGCAGAACAGCGAACTGCAGGCCAAGTATCAGAAACTGCTGGTGAGAACCGGGTGGGAGAGGCTGGGGTAGGAAGTGTGTGCAGTAATAATTCAAACAGAACGGAGGGAGAGGAGGTGGGAAGAGATGGTACCTTGAGCCCCTGCCTGAGAGGTGCCCCAGTTTTCCCTGTGCTTATGGAAAACCCCAGGAGATCCTAATTTGTCTACTGGGATACAGCCTGTCCTGCACTTTGCTGCTTATTTCTTTATTAAGCACCTTCTGTGTGCCAAGTACGATGCCATAGGCTTTATAAGCAAAGATTTTCTATTTTCCTTTTCAAACCTTTAAAGAAGGCATTCTTTTTTTTTTAATCCTCAACCAAGGACATGGTTATTAATTTTAGAGAGGGGGGGAGGGAGGAAGAGATGCTGAAAGACAGAGGAACATTGATGTGAGAAACACCAATCGGTTGCCTTTCGCATGCATCCCAACCCCAGCCAGGGACTGAACCTGCCACCTAGGCATGTGCCCCGACAAGGAATTGAACCCAAGGAATCGACCTTTCAGTTTATGGGACGACTCTCTAGCCAGCTGAACCACGCCGGCCAGGGCAAGAATGCATTCTTGTAAAACTGCACTCGTGATACGTAAATGCTTTCTTGTTGCAGACATTCAAGCACCTCAGATGTGGGAATGAGGGGGGTCAGAGCTCAGCCATTCGCAGGCTCTGGAGCTAGACTGTTTCCACACCTGGTCGGCAGGGAGACCTTCAGTGAGCTCCTTAGCCTGAGAGCCTCGGTTTCCTCTTGCGTACAGTGGAGTCACCGCGAGTCCCAGTCTCGTTGGTTTGCTTCACACATGGCATCAGTTGGTGTTGGAGGAGACCGTAGCACAGTTTGGGCTCACGGTGACCCCGTGTATATGTTAGTCGCTGTTCTCATTTGCAGAGCAAAATGCAGACATCCCTCCTCCTTCCCCATCTTCCCTGCCCGCACCCCCTCCCTTCTCAGATGTAAAGCCCAAGCAGTTCGCTGCTGTTGTTCTAGCCATCTATATAATTACCGGACAGACATGAAAGTGGAAGCTGTAGTTGCTGACGTTTATTGAGCACCAACTATATGCTGCACTTTGTGCCCTATGAGAACAGTGCTTTTGTCGTGCCCATTGTGCAGATGAGTTAACTGAGGCTCCACAAAAATGTCAGTTCCATGAGGGTTCTGTCTGTTTTGTTCACTGCTGTATCCCCAGTGCCTGGAACAATGCCCGCCAGTTAGTGCATAGTAAATAGTTGCTGAATGAATCACTGGGTTTCAGAGGGTCAGTGACTTATCCAAGTGGGGGAGCGCAGCTGGGCTAGAGCCAGCTGCAGCAGGTGTGGCAGGAAACCTCAGCCCTGTCCCCCACTCCACAGGCAGCATCGCAGGCGCGGCAGCAGCACCTAAGCTCGCTGCAGGACTACATGCAGCGCTGCACCAACGAGCTGTACTGGCTGGACCAGCAGGCCAAGGGCCGCATGCAGTACGACTGGAGTGACCGCAACCTCGACTATCCCAGCCGCCGGCGCCAGTACGAGGTGGGCGCTGGAACCTGAGGGATGGGGACAGAGATCCAGGAGGGAGCACAGGGATGCCAGGCTGGGTGCTGAGCCCCTCTACTGTCCCCCACCCCTCCACTGCAGAATTTCATCAACCGGAACCTGGAGGTTAAAGAGGAGAGGATCAATAAGCTGCACAATGAGGGAGACCAGATGCTGGCCGCTGAGCACCCTGGGAGGAACTCCATTGAGGTGTGTGTGCACCGGGAAGTGATGCCTTCTCCAGGGGGGCCTGAGGGCAACCTCTGCTCTGGGCCACCTGGACTTGGCAGGACAACCCAAGGCAAGGGGTGCTGCGTCCTGTGGCCATCTGCCCATCTCTCCATTTTGCCCTCTCATCTTGCTCTGACCCGGCCTCCTCCATTGTGTTGATTCTTTGCCACGTCCTCCTCTTGGCCGCCGGACTTCTGAAGCCCATACGGTGCCCGTATCAGTGTCCTGGGGCTGCCGTAACACATGACCACACACTGGGTGGCTTTGGACAACAGAAACATATTCTCTCACAGTTCTGGAGGCCAGACGTGTAAAATCAAGGTGTTGGCAGGCTGTGTCCCTCCGAAGGCTCTAGGGGAGGGTTCTTCCTTGCCCCTCTCCCTGCCTCTGGTGGTTGCCGGCAGCCCTTGGCTTGGGGCTGCATCACTTCTATCTGTGCCTGTGTCTTCACATGGCCTCTTCCCTGTGTGTGTGTCTCCTCTTCTTATAAAGACACCGTCATTGGGCTTGGATGAGCCCTAAATCCAGGATGATTTCATCCTGAGATTCTTAACCAATTACATCTGCAAAGACCCGGTTTCCAAATACAGTCATATTCAGAGTTCTTGGGGAACATGAATTTGGGGCATGGATACCATTCAATTCCCTCCAGTGCCTTTGCAAAAATTTTTGAAAAGCACCACTTTGTCTGGGCAGGCACAGCCCCTGCTTGTCCCTTGTGCAATGTGCGGACCAAGCACCTGGGCAGGCAGCCCTGCTTGGCTGCTTGACACGTCCCCTCTTTCCTCTTCCCACCCCTGGGTAGGAGGAGCTGGCTGCCTTTGTGGGAGCCACATGATGCAGATGCCAGGTGCTCTCTACCCCCCCACCCCCCGAATTCTCTGGTCTGGAATCCCATCATGCCTTTGGTGTCCCAGGCACCTGCCAGCAGTGACCCGCCCCCCCTTCTCCTGGCAGGCTCACATGGAGGCCGTGCATGCAGACTGGAAGGAGTATCTGAACCTGCTCATCTGCGAGGAGAGCCACCTGAAGTACATGGAAGACTACCACCAGGTACCTGCCGGCCCCGGGGCCCCACTGGTGGGAGCACTCAGGGCCCACTTGGCTTACTTTTGGCCTCAGTGCCGCTCCCTCCAGGAGCCCTGCAGAGTGGTCTTCCCGGGCCTCCCACTGCCCACGCTGAAGGACACGGGCGTGCCTCGAGCTTGCCTGGCCCTTGTCGGTCTTCCCGGGGGGCCAGGGCTGGAGAGCGTGAGTTCACCAGGTCAATGTGAGGCCCAGAAATGACTGTGTGGGTTTTCATTTTGGTGAAATATATATAATATAAAATTTGCTATTTTAGCCTTTTTTAAGCATACAATCCAGTGGCAGTCATTGAATTCATAATGTGGTACGAACATCACCACTGTCTTTTTCAAAACTTTGTCGTCGCCCCAAATAGGAACTCTGAACCCACTAAACAATCACTCCCCATCCCTCCCTCCTGTAGCCCCTGGTAACCTCTGATCTATTTCTGTCTCTTTGGATTTGCCTGTTCTAGCTATTTCATATAAGTGGAATCATACGCTATGTGGCCTTTTGTGGCTTATTTCACTTGTGTGTTTTCAAGCTTCATCCAGATTGTAGCGTGAATCAAAACGTTGCTCCTTTTTATGGCCAAATAATATTCCATCGCATGGATGTACCACATTGTGTTTATCCAGTTATCTGTTGATGGATACTGATTGTTTCATAGAAATGGTTTTTAAATTATTTTGTTCCATTGACTTTAAAGGAAGAGAGAGAGAAACATTGATTTGTTGTTCCACATATTTATGCATTCATTGGCTGACCAGGGATCAAACCCACAACCTTGGTGCATTGGAACAATGCTCTAACCAACTGAGCCACCCAGCCAGGGCCAAGAATGTGTGCGCGCGTGTGTGTGTGTGAGTGTTTTTAAAAGATTTTATTTATTTTTAGAGAGAGGAAGGGAGGGAGAAAGAGAGGGGAGAGAAGCATTGATGTGTGAGAGAAACATTGATCAGTTGCCTCTCGCACGCCCCCAGCTGGGTTCCTGGCCCACAACCCAGGCAGGTGCCCTGACTGGGAATCAAACCCGTGGCCTTTTGGTTCGCAGGCTGGTGCTCAATCCACTGAGCCACACCAGCCAGGGCAGCAATGTATTTTTCTGACGAGCTGCAGGTGACTTATGATTGGGTGGTTTGGGGACGTTCGAACTCAGATGACACTTCTGTAACTCACAGTTTGGTGTCCAAGCCTCTGGGCTGTGAGCTTCACAGAGGTCCCAAATGCCATTCATGGCTGCAGCCCAGGGGGCAGCTGACAGGGAGTGATTCCAGAGCTAATGGACTGAAGAATGGGCAAGAGAATATTCTAGAGCAAAGTAGGGAGGCTTGTCTTCCATGTGTCAAAAGTGAAAGTGTAGATAGCATTGTCAGGGTGCCCCTGGAACAAAGAGGAATGACGTTTGAGAGAACTTTACGAGGGCTGACTCGTGTGTAAGGAAAGTTGGTATGTCCTAGTGGTGGTGTCGAGTGCATCGGTGGGAAGGGACTTGGCTTCTTCCCCGTGAGGCCCTCTAGGAAGCCAGGCAATGGAGGCCTGGGGGTGTCCCACAGAGCCGGTGGGTTCAGGGTGAGTGGGAGGCCCAGCCCTCACTGGGACTGGTCTTGAAGCCACAGCCAGGATTAGCCCCAGGGGTCTTAGTGGTTTCATGCTCGTGATTGGGCCAACTGGTCTCCCCTAGTTCCACAAAGACATGAAGGATGCTCAGGAGCTGCTACGCAAGGTGGATTCAGACCTGAACCAGAAATACAGCCCTGACTTCAAGGACCAATACCAGATTGAGTTGCTGCTGCGGGAGCTGGATGTGAGTGATGGTCCCAGTGAGTGACTCTCCATGTCCCCTCCCCACCCTCAGCCCTGAGCAGGCTCCTCCACAGCTCCCACCTGCTGCCTGGCCACCCCCGCCCCACTTGGGGGAGGCTGCGTGGTCTCAGCAGGGCATCCCCCTGGGTTCAGGACCAGGAGAAGGCTCTGGACAAGTATGAGCACGTGGTGCAGAGCCTGCAGAAGCGAGGACAGCAGGTGGTGCCCCTCAAGTACCGCCGGGAGACGCCGCTCAAGCCCATCCCCGTGGAGGCACTCTGTGACTTTGAGGGTGACCAGGTGAGCTGCTGCCCAGGTGCCCCAGGCAAGCCAGGCCCCAAATTGCCTCTTGGTGCCACTGAAAGGTCTTAGGGGTGGCGTGGCTGAATGCAGGGCCTCAAACATTTTCAGGAACCTGTGCCCATCTCTATTATTGGGGTCACTCTCTGCCAGCCCCCACAACCCATCACTAGCTGCCCTGGCCTTCTGTGCAAACCCAGTCACTCCAGCAGGGGTATCAGGGAAGGTTCGCGTTGGCCTAACTTGAGTTGTGGCAGCCTAAACCAATCACTGTGGTAGTGGGGGTGGGGGACGATGCCATTCTCTCATTGGCCAGGCCGGAGTAGTAAAGGCCTGGGAAGGGAGAAGGGAGAGACTACATGGACTAGGAATGGGGTGGATGTCCCCAGTCTTTTCCAACTATGGCACGACATCTTGGGAAGATCTGAGAGATGGGTTGACTCCCCACGTGCCAGAGTTGGGGAGCAGGGGCAAGATGGCTCCTGGGTTCCCAGGCCACCAGCCAAGGCAGGTCTCCCTGTGCCTTCTCACTGTTTGTCCTGCCCATGCCAGGGCCTGATCTCAAGGGGCTACAGCTATACCCTGCAGAAGAACAACGGGGAGAGCTGGGACCTCACTGACAGCGCGGGGAACAAGCTGACTGCCCCAGCCGTCTGCTTCATGATCCCCCCCACTGACCCCGAGGCCCTGGCTCTGGCTGACAGGTACAGGCAAAGGAGGGAGCCAGTATGGACTGGCTCCACCCCTGGGCCCCTCAGACCCTGTTCATAGCCCTGGGTAACACCCCTACATCTGCACCCACTTGGAGGCATGGGACAGGGGCACATCCCATCACCTGGGCTGACTTGCTGTATGTAAATGTCCAGCTGTGGGCACAGTTCAGTGAGCAGTTTCTCTGCAAGTGCCTCTGCGCCTTTGCACATGCTGTTCCCTTTACCTGGACACCTCACTGCCTGGTCAGCTCAAGCCTCTTGGCCTCAGCTCCAAGGTCACCTCTTCTGTGAAGCCTTCCCTGACCGCTGACCACCCCGTTGCCTTCCACCCTGGCTCCAGCAGTCGTGCTGCCACCTCTTAGCTCCCAAGCACCTCCTCCCTCCCACTGCACATGCTGCTGTTTATCTGTGTGCTTTGTGTGTGATGGGCAGGGCCTCCTTGAGGAAATTTACTGTCTCCAGAGCCTTGTTCAGTCAGTACCTGGTGCAAAGTAAGGACTCAAGAATTTTGTTGAATGAGCAATTCTAGGAGTACCTTGATTTATTCATTCAGCAAGTATTTATTGAGCACCTCTGTACCGCTCCCTCTCGGGGGTAACACCTTGGTAGGGAACAGACCAGATGACTTTAGGCAGTCAGACTTGCTATGAAGAAGACAGAAAGGAGGGAAGGAAGGAAAGGGCCCACCTGAACCCATGAGAAAAGACAGCAGTGTTTCAGCAAACCCTTTGTGTTATGCTTTAACTTTTCAAAGCATTTTGATGAGCCACCTGACTCCTCTGGGCTGTTTGCCCATCTAGAGGCCAGGGTCTTGCGTCTGGTTGGAGGGGCAGTAGGCTGCCCTGGGTCCCCAGCCCGTTTTTGCTCTCACAGCCTGAGCAGCCAGTACCGCAGCGTGCGACAGAAGGCAGCTGGGACGAGGAGTGCACTCCGGCAGCGACATGAGGTGCTGAAGGCAGAGAACCCTGGAGGTGGGTGCTGGGGCCACTGCCCAAGTCTGTGTGGGGACAGGGAGGAGGCACGGTCTGTGCCGCAGATGGGACAGCATGGGTTGGACGTGGCACAGGTAGGGAGGCTGGGCCAGCCCTGGAGGACTCAGCTGGCCTCCTCAGCCCACTCCCTGGAATTCACGCCCCCAACGGCCCCCCGACTCTCTGATTTCTCTCCGGCAGATGCCTCTGATCTGCAGGGGCGGCAGCTTCTGGCCAGCTTGGACAAGGTGGCCAGCGACTTAGACCGGCAGGAGAAGGCCATCACAGGGATCCTGCGGCCACCACTGGAACAAGGCCGGGCTGTGCAGGACAGTGCTGAGCGGGCCAAAGACCTTAAGGTACCACCTCAGCCTAGGCCGAAGGCTAGGCTGGGCCCGGGCTCTCTGGGGCCCCTGCTCAAGGTGTCATCCCCCCAGCGGTGTTGGTGCTCAATGGGGACCACCTGCCATGTGTGACAAGAATTCCTGAGGTGTGAGGGAGGGGAGCTGTGCTTGGCCAAGGATCAAGGAGGTGCCTGAGCCCTGGCACTCCACTTCAACCACACCCCCAGGCGAGAGGCCTGGTGAGGCTTGTCCTGCCTCTGCATAGTTCGTAGAGCTGAGCCAAGCAACAGGCCTGCAGTGCCACGTGGTTGGGCGCGAACAGCATCCGCTGCTCCAGTCTTTCACAGTCTCCCCAGTCCTCGGGTACCCTCTGTGGCAGGGGTGACCACTCGTGGTTTACAGAGGAGGAACTGGGCTTGAAGAAGTGCAGTGACCTTTGATGTGGCCTCACATCATGGCTGCTAGGGGCCAAGTCACCGTCCAGAGGATGCCTGGTGCAGGCGTGGGAGCAAAGTCCGGGCCTCCCCACATCTCTTCCTAAGCTGACTGCAGTTGTAGGTCCCCAGCTGTGGCGGGAGAAAGTACCTATCTCTTAGGGTTGCCCCTAAAGATCAATGAAATCACCATGTGTGGTACTTGGAACTTGAGTGCTAGCTCTGGCAACTGCTTGTTAATTTTATCCCTTTGTGAGGCACAGTCTCCTGCTTCAGAATCCCTGGGGTGCTCAATACAAATGCAGACACCAGAACCCCGTTCAGGCTCCAGACTCAGGCCCAGGCCTCTGCACTTCAATCAGAGCTGCCCCTAGCAGCCTCCCCTGCTCCCTGAAGCTTGCGGGACACTGGGGCGAGGGGCTGCCCACCTGTGGCCAACAGGAGGGCCTCTTGTCTCCACAGAACATCACCAATGAGCTGCTGCGGATTGAGCCTGAGAAGGCACACAGCACCGCCGAGTGCGAGGCCTTCATGCAGGCCCTTCCAGGCAGTGGCAGCGCACCCTTGCTAAGGACCCGGGTGGAGGACACCAACCACAGATACGAGCGCCTGGTGCAGCTGCTGGACTCAGCCCAGGAGAAGTGGGTTGTAGGCAGGCAGTGGGGAGGTCTGGTGGCATCAAGGAGGCAGGCAGGCAGGCACCCTCTTCACTCCTGACCTCTATCCTCAGGGTCAACATTGCCAACCGCTTGGAGAAGAGTCTGCAGCAGGGCTGGGAGGTGCTAGCCACATATGAGAACCGGCTGACCCAGGAAGACACAGTGCCCGAGAGTGGCCGTGCCCTGGACAGCAAGAGGCAGGAGCTGGCAGTGAGTCTGCAGACCCTGGGCTTTGGGATCACAGGGCACGTGCTGCCAGCCACTGGGTTTTTAGGTTAGCTTTCCAGGTTTTGTTCATTGTAACAAAAATGCAGAAATGTCCACCAGATTTGAGGAGAAACTCAGAGGCAAGGCCCCAGTCCCTTCCCAGGCCCTTTCTGTCCAGGTGCTCCCACCCAGCAGTCCTGGACAGATGAGAGGACTGAGGCCCTGATGCCCAGCAGCCAGTCTCTCCAGGTTTGGAAGCCAGCAGTGTGCCAAACTGGAAGTTGTAAATGGAGGCACACAGCACCAATTTCAGCTGCTCATGGGGTTCGAGTGGCTTGTGGAAATCAGGTGCTAGATTTTAAAGTCAGAGATGTGCACAAGCCCCTCTCCCCCAAGATTTCTGGGATCTCTGAAGCAGCTGCCCCCTATCCCCAGCATCTGCCTGCCTGACCACTCTGAGTATTCGAGTCTATGAGCCCGAGGGAGGCCCTTGGCTCACACACACCAATTCACAGAATCCTGCCTGTGTGTTGAGACCTGCACCTCAGAGCCCAGGAAATGGGCGCAGAGTCAAAGCCTGCCCCAAAGCCGGGAGGCAGGGAGCAGCTGGCCATTCCAGTTGTGCTTGTGGCATCACAGGGCATATGCAACCAGGCACAGGGTTTTTTATTATTTTTAAATTTATTTTTTAAACATTTCATTCATTTTCAGAGACAGGGGAAGGGAGGGAGAAAGAGGGAGAGAAACACCAATTGGTTGCCTCTGGCACACTCCCAACTAATGACCTGGCCCACAATGCGGGCACATGCCCAGACTGGGAATCGAACCGATGACCTTTTGATTCTCAGGCCAGCACTATATCCACTGAGCCACACCAGCCAGGGCTCAGCCACAGGATTTTTAGACGTTAAGTTTTTCCGGGTTTGTTCATTGTAACAAAATGGAACATCGCAGAAATAGCCATCAGATTTGACGACACACAGAGGCAAGGCCCTAGTCCCTTCCTAGGCCCAGGCTTACCCCCACCAAAGCAGTTGTCCCCAATCACCTGGGGCAGTACTGCCTTGGCAGCTGCCCTTGGGAGCTCTGGCCACAGCACCCACTGTTGGCCTCTCTACCCCACAGGCCATGGCCTCTGAGCTGCAGGCCCAAAAGACCTTGCTCAGTGAGGTGGAGCAGAACCTGCAGGCAGCCAAGCAGTGCTCCAGCTCCCTGGCCAGCCGCTTCCAGGAGCACTGCCCTGACCTGGAGCGCCAGGAGGCCGAGGTGCACAAGTTGGGCCAGCGCTTCGACAACCTCCGCCAGCAGGCTGAGCTCAGGTGAGGGGCCGAGGGTGGCCCTGGCTGAGCTAGTCTGCCTTGAGGCCACAAGAGTGGGATCCTTGCTGACACCACCAAAGGCTGTTTTCTAGTAATTTCTGCTTTTTGAAAAAAGCGATGAAAATACAAAGTAAAACACTCAAAGTGATTATAATGCCCAGCTCCCTTCCCTCAAGGTAAGCGCTGCTATCAGTTTCATATGAATCCTTCCAAAAAGGTGTTCTGTGGAAGCTGGGGTGGGTGGGTGGGTCACACACACATAACAACATACCACATACATGGTATCTTGCTATTTTTCCTGTCATATATTTTGCCAGCCTCATGAATCAGTAGGTGTTCCCTTCTCCTCTTCTGTGTTCTGGAAGAGTTTATACAGAAGTGATATTACTACCTTAAACACTTGGTAGAATTCACCAGTGAGGCTGTATAGGCCCACAATTCAGAGTGTGGTGTGTGTGTGTGTGTGAAGGATTTTAACTACAAATTCAGCCTTGTTAAATAGGTACTCTTTGGCTCATCTCATTTTTGAGTGGACTTCAGTAGTCTGTGTCTTTCGAGGAATTTGTCCATCTCATCAAGTAGTTGCATTTATCGGCATACAATTTTTCATAATACTCTCTTACCCTTTTACTGCCTGCAGGTTCTGAGGAGAGACCCTCTCATTCCTGATGTTAAATCTTATTTCACTGTATTTGTATATTGTATTTTTTCCTGATCATTCATTCTGAGGTTTATCAACTTATTGACCATTTCAAAGAACTAGCTGTGGTTTCAGTGCTCTTTCTCCTGTGTTCTTGTTTCCTGCTGCACCGATGCCTGCTCATTATTTCCTCATTGCTGCTTACATTAGATATAATTTATTCTTTTTCATTTCTTAAGGTGGAAGCTTAGGTTGTTGATTTGGGCCCTTCTTTTCTAATATAAACACTTAACCCTATGTTTCCCTCAGCTCTGCTTTTACTCTGTCCCAAACCTTTTGATATGTTTTTACTTCTGGTTCCAAATTTTCCTAGCCCTGGCTGGGTGGTTCAGTTGGGGTGTTGTCCCATACACCAAAAGGTTGTGGGTTCGATTGCCGGTCAGGGCGCGTATGGGAGGCAACCAATCAACGTTTCTCTCTCCCTCTCTCTCCTCCCGCCCCCCCCCCCCTCAAATCAATAAACATATCCTCGGGTGAAAAAAATTTCTAAAAAAAAAAAAATTTCCTAAGCTCTGTATTATTTAGGTCCTGTAGTACAAAGCAAGTATCCCTGCACGTCAGTACACATGGACCTACATATCTGTTCCTCATAGAGAAGAGGGAATTACCTACTCCCTTTCTAGTGAATGTTTGTTTCCAGTTGAGTTACATTTGGTCCCCACCCCCACCCCACATGCTTTTAAAAAATGAACACACACACAAAAAGAACACAAGGTAACTGCTTTAAAAAGGGACAGGGGAAGCTTTTGGTGAGGCATCTGCTTGCTGGGGCAGAGGCCTGACCAGCTTTGCTCTGCAGGGCCCAGAGCCTGCAGAGTGCCAGGGCTGCTTATGACGACTACCGCAGTGGCTACAACCACGTGCTCCAGTTCTTGTCCAACATCCCCAGCTACGAGCCCCAGGAAACAGACAGCCTCAGCCAGATGGAGACCAAGCTGAAGAATCAGAAAGTAAGACAACTGCTTCTGCGTTCATGGGCACACAGTCACAAGGGGCAGGGCCTCAGAGGTCAAAGTCAGCCCTTTGGTGGAGGGGAGCCTGGCAGTGGCTGCCACTTGCCCTGGCAGAGCTGTGATCTTACCGGACCTTGGCCCTGCCTGGCTCCTAGCACCTAACTCTTGAGAACAAAGACAGCCTTGCTCACCGTTCCCTCCTCAGTGCCCATCATGGGTCCTGGCCAAGTGACTCTCAGTGCAGGCTGGCTGAATAGGCAAATGGCTACAGAAATAGGGGCCCACATGGGGAAAATCCCGTTTCCAAAGTTCAGAGTCCGGGCTTCTCAGAAGGCAGCAGTGCTGCAGGGAGAGGGACGAGGCACACGGGCACCCAACAGTGTACATTCAACTCCCAGTTCAGTATTAGCTGTGTCCCCTTGGCCAGTCAACCTCATTGTGTCTCAGCTTCCTCTGGATAATGATGGCACTTACCTCCCAGGCTTGTTGGAAGACTAAATGAGATAATCTAAGTTAGATATGAGACCAGTGCCTGACATGTTGAAGCATGCAGTGAACATTCTTTTCCAGGCAAAGATAATTATCTTCTTGGCCCTTCTTCACAGGGCCTTAGAACTGTCTCTGTAACAAACACATGCACGTAAGGAAGCCATTCACCGTACTTGGTACTATCGAAAAATAGTTTCAGATTTAAGGAATCCAGCTGATTTATCAAGGTCCCCCCCCCCAACAAAGGTTGTTTTCTGTGTAAAAATTTTGATTTTTAAAGTCTCTGTTGTTTTATAGAACCTACTAGATGAAATAGCAAGAAGGGAACAGGAAGTACAGAAAGTCTGCGCTCATTCCCAGCAGTACCAGCAAGCTGTCAAGGTGAGACGTGAGAGCCGCCCAGAGTGTAAAACATCAGGGCCTCTGGGAAGAGAAGCACTGGGCCCGGCAGGCTCACCCTCAGGCCCTGCTGGCAGCTCTGCAAATGAGCACAGCCCTTTGGGAAAAAAATATGGCACTAGGCATCAAATACCAGAAAAGGGTTTTCTACTGTTTGAAGCAGTAAACCGGGGGGAATTTATCCTAAAAGAAAAAATACAGAAAAACAGTATAGCATAAACAAAATCATTGTAAGAGCATTATTTTGAACAGTAAAATAACCTAGACAGACAAACTAGAAATAATCTAAAAGTTCAGTAGCAGAGGAATGGCTAGGTCAATGATCATCCATCCACTTGATGGAGTATAAAGCCATCAAACTGACAGACCAGATGATTTAGGAGGTGGCAACAGGAGTTAGATGAAGAAAGCAGAACACCACTCTCTGGCATGGGGAGAAGGCCCAAAGGGAGCTCTCCGGGGTGGAGGGGAACTGTGGACGCACTTTTCCTTGTCTCACATGTTGTTCGGGGATGTAGCTATGTACTGTTATGTGCTGAGGATTCTAAAAAACTCCTGGCAGCCAGTACAGGATTTAGCTGAGTGGAAGACCTCCACCGTCAGCTGGAAGGACTGTAAGAATGTTCCAATCTCAACTGACCTTCTCTGACCTCTGCCATGTCTCTCCCCCAGGACTACGAGTTAGAAGCAGAGAAACTAAGGTCCCTTCTTGACTTGGAGAATGGAAGGAGCAGCCACGTGAGCAAGAGAGCCAGGCTCCAGTCCCCTGCTGCCAGAGTGAGGGAAGAGGTGAGCTCTGCGGCTAAGCATTCTCAGAGCTGCCCAGCCTTCCAGGAGCGCGGCATACACGCCTCAGAGGTGATGTACGTGCAATAGGGAAACTGGGCCAAGAACTCTCCTGGGTGCAGACAGGTTTGGTAAAAGAAGAATGAACTTGTTCTGGGGCAGCGACATTGATATACCTAGAAAGACAGCCTGCTACAAGTATCTGGGTCAGAGCCATGGATTAGAGAGGTTCCCACTTTGCTCCCCCCACCCAGTAGGTACATAGGAGGCTAAGGTTATTTCCTCTATGCATGAGAACATTAACGCTCAAACAGAGATCTGCTCTAGGCCACTGAGAATTTAGACTTCTGACTCTAAATCCAGTTTTCTCTCCACTGAATAAGACTGTAGTAGAACACCTGGTAGGAAGGGGTAAGAAGCTACTACCCTCTATCCCCAACTGCCAGACTTTTCAAAACCTGTCCTAGCTCTTTCTTGCTCAGCCTGTTGACTCCTGTTTGATGAATGCTCTCCTATAGGAAGCGGCTCTTGCTGCCAAGTTCACTGAAGTTAACGCCGTCAACAGACAGAGGCTGCAGAACCTGGAGTTTGCTCTGAATCTGCTGAGACAGGTAATGAATCTTAGTGTAACACAACATTCTACTCAAAACTGTTCCAACAGGTAAGAAACAAGACTCACTCAGCCTCGAGGAAACAGCCTGTGAACTAGTGGGAGTGGCCCTGCAAATGCGGCTGGGCAGCACCAGTGCAAACACTGGCCCGAGCCAATGCCCCTACTGAGTACAACTTCTGTATTCCAACCAACAGACATTAACTGAGTACCCAGTAAAAGGTACTATTTTTAAAAGTCGGTAACATTTATGACAGCACTGTAATAACAAGAAACTGGAAGCAACTCAATACTGATCAGCAATGGGTCATTAAACGATGGTCTGTGCACAGGTAGCTGTTAAGCAGCGAAGTAGCGCTCTCTGTGCTGCTGCGGAATTCTGTCTCCATCTATAAAGTGCAGTGAGCAGGGTGCAGAACAGGGGACCGAGTATTTGTAAAGAAAAACAAACATGGCACACACTAAAAATACACTTGCTTTAAGATGACAGATACCCTTCTAGCAACAGTACAGGACCAGAGGTAGAAAACTATGATTTCACTTCACACTCTTAAACATTTAAAAAATATTTTACCAGATGCCTGTAAAAAAACAACAACCCTGAATTAGTTGTTTTACCTTTTTTTTTTTTTTAAATTCTCACCCGAGGATATGTTTAATTGATTTTAGAGAGGAAGTGTGGGCAGGGGTAGAGAGAGACACACACACATTGATGTGAGAGAGAAACATCGATCGGTTGCCTCCCATGTGCACCCTGACTGAGAATCAAAGCTGCAACCTAGGTATGTGCCCTGACCAGGGATCAAACCCGTGACCCTTTGGGGTATGGGATGATGCTCCAACCAAGTGAGCCACCCAGCCAGGGCTGTTTTAACATTAAAAAAAGGTTTTTTTTGTAAGATTATTTTTTTAAAGATTTTATTTATTTATTTTTAGACAGGGGCAAGGAGGGAGACAGAGAGGGAGAGAAACATCAATGCGTGGCTGCCTCTTGTGCACACCTTACTGGGGACCTGACCCGCAACCCAGGCCTGTGCCCTAGACTGGGAATCAAACCCTCGACCCTCTTGTTCACAGGCCCACTGAACCACACCAGCCAGGGCTGTTTTACCATTTTTAAAAGTAACCCTAGAACTCCTGTGAACCCAGCATATAGGGTCCCTTACAGATCACAGGACAACCAGTGTGACCTGTTCACAGGTGACCAGGTGGCAACAGGCCATGTGGAGTCTGGCTTTCACCATGTACTGTCTTCTCCTTCCCAGCAGCCAGAGATAGGAGTGGCCCATGAGACCCAGCAAGGGAACAAGCCGGACTCTGGAGTAGAGGAGACATGGAAGATTCAGAAGGAACTGGATGAGGAGACTGAGCGGAGGCAGCAGCTGGAGAATGAGGTCAAGAGTGCCCGGGAAGAAATCCAGATTCTGCAGAATCAGAACCCCCAGGAAGCCGTGGTGAGGAAGGAGGTGCTGAAGAAGGTTCCAGACCCTGAACTTGAGGAGAGCTTCCAGCAGATGCAGCGGACCCTGACGGAGGAGCAGCACAAAAACCAGCTGCTCCAGGAGGAGCTGGAGGCGCTGCAGCTGCGGCTACGCGCCTTGGAGCAGGAGACCAGGAACGGGGGGCAGGAGTATATAGTCAAGGAGGTCCTGCGCATTGAGCCAGACAGATCCCAGGCCGATGAGGTCCTGAAGCTGAGGGAGGAGCTGGAGGAGCTGAGGCGGCAGAAGGGCACCCGGGAAGCGGAGGCGGTCCTCCTGCAGCAGCGCATTGCAGCCCTGGCGGAGGAGAAGAGCCGGGCACGGGAGAAGGTCACTGAGAAGGAGGTGGTGAAACTGCAGAACGACCCCCAGCTGGAGGCCGAATACAGGCAGCTGCAGGAGGACCAGCAGAGGGAGAGCAAGCGCAGGGAGAAGCAGGAGGAGGAGCTGAGCTTTCTACAGGACAAGCTGAAGAGACTGGAGAAGGAGAGAGCCATGGCTGAGGGGAAGGTCACCGTCAAGGAGGTGCTCAAGGTGGAAAAGGACATGGCAGCCGAGAGGGAGGCTGGCGACCTAAAACGCCAGTATGAGGACGAGGCTGCCAAGGCTCGCGCCCACCAGAGGGAGAAGAGCGAGCTGCTCCGAAAGATTTGGGCCTTGGAAGAGGAAAATGCCAAAGTGGTGGTACAGGAGAAGGTGCGGGAAATCGTCCGGCCAGACCCCAAGGCAGAGAGTGAAGTGGCCAACCTCCGCCTGGAGCTTGTGGAGCAGGAACGCAAGTACCGGGGTGCGGAGGAACAGCTGAAGAGCTACCAGGGCGAGCTGGAGGCACTGAGGAGGCGGGGCCCCCAGGTGGAAGTCAAAGAAGTGACAAAAGAAGTCATTAAGTATAAGACTGACCCTGAGATGGAGAAAGAGCTCCAGAGGCTCCGGGAGGAGATTGTGGACAAGACCAGACTCATTGAAAGGTGTGATTTAGAGATCTACCAGCTGAAGCAAGAGATTCAGTCCCTGAAAGACACTAAACCCCAGGTACAGACCAAGGAGGTAGTCCAGGAGATCCTCCAGTTCCAGGAAGACCCCCAAACCAAAGAGGAAGTAGAGTCTTTGAGGGCCAGGCTATCAGAGGAACAGAAAAAGCAAGTGGATCTGGAGAGGGAGAGGGCTTCTCAAGAGAAGAAAATCAAACAGAAGGAGGAGGAGCTTTCCCAGGTAAAAGAAAAGGTGGTCCAACAGGAGGTAGTCAGGTACGAGGAGGAGCCAGGCTTGCGAGCTGAGGTGGATGCCTTCACGGAGAGCATTGACGTGGAGCTCCGGCAGATCGACCACCTCCGTGGGGAGCTGCGGCGGCTACAGCGCAGACGGGCTGAGCTGGAGCGCCAGCTGGAAGAGCTGGAGCGTGAGCGGCAGGCACGCAGGGAGGCCGAGCTGGAGGTACAGCGGCTGAAGCAACGGCTTGCTGACCTGGAGAAGGAGGAGGGGGAAGCCCGAGAGAAAGTAACCCTCAAGCAGAAAGTGGTGCTGCAGCAGGACCCCCAGCAAGCCCGAGAGCACTCCCTGCTCAAACTCCAGCTGGAGGAAGAAAGGCACCGGCGGCAGGTCCTAGAGAGCGAGCTTGAGACCCTGAAGAAGCAGCTCATCAACCTGGAGAAAATGGAGGTCAAGGAAAAGGTGGTCTTCTCTGAAAGCATCCAGGTGGAGAAAGGTGACACAGAACAAGAAATTCAGAAGCTTAAGAGCAGCCTGGAGGAGGAGAGCCGGGGCAAGAGGGAACTGGACGCAGAGGTGAGCCGGCTGGAGGCCAAGCTGTCAGAGCTGGAGTTCCACAACTCCAAGTCATCCAAAGAGCTGGACTTTCTTAGGGAAGAAAACCACAAACTACAGCTGGAGCGACAAAACCTGGAGCTGGAGACCCGAAGGCTGCAATCGGAGATTGAAATGGCAGCAATGGAAACACGAGACCTAAGAAACATGACCACAGTGGACTCTGGGACAAACCTTGACTCCAAACTGTGGTCCCTGGAGAGAGAACTGGAAGACCTCAAGAGACTCTCCAAAGACAAAGATCTTGAGATCGATGAACTGCAGAAGCGCCTGGGCTCCGTGGCCGTCAAGAGGGAGCAGAGGGAGAACCATCTGCGGCGCTCCATCGTGGTCATCGACCCGGACACAGGCCGGGAGCTGTCCCCAGAGGAAGCCCATCGGGCTGGCCTCATAGACTGGAACATGTTTGTGAAACTCAGAAGTCAGGAGTGTGACTGGGAGGAAATATCGGTCAAGGGTCCCAATGGGGAGTCCTCCGTGATCCATGACAGGAAGTCTGGCAAGAAGTTCTCCATTGAAGAGGCCCTACAGAACGGAAGGCTGACCCCTGCTCAGTATGACCGCTATGTCCACAAGGATATGTCCATCCAAGAGCTCGCTGTCCTGGTGTCTGGACAGAAGTAGGCACAGCCTTGCCTTCAGTCTTCTTGGAAGCTGACACTGGCTCTCTCCTATCCCAGAGCCTCCCCCTAGTGTCTCCCCCCTGGCCCCGTGCAGGCTCCTAGTCCATGAGGAGCTGAGCATGCCACCCACGCCCTCTCTGCCAAACTACTCAGAGTGCAGCTCATGTACAAGAGGAATGGGCACTGGCTGCACTATCATTCAACCCAGGTGAGAGACCTGTTTCGTCCTCCAATGATTCAAAATCATGAAGCCCTTCTTTTCTCTCCCTCTTCCTACACACTCCCATCAACAGACCCTCTGTGTGACACCTGGAAGCAATCTGAACACTACTAAAGCACAAGACACCTGAGGCAGACAAGCCACTCCATGCAGCACTGGCCTTCGCACACCATATGGGGAAACTTTCCCCACACCCTTCCATTCATAAAAGGACTGGGCCCCTTGGGACTGCCGACCTGCACTCACACCCCTCCAAGAGTCTGGCTGACAGCCTACTTTCCGTCAGACTTCTAATGGTGAGACAGATCTGGGATCTGTGCCAGAAAAGACGCAAAGAAACCAGCACAGTGTCTGGCCCTCTGCTAGCCAGATTGTCCCAGGAAAATGTATCATTAGAGACTGTTCTCTGGTTCTGAAATTAAAGTGATTTCATAGTGGACTGTGTTGCCGGTAGCCTTAGCTTCAGTGCCTTACAGATCTCGCTTATTCTCTAACTGGTACATAGGTGTACTGCATAGTTGATTTTTTACCAAACGAATTTTGGGTTCTCTGTATCTCTGTATTACTTAATAAAATGGAAAGTAATAGGGAACTCCACTTATAACACAAAAATAAACACCTGGTGGCTTGACTCTAATTTCATGCTATGTGTGTTTCTTCCTCTTTTGCATGTGTGGTTTATTGCCCCTACTCCTTCCTTTCAGCCAAAATGGGTATCCCATGTAGATATTTACCAGTTCCAATCACAGTTCCTATGGGAGAAAGAATTATTAGCAAATATGGTCAAGAAAGAAGAATGAGAAACAATGTATTGGAAACCTCGAAACAATTTATTAAGTTGCTTTATACAAGATTAACAATTTCCACACCAGCCCCTAACAACAACCCAGTGGCTGCACCAAAGCCACAGCCCCTTTCACACTAAGAAACGGCTGCACCAAGGAAAGCCCTGCAGCACCGCAGCCCCCAGGCCCGGAGCCCGCTCTGCCTGTAGATCTGCCTTGCCATGGCTAAGTCATTCACTCTTTCGTTACCACAAATAAAGCATAAACAAGAAAAAGAAATCTCCCCATCAAAGAAACATTTCCCTGAGGCAAGAGGCATCACTAGATTCCTACAAATGAGGGTATTCTGCTCCAGCTGCACACTCAATGGTATGTGGGGAAGAGGGGGCACTGCAGGGGGGGACCCGGTGTCTCGGGCCGAAAAGGAGCTCAGGGGTGGTCTCTGCACTGCTCTGAGCTCAGCAATACAAATCTCTTCTTTGGCTCTTTTGCTACTTCCTAAGACTATCCTGTAAACAAACTGGAAATCCAAGTTGCAAAAAGTATATATAATAAAGGGATAAGGAACCCATGTAGCCCCATGTGAAACACGTGTTGGTTCTTACGTAGTAAGTCAGAGCAGAGGCCTTGCTCCCCAGACACCAGGCAAACCTCAGCATGAAGCACTGAGCACTGGACCCTGGGCATCAGGAACTAAAAGAGCTGCCTGTGTCTCCACATAGCTATGCATTCTGAGGAGGCTATTTACTCTCAAAATATTTGAAATGACTTAGCTGGAGCAGTCAGTTGAGACTTGCCTTATGGCACAGACTTCACAGGACAGGCAAATGCCCTAAAACTCCTTGTGAAGCAGCCAATGGTTAAATGGGAACACCATAATGACTTGGGAGCTCCAGAGTTGTCTTAGTCTGTCTCTGACGCACTCTCCAATTCAGTGGTGCATCACCCTTAAGTCAGGCATAGTCCCACTGCCTGGAGAGCCCTAGTTAGGACTTCAAGGCCTGTCTATACAGGAGATGCTTCACCAAGGCCCATACCTGCAGGTCTGCCTGAGAATGACTTTTAAATAAAATAAACTGGAATGTCTGCCTGTAATTTGGAACCCCTCATATCCTCAACCTCAAAGAGATAAAGGACGCCTTTGGGGCTCTGCAGCCCACCTGATGAACTCCAGAAAAAACAAACAGGGGCCCTGGCTGAATTGGGACCTAGGATTTGGAGTCCCAGGTAACCTTTAAGTCAGGACGGCACAGATTATGATGAGCATTAATAAAAACCTCAAATAAACTGGCTATGTCTTAAGTACAGACATCTTTTAAAAAGGTCTTCATCTGAGAGCCACTCAGAGGGCCAAGTGTATATGTGTCTAATTCTGCTCCACCATAAAGGCACTGGAATTATGTCTTCCATATGACATGCGAAAATATGACGTGCGAAGAACAGTCCATTCTATCCAATGCATTTAATGGTAATGATGAAAACTGAGCTAAAAATAAGTGTCTTTAAAAAATCCTATCACAATTGTTGAATCTACAAAGGTCTTTTCTCTAAAAGAGCTTCATTGTCATGTTTAGAGGATAAACTGGCCCCCACGATGTGCACACACTAAGTGTTCTGAGTAATTTTCAAAGAGACAAGGTAAGTCTCCCAGCTGTGGCATTAGCTTGGGTTTTTGTCCATTGAACACACAGCCTGAGGATGGGATGGACACCATGACATCCAGGGATCCTAGTGTGGCCAAAAGGAGCCTCTGACCAGTAGGGTGCCATGAGGTACTCTGACAAATGCCAGGGGATTGGGCAGATTTACAACACAGGTGTGCCAACTGCTCAGTCCTGCCACCAGAGCTCCATATGTGACCCAGGACACCCCCCAACCTAGAGCTGCCCCTCCAACGATTGTCCACAACAAAGCCACAAGGCCCAGATCACCAGGCCAGTCAGTACCTCTGGAGAAGCACAATGCTGCTCCCCTAACTGAAGGCACGTCACAAGTGCCAAGAGACGTTCCACTTAGCACTCACGCCTTCTCCAGAAGAAAACCAATCGGCAGAAAGAACATACTGATTATCCAGTTTCAGAGACCTACTAGTTCAGCTTCCAGCCTTTCCTCTGAAGAGGTCACAATTTCCGTGGAACACTGGGCCCTTTCCCATGAAGCTGAGAAGCATCTGGAAAAGAATAAGCAAAAACAACATAAATCTTTCAGGATCTCTGATTCCCTTAAGGCAGCAGTAACCAAACTTCAAGAAGATCACCTTAAACAGCAAGAGCCTCTGTACGTTGAGTATTCTGAGGTTCAAACAAGCCAGAAACACTTGACAAAGGTGATTTGAGTATGTTGTTACTTGCAGCGGCCTGCAGCCTCCCTAACCCTCTGCACCATGAAGGCAGCACCTCTGCTATGCAGTGTGGGCCTACACCTACCCTCCTGTGGCAAACCAGCCTTCCATGATGAGGTCTGACAGCCACCCTGAACTCAAGGAGCAATCAGCATTCTCACCATCAAAAGACCCTCTGTTTCTATAAAGACAAGTTCAAAGGCACTAGCATTGTGAGTCCACATAGGCAACAAAGCAAAGCAGAAACAAGTCACACAATTAAAATGCCCAGACAGCTTCTCATTACAACTACTCATGGAATCCTACAGCCTG
Organism: Desmodus rotundus; assembly: GCF_022682495.2. NCBI lineage: Eukaryota > Metazoa > Chordata > Mammalia > Chiroptera > Phyllostomidae > Desmodus > Desmodus rotundus. The sequence goes on along the minus strand of NC_071387.1, from coordinate 101,725,163 downwards.
AAGAATGTCTAGAGGAGAGAAGAACAACCTACTCAATTAGACTGTTTTAGCAATAAATGCTTTTCTGATAGCCTCTTACTGTCCAGAGGGAAAACAGGAAAGAAATGGTTAAACAAAGCACTTTTCCCTTTTGTGTTGAAAATACCACAGACTCCACGGTCATCTTTCCAATGGCTCTTTAATTATCGTTTCAGTTTGAAAGGGTGACATACCTGAGAGCAAGCAGAGGCCGTGCAATCTCTTTTTGGAAAAACCACAAGCTCTCTCCCAGAAAGCTCTGCAACCCCATCCGTTATCTCAGCTACAGCAGCAGCCACCAGTTTGCATGAGTCCACTACATTTTACTGTTTCTCCAGTGGAAAATGGAGTTAACTATTGATACAGGCTTTGCCCTCAGTTTTTCTCTGGAAAGTAACAATTCCATATGGGAGATTTACAATCCACTCTTGCACCCAGATGGCCCCTGGTATTCACTGCAAATGCATCAGCCTAAGGACATGGGGGCCAGGGACCCAGGGCAAATCTGGGAGAGAAAGACCAGAGCTCTCAGTACAGCAGGTCTCGGGCATGCCCAGCTGGATGATTCCCCATCTTAGTCCCACCAGGTACCAGTGTGCCAGGGTGGCTCCAGTCTCAGCTCCCTGAAAAATGGCCCTCCCTGACCAATGTGGGCCCTGGTCATTTCTGGGGCAGGTCTAGAGCAGGAAGTGCAATAGGCCAAAACCAAGATCCCTGAGGCTCTACACCAGCATTCCATTAGCTGTATTTAAGAATCAGGTTCCAGGACAGGGTGAGGCCAGTTGCTGGTGACAAAGGTGCCAGCTTCTCACAGCTATAAACCTAGGGCTCGTAGAGGGTCCCTTTCTGAAAACCACTGCTCTCGCAGAGAATAAGCAGGAGAAAAAAAAAAGGAAACACTGCTCCAACTCCTGTTGTGCCCCCAACTCTCTTTTACATCTGAACTGAATTGACAGTGCTCTGCTCTCGGATACACACTTCTATCAGAGGTAAAGTCCCTCCTGAAAACCCTGCCACTGTGACCTCTCGCTACTACTTGGACTTCCCCTTTCATTTAAACCAAGTTTACAGAGTCTGCTGTTAGCTGGTATCACCTGGTAGGCATAGCAGCTTGAATGTAAAGGCCTGTAGTGCCCCAAGTAGTCAATGGCCAAGGATTCCTCTGCCTCACACACAGGTCACCTTGACTTCCTTTGTGATAACATGGGATAAGGCTGACGCAGTGACAGGGAAACAGGGGAGATCACAAAGCGGAAGAAGCCTGTGTCATTCTGAGTACCCACAGAGCCACAGCCTCAAACGACAAACCAAGACAACACAGTGACAACGAGGTAGAGACGCTGGAATCTTTGGCAGCAGACAAGGCATCTCCTGAGTGGAGAGGGGAATGGCACACAGTGCGCACAGCACTCCGACCACCTGGCAATTACCTGGCAGACTCTGCGGGACGTGGGTGGACACGGCAGTGTGTGGGAGAGGTGCTGCGTGAGGTGGGCTGGAGTGCAAACCAGCCAGGAGACCTGAGAGAAAACAGGAGGGGAGAAAAGAACAAAACACACACATTGAAGACGGGAACAGAAAAGCAGCCTCTGTGGTCCAGAGCCCCAGACGGCCTACTGGCCAGCCCTGGGTAAAAGCCCCTGAAGAGGGGCTCAGCACGATCCCCAACAACGTTGCCCATAGCCACACGCCGGACACACACAGAAACCTGGTACACGACAACAGAACTCACTGGTCACAGCAGAAATCCTGGGGCACCTTCTGTGCCTCCAGCATGAGAAGGGGACAAACACTTACTGTGGCTGAGGCCATGATGAAATGTCCCAGGTGCAGGGCCCGTGACGATGGCATCCTTGGAGACCCCTGCTTTGGCAGAGGAGTCGGCGCTAAAGGAAAGCATATGGAGAGGAAACTGGGAAATGATCCCCAGGGAGTTCGAGTTCACGGCCCCAGGCAGCTTTGGGCTGCCTGTCTTGTAGGATGAGGACAGAAGATTTAAGGGCGATGAGCTGGTCAGCAGCACAGTCCCACTTGTTCCTTTCTGGGAAGTAAACACAGAAAAGGGTCAGAGCTCCAGCCTGTCCATTGCCTGCTCACAAACCAAACCTGTTAAGGCACAGGGCGGGGACATGCACACGAATGTCAGCTGCCCCTTATGCAAGCACCCTAGTCTGCATCCCCAAAGAAGAAAGACAAAAGTCTCTAAACTGGCCTGGTATGTCTCCCAGGACTCAGTGTTCACTTTATAAAGTAGGACATCAAATATGCTTCCATTATGTAACAAAGAAAGGGAAGAATACCGTATATAGACGTCCACAAATGTAGGTATATAGAAATGTATATGTGTATATTTATACAAATAAAACACACACACACACATTTGTATTCATTGCAATAACACAAAGGTATTAATCTTTGTTTTTAGAAAGAAACATAGAAAAACCCTTGCCGGGTGATAGGAACACGGCAGAAGCAGGTGAGACCTTGTTGAACATACCTTTCTATAATTTTATCCTTGCAGCCACACAGTCGTTTTATATATTGAAAAATGAAAAGATGCCCTCTATTTCCCCAACCTACACCCAAAATTCTGAAATTCCCACAGGCAACCCTCATCAACCAATGGACTTCATCAGACGGCCTCTGTCTGAACTGCAGAGCCCTTTAAAACCCAATGAAGAGAACAACTTTCAAAAGTTATTCATCTTCCTATGGCATGAACATCTCCACATAAATTAATGATCTGATAGGCATTATTATTTTTACTGACTTGTTTAGAGACGGACGGGTAAGAGACTATGAAACGAAAGTTTTGTGGCTCTTTCCGTACCTCCCCACCGCACCTCCACCCCAGATTCATAGCTTCCCTGCAAACACAGTGCTGACCAGTTCTCACCCTCCTAAGAAGTTTCAGGTTCTCTTGGGATTCTTGCCAACAGGAAAGACAAGACCGGAAAACAAGAAGTCCAGTCCTCCTTCTGATTTCTGGGCTTACTGTTCCTATCAGACCTTCAATGTCAGTTCTCACTGTCTGACCAGGGCAAGGCAGGTAGCCTTGTCTGCAAGACCCGTGGGGCAGCTGCTATACCCAGACACTCACTGGCAAGGAGGTAGAAGATGTCACGCTGCTAGCTGCACTGGGCTTCAGGGAGGAGGTCAGTAACTTGGCCACTCCCTGCGTCCCACCACTAGAATCTCCATTTGGACCACCAGGAGGGGCCACCAGGGTCAGCTTCTGGGAAACAGGTGGTTTTTTCACTGCAGAGCCTGGGACAGGTCGGCTGGCAGGCTGTCCTGTGGAGGGAGGTTGTGCACTGGGGAGCAGACTGCCGGAAGTGGAGCTCTGGACTGGTGTTCCTCCAGAGGAAGAGGTGCCAGAAGAAATCCCGTGTTTAGAGATAGAGCCGGCAAAGGGGCTATTCTTGTAAGATGGCCCTGAAGAGCTGGCTGAGTGCTGTTTTGCTGGATGGCTCAGGGCAGCAGAGGACAAGGTTGGGGCCTTATGAGAACTGCTGCTGGAGGCTGATGTGCCTCCTGAAGAGGCTGGTGTGGAGGAATGGAAGCTCTGGCCTTTGGCTGCTGTCTTCACGAGCTGGAGGAGGGAACGATGACACTGTGAGGAAGAAGGCTTTGGGCCCTGAAGCTTATTGACAAATGGGGCTGGGGGTGTGAAACTCTTTTGCTGCTGAGTGCCTGCATGAAACACTCTCACTTGGGGGCCAGGCATGGGAGCTGCTGCCTGGGGTGCATGAGACGTCCGTGGCAAACCATGGTGTTTTGCTTTGGACTGGTGCCCTTCTGGCAGGCCCTTGCTCAGGGAAGCCTGACAGGAAAGTTCTTTGTAGCCAGAACTCTCTGTTTTTTTCTCCTGAGAGGACTGCCCCAGTGCCAGAGCCTGTTCAGCCAGAAAATTGAGGGGTGATTGCAGAGAGCTAGAGGGTGGTGGGGCAGAAGGGCTAGCCTTTGGGAAGTTCCTTTTTTCTTCCGTACATAAAACACCTGCAACTTTCTCTGCAGGTGCTTTCGAGGCTGTAGGCAGTGTGAACTCGGAGCTCCCACTTGCTCTGCTGTTCAACACAGTCAGTTCTTTGGACACAGCCTCCAAGGAGGCGGCTGAATTATGGATCATGTCCCCATCCAACGAGTCTTCCAGGCTGACAGAAGCAGGATTCGCAAGGTTGCCCAGTGCCTGGGATGGCAGCTCCCTGTTTGCAGCTCCAGTGCTCAGGCCTCCTCCCGGGTGTTCTGAAGGCAAAGCCAGAGGGCCACCAATCTGGCCTGATGAGATGGAAACCTTTTTATCAGGCTTAGTAGACGATTCCTAAAGGAAGGCAGAAATGCTGAAGTTTAGAAATGTCCAAAGATGCCAACACTGGCCCTGTTGTGAGAATGCAAGCATGAGAACACCACAAGGTCCCAAAATTAGGCCCTCCTATACAATCACAAACAAGGGGAAAGAGAGTAGGTGACAGGCCTATGGGGACTTAAACATGTCCAGCTGGCTGGGGCTGGGCTTACCCAAGCATGCTCTGTTGCTAAGTACACAGACAACCACAGGGAACCTCTTCTTTTTTGTTTCTGAAAAAATGCAAGACTTGAGCAGACACTCTCCCCACTGGCACTCACACTTCTACAGCTCCTCAGCTGTAACCAGAAAGTGATGCACGGCAGGAACACTGCCTTGAATTAGTTTCCTTTTCCTCCCTGGTTTTCCCCAACACCTGTCTCCTCAATGGGTTCAAAAGAAAAGTCCTTTCATGGGAGTAGGAATGGGGTCTCTTGCATCACACCTACACCCCAAGTGCTAAATACAGTATGTCTCAGACATTGTAGAAGCTCAACAGATACTTAAGCATCAACAATTTGCACAGATTATTCTCCCAGGCTGTTCTGTCATGGTTAAGAGCATTACAAAGCCTCAGGAACTGGTAAAAATTTAGTAAAACAGCAATTTCTATTACATTGAGAGGTTTCTGAAATACCTATGATCATTTTCAGTCTCTATTCTCTAACCAATGTACTTTCTTTCATTTCTGCTAGGTAAACTCAACAAAGCCATCTGTCCTTTCTGCTGTAGCTATAGGCCAACCTGAACTATTCTAGGAGTGTATTCTTCATAAAAAGATCACCACAGTGTAATACCCTGACATAAGCAGGGTCTTTTCCCTCCTCAGAAGCCTGTCAGGAAGACCTCTTTAACTCCACAACAGCCTGGGGAACTGGCCAGGTGGCTACTGCTTCTTAGGACTGAAGATGGAGGGTACTCAGTGGCCTGGCTCAGGTCTCTTGCCCTACCAACAACCCGAGGCCCCTCAGGTGGACCTGGCCTGCCTCTTGGTACAGCCTCAAGAGTGCCATCCTGAAGAGCTGTCACCCAGAACAGCGAAGCTCAATGAGCTGCCATGGTCATTCAAGAGGTTTCACGGGCACAGCTGGAAAAAGATGAGAACAGACGGCATATGATCCAAGCAGGCCAACTCACCTTCACCTTGATTTTGGAAGAAGCTATTACTTTCTTCTTGGCCCTGTACAAAATGAACACAGTAAAGGTTTAGAGGAGATCCACCAAGGAAATAAAAATGTCAGTAGTCTTCAGAAATAAAAACAATGAGACACTCACAGGATTGATGTCAGGTGTCCATGGCCTCTTCTACTCTCCTTAAACAGAGTCCTGAAACAAACATAGAACACTGGGCAGTTTGCATAAACTCCCTGAAAGCAGGGACTCTGCTTCTAGAGCTTCCGACCATCCCTGGACCTCAGTACCTATTACTCATTAAATGTCTGAGCACTACTTACTTCACTGCTGGAAAGAGGATCAAAAGTGGCAGTGCTGGCCACCTGAAAGCCAAGAGTCTAGGATTTACCCCCCCAAAAACAACAACAACAACAAAAACCTCCTATGGCTGTGCACCCAAATTTCCCGTAGTGATTTTTCTCTATGAAAAAATCATAAAAGGTAAAAGTGCTTTCCTTATTGCTGATTCTCATTCCTTCCAAGAGTAAAATGTGTACTGACCCACAGCATGTCTCTTTCCAGAGAATCTCAACAAAATTATCTTTATGCCCTTCCCTTCATTCCTTCAAGAGTCCAATCTGTAAGGAGAGATCAATTCCATTCACAGATGGAATACTGAAACAAGAAAAGGCTCCATGATTTGTCCAACCTACAGAAGAATCAAGCCCAATCAATCCAGCAGAGGATTCTGGGAGATGGCAGAGCAGGAAGCACCAGAATTAATCCTCTCCCCATCTGGACAACTGCACTGGCAAAATCTCTCTGATGTACCTATTTTGGAACTCTAGAGCCTGTTCAAAGTTTACAACTTCCAGGGGAAGGCTTGGACGGGTAAATTGCAGGTTAATTTCTGGCAATTTCAGCTCTTAGCACAGAAGCAGTTACCCATCCCCTAACCGCATAGTAGGCAGCTGTGCACCAATCCCCAGAGGTAGCCTGCACACAGCTTGTGGGAACTAGGGTGGGCAAAAGAACCCTATCCTACACATATCTGGGACCTGTGCTCTCATTACTGATTGCTGCTTCTGATCACAGAGGGCAGCCATTGTTGTTTCTCTTCCTGCCATTGCTGCAAACCCCTGCCCCTTTGGTTAAAGTGACTCCTAGGAAATATAAAGGGCCAGTGCCCTTTTCTTAACTTCTTCATTTTTCAACTTTCCTGTTTTGGAAGCCAAACGTTAAAGACTAAGCGATTCAAAACAACTGCATACATGGGTAAAATTAGGAAGTGACTATGCATGCCCAAGAAAGTCTTAGAAAAGACCTAAGAAAACATTAAATTTACACTTCAGGCTGAACCTCAGCACACAGACAGCCTAAACAATCAAAAAACCAAAAATAGTGACGACAACGACAGAAGAAATCCCTGGGGGTGGGAGTGGAGGGGGATTTCATTTCCAGAGTTACCACATTATTCTATTTAAATGTCTAGTGTTCTACAAAAATAATCACAAGGATACAAAGAAACAGAAAAGTGCAACCCAAAGGAAAATAAATAAAATTAACAGAAACTGTCCCTGAAAAAGATCAAATGACAGCTATATTAGACAAACACTTAAAAATATTTGTCTTAAAGGAGCTCAAAGAACTAAAGGAAGATGTGGAGAAAATCAAGAAAATGATGTGTGAAGAAAATGAAAATATCAATGAAGAGAGAGAAAACCTAAAAAGAAACAAAAAAAATAATTCTGGAGCTGAAAACTACAATAACTGCAATGAAAAATTCACAAAAGGGTTTCAAAGGTATATGTGAGCAGGCAGAAAAAAGAAGCAGTGAACTTGAAGATGGAAGAATGAAAATTATCAAGTCTGAGAAACCGAAAGAAAAAGAAATTGAAGAAAAGGAAGCAGAGACTAAGGGACCTGTGGGACATAATCAAGCAGACCCGCATAGATACCACACACTAACGAAGTCCCAGAAGTAGGAGAGAAAGAGAAGGAGCAGAAAGAATAGTGAAGAAATAATGGCTGAAAACTTCCACAATGTAATGAAAAACATGAATATAAATATCCAGTAAGGCTTCTGCTAAAAATAGCAGAGTAGGGAAACACTGTAGTTTGCCTACTTCCACAACCACATCAGAACTACGACTAAACTACAGAGCAGCCATCATTTACGACCCCTGCAGTCTAGCTGAACAGAGGTGCTATAGCTCAACATACAAGGGTGGGCAAATAAACCCTGAAATCTACTTATAAAAAATTGTGTATTTATTCTTACATATTTAAACTTCAGTCACCCTCAAAGTACTCTCCATTTGATGCAACACATCTATCAAGACATTTTTTCCACTGCTCAAAACAGTTTTTGAACTCATCAATTTTGATGCCTTTTTAGTGCTTCTGCTGTTTTTTTGTCTCATCTTTTCCACATCAGCAAAATATTTCTTTGAAGACTTTCTTCATCCATAGAAACAAAAAAAAATTACTTGGGGCAAAAACTGCTGAACACTCAGCTATGTGTGGGCAGGTGCACTCGTTAAATCACCCATCATGAAATGGGCAAATGTGTTGAATGAGCCTTCAAAAAAAATTCACTGAAGCCTAATGCAGCCTCTCATAGCAGTGCCAGCTGGTACACTGATACAGATGGATTCCTAGAACACTGAACTAGCAGGGAAAGCCTGTACTGCAAGGGGCCCGCCCTCCAGAAGATAATGCACATTGGGCCATATTGAGACTGGTAAGAGGGGCACAGATGCCAAATGGCACCTGTGGCACTAGCAGAAGGGCACCTTATCTGAGTCTCCATCAACTTAGCCAACACTGTTCTTCCCACCCTAGTGATTCAAGTTAGAACCTACCCACCCAGGTTGTGAGCCCACCAAAGCCACTTCCACTGGCTTTTCCATACAAATGGCCTGTCCTCGCTCATGCTGTAGACTTTTCCTAAAATCTCTTAAAGCACAGGTGATAAACACAAGGCCTGTGGGCCGAATCCGGCCCTCCATCTTGTTTTATCTGGCCTGGCATCTTGTTTCTACCCAGCGGCAGTGCCGAGCTCCTTGCCCCTAGTTAAGGAGCAGTTACATTTATGCAGTCCTAAAATTATATTCAGCCCTTTGAAGGCAACCGCAAGGCTGATGTGGCCCCAGGTGAAAATGAGTTTGACACCCCTGTCTTAAAGGTTCACAAACCCAAAAGCAGCAGCATCTGGCCTCTGTGTACCCCACACCTCTTGCTAAATAAGCAGCCCCAAGCCATCCACTACAAGCAGCCAACCTCGGTTTTCAGCTTTGCCCTCTCAGGCACATCCAAAATTAGCACAGTGGCAACCATCTGTAGGTCACTTTGTAGTCATACCAGATGGCCCCGGGCCAGCACCTCCGAAGAGGCCCCAAACCAACACATCTGGTGGCCAATTTCAGACCAAACCAGAGCATCACCCAACCGCCCCCACTAACAACACAATCCAAGGGTAGTCTCAGAAGGCACCAGGGCTCCACTAAAGCAAATCCTACTCCATAGGGTCACCCCTTGTACAATAGTTCCTCCACTGGATTCATAGCCAGCATTCAAAACCAAACTGCTGCAGGGTCAGTCCCTCTCACTGACAGGACAACAGCAATCAACACTCACTCACAACAGGAGGGACACACCTGGCTCAGGTGACTGGGAGACTGTACCACTGGGCCCCACAAGACACCTACTACATAACGACACACTACCAAGACTGGGAGATGTTACACCTCTACCCAACACACAGAAACACAAGAAGGCGGCCAGAATGAGGAGACATAAAAAAAAAATTCTAAATAAAAGAACAGAACAAAACTCCAGAAAAAAAAAAAACTGAACAAAATGGAGACAAGCAATGTACTAGATGCAGAATTCGAAATACTGGTTATGAGGATGCTGGCTGATCTCAGGGAGAACCTCAACAAGGAGATATAAAACATAAAAGTGGAGATAGAAACATAAAAAAAAACCCAGTCAGAAATGAAGAATATAGTAACTGCAATGAAGAATAAATTAGCAGGAATCAACATAGATTAATGAAGTAGATGATCAAATCAGTGCTTTGGAAGGTAAGGTAACAGAAAACACCCAATTAGAACAACAAAAAGAAAAAACAATAAAAAGAAATAAGGATAGTTTAAGGAGCCACTGGGACAACATCAGGCATACCAACATCCACATTATAGGGGTGCCAGAAGTAGAAGAAAGGGAGCAAGGAATTGCAAACCTATTTGAAGAAATAATGACTGAAAACTTCCCTAACCTAGCAAAGGAAATAAGACATACAAGCCCAGAAAGCACAGCATCCCAAACAAGATGAACCCAAAGGTCCACACCAAGATAGATCATGTAAATCTTTCACCTTTTATTAAAATGCTAAAGGTTAAAGACAAAGAGAGAATCTTAAAAACAGCAAGACAAAAGCAGTTAGTTGCCTACAATGGAGCTCCCCTAAGACTGTCAGCTGATTTCTCAACAGAAACTTTGCAGGACAGAAGGGACTGGCACTAACTATTCAAAGTGGTGAAAAGCAAAGACCTACAACCAAGATTACTCTACCCAGCAAGACTATCATTTAGAATCAAAGGACAGATAAAGAGCTTCCCAGACAAGAAAAAACTAAAGGAGTTCATCACTAATAAACCAGTATTATAAGAAATATTAAAGGGAATCCTTTAAGATGAAAAAGGGGGAAAATGATTAAAGAATGTGAAAACGGCAATAACTACATATCTATCAACAATTACTTTTAATGTAAATGGACTAAATGCTCCAATCAAAAGACATATGGTGGCTGAATGGAGAAGAAAACAAGACCCTTACATATGCTGCCTACTGGAGACTCACTTCACATCAAAAGACTCACAAAGACTGAAAGAAAAGGGATGGAAAAAGATATTTCATGAAAATGGCAACAACAACAACAAAAAGCTGGGGTAGCATGCCAGACAAAAGAGACTTTCAACAAAGGCTATAAAAAGAGAAAAAGAAGGACACAGCAATTCTACTTCTGGGTATTTATCCAAAGAAACCCAAAACACTAAATTGAAAAGACATACATATCTATATGTTCACTGCAGCGTTATTTACAATAGCCAAGTCACAGAGGCAACCTAAGTGAGGCAACCTAAGTGTCCACCAAAAGATGAATGGATAAAGTAGCAGTAGTACACATATACAACGGACTATAGCTGAGTAGTAACTCAGCTATAAAAAAGAATGAAATCTTGCCATCTGCAACAACATGGACGAACAAAGATGATATTGTGCTGAGTAAAACAAAACAGAGAAAGACAAATACCATATGATTTCACTTACATGTGGAATCAAAAAAAATAAATAAACAAACAAAACAGAAACTTATAGACACAGAGAACATTTTGATGGTTACCAGATGGGAGGGGGCTTGGGCAAATGGGTTAAAAAGGAGAAGGGATTAAGAGGTACAAATTGCTTGTTAACAAAATAGTCATGGGGATGTAAAGTATAGTATAATATAGTCAGTAATATTGTAATAACTATATATATATGCTGTCATATAAGTACTAGATTTATATGGATGATCACTTATAAGTTATAAATGTCTAATCATTATGTTGTACACTTGAAATTAATGTAATACTGTATGTCAACTATAACTGAAAAATCCAAAAAGCTCAAAGAACTTCAAGAAAGATGAAATCAAAGAGACCCACACCAAGACATTATAATCAAACTTCTAAAACCAGAGACAAAGAGAGAATCTTGAAACCATCAACAGAGAAGAAAACTGTCACATACAATAGCTCTTCAATAAAATTAGCAGCAGCCCTGACCAGTGTGGCTTAATTGGTTGGGTGGCATCCTGCAAAAGCAAAGGGTCGCCAGTTCAATTCCTGGTCAGGGCACATGCCTGGATCAGGAGTTGCCTGGACAGGGCACATGTGAGAGGCAACCAATTGATGTTTCTCTCTCACATTGATGTTTCTCTCCCTCTCTCTCTCCCTCCCTTCCCCGCTCTCTCAAAGGAAATAAATAAAACGTTTAAAAAATAAAAATAAAATAAAATTATCAGATTTCTCATCAGAAACTTTGGAAGCCAAAGGACACAGTCGACACAGTGGGCACACCTTGAGTACCCAGCTTGGATAATAGGGGAGGCTGTGCCACTGGACCCTACAGGACACCTACTACATTAAGCCCACTCCATCAAGCCTGGGAGGTGTAGTAGCTCTACCTAATACATAAAAACAAATACAAGGACGCTGCCAAAATGAGGAGACAAAGAAACTGAGTCCAAATGAAACGACAGAACAAAACACCAGAAAAAGAACTAAACAAAATGGAGAAAAACAATCTATCAGATGCAGAGTTCAAAACACTGGTTATAGAGATGCTCAAGGAACTTAGGGACTTAGGATCAACAGCATAAAAAAGATCCAGTTAGAAACAAAGGACCCACTAATTGAAATAAAGAACATATTACAGGGAATCGACATTAACCTGGATGAAGCCGAGAATCAAATCAGTGATTTGGAACATAAGGAAGCAAAAAACAACCAATCAGAACAGCAAGAAGAAAACAAAAATCAAAAAAAAAAAAAAAAAAAAAAAGAGGACAGTTAAGGACATTTCTGGGACAACTTCAAGCATACCGATATTTGCATCATAGGGATGCTGGAAGGAGAAGAAAGCAAGAATTTGGAAACCCATTTGAAAAAATAATGAAAGAAAACTTCCCTAACTTGGTGAAGGAAATAGACATACAAGTCCAGGAAGCACAGAGAGTTCCAAACAAGATGGACCCAAGAGACCCACTACAAGACACATCATAATTAAAATGCCAAAAGTCAAACACGAAGAGAGAATCTTAAAAACAGCAAGGGAAAAGAAGTTAGTTACCTACAAGGGAGCCCCCATAAGACTGTCAGCTGATTTCTCAAAAGAAGCTTTGCAGGCTAGAAAGGATTGGCAAGAAATATTCAAAGTGATAATAAAAAGCAAGGACCTCCAACCAAGATTAGTCAAAGAACAGATAAAGAGCTTCCCAGATAAGAAAAAGCTGAAGAAGTTCATCATCACCAAATCGGTATTTTATGAAATGTTAAAGGGTCCTCTTTAAGAAAAAGATTAAAAATATGAACAATAAAATGGCAATAAATAATGTATCAGCAATAGAATCTAAAAAACCAAAATAAACAAACAAGCAGAATAGAAAGAGAATCATATAGAGAATGTTTTAATGGTTGCAAGATGGGAAGAGGGTTGGGGAGGATGGCTGAAAAAGGTGAAATGATTAAGAAGTACAAATTGGTAGTTACAGAAAAGTCATGGGGATGTGAAGTACAGCATAGGGAATAGAGTAGCTAAAGAACATATATGCAGGATCCATGGACATGGACCATGGTGTGGGGATGCCTAGGGCAGGGGTGTCAAACTCATTTTCACCAGGGGCCACATCAGCCTCTTGGTTGCCTTCAAAGGGCTGAATGTAATTTTCGAACTGTGTAAATGTAACTACTCCTTAATGAGGGTCAAAGAGCTCAGCGCTGCCGCCAGGTAGAAACAAGGCACCAGGCCAGATAAAACAAGGTAGAGGGCCAGATTCAGCCTGCGGGTCTTGTGTTTGCCACCTATGGCCTAGGGAGTCGGGGGCTGGATGGAGAGGGACAAAGAGGGAAAATTTCAGACAACTATAATAGCATAAACAACAAAATACATAATTAAAAAAACAGCCCCGGCTGGTGTGGCTCAGTGGATTGAGTGCCAGCCTGCAAACCAAAGGGTCACCAGTTTGATTCCCAATCAGAGCACATGCCTGGGTTGCAAGCAAGGTCCCCAGTTGGGAGCACACAAGAGACAACCACACACTGATGTTTCCCTCTCTCTGTTTCTCCCTCCCTTGCCCTTTCTCTAGAAATAAGTAAGTAAAATCTAAAAAAAAAACAAAAAAAAAACAAACAAACAAGTAAACCAATTTAAAAAATGGGCAAAGGACTTGAACAGACATTTCTGCAAAGTAGTACTTAATAAGATGCTCAACATCCCTAGTCATTAGGGAAATACAAATCAAAACTACAATGAGATACTATCTCATACCCATTAGGATGGCTATAGTCAAAAAATCATAAAGCCCTGGCCAGGTAGCTCTGTTGGTTATAGTGTTGTCCCCATAAACCAAGGTGCTGGTTTGATCCCTGGTCAGGACACATGCAAGAAACAACCAATAAATGCATAAAACAAGTGGAACAACAAATCAGTGTTTCTTTCCCTCTCTTTCTCTAAAATAAATATTAAAATAAAAATAAAATAAGTTTTAAAAAAACCACAAAAAACCATAAGCAAGTATTGGTGAGGATGTGGAGAAACTGGAGAATCCTGCAGACTGTTGGTGGAAATAGAAAATAACAGCTATTATGGAAAATTTCTCAAGAAATTAAACACAGAATTACCATATGATCTAGCAATTACCCTTCCGGGTGTATATATAACCCCAAAATAATTGAAAGCAGGGTCTTGAGATATGTGTACATCCATGTTCATTGGCAGCATTATTCACAATAGCTACAATGTGGAAGCAACGTAAGTTTGCACCGACAAATGAATGGATAAGCAAAATGCAGTATGTACATACAATGGAATGTTATTCAGCCTTAAAAAGGAAGAAAATTCTGTAACATGCTACAACATGGGTGAACCTCAATAACATTATGCTAAGTGAAGTATGCCGGTCACAAAAAGACAAATACTGTATGACTCCAGTTATATGAGGTACTGAGAGTAGTCAAATTTACAGAGACAGAAAGAAGAATGGTAGATACAAGTGTCTAGAGGGAAAGGGAAACGTGAATTTATCAGTAAATGGGTACAGAGTTTCAGTTTTATAAGACAAAAAGATTTATGAAAATGGATGGTGGCGATGGCTCACAACAATGTGAATGTATGTAATACCACTCAACTGTACACTTAAAATGGTTAAGATCATAAATTTTATTATATGTTAAGTATATTTTACCACAATAAAGATTTTTTAAAACAAGAACACTAGCCCTGGCCAGTGTGGCTCACTGGATTCAGTGCCAGCCTGAGAACCAAAAAGTCACTGGTTCGATTCCCAGTCAGGGAACATGCCTGGGTTGCAGGGTAGGTCCCCAGTAGGGAGCATGCTAAAGGCAACCGATCGATGTTTCTCTCCCTTCCCCCTCTCTAAAATAAATAAATAAAATCTTAAAAAAAAAAAAAAACAACACTAGCTCTCGCTAACTTTGTCTGTGTATTGCAAATATACCCATTCATGGGAAGCTACATAACACAAAGGAGCCTATGAGAAAAGTCTGGCACTTAACTCCAATAAGCAGTCAGCCCTGCTACTTGCAAATGTGACTTCTGTTAGTAACATGAAGATGTTTCCGTCTCTCAGCTTCTAGTAGGAGCCATTATCTCAACGCAGAAAGGGCAGATTGAGATACGAAGAGCACGCAGCCAACTCTGAATTGAAATGGGACAAAGAATGACAAAGACAAAACCCGGCAGACAACTTCCTTCTGGGGAAGACCAAGATGACTCCTTCATAGAGACTAGTATGCTCCCTGATTCCTCACATGAATTTAGAGTTGAGTCAACCAGATAGTGATTCTCTGAAGGAGGGGACCCTGTTGGCCTGGCACAAAAGAAGCATTCAAATATTTCTTTACTGCAAGAATGTTCCACCTTATCATCACACTGGACATAATGGCTGTTCATGGGTCCTCACCTGGCCTGCATCCAGCCTTTGGGCCAGAGAGGTCTGACCTCAGCATCCAGAAACACCTTCACATAGTCCTCCCAGGAAGGGGCCTTGTTGTTCCTCTCCAGATCATAGCTCTCCAGTTTTATCTTCACCACGTGGCAGAGCAGCTCCCTAAGGAATAGGCAGAAGTCAGAAACTTTAAACTACCCCAAATGCTTCTTCAAGGTTTTAATCATGTGCTTTCACCAGCCCTGATTAAAGTAAATGATTCTAACCTTCATTAGAAATACGGGAACATGCTCAGACACTGGCCCCACAAACCCGGACCCAGTTTGGGCACACCTGATTTCATCATTCCACTGAAATTTCTTCCGGGGTCCCATTATCCTCCTGCCCCCCTTTTCTTCATCTTCTTCCTCATCAGAACAAATCCGTTCTCGTTCTCTCTGCTCCTTGTCTTTCTCCTCTTCCAGCATCCTACCAGGTGAACAGAATTAAACAGGACCCTAAGGTCACCACAGAAGAACCTCTTTCTTTTGTGTCCACTGCCTCCCCCTTGTCCCCCACCCCAGGGACTTCTAAGATAAGGAGGTGGGAATGCTGACAAGAGCAATGGGACATACTTACTTAGCAACCTTGGCTTGCGTGTGTGCCTGGCACTCATCCTGGTACTTGGCCATCTGCTCTGGCATTGCCCTGCCAATGGCTTCCTTAAGCTTCTGGAGAGGCTCCTTCAGACGCCCCCCCTGCAGGAAGCAGGACATATCATAAGTCTGTTTTATACATCTCTTCTTACAGCTCTAGTAGTGGGGTATACCTTCTTAAACCTCCTGGAGGGAGGACACACTACAGGAATGATTGCACAGAGGCAGTGCAGCAGCACATACAGCATCTGTGAAGACTCAGTCACCCCTTCCTCTGGGCCCCAAAGCCAACAGGCTCCACTCCAGAGTCACCCACCTGTTCATAGAGGTGAAGTTTTCGAGCACGTTTGACAAGGGTGTCCTTGCTGCAGGGCAGGAACGAAGCAAGATAGGCATACACCCCAGAACGGACCTGGCTACTCAGCTCCCGAGTTTGCACCTCTATGCTGAAGAACAGAATAGTTATCAATGGGCCGGAGCTCATGGCATCTTCTCTCGTCATTAGGTCACCTACCACGGACAGGAAAGCTAGGAGCCAAGAGAAGGTCAAACCTTATCTTGTCAGTCACGCAGTGTAACCGAGTGGCCAGGACAACAGATCTCCAACAGTCACCAAACAAAAATTCCCAAACCTGACGAACTAAGCTAGGTAAAGTGGGTTAAGGCTCTCAGGTCAAAGATAAGACCAAGTCAAAGGTTATCAGAGCCCAGGAGAACAAGTCCTGAAGTACTAAATTTCATAAATTAAGAAGATATAAAAGCTTTCAAACAGGAAAGTGAGTGAGTTACTTAGGGTCAACCCTTCCTTACTTTTCTATCCCTGATTAGGAAGTCAGGGAAATCCTCATCCCTCCAGTGTCCCCATCTAGATAAGCAGAATACTATTTCAAATAGTCTTTGATCCCTTGAGCTCTCCATGTCTGGCACACTAGCAGGCACTGTGGACCTAAAATTCTCATCTGTGCTGACTCGCAGGTGCTGTCTATAGCCCAAGCTTCCTGACCCAAGTGGCCAATCCTCATACTGTCCAGGCAAGGTCCTTTGCTAGAATATTCCCAAGTCTTGACAACTGTTCTTACATGTGAAAAATCTTTAGCTGTTGAGCAATAAGTCTTCTCTGCTACATAACACAAACTGCAAGCAGGAGAGAAGCTGGAAAGCTGGAGCGCCACATACAAAGAATCTGGTTTGGATTTATGTGTGTGGGGGGGGGGGTTTGGGGAGGTGTTGGGGTTTTTTTTGCTTTTTTAATCCAATTCATACAGTGTGAATCTCAGGGTTTCGGCCATTTGGGAGAAGTCTTACAGGATAATGCACACTGTCCCTGGGAGCAGAAGTGAGAGCAAGAAGAGAATGACCAGGTACCTTGAGGAGCATCCAGCAGAGCAGTCCCCTGGCTATACCAAATCATCTCTCACTTTTATCACAGAGACAGGCAAGCAATATCTTCTCTCTTGTCTCATCTCATATCTGCCCCAAAATCCACTTCCCATAGGCCATGACTATGTTACACAGTCTTCTAATAATGCCTGCTAAGATTAGTAAGTTCTATCATTTCCTAGAGACATATATTTGGCTTGCCTGTCCCCCCTTTAAAAAGAATAAAACAAAAGACACTATTTAAAAAATCTCATGGGCAGTTACCTTCATGTAGTTCACTCACACTCCCACTTCCCCTGGACTGCTCATCCCAGGCATGGTAACAGTGAAGAAACAAAAGATACTCACTCTAAGAGGATTCCGTTAATATCCTGGGTGAAGAACTTCTGTCTGCTCTCTCCCTCAGCAGCTCTGGCAGCCTGGTTCACAGCAGACAATAACAGCCATTAGTGCACTTTCCCCACAGGGTCCACACTCACCCACAGGCACAAGGGCAGTCAGTCCCTACGGAACACCTATCAATCAAATCCTCACCATGCCCTTCCCTACTTGGCCCTAAGCTCAGATTAAGTACACCTGTGACCATTATATGCTCTAGAAATGGTGTATCTAGCTCTTTTCAAATGCGGCTGAAGTATCTCCATGCACTTTCTATTCTATCCAAGACTTGAAAAAAAAAGTCACATAAAAGAAAATCACAGTCAAAGCAATCATTTTGCATTTGATTTGTCCAGCTAGCTAACTCTTGTGCCTAGCATTCTATCATCTAAACTGCAAGGTGAATTTCCATACATCTACAGTACGAAAACAATCAAGAACTTTTAAGAAACCCGCAATATCTGAAGGCCTTTATCTTCCAAAGTAATAATAATGTGCTACTTTAGCATTTAAGGACATCGTAATTCTTTGAAAATTCATAACTGGAATTACTAACATACCTTACTACCTGTTAAAAGAGATACAGCAGATTACTACACAATGTTTTGCTTCCTGTAAGAACACAGTTAACATCTGGATGGCAGGTGTGAAGATCCCTGAAAGCACAAGTGAGGAAAGCAAACTCTGCCAAAGTCTGAACCAGTGGTTCTCATACTTGGCTGCACTTTGGAATCACCTGTTAGCTTTCCCTACTCTGGACCAATCACATCAGAAACTCAGGGAAGGAGAGCCACAAATCTCTATATTCTTTAAGAAAGACCCAAGCATCAATACTCTTTAAAAGTAACTCTGGTGACTCTAAAGGACAGAAAGGATGGAGAATCACTGATCTAAACCCAAGAGTTGCTGCTGAAGGCTTTCAAAGGCAAGTAAAACTTCAGGCTTGGTATATAGTACAACAATGATGGCAAATTGGATAAGGTCACTATCTAAAATGAAATTATCAATCCTGCCGTGACCGGTGTGGCTCAGTTCGTTGAGCATCACCTTGCAAAGCGAAAGGTCGCAGGTTTGATTCCTGGTCAGGGCACACGCTGTGGGTTCAGTCCTGGTCAGGGCATGTACGAGGCAACTGATCAATGTTTCTCTCTCACATAGATGTTTCTTTCTCTTTCTCCTTCCCTTCCCATCTCTCTAAAAATAAATAAAAATCTTTAAAAATAAATAAATAAATCCTGATCCAGCCCTCTGAAACAGCAGACACTAATAACCATCTTCCACCTTCATTTCCCCCCACATGCCTCCCTCACTGGGTCTTCTTCCTACCTTTGACTACTCCATCTGTCTCCTCCACTAGCTCTTTGATTACAGATGGACTCCCAAGGTTCTATCTAGAACCTACTTCTTCCAATGCCTTCTCCCTCACAAAAATGCATGTAGGTCTCACAAATCTAAACCTCTAGCCCATAATCCTTTTTTTCTAAGCTCTAAATCAGAATTTCCAATGACTTCTAAGTAATTTCCAATTATTTCTATAAATGCATGGCCCTCTGGTATGCAAACATGCCAAAATCAAACCCACTAGTTTCTGCTCTTCTTCTTATGTTCCCTACTTCTAGTAACAGCATTCTACTTTTCTTAAATCCTTCCACTCTGTTCATTAGAACTCTTCAGCAGCCCTTTCCAAGTCTAGAATCAAATCCAAACTCCTTCATGTGGCGTTGAGGATTCTCTAGGATCTGGCCCCGGCCATACTCCTACCAGGGGCCCCACCATCCAACTCACCAATCCTCAGCTCTGTGTCCTGGCTAACACGCCATCTCTCCCTTGAGGCTGGCCAAGTGCCTGCAGCCTGAGTGCAGTGTACCCCCAAAGAGAGCTTCTCTTACATATCCTTATGGCTGGCTATCTGCCATCTACTTGGCCAACAAAACATCACTGGGCTTATTTCATTCTGTTTTGTCCAACAGTCAGCTGTTTACATGTCTACTGGTCCATTTATATAACAAACTCACGGACAAGAACAGAATCTTATTCATCAACATATTTCCCAAAGCTGCCTATCACACATTAGATGCTTAGTAAATACCAGCTGAGTGGATGGATGAATGAACAAATGAACAGATATCACTGAAAGAATGCAAACTAGAGGAAGAAAAACTCAGTACCAAACAACCAAACACAACTTGCAGCTTCTGTAAGATCCCTTGGCTAGAGGACAGCACAGAAGCCTGAGATGAAAGGGAGTCAAATGGATGGATGAAAATGGGGTGACTTTTAACCTATTCATCTGCCAATTTCTTATACTTTCAGAAGGATTTGGAATTCTAACTTGACACTTCTAATGTACTGGAAGTATGATTTTAGTTTGAGAGAAAACAAAATTGAGCCATTCTTTTGCTTAAGCTTATACACTGCTAGTTATGAGATCCAGAAGCACCTTCATAGTAATTCAATGTAATTACTTCAACATGTATTTTAAATGCACCATTCTTTGTCAAGTTTCCAATAAAAACTTATTTTTAGGTATCAGCTATTTCTCCAATGTTTCAGAAGCTTTCTGGTTATATAATTTTTAAAAGGATTTTTTTCCCTGCTGCCTTTTTGATTGTGTAGACAGTACCTCTGAGGGTCTGGTTTTATATCAAAGATAATTTAGTCAAGTGCTGCATTTTTAAAGAAATCTAATTAAAAGAGCAATTGGATATGCATCTGAGAGTCTTCCAGGAATAAGTTAGGTCTGTCCACCTTAAAAAGGGACACCCGTGTCCAAGGAATTGAATAAACTGATCAACCCAAGATTAACTAGGAAGTAAAGTTATGCCAGCCAGATCATGCTAATCTACAATAGTTCCAACTGCCTTTTAATGAGCTACTTTATTTATTGTAAGAAAAGCCACTTATAACCTCTCAGCACCTAGTTCAGAACCTTACATACTGTACCTGTTTTTGCTGAACAGAATTAAATCTGGCATGATTTTCTTTTTTAAGGAAGATCACACAGGTTAGTTTTTTCCAACCTTATTCTCCTTGGATCCATGTCTCCCTGGATTTGCAATGTGGGGGTTCTAACCCCGTAGGACAGTAAATAGTGAGCAGGTAGAGCAGCAGGGTGGGTGACATGGGGTCTCTGTTTCTTTCTATTCTTAGTATTGTTACAATTTTGTACTTGACTGAATAGGACCAAAACAGACCTGGGTCATCTGTATGGTCATCTGTATCTGCCAAACTAAAGAGAGTAATCTAAGGGGGAGACACACCTGAGCTTTTCAACAATCAAAACAAAATACAAAATCAACACATTTTAAGAGAAGAATAGTTAAGACCATTGAATCAAATCACTGGAGTCCCTGGGGCCCATTAAAATGTACAGCACAAGGGAGTAAGAAATGAAAAATGGGCTAGAGTGAGAAGAAAAGAGTAAACACTGCTTGGGCATTCACCAAGTTCACCCTCTTGGAGGACCTCTTTAACATACTTAAGTTTTCAAATGTATTTTTTTAAAATTTTAAGTATCACATCTAGCTTGAACATAAATCTACTTCTTGTTTCCCACAGAAAAATTTCCCCTAAGGGACCACATCAGATTAGAATCTGCTTATGTTCCATGGTAGACTGCAAACAGGACAACAGATTCCTCCCCTCCCAGAACATCCATTCCTGCAGGGAGAGGTGGTCTCTAGTTCCCCAACCCCCCAAGCTGGTGTGCACTCGTGATTTACTTTACCAATACAGTGTGGCAAAAGTGGTATGGTACATACAACTTTTCAGATTATATCTTAAGGGCCTTATGTCTTCCACTATTACTTGAAATGTTGCGCTGAGACTGCCATGCACTGAAAAAGATGAGGATGAAAGATGAGAGGAGAGAGAGGCCCCACTGTCCCAGCACACAGCCATCTTGCCAGCTGGATGTGGGCACAAGAGAGCACCCAGGCAGGACAAGAGGAACCACCCAGCCAACCCAAAGAATCAGGAGAAATGAATCGCTTTTTGAAGCCGCTAAGTTTGGGGGTAGTTTTTTAGATAACAATAGAAACTGATACATGTATCATCTAGGGCCAAGATCTAAAATCTAAACAAATTATAAAAATAAAAGCAATTAGAGGAAAAAAAATAAAGGGAGTGAAAACTTAGAAATATATAACACTGCTAGTGTTATAGTTATAGACATGAAGTTTAATTTAAGCTTTAAATTTGCAATATCCAGTTCAAGATCTAGGACAGGGCTCCTTATTATAAGGATCCAAATATCCACGTATGGCTTTTGAAATTATATGCAATTTTTGTGTGCACAGCCATTTTTTCCCTGGGAAGAATATCTTTCCCAGCAGATTCTCAGGAGGGTCTGAGTCTAGGGGACCCATGCCCACATACAGGAGGCTCCAAGTGCCCAAGTGCAGGGCCCTGGTGGGAACAAAGAACCTGGGGATCCTTAGGAGTGGCATTAAGTAACTTTCGAAAATAAGCCTTCTTTCTCATGCAACCATTAAAAGTGATGAGAGTTTATAATATTTATTAAGTGAAGAAAGCAGGAAACAATCATTCACAAGTATAATTACAACTGCATAAAAACATATATGGAGATGCTAGAAAAAAATAGGTAAACTAAAGTTTTCAGACTGACAGGATGATGGGTAATTCCCACTTTCCATCTCATTTCCCAAAGTTTCTTAATGCTGTTATAGAAGGATCAGAGGATGACTAAAGTATCAATTTCACATTTCATCATTATATTTTCAAGCCAGTAGATCAATCTCTCCTGGTCACCACCACCCCACCAGGACCCAGCCTGCCTCCCTTATCTATGGAACCCTGAACCCCTTCTCCATCGTGCCCAAGAGATAACGAAGACTTGGCAAACACCAAGGAAGGACATTTTGCTCACAGTGTCCACCAAGGGCACTCCAGAAGGCTTTCCTGAATCACAGCCCAATGCTCTTCCATGTTATGCCACTTTGTTTCCACTAAATGTGTCCATCTTCCCCAAGAAAGGGAAATAGCGTAAGTTATTAGACTGTAACACAACCTATGGTGAGAGTAGGGACAGATCCAAGAATTGCTTTGACTTTTCTCTAAAAATGATTAGTTACTGCCACATATACCTTACTCAACTTACTCAACAAGACTTTCAGATACTACAAAACAATTTAATTACAAAACAGAGGATTGAAAAGAACAAGGAGTAATGGTTCTTTAACATAAATTCTGAGAGCAAATACACAATAGTATGCTCAAACATGCCAAGTTCAGATTCAACTACTTGCAACTTAACATTCTACTTAAGATATACTCTGAATTTCTGATGTGGTACAATTCATTTAAATCATTACATTCAGATGGAATGCTTATGTCCAACACCTTACATGAGCTAATGAGAATGAACTAGAGATCTGAATAAGTTGTTTGATTTACTTCATATGTTGTATTCAAATATTTTTTGGAAGTGAGAAAATCACTTGTAGCAGTGGTTAACATTTACCTTGCCCTTTACACAACAGATATACATACAGTGATTCTGGAACATTATGAGAATCACTGGTTTAAAACTTACAGCTATATAAAATTTTAAAAAGAGAAAAAACTTACAGCTATAAAGTAGAAATGCCACCGGAGCTGCGTGACAAGCCATTATGCCCAAGGTGAAAGGTTATTTTAACTAAAGCGTAAATGTCATCAAGACTAACACACCGTGCTTAGTTTTTAGGTAGGAATATGTTACTAAATTGACACTACTCAGTACTCTAGATATCGATTCCCTGTTGTCAGGGGAAAACAGCAATGGCTGCTTGATTCTGACAGTTGTTGCTGTTTTTAATAGGGTATGGACAGCATTTAAGGTTCTGCTCCTTTTTCTTTATCATCATTTAGGCATTCCTGTAAACAATACCTATGACTGATGACATGCAAGTCTAGGGAGCAGCTGAAATCCAGCGGCAACTAAGCATATACTCTATGTGTAACATGTCTGCAAACTTATGTGAATTTCCAAAATCTTCAACAGATTACTAAAAAGATGGATCTTTGCCTCAGCTGCCTGCTGCCAATATTAGTGTAAGTCTATCATACAACAGGAAAGGTAATCTGTGGGAAGGGAACCTACAGGCAGAAAACAGAAAATCTCCCTGGAAGAAAGTAAACTTTCTAAGAGTGGAGGAACCACAAAAGGCCTAAAAATGACATTTGACAAGTAGAGCTTACACTGTTTCCTCACTTGGGATGAGAAGAGAGCCTGGAAGAGCTCACACTGAAACTGCCAACTCACTAAGGATTGCTTTGGGAAGCAAGCTTCATGTGGTACGGAACCAGTGTCAATCTGCCCAAACCACTTCCAGGAAAGCCTGGCCACTCTGGGTCACCATACCTGAGCCAGCTCCTTAACGCGCTTCTCCAGGGGTGCAGGCAGGCCTTCAGGGAGGGAAGAGGGCTGCCTGAATTCCTGGTCCAGTCCCACCCCAAGGGAATCACTTTCATCATCCATATCATGGAAGGGGCTTCCTTCTGGAGACTCACTGAGCAGATGCTCCAAGTCCAAATCAGTCAGCGAGTCCATGGCAGTAGCCGCCTGGAGCAAGTCATTGTCAGAAGTGGAGCCAAAGAGAGACAGCAAGGGGTCAGAGGTGCCCTCCAATTCCCGTAGGCCCTGAGCTTCTGCTGATGAAACCGCTACAGGTTTATGCTCTTCGTCCCTCTTTCTCTGAGCCTCTTTCTCCTTCTGAAATTTCTTTAGCATCTCTTTAACGCTCAAAGCCCCAGAATATTTCTTTTTTTTCTTTTCCTTACTGGCATTGAGGGCTGTGAAGCTGCAAGTAAGGGGGAAATTGGTTACTAAGGTTGTAATACACCTCAAAAGGGAAATTCACACAGGGACTTCACCCTTGCTCCCAGCACAATGGTCTCCAGGAACCTCAGTCACAAGTCCACCCTGTTATTCCTCCTCCCTCCTCTTGGCACATGGATCTCCTTCTTGCTGGGACCAAAGCTTGAGATTTAATACAGGTTAGCAAAACTGTGTCACAAAGTGCTTGCTACATATCCAATGGATTTTTAAAAACCACTGCCAGGCTGAAATAAAAGGTTGCAAAAAGGGGATGAGCAAGAAAAGTATTTAAAGGGAGAAAGCAGGACAGCAGAGAGCAGCAGCAACTTGAAGGGCAACTGGGGTGAGACTAGTGAGGCAAAAGAAAGCAGGACCAGAGAAGACAAAGGGAAACCGCAGAGATAGGAGAACTGGGGCAGAGGAGGGGTGTCCAAGAGAACAAGAAACAGCAGCAATCATACAGTGACAGAAATAGCCGCCAACACTGACGGTGGGACAGAAAGAACTCTGCACGTCTGATAACAGAGATGTGAGAGCACTGACTATACCTACAATGGCACTGTGGGAGGTGGGAGGGGGAACAGAAGACCAGGCCCTGCTGTCTCCTTTGAAGCTGAGAGAAGGAGGGCAAGTCAGCTAGGTGTCCTGCCCTCACAGTGCAGATTTTATCCCAGCAAAGAAGTTGCTGCCTCTCACCCAGCTTTGGAAAACTTGGACTTTTTTGATTTCTTCTCCTTGTCGTAAGTGTCATCCTTTTTCTTCTTCTTTATCTTCTCACCACCTTCTTTCAACTTCCGCTTCTGAGAATTAAAGACAAGGCACAGTTACACAGCTCCCTCACTCAGGGAGCAAGTGCACAACACAGCACTGGCCTTGCTCCACCCAGGGCACATCCTGAGAGCTGTCCTATTTCCTTCATGAACAAAAGCTTTCAGATCAGTCCTGGACCACAGACCTGTGGTAGGTCAACACTGCCACTGACAGTGTCTCCTGGAAGCACCTAGGGCTGAGACAACAGCAGCCATTGTGCAGCCAGAAACCATTCTAGTAAAATGAGCTGTATGTGGGCACTGTCTCTCATTTTAAACACACAGGCAATAACAGATAAATTTCAAAATAAACTTATCTTAAGGCTAACTTGTTGTCATTGTGGTGAGAGCCCTGGGAACTGAAGACCTCCATATGTCCACAGAAAAGACACAGAAATACTGGTGCAAACTCCCCTCACATCACACCCTTCACTACTCTCATCCCCACCCTGAAACCACCTCAAAAAAAGAAATCCCTGCCAAGCCTGCTGGGACTCACAGCACCTCGCACAGCACAGTGTGAGAGGTAACTGTCAACCTCGGCATAGCTCACGCCTTTCCACCAATCTCCTAAGCTATCCTTAAATGGCACTATTCTGGCAAGTCACCCACTGATCTCACAAGGTTTATAAAAAAAGCACTTCTGAAATCCAAAAGTAAGCAACATTCTAACCTTTGGAGATTTTTTCTTCTTTTCTTTAATAAAGTCATCCTCAGATTCTGATGCTTGTCTAAACTGCAGGGTTCCCGAGTTAATATAAAATCCTCCATACTTTGTAGTCAAAGAAGCAGGAACAAGCTCATCGTACTGAAAGGGGAAAAACAAACAGTCAGTCCCAAGTGCTGGTACTATAGTCCAAAGATGCAGAGCAGACGTTTCTGTCACATTTCAGACCACGTGCCTACACGTGCTTCTGGTCAGTCATGAATGTCTGAGCTAGAAAGTGTTTTGGACAGATCTGGTGTCCTCTCCAGAAAGGAAACCAAGGCCGAGATCAAGAGTGCCACTTCCTCTCTATCAGTACAGCTCTTTCCTCATGGTAAGGGCAGGCCCACTCTGAGCCATCCCCCAGCTTCTGGGCCATTACCAGTGGGAGCAAGGGTGTGGTAGTTCCTATGTGGCATTTTCATTAAGTACTTACCGCCTCAGAGTTATCGATGAAGGAATCGGATTCATCATAACCATACCCCATATCAATCAAGTCCTGTATTCGGTCTTTTCTACGTTTCTTTCCACCCTAAAATTTTAAACAGATCATATGTTTTTTTTTTTTAATTGGGCTGAGAACATGTAACATGAAATCTACCCTCCTAACAAATTTTTAAGATTAAGGTCACGTTTTTAAAAAATACACAGAATTCATTGTTGCCTTGAATTTCATCAGCTAGTGACTAAAGGTTGTAAAGCAATGGAACATTCACACTCACACCCCCCCTAAAACCACCTTCCCTAAAGACCTTTTAAATAGGACAGGTCCTGACCAGTGTGGTTCACTAGATTGAGCATCGTTCACAAAGCAAAAGGTCACTGGTTAGATTCCTGGTCTGGGCATATGTCTGGGTTGCAGGCCCAGTCCACGGTTGGGGCATGTGCAAGAGGCAACTGATCAATGTTTCTCTCACACATCAATGTTTCTCTCCTTCTCTTTCTCCTTCCCTTCCCCTACCTCTAAAAATTAATGAAATCTTTTGAAAAAAACATCTAAAATAGTACAGATTTATATCTGCATAAAATGGCCTAAGACAGAAGAATGAACTAAATGACTTCGTATGTCTTTTACCAAAACATTTATTCTATTGATAAATTCTAGGAGGAGAAGGTCCTTCTTGTTTACTCATCCATTTAGCTGCGTACGTTAGTCCCGCTGCATGCATTTTCTGTACTCTCATGCATGTCTTTAATAACTACATTCTGCTCTCTCCAAGCTCTATGCTTATTTTCACATCAGGGTTGATTAGATTATATTCCCCTAAAGGAATGTGGAAACATCTAGAAACCTCTCCCACCCAATAAGGTTGTTTTGTCACCCAAAAGAAATCTTACATATTTTTCTTCAAATTTCCGGGCAAGGGCCTCCACTTTATGCTTTTCCTTTTCTTCATCATTAAAAGGATCCAAGAGATCTTTCTTCTGTAAGAAGACCATTCCACAAAACAAGAGTTACAAAAATTCCCCACTATATATCCATAGTATATCCACTGACTACTTAACACCTACAAACTGTATAATAAAAATAGCTGTTTTTCAGAAAAGACAAGGTAGAAAACATGCTGCCTTCCCATCAGCACTTACCTTAGTTGTTTAAGAAAATTCTCCATTCGTGTAACTCAACAAAACTTAATTAAATGTCTACAACTGCCCACCAAAGCACTAAGCCCAGTAGATCTCCAGATACAGCAAAGGTCCTTTAGTCAGGGATGCTCAACCTGCATACACGTGTGTTTCAATATAGTTGGTTTCTTTTGTCACCCTAAAAATTATTTTATGTACTTAAAAACATAATTCTAAGAAGGGGTTCACTTCCAAAGCAGTTTGTGGCTCAAAAAGGTTAAGAACCCACCAAATGTAGCACAAATTCTTAAGAGTTATTCTGCCTTATTGGTCAAAAAAGTGGTATGAATTTGCTTTTCTCTCAGTTCTATGGAAAATGAAACCCAGGTTCATGGCAGTCCCTTTCCTTGGACACCTATCTTGAAGGATCAGTAATCTCTTTCCTCCCAATCTGAATACTACAAATATTTTCATGCAGTTTTCCAAAAACTCCATCAACTTACTCTTGCATTTCTCTTATCAATTTTCCACAGTTAAACCTTTAGCTTCTTTGGCAAGGAATCTTAATTTTAATAAAAAATTCCCATACTAAATACCTTAAGAGTAGGCCAAAAACACTGAAGATTAGACCCCGCCTCTTATCTCTGCCTACTTAAATCCCACTCACCTATAAAGAGTGTTAAATAATTTAGGTTATATATGTAGAATGAAATATTACAGAACACACATATAGTAAATGTTCCACAAATGGGCAGTTTTTAAAACATGTGCTTATTGGTGTCTTCTAATTTTTGTACAATGATCACATATCATTTAAGGAGTTCAAATAATTTTAAGAAATTCCACCCATCTGGATAAGTGTTGGATTCACTGTGTACTCCTCAATGCCTTGCAAATAACAGTCATCCAATAACTGCTATTTCCTGAACATATGAAGGTCCATCCAGCTCTGTCCAAACATAGCATTTAGGATGTAAGCTCTTCTCTGTCCAAGCCCTCCAGGGCCTGTATTTATATACCAGATTTAAACAAGTACCACATTGTGACTCCCGTTACCTGTGCTGTATGATTCTCCTAAAACATCTATAAGATTGCAAGTTCCTCTGAGGCTGGGTCAGAGGCTTTTCCACCTTATATAGTCCTCAGAATCTAGCACAGTGCCTTCACGTGGTAAGAAATAATTGCTAAATGAATGAATACGTGAATGTCAGATCACACTGTGCTCTGAGCACTGCAGAGTAGACAGCGATTCAGGAGTTTTCAATCTAAAGGCAAGAGCTGAATCCCCTGAAACTGAATCCAGTGTTCTTTGTGTATGCTCCATGCATTTTTCTGCAACGGAGAAGAACATCTAGAACCCCCAAAAAGACGAAACTGGAGCACAGGAGTTCTAATTTCAGGTCACCTACTGATCTGGGTTTGAGCCCATAAAAAATTACCTTAATTAATGGATGCTACTTCCTCTTCCTCTCAAAGAAGAGGGTACTATTCCTACTTCAAAAAAGAGATTGTCAAATGAATTTGAAATTACTATTTTTCATCTGCCCACTGGCCCTCATACAATAGGTTGACCCTTGGCACAGACTCAATTGGCTTCCATTCAGCAAATCAGAACTTAATCAAGGAAACATATTTTCACCTGCACAAAGAAAACTAGATAATCCTTCTAACCAAAGGTACTCACCCCAAACAGCACAACCATGAATTAGACTGAAGGAGCACTGGCCACTGAGGCACTGTGGTGGAAACTGCACCAACATCATCTCAGACACCGTGTAAACCAGGTACTAATCTAATCCCAAATAGCCTAAAGCCACTCTAGAGAACAAAATGCTGCAGTGTGGGATCCAGCTAACCAACCTACCCTCACAGCCTCACATAGTGCAGAGGCATACAGTAGGTGCTTACAAATGCTACCCGCCTAGCTCCTGCTCATTCTGTATGACTCCATCTACATAAAATACAAAAACTGGCAAAACTGACCTAAGTTGTTGGAAATCCGGGCAGTCGTTACCTTCAGGGCAGGGTGGTATTTTGGGAAGGCAGGAGGAGGGTTTCTGGTGTCCTGGAAAATGTTGTATTTTGTGATCTAGGTGCAGGTTACATGGATATGTTAAGTTTGTGGAAATCCAATAAACTATGCATTTATCATGTGTGCACTTTTCTCTAGTGCATAATTCAACTAAAAAGTTTATAAAATTTTTTATAATTTTAATGAATTGCCAAAACTTTGGTAATATTTGAAACTGGGTGACGGGCACATAGGGCTTATTATACTATTCTCTCTACTCTGTGCTTTGAGAAGTTCCATCCTAAAAAGTGAACACAAATCTGCCAGAAAAATAAATAGATCATTTAAAAAAATACTTGAGAAATCAAACTGATTCTCAAAAGCCCCAGAGGCTACAACCCAATTCTGTCCCCCCCCCCCCAAAATGTAAGTAAAACAAGAAAAAAACTTAGAAAAATAGGTTTCTATCCCTCCAGGTAAAGTAACTATCCAGTATATTAATGTGTTGAGAAGAGATACTAGTATGAGAATAGTAAGAGAATAGTATGTGTCTTTTCTCATCTGCCCCTGCATGAGGCAGAGAATCCCTTGGACAAGAAATATGTCCAGCATGAAACCCAGCACTGGAACTGCCAAGGATGGTCACATTTACATACATGTGATATTTACAGACTTTGCATGAAAAAAAATTGTCTTTTATTTACATTAATTAGCCATAATTCAAATTAGCTTTGGATGTGCCTTACATTTTCTCTAGCATAAATCAGGAGAACAATTCTAGAAAGAATTCTATCCCTTCATGCACAGGAGCAAAACCAGCAAACCAGTGCTCGCTTTGGGATAGGGGCCGTGATCTTGGGGCAGCTACAGCCTCCCTGGTCTTGCTTTCACCTTCTGGAAATCCCATTTGCACATGCTACCCTGAGCATTAGATCTGCAGAGTGAGTCTGGGGCCTCTGGAGGGGTACCTTGTCTCCGGGTTGAAGGCCTTTCACCTTCCCTCGTATGTTCTTCACAAGCTCTGGATAGAAGAATTCTGGACAACGTTTATGATCTGGCTCGAAGAGGGTGAGTGTAATCCGCACAGCTGCTGCAGCCGGCTCAGAGTCCTGATGCTGCTCGGCTCCCCCAACCTCCTCTTTCCGGGACTTCTTCAAAAACACAGGATTCAGAGAACCTGGGAGAGAGGTGAACTGGACCCTGTGGGGCTCCGACATGGCTACCAAAAAGTCTTAGCGGATGTCACTGCATGGCTTCTGTTAACACTGAAAAGAAGGGCCAGGTCAAACCAAGATTTTTCCTGTTCAGTTATACAGATTTAAGTTTAAAAGAATTTCATTGTCAACAAGAACCCACTGTTCAATTTATCTTAATTACTGTTTATTGTTTTTTTCTGTTTAAATACTATTTATGTTAAATATAAAATTTTTCATATTTGTATGAAAAGCACCCAAATCCTATCCTTCAGAGATCATCTGTTTAGCACACTTCCTTCCAGTCTTTTTTTCTATGCATATTTACTAGATCTTTGAAATTAGAGAACCCATGCTAAAAAAGCCTTAAAGAATCCTCAAAATTGCACAGAATCCTAGAGAACATTGTTTTTCATTTAATTTATCCAACACTTTTTTTTTCTGGCTAAGAGTAACTAACATCTTTTATAAGACCTCTTTATTTTAATCACCAGCAATTTACTTTTATTTAGAGACACTATTTTGGGGGGGGTAATTTTTTAAAAGGTTTTTAAATATTATTTTCATTTTTAGAGAGAGGGGAAGGGAGGGAGAAAGAGAGGGAGAGAAACAGCAATCGGCTGTCTCTCACATGCCCCCAAACAGGGACCTGGCCCACAATGCAAGCATGTGCTCTGCCCAGGAATCGAACAGACGACCTTTGGGGTGGCAGGCTGGTGCTCAATCCACTGAACCACACCAGTCAGGACTGGAGTCATGCTTCACAATGACAAAGTTTTCATCAGCTCAGAGTACTGCCTTTCCTGGAATAAGTAAAAAAAACCAGTGTCTCAAGAGTCGTGTGGCTAGGCTCACTTCCTAAGATACTAGCCTCTTACCACGCAAACTCCGGTCTTGGCAAAGTGCCAAGTTATCACACGTCAAAGAACTTCAGAGTTGCTTGGAAATGGTCAGAGTACATTGTGAAACCCAGAATTCCAAGCGTTTGCAGAATATAAGTATGCAAATACACCACACACTCACATATATATTTTGTGCTTCATGTATAATTTGTGTCCTGCTTTTTAAAACTCACATTCAAATGTGAACTTCTTACCACATCCACATGGATAATCACTGCAGCCTTGTTTGTATGGGAAAAATAATAAAAGCAACCTAAATCTGAATGTCCAGCCTTCAGGAAATAGTTGAAAAAATTAAAGTTTTATTAATTTGTAAGGGCTTTTAATATATTATAGATACATAATATGTATTATATAGCATCTGTCATATCTCTTACACTTTTCCTTCACTGTTATTTACTGTTTAATTTTACGTAGAACGAGGTCTGGTGAAAGAAATTTAAACTTTTATCCTCACCACAGGATATATTCATTGATTCTAGAGAGAGAGGAAGGGGATGGAGATAGAGAGAAACATCAATCAGCCGCCTCCTGCATGCACCCCCAACCAGGGATCGAACCCGCAACCTAGATATGTGCCCTCACCAGGGATCAAACCAACAACCTTTTGGTGGACGGATGACATTCCAACTAACTGAGCCACCCCGCCAGGACGAGAAAATTAAACTTTTTATGCAGTTAAAACTAGGCTATTTTCCCTTACGGCTTCTCCCATTTCTTTTGTGCCTAGAAGCAGCAATTCTTATATAAGACTTTACCTACCCAGTCTTTCACAGATATAATTTTCACATTGAACTCTTCAATCCAAATTGAATTTACCATGCTGTAAGGTAAAAGATGAGGCTCTACCTTGGTTTCTCCCCAGCATCAACACTAATCCTTCTTTCGATCTGGCAAATACCATTACAACATCTTGGATATCTTAAGGACTATTTCTGAAATACAGCCTGTTACTTTGATCTAGTATCTAGAAATTCCTTAACAAGTACCACACTGTTCTGAGAAATTCTATGGTACATTTTTACATCTTGATTTTAAAATTCATCTTTATTATTCTTCTTTTAAAAGTAAAACTTTGCCTATTCCAGACTGTTTATTATTTCAGACCAAGTTTAGAATCATTTTGACAAGTCCCCCCAAAAAGCTCACTGCATTTGATTGTAAATGAATCATAAATATGAATTCAAGAAGATTTACATATATTATATCCATACATGTATATGGATACTTATGTAGTACATGTAATATTCATTATTTCTATTATGACCATAAAATTGTGATCCATAAAGCCAGACAAGACAGCAAAATATCTAAAAATAGTTAATACAATTCTAATTAGGCAACAAAGTGATTAGCAGCAAAACATGGTGGTACAAAAGAGCATCATGCACTAAGATGCTAAAAGAAACTCCTCTAAAAAAACCTTTCAAGGCGCCCACGACATTTGTGATGCACCCTGAATTGTGAAAATAAATTTAAGCTGAAGGCTGAAGGTTAAAAGTCGTCCAGTGATAGGAGCCACAAAGTCCCAC
This sequence comes from Desmodus rotundus, assembly GCF_022682495.2. NCBI lineage: Eukaryota > Metazoa > Chordata > Mammalia > Chiroptera > Phyllostomidae > Desmodus > Desmodus rotundus. The sequence goes on along the minus strand of NC_071387.1, from coordinate 101,692,019 downwards.
CACAAGAAGAGAATCTGCAAGTTAATTGATAGGATGCAGGAAGGTCATCCTAGAAGTGGCAACTAATTTAAAAAATGTAACCTTATCCTGACCCAAAGTTTAGACATTATAACTTCAGTCTACCTAGATGGTAAAACTGCTTCTCTTAGTTACTTAAGTGACTTTGCAAGCATGAGAAGTTATAGATATAAGATGAGAATAAATCAAACCTATAGCATATTAACATTTAGATTTTGCATTTTTATAATCATGATTTTGCTTGTTACTAAGTCATTTGAAATATTTAAGAGAGTCAGACATTAATTTGAAACCCTTAAGAAAACAACTAAATTTGAAAGTGTACATTTAAAAGGAACTTACATTTATACATTTATCTGACTTAAAAGACTTAAGTCTTTGGAAAGGTTTTACTATTAGGTTTATTAGTTTTCACTGTTTTAGGAGTCTTAAGTATTTCAGAGAACAAGTATATAAAACTTTAAATGCATTTTAAAACATTCAAGGAAATTTAACTTTGTAAAGAGAGCTCATTGTTTAGGTAAATTTGTTAAACTAGTGCCTTAATTTAAGCTTTGTAGATGAAGTACTTTAGATTTTATATAAACACTTTTATATCTGTAATAAAACAAGATGCATAATCTTAAGAAAAGCTAAGTATTTAAACACAAGCATACCTCGGAGACATTGAGGGTTCAGTTCCAGACTACCACAGTACAGCGAGCCATAGTCTTTTTGCTGGTGGAGGGTCTTGCCTTCCATTTGTAAAAAATGCAACATCTATGAAGGGCAATAAAGTGAAGGTCAATAAAACAAGGTATGCTTGGACTCACCTCTACTGAGTTAAGCCTTATTCTAAGTAAAAGCACAGTACTCTACCAAAAAAAAAAAAAATCCATCTTAAAAACCCTCAACTGATGTTATCCAAGAAATGCCAGCCTACTTTTTTTTATCTCAAGTTATTCCCAGGGATGATGTATTTTTTTGCTATACATCCTCATAATCATTCTATTTCCAAATGCTGGTTACTGGTGAAATATAGAAAAACTGATTTTTTCTGGCTGATTTTTTAATTAGTCTCTTTATTGAACTCATTTATTTTAATGGCTTTCCCCTTTTTTTCCAAAATAGGCTATCTACCCTGTCATACATAGAAGTGAGAATTTTGTCTTCTTTCTGAAAAATTGTTTACCTTTGTTTCATGTCTTATTGCATTGGCTAGAACATCCAAGATAATATTAAACAATATATTCTTTGCCATGTTCCTTACTCTAACAGGAATGCCTCTAGGCCCAGTGTGATGTTAACTTAAAATTAATATTTTTATCAAGTCATTAAAATATCTTCAACTCCCCTCAAATTAAGAGTTTTAAAATTGGAAACGTGTTGAATTTTATGAAATTATTTCATGGAATTATATCCTTCCAGTTATCGGTCTTTTTTTAAAAAACAGTAAATGACAGATCCTATAACTGACAGTACTTTAGGGAAACTGAACTACAAAGAAAAACCAGGCTGTGTACAAGCCAGTTCGCTAAAAACTCCACTTACACCAAAGTCTCCGTATTAAAAAAAAAAATCACCTACAGGAGATGTGTGTGAACCAGCCACCTTTTTACCAGCAGAAGGCGACCCAAGAAAAGTCCGATTCTAAGTCAACAATTGACTTAGAATTTTTGGAGTATGAAACTGGGAATGGTTCCTTTTGAAAATTTTATTTTCTATCTGGAATTTGACGTTTGGGCTGTCGCTGTGCTGCACTGTTCCTAGTTCCCCATTCAACGGTCTAAGTTTTTACGTAAATAAACTACGCCTAGCATCTGCATTGCTGCTGTCACAACAACCTGCTCCTAACTTCTCCAAAAGTGTCAAACTCAACGCGGCTCACGTGAGAGCTCAGTCCCGACAAAGACACGCACCTTTGTCCCCGACGCAACGCAGGCTACGGCCCCACGGGCCGCATTCGTACCCCCGCGACCGTCCTCATGCCGGCCCGGGAGCCCGGGTTGCAGCGCTGCTAGCGGCCGGCCCCCGAGCCATGCCTCCCGGCGGGCGGCCGCCCTGAACCGCGGCCCATGGCCGGGTCCCCAAGTGCCCAGGGGAGCCTCGCTGGCCGTGCCGCCTGCCGGCCCAGGAGGAAGTGAAGAGACGCCGGCTCCAAGTCGGTCTAACAACTCCGGACCTCGGGGCTGGAGCACTGACGCCCCGGGAGAACTTGCAGCGCAGCCGAGAGCTCGGCGTCCGAGCCGCTCCCCGAACACAGCTGGGAGCGCGCTCCGCAGAACCCGGCCGCCCCCCAGGCGTGGCCACGTAGAGCCGGCCGGGCGCGGGGCCCCGGGCGCGGGTGGAGGCTGGTTTCCAGGCCGCACCGAGGTCCGTCAGGGCAGCGGGCAGCGTGGCGACGCAGCCAGCCCCGGGGCCCGCGAGGGACTAACGGACGTAACGGAAACGCCGAGGTAAAGGGGGCTAGAGGCCAGGGTCCGGGGGCGGGGCGGGCCGCAGAGCCGGCTCCCTCGCGCGCTCGACCTGCAGCTCCGTCGTGGTCGTCGCCGCCGTAGCCAGCACCTCGCCGCCACCGCCGCCTCTGACCGCGGCTGCTTCGTTGTCACGAGCAAAGGGAGGGGGAAGGAGCCCGGAATCTCGGGGCTCCGGCGCGCCGAGACC